>NC_040105.1:25226692-27626692 GCF_003369695.1 Bos indicus x Bos taurus | reverse complement strand
ACCTGACCAGGGACTGAACCTACATTCCCTGCATTAGAAAAAAGTACTCTTAACCACTGGACTACCAGGGAAGTCCCAGTTTCTGGCTTTTGATTTAAAGTGAAAGATGTGTGGCTTTTTCTTTCACTTGAACACTTAGAGACCACTCTAGGGTTAATAACTGGCCTAATTTCAATACTGCTATGTCTCAGGGAATAGGGAGGAATGAGGAGAAGGGGAGAGCCATAGGACTAGCTTTTTGGTGGAGCAGTCAGAAAACATAAGATTTAATCAATTAAGTTCATCGTCTTATATGAATATGGGTCAGGGCACTCCATAACATAACATCAATTTCACTGATCACAGATTATGCTAACAAATACGATTACAATTTTAAAAGTTTGAAATAATGTGAGAATCACCAAAATGTGATGCAGAGACACAAAGTGAGCAAATGCCATTGGAAAAAATAGTGCCAATATATTGACTCACTTAATGTAGGACTGCCAAAAACCTTCAATTTGTAAAAAACACAATATTTGCAAAGCGCAATAAAGTGAAACACAACTAAATGAGGTACCCTGTATTGTTCTCTAAATAAGAATGATGCTGATGTGTTTAAAACCTTAGAAAAAGAGTAACTAAGTCAAGAAACAGGAAAGTCAATGACATCTAGGTTTAGTGGCAGAAACTCTGACCCTGTGGTCAAATCTTTGTACTTCACTACTGACTTTATGATCCAAGGCACACAATTTAATGTACTGCTGCTGCTGCTGCTAAGTCGCTTCAGTCGTGTCCGACTCTGTGCAACCCCATAGACGGCAACCCACTAGGTTCCTCTGACCCTGGGATTCTCCAGGCAAGAATACTGGAGTGGGTTGCCATTTCCTTCTTCTCTTAATGTACTGGTACCTCTATTTGTCTTGGCTTAACTCTGAAATATAGTTCAAGCTCCATAAAAGCAAAATGTTAAAAATAAGAGGAATGCACACTCTGATCAGCAACTTTCCTAAAAGTAAGTTACTGAATGCAAACTGTAGTGGTGTATTTTGTTTACTGAAGAATGTCATATGAATAAGAATATTTACTGAGTGTTTCCTGTGTGTTAAGTGCTTAACGTGTAATGACTCTGTTAATCCTTACAACAACTCCATAAGGGAGGTACTATAATTATCCCATTATAGAGGAAATTCTAAGATAGAAGCAAAGTTTTTATTCTAGTGCTCCTGAGTTTGTTCCCACAGAGCTTTCTAACCTAACAAATTATTATAGTAGGCTGTGCGCAGGGAACCTAAGAAAAGTATATATACTGACAAAGAGCACTACTGGGAAACAACTGCAAATCAAACCGGCAAATGGATACACAGCCCCATAAGGAAAACCTGTTGTTGTATTTAGAACAATGACACTGAAAAAGAAACCAGATACCCCATAGCACCCACATCAGATTTAATCAAGGAAAATGGAGAAGAAAGAGCCCTCAAATTAGAGGGGTATCTGCTTTGTCCTTCAGTTCTTATCACACACCTGAATGTATGAAAAGCTTTCGATAAATGTTTAATACATACACATCGGACAGGGACGGGAGCTTGGTGGAAACCCAAGAGCAGTCAAGGGAGAAGGCCTGGGGGAGTGAGGCAGCCAAGAGTGGAAAGAAGGAGGAGACAACACTACTGCCAGGGCTGAAACCACGAGAGAGGTATCACGATGTGGAGAAAACTAGGGGCTGAGTTAGGATACTCCAGGACTAGTTGCGAGCACACACAAAAGGGAAATGGTTCAGGCTTTCCTGCAGTCCTTCCCTGACTGCTGTGAAAACCACCTGTGGGGCAGGCCCCTTCCACCACGAAGAAGGGCAGCTCTACGTTTTCCTCATATTTAAGAAGTAAAGAGGAAGACAAACTGGAAGGAGAAAGAAAGGAACCTCAATGTGGACTATCATGTAATATGGACATCACGTCAAAAAGAGTTATTAATTTGCCAACTAGATGCTAAGTGCCTTGAGGGAAAAGCTATACCTTTAAAAGTTTTAAATGCCTTAATACACTTTCTTGCATATAGCTACTAATCAGCAACTAATTGTTTGAGAGGCATTATGGTATAGGAGAAAAAGTATTGGTTTGGAGACTTTAAATAGAACTGCTTCAATTTTCTTGTCTGTAAAACAAAAACAAAACAAAGATGCAGACTATTAGATCATTTTAGGATTCTTTTCATACATTTTAATTGAAAATCCATGATTATGATTATCAATTATTTAGCATCACTCTCAATAAGGAGTTCTCCTTTGAGTGACAATGCATGATGGTTGAGAAAGTGCACTAGGCCTCTTTCTACCTGTAACACTGGGCTAAGTATGGAATTTGATCAGATTTCAGATAACTGTATGGGGTGAGCTGAAAATAAGGAGTATGTGTCTTGTAGGGAAAAAAAGAAAGAAAGAGAGAGAGAGGGAGAGGAAGGTGGGGGGAGGTAGGGAATCAAAGAAACAAACTACCCAGGTGACTCAGATATGCATGTACTGTCAACCTAATTGGAAACTCCCTTTTAACAGAAAGCTCTTACTCTGGAGTATTTTATTTAGTCAAATCTCCAAACCAATTATCATCACATACATGAGCAATGTGGCAGGTTTCAGCTATTTCATGAAGCTCTGCTGTGGGAAAGTCGTATCAGAAATGAGATTGTGAATATAAGTAGGATTATTTCAATAGAGAATATATTTATAGCACCTAATGAATAAAGGGCTTTCCTGGTGGCTCAGCAGTGAAGAATCCACATGCCAATATAGGAGACGTGGGAGATGCAAATTCCATCCCTAGGTGGGGAAGATCCCCTGGAAGAGGAAATGGCAACCTACGCCAGTATTCTTGCCTGGAGAATCCCATGGACAGAGGAGCCTGGCAGGCTACAGGCCATGGGGTCACAAAGAGTTGGACATGACTGAACACACACAGAATGAATAAAACAAACTTCACGCATGCTGATGAAGTTTTAACTTAACATATACATATGAGTGCCTAGGACTGGTCAAACGTAGTGGAGTGGGAGTCCGCTCTAAATTATTCTGTAAAGATGAGCTGGAAGAGACAACAGCAATTTAAAGAGCTGAGAAAACTGAGGTAACAGAGAAATTGGTTTGCTCACATGAAATAGCCTGTGTAAAGAATTGGAGGTGGGAGACGAGAACTCCCTTCAAGTGACAGGGAGCCATTTGGTCTCAATGAATCTGCCATGGCTCTCGTTGGAATCAAGACAATTTGCATGTTTAGTGACTGATATGGAGCGAGGCAGTAAATCATACTGGGTCTCAGCTCAAAGCCTCTGCTATCTCAGACGTAGAAAGATGAACACTTGTACCCCACACCTCAAGCAGTCACATTGTTCAAACACACTAGCAGGGATGGTCTGAAAATATCCATCAGTCAGCTCTGAACTGGAAAGACAGAGAACTCTATCACTGGAAATCATTTACCATATGATGCAGTATAGATTAAGGGCTTCGGGTATTTTAAACTTTTGAAATATTTAATAGGATTTTTATCAACATGCTGCATTTTGCCTATAACATATTGCCATACCCAAGGGGAAAACAAAAAAACAAACCACCACCACAACCAACTTGTTACCCAGGAGATTGAAATACATATTCAGCATGCTGGTAATTTCTCTGACTCTCTGTTTTCAGAAACATAATTATTTTCTTTTGCTTTAGGATTGCTGATTTTGCTTTCAGATTAAATCTAATGTTAAAAGTGAGAGCAGGAGAAAAACAAAATGTATTCTCCACGGAGAGTAATTCTATTACCATCGCTGGACCGATCTTGTAGCTAAGAGGTATATTCTTTCTAGAAGAAAAATGGCCTCTCCCCAAACAATGACTGGATATTCTATCTTCAAGTGTAGAAAAAGCAATGATGACACAATTAGCCTTAGAAACTAGTGAATCACTAATAGCCAGCATAAAATAGGGCAAAAAGGAAACCACTAATATCTGGTTACACATTAAAGTGTCCTGAATTAAGTCCAAGAAAATTCACATTGTTGCCTTGTTAACTGTCTAAAGAGGAAATGGTGTTTGTGAAAGAAGAATAAAGGGCTACCAAGTGAGAGCAATGTTCCCTCATGCCCCAAAGATTTTAGCTCTCACCTTACTGTCACTCTCTCCAGTATGACCCTTGTCATCATTTATAGTACTTCAAGTATCCATTGAAAAATAATTCTCTCACCACTTGGACCTACTCATTCACTGAGCCCTTTGACTCCAGAGATCATCATGTCTTCCACCCTGCCTTGACCACTTGGTCCCATGGTCTTACCCTAGATTTTGACATGAGCTCAGATTTAAGCATTTCACTTTCAAATCTTCAGTTTCTAAGCTTCCAGAGGACTCCATCTAGTATCCCCTATTCCAAGAATTATTTGATATCACCAGACCCAGCAATCCATTCATCCCACTAGCTTTTTACCATCCTTCACACCCTTCCTGCTCTTCTCTTCTTATCAAGCATAAACTCCATGGTTACCATTATAACGACTTTCTTACATAAACCCTCAAATCCCTTTGCCCCTCTCACTTCTGGTGCTCACTTGAGAAATCTCAAACTCCAGTTACAGCCAGCTCTCCAATCATTCCTTGCTCACTCTCATGTTATTCATTCCTCTGCGGGAAAAAATATCCATTCGTTGTGACTAGCGGCATCCTAAATTTGAGACCACTAACTTCAAGCTGGTGCTTAGCATGACCCAGAAATCCTACCCTATCTCTCCTGTACTCCTGGATCAATGCTTCTTAAATTTACCTTCATATAGGGGGATTTTTAAAAATTGCTAAAGTCAAGCATCATCCCAAGTTTCTGAGTTAACTAGTCATGGTTGCAACTTAGGCACTGGAATTTTTAAATGTTCAGGTGAAGCGATGCTCAAGAATTCTTCTTGATGACTATTGATTTTATTTTGTTCTTCCTCAAACATGCAAGATCTCCTTTCTCATTCTCAGTTGATGACACTGCTTCTCATTTATCTGAGAAAACTGAAGCAATCAGTAGAGAACTGCTCCCCAGCCTCCTGTCACCACATCTGCCCACACGCCTGCACTGGTGCGCAATACTGTGGGTTACTGGTGTGTGTCCCTATTATAGGACGTGTTTCCTGTGCTCCAGATTCAATCCCCTCCCACCTACTCAAGGACATGGATCCAGCTATTAGCCTCCCTCTCTCCTGCATCACCAACTTCTCCCACTTTTTAGCATCATTCCCATGGGTATTCCATGCTATTATTTTCCCAACTTAAAAACAGCTTCTTTGACCCCATTCCCCACTCACAGATAAGGCCCCATTTCATTGTTCCCCTTAAAAGTGAAACTTGTTTACAAAAACTTTATCATTATCTCTAATTCTTCTACTCAATTCTCCCTTGACTCAAACATTTCTTTCAATGATGCTCTTACTTTTATGCTCCTTGACAAGTACAGCTGTCAAGGTCATTAAAGGCTACCGAGTTGATAATCTAGTGGTCAATTCTTAGGTCTCATCTTCTGTGATAAATCATTAGCTTTTAATACAATCAATAAACTCTTTTTCTTTGAAATAATTGATTTATTTAGCTTTTTGAATATGGATCTGAAAACTACAGTCTGTGGGCTAAATCAAGTCCAGGGCTTCTTCTTATAAATAGTTTTATTGGAACACAGCCATATTCATTTTATCTGTTACCTATGGTTGCTTTTTGCTAAAAGAACAGAGTTGTGTAGGTGCAAAAGAGATCTTTTGGCTGGTGAAACCTAAAATATTTACTATCTGGTCCTTTGCAAAAGAATGTTACCAATGACCGCTCCCCCAACACCTGTTCCTCTGAGCTTTTCTCATCTCAGTAAATAGCAACTCTATCGGACCAAAAGCTCAAGCCAAGAATTCTGGATTCTTCCTTGACTCTTTCTCTTCTTTCATACTATACATAAAATCTCCCAGCAAATTCTGACCTCTTTATCTTCAAAATATACACATAATCCAATCACTTCTTATGACCACTACTGCTGCAGCCCTGGACCAAGCCATTATCATTTCTTGCCTAAACTATTTAATGGATTCATAATTGGTCTCCCTATGCTTTGTGCTGTCTCTCTCCTCAGCCTTTCCTTAAACACCACTCACTCTCAGTTCATTTTCAATATAGAAGCCAGGGTTACCATTTTAAAATACTAAGTCAGATGACATTATGTCATTTTCAGAGACTTCCACTCACTTCCTACCTTATTCATATTAGTTAACACCTTTTTAACCTAAACAAATTTACATGATTTTTCTAACCTTATAGCCATTGCTGCTCCATCCCTCACTGTGCCCCAGCCTCTCTGATCTCCTAGCTCTTTCTTGAACACAACAGGCATGTTCATTCCTCAGAGCCTTACCATTGCTTTTACTTGTGCCTGGGATGCTCTTCTCTGAGATTTCCCTATGCCTGGATCTCTTCTCTTCTTCCACCCTTTCTCAAATACCTCCTACTCAGTGAAGTCTTCCATGTCCATCCTACTTAAAACTGCAAGCCCCTCACCATATTCCATATCCTGCCTTCCTATTGTATCTTTCACCAAAGCATTCATCACTAAGCAAGACATACCAGATTTTACATTTTTATTTTATTTATTGAGGAATTCCTGGTGACAAGAAGACACTTAATAGGTGTTTTTGAATATATGCTGACTGAATGAACACGTGGAGTTGAAAGAAAACAATCAACTGAAAGTTTCTCAATTTTCCTTCTGGCTTTTCAACTTTTCCTTCAGTAACAAAGATGCATGTATCTAAGTTCTTTTAAGTTCAATTCAAATATTTATTGATCTCACAAGTGTTCCAGGTTTTGTGCTGTGACTTAGGAATGCCAAATGACTTAGATCAATATCATTTAATGTAGAAGGACAATTAAAGTATTACAAGGTCCAGGGAGAGTTCAACATAGAGAACTCAAAAAGGGCTCCAAAACAGAGGGCAACTCCCTTGTTGTCTTGAACAATAACCCAGTATTTCCCAGGAAAATTCTGGGTTGACATAAGTGGAAGAAGAGTACTAACCAAACAAGTATCACAAGAAAGGAAGTAGAGACATAAAACAAGTACTAAGCACAATATTTTCATACCACTGAGTCACACCATGAGTTTGCAAAGGGGAGAAAATGGCAGCACATGAAAACGAACAGATGAGTACTAGCCAGATGACAAAAGATCTTATCTTAAAATTTTAACAGGTGGGGACATAATTTTCTTGAATGCAAAATTAACTTGACATTTATGGTTTAATTTTTAAAAATACTGTCAATATAAAAAAAATGGTTCCATTTTACATGCATTTCAAATGTATAGGCAGAGTACACATGTTTATTTACCTACCTTTACATCTATACACACACTTAGACCAGTAACTCCATCTACATTTCCCTTTATTCCTCTCCAAATAAATATGCTATATCAATATTATCTTGATATAGCATATATCTTCGGAGAAGGCAATGGCAGCCCACTCCAGTACTCTTGCCTGGAAAATCCCATGGATGGAGGAGCCTGGTGGGCTGCAGTCCATGGGGTCGCTGAGGGTCAGACACGACTGAGCGACTTCCCTTTCACTTTTCACTTTTATGCATTGGAGAAGGAAATGGCAACCCACTCCAGTGTTCTTGCCTGGAGAATCCCAGGGACGGGGGAGTCTGGTGGGCTGCCGTCTATGGGGTCGCACAGAGTCAGACACGACTGAAGTGACTTAGCAAATATTATCTTAATTACATAAAGGAGCTGATCATTATCCAGTTTTGAACTGGCCCACATTTAAGGAGCAGAGACAGAAAGCACAGAAGTAAGTACCCCTGCATTTCAGGACTTGGCTTGAAGTCAAGCCAAATGGCATAGCTCAAGTCTCTTAGTCCTCTGTGTGTTAGTCTTGTTATAGCTCCTTGGTATAAAACAAGGAAAATAACACCAGCCCTCACAGGAACTTCTTTAAGGATGAAATGAGATAATGGACAAATTTTATTAAAATAGAATACTATAGAATGGTAATAGTAGTAGTAATAAAGGAAATATTAATTCAGGATTTCCATACCCCGGTATTTGATAGAGTTTTCGTTAACTAAAACTCAAAGTAGAGTTCAATCTTCATGTGTATACGTGTGTGCTCACTCAGTCATGCCTGACTTTTTGTGACCCTGTGGACTGTAGCCCACTAGGCTCCTCTCTCCATGGGATTTTCCAGAAAAGAATATTGGAGTAGGTTGCCATTTTCCTACTCCTGTGGATCTTCCCAACCCAAAGATTGAACCTCTGTCTCCTTGCATTGGCAGGCTGACTCTTTACCACTGAGCCACCAGGGAAGCCCTCAGTCTTTATAACGGTGTCAAAAATTCTAGACAATAGATATACACAAAAAGCATCACAGTAATTTGTTTATTTTTTTCATTAATTAATTGACAAATAGTCATTGAAAACTACCCTTAATAATTCAACAGCAAAAATGTAATGCTTATCAAATACCATATACTATTCTATGCTTACATTCATTGTCTCATTTAGTAATCAAACAGTCCCTTTGTGATAAATACTATTACTATTTACATTTTAGTTATGTAGAAAAGGAAGCTCAGAGTGTTTGAGTAACTTCAGGTGTCACACAGCAAGTTTGGTAAAAGCCAGAAGTCACAGCCAGGACTTATTCTAGTACCAACATCTGTAACCACTACACTTTTCTAAACATGTACCCTGTTCTTTAAGTCTACACTAGGCCTCAAGAGCTTTGTGTTTAAGTGGAACTATAAGCTTAATGCCCTGATCACAGCATAAGTGAAGTGAAAGTCACTCAGTCATGTCTTTGCAACCCCATGGACCACACAGTCATAGAATTCTCCAGGTCAGAATACTGGGGTGGGTAGCCATTCCCTTCTCCAGGGGATCTTCCCAACCCAGGGATCAAACCCAGGTCTCCCACATTCGAGGCGGATTCTTTACCAGCTGAGCTACCAGGGAAGCCCCACAGCTTAACCATAAAAGAAATACAAATTTTCTCCACAGAGATCTTTAAAATTCACATCTTCTTTGTACCCTGGGTCAGACCATAAACCAAAGAATGGACTGTGGGTTTCTCAAAACCAGGAAAAGTATTTGATTCACCTTACCTAAGCAATTTGCATATAATAGACAAACAAAATAGTTCCTGGATGAATAAAGCAGAGGCCACCTATAATCCAGATTCATGAGTTATAAAAACACTGATAATTATGACAGCCAACATGTGGAAAGAAATCAGGGCAAATGAGCTCAGCAAAATTATAGAGAATCATTCAATTTTCAAGTTGGATATTATTTTTTAAGACACTGAGCCAAAGACAGAATTAGTACCAACAGAGCAGAATAAAAGAGAACTAATGAAGAACTGTAAGTTCAGCCCTAAGACTGTTTTACCTACTCAATCACAGAAAGTCTAATCAAGCATAGCTGGTCTACCCAAGGCCAGAATTAAGGTGTGCTTTGCACCCAAAGCTGACAAGTTATATCAGAAAAAATTTAAATAAGAAGCTGTGGTATTTAGGCAGGAAAGAAATCTTAGGAATAACCAATTCTCAACTACTTCAGTATAAGCAAATTTACACTATTAAAATAGTAACATGATAATACTCTTGATTTAGTTTTCTAAAGTGATTTCCAAACCAGAGTGGTGTGTGTATTTTAATGCTATTGTCAAAATGCACTGAGTTGAGGTGGGTAGAGAATTCACTCATTCATCAAGTACATTTGAGCTGGTACAGTGGGACATCCATTGTGCTGTGAAAGAGAAAGTATGAGAAAGGTGCTCTGTTCTCAGGAAGTCATGGTAACTGATAAACAGGTAAGTGAATAACTATAATACAATGAGATAGGGTCAGCAATAGGAGTATGAAACCTGTGCTCTAGAACCTTTGTAGCATTGGAGGACAAACTCAATAGGACTAAAGAAAGTTCAGAGAGAAAAAGATGTATGAACAGAAACATCATGGATGAGTCCATGTAATCTAAATGAGACATGAATACACACAAAGGAAACACCAACAGGGGGAAGGGCGTGACCAATGGGAAAAGTGTGACATTTAAATTATGGTGGGTAGTAGGTCTGAATATGTATAATAAGATGTACAAGAAGGTGAAAACAGCAGGTGATGAAACTATAAAAGTGAGCTGAATCAAATTTAAATAGAACTATATTGTAATGGAAAATGTCTCCACTCTATAGTTTCAGGACATATTTTGTATTCTAGTTCTGTTCCTTACACCTGATCATGGAACTTGGAAAGATGTAGTGCCTCTATGTAACAAATTCCTTTCCTATAAAACAGGAGATAACAATACCCCATCTCCCATGGCCGGTTGGGGAAGTAGAGATAATTGTCATGTACCTAGAAATATAAGGTTCTTAACAAATGATAATAGTAATTATTATGTGTTTCATATCTATGCTAAAAATGTTGGATGTCATTGGGTCAGTGATGGAGAGTTCTGAACTACTTTTTAAGCAAGGAATAACAGCTTTTGGAAGATCTCCCTGACACAGTATAAATGACAGACTGAGGAAAATGAAAGAGCAGCCAATCAGCACATTATCAGAACAATTCAGGTGAAAATACAGGTGGCTGTGAAACAAGATGGCAGCACAAAGTTTGTAAAGAACAGAGTAGACAAGATATGGGGCTTCCCTGGTGGCTCACACAGTAAAGAATCTGCCTGCAATGTGTGAGACCTGGGTTCCATTCCTGTGTTGGGGAGATTCTAATTTGATGATAGAATTAAAAGGTGCCCAGTTACATGTGAGGTGAGAAAGTTGGTTATATTGATTATGGTTTCCTGAAAAAAATGGAAACTTTCAACTGCTACAGAACACAGATATATTATATATATGATACATAAGTTCTTTATCTTCTTATTATGTATATGTTTGTAGCCATAATATAATTCACCCCATTCCATTCTCAAATACAGATAGGTGCAATTAATTTCTATGCTAAAACTTAGCAATTTTCCTAATCTCCCGCTTCAAATATACATACACCTTTCTATTTATGTCTCTTTGATCATTCTGCCATATCCTTGGTAACATTTTTCTTCGAAGTTTAAATGACTAAATAATTCTCCCAAGACTAATGAGCTCAGTATGAGAGAGAGCTGGTATTGCTCAATAATTTGGTACTCTACTCATGTCTTAGTGAGAAAACACATCAGTGCATTGACTACTGCTAATGATATCATGTTGCCAGAGCACCAGCAGCCCTTGTCTCGGGCTTGTAGGTCATCGGGATTTATAGATTACCTGCTAGAGATTACAAAGGAGAACACTGAGTGGCAATGGCAGCACATTCCCTTTGACTCCAGTGGATTGCTTCATTGAGAAGTCTGAAATTGTTTCACCAAAAACATTTATCCTTTTCTGTTCATGCATTCTAACACTATAGAAAAATCACTCAGAATTTTCCAATCTCTAGGAACATTATGAAAACTTTATAAATTAGAGGTGAAGATGGGGCAGGAGGACAGCATCCTGGCCTCCCATGATGGTTTTGCCTTGGGAGAAAAACAGAGTTCTGCATTAGGCATTTGCTAGTTACTGAGATGGTTGTGAAACAGGCAATCAATCACTTCAAACAAGAAAATAAGTTAAATCCATGTCTCGAGGAATTTTTGCAAATCAGGGAAAGCAGTGTGGCTTAACTCTATTGAAAATTCTGTATTTCTCTTTCCTTTTTGATTTGTTTTTCATGGGATGGATACGCAAGGAACTTGAGTATGTATGTCATGTATAAATATTTTACATGTACTTTTTTAGACTGGTGTTATGTGGCTGAAAAATAAATAGGGTGGCTGGAACAGATGAAAATTATTTATATATATATATATATATATACACACACACACACATACATACATACAGATATATAAAAGTAGTTCTGATAAAATATAGCAGAATAAGTATGTTATTTTTAAAAGGAATAACTTTGAGAATATTAAGGGCTTATATTTCAATGTACCATTGCTTTTTATGTCACATCCATAAACTTACACAAACAAAATGATATTTTAGTTATTATGATCATTAAATTTATTTAAAGATTCATTCAGGGGTTATAAACTTGTGAAACATAGAAGGTAAGATTAGTTAGAATACCAGTAAACAAAAACAGAACTTTTGTAATTGGCATGGTAACTGATAAATGGTACAAAATCACTATTGTTGAATGATTTAATGTTTGCTGAATAAATTACCTACCTAAGCCTGATTCACCAATATGGCTAATTTCTTAGTTCTTATAAAGGAGTAAAATGTGCATACATAGTTTAGAATGTTATGTTGGGAGGAAAACACACGTTTTAAAAAATTAATGCAAATAAGCAAAAACTATGTCTATTCAAAGTCCCAAATATACATTACAACATAGAAAATATGTAACTCCTAAACATCTGAGAAAAAAATTTCTCTGTTCTAAAAAGAACTTAACACTAGACAGAAAAACAACTGATGCTACCGCTATGACAGTCTAATAGCCATAATATTTTCATCTTCCTTAGCAAGGCCAGTCAAGATTATAAACCTAACAAACATCATCATAGGAACTGAAGTACATGAATGAATGGCTGGGATTAAGAAATCAGTATGTGGCTATTGGAGTATTATGTTCTAAATCTTCTAAAAATTGGACAAAAATGCCTACACCAAATAAAGGAGTTTCTATATAAGGGCAAGCTGGCTTGTAACAATTCCTTGAAATTCAATATTTTGCCTGAATAACTCAATTTACACCTCTAAGTCTCTTGAGATTGAGACTAAAACCATGTAACTTTAAGAAAATTCAGGAAGCTCGGTTAAGAAAAAGCAAAATTTAATGGCATAAGAAAAGTGCTATAATACCAAAATTAATTTTAAACACACATTTTCTCTGTGGGTTTTGGTAAGTATCAGGAACATAGGCTTGAAAATCTTTTTAAATGGATACATAAGTCTAAAAATACACCAGCTTCAAATCCAGCATGATCTAGGCAGATTGGACTTGTTTTAAACTTTCTCCTTTCTGCATCATTTATTCTTAACTAGTTGGCTGGTCATATGGTACATACAGCCTTGATACAAAAGCCAAAGTATGTTGGATGGATGGATAAATGGTTAGATAGACAGCTTTTACTACAAGAAAAAATTCAATTGCTCTACTGTTTTTTTTTTTTTTAATTTTATTTTATTTTTAAATTTTACATAATTGTATTAGTTTTGCCAAATATCAAAATGAATCCGCCACAGGTATACATGTGTTCCTTGTTTAAAAATAACTTTTTTTCCCAATAAATTGGTCAATAAAAGCGTGTATATATATATATATATATATATATATATATATATGATATCTAATCAGTTTAACAACTAATCCATCTAAAGATACACATAAAGAAGAAAATAAAACCATGTATTTCCACCATTGTTACTGGTTTGGTTCAGCAATACGTGAACTGTTTAATTTCCAGATGTTCAAGCTGAATTTAGAAAAGGCAGGGGAACCAGAGATCAAACTGCCAACATCCACTGGATCATTGAAAAAGCAAGAGAGTTCCAGAAAAATATCTACTTCTGCTTTAATGACTACACCAAAGACATTGACTGTGTGGATCACAATAAACTGTGGAAAATTCTTCAAGAGATGGGAATACCAGACCACCTCCTGAGAAAACTGTATGCAGGTCAAGAAGCACCAGTTAGAACTGGACATGGAACAACAGACTGGTTCCGAATCGAAAAAAGAGTACGTCAAGGCTGTATATTGTCTCCCTGCTTATTTAACTTATATGCAGAATACATCATGAGAAACGCTGGGCTGGAGGAAGCACAAGCTGGAATCAAGATTGCTGGGAGAAATATCAATAACCTCAGATATGCAGATGACACCACCCTTATGGCAGAAAGTGAAGAAGAACTAAAGAGCTTCTTGATGAAAGTGAAAGAGGAGAGTGAAAAAGTTGGCTTAAAGCACAACATTCAGAAAACTAAGATCATGGCATCCAGTCCCATCACTTCATGGCAAATAGATGGGAAAACAGTAGAAACAGTGGCTGACTTTATTTTGGGGGGCTCCTAAATCACTGCAGATGGTGATTGCAGTCCTGAAATTAAAAGATGCTTACTCCTTGGAAAGAAAGTTATGACCAACCTAGACAGCTTATTAAAAAGCAGAGACATTACTTTGCCATCAAAGGTCCGTCTAGTCAAGGCTATGGTTTTTCCAGTAGTCATGTATGGATGTGACAGTTGGACTATAAAGAAAGCTGAGCACCGAAGAATTGATGCTTTTGAACTGTGGTGTTGGAAAAGATTCTTGAGAGTCCCTTGGACTGCAAGGAGATCCAACCAGTCCATCCTAAGGGAGATCAGTTCTAGGTATTCACTGGAAGGACTGAGGTTGAAGCTGAATACTTTGGCCACCTGACGCGAAAAGCTGACTCATTGGAAAAGACCCTGATGCTGGGAAAGATTGAGGGTAGGAGGAGAAGGGGACGACAGAGGATGAGATGGCTGGATGGCATCATCGACTTGATGGACATGGGTTTGGGTGGACTCCAGGAGTTGGTGATGGACAGGGAGGCCTGGTGTGCTGCTGTTCATGGAGTCGCCAAGAGTTGGACATGACTGAGCGACTGAACTGACTGACTGCCTGCCTCTGCAAACATCTCTCTTTCCCTCATACATAATGATTAACTCTTAATATGTTGTATTATGGAAGTTTTGTGATTTAATAATTATTTCCCTTGATTATAAATAGAACTTCTTACAAACATATTTCGTAATCTCATCCCCATGGTGTTCCTGTGAGGCAGACCTTATTATCCCTATTATGCATGTAGGAAAAAAGAGGCTCTGGGACATGTGTGTCTACCTAAGGTCACAGAGTCAGAAAATGGCAGGATCAGAACATCCTTAGGATGACTAAGAGATATGAAGTAACAGGATTTGCCGGAGAAGGCAATGGCACCCCACTCCAGTACTCTTGCCTGGAAAATCCCATGGACGGAGGAGTTTGGTAGGCTCCAGTCCATGGGGTCGCTAAGAGTCGGGCAGGACTGAGCAACTTCACTTTCACTTTTCACTTTCATGCATTGGAGAAGGAAATGGCAACCCACTCCAGTATTCTTGCCTGGAGAATCCCAGGGACAGAGGAGCCTAGCGGGCTGCCGTCTATGGGGTTGCACAGAGTTGGACATGACTGAATCGATTTAGCAGCAGCAGCAGCAACAACAACAGGATTTGCATTTTTGAACTTACATAAACTTGCTTTATCTGATATCATTTTATATTTGAACTCCCCATATTAATAATAGACTACATATCATTACCTAATATTTCTATATAGTAACAGTTAACTAATGACTTATGGAACTAATGATTCTTGACTAATAGTTGTCGGTATTCTAAGTATATCCAAAATAATCTAAGGGTTCGAAAAAGGCCAACAGTTAACAATTACATATTAGATTTTATACATGAAATCTTTGCCTAAAAGACATTCGAAATTACATTTTAGATAATTCTGGTACAGAAATTCCCTTTTGTTTCTCCACAAGCAGAGAGCACGCCATATGGCCCTAGTGCCTTTAGCAAAAGCTGAGAAAAGAATGCGGGAAGCCACTTACAGTAACTAAGGGCAGACACACCACAGGAACCAAAGGTGCCTGACATTCTCCCTCGGGCACCCAATTTCTATCTGCCTCATTAATATTTATTTATTGTTCCCTCTTTAAAAATTAAGATGTAAGTAAAGATGTTTTTTTCCCCTTAGGGTTTTATTGAAATAATGTTTTAAGTGGAAAACATTTTCTTCACTTCAATACAGATTTATTGTATATCTCCTGCTTATTAGATTTAGGTTGTCCATGCCTACACAGTAGCACTCTCAATTATACATGTCAGTATCTAGCCAGACAACTGGTAATGTTCACCAGTGAATTAGAAATTGGCGTGTGGAAATCAGGAATGGTTTGAGCTAGGTGTTCTGAAAGTCATAGTTGAAAACACGAAAATAGATCGATTGCCCATGCAGTATGCCTAGAAAGACAAGAATTTAAAAAGAGAGGCTTGGGAGAATGTTCTTTTTTAGAGATAAGAATAAAATTTATCTTTAAGGCATAAGAAAGAAAGGATTTATCTACTTGAAGTAGAAGGTTTTTCAAAAAATAGCTTATCTTTCTCATAGGCCACTGGGATCAGGTTAAAGAGTTGTGACTTCGTAGGTAGATACAGGGGCAAAGAAGAAAAGGAAACTAGTTATAAATCTAAATGCCAGATTTAATACTGACCATTTGTGAGACTGAAATAGAAATATAAGAGTTAAGAAATTAATTCTAGCCACTAATGCTATCAAGCTGCAGAGCGTATTTTATATGTCTTCAATGATGTATGGATAGAGCACCTTGGGTGGGAAGAAGCTACAAAGTGATGTGTGTGCCATAGGAGCTTCATTTTTGGTAGGGACTCTCCACATACTTTGAGCGGTAGAACTCATACACTACACAAGTGTTCATGAAACTGGCCAAAAGATGATCATCGATCACTGCTTTGGCCTAGTTTATGGTGGGCTGCCGTCTATGGGGTCGCACAGACTTGGACACGACTGAAGCGACTTAGCAGAAGCAGCAGCAGCATTACCCACTGCTGGTTGTGCTGTATCATAGCAACAATAAATCTATAGGCCAAGATATGAAATTTGCAACTGAAATAAAGCTGACAAAAACTGAACAGTTCTGAGTTGGCCAGTTCCTGCAAAAACACAAAAGTATATACCTCAGGAAAGTACAACGATAGTTATAAAACTTTTGGTTATGATGCCTAAAGGGATTATAGGTAGGGCAAAAAGAAGTCATACTTAACAGAAAATATCACTAAGCTCAGGGAAAAAAATCACTGTTGTGGAAAGGCCACCAAACTAAGCCCAAGCACTGGCTATTAGAATGAATATGAATTGTTCAAAGAGTAACAGTGCTCGGCCTCCCAGCACCAAAGTTTGGCACTCTCTCAGGCACTCTTCTGCCCAGCTGTACATGGCATCTGAACACCTCGAGGTATTCTCCCCTCTTTATAATTCTGGTTCTGTCAGCTAACTGGAAGAAGAAGAAATAAGAGCTAGAGTAGCAACTTCCGTTTATAAATGACTAAGAGAAGACATTCATTTACACTTCAAAAAACAAAGCATAATCATTTCTTTTTCCAGAAAAGTGGAGAAACACAACTTGCCAATTGAAATGTTAAGGATCTGGTTGTTATAACAAATAATACAAGTTTCTTTGGAATTCTAATTATAAAATAGCTGGTTTTGCTGTAAATTGGGATCTTTGTGCATATATGTTTGTAAAAGCAAGATAACTCACCTTAATGACTTTAATATTTACTTTAATAATATTTAATATCTGTGCCATTATATGGCCCCAACACCTACTCTATTCCAAAGAATTGCATGGTTATGAATGTCTTTCTAGTACATGCCTACTGCAGTGCCTCAAGAATAAAAAGCACAAAATAAATGTTTTTCAAATGAACAAACTATTATGAAAACAGGTTATTTTTCATCATTCATCATGAGGAAACTGTATTTCAAACAGTACTCTTTATGATAGATGGATTTACTAAATAACTTCATGGTATAAAGGCAAATGAAATCTCCCAAGGACACAAATGCTAAGAGCACATAGATTGCTTCATTATTTTTATTGTGTGAGCACTCATATTCCTGACAGACAGCTATTGCTACCGAGGCCCATATGAAAGTTACCCTGAAATCAATGTGAATCCTATAGGCAAAGAACTAGAGGATTTAAAATGAAATCAAGTGCAAGCCTCTCTGGTGTTATGCCAGTTCAATGACTTGTGAAGTTTTGAAGCTGTCCTTAGAGACTGTAAATTAATTCCTAAGGATTATCTGCCCTGCTAGGTAAAAGGAGGAACTGAAATTGAGGGGAGAAAAAGTTTGTTCAATTAAGTAAATTGCTTTATCCAGAGGAACTTTTTTTCAGACCCTCATGTTCTTGCCTGGCTTCTGAGAGAGAAAAAGGTTCATTCTCCTTCCACAAGAACATCCACCTAGAACCTGCCTGAAACTCTCTATGGTGAGTGAAATACAGGTGTTGATGTCAGGGTAATAAATACATAAAAAAGATATACTGATATATACACTAACAGTTGTCTCACTAAATCAATTTAAACTCGATTAAATGAGTTTTTAAAAAAATAACTTTGAAGTTCTTTCTCAACTTGAATTATGATGAAGCAATCAAAGCCTTCTAAGTATGAATGGAAATCGAAGTGTTGCTTACAACTTCTTTGCCTATTTATTTGTTACATACTGCTTTTGCTTTCTGTTTTGGTTTTTGGCTGTGAGGCATGTGGATCTTAGTTCCACGGCCAGGGATTGAACCTCCGGCATTTGTAAGTGAAGTCTTAACCACTGAATTGCCTGACAAGTTCTTCTATTTCTTAATAGACTTTGAATTCTGAGAAAGTGTGTGAGAATACTTGCCTGAGTTTTAATGACTTATCTTTTTTATTAACATTCTCTTATCATTCTACACAAGTGAACGGTGCACAGCATAAGACAAGCAAGCTGCCATGTGACAAGCACCAAGCCAAGATGTACAATGCAGGAATAGTAAGAAGGAAAACACACACACTATAAACTACTACAAAATTGTAGAAAGGGACTCTCACCCTAAACCTTAGGAAAAAACCAGGGTTTAATTCAAAACTGCTTGGCTACCTTAATAGAAAATGAGGGGAAATCTAGGCCCTATGAAAGAGGAACTTTCTGATAGGCTAAAATGAGAAAGAAAACCAGAAAGAAAAATAAAATGGAAAAATTAAAATCAAAAAGAAAGACCAAACAAGTGAATCAGTACCACATAAACCAGCACAATCTTTTAGAAAAGTAATTTGGTAATATCTAGAAACAAAATAGGTACATACCCTTTACCCAAGGCAGTTGGCTACTAGAAATTTATCCCATAGCTACACTTGCATAAACATGAGAAAGTGTATGCAAATGTATGTACACCATGGCATTCTTTTTAACAACAAAATTTATATACAATCTAACCCTGCATGAGAAAATGAATGGATAACACAGGCATTAAATGGAAAATACATCCATTGTATAGAACAGTACACAGCACATAGAGAAAAATAAGGAAATCTATATGTGCAGAGATTGAATCTATATATTTATGTGAAAAAGAAGTAAGTTGTTGAAAGGAATGTTGTATAAATAGATAAGGACATATATATGCATATGCCTAGATAATTTATGGAAGACTAGACAGGCAAGTCTGATCTGTTATTCCTGGGAAGAAAAATGGTGGCAGCAGATGTGGCAAAAGCTTCAGATGGCTTTTTCTTACTTTACACCATTCTGTATGAATGAATCTTTTAATCAATGAACATTATTTTAAACACTGAAAACAGTATAAAAAATATCAGCGTAGACTGGTGGGCTACAGTCCATAGGATCACAAAGAGTCCGACACAACTGAAGTGCCTTAGCACATGAAAAATATAGTCAAAGTTTTCTTTAAATGATGTTATATCTAAATGTACACTCATAAAAATTTTTCCTAGATTTCCTTTTCCTGTGCTGTGCTTAGTCACTTAGTGGTGTCTGAATCTGCGAGCCCATAGACTGTAGCCCACCAAGGTCCTCTGTGCATGGGAATTCTCCAGGCAAGAATACTGGAGTGGGTTGCCATGCTCTCCTCCAGGGGATCTTCACAACCCAGGGATCAAACCCAAGTCTCCCTCTTTGCAGGTGGATTCTTAACCAACTGAGCCACCAGGGAAGATCAGATTTCTTTCTAAGTCACAGTTAAAAAAAAATACAAAATTGTATGTAGAGTAGAATTACATAAAATACATATGTGCACAAATATATGCAAAAATATATACAAAAAACTTTCCAGAACTCTACATTTCAAAATTTATGAAAGGAGTAAGATTGTGATATAAGGTTGTGTAGGGTGGGTGGATCAAGGTAAAGTAAGGTGTGACTCTTGTGTTTATTTTGCTATATCTCCTCATTTTGAAAATTTTATTTATACAGGACATGAATTCCTACATTATTTGTGAAATTTTGTAAAATAATGTTAAAGACAGCAGTAATATGTAGGAATGATTTAAGCTTCTAAAGCAGAGAGCAAACAATGTAAAGAAATAAGAGATTCAACAATGTGAATATACCTAACACTACTGAACTGTATGCTTAAAAATGGTTAAGAGGATAAATATTATATTAAGTATATTTTACCACAATTAAAATTTTAAAAATGAAAGAAAGGAGAAATAAGGCAAAAGAAGGGGTGCACAGAAAAACAACCAACGTTAAGAATTACAGATGTTTATGAATGATGCACAAAGAATTGATGCTTTTGAACTGTGGTGTTGGAGAAGACTCTTGAGAGTCCCTTGGACTGCAAGGAGATCTAACCAGTCCATTCTGAAGGAGATTAGCCCTGGGATTTCTTTGGAAGGAATGATGCTGAGGCTGAAACTCCAATACTTTGGCCACCTCATGCGAAGAGTTGACTCATTGGAAAAGACTCTGATGCTGGAAGGGATTGGGGGCAGGAGGAGAAGGGGACGACAGAGGATAAGATGGCTGGATGGCATTACTGACTCGATGGACGTGAGTCTGAGTGAACTCCGGGAGTTGGTGATGGACAGGGAGGCCTGGCGTGCTGCGATTCATGGGGTCGCAAAGAGTCGGACACGACTGAGCAAATGATCTGATCTAATCTGATGAATGATGTACCAACACACTACTGAAAATTTCCAGAAAAGAAACGGATCCAAAGATACATGTTTAAGGTTTCCCCATTACCCAGATCAGTGGTCTCCCAAGGTGGACAAGTACATTCCTAGAGGTGTTACTGATTGATCCCTTGCAGCATAGGAAAATATATTAGAGGTTCTATTTTCATTCATTTCAGTTTCATCTTCCTGAATATCCATTTATTAATTTATATGTATTTATTATTGATACCATTTATAGATATATGAAAAGAGCAGAACATGGAAATAATTCATAAATCTATACACCTCTACTCGGGACATATAATGTAAAGTATTTGAAGATGATCTTTTTTAGACAATATTTCTGAGGGGCAACCATGAACTGACAGATTCTTGCCAGATATTTAAAAAACAAACAAAAACAAAAACACATCTAGGCAAGAAAAACAACAAGTTACATGTAAAAGAATAAAAATCCAAACTGTCCTCATTTTCCTCTGCAACACTGAAAGTCAAATAATGTTGAGCAGTGCCTGCAGAGTTTTTCAGAGAGAAATGTTGTGATTCAATAACAGTATTTCCAGGCAAGAAATTACAGAAGAGGAATATATGTTCTGACTCACAGCATCTTAGAAAATATATTACCCATGTATTTTTCTTGAACAAAATGCTAGAAAAAGTAATCCAAACAACTGAGGGAGTTATCATAACTATGGATCAAGAAATGCCACATTATGAAAAACTGATGGCAGCTAATGAAGCCAAAAAACAGTATGTATAAAACTAAAATCAAATGTAGTTTTTGGGAGAAAAAAATATTAATACCAGGAATCTGGCTCTTGAGTGACAAATTTTGCTACCTAAAGCTTTGAAATGAGGGATTGAAGAGAAAGGAAAATTATGTAAAAATGCAAAGGTACTGCCAGGAAGACAAGATAAAAATAAGAAAAACTAGAGATATTGTGTTAAAGCCAAAACACCTTCATCAACAGTAAGAACTCTATTTGTAATGTGCAAGTGTATTAGACAACAAAACATCACGAGATGAGTTAATATGAAGCAAAATTATTTCAATGCTTACATTTTCCAATACAGAACTAGGTTATCAACACCAAAACTGATTTTTTCCTATAGAACACAGTCATCACAATAAAATATTTGATGCTCCTAAATTTTACAAAAGAAAAACAATATATCTTTAGTATGCCATTTCAAAACTCTCTTCCTTTTTCCTGAAGGAGGAGAGGGCTAAATGTTAGCATGTAGATTTGGACAGTTTATGTTTCTGAGGGCTAAAAAGTATTGTATTGAGGGCTAAAATGTTAGCATGTAGGTTTAGACAATTTATGCTGTCTTAAAATAAGAGTAACACCTTATATTAAAAATATAATGTAAAAAAAATCTAGTTAATGCTTTGAATGAAACAAATGCCTAAAAGAATAGAAATGTTCCTAATATTTTCTCAGAAAAATTAAAATTACATCTGTCCAGATTAATGGTTCTCTGAAGGTGGTAATTTTACTTCCCAGGGGAAATTTGGCAATATATGGAGACATTTTTGGCTGTCACAAATGGGGAGGAAGGTGTTGCTGGCATCTAGTTGGTGGATGCCAGGGACTCTGATATCATTCTACAATGCACAGATTGCTCACCACAACAAACAACTACAAGCTCAAAATACACATAGTGCTGAAGTTCTATGACCGGGATCTAAGACAGATGCATATAATTTCAGTATTGTCTATATCACTATTACAAATATGTATGTGTTTGTGCATACACAGGAATTAATGCAAGGTTAATGTAATTTGGGAAGAGAAAACTCACTTTTAATTATTTTATTTATAGCACTAAAGTAAAATAATTATACTTATTAAATAAAATAAAAAATATTTTTTAATCTCTATCACCATTATCTATTAGGCTATTCTCAAATGTATGAAGGGAATAAAAGGTTTAATTACTTTGAGTAGATTTTAAATAGCCCCAAAAGATTTAAGTTAGAACTAAGGTTGGGCTCAAAGCGGAAGTCAAAACACTACCCTGTTAAACTCTTATTCCTAACTGCACCCCTGGTGGCTCAGATGGTAAAGAATCTGCTTGGAGTGCAGGAGACCCGGGTTCAATCCCTGGGTTGAAAAGATTCCCTGGAGAAGGGAATGAAAACTCACTCTAGTATTATTGCCTGGAGAAATCCATGGACAGAGAAGCCAGGAGGGATATAATCCATGGGGTCCCAGAGAGTTGGACATGACTGAGCAATTAGCACTACTACAATTCAAACTATCTATCTTAATTTCCAGATGTTCAAGCTGAATTTAGAAACGCAGAGGAACCAGAGATCAAACTGCCAACATACACTGCATCATTGAAAAAGCAAGAGACTTCCAGAAAACCATCTACTTCTGCTTTATTGACTACACCAAAGCCAATGACTGTGTGGATCACAAAAAAACTGTGGAAAATTCTTCAAGAGATGGAAATACCAGACCACTCCTGAGAAAACTGTATGCAGGTCAAGAAGCACCAGTTAGAACTGGACATGGAACAACAGACTGGTTCCAAATCGGAAAAGGAGTACGTTAAGGCTGTATATTGTCTCCCTGCTTATTTAACTTACATGCAGAGTTACATCAAGAGAAACGCTGGGCTGGAGGAAGCACAAGCTGGACTCAAGATTGCCGGAAGAAATATCAGTAATCTCAGATATGCAGATAATACCAACCTTATGGCAGAAAGTGAAGAAGAACTAGAGTCTCTTCATGAAAGTGAAAGAGGAGAGTGAAAAAGTTGGCTTAAAGCACAACATTCAGAAAACTAAGATCATGGCATCCAGTTCCATCACTTTGTGGCAGATAGATGGGGAAAGAGTGGAAACAGTGGCTGACTTTATTTTTGGGGGCTCCAAAATCACTGCAGATGGTGATTGCAGCCATGAATTAAGAGACACTTATTCCTTGGAAGGAAAGTTATGACCAACCTAGACAGCATATTCAAAAGCAGAGACATTACTTTGCCAACAAAGGTCCATCTAGTCAAGGCTATGGTTTTTCCAGTGGTCATGTATGGATGTAAGACTTGGACTATAAAGAAAGCTGAGCACGGAAGAATTGATGCTTTTGAACTGTGGTGTTGGAGAAGACTCTTGAAAGTCCCTTGGACTGCAAGGAGATCCAACCAGTCCATCCTAAGGGAGATCAGTCCTGGATGTTCATTGGAAGGACTGATGCTGAAGCTGAAACTCCAATACTTTGGCCACCTGATGCGAAGAGCTGACTCATTGGGAAAGACCCTCATGCTGGGAAAGATTGAGGGCAGGAGGAGAAGGGGACGACAGAGGATGAGATGGTTGGATGGCATCACCAACTCAATGGACATGGGTTTATGTGAGCTCCGAGAGTTGGTGATGGACAGGAAGCCCTGGCGTGCTGCAGTTCATGGGGTGGCAAAGAGTCAGACACGACTGAGTGACTGAACTGAACTGAACTGATAACAATATAAGAAATATATTTGAAATAGTTTTGAAATTTTATGTGTAAGGGAAGGTCTCAAGAGAGATATATAAACACACTAAAAAGCATTGTTCAAATAGTACATGGTGAATTATTTCTGAAAAGTTTGTAAAGAGTTAAACACCACAATATAAAAATGGCTGTGTTGCATGTGCAAGAATGTTATATGTAATCTTTCATTGTTATTGTTCAGTTGCTAAGTCATGTCCAACTCTTTGCGACCTCATGGACTGCAGCACGCCAGGCTTCACTGTCCTCCACTTAAGCTTGCTCAAATTCATGTCCATTGAGTTGGTGATGCCATGCAGCCATCTTGTCCTCTGTTGTCCCCTTCTCCTACTGTCTTCAATGTTTCCCAGCATCAGGGTCTTTTACAATAAGTCAGTTCTTCACATCAGGTGGCCAAAAAATTGGAGTTTCAGCTTCAGCATCAGTCCTTCCAATGAATACTCAGGGTTGATTTCCTTTAGGATTGGCTGCTTTGATGTCCTTGCAGTCCAAGGGACTTCCAAGAGTCTTCTCCAACAACACAGTTCAAAAGCATTAATTCTTCTGTGCTCAGCCTCCTTTATGGTCCAACTCTCACATCCATCAGATCAGTTCAGTTCAGTCGCTCAGTCATGTCTCTGCAACCCCATGGACTGCAGCATACCAGGCTTCCCTGTCCATCATCAACCCCCAGACCTTACCCAAATTCATGTTCATCGAGTTGATAATGCCATCCAACCATTTCATCCTCTGTTGGCCCCTTCTCCTCTTGCCTTCAATCTTTCCCAGAATCAGGGTCTTTTCCAATGAGTCAGTTCTTCACATCAGGTGGCCAAAATATTGGAGTTTCAGCTTCAGCATCAGTCTTTCCAATGAATATTCAGGACTGATTTCCTTTAGGATGGACTGGTTGGATCTCCTTGCAGTCCAAGGGAGTCTCAAGAGTCTTCTCCAACACCACATTCAAAAGCATCAATTCTTTGGCGCTGAGCATTCTTTATAGTTTAAGTCTCACACCCGTATGTGACCACTGGAAAAACCATAGCTTTGACTAGATGCACCTTTGTTGGCAAAGTAATGTCTCTGCCTTTTAATATACTGTCTAAGTTGGTCATAACTTTTCTTCCAAGGAGTAAGCGTCTTTTAATTTCATGGCTGCAATTAACATCTGCAGTGATTTTGGAGCCCCCCCAAAATAAATCTGTCACTGTTTCCATGGGTATACAAAATATGGCCCAAGTAGGCCTGATGGTTTTTTAAAGGCCATTTTGTAGACCATCTGTCAGTGTTGTTTAATTTTGTTCATTCCTAACCCAAACCACTCTGGTACTCAAGAAAGATTCATTTAGCAAAGCCTATTAGACACTAATTATTTCATTCAAATACGTATTAGTAGTAATGATAACAATACCAACTTCCCTTTAGTTGTGTGTTGAGTGTCACCAAATTATTGTCAAGGGTGCTAAATGTTATAGCTGCTTTACATGTACTACCTTAAGTTCTGATAATAGTTCAGGTAGATTGATTATTTCTGCATCCTTTTATAAATAAGGAAATTAAACTTCAGTACCATGACCAAAGCCACTCAGTGAGTAAGCGCCAGAGTTCAATTCTGTATCCCGATTACAATTTGCTGCTGTCTATCTGCATGGCATCCAATCCTCTCTGTTTCCTGAGGATTGGGTAGGTGGACTCTGAGTCCAGCTCAGGCCAGGGACAGTGAATTTTTCTCAGAGGCTAGGGGCAGACATAACAAACAGGCCAAAAGAGACATTTATATCAATATAAAGAAGTATATTCAAGATCGCATGGTAAAATGAAGCACAGAATGAGTTAATCATCTTAGTTCTGATTCATGCTTACTTGGCCTGTAGTTTCAGACATAACTTTGTTAAAAACTCTGAGTGCTAATTAGCATTCATTATTTTTCTTTGTTTCTTAGTGTTCAAAACTATTAAGTGGATAATAGAATTGGCACTGATAAATACTCATTGAACTCTTAGGGAGGAAAAAGACATTATGATAAATAGAAGCAAGAAAGCACGGTGCTTTTTATTAAGTGTTAACCATAGCCCTGCTCTTTTCTAACATCAAATGCTGTAGCTCATCAAAATATATGGGCATTGCCTTCAAAAAGTACACTAAATTGTAAGAAATAGACAGTAGAAACCCTGTTTTACTCATTTTTATGTCCCTAATCTAGCACAGTGCTTTAAACATAATGGGGACTCAATAAATATTGCTTGGGTTGAAATGGGAAAGTCAAATATCTAGTGCTCCAAAATTAGCATATTCTGAAAGATAAGTGTACTCTTTTCCAAATAATGGCTAACCCAAATGCTTCCAAGGTACCAGGAAGTCTGCAAAGTGGTTTATATAAATTATGACAATATTTTCTCATATTTTAATTTTTACAATAACAAATGAAAAAAATGATGCAGAAAAATGAAAAAAATGAGAAGATACATAATTTTCAATAAAAATGGTTGGGTCAGGATGTCAAATAAGGCATGGTTTCAGAAATCATGCTTTAAATCACTGCACAGTTTTGCCCTACTCTAAACGTTTTCACAAAAACAAATTTAATTATGCTTAAATAAGGTCTACTATGAAACAGTGTACACATAGGGGAAGGATAGCCTCAACTGATTGTTACAGTTTCATTAGTCAAATCAATCTTTAGAAATTTGACTAATCTTTTTACAACAGATATGAATGAATGATTTGATCTTAACTCTAATCTACTATTTTGTACTTATACAAACCATTTGTAGATTAACTTAACCATATATCTCATATTTTATCAAATCTTAATTAGTATGTTGTCTGTTTGTATCACATTGTATCAGTTATTCATAAGCACTCAACATTTAGAAGTATTTTAGACAATACAATTTTTCTAAATTCAATATACTTACTAGACAAATATATGCATTAAAATATCTGGAAACTGTTTTAATGTGTATATATATACCATTATATAATACTTAAAAATAGTATATATATGTACATCTATGTGTATACACACACACATTCCAATATGCTATAATTAGTTATCCAATATTTCCAGAAACTTATCTACAACTTTGGTGGGAATACAGCTTATATAAACAGCTAACTATATTCAGTCAAAAGCCACTGATAATCAAGGGATCCTTATACACACAAATGTGTACCTTTTTGTGTTAACGTCAATGCGAGGTACAGAGCTGCCGAAAATGCCAATCACAGACTTTGAATATGATTGGATAATTAATAATAATGAAATGACCTGTTGTGCATTTATTGATTAAACAAGATTAAAAAATGTAGTCAGATAAAAAAATGATCTGCTTTGTCTCATCTTAAAAAACTAAATCCTAAATCCTTCTATCCCAACATTAAGTTTTTTTTTCCATTTGAAGATTTTAAATAAAAATCCCATGTAGTTTGTTTTTACTTTATCTATATTCTTCAAGTAAAATTCCATACATGCTAAATGCTCGATACAGACATTTTTCATGTTGGAAAATCGACTCTTTTAGTTAAAATAATTATTTTTGACGCAACTGGAAACAAAAAAAAAAATCCAAGAAATTCCAGAAGTTTCAACTGTATAAACTGACATCATAAAACATTTTAATTACATTCAAAAGGATTTCTTTTTGTCATCTGGACACATAATGTAATGACTAAAAGCTAGAAAGGTAAGTATATTGTTAAGTCATTTTAAACTTCAACTGCATTATCAGTGACCATGAGGCATATTCATAAAAATGGTGTGGAGAGGGCAAGCAAAAGGAGATTTTCTTAGAAACTTTGAAATAGATTCCAAAGATGAAACATCAAAAGAGAACTTCCACAATCACTCCAATGTTCATTGCACCACTATTTACAATAGCCAGGACATGGAAGCAAACTACATGTTCATGAACAGAGGAGTGGATAAAAAAAGACGCAGTACATATATACAATGGAATGTTACCCAACCATCCAAAAAGAACAAAACAATGCCATCTGCAGCAACGTGGATGGACTTAGGGGATATCATACTATGTGAAGTCAGCCAGAGAAATAAAGACAAATACCATATGATAACACTTATATGTGGAATCTTAAAAATGGGTACAAATGAACTTATTTACAAAACCTAAGTAGAAACACAAATGTAGAAAAAAACTTATCACGAGGGGATTGGAATGGGGGAGGAATAAATCAGGAGATTGGGACTGACATATACACACTACTATACATAAAATATACAACTAAGAATGTATGGCGCAGGGAACACTCCTCAAAACTCTAATGACCTGTATGGGAAAAGAATCTTCAGGAAAAAAAAAAAGAGAGGATATATGATTATGATTATGTACAACTGATCCACTTTGCTGTGACCTAAAACTAACACTGAGCTTCTCTCACAGGTCGGTTGGTAAATAATCTGCCTGCAGTGCAGGAGACCCGGGTTTGATTCCTGGGTTGGGAAGATCCCCTGGAGAAGGAAATGGCAACCCACTCCAGTATTCTTGCCTGGAGAATCCCATGGACAGAGGAGCCTGGCTGGCTACAGTCCATGGGGTCGCAAGAGTCAGACATGACTCAGCAACTAAACCACCACCACCATCACCAAAACTAACACAACACTGTAAATCAACTTATACTCCAATAAAAATCGTTTTAAAACAGAATTTTCAAATAATTAATGTCCCATTACTTGTTACACCAAATACAAGGTTTAAGAAAGTATCATAAATTACAGAGAACTTAGCAAAACTTACCTGAAGAATCTTTGATTTTTTTTTGCTTTATCCTTGATTATTTTTAAATATTATGATCTTCTGCTCACAATACCTAAAGTTAAATTAATTTATCCATGATAATTAAAAATAATAAAATTCTGAGCTTCAGCCATTGTATTTAAAAATAAAAACTAAACTGATTTGTATTTACAAAATACATTCACATAAGTTAGCTTTGTTTTATCTTAACAAAAACTAAGGAGGATTCAAGCTGACTTTTCCAAATGTAGCAGTTGTAGAACTTGCATTCAAGTGCTGTGATTAACAGTCTATTTTGAGTGAATGGGGAATCAAACTCATGAAACACATAAAGGAAATAATCATAAAGGCCAATGAGTTCCAAGGGAGCAGGGAAGAGGAATCAATCTTTCAGCAGTTCTATGGAATTCAAAATAAGGTCCTAGATGCATTTCACTGGTCCCTTGGAATAGATTCTTTCTAGGCTGGTACATCGATATAGCCAGTGAATTCATTCTTGTTTTCCATTATAACCTTATAAAAATAATTGCTGTGCCTACTAATATGCTTGACAATTCTATAGAATCAAGTATATGTAGTAATGAGAAGTTTTAACTTAATAGGACATCCTACCGAGGGGCTTTCCTTGTAGCTCACTCAGTAAAGAATCTGCCTGCAGTGCAGGAGACTTGGGTTCAGTTCCTGGGTCAGGAAGATCCCTGGAGAAGGAAATGGCAACCCACTCCAGTATCATTGCCTGGGAAATCTCATGGACAGATGAGCCTGGTGAGCTGCAGTCCATGGGGTCGCAAAGAGTCGGGCACAACTGAGCAACTAACACTAACACTTAACACTGAGGGGTTGGACAAGTTTCAATAAGAGACAGAACTCTCTTTCATCCTCCAGGTTCTCAACCTTTCTCTTCCTTTTAGTGTAGTAAATCATGACATTAAATCAGTTCATCCTCCATGATGTCTCTAGTTAGGGAAATATCACTGGTTTCTTAGAGCTGAAAATTACTTCCATGATTATCTCTGTCCTCTTAATGGATCCTGTACATTACTGATAGATTAAATCTTACTTTTTAACTTTAGGTCCTGATCAATAGCTCACAATATTGCTCACTACCAAATTCAAATTCTTCAAATTGACATTCATTCTATTTTTTAACTGGCTTAACCAACACTATTAATACTTTTGTCTCCCTATTCCCCTTCCAAGGCCTCAGTTCCAATCAACTGAACTTTTAACACAGATTCAGTTTGATGCAATTAATTAAAAAAAAAAACTGGTATATCAATCCTTTCACTGTCAATTATATATCAGGTAGTATATCAAAGAAATACAGATTCAAATGTTAAGAATAAAAGGCAATTCCTCCTTTATCAAAACCTAAATCAACGCTATAAAATACACAGTTAAATCTTCTGTATGTGGATCTATCACAAACTTCAGTATTCTGCAGAAGCAAAGTTTAAGAAGTTTATATATTTAAAGTGGAAAATTTAAAGATTAAATTAGCTTCTTTAAGTGTGTAACTCACTCCTGTGCTCTCTAAAGTGGCATACACTGCTCATTTAACATTATATTGATATAATATATCAATATATAATATATCAAGAACATCACAGGAACTTAGAGGTCATTTTTGCTAATATCTCATCAGATCCTTGGATATGTACTATAATGTCTTTGTTACCTGTTTTTTTTTTTTTTTTTCCTTCTATGCTTGAAAAAACTGGTAAGGGGAAACTACAGTAGGCAAAACTATCCATTTTCAAGAAACCTAAATGTTAATTCTTCCCTATATATGACATAAACATGTACTTCTTTAAGCTTTTATCCCATTATTGCTAATTCTTAACCCACGTAGAACAATTTTTTTTTTCCTCTGATCTGATGCCTCCAAGCTAAAGGCAAAAGAGAAAAGCAAAGATATACCTATTTGAATGCAGAGTATCAAAGAACAGCACTGAGAGATATGAAAGCCTTCCTCAATGATCAATGCAAAGAAATAGAGGAAAACAATAGAATGGGAAAGACTAGAGATCTCTTCAAGAAAATTAGAGACATCAAGGGAATATTTCATGCGAAGATGGGCACAATAAAGGACAGAAATGGTATGGACCTAACAGAAGCAGAAGATATTAAAAAGAGGTGGAAAGAATACACAAAGAACCATACAAAAAATATCTTTATGACCCAGACAACCACAATGGTGTGATCACTCACCTAGAGCCAGACATTCTGGAATATGAAGTCAAGCAGGCCTTATGAAACACCACTATGAACAAAGCTAGTGGAGGTGATGGGATTCCAATTGAGCTATTTCAATCTTAAAGATAATGTTGTGAGTGCTGCACTCAATAAGCCAGCCAATGTTCAATAACTCAGCAGTGGCCACAGGACTTGAGAAGTTCAGTTTTCATTCCAATCCCAAAGAAAAGGAATTACAAAGAATGTTCAAACTACTGTACAATTGCACTCATCTCACACACTAGCAAAGTAATACTTAAAATTCTCCAAGCCAGGCTTCAACAGTACGTGAACCATGAAGTTCCAGATGTTCAAGCTGGATTTAGAAAAGGCAGAGGAACCATAGATCAAATTGCCAACATCCACTGGATCATAGAAAAAGCAAGAGAATTCCAGAAAAACATCTACTTCTGCTTTATTGACTATGCCAAAGACTTTGTGTGGATTACAACAAACTGTGGAAAATTCTTCAAGAGAATGATTTCTCCTGAGAAATCTGTATGTAGGTCAGGAAGCAACAGTTAGAACCTGACATGGAACAACAGACCGGTTCCAAATTGGGAAAGGAGAACATTGAGGTTGTATATTGTCACTCTGCGTATTTAACTCATATGCAGAGTACATCATGCAAAATGCCAGGATGGATGAAGCACAAGCTGGAATCAAGTTTTCTGGGAGAAATACCAATAACCTCAGATATGCAGATGACACCACACTTATGGCAGAAAGCGAATAGGAACTAAAGAGACTCTTGATGAAAGTGAAAAAAGAGAGTGAAAAACCTGGCTTAAAACTCAACTTTCAGAAATCTAAGATCATGGCATCCAGTCCCATCACGTTATGGCAAATAGATTGGGAATGATGGAAACAGTGACAGACTTTATTTTGGGGGGCTCCAAAATAACTGGAGATGGTGACTGCAGCCATGAAATTAAAAGACGCTTACTCCTTGCAAGAAAAGCTATGACCAATCTAGACAGCATATTAAAAAGCAGAGACATTACTTTGCCACCTTCTAGTCAAAGAATGTGAGACCTGAACTATAACGAAAGGTGAGTGCCGAAGAAGTGACGGTTTTGAACTATTGTGTTGGAGAAGATTCTTGAGAGTCCTTTGGACTGCAAGGAGATCAAACCAGTCAATCCTTAAGGAAGAATATTCATTGGAAGGACTGATGCTGAAGCTGAAACTCCCATACTTTGGCCACTTGATGTGAAGAACTTACCCATTGGAAAAGACCTTGATGCTGGGATAGATTGAAAGCAGGCAGAGAAGGGGACAATAGAGGATGAGATGGTTGGATGGCATCACTGACTCAATGGACATGAGTTTGAGTAAGCTCTGGGAGTTGCTGATGGACAGGGAAGCCTGGCCTGCTGCAGTCCATGGGTTGCAAAGAGTCAGACACAAATGAGCAATTGAACTGAACTGATAAAACTGGTAAGGGGAAACTACAGGAGACAAAATTATCCATTTTCAGGAAATTTAAATGTTAATTCTTCCCTATATTCGACATAGCCCTGAAGTTTCAGCTTTGATCCCATTATTCCTAATTCTTAACCCACATAAAACAATTTTTCTCTCTCATCTGATGCTTCCAAGTCATAAAATCTTATTATGCTGTTTTTCTTTTTTTCTTCTTTTTTTTGGCTGCTGGATTTGTGGGATCTTAAACCCATGTCCCCACTTTAAAAGTGCGGAGTCTTAACTACTGGACTGCAAGGGAATTCCCTGATTCTCTTTAATTATTCTCTAAATTAGCAGTGTGTTTACTATCAAATGTCCCATAGACTGTATGGCCCAGTTCCCAATATCTTTTATTATGGTTAACATTTTTAGTTTATTCAGACAGACAACCACACAGAATTATATACTGACTTATTATTTCACATATAGCAATTAAGGGCTGCTTCTGAGAAAGTAAAAATGGACTGCAGTGACACTTGTGTATTGTCAAGATCTTCTTGGTTCAAAACTGTTAAAATGGTTTGAACAAAATGACCTGGAATAGACTGCTAAATATATTTCATATATGTGTGTTTATTCTTTTTATATATTTACATATGTGTAACATCCGGAGAAGGCAACGGCACCCCACTCCAGTACTCTTGCTTGGAAAATCCCATGGACAGAGGAGCCTGGGAGGCTGCAATTCATGGGGTCGCTAAGAGTCGGACAGGACTGATTGACTTCACTTTCACTTTTCACTTTCATGCACTGGAGAAGGAAATGGCAGTCCACTCCAGTGTTCTTGCCTGGAGAATCCCAAGGGCGGGGAAGCCTGGTGGGCTGCCGTCTGTGGGGTCGCACAGAGTCGGACACGACTGAAGTGACTTAGCAGCAGCAGCAGCATGTGTAACATCTTTATAAATGTACAATATAAATTATGTTATTATACTTCATTTCTTTATAATTAAGCATCAAGGGTAAAGAAAATAAAAGAGCAAGTATACCAGGCTTAAATTAGATGATTTAAGTTTTCTCTTAAAACAGAGGTAGGAAATAATGCTGACATACTTTTCCACACTGATTGAACACTGATAGTGTATAGCAGGATGATACTTCCCAAGGCAATTCATTATGGCTCTAGGCATGCTAGATTTCATCTCAGTGTAAGAAATCCTCATCTGTCACCCTATCCCCTTCCTCATGCTCTATTCCTATTTCATTCTTTAAACACATTTTTAAGTTTTTAAAATATTTGCGTTTCCTTTTTAAACAGATCAGATCAGTCGCTCAGTCGTGTCCAACTCTTTGCGACCCCACGAATCGCAGCACACCAGGCCTCCCTGTCCATCACCAACTCCCGGAGTTCACTCAGACTCAAATCCATCAAGTCAGTGATGCCATCCAGCCATCTCATCCTCTGTGGTCCTCTTCTCCTCTTGCCCCCAATCCCTCCCAGCATCAGAGTCTTTTCCAATGAGTCAACTCTTCTCATGAGGTGGCCAAAGTACTGGAGTTTGAGCTTTAGCATCATTCCTTCCAAAGAAATCCCAGGGCTGATCTCCTTCAGAATGGACTGGTTAGATCTCCTTGCAGTCCAAGGGACTCTCAAGAGTCTTCTCCAACACCACAGTTCAAAAGCATCAATTCTTGGGCGCTCAGCCTTCTTCACAGTCCAAGTCTCACATCCATACATGACCACAGGAAAAACCATAGCCTTGACTAGACGTCTGAACCTTTGTTGGCAAAGTAATGTTTCTGCTTTTGAATATGCTATCTAGGTTGGTCATAACTTTCCTTCCAAGGAGTAAGCAATACTCCTTCAAATTTTTCAGTCTCAAGTATCTGGAACAACCAGGAATAGAAGTCAGTATATTCTTATTTTATTAGATTTGATAAAGACCTATTGCATGAAAGTTGATATGGCAGTTACTCTGTACAAATTAAAGGTTTATAAAGCACGATATTTCCCTTAAGGAATTTATAATCTAGTAGAGATTAAAGGACTTCTGTGCAAATAATCTAATCACACTCTCAAGCATGAGGAGAAAGCATGTGATATATAACTCAAAGGTTGAGAGGACTCAAATGTCATTACGACTGCAGAAATAAATTTTAATAAGCTTTCATCTTTAAATGGGAAAACTTTAAAATTTGTAATGTGTGTTCATAACTGTTCTACTCCTTTCTACCCCTTCTTAAATAGTGCTGATATTTAGGTCAGGTATATTTGCTCAAAACAGAGCAAGAGACTCTTCCATGGTCAGTGGAACCCACTTGAGTGAGACAGAACTAAATTACCTAGAAATGCCCCAAAAAACTGTTACTAAAGGTGATGTCTGAACATTGCAAATTGTCTCCTAGCTCATAAATTTACTTAAATCAGCCAGCTTAATCCAAATCTAAGTAATAATCTTACACAGAGTTTGTAACAAAAGAAAGAAGTCAAAACTGCTGACTTGTATAAGTGCTTTGTATAAAAACAGTTGCCTTGTTGTACAAATAAGATTATCAGTTCTCACTTATGCTTTAATCAATTATCCATTCATGAATTAAGGTATTTATCAAAAATCTCTGGTATACTATTTGACCATGCCATGATCATCACCAGCATATATATCCAAAAAGCAAAGGGTAGGGTTGATCTGACCCAGTCCTGATATCGACCCACTCCTCCAAATGGCAGAGCAAGGGCCAAGGGAGAGCACGCCACACAATCAAATGGGACTGGCAGAGATAGCATTATCTTGGCTGTGATTGGCTTCCCTGATAGCTCAGTTGGTAAAGAATCCGCCTGCAATGCAGGAGACCCCAGTTTGATTCCTGGGTTGGGAAGATCTAATGGAGAAGGGATAGGCTATCCATCCCAGTATTTGTAGGCATCCTTGGTGGCTCAGCTGGTAAAGAATCTGTCTGAAATGCAGGATACCTGGGTTCTATCCCTGGATTGGGAAGATCCCCTAGAGAAGGGAACGGCTACCCACCCCAGTATTCTGGCCTGGAGAATTCCATGGACAGAGGGGCCTGGTGGGCTACATACAACCCACGGAGTCACAAAGAGTTGGACACAACTGAGCAACTTTCACTTTCACTTCCTGGCTGTGATTTTCCATTTCTCCAACCAGGTTGTAATATAATCAGTGGGTTATTTCTTTCCTTGGACATTCCTAAAACATGTAAGCCAACCACATCTTATTTGTTGAGAATGATACATAATGGCATCTTCTAAAACTTGTGGGGGAAAAAAAAAAACAACAGAACATTTCTGACATTGCAAGGTGCCAACAGATCTAAGTGATGACTGCATTCTAAACTGTTCATAAGAAAGGAACACTTCTTAAGAGAACAGCAAAAACAGGGGGAAAAATACTTAGAAATAGGCTTTGATCAATAAATTAATTTTATTTACACTGGTTAAAAGAAATCAATTCAAATGAGTTTTGAGATCTTTTGGCCAAATGTTACTCAATATTTTTGCTCTCATAAATATATGTCTCCTTTGCTTTTATTATTAAACTTCACAATAACTTACTGTTCCTCATTTTATCCTTATGAGAACAGTACCTTGAGAGCCACATAAAATGAACATTCCAAGCAGTTTCATATTTTCTGCAGAACTCTGGAGAAGGTAATAAGAGGTATTTATATGGATGTAATTTTCTTTGCATTTGGTGAGCATATTTATCTTTTCTTGTTACTTCTGTATCCATAGATTAAATACAAAAGCTTCTCTTTTAAAGCAACTTTCCCATGCATCTTGAATACATGTGGAACAGCTTCACTTGCTTTACAGACAAGGACCACAGTAAAAATGCACATATGTGTAGTCAAACCTCAATTACGATGGGTTAATTAAACAGTAGAATTCTGAGTAGTGAGTATGCCTGTGACATAGTACAGAATTCAGTACTGAATACGGAGTATGCCTGTGACATAGTATAGAATTTGAGCTCTGTCATTCCCAATAGAAATTTGCCTTTAAACACAGCAAATTTATCTGAATTCAAGACATACTGATGGTTAAGAATCAATGTTCTTTCATGTTCAACTAAGCAGGAAAAGCACTGCTAATTTATTGTAAAATGGTAAGATATTTCCCAATTTCAAAGATGTTAAAATGTGAAGGCAAAAGTGTATCTTTGAATCTATGAAATATGTTACATGCCCTCTTTAGCCTGAGAAACTTGTATGATGGTAGTAATGATGATTTTATTCCAGACTGCAGGACAGCATATAGACAATTACAAAGACTGTAGGAATGAAGAGATGCTTTCCGTCGACTTCCTGCCTGTGTCACTAATTTTTAAAGTCTTTGGGAGAGTGACTACCAGTACTGTTCAAAGTGGCAGTTACACACCACTCATCGTGTTCTTCAATGAGTTCATTTTCTACCTTTCCGGTTTTTCCTTATTCATATAGGGGTGAAAGTAAAATCCAGTCAGTTTCACTGCCTAAGAACCCAAGCGAAATACTAGATTTTACCTTATGTCTAGATTTGGCATATCTGTACATCATGACAAACAACATCTGTAGGTACTTGGCATACAGCACAAGTTTCTGTGTTCTCTGGGGTGAGAGAGGGACTCAGAGTAAGTACTCAACATAAGCAGCAACACAAAAGACAAAATGTTCTTTATCCTTTCCAGATAATTTAATTTTATGCATATATATAAGTATATTTCCAAAAATATGATAATAAATGAATAGAAAAGCACTAGAAATCCTCAATATATTTCATATTGTCTGCTTTTTTTCATTCTACTTATAAAGGATGCCACAAAAATGACAATGTGAGACAATGAGGCTAGGATTAATAGTGTTAGAATCCAAAAAAAAAGTGGGAAAAAACTCTAAAAGAACACTATGCAGAAGCAGAACTTCTAAAAAGAAATGTCTTAAAATTTTAACTAGGTGAATTCACTGCATGTCTGCATGCTAAGTTGCTTCAGTCACGTCTGACTCTTTGCAACCCTATGAACTGTAGTCCGCCAGGCTCCTGTGTCCATGGTATTCTCCAAACAAGAATACTGGAGTGGATCGCCATGCCCTCCTCCAGGGTGAATTCACTGCAAATACCTATTAAAATCACCATTTTTTTCCTTTTTTGCCCTAAATAATCAAAGCAGCATGTGTTGATATGAGGACTATATCATCAGTTGCTATGATTTTAGCAACTGAAAGGAAACAGAATTTATAACGCTTTATTAAGAAGAGGAGGAAACTGAAGTTCAAAGGAATAAAATGTGTATCATCTATTTTCACATATAAAGTCACACAGCCAAAATTAAAGCCACTGAATTTTAGTTAAGTTTTCCTTATCTTTCAAAAGCATTACCCTAATATGACATATATACATATGCGCACATACATATAGTTATTATATTCTTACACTGTAATCAATGACACAGAAAACAGTTGTTTTCAGTATTCATGGTGACTGTTATGACAATCAAACAGTGGCTTATAATTTGGTCTGTGGACCTGAGAAAGTTCTCTAAACTATTATTTTCCATAGAGGAAATAATCTCAAATGCCTAATGTTTTCAGGGATGTAAGACAGTATCAAACTACGGTGTGAACAATTTAATGGAAGTCACAGAATGCTTGATAAGGCACAAACCATCAAGAATACCAATTGTTACTTTCTCATTTTTTCCAGTTGAAGAGGCTGTGTCTCAATGGTTAAGGGATTTGCTCAAGGCAACTCAATTAGTTCAAAGTAAATCATTGCAGGTGACCTACATTTCACTAATTACAAGCATTCTGTGCAAATATGTGAGAGATGCACCTACTTACAGACAAATGCCAACCTCTCCTACATCCTTGTTTCTACATGTAGGACCAAGCCCAGTCTGCATCTTGTTGTTGTTTAGTTGCTACGTTGTGTCCAACTCTTTGCAAACCCATGGATTGCAGCACTCCAGCCTTGCCTATCTTTCACTATCTTCTGGAGTTTGCTCCTGTTTATGTCCATTGAGTAGGTGATGCCATCTAATCATTTCATCCTCTGCTGCCCCCTTTTCCTTTTGCCTTCAATCTTTCCCAGCATCAGAGTCTTTTCCAATGAGTCATTACTTTGCATCACATGGCCAAAAAAATATTGGAGATTTGGCTTCAGCATCAGTTCTTCCAATCAATATTCAGGGTTAATTTCTTTAGGATTGATTGGTTTGATCTCTTTGCAGACCAAGGGACTCTCAAGAGTCTTCTCCAGCACCACAATACAAAATTTTCAATTCTTCAGCGCTCAGTCTTCTTTATGGTCCAACTCTGGCTCAGAGGTTAAAGCATCTGCCTGCAATGCGGGAGACCTGGGTTTGACCCCTGGGTCAGGAAGATCCCCTGGAGAAGGAAATGGCAACCCACTCCAGTATTCTTGCCTGGAGAATCCCATGGATGGAGGAGCCTGGTAGGCTACAGTCCACGGGGTCACAAAGAGTCAGACATGACTGAGCGACTTCACACACACTTTCACGCACATCTGAACATGACTACTGGAAAAACCATAGCTTTGACTATATGGAACTTTGTTGGCAAAGTGATTTCTCTGCTTTTGAATATGCTGTCTAGTTTTGTAATAGCTTTCATTCCAAAGAGCAAGTATCTTTTAATTTCATGGCTGCAGTCACCATCTGCAGTGATTTTGGAGCCAAAGAAAATAAAATCTGTCACTGCTTCCATTTTTCCCCCTTTTATTTACCATGAAGTGACGGGACCGGATGCCATGATCTTAATTTTCTGAATGTTGAATTTTAAGCCAGCTTTTTAATTCTCCTCTTTCACCCTCCTCAAGAGGCTCTTTAGTTCCTCTTCACTTTGTTTCATTAGAGTGGTATCATCTGCATATCTGAGGTGGTAGATATTTCTCCCAGCATCCTTGATTCCACCTTGTGAATCATCCAGCTCAGCATCTCACATGATGTACTCTGCACAGAAGTTAAATAAGCAGGGTGACAATATACAACCTTGATGTATTCCTTTCCCAATTTTGAACCAAGCCATTATTTCTTTTTGTTTCTTGACCTGCACACAGCTTTCTCAGAAGACAAGTAAGGTAGTCTGGTATTCCCATCTCTTGAAGAATTTTCCACAGATTGTTGTGATCTACACAAAGGCTTCCGTGAAGTCAATGAAGCACACACATTTTTTCTGGAATTCCCTTTTTTTCTCTATGATCCAGTGGATGTTGGCAATTTGATCTCTGGTTCCTCTGCCTTATCTAACCAAGCTTGTACATCGGGAAGTCCTCAGTTCATGTACTGCTGAAGCCCAGGTTGAAAGATTTTGAGTATAACTTTACTAGCATGTGAAATGAGTATAACTGTCCAGTAGTTTGAACATTTTTTGGCATTCCCCTTATTTTGGATTAGAAAGAAAACTGACCTTTTCTGGTCCTGTGGCTACTGCTGAGTTTTCCAAATTTGCTGATGTATTGACTACAACACTTTAACAGCATCATTTTTTAGGATTTGAAATGTCTCAGGTGGAATTCCATCACCTCAACTAGCTTTTTTCATAGTAATGCTTCCTAAGGACCACTTGACTTCACACTCTAGGATGTCTGAATCTAGGAGAGTGACCACATCATTACAGTTATCTGGGTCTTTAAGACTTTTCTGTAGAGTTCTTCTGTGTTTTCTTGCAACCTCTTCTTAATCTCTTCTCCTTCTGTTAGGCCCTTGCCATTTCTGTCCTTTATTGAGCCCATCCTTGCCTGAAATGTCCCCTTGGTATCTCCAACTTTCTTTCAGAGATCTCTAGTCTTTACCATTCTATTGTTTTCCTCTATTTCTTTGCACTGTTCACTGAAGAAGGCTTTCTTACCTCTCCTTGCTGTTCTTTGGAACATTGCACTCAGTTGGTTATATCTTTCCCTTTCTCCCCTGCCTTTTGCTTCTCTTCTTTCCTCAGCTATTTGTAAAGCCTCCTCAGACAACCAATTTGCCTTGTTGCATTTCTTTTTCTTGGGGATGATTTTGGTCATTGCCTCCTGTACAGTGTTACAAACCTCCATCTGTCATTGTCCAGGAACTCTGTCTACAGATCTAATTCCTTGAATCTAGTCAACACCTCCACTGTATAGTCATAAGGGATTTGATTTAGGTCATACCTGAATGGGCTAGTGGTTTTCTCTACTTTCTTCAATTTAAGCCTGGATTTTGCAATAAGGAACTCATGATCTGAGACACAGTCAACTCCATGTCTTGTTTCTGCTGACTGTATACAGCGTCTCCATCTTAAGTTGCAAAGAATGTAATCAATCTGATTTTGGTGTTGACCATCTGGTGATGTCCATGTGTAGAATTGTCTCTTGTGTTGTGGGAAGGGGGTGTTTGCTATGATCAGTGTGTTCTTTTGACAAAACTCTGTTAGCCTTGATCTGTTTCATTTTATATTCCAAGGCTGCACTTGCCTGTTACTCCAGGTATCTCTTGACTGCCTACTTTTGCATTCCAGTGAATTTTGCATTCCATTTCATTCCAGTGAAAAGGACATTTTGGGGGGTGTTAGTTCTAGAATGTCTTATAGATCTTCATGCTGCTGCTGCTGCTAAGTCGCTTCAGTCGTGACCGACTCTGTGCGACCCCATAGATGGCAGCCCACCAGGCTCCCCTGTCCCTGGGATTCTCCAGGTGAGAACACTGCAGTGGGTTGCCATTTCCTTCTCCAATGCATGAAAGTGAAAAGTGAAAGGGAAGTCGTGTCCAACTCTTCGCGATCCCATGGACTGCAGCCTACCAGGCTCCTTCATCCATGGGATTTTCCAAGCAAGAGTACTGGAGTGGGTTCCCATTGCCTTCTCCAAGGACTTCATATAACAAGTCAATTTCAGCTTCTTCAGCATTAGTGCTTGGGGCACAGACTTGGATTACTGTGATGCTGAAAGGTTTGCTTTGGAAACAAATTAAGATCATTCTGTCATTTTTGAGACTGTACCCAAGTAATGCATTACAGACTCTTTTGTTGACTATGAAGACTACTCCATTTCTCCTAACGGATTCTAACCCACAGTAGTAGATACAATGGTCATCTGAATTAAATTCACCCATTCCCGTCCATTTTAGTTCACGGATGCCTAAGATGTCCACGTTCACTCTTGTCATCTCCTGTTTGACCACGTCCAATGTACCTTGACTCAGGGTCCTAACATTCCAGGATCCTATGCAACATTGTTCTTTACAGCATCAGAATTTACTTTTACCACCAGATACGGCCACAACTGTGTGTTGTTTCTGCTTAGGCCCAGCCACTGCATTCTTTCTGGAGCTGCGAGTAGCTGTCCTCTGCTCTTTCCCAGTAGCATACTGGACACTTCTGACCTGGGAGGCTCATCTTCCAATGTTATATCTTTTTGCATTTTCATACTGTTCATGAGGTTCTTAAACCAAGAATACTGCCATTCCCTTCTCCAGTGGACCTGGTTTTATCAGAGCTCTCCACCATGACCTGTGCATCATGGGTGGCCCTGCAAGTCATGGCTCATAGCTTCATTGAGTTAAGCAAGCCCCTTTGCCACAAAAAGGCTGTGATCCTTGAAGTGGATCTTAGCCTGATTCTTAGGCTCTACCAAATATTCAGTAACAGAAGACCACCACCGCCCATACTTGGCATCAGATTCATTCAGAGGATTTTAAGACAAGAGCAAGCAGGCCAGCAAGGCAGCATTAGCCATTCGTTTTGAAAAGGAGTCTATACAGCATTCCATATAGGGCTTCCCTTGTGGCTCAGCTGGTAAAGAATCTGCCTGCAATGCAGGGGACCTGGGTTCAAACTCTGGGTCGGGAAGATCCCCTGGAGAAGGGAATGGCTAACCACTCCAGTATTCTGGCCTGGAGACTGCATAGTCCATGGGGTCACAAAGAGCTGGACACGACTGAGCAACTTTCACTTTCACAGCATTCCATATAGCCATTCATGAAGTATTCTCTCTGACTCTTCAGAAGAAACCCAATGTCCATACTGTCCAGGTGTGGGAGTCTTCTTAGTCAATAGCCTCATGCAATATAACAGTTAATATCTCAACAGTTCTGTGGCAAAGCTTCCAGTTTTGAAATTCACTGCACTCAGAGAACTGTAAAGTTTCTGTCTTTCCTTAAGTCATTTAAAGTTTTCTCAGGCCTAAAACAATTTATCAATCATTCATTAATTTTATTATAATCAATTTTGCATTCTAGTATAACTAGAATATTATCTTTATCAGGTTTCAGAGTAATCCATTTTTCCAGGTCAAATTGTCATGCAGAAGAGGAATTTTATTTTTAACTTATCCATGAATCTTCAAGGTCATTAAAGAAATAAGAGAGTTTTGAGACTTTTTTTTCAAGGTCAAGATTGTATATTATTCTAAGGCACTTATGTTTGTAGGTTAAGATCCTGGATCACTTATTTGATCATCTTCTATTAAAAATTACTCAGTAACTAAAATGTATCTGGCAATATTCTAGGTGTAGTACAAAACACATAGGTATATCTCTGCCTTCAAAGAGCTTATATTCTAAAAGAGGAGGATGTGCTGTGCTCAGTTGCTCAGTCATGCCCAACTCTTTGCACCTCCATGGACTATAGCCCGCCAGGCTCCTCTGTGCATAAGGATTCTCCAGGCAAGAATACTGCAGTGGCTTGCCATGCCTTTCTCCAGGGGATTTTCCTAACCCAGGTCTCCTGTATTTCAGACGGATTCTTTACCATCTGAGACACCAGGGGAGCCCACGAAAACTGGAGTGGATAGCCTATCCCTTCTCCAGGGGATCTTCCTGACCCAGTAATCGAACCAGGGTCTCCTGCATTTCAGGTGAATTCTTTACCAGCTGAGCTACCAGAGAAGCCAAAAAAGGAGGATAGATTCAATAAATAAATTACATAATATGCTAGAAGTTGTTAACTACTGAGAAAAACATACCATGAACATGATATAATGAGTCCTTGGAGATTAGCAGTATTCACTTTAGAATTTGAGGTAACTTTGGCATTTTTGAAAATAACAAGGTTTGTATGGAATATTTTAAACATTATAAGAAAACAATCCATATATATATATATGCTAATATTTGGGGCTGAATTTCCCCTTTTACTTTTTCCACTGTTTTTCTTAATGATTGTTTTTTTCTATTTCACCTGTTACCATTATAAATAGGCTGAATTTCAAGAAAATTGTAAAGTTAGACACTCAGTGGTAAAAATTAGAAACATTAAAAAGTCTAAACAGCTCTTTCTCAAGGGACCTATGAATACATTTTCTCTTCACTGCATTGCCTTATATTTGGGTTAATCGTTCTTTATTACTATGTTTAAGAGGAAACAGAGAAAAAGCAAAATGTCACTTCTTCAAAACACTAGCACTTGAATTTGAAGATGTATTTATTCATATTATTAAAAACACAAAAGCAAACATTTCCTTTCAGTAGAATAGCAAGCAGTAATCTTAAATTATAAAATTTTGTATATTAAATTTAGAGGAAATTGTTTTAGAGATAAGAGATTCTTTAGAACTGAGATGCAAAAGAGCCTTGAAGGCAGATATTTGCAAATAAAGCCAAAACACAATGATTTTAAAATGAGTGTTCAATAATAGCAAATGAAACAACTGACAAAGGATTAATTTCCAAAATATACAAGAAGCTCATACAACTCAATGCCAGAAAAATAAACAACCCAATCAAAAATTGGAAAAAAGACCTAAACAGACATTTCTCCAAAGAAGACAAACACATGAAAAGATGCTCAACATCACTCATTACTAGAGAAATGCAAATCAAAACTACAATGAGACATCACCGCACATGGGTCAGAATGGCCATCATCAAAGAGTCTGCAAACAATAAATGCTGGAAAGGGTGTGGAGAAAAGGGAATGCTCTTGCACTGTTGGTGGGAATATAAATTGATACAGCCATTATGGAAGACAGTATGGAGATTCCTTTAAAAACTAGGAATAAAACCACCATATGACCAAGGAATCCCACTCCTAGGCATATACCCTGAGGAAACCAAAATTGAAAAAGACACATGTATCCCATTGTTCATTGCAGCACTATTTACAATAGCTAGAACATGGAAGCAACCTAGATGTCCATCCACAGATGAATGGATAAAAAAGGGGTGGTACATATACACAATGGAATATTACTCAGCCATAAAAAGGAACACATTTGAGTCAGTTCTGATGAGATGGATGAACCTAGAACCCGAGGAGATGATGAACCTAGAACCTATTATACAGAGTAAAGTGAGTCAGAAAGAGAAAGATAAATATTGTATTCTAACAAATACATACGGAATCTAGAAAAATAGTATTGAATTTATTTACAGGGCAGAAATGGAGAAACAGACATAGAGAATAGTTTTATGGACATGGGGAGAGAAAAGGAGAGGGTGAGATGTATGGAAAGAGTGACATGGAAACTTACATTACCATATGTAAAATAGATAGCCAATGGGAATTTGCTGTATGGCTCAGGAAATGCAAACAGGGGCTCTGTATCAATCTAGAGGGGTGGGATGGGGTGGGAGATGGGAGGGAGATTCAAAAGGGAGGGGATATGTGTATACCTAAGGCTGATTCATGTTGAGGTTTGACAGAAAAGAACAAAGTTCTGTAAAGCAATTATCCTTCAATAAAATAATTAAAAGATTTTTTTTAAAATGAGTGTTTCAAATAAGTATGAAAATCATATATTTCATCAGCACCTTTCTCAATTTACATACCCACTGCGTGTAAATGGGACTTGACCTCTACTTATGTGAAAAATACATTGTAAAAATTACTATTTAAGGAAAGTGAAACCTGCTCAGTCGCATCCAAGTCTTTGTGAGTCCACAGACTACACAGTCCATGTAATTCTCCAGGCCAGAATACTGGAGTGGGTAGCCTTTCCCTTCTCCAGGGGACCTTCCCAACCCAGGGATCGAACCCAGGTCTCCTGCGTTACAGGAGGATTCTTTACCAGCTTAGCCTCAAGTGAAGCCCAAGAACACTGGAGAGGGTAGTGTATCCCTTCTCCAGTGGATCTTCCTGACCCAGGAATCAAACTAGTGCCTAGTCAGAGCTACGGTTTTTCCAGTAGTCATGTATGGATGTGAGTGTTGGATTATAAAGAAAGCTGTGCACTGAAGAATTGATGCTTTTGAACTGTGGAGTTGGACAAGACTCTTGAGAGTCCCTTGGACTGCAAGGAGATCAAACCAGTCAATTCTGAAGGAAATCTATCTGTATTCATTGGAAAGACTCATGCTGAAGCTGAAACTCCAATATTTTGGCCACCTGATGCAAAGAACTGACTCATTGGAAAAGCCTCTGATGCTGAGAAAGATTGAAGGCAGGAGGAAAAGGGGAGGATAGAGGATGAGATGGTTGGATGGTATCACCGACTAGATGGACGTGAGTTTGAGCAAGCTCTGGGAGTTGGTGATGGACAGGGAAGCCTGGTGTGTTGCATTCCATGGGGTCATAAAGAGTCAGACACAATTGAGCGACTGAATTGAACTGAGTAAAGGAAAAGTGGTAAATATTTTCAGATTATTTAACATGAGTACATATGCACATATAGAAATCCAACTTTATATTAAATATAAAAATATTTTTTAAATTGTGTGGCCATTATTTATATTGATAAGCAATATAATATTACATACTAACAATTCAATTATATTTCAATCATCTTCAATTAATTATATAATGCATCAATAACATTTCCAAGTTCAATTTAATAACTTATTCTTCATCAGCTAATTATAACTAATTTGAAACAGTGTGGTTAAATTCTTTTTAATGACAGCTAATGAAATATTGTTGAAAAGTTTTATGTTTATTAATATTAATAATGAGATTTAGAGAAAATATTTTAATAATTTAAAAGTGAATAATTTACACATACTAGGAGTTGTATTCATAATAAACCAAAAATAAGTGCTTTACTCTGTATATAGAAGTACTTAAATTCTAAATATTTTCAAGCATAGCCTTACTGCCTAGTTTAACTTAAAAAGACTTCCCACTGCTTTAGAGTTGAAAGAGTTCAATTTTCAAACTTTCTAACAAAATAAGGTTCAATCTCTAGGACAAGAGAAAGTACCCAATGTTCCGAAATCTGCTTAGAATTAACTGTAAAGGAAACACTATGTATCATTGATACTATGCATAAAATATTGAATCGATAACTAATCAGAACCCACTGTATAGCCAGGGAACTCTATTCAGTGCTCTGTGGGGACCTATATTGGAAGGAAATCCAAAAATAAGGGGATATATATATATACATGTATATAATATATATATTATAATATATATATACATGTATATTTGTATAGCTGATTCACTTTGGGGTATAGCAGGAACAAATACAACATTGTAAAGCAACTATGGTCCAATTAAAAAAAAATAGAAATGATGAAAAGATGCAGGGCATTTGCTTAATTCATTTTATACCAACCAAGTTTAAACAATTAATTTAAGTAGATACAATAAATGTTCAGTAGCTCTCTTTTATTTACACATATATTTCAAAAAACTTATGTCACCAAAATATCCAATCATGCTATAGCACAGCTTATAGCTCTTATTTCTCTGGAAACTCAACTAGTGTTAGTTGCAACTACCTTCCTCAATTTCCATTTGCAGAAAAAATTCATTGTCAAGTCTCTAACTTAAATTCAAGATTTTTCAATATTTTCTTAAACTTAGAAATTAATTTCTTAGACATGAGTTAAAGCTAGTATATGCCTTATACATGGAATTCAGGAGAAGGGGAAAGACTACAGTACTGATGCAATGCTTAAGGTAAAATGCCACCAGATACTGAATCTATAAAGTATATGGAAAATAAATGGCAAGATGGACAAAATGCCTGGTATGGACTTAAGGCATTCACAGAATACTGACCCTCATCTTTGTTATCTAAGCTTTTGATGAAGCGGTGATACAACATGATGAATGAACACTCCTAGAAAATGCACAACCAGAATATTTGTTACTTCCATTTTGTTGCACTGAAACACACAGGAAAAAAAAAAAAAAAACTTATGAAGTTAAGGTATAAGTCCTCTTCCAACAATAGAGCAATATTAGAATAATGGGATCATTTTACAAATGCTTCCTATTGCCCACAAGAATGATCTAGTATGCATTTGGAAATAGATAAAAATCACTACGTAAACCAGAGGAGCTTTAAAAGCAAACATCTGTGTATCTGCAAAGTCAAAAATCATCCCCGAAGCTGAAATTTTGAAAGGGTTCTGTATGTTTTTTGGTGGCAGGGTGCAAAGGCATTATTCACTGATGTTCAGTGAAGAAAGACAACCACTAAATTATCATCATGTTGTCTGGCTGCCTTTCAACACATATTTCTCAGGGAAGTCAAGCAGGATGTGTCCTAAGTCTGATTCCGCCAATTCGCAACTGCCATGGTGACTGCAGCAAATGATGAAGAGAAGAGGGAGGTGAGACACTGGGAATAGCCACATTTAAGTCCTAATATAAAATTTTCTCATCACCAATGTTGGTTCCATTGAAATGTCAACCAGAATGAGGATCTTTCATGGCCTAGCAGTCTCAAATAGTTAGATACCGCACGGCATTTGAAAATGAACAGTGCCGCTGAGTTCATCCTTCGAACATCATTCATTAAAAGAGTTCTAATTCTAGGACAGACAAACTCTAGATGCTGGAAATATAATGGCAGTTATTCTTACAGATGAAGACAAAGAAAAATCAGTAAATAAGTAATATAAGAACGATTTTACAGAGTGTAAATCCTCCCATCAACAATAATAATAGGTTCAAATGATTGAGAGTAATTGGTAGCTACTTCAGTCAGCAAAGTCATGTCTGAGAAAGTGTCATTTCAGCTAACACCTGAGAAACAAAGGAAAGCCCACACACTGCATACTGAGAAGGGGCATTGCATGCAGGGAGACATCTAGTGCAGAAAGACTAAGGCAAAAGACAGCGTGACCTGAGGCTAGAGAGCAGGAGAAAAACAAACAGTGTGACATAAAGAGTCAGGCAAGGGCTGGGCCATGAAAATTGGAAGATGGGTTACAGAATTCAGATCTCTGTCTTCGGGCGATGGGAAGTCATTAGAGTAATAATACTTGTTCTACTAAATGACTATTTCATCTGTAGAAGGGAGATTTACTTATAGAGTGACAAAAGCAAAAAGATTAAAAATATCTGTGATAATCTAGGTAAGAAACAATGGGAGATATAAAACAGTGATGATGAAGAAAACAGAGAAGTGGAGCTATAGCAGATATGCATAGAGGTGACAAGAGTCACAGATTATATATGAACTTGATAAGAGCACTTAGAATTTGACATTAGGCATTAGGTCATAATGGTGCCACATTGAGTAGGGCAATTTGGAAAAGGAACAGATTGGGCAGGTTTATTTGCTTGGTATTTATTTGGGGAGGTCTGCTTGAGAAAATCAAGAGGTCTATTTGGATTCTGTTAAACTTGAGATTCATCTCTGCTCTACACCCAAATGGGTGGGTCAAGTAGGCTGTTTGAAAAACACATTTCATGATCAAGAGAGACACTAGAAATATAGACAATACTGAGGGCTATTTGCATATAATTGGCTTTTAAAGCCATTAGATTGGATAAGTTATCCTAGAAAAATTAGGAAGACAGGACCCACATGTCAAAATTTGGAGGTGGAGAAATGATGAGAAAAGGAGATTGAGAAGGGGAAACCTAGGAAAAGTTTATGTAGTTCATGACAAAAGAAAAGAGTTTTTCCAGAAGGATCAATTGGTCAACTGTGACAAATTCCACCTAGGGATAAAGTACAGGAAGAAAAGAGACATGGCCATTGATTTGGCAATGTAATGGTCACGTGGCCTTAACATAGAAAAAATAAAAGAAGAAAACCAGCCTTTGTGAAGAAGGTAGGCCTAATGAACTGAATTGAAGAGAAAATATTATTTAAATAATTACAACATAAACTATAAATAGCTCCTTCAAGATTTTGAATTAGTGTATCTCTGTGTCAAGAGTTGAGCTAAGCTACTTCATGGTATTGCTGCCCCAGCATTCATTCTGTTTGATCAAGCAGTGAGCTCTACCTTCAACTGACAGCAGCCCCTCATGCAAGAGCATACCCTAGCAAGCAGACTGCACACGCACAAGCAAATTAAGTTCCTGATTTTAAGTACCCAACAGCCCTTGTGATCAACAGTCTCCCCTGTCCCCCCAGCATCTGTATTCCTTATGTGCCCTTTGGTAGGCCTCCTGGGGCTTACTCCACTCTTCTAGTGTACATCGACCAACTGGGTCCCAGCCTGGGAACCCCAAAGCACTCTACCCATAGACACTAATAAAGGTATTGTGCCCTATGTCTTGTCTGCTGATCTCTGTCTGTACCCTGCTTTGTCCTCCCAATGTGGCCCCTTGGGGGTGCCATGTACTTCCTGCAGGACCTATGTGTAATGAACTGCACTATTTCAATTTTCCTTTGCTCTGTTACTGAAACATAGCTCATTATCCAGCATCCTGTACTCCATTTCACAAATGTTACTTTTAAAACAGTTAATAAGGTAGGGGTGTATGTGTGTGTGTGTGTGTGTGTGTGTGTGTGTGTGTGTGTGTGTGTGTGTGTGTGTGTGTGTGTGTGTGTTAAGCACAGTAGAAAAATAAGGCAAATCTGAAAAAGAGGATAAAATAGTTTATTTTTGTTTTGATGTTTTTAAAGTTAGAGGACACCAGAACCTATTTGTAGATACACAGAAATTAATACTGAAGGAAAAGAAGTATAATTTCAGGAGAAAATGCATGAATAAGTTGAGAATAAATGACATCCACGCAGGTGTACTGTCAACCACAGTAACACAGCATAGCAGGTCAAGAATGTACATTTGGTACCAGATGAGTTAGAAGATTCTATAGGTGGATGAATGTAGGAACTGGAGTATGTTAACTATTTTCTCAAAGAGTAAGAAATAAATTCAGTCATGTGGGAAGCAGGAACTATTGTGGTAGGAAGGTTTGAAGAGAGAGGAGAAGGTATAAAATCATTCTGGAGAATAGGAAAGGGAAATTGAACAGGATGCCTGGGAATACTGAGTACTCATTTGAGAACTGTAACTATGACTTGAAAATGAGATCCATCAATGCTACTTAGCCATTTGCTTGCAGGCTTTGAGATGAGCTGTTATAACCAAGGCTGTAAACCAAAATTTACAGAGTAATTTAAGGGTAAAAAAAACACAAGTGATTCACATGAGACTAAACAGCGGTTTTCTCCTTGCACTGACCACATCATTTTAATGACAAAGAATGTGCAGTATCTGCACCAGTAATTCTTATTCATGAGCACTTGTCTTTACATATTAACTGAATATTTTTAGAAAAAAACAATATCTAAAATATAACACTGATTATTCCCACAGATAACTTAGATCCCAGAAAGCTTCTATAAACTCTCAAAAGCATGTGTTGTTTTCAGAAATTTATCTCAACAAAATGGAGCAAATCCTGGGAGAATAACTTTATTTTCCTTAACTTAAGAACAATGGTGTTCAACAGAACTTTCTGTAATTACAGAAGCAAATTTTTGTGTTGTTCAATATACTAGCCACTAAGCACATGGGGTTACTAAGCACTTGAACGTGGCATATGTGACAGATGAAACACATTTTCTATTTTATTTATAATTAAATTTAAATAGCTCCAGGTAGCTAATGGCTACCTACTGAACAGCTAAGCTACAGAATCATGGGTCCATCTGTCATCTACCACTATTTGCTAGTTATTTGAAAAGCAAAGAGTTTGAATATCCAAAGATCTGCAATACAGACATTTCTTTGGTTCTTTAGTTTAGCTTGGTGGTTTTAAAATCTTCACAGGCTTCATAATTACTGTATGGAGTTGCATATCCAAAAAACAATTCTGAAGCAGGAGATTCACATTTTCTATGGTAATTTTAACTATCAGAAATTTTCACATTATAAATTCTCACTAAAAAATGATTCTCCATTCTCTCACCATCCCAATTCTATAAAGTAATACATACTGATAATAGACTGCAAGAACTAATATAGAAACATTTGACAAAAAGAGATGAATCAGGTAGATAGTACTGTCACATACCATGAATGATTTAGCCTAACAAATTATAAATATATACTAAATTTATATAATTATCTTCTCATTAGGGAATTTAAAATATTCATTCAAATATATTAATCTGCTTTATCTTTGGTATTAAAATTAATATTTAAATATTAATATGTCCTCCCAGCTATTAAGTCATATGGAAATTTTAAAACCTTGTAATAACCCTTAGAAATGCAACCAAAATTCATGTATTTGATAGACCTGCAAACTATCTTTCTTGTTCACATTGATCATGTTAATTTTTCCATAATATACTATACGCAGTGAAAAAACAAATCTGCCAACAGGTTGCCTACTAAATGTCAAAACAGTCAAAGTAATCTGTAGCAACATTTGGTGTGATAAACAAAAGTCTACCTAATATCATTATAAAGGAAATTTAAAAAATGAAATGACCTGGAAGAAACTTCATATACCTTTGCTTCTTTGAAATTAAAAGTAATCTATTTCTCTCATTTAGATACTCCAATAGTATAAATGAAATTTACTTTTCCACTTGTATTTTCATGTTTTTCTTGTTCAAACTGTTGCATTCCCAACATTTATAGCATCTCCTCCCAGAAGGTATTTCATGAGAGAGCCATATGAACCTTTATAAATTTAGAGTATCTCTTTCATTTTCCAGGATGCATATTTGGTCATGAATTCTTTGTAATTGTTTAGAAAAAGTCCCTATATAGGCAAAGCACCAAAATTTTCTTTGTCACTCTAGTAGCCTGGGGCCTCTAGGTACCTCTGGGAAAACTTCATGAGTCCCACAATTCCATATATCATTCAGTATTCATAGATAGAATAAAAATATGGTTTACATGTTCTTGTGTTCAAATATATTCTATATTATATGTGTTAATCAGAAGAGTAATTAGTGATGTTCAAATGAGTTGTAAGAGGTACTGAATTGTTTTCTTTATGGATTCTCTACATTGATGGCTATTAACATTTCAGCTATTAATACATGTAATCTTTTTAAAAAATTATTATTAAAATGGAGTTCTAACATTTAAAACAAACAATGTTCAACAGATTTCTTTTCAACTGTTGGCATAGCAAATAGGATCAATTCCAACATGCAGTCTCCCCTGGAGGAGGATATGGCAACCCACTCCAGTATTGTTGCCTGGAGAATCCCATGGAGAGAGGAGCCTGGCAGGCTACAGTTCATGGGGTCACAAAGAGTCAGACATGACTGAGCGACTAAGTACAACAACATGCAGTCTAACTACATTTACCAAAATTTTAAAGAAAACAGTTATGTTTTGTTGTTGCTATTGTTCTTTTGTTGTTATTTGTAGTGATGGAACTACGAATTGAAGTCTTGCACATATAAGTTGTCATAAGAAGACACGATGTTCAACTAGAGACTCCACCCCCAAAGACCAATGACAAGAACCATAGTGCCAAGTGTTAATTCCACTTGTTAGACTACTTTGAAAGCTCTTTAAACTACCCTGCCTAAGGTTCTACTAGCTAGAACTACTTAGAAGTTTAAGCCAACTATTGATTCTATGTTCAAATGATAAAGGTAAATCTAGATTTTACTAACAAGACCTTTCCACTGATTAATCATCTCCTGAATTCAAAGGGAAATTTCCTTATGAATTTAAAGATAAAACCGAAAAAAAAAAAAATAAAGATAAAACTGGTTCTTTTTAGCATTCTAATAAAAAATATGATCAAATTTACCCAGGATGTGTAAAGTTTAGTAACAAGCAGAAGGCAACGGCTCCATTAATAGCAGAACTAAAGAACAAAGCATCTTTAAATTGCAACATAATGCACACTATCTTAACGGAGAAGGCAATGGCACCCCACTCCAGTACTCTTGCCTGGAAAATCCCATGGACGGAGGAGCCTGGTAGGCTGCAGTCCATGGGGTCCTGAAGAGTCAGACATGACTGAGCAACTTCACTTTCACTTTTCACTGTCATGCATTGGAGAAGGCAATGGCAACCCACTCCAGTGTTCTTGCCTGGAGAATCCCAGGGGTGGCGGAGCCTGGTGGGCTGCCGTCTATGGGGTCACACAGAGTCAGACACAACTGAAGCAACTTAGCAGCAGCAGCAGCAGCAACACTATCTTAAACTTAAATTTTGAACAACAAAAGATATACTTTTCCTACTCAATTAAAAACATGATTATTATATGCTTTCCAGACCGAAAACATTAAAAAAAAAAAAACTGCAATATCCTTTGTGAATGTAAGGAACTTTGATGAAGCATACTTATTTTAATAGTCTTTACAGAATTTTACTGAAGCATGCTATAAGCTTTTTCCTCAAATTATACTATGGACATTTTTGAACATATGGAAAAATCAGAATAATTTTTACAGCAAACACCCATATAACAACCATCTATGCTGTACAATCAACATTTTATTATTCTTGTTTTATCACATATGCAGTAGTTCCCCTTATTCAAGGGAGACATGCTCTAAGACTCCCAGTGGATACCTGAAATCACAGGTAGTACCAAATCCTATATATACTATGGTTTTAACTATATGCACATACCTATGATTAGAGAAAGGAATGGCTACCCACTCCAGTATTGTTGCCTGGGAAATCCCATGGACAGAGGAGCATGGCGGGCTATAGTCCATGGATCACTAAAGAGTCATATACGAAATTAGCAACTAAATGACAACATACCTATGATAAAGTTTAATTTATAAATTAGGCACAGAAAGAGATTAACAATAATAACTAATAATGAAATAAAACAATTATAAGAATATACTGTAATAAAAACTATGTAGAAGTGGTCTCTCTCAAAATATCTTATGGTATACATTTAATGCTTTTTTCTTCTTAAGTCATTATCACACACTGTGGCCATAACTTTTGCAGGATGAAGACCAACAGCAAAACTAGCATTAATTTCTTTTCCTTTCTTCACAATTTCATGGATAGAAGATTTCTTCTTCCTATAGATTTTAGTAACCTCTGTGTACACTTTTTTCCTTTCCATAAGCAGAGGAATTGCAACTTTTCACTTAAAGCATGCCCTTCACAACTTCCCTTTGGCATATCCAAATTGCAGCATCACTACTCTGGTGCTCTGGGGCCACTATTAAGGGTGACTTGAACACAAGCACTATGATACCAAGACGGTTGGTTCTGTAACCAATTCAGCTACTAATTGACAAAGGAGTGGGGTATGCTTAACAAAGGGATGGTTTGCATACCAGGTAGAAAAGAGAGGGCTAACATGAGATTTCATCAGGCTACTCAGAATGGCATGCAGTATAAAACTTATGAATTCCTTCTGGCAGTTTCCATTTAATATTCTTATACTGAAGTTGACCTTGGATAATTGAAACCCAGGAGAGTGAAACCGTGGATAAAGATGTGTTGGGGTGAACTACAGGACATATATATTCATCTATTCATCTCTTTATCCATCCCATCACTACATTTCATTTTCAGTGACGTTGCAGACATTGGTACTCTTCACCCTTAAACACGTCAGCATGCATATTACTATTTCAACATTCATGCTTTTTTAATGGCAACTTCACATAAAATCAAATGCACAAATCTTATGTGCATCATTTGTGTGGCCGAACTGCACTGACTCCATTTTGTCAGCTCCATCTCGGACTCACAGTCCTGACCTGCCTCCCTTTCTGTATGACCAAGCTTTGGCACATACACTAGGAATGTGTCTAAGTCAGGCAAGTTCCCTATCAACTTTTACCCATGCCTTCATCTGATATGAAAACAGGAAGAATGCCTTTTGCTGATGTAGATGGTTAAGGGTCATGAGCCCTCTTGGGGGAGGAAAAAACACCAGTTCCCAATGGGGCTAACCTGCTTCTCACTTGGCATTATTCTATTTTCATCTTTGGCCCCTTTAAGTCCCCCTGTACCCCTTTCCAAGTTGCAAAGTGCAGCTTAGAATGCCTCTGGATCATCTGCCCAATCCCAACTATATATAATTTACCCACAACAAACTTCCTAATTCATTTCATGGAGGTACCTGCTTCATTCTTCTGTCTCAAAGTTCCTTCTCAGTTTGCAGGATATTGTTCAATATCTCTGCCTCAAACATCATTTCATGAATTCTAACAATCTAGTATGATTTTTATTCACTGGCATTTGGATGGCATATAAATCAAAGTGAAAGTTGAAAATAAATATTATGTTATCAATCTGTTATTTTTACTCCTGGGGTAATCCAAATGTTTCTATGGAAAGTAAAAGCAAATTTACTCTCAACCATTTAATTTAATAGGTGTATAGGTCATATTTACCATGGAACACTTAAGAAATATATAATAACCACAAGTAGCACTCTCAATGTTTAATTATAATTTGCATTTTTCAAATGTCATGAATTTAAATTCTAGAAAAATATGTAGAATAAACTAAGTGCAGATTTCAGGGTTAATAAAGAATATAATTTTTTTTGTATAAGTGGTAGATAGTACCAATTTAGTCATTCAGGAAAGGACTTTAATTCTTTGATAACTGTCTTCTCTGGGTTTCCAACTGATAGGGAACGCAGGGCCACAGTGGTTTGAAACGACCAATTCCTGGCCAAACTATTTATTTTTTAAAATACTTCAAGGAATATAAAAAAGATGAGCCATTTCTGAATTGAATCAAGTGAGACATACCTGGCAAAGGAAGACGTGTTTTGTAATTGAAATAGTGGCAAATATTTTACATTCCAGCAAAAAAAAAAAAAAAAAAACTCCTTTGTGAGTTCTTTACTTTCTGCATTGCCAAGTATATCTGCTATGATGGGGATGGAAGATTCTTATTTTGCTTCTTTTTAAGAAGGGATGTACACATGCATTTCCTATTGAATGACTGCACTGTCCAAAGGATAAGTACTCAGTATGTCACGATTGGAGGCTTATGCCCATTTGCTCTGGAAATTTGGCACTAGCTTTTTGTAATGTGTAATTACATTATTGGCTTTGATCCTCTGCATTCTACCAGGGTAGAAAGAAATTTGACAACCTGGTTTCAAACTACTTGTTCAAGAAACTGAGGTTACAAGGGCATATAAGTTACTCAACAGATTACCTCTGCAGGTAACAACACAGTCATTTCCAATCTCAGCTGACTTCTGAGAAGGCTTTCCTTCTGTTGCAATGCTAGAATGCTGGTTGGGCCCCTCATCTTGCAAACAGACACCATACCATATGTAAGGTTTTACAGTTTTGCTTATAAATTTAAAACGTACAGACTATTTGTCACTTATACAGTATTGTGCGAAGCAGAAAACAGGATATAAAAATTTTAGTGGCCACATTTTAGGTAGGGTCAAATGAACGTATATAAGAATGCAAGGAAATACATATAAATGTAAAAATTGGAAAAGTATAAAGGAATGAAGGTTAAATGCCTTCACTGATGATTTAGGGATTTCAGACTGTATTAGTACTACTTAAATTTGAACACAATTTATAGCCAGTGAAATGTTAAGATGGAAATAGACCATATTTGCAAGTCTAGGCACATTTAAAATAATGAATCTTTAATCATGATTACAGTAATTTTTTTTAAAGCTACTTTAAACATAGTAGATCAAGACTGGTTTCCTTTTTTGAAACTATACATATCTTGGGCTATACCACTCTCTTAACAAAAGTGCTGTTACACTTAATGTTACCTTCTTGACCACATGAACCACGGAAACAGAGGAAAAGTGAGTATGGCGGGGAAAAAAAGCAAATCCTCATTTCTTCATAGTCACTAACCATTACATTACAATCCAAAGCAAGTTTTCTTCACAGAAAATCAATTAACAGGATTATAAAATACAATCTCACAAGTATAAGGACTTGTTCACTCCAAATCAAGTTTCTTACCTTAGGAAAACTGTTAACACATTAGTTGAGCTCAATTTGATACACGAGTTACTGGTTGAAATACCCACAGGTTCCATGCAAATCAGTTATCTCTCTTCGACAGTGCCAACAGCACTTCTTTATTTTTGACTTTATAGAATCAACCAAAGGATTACACGAAAAGAATTAAAACCACAATGTGAAGCCAAATATGCTGTTGGCAGAACACTCTGCCAAGAGTAGGCAGGATAATGCTCTTACTTAACTTGAAAGCCCCCACTTCCTTTTTACTCCAACCTGCTTCTCTGCAGTTTGAATCTAATATTAGCTTGTTCCTAGGGCAGGTGGTTTCTTTGAACTAGCTGACCACAGGGAGGTGGTTTTTAGGGAAAAAAAAATAGGGGAAAAGGCTGGGGTGGGACAGGAAGAAAGAAAAAGGAAAGAGGGAAGGTGGTTCCCACCAGACAGGGCACATACTTTACAGTTATGTTAGAAATATTTTGGTTTAAACTTGAACTATCTTAGAAAGGCCTTATTGTAAGAATCACCTTTTTTTTTTTCATTTTAACAGAAAATCTTGAAATTCATATCTACCATCTAATATTATGGTTATTTCTCTCAAATACCATGACAAATGATGGTACAATCAAATTAAACAACTGCAGGTATTCACATTTAATCTTTACCATCCATCTCAATTTCACGGACTTCAGAAACTAGAGTTCTGCTGCTCAAGTTCTTATGCCTGTTCCTAGATGAATTCGGATAACCCTTAGCTGTGTAGCAAGGAAACTTCCTGCTCCTTCCCTGACATTCTAGTCACAGTCCCACCCTCAAGCAAGGCATGTTGCTCCACCTCCACTTCCATCTTCTTAGCTCCCTCTCTCAAGAAGGCAGCATCCCTATTCTTACTGATCAGAATTTGACACATGAGGAGCTAGAATTTAGTTCTGGATTGGTCAGTTTCTCTCAAAGTAAAAACTAGGCCAAGGGATCCCTATACCTCCAACACATACAAGGTAGTGCCTCTGGTTTTGTGTTTTGTTTTGCTTTTTTTTTTTTTTTTCCCAAAAATGAAGCTGCTAAGGATAAGAGCTGCCTATGTTTGCGCTTTATCATCAGCCACTGCTAGTCCATTTGCCATCAATTAATGGGCAGACAGCAGAAAGCCTTATTTCAGGCCCAGGCAGAGGAGTTGACACTCCATCCAGCTATGGTAAACAGAGAGTCTTGTATTCTGGTAGGTACTGGATGACTGTCAGAAATTAATAAATCAAGTGATCTGGTCACCATTTAGCTATCTCTCTTTGTATGTAAGCTGTGAAGGAAGAATGCCTAAATCTTAGCCTGGAAACCACAATATCCAAAAATATAAAATATAAAAGCTGCAAGTCTAGTAGGACTGTTTTTTTTTCCCCCCATGCTACACTGCAAAAAAAAAAAAAAAAAAAAACAGCTTTTATAGACATTTATAGTACTTTTTAGCTTGAATGATGTCTGAAAGACAATACTTTTACTTCTATATTAGGAGCAATTCCACTGTACACCCACATTATTTAAACTGTCATCCACTGGGCAACCTAAGAAGATTTGAAGGAGCAATATAGGTCAAATGACACAATGCAGCAACCCTCAATTGTGTTCAAAAGAGAGAGAGAGAGTGACAGAAGGCCCAAAATAGAGTTACTTGTGCTAAGCCCACGTCACCAAAGCAAGACTTAATATCCAACTAACCTGCAGCTTCAACCTCCACCAGGAATGTAACCTTTAACCACTTAACCTGGAATTACTTGGTCAGCACTAGTGAGATAATCTACCCTACAGACTCCCTCCATTCCATTTAGGAGGGTGACCTTGCTTGAACCAATGAATTCTTTGTTCATAATTTCTTTTTTCTGCCTCCTTTCCATCTTTAAAAATCTTTCCTTTTCTACAGCTCAACAAAGCTCATTTCTATCCGCTAGATGAGATGCTGCCTGATTCATGACTCATTTAATAAAGCCCATTTTGATCTTTAAATTTATTAGCTGAATTTTTGTTATTTAAAAACTGTGTAGAAAAAACAGCTGGTTTTAGAGCTTAACAGAGTACTATACTTTAATCTCATGTAAGAGTGATTTGCATTTTAAAAAATAGGTGCTGATGGTGCTGTTGAGATTTATCAGAAAAACAGTTCTATGAAAAGACTGATTCAAAAAGAAATGACAAAGCTATTGGGTGGACAAAAGAAAAGAAGGCTGGAGAATTTTCTGGTATTATGCACTGCTTTTCCAAAAAGATCAGCCATTAGAATGAAATAATTTTTTCTTTTCACATTTTAAGTCTGGATAACACAATTTATTGTTTGGCAAGTCAGTAATATAATAAGGCAAATTTAAATAATTATACATGCAGATACATAAAGTTAATCAAGCAAAGAGAACTATATTTAAGCCTAACACATTTTCTTGAGTCTGAAAATCTAATAGGTATCCTTGCCCCTAATATATTCATATGGTCATTGAGATATAGTTTAAAATTTTAATTTGCATTGCAGACTTTAACCAAATTTGTCAGCTACAGTATCCATTTTTATTTGTAATATTTGTGTATCTTTCCTTTATTAATGCTTACTATGTGTCAGTCACTAGCCTAAATCTTTTGTATAGGTGGCATTATATAAGTAACAGCTTTACAAGGCACATGTTATTATCTCTATTTCTAGATGAGGAAACTGAAATTCAGAAAGAATAAATAACTTACTCAAGTTCAAATGCTGGTAAGTGGCAGATTCAGAATTTACACATAAGTTTGATTCCAAAGTCAATACTTTGACAAGAATATAATAATTTTACTGAAGAGACAAGTTCAGAGATATGAGAAATGTTTTTAATAGTGCTTTTATAAACAATGACTACAGAGAGCAGTTGGGTGTCCCACACACATGCAAAGAGCAAAGCAGCACTGAGGGAAGGGATCACAGTCAGATATATAATGCCTTGTGAAATAAGTTAATAAGGGTTGAAACACTGTATGCTTGATGAAATAAATTTCCTAAGGGCAACAGACATTAACAGCTGTTCAAGTCTTGTTCATGTCCCCACAGGCAAGCGCACCACTCCCTCAGTTATCGAGCACACGTGCCATGTGGTGCTCCCGTAGTTACTTTCATCTCATGTAGACCAAGAGACAAAATAAGTGTTCTTGGACATCAGTAAGAATGGCTTCACTTCTTCCCTGTAAACATTCTCACCTCACAGTCACCATTTAGTAGCAAAATTATTTTCCTAAAAACAAACATTTTAAATGTTAATTTTCTGCCTAAAATATTACAGGGGCTTCCCATGGCACTTAGAGAACCAGAAAGTTTAAAGCCTTCTACAACGTTTCGTGTGATCTACAATCTACATACAGACCAATTTCTCCTTCCTGAGCTAGACTTCAGCCCTAGTAACTTCCCTTCTGTTGCCTTCCTTGACTCAGGGCTTTTGATTAGGCTTTCCCTTTACCAGGAATGTGTCATCCTTAGCAAATTTCTATTCAGCATCATCTGAGCTACCGGGAAAACCCAGTCCCATTACTTGATGGCAAATAAGAGTGGGAAAAGATGGAAGTAGTGACAGATTTCCTCTTATTGAACTCTAAAATCACTGCAGATGGTGACTGCAGCCATGAAATCAGAAGACATGTGCTTCTTGGCAGGAAAGCGATGACAAACCTAGACAGTGTGTTGAATAGCAGAGACATTACTCTGCTGACAAAGGTCCGTATAGTCAAGCCTATGGTCTTCCCAATGGTCATGTATGGTTGTCAGAGTTGGACCGTAATGATGGCAGAGCACCAAAAATTGATGCCTTTGAACTGTGATGCTGGAGAAGACTCCTGACAGTCCCTTGCACAGCAAGGAGATCAAACCAGTCAATATTAAGGGAGATCAACCCTGATTATTCACTGGAAGCACTGATGCTGAAGCTGAAGCTCCAGTATTTTTGGTCATCTGATGTAAACAGCCGACTCATTGGAAAAGTCCCTGATGCTGGGAAAGATTGAAGGCAGAAGGAGAAGAGGGCATCAGAGGATAAGATGCCTGGATGGCATCACTGATGCAATGGACATGAACTTGGGCAAATTTTGGGAGATGGTGAGGGATAGAGAGGCCTGGTGTGCTGCAGTCCATGGGGTCGCAAAAACTTGGACACGACTGGGCGACTGAACAACATTCAGCATCAGGTCTCTGTTCTAAAGTTTAGAGAAGGTTCCTTGATCCTTGATAATCAATTCCCTGGTGCTCATTCACTTTAGTCATGTCTGACTCTCTGCGACCCCATGGACTATGGCCTGCCAGGCTCCTCTGTCCATGTGATTCTCCAGGCAAGAATACTGGAGTGGGTTGCTATTTCCTTCTGCAGTGATAAAGTATGAATTGAGTGAAGTGAAGTCGCTCAGTCGTGTCTGACCCTTTGCGACCCCATGGACTGTAGTCTACCATGCTCCTCCGTCCATGGGATTTTCCAGGCAAGAGTATAGGAGTGGGTTGCCAATTCCCTGGAAACCTTGCAAAAAGGTTAAATACCCGTGTTTTTACTTTCATAGCACCCTGTCCTTGTCTTTCCAGGGCCTACATCAACTTCAGTGTTAGAAGAGGATGTGACCAGGCTTACAACTCATTGAAAGAGTTGTTCCAACAAAGTAACAAATACTTTCATCTCTTTACTCTATAAAATCTTAAAAAGCTTAATTTGCATGGGGGGGTACAGAGTCTGTTACTGCAAATTCCCACAATTTTACTCGTAGCCTCCATTTTAGGTGAAAATTTACTCATTTTGTTTAAATTTAAATTTATTTAAATGGCATGGTCACTGCCATTATCAAGAAAAAAGAATGTGTTCCTTTCTGAGAAAATATTCTTATAACTTCTGATTCACTATGATTTTTTTTTGCTAAGAATTATTAAAGTATTTTACATTATCAGTATTAAAAGGAGATATGCACTATAATAAGATATAGTGACTAATACTGTTTGTTGAAAGATGGAAATTACTCATTGGAAAAAGTGCCATTTGCCGTAAGTGACAGCTTGTCAAGTTGACTGTCAATATGTTTAAAGAAAATACTCCTATAAAAAGGAAGTCTCAAGGAACAACAGCAGAAAAACAGGAATCATATTTTTGAAAGTCAAATTTTTTCAGTGCCCTCAGACAGATGGAATTCAACTCTTACATTTAAAAAGCAATCTCATAAATTTAAAATATGTATACATTTAATTAAACATGAGTAAGAAACTCTAGAAAAGAAAAACCGAAGTGAAAAACTATATCTTAAAAAATAGTTAAGTTCCAGAGATGGAGTATGGTGATGCTTTCACATTATGAGTGCACTTTAGGTCACAGAACTGTACACTTTAAATGAGCAAAAATGGTAAATTTTAAGTTATGTACATCATATCACAATGTTTAGGAAACTATTAGCTAAAGTAACTATTATCACATAACCACCTGGAAACACATAGGCAGAGATTTCCAACTCAGACACAGTGTATGAGAAATGTAGGCTGCTGAGGGCTTGAATGACAAGTACTGTCTTAACCTTTGAAAATATCTCCAGAGATAACTTTGGTTATGTCTCCTTTTCACCCCTACTGAGAATCGCTGTACTTAAACCATCATTACAGCCCACAATTATTGAAATCAAAGAGTTACTCGGTCTCAGTAAATTTTATGTAGGCATCAGGTCTGCACTGAAATAAAAATTCAAAACCTAAAATATTGTGGACCTCAAATTATTACAAATCACATGTCATATCACAGATGAAGAATTTAACTTGATTTCAAGATAAACCAAAAGAAAATTTTCAAAATTATGATTTACATTGAAATTTTTTTTTTAAAGATGGTAGATGAGTTAACAATTTTCCTTGGCACATTGTCATTAAAGAAAGCTGGTTCACATGAAGCTGAGTTTATTTTAAAGATACAGTAGAAACACACCTTTTACATCATCTTTTCTGTATCAAGAAACAAAGCACATGTCACTAATAATGCATCCTTCCTCAGGCAGTGAAGACAGTCTTGTTCAAGTTAAAGTACATTCTGATGGGGTTATGACCTTGGCCTCATACTTCAACACTGAAGTACTATCATTCAATAATAATGGTGTTTATCAGAAAGGACTCAAGAAAAGGAGTTTTTCAGCAGGAAAAATAAGCAAACAAATCCTAAACTCTACTAACTCTGCTCTATGCTTCAAACAATGATAATGAATGTGGTCGGTGGACCTGAGGAACCACGTAAAGAAAAATTATTCCAAATCTGGATCACAATTAATAAAAGATATCTGAAATATTAATGACAGCTGAAAACACAGAACACCACATATTAAAAATATCATGATTTGGCTCTCAGTATCAGACAAGATCGATCCTTAAAATCCCTTGCAGATCTAAAAACATTCAGCTAGATGATCTGATCTTCAAAACCTTGCTATCCCAAACATCGTCTGCTGCTCAGCTACATGGGAAATCTCTGATAATTTGGTTGAAATTCAGATGGCTCAATCTCCACCACAAGCCGACTGAAGAACAGTCACCATAGTGAACTCTCCAGATCTTTCCACACATTTCCATTCATTTACAGACTGTGAGAACTTGAGAAGGAAGGGCTGTCCTAGGCTGGAGGTGGTCTCGATCTCCAGATTGGGTTCCTGATTATGTCAAACCCAAACAGGTATGTGGCCCTGGCTAATACAGAGCTTGTTACCATTCGCTTTAAATGCACATTCATACATCACTAGTTTATACCTTCTTGAATGGTGACATAAGCCCTGATCATAAAAAGGCAGTAGCTCAGCAAAAAGTGAGCTCTCCAAGAAAGATGAGAAAGGATTTCTTGGAGCTATTTGCTCTCGAGGGTCAAGGTGTATACTCCATATGCAGCTGGTCTCTGCGGCTATTCAAGATTTTATATTCTGGGTTAGGTTAGGTTAGATTTTATGTTCTTGTCTGACGACAATTGGAAACATCATCTAATTTAACAGGGAATGTTACTGGGCAAGAAGTGTAGTCTCCACACTGACGATCAGCCCATCAGAAATCCTATAAAGTTGTACTTCAGTTCAGTTCAATTCAATTCAGTCGTTCAGTCATGTCCGACTCTTTGTGACCCCATGAATCGCAGCACGCCAGGCCTCCCTGTCCATCACCAACTCCCGGAGTTCACTCAAACTCACGTCCATCAAGTCAGCGATGCCATGCAGCCATCTCATCCTCCGTCATCCCCTTCTCCTCCTGCCCCCAATCCCTCCCAGCATCAGAGTCTTTTCCAATGAGTCAACTCTTCGCATGAGGTGGCCAAAGTACTGGAGTTTCTGATTTAGCATCAGTCCTTCCAATGAACACCCAGGAGTGATCGTCTTTAGAATGGACTGGTTGGATCTCCTTGCAGTCCAAGGGACTCTGAAGAGTCTTCTCCAACACCACAGTTCAAAAGCATCAATTCTTCGGTGCTCAGCCTTCTTCACAGTCCAACTCTCACATCCATACATGACCACTGGAAAAACCATAGCCTTTACTAGATGGACCTTTGTTGGCAAAGTAATGTCTGTGCTTTTGAATATGCTGTCTAGGTTGGTCATAACTTTCCTTCCAAGGAGTAAGCGTCTTAATTTCATGGCTGCAATCACCATCTGCAGTGATTTTGGAGCCCAAAAAAATAAAGTCTGATACTGTTTCCACTGTTTCCCCATCTATTTCCCATGAAGTGATGGTACCAGATGCCATGATCTTAGTTTTCTGAATGTTGAGCTTTAAGCCAACTTTTTCACGCTCCTCTTTCACGTTCATCAAGAGGCTTTTTAGCTCCTCTTCACTTTCTGCCATAAGGGTGGTGTCATCTGCATATCTGAGGTTATTGATATTTCTCTGTTTTCAATTCTACTAATAAATAACTGATTTCACTTAGCTTTTTTATTAACTACTTGAAATGAAAATCTACCCATATTATCTTTTTCTTTTGCACTGTTCAGAATTTAGGCTAGTTTTAATATCACTACTTAAGTTAAAAAATGAATATCCTGACCAAAAGATATATGGAATATATCACTCTAATCATACTGATGAGTGCTTACAGGGTGCTGTTGAATTGCTATTTATTTATTCATCACCCACTGTCTAGTTTAATCCCCACAGACTTAGAGTCAAAAGCTTTTATAGATGAGGAAGAAAAACTGAGTGGCAGGGTATAGCGGCAAAGAGCACAGGCCCTGGGTAACACTGCTGGGGTCAAAATTTGTCTCCACCTTTCATTAGCTGAGTTACCTCATCAATCAAATAAAGACGACAGTGGCAATTTACTTCTAGTGTTGCTAGGAAAACATGATAACTCAGATATGTAAAGTATTTACAAAACTTCTTGGTATATTATAGACATTTAAAAAACACTAGTATTAATTTACTCATCTTAGGTAACCTCATTAGTCCCAGGGCCAGGCTGCAAAGGGAATTCTCTTGGGTTGTGGAACATTAGGACTTACAGTTACACTGTATTACCTACATTTTCCCTAACTCACCATAAAACAAAATCAGTCTCTTTGTTATTAATTTCAATTAATGAAAAGGACATGATCTGAATATTTTCACAACATATATGGAGAATATCTCTTGCTGAACTAAAGCATGTTTTGCTAGCAGCAGCAACATTGAAAACATTATCATATTAACCTTGTTTGGTTAGCTGGAGTTAATAACACCCAGTCTTTGCATAGCGTTTTATAGTTCCAACTGCTTGAATAACAACACTGGTATAGGTGATAGTGATATTTTTATCCCTATTAAATAGATGAAGACATGAAGTCTCAAATGTTGAAGTTAAAAGTTTGAAATTAACATAGTGAGATTCTGAAGGAAATCATTTCAAGTAATAAGATCTAAAGTTGGTGGAATTATTAAAAGTTGTTTGGGAAATAAAAGGACTTGGCAATGAGACTTGAGATTAGCTAAAAGTATTCAATGGTAGATGGCTATATAATGAAGATTTGATTTTTTTCAAAATATGTATCACTCTCTATATTTCCTGGTATTCGTGCTGTATTTTCTGTTTGCCTATGTCCATTCTCTAAGTTCTGTAAGCCTAGGGACCATGTTTACCTCACTCATCTTTGTGTACCCAGCACAGGGCATAGGTATTTGCTGTCATCTCACTGGGATTCCAAGATATTTGTTCAGCATATCAAAAAATGTAAAAACACTACAATTTTTTTGAAGAATCTGGATCACTGAGAATTATCTCATTCAAATTACCCTCCTATTTATTTTTCTCCTCTGCAGTTTTCTGGATATAGAAATGCAAAGTAGTATTATCTAATTCTGTTTGGTATATATCATGTTATAGTATTAGGAAAAATTATAATAGTAACAATTTTCCAATTGCTCACAAAAGTATCTAAAACTCATGCTCTCTTAACACACAACTGGTAAATTGTTTAATTATAACTATTTTATTTTTTAATTTTTTTAATTTTATTTTATTTTTAAACTTTACATAATTGTATTAGTTTTGCCAAATAATTATAACTATTTTATAAGTAAAGAAACTGAAGTCATATGGCTTAAACAGAATGTCACCTAGATTATGCTATTTCATCAGATTTTCCCGGAGTTGTTTGATAGGAACAAATATCCCCATCCTTCTGTGTGACTAGAGTAGCTGTCCTTAACAAACTGCCTAAGAATTATTTTTTTTGTTCTGTATTCAGCTTATCATTAGGCACTGTACAGATATAAATATTTGTAGAAAATGCTTTCAGGTCCTACAGGAGACGTTTGTTGTCCATTTGAAGACATAAGCTGTGCTCACACCGAAATGGAAATATCTTTCAAAGGTAACACACTATATAGCATGAGTCAATGAGGTACAACATAAAATTATATGTAATTCAAAAATGGAACTATTCAGCATAGACTGGTCAAAGCCTACATTCTAGAGCTGCTGTTCAAGATTTTACAAGGATAGACAAAATCATTGCCCAAGTTCCCTTCTGGTACATTCATTTTCTCCATTCTAATGTAAAATAATCACCTCCAAAATATTCAATGATTTGTGATTTTAATATACTTCTACAGAACTATCCATACAGTCACTTTTCAATTATTAAGTTTTTTTTTCTCATCTTCCTGGATCATTACATTGCTCATTAGGACCTCCCATTAAAAGAGAAAGAAAACCACACTATCAGAATTGGCATCTTATAAACAGTTATTTTTAAAGGCTTTAAGTTATCTGTCACACAAAAAGAATCTGATGAGATGCATAAAACATAAATAATATGAAAAGTTTACTTTTAATATAAAGTGAATAAGCATAAGAACTTTTTAATGGAAACATTCTGAGTAATAATATAACCATAGTCTTTTACTAAAGATTTTTATTCTTTCCAAACTTACTTACAAATAAAAATTCAGGTTAGGGTTGTAATTTCTTTCACATATTTTCTTATAGCTATTATAAATCTAATAAAATTAAATTTTAGCAAGATAAGTTTTTTATATACATTCAGGCTTATTTTATACATAAGAACGTGATATGGGAATCAATTTCCTATTTCAAACTTCAAAATGACTTGACAACCTTGTTTCAAAATTCCAACTACCTGTTAAATATCCATATATAAATTTAACTTCTCATATGCAACATATACCTACACATATGAACATACATATAATTTATACATATACATATTAGTGTATTACTATGTTAATTGTATATAAATGGTATCTATCATGTATCTATCTTAGCATCTTATTCTAATATAGCAAAATGGAGTCAGCATAAAATCTAGAATCAAAATCCAAATCCTGATATATACTTTCTCACTGTGAGATTTTGGGCGGGTTTCTGAACCTCTAAGAGCCTTATCTTCCCTAATGGTTAAAATGAGAGCAATATTGAATTATTGCACAGATTAGAAAGAACATATGCAGTGTCTATTACAGTCTAATATAGAAAGCAAAATCTCATTATAGGAAAACTTACTATCTTTATTGCTGTTGTTAGTCCTCTCCAAACATGCTCTTCCTCTTGACTTGACTTTACTTTTCTTGAGTAATATTATTACCATTCACCCTATCCCAGGGCTTAAAATTATCTTGAATAATTCACTTCCACATTAAATCAAAGGGAAATGTGTTCAAAGTACTGATCTTGACCAAAGGGATACAACTGTGAACAATACCCTCAAAGTCCGTACCTATGGAGAGCTTTCTTTCTACTGATAATAAACAGTCTTAAATAATTAATCTTTAATTCTATATGTGACAAGTACTGCTGCTGCTGCTGCGGCTGCTGCTAAGTCACCTCAGTCGTGTCCGACTCTGTGCGACCCCATAGTCGGCAGCCCACCAGGCTCCCCCATCCCTGGGATTCTCCAGGCAAGAACACTGGAGTGGGTTGTCATTGCCTTCTTGGAATTAGTCATTGAACGTGAAAGTGAAAGTGAAGTCGCTCAGTCATGTCCGACTCTGCGACCCCACGGACTGTAGCAGGTAGAAGTAAATATAGTTTAGGCCCTGACCTTATCTGAGAGTCTGGGAATGCTTCCCTGTGGAAGTGGTATTTGAACTAAAATTTAAAGATGAGTAAAATAGAGGGGGACTTGGGCGAAAGAAGAATTCTAACAGAAAAGGGCACAGCATGTGGGACCTACAAACCCTATGCTTCAACTCAAGTATAGATATATGCAAAATTCATGTTTTTCTGCTCCCAAAATCTGTGCCTATTTTCTTTTCACCTGGACTATTAACCATACTGAAGATACTGCTATGTGACTCAATTATTTTCAAGAAAAAGTAACTTATTTATAAAGTAAAATATTTTCCTGAAAATGACTTTTTAATATAAATTTATTTATTTTAATGGAAGCTAATTACTTGACAATATTGTATTGGTTTTGCCATACATTGACATGAATCCAACATGGGTGTACATGTGTTCCCCATCCTGAACCCTCCTCCCATGTCCCTCCCCATCCCATCCTTCAGAGTCATCCCAGTGCACCAGCCCCGAGCACCCTGTATCCCGCATCGAACCTAGACTGGCAATTCGTTTCACATATGATATTGTACATGTTTCAATGCCATTCTCCCAAATCATCCCACCCTCACCCTCTCCCACAGAGTCCAAAAGACTGTTCTATACATCTGTGTCTTTTGCTGTCTCACATACAGGGTTATCATTACCATCTTTCTAAATTCCATATATATGTGTTATTATACTGTACTGGTGTTCTTCTTTCTGGCTTACTACACTCTGTATAATAGGATCCAGAAAAATGACTTTTAACCACACGAGCAAAAGATGATTTGGTAGTATGTGCCACTGTGCGAAGTCAGACACTTAGCGAATGAACAACAACTAAACTAAAATATGAAATTGTTCCATAGTGGAAATATTAATGATTCATCAAATTCTTCTGCTAAGGTACTTCTACTTCATTTCAAATATCCATCATCTATTTTATAACTAGATGACATTCATTCAATTCAGAATCCATTTGCATTTCCTTTGTCAAAAAAATAATCACCCATTAGCATTCTGTATCACCTTTAGGAAACTGTTGGTGTATGACTGTGTCATGAGACTGAGCATCAGTAAGTAACTTTGATATCATCAGACATTGCTGTGAGGAAGACATTTTGAATACCATCAGATACCTTTTCTCAATAAATTCTGCAACATTTATCAAAATTAAACTATATTTTCCATTGCCAACACAACAAAAACAAAACAGTATTCTGATTTAAATAAAAGAGTGCAAGTGTTTTGTTTGTTTGTTTGTTTGTTTAATGTAGCCACACTAAATCTATTAACCACTGGATGGTGATGAATTAGGGTTACACATAAGCACACTTAAGCAGCAACCTCACTCATCTAAGAATATCCAGGATCAGGCAGTTTTACAAAGGCAAGTGTAGTACAGTTTTTAAATCATTTTCACTTAAAAATGAAAATCATTTCTTCCTTTTTTAAATGCTTTTAAAAAATAGCACTGAACTGAGCAGTGATGATAATTTCTAAAGCCTTTTTAAAATCCTTTTCTCTCCTGTCACTGTGATGCTGTACTTAAAGCCTTAGTGTATTTATGTGTATGTGTGTGTGTGTGTGTGTGTCTGTGTGTATATATATATATATATCACTGCTCCATTTTCTGTATATGCAGGCAGAATTTAATAAATATTTATTGGCCTATAAAATAAGAGGAGTGAAACAGATCTAAAGATTCCATATATTACTAACATCAAATGAGGTTTTTTTGTTTGAAATCATAACAACTAAGGGATATATGTTCAGACTGGGTTGGGAAATGCAAAGGGTGTCAGTGATTCTCACATCAAAAGAAGAAAATCCCTTGAAGGAGGTGATCTTGAGTTTTGAAGAGCAAAGCTTCTTTTCAGGTCAGAGAGCCAAGAGAATTGTGCTCAAATAATAGCATTCCAAATTGTCTTTCCTCATGAATACATCCTCAGACTTCACAGAGTGAAAAGATGATCAGGGGTGTTTATTTATTTGTTTTAAATAACACATTTCTTTTTGGTTGATGTAGAGTTGGTAGACGGAAAAGGCAATGGCACCCCACTCCAGTACTCTTGCCTGGAAAATGCCATAGACAGAGGAGCCTGGTAGGCTGCAGTCCACGGGGTCACTAAGAGTCGGACACAACTGAATGTCTTCACTTTCACTTTTCACTTTCATGCATTGGAGAAGGAATTGGCAACCCACTCTAGCGTTCTTGCCTGGAGAACAAGAACAGTGTTCTTGCCCCTGGAGAATCCCAGGAATCGGGGAGCCTGGTGGGTTGCTGTCTATGGGGTCGCAGAGTCGGACACTACTGAAGTGACTTAGCAACAGCAGCAGCAGCAGCAGCAGAGTTGGTAAAACTGATAATATTAGCCTAGTTAAAATACAATACTCCAAATTTTCCTGGTAGTCACGAGAGTAGAGAAGAATTTAAAAACACAGGTATACAAAATAAACCTAGATGGAGTTGATACAGGTTTCCCTCCACAAGTTATACTTTTATTTTGAGAATTCAACAGCAAAGTTTGGACACATATTTATGGAGAAAGAGATTGACGGCCTTTGTTGAGCATGCAAATTTGTGAACGGAAATGAACCAGTTTTTATTATAACCAGAGAAAACTTCCATGAAAACAAAAATCTGTTACTAATATACATCAAAACATTTTATGGAAATCCTTTAAACTCCAAACATAAAAGACTGTATTTTACAAATTATAAGTGTGAGTGGTAGGTAAAAAGAATATCATTAATCATTTCAGATAAATATTGTTTGGTGACAATGTTTTAGAGAAATTCACCATTTTCCTGAAAGGTTTGGTTAAATTTCTGAATGAAGTTAAATACAGTGTTTAATATACTAAAAATGTCCATATAGGGGGGAAAAGGGAGGTTAAATCAAATCCTCTTAAGTTTAAAGATTCCAGAAATGATACAGATTGGCTAAAACTATAAGGAAGTTATGCCATTGAAGTATTTTCATGTTTTTGCATGTTTGGGGGTTTCTGAGAAAAGAAAATTAGAAGCCCAATGAAACCCCTAGAGAGAACTGTGTACATCTTCCCTGGAGCCATTAATGTATATTCCAATGAGTAATATACCTAGGGGCTTTCATCTTTACTTCCCAAAGCAAAAATGCAATAAATGGAAAATAATTACAACATGATAGATATCAATCCAACTATATCATAACTACTTAAATATGAATTATCTAAGTGTACCAATTAGAAGAGAGAAACTATCTAAGTAGATAAAAAAATATGTAATCTACAATAAACCCACCTTAAATATGAAGACAAAAAATAAATTTGAGGCAAAATAGACTTCAGAACAGAAAATTATCAGGTATGAAGAAGGACACCACATAATTATAAAAGAATAAATTCTCCAAGAAGTCATGCTGCTAAGTCACTTTAGTCATGTCCAACTCTGTGCAACCCCATAGACAGCAGCCCACTAGGCTCCTCTGTCCCTGGGATTCTCCAGGCAAGAATACTGGAGTGGGTAGCCATTTCCTTCTCCAATGCATGAAAGTGAAAAGTGAAAGTGAAGTCGCTCAGTCGTGTCCGACTCTGTGCGACCCCATGGACTGCAGCCCACCAGGCTCCTCCATCCATAGGATTTTCCAGGCAAGAGTACTGGAGTGGGGTGCCACTGCCTTCTCCCCAAGAAGTCATAGCAATCCTAAATGTGTATATACCAAACAAGAGTGTCAAAATTAATATAGAACATAAAACTAACAGAGCTGGGAGGAGAAATAGATAAACCCACTATTAAAGTTGAAGGTTGCATTTCAATAATTAATAGATCAAGCAGGCAGAAAATTAGTAAGATATGGGCTTAGTCATTCAGTTGTGTCCAACTCTTTGTGACCCCGTGGACTGTAGCCCGCCAGATTCCTCTATCCATGGGGATTCTCCAAGCAAGAATACTGGAGTGGTTTCAGTAATTGAAACTGAAAGTAGAACAAAGGAAATAGTAAAATTTAGAGCAGAAATCAATGAAACTGGAAGAAGGAAAAAAAATCAATACCAGAAGATACTTCTTTGAAAACATCAATGAAATTGATAAACTACTCACCAAGTTAACCAAGAAAAATCAAGAGAAGACAAATTACCAGTGTCAAAAATGGAACAGGGTTCATAATTACTAATCCCACAGATATGAAATAGTAATAAAGGAATATGATAAACAACTAGATGCCCTGAGATCTGATAAATTTTATGAAATGGATCAATTCCTTGAAAGACATATACCATCAAAGCTCACACAAGGATAGATAGATAATCTGAACTAGTCTATACCTATTAAAAACTGAATAAGTATTAATGACTTTTCTATACAAAAGCACAAAGTTCTGATGTTTCACCAGTGAATTCTAAAGCAAACATTTAAGGAAAAAAAATGGTATCAATTCTCCAATCTGTATCATAAACAAAGGGAGCACTTCCTAACTCATTCTGTGAGGCCAATGGTAACTTAATATCAAAACCAGACAGTTGTTCATTTGCTAACTGGTGTTCAACTCCTCTGTCCTCCATCAAACCAGATAGACATTAAAATAAATAAAAATTATACATCAATATCTCTCATAATATATATGTCCAAAGCTTCAGTGAAATACTAAAAATCAAACCCAACAAAGAATAAAGAGAATAGTATACCATGAAGAAGTGGGATTTATTCCAGGTATGCAATACTGATTCAATATTTGAAAACCAATGTAGTCCACCACATAAAAAGGCTAAATACCACATGATCATAATGAGTTGATACAAAGAGAGCATTTGACAAAATTCAACTATCTTTCATGTTTAAAAACTCTGAGCAAATTTGGAATAGACAGGCACTTCCTCAACATGATAAAGAATATCTACAAAAAATCTGCAGCTAATATTATACTTAATGGGGAGAAACAGGATGACACTTTCCTCAAAGTATCAAGTCTATTTTTAGAATGAAGGATGACATTTGTAACAAGGGAAAAATAACATTCATCTCACTCTGTGAACTTTTCCATTTTAGGTTCTTTCCAAATTTTACTTTCAACAACTCTAACACTGATTATCAAACAAAATAAAAATTAATGTAATTTTGCAGTGGATCTATTAGATGTGCACTGTATACTGATTAGACTGTAAGCTTGAAAGTATAGTGTGACTTTTTTGTCTTTGTCTTTTGCTTTATAGCAGGCAGATATTCATGAAATGAATAAAAAATGTAGAGCAAAAGATTCTAAGCCATCATTTTTTATTAATCGGTTTAAATCAAATTCTTCATCTAAATAGATTGGCTATATAAATATTTTAAACATAATATATTAATTTTCCTAAAAGTATTCTGCTAGCTGGGGAAATTACTAGCATTTTATCTATTTCCAACTGTTTTTACCTATAGCACGCAATGTGTGCTATATTAGTATATGAATTGTAGATATTCTTAATATAATTATACATTTTGGTAGTTATTACAGAAGTGCAAATTTATTCAAAATATTCTATATTAGAAGTATATAAGATACAAAAATAATCCATTCTGAATCTATCATTCCACTCCCATCTCAACTGTAGGAAAATCATTTTTAAACATTTGGTAGTTTTTCTTCCATATGATTTATATGTAGAGAAAAAAACTGTGATACTTTACATTTTATTTTTATTACAATTTTATTGAGATATTTATACAGAGCACTGTAAAAGTTTAAGGTATACAGCACAATAATTTGATTTATATACAACATAAAGTTTAGTAAACATCCATCATCTCAAAAAGGTACAAATTATAGTAATTAAAAATTTTTTTTCTGAATCATACAGCAATTTATTTTGTTCTGTTCTCTGGTAAATCTTCTGGCATAAAAAATTGTTTAAATTTTACATACTTTATGTTTTTCATAAGTAATATATTTGGAAGCTCACTGAGATGAAGATCCCCAGCAAACATTAATAATTCTATGAGACTTTCTAAATATTCATTTAACTAGAAGCCTTTTTTCCTCATCCTTGTCTAGATAATATGATCCACAAACTTGCAGAAATACAAGTATATACAGTACTTTCAAATCACAGATTAATGAGGATAATTATAATATACAGAAAACAGTATTTTGTAATGAATTTTTAAAGATCTACTGAAACATTACACTTCAGTAAAAATCAAATGTGATTGTCTCAGACTATGGAAGAAAACTGTAATGGGAGAGACACGCTCTAAAACTCAATATAAGAAAAAAAACTTCAAAGAAGGAACGGATACTTCAAAGCAAATCAAAACAGAATCATAAGAAAACATACTATAAAAGTCCCTATTTGTTTAATTATTGCATTTCTTAGAAATAACTTTAATACCCTACAATACATGATTTTAATTAACAGCCTAATATTAAGTATGATTGGAAAGTATACATATATGTTGAAATATTATGGAAAATATTAGTTATCTCTCTATCATATATAATGTACATATACTTATGTAAACATATGATATATTGATATTTATATAATATATACTATTATATATTAATATTTATTTTCCTCTTTCTACATGCTCTTCCCTGTATGGTCAGATGGTAAAGAATCTGCCTGCGATGCAGGAAACCCGGGTTTGAGCCCTGGGTCAGGAAGATCCCCTGCAGAAGGAATTGGCAACCCACTCCAGTACTCTTGCCTGGAGAATTTCATGGACAGAGGAGCCTGGCAGGCTACAGTACATGGATCACTAAGAGTCACGACTTAGTGAGTAACTTTTGTATAGATCTTCTGGATTTAATGCAAAAGAATAACACACTGAGTTTGATGATTAAATGTTAATTAAGAGCAATCACCCATTTGTAGAATTGTAGAGCTACACATATTCTTATGTATTTATTAATAACAAATATTCTCATTTCATAAACAAGGAAACTACAGCAAAGGGGTGTAACTTACCAAAGAATACAGAAATCCAAAAAGTAACCTATTTATATAGATATTTAAATTTCATTTGTAACATCAAGATTATGGTAATGATGATTGTATTGTGCCAGTTATAAAGCTATGCTCTGTCAGATTCACAACTCCCCATTGAGTCACATGGACAGACTCTGATGCTTGAAACTCAAATAAGCACCCACTGTGAGAACTTCGTCTATGCCGAATAACAGTAGTTCCAAGCGCCACACAAAATGTTATTAATACATACACTGCTCCAAGTAAGAATTCTGGAAGCTTTTATCTGGAAATTCAGACCAATTTTCAAGCTATTTTCACTGCCTCACCCACTGAAAAAACAGTGTGTCTTTCAGATTGTGTGTGTGTGATCAGTAGCTTCAGTTGTGTCCGACTCTTTGCGACCCCATGGACTCTAGCCCGCCAGGTTCCTCTGTCCATGGGATTCTCCAAGCAAGAATACTGGAGTGAGTTGCCATGCCATCCTCCAGGGGTTCTCCCCGACCCAGGGATCGAATCTGTGTCTCCTGCATCTCCTGCACTGCAGGCGATTCTTTACCCACTGAGCCACATGGGAACTCGACTTTGAGCTTACCTGTGTTCAATTCACTTCATATTTTTTATGATTATTAAATGAGTTAATTTTTATAAATCACTTAGTGTTTGGTATAAAATAATACCATAGTAAACACTAGTTATTATTATCAATGTTATGATTATGATGACGCTTGTCATGATAGCAAGCTAGTAAAGCATGATACTGCACATCCTCAATGGGACTTTGTATAGAAAAAACATAACTATAGGTTTGTTTTATTACAAAGAGAAAGGAAACCTGTGTATATATGTACACATATAAATATATACATATACACATACAATATATACATATACACATACATTTAAGATTTTTTTATTAATTTTTATTTTAACTTTCTTCATAATGATTTAAATATAAACAAAGAAACACAGAGATGTAACTTTTTTAGACTGATGGGTTTTGTTGTAGCAGAGTATGAAAAGATCATTGATATAATTTTAGATTCAACATTACAATTATCATTTAATAAGTTGCCAATGGGATCAACTGTATAGTGAAAGATAGTAACTAATTCTTTTTGATAAGAATGCCCAAGTATATACAGAAGTAAAAATATAATATATGCATAAAACTTACATAATGTTAAAACATCAATGTAATTTCTAAAATACGTATATTTATGTCTTATAGGGGACTTCCCTGGTGGCTCAAAGGTTAAAGCGTCTGCCTGCAATGCGGGAGACCTGGGTTCAATCCCTGGGTCGGGAAGATCCCCTGGAGAAGGAAATGGCAGCCCACTCCAGTATTCTTGCCTGGAGAATCCCATGGACAGAGGAGCCCGGCGGGCTACTGTCCATGGGGTCACAAAGTGTCGGATACGACTGAGCGACTGAACTGAACTGAACTGATGCCTTATCAAATCAGATCAGTCGCTCAGTCATGTCTGACTCTGTGTTATAGGAACATGTTACTCATATAATATATGCATTTAAGTAGCTTATAACAAATAGCAGTATTAAGAGATTTGATTATCCACTTTCAATACCATAATCTATTATACAACATGCAAATAAATTATTTTATTTGATTAAGCCACTTCTATGTATATTTAGGAGCAGGAAAAATATGCACACTTAGGAAAGGAATTTTCTCTAGACCTTCTTAACCAGCTCATGCAAAAGGAATAAAAGTTTTGAGGATGGGTGGTAAGAGTCAATGACAATCTGTATTGTAAGTTTGTGACTGAAGCTGACCTCATTATGTGGTTATTTCTCCTAAATGATGTATAACTGAGATATTTTTTTCATTCATGAAATAAATATAGTGGGGAATTGCTAGAGGTTTAGATAAGAGTAATAAAAGTTCTCCCTGTCCTCAATTTTTTCAGTCTTGAAAGGTAGATGAAACGTGAACTATTACCAATTTATAAAATACTTATTGAAAATGATATAGAGAAGACAGTGGTAGAAATTGTTATTTACTAGAAAGTCTCCACATGGATATCTCACAACAAAAATCAGTCAGAATGAGGGAAGAACTACTATTACCTGGAGGTTTCTTGAATTTCTCTCTGTGGGGAACCCCTGGGTTGAGGACAAGGCATGGAGTTTGAGTTCTCTAGGAAGTGGGAAGCAGCAGAAATCCCAATGACCAGGTCTAGCAAGAATAAAGAACGTCATGATGTGATAAAATGAAGGATAAAGGTTAGCTGTTACCACCTAGTCAAGGAGAAAAAGATGCGGATGAGGGGAAGCCAGAGAGAGAATTTTTATGGCTGACATGAATGTCGAACTTTGGGTAGATCTTGGGATTTCTGCAGAGGTTTCTAGATGTCATTATGAAATCTAGCATATCTATCTATCTATATATACACATACTTTAAATTCAGTGGATGCAGTTTTTTTTTTTTTATATAATGTTATTCTGTACACGGTTGGGGTTATGTAGAGTCATAGTTTATAACTGGGTTTTATATATAAGCTAACCCAAAGTACGGAGAAGGCAACGGCACCCCACTCCAGTACTCTTGCCTGGAAAACCCCATGGACGGAGGAGCCTGGTAGGCTGCAGTCCATGGGGTCGCTAAGAGTCGGACACGACTGAGCAACTTCCCTTTCACTCTTCACTTCATGCATTGGAGAAGGAAATGGCAACCCACTCCAGTGTTCTTGCCTGGAGAATCCCAGGGACAGAGGAGCCTGGTGGGCTGCCGTCTATGGGGTCGCACAGAGTCGGACACGACTGAAGCGACTTAGCCGCAGCACTAGCAACCCAAAGTACTTTAGGAATTAGATGAAGGAAATTCTTTAAACCTGAAATCATCTTGGAAAGTCTCACAAAAAAGCATGAAAGGCTGAGCAGTATTTATTTCAGTAGGTGGAGACGGAAATCATCATGCTATTTATGGGGAATTCTGTCAATAAAAACCAAGTGAAATTTTACAGGGTGAATTTGTGTAAGTGGATTATACTTCAAACATTCATGAATTTAGTAATATAAGATGTGGAAATGAAAAGTTATCTGTTGCCATTTCGTACAGAGCCCTAAACTGCAATCATCAGAGTTTCAGATGCTGGACAAGGGAGACTCACAAAAAGGCTATTTTTTAAAAAAGATGGTGGCTCATTTGGTAAAGAATCCACCTGCAATGTGGGAGACCTGGGTTCGATCCCTGGGTTGGGATGATCCCCTGGAGAAGGGAAAGGCTACCTACTCCAGTATCCTTGACTGGAGAATCCCCATGGACAAAGGAGCCCTCTGGGCTACAGTCCATGGGGTTGCAAAGAGTCAGGACATGACTGAGTGACTTTGACTTTGATAATGGTAATATTTAGGAAGGCTTGAAGAAAAGCAGAAATTAAGACCAAAAAAAAGTTTGTAACACAGGCAAAAAAGCAAAAAGAATTAAATGTCTAAATAGGGTGATAAAATACACTGAAAAGCAAAAAAGCTTTTCCCTTTAATACACATTTCCTCAAAAATAACTACTAAATATTTAAATTATTTTATACTAATCCTATTTGCATCACGACTTTGCATGATAACTCATAAAGATACTAACAGTAAAACATGGCAAAGTTAAATTTAATTTTATTAGTTATTAATGTATTGTTTATTTTCACCTAAAAATTTTGCTTTTGTGGTATAAAACTAGTTGATACTTGTTAAATAGTGCCTAAAAGAGGGCTCTATGTCCTGACTGGCATATAAATCCACGTTTGTTTTTTTTTTAACTTTGTTTGCAAGAAACCGTGATTCCACTGTTGTTACTCACTATAAGTAATTAATTTCTACTGAAACTGTGACAATTTTCAATGGCATCACTCAAAATTAGCAACAGTTAAATAAATTAAAGTCCAGTTCAGAAGTCAAGTCATGTTAACAGGATATCCAAGGTTGAACACACTCACACAGGTTTGGGTTGGTGCTAAGTTCAGGAGACTTAAGGACACAGACACCAAATTTTTCTGCTGTGTAGACAGAAGAAAAATTAAGGGAAATAACAATGCAATTTAAGTTTTCTCATTTAAGTCTCTTTTCATGCACTTAGAAACCAATTCCAATCTCATATGCCATCTAATGTTAGTATCTTAGAAGACTGTTTCTTTTTCTCTTTTTTTTCCCACAAATTCCAAGGCAACAGATTCTCATAGAAGACTTAACCGGCAATGATGTGATACAGGGATCCTTTCTCTTTTCCCTTTAAGTTTCTATAGGGAATGGGCAAATTCCTTTCTGGAAAGATTGTTCAGATTTAAAGGCGTTGCCAAATAGAGAGATCAACTCAAATGGTTTCTGAATAAATCATGTGCCAAACTCCAGGCTTAAACCCCAACTTGGCCTTAACAGAAAGGAAAATTGCAAGTATTTTTTAATTAATTAATCATAGTAAACTAAATAAAATATTTACTTTCCAATTTAATTTCTAGGAAAAATATCAATTAAGGAAATTATGCCAAATAACTGAAATTTTTCTATTGATGTTAGGTGAAACCAAAATATATTAACTTTGAGATCTATTTTTTCTGATTTTTTTTTTACAAAGTTAATAGTTCTGATGCTTTCACCTGCAAATCAGAGAAATATCCTATTAAAAAAAAAAACATTTAAAATAAAAGGGGAAAAGGTTTCTCCCCCCACTCTCTTTTGCCCACACTTCAGAAATAAGCACTTCTTTTAAAAATCAATTATTATCTCAATGGTTGAGGTTTTTTTCTTGGTTTGAAAATATAAACAGTATCTTTCAGTTCAGTTCAGTCACTCAGTCGTGTCCGGCTCTTCGCGACCCCATGAACTGCAGCACCCCAGGCCTTCCTGTCCATCATCAACTCCCAGAGTTTACTCAGACTCATATCCATTGAGTGGGTGATGCCATCCAACCATTGCATCCTCTGTCATCCACTTCTCCCACCTTGTATCTTTAAACTGTATTTACAGTGAAAATTTATTGTACTCCCAGAACCTACAACTTCTTTTTTCTTTCCAATCAATTATTTTCGGGGGGTTGGGGGGCGGTTCACCAGGCATCACTGGGATCTTTGTTCCCTGAACGTGGATCCCCCTGCAACAGAAGCCCAGAGTCTCATCCTCTGGATCGTCAGGAAATTCCCTAATCAATTATTTTACTCATATTTTGTTTTAATTTTACCAATATATCTGACATTTTCATTCTACTTTGTAACTTAGGGTCTTCCATATATTGCAGGTGGATCAGTTTTAAGTTTTTAAACCCTATAATAAGGGCATTTACAGTCTTATTACTATGTTCCAATGATTTTTATATAGCAGCAAGTTGTATAAGTAAACCCATAAAGCCAGAAATGGAAGAGACATGTTCTCAAAATCAGGGACGAATAGAACTTGCAACTTTCTCACATACCTTTACCTCTAGTTTCTGAACAACTGAAATTATTTATTGGAATCTCAGCTCACCTTCAGCATTCATTTCCTTGAGTACAACTGACAAAATAAAAAATTTAATAAGAAGATTGGATAATAGAGTGGACTAAGACAAGTGGGTGATGTGACTGACAATTTTGAGAAGTTTCTATAACTTTAAGCAAAAAAGACAACAGATATGAAAAGTAAAAGGCAAGTAAAGAGACACGGGAAATAAATAAAGGAGGTCTATCCCTTATCCTATAGTTACTTTGTGGGAAACAAACAACAGAGGCAACACAGGAGAGAAAATCATTTGAAAAATAACATTAAAACTCCCCAATAAAGAAAAGCAACAACTTGCAAACAAATGATTGGCTTGATGGAGAATAAAAGAAAACACTAAGGAGGAATTCAAAATTGCAAGACAAGTTTTTTATATCTAAAAAATATCAAGAATACTGAGCAACTTTTCAAAAGAGCCAAGTGAGGAAAATAAACTCTATGATGGAACAAGAGTCAGATATCTTATCATTAGTATTGGTTCTCAGAAGACTGGGGAAGGACTACAGAACATTGCAATATCAGTGACTTTGTACCCATAGTTCAAGATCTACCCAAAGTATCAATCATTAATGAAACCAAAATAATATCTGAACATCAAAGTACTTACAAAGCTTAATACCCACAGACTCCTGACATCAATTTTTATCAGAAAATAATAACTAGAGTATTAAATATATATTAAATGCATTAACATAAAATATTTTATCTAGCATTTAGAATACACCCAAAATGTCAGTATGTACATTCTTATGCCAATAGACTATAATTTTGCTAAAGCACAGTTGTAAGTTGACTGACTATTGATCAAGTAGAAAAGCTAGTTTAGTCAGAGTTTACCAGTACAACATCCAAAGCCATACTGCCAGACTACTGAGCTGTGTGAGTTTAGATAAGTTTCTCATTGTCTCAGTTTTACAGCTATAAAGTAGGCCTCACATGTAGTACATGGTATATCAGGATTTGTTGCCAGCATGATTAGCACTATTTTTTTTTTTTTGCCTCTTATGATGTGTGTGAGGCATTTATAATAAAGTTGCTGAAATGGGGAGAAAAATTTTTTAAAGAAGAAGAAATGAAATTTTTATCATTTCAAGTTTACAATACATTTTTGTGTCGATAAAAGATTCAAGCAAAATATCCATTATTATGAACTTGTATCATTTCAGGAGCATATTTGGTAATAAGGTTCATATTAGTTTCCTCCCAAAAAGCTGATTTTCACATGATACCATATGAGCCAAGCCTCACTACTGCATCTCCATCATTAAATACTCAATAGCTGCTGAGTGAAAGTGAATAAATCCTAGCAGCTATTGATTAGCAAATTTATTTGCAAGCTTATTGGCACTCTACAATTTATTCCTTGTACTGTGAAAGGTACCTGAAACATTTACTATGTAGTATAAAAGTCAATATTCTTGCAATAAGTTTGTAGCTGTTCATTCTTTTCACTAAAAGACTACTGATTTCCTTGGAGAAGGAAATGGTAACCCACTCCTGTATTCTTGCCTGGAGAATCACATGGACAAAGGAGGCTGGCGGGCTGCAGTCCATGGGGTTACAAAGAGTCAGACACGACTGAGCACACATGCACAAACATACATACACACTGGTTTCCATTCATAAGAAAGAAAGAGCAGAAGAACAGACAGAGACTAGATAGATGAGGTAAACTAAGTGATTTGCCATGCCCTCCTCCAGGGGATCTTCTCGACAATACAAGTCTCCTGTGTCTCCTGCATTGGCAGGCGGAATCTTAATCACTTCCGCCACCTTAGAAGCCTCTAAAATAGATTAAGTGGTTCTAAATTAAAATTTCCCATCTTGTCTTAAGTGATCAGATAAGAGAAGGCAAATACAGATAACAAATTTACAAGTCAAAACAGTGGCCAGAAGTAAATATCCATTTCTCTAAAATCTGTTAATTCTTATATTATGTAAAACTATAAACAAGCTGTATACTTAGATTCTATTAACTAATACTAACAAAAATACCTTACACAACCAGAAATGAGTAGGAAGCTCACAGATTTTATCAGGCTTAGTATCATAAGTGGTCTTTATTATATGCAGAACAGTGAATACCTCAATAAAAGAGATGAGCCCAGGTCTAATCCCTGAAACCTGTGAATATCTTAGTTTACATAAAAAATGTAAAGGACAGAAACAGTATGGAGCTAGCAGAAGCAGAAGATATTAAGAAGAGGTGGCAAGAATACACAGAAGAACTGTACAAAAAAGATCTTCATGACCCAGATAACCACGATGGTGTGATCAGTCACCTAGAGCCAGACATCCTGGAGTGCAAAGTCTAGTTTGCCTCAGCATCACTATGAACAAAGCTAAAGGAGTTGATGGAATTCCAGCTGAGTTGTTTCAAATCCTAAAAGATGATGCTGTGAAAGTGCTGCGCTCAATTTGCCGGCAAATTTGGAACTCAGTAGTGGCCACGGGACTGGAAAAGGTCAGTTTTCATTCCAATCCCAAAGAAGAGGAATGCCAAAGAACGTTCAAACTACCTCACAGTTGCACTCATCTCACAAGCCAGCACAGTTATGTCCCAAATTCTCCAAGCCAGGCTTCAACAGTATGTGAACTGTGAATTTCCAGATGTTCCAGCTTGATTTAAAAAAGGCAGAGGAACCAGAGATCAAATTGCCAACATCTGTTGGATGACAAAAAAGCAAGAGAATTCCAGAAAAATATCTACTTCTGTTTTACTGACTATCCTAAAGCCTTTGACTGTGTGGATCACAACAAACTGTGGAAAATTCTTCAAAAGATGGGAATACCAGACCACCTGACCTGCCTCCTGAGAAATATGTATGCAGGTGAAGAAGCAACAGTTAGAAATGGACATGGAATAATGGACTGGTTAAAAATTGGGAAAGGAGTACATCAAGGCTGTGTATTGTCACTATACTTATTTAACTTAAATGCAGAGTACATCTTGCGAAATGCCAGGCTGGATGAAGCACAGGCTGGAATCAAGATTGCCAGGAGAAATATCAACAACCTCTGATATGCAGATGATACCACGGTAATGGCAGAAAATGAAGAGGAACTAAAGAGCCTCTTGATGAAAGTGAAAGAGGAGAGTAAAAAATTTAGCTTAAAACTCAACATTCAAGAAAAGAAGAGCATGGCATCCAGTCCCATCAATTCATGGCAAATAGATGGGGAAAAAATGCAAACAATGACAGACTTTATTTTCTTGGGCTTCATAATCACTGCAGATCATGACTGCACCCATGAAATTAAAAGATGCTTACTCCTTGGAAGAAAAGTTATGACAAACATAGACAGCATATTAAAAAGCAGAGACATTACTTTGCCAACAAAGGTCTGTCTAGTTTAGGCTATGGTTTTTACAGTAGTCATGTATGGATGTGAGAGTTGGATTATAAAGAAAGCTGAGCACTGAAGAATTGATTCTTTTGAACTGTGGTGTGGGAGAAGACTCTTGTGAGTCCCATGGACTGCAAGGAAATCAAACCAGTCAATTCTAAAGGAGATCAATCCTGCATATTCATTGGAAGGACTGATGCTGAAGGTCCAATACTTTGGCCACCTGATGCAAATAACTGACTCACTGGAAAAGACCCTGATGCTGGGAAAGATTGAAGGCAGGAGGAGAGGGGATGACAGAGGATGAGATGGTTGGGTGGCATCATCAACTCAATGTACATGAGTTTGAGGAAGCTCTGGGAGATGGTGAAGGACAGGGAAGCCTGGCATGCTGCAGTCCATGGGGTCAACAAAGAAGTGGACATGACTGATCAACTGAACTCACCTGAGCTGAACATGACAAATGGGAATTGTTTGCGGATGGAATTAAGACTACCAAACAGTTGAACTTAATGTAGGGATATTATCTTGGATTATGAAGGAGGGTCCAGTTTAATAGCAGTGCAAACATGCTGAGTTGCTTCTGTCATGTCCAAATCTTTTGTGACACCATGGACTGTATAGCCCACCAGGCTCCTCTGTCCATGGGATTCTCCAGGCAAGAATACTGGAGTGGGCAGCCATTGTCTTCTCCAGCGAATCTGCCCAACCCAGGAATTGAACCCATATCTCCCCATCTCCTGCACTGCAGGAGGGTGTTTGTTTGTTTGTTTTTTAACCACTAGCACCACCAGGACACCCCAATGTAATAGCAAGGGTCCGAAAAAAAAGGGAAAAGGGAGCAGTAAAGATCCACTAAAGATAGCAGAATATGGAGCTCAAGGCTGATTTTTCAGCCAGGCAGACTCTCAAAACCATAAAAGAAAAGGAAACAGATTTTCCCCCACCTCACAGCCTGCACAAATAACTCAGCCTTCTGATAACTTGATTGTATCCCAGTGAGACCTATTTTTGGATTTAGGATTTCAAGACCTGTAAGATGATAAACACATGCTGTTTGGGGCCACAAAGTTTGTGGCATTCAGTTATAGCAGCAACAGGAAACAAATACAAGGTTTATTAGTTTTGGTAACTGGGAGTGGAATGCTGATTTAACAAACAATCTGAAGCTTTGGAATTGGGCAGTGGACAAAGTCTAGAATAATTTTACGGACCATGATAGCAAAAGTGTCTGCCATCTGATGCTTTTTAAATACTGTCATTCTCTTTTTCTTATAAGTAACTGTAAATAAATTTTGAACTTTAATGCTAAGAAAAATATTCTGTAACTGACTAGTATGCTTTTTTTATCTTTATATATATCATGAGCTGTTTAATTACATTTTCTTCTTTACCCTGTTTGCCAAAAAGCTCATGGTTAAATTTTTATTCAGCTAGAGTAACCATCTTTAGCCTTGGTTTTGCAGGAAAACTATGTTCTCTTTCCATTAGATGGCTCTTGTTTTATCCTTAATTTAATTGGGCTATTATACTTGGTCATTTATATGTAAATTACAGAAAATCTTTTCCAGAAGTGGGAAAGCAGGAAAACTAACATAGTTCAGCACCTACACTCTGTTCCAGAAACAAAGTCATTAAAATGTGTCTACAGAACAGCTTTTATTTTCAGTCTATGAAAGAGAAAACCTCCAAAGGCTCAGGGCTTTGCACCAGGACTGCCTGCACTCCAATAAGAGCCCTTACTCAAGTTACCTAAACCATCCAGCCTTGCTAATGATGAAATGCAGAGGTTAGCTGGTAATCAAGGAAAAGTCTTCCTTTTCTCAGTCAAGGATTGCTCATGAGCAGTCATCTGAAGATTTTCTCACTCCAATTACCATTTAGAAATTCTCAAATTTAAAGGTAAAAGATTCCCAAATAGCTCTGAAATTAGAACTGTATTCAGTCTCTGGTGAGCCTACAGCCCTCTTCTCTGAGAACTGCCACCCACACAATGAATGCCCTATAAGCCAGACCCCTAGTCACAGCTGATGGGTACAAGAGATGAACACCTGGCTCTAGTGCAGCTGACCAGATGATTTCTGCTAGGAATTAAAAACTCAGACTTAGTGACACCACTTAGCAATTCTCAAATTATGGTTTGACCTCATGGAATGTGATATTGACAGCAGTAGAGAAGTCAGTCTCCCACCTAATGGGAGCAGCAGAGAGCCAGTCCTCAGGTGAGATCAAAACAGATGCACAATTAGAATGCATTTCTTTGTTCAGTAGTCGTCTCTCTGCTGCTATTCAAAATATAGTTGGAGAACCACTATCATTAGTATCACCAGGAAATTTTTAATAAAACACTCTCAAGCCCCATGACTGAACCAGAATCTGTATTTTTAATATGAACTTCAGGTGATTTTTTATACAATTAAAAGATAGGTATCAAGCTGGGAAAACTGAATATCCACATGTAAAAGAGTGAAATAGGACCCCTTCCTCACACCACACACAAAGATTATCATAAAATGAATCATAGACCTAAATGTAAGTACTAAAACAATGAAACTCAGGAAGAAAATATAGGAGAAAGGCATTGGGACCTTAGGTTAGGCAGTCTTCCTAGATATGAATTAAAAGTACAAGAGAAAATGAAATACATACAATCAACTTCATCAAAAATTAAAATTCTTATGCCACAAAGACCGCCACCCAGATAGTGAAAAGAGAGCCCACAGGATGAGAAGACACTTTCAAAACATTTAAAATGTTATTTTATTTGAACATTTAAATTTGAACATTTAAAATGTTCAGAACATTTATTTAAGAGACTTGTATTTAAAATATATAAGGAACTCTTAAAATTCAGCAAGAACATAAATAACCCAATTTAAAGATAGTCAAAGCTTATGAATAAGCACTTAGCAAATAAACACATGAAAAGTTGTTCAGCATTATTTGTCATTGGATAAATGTAAATTATAACCATAATGGCATATGATGTCATAACCACCAAGATGACCATAATCAAAAAAACTAACAACACATGCTGGCAAGGATCTGGAGAAAATGGTACATTCATATAATGCCAGTGGGAATGAAAAACAGAGCAACTTCTTTGGAAAATTCTAGCAGTTCCACAAATGGTTAAACATAAAGTTATTCTATGAATCAGAATTCTCTTCCTAGGTACATAACAAGAGAAATGAAAACATACCCACACATAAAAACTTGCACAAAATGTTCATGGCAGTGTTATTCACAACAGCCAAAACCAAAAATTGGAGTCAGCCCAAATGTCCATTAACAGATGACAAGATAAATAAAATGTGCTGTATCCATACAATGAAATATTTCACAATATAAAGGAATGAAGTACCTTGGATATATTATCCTAAATGAAAGCCAGTCACAAACAAAACATTGGTTCCATTTGTACGAAATATCCTTTATAGGCAAATTCATAGTGACAGAAAGCAGATTAATGGTTGCCAGGTGTTGAGGGGAGGGGAGATAATGGCTGCTAATTGGTTCAGGGTTTCTTTTCTGGGTAAAGAAAATGTTCTAAAATTGTTCATGGTGATGGCTGCACAACTCTGTGAATATACTTAACAAAAACAATCACTGAATTGTATACTTAAAATGGGTGCATTGTACAGCATGTGAACTACATGTTATTTTTTTTCCTTTGAAAAATCAAATCTTTCTTGCTCTATGCTGTAATTTCTGTGCCTGGCTCAGAAACATGGTTCTCAATAAAAATGTGTTGAATACATAAACACATGAATGATTAAATGAAAGAGACCAAGTAGCCTCTGAGACTACATTGAGAGCTCTGCCTTAGTTACTGACATCATTCCTATTCCACTTTGTCTCCTTTATTTTTTTTCACTTTCTCTCCTTTAAATCCCTGCCTATGTTTGCTAACTTTAGATTTAATAGTATAATCCAATAACATATCATGATTATGAGCTTTCATTAAGCATTTCTGAATTTGTTACTCATACATACCATCTAAAGCTACTTAACTACTTAATCTAGATGACACCCTTAAAATGAAAACCTACAGTTGATCCTCGAACAACATGGGCTTGAACTGTATGGGTCCACGTATATGCAGATTTCTTTCTCTAAATATCTACTATAGTACTACACAAGCTTCCCAGGTGGCTCAGTGGAAAGAATCTGCCTGCCAATACAGGAGATTCATGTTCAATCCCTGGATCGGGAAGATTTCCTGGAGAAGGAAATAGCAACTCACTTCAATATTCTTGCCTGGGAAATCCCATGGACAGAGGTGCACGGTGGGCTACAGTCCATGGGATCTCAAAAGAGTCTGACATGACTAGGTGACTAAACAACAACAAATAGTACTACACAGTCCTGAAGTCGATTGAATCTGGCATCCGCAGATGTGGAATGGTAGATACACCACAGCAACTGGAAAGCTACACGCAAGCTTTCCAGTACACAGATTTTTCACCACGTGGACTTTCTGATTGTGCAGAGGGTGGAGGACCCTAAGAGGACGACCTCTGCCAAGTGTACCTGCAGAGATGTGATTGTGCACTTAGTGCACGAGTGCTATCTATCAACCAGGTGTACAAATGCTTTCACTTGTTTTCAGATACTATTAGTTACAAAATGAAAGATTGTCATACATTCATCAAAGAGCCACCATCCTGCTTTCCATGAGGTTACAATGAGCATTTGTTGTTTGACTGATGAACTAGAATTCTTGGACCTATACTAGAAAAAAATTTCTTTCTTTTTTTTTTTTAGGAAAAAATTTCACCTCAACTTGTATATACTATCAGGAACTTCATTATAAAATGACTACAATGGAAATGTATAAAGTAGCCAATGGTTTAATAATTATTCAGTCCTGATCCACTAATACATTTTGATACCAAATACAATGTTAAACAAAGGTGTTGTTCAGAACTGTTATGTTCATGGGGAAACATCTGATTGAGCAAGGCCAGGTAAAAAAAAGAAAAATTTCCCAGAAGGAAAAATAAGTCCATCCTATATTACAGGATCTCAAATCAACAAAATAAAGTTATTCTCTAGAGTTTCCCTTGGTGCTCTGAGTACTTTAGAAATTTAAATATAATGAACTATTATTCAAAATATTAAGTCAAAAATAGATGGTTCTATACAGAAAACTTCCCTGGCTTCCCGAGTGGCTCAGATGGTAAAGAATCTGCCTGCAATGCAAGAGACCCAGGTTCGAACACTGGGTCAGGAAGATCCCCTGGAGAAGGGAATGGCAACCCACTTCTGGTATTCTTGCCTGAAGAATCCCATGGACAGAGGAGCCTCGCGTGTATAGTCCATGGAGTCTCAAAAGAGTCAGACACTACTGAGCTATTAACACTTTCACTTTTATTTTCACATAGAAAACTACCTATTTCTCTTCTGAAACTCATTTGCACATAATATTGACTGAAAAATATAATTAAAGATATTTTATTAAGGAAAAATGGTAATAAAAAGCTTTGAAATCAAACATACCATTTAACGATGTATGATCAGAAACAAAATGTATCCTAAAATTGCCTGAGAGTTTGAAGTCATAATTCAACACTGTGAACAAGTGTTCACACATCAAAGAACTTAAATATGTTATACGGCACAGACATTTAAGCTAAGGTGTTTGTTTCAAACCTAATGAGGATTTCATAGCTTTTTAAGATTTTCTTTTATTTATTTTCCCTTATCACTTACCATTAAAGCTTAACAACTGAACAAAAGCAAACAAAAAAAGCAAGTTCTCATCAAGCAACTAAAAGAGTTTATAGAGCTTAGGAGGAAAAAATCCACCCACAACTACATTCAAGTACTATGGCATTTGGAACTGGATTCCTAATATAATCTCTTATTTAAGAAAATAGAGAAGATTCATAACAGTGTGAAAGGAGCATAATAGATGCTGATAAAAGGCTTCTTTCAGTGAGGAAGTGTCTAGCCTAAGAAAAAAATAAGTCAGACGTCACTGGATATTGTAAATTCCCGGTAGGAAAGCTTCCTTACAATGGCACATCTAGAAAGGTGAACAAAGAGGATGAATCTACCAGAAAAGGTAGGAGAAACCGAAGCTAAGTATGAAAAGCCCTTTAAGAATCTACTACAATTTATTTTGAGGGGGTCTCTCCCTTAGGCAATCTGGTTAAGCCTTGAAATATGTAGGTGAGAAAAAAAGAGTGAAAAAATTCTTCAGGAAAAGAAAAGAAAGAAAGAAAGGATAAGTGCTTCATCCCAAATAGTACCAAGTTAATAATTTCTTCTCCAAGGGATCCTCCGAACCCAGGGATTAAACCCATTTCTCCCACATTGCAGGCAGATTCCTTACCCAAGGGAAGTCCAGGAGTACTGGAGTGTGTAACCTATCCCTTCTCCAGCAGATCTTCCCAACCCAGGAATCAAACCCAGGGTCTCCTGCATTGCAGGCAGATTCTTTACCAACTGAGCTATCAGGGCCTAGCCATTCAGATGGAAATATTTTACTGCAAATTAACTGTTTCTTCATGTGGCTAGTAATATTGTATAAAAAATCTCTTAATATTTTTGCATTAATAACATAACATTATTAAAAAAATTCTGTTGTCCCATTCATCAAATAATTTATTCACCTCAAGCTTGTAGAGATGGACTCTTCAACATATATTCTCTTACCAGCTGAGAAACATAAGGAACTGCAATAATACACATTTTATGCAAAGTCAAATATATGTTCTAATATCTAAAGACAAAAAATAAATTGTAATATTATTAGTATAATAGCAATAGTATAGCAAAATAATACAGTATTTTATATTGTATTATTTAATCCAGAAAACATCAAAATAGGAAAATTTAGACAGTACCTTTTTCTATATAATCAAAAGCACTGAAGTTGACAGAAATAATTTACATTTTCTTAACCAAGTATCTTAATATAAATACAGTACAAAAAAGGCACTCTTCAGGCCAAGTGTTTGCTGCATATAAAATATGATTGCATTTGTCAAATAGTAAATAAAAAGAAGACTGTTTGGGAAATAAGTAATAAAAGAGCTGCATTTGTTAACTGTTGTCAGTTCTGGTTTCCTTTCTATGACAACATAATCACTACGACATAAAACCCATGACTGAAAAATATAGAAACTAAAGTTCTAGTTAGACTGCAATAGGACAAAAAGTATCTAATGTTATATGAACAAAGAAACATCAGTAAGTGTTTCAAACAAAACTGAGAAAATGTCCTAATAAGAAATGACCTACACTGCTTAAAAAGAATTTTTGCATAACGGATAACATACATTAATCTTGGAACTATGGTGACTGCAGCCATGAAATTAAAAGACGCTTACTCCTTGGAAGGAAAGTGATGACCAACCTAGACAGCATATTCAAAAGCAGAGACATTACTTTGCCAACAAAGGTCCGTCTAGTCAAGGCTATGGTTTTCCTGTGGTCAGGTATGGATGTGAGAGTTGGACTGTGAAGAAGGCTGAGTGCCGAAGAATTGATGCTTTTGAACTGTGGTGTTGGAGAAGACTCTTGAGAGTCTCTTGGACTGCGAGGAGATCCAACCAGTCCATTCTGAAGGAGATCAGCCCTGGGATTTCTTTGGAAGGAATGATGCTAAAGCTCAAACTGCAGTACTTTGGCCACCTCATGCGAAGAGTTGACTCATTGGAAAAGACTCTGATGCTGGGAGGTATTGGGGGCAAGAGGCGAAGGGGACGACAGAGGATGAGATGGCTGGATGGCATCACTGACTCGATGGACGTGAGTCTGAGTGAACTCCGGGAGTTGGTGATGGACAGGGAGGCCTGGCATGCTGCGATTCATGGGGTCGCAAAGAGTCGGACATTACTGAGCGCCTGAACTGAACTGAACTGAAAGCTCCTGTCTTCACAATCCCCACACTGTTTCTCCCCATCATGATGGAAATATGGCTCACAGAATGGTTCTCACTGTGTTACATTTACATTGGCAATTTAATGTTTAACATTTGTTTTACATGCTTATTGGCTGATGTATTCTAATAAGACCATACATGGCATACCAATCAGCAGGGCTGAGGAACATGTACTCTTCCCACACATTTCATCTCTCTATCTGTTAAGGATAAGGTAGAGTAAGGGCCAAATGCCAGAAACTTTTTCTGGGCTATGGTCCTAATTGGCTTTTGTGAGATATCATTATGATTAACTTATTGTTAGGTTTTTTGCCAGTTTGTGGCCCATTAAAATAACACAACTCACTAGAGTCCTTAGGCACATCCAACCAAATCACTTTGTCACAACTGAGACCAGAATCTCACTGGCAATCCCCAACCTATTTTGAACACTCTCTGCATCAAATTACTCATCAATACTGATACTCTTAGTTTTCCCACTTAATATAATACCTCCAAATTAAGTAGAACTGAGAGGAACAACATTTTACTATTGAATCAGCAAATTATTTACTTATTTCTAAATTACTGATGTAAAGGCAATAGGAAAGTTGATTTATGCTCTTACTAAATATGAATATTTCATTTTATCTTTATAACTGCTAGTAAAACTTATTAACTTATTAGCAGAATTAGAATCTTAACTTGACAATAAACTTATTTTAACAGTCCCAAAAGCAATCACGTTAATCAGAATACTGTCCAAACGTGTTTCTCACCACATTCTTTCAGTTTTCTGGGTAGGCGATCACTTGATAATAAATATAGACTAAACAATGGAATGTCACATATCACTGATAACAAATAAACTAGAGCTACACATACCAACGTGAACAAATTTCAGAAGTACAAAGGGTCAAACAAAATTATGTTGTAGAATATGTACTTTATCATCTCATTTACACAAAGTCCAAAACAATACTACACAGGGTTTAGGGGTTCATATTTATGTTTTTAAAAAACAATTTAAAATGCATGGCATGATGAACACCAACGTAGCTACCTCTAGAGGAAAGGAAAGAGGATCAGGGAAGGGACAGAGAGGAGGGAATTTACCTGCTTTGACAGTACAGGTATCCCCTCTTTTCAAAACTTCACTTTCTGTCACTTTGTCCTGCATTAGCATCTGTTCTCACTAAACAAAAGAAAACTGAAGAGGATTTTCACTTTTATGCAAAAAGGCAACAACCAAAAACAGCACTGAGCACCTGTTTTGTGGCAAACTCTTATAGAGGGAGCGCATGCACCTAACAAGCAATCGCGGCACCGTCAAGGTCCTCCTCCAGGAATTACACCGAATATTTCACCGTCAAACCTCCATAGCTGTGAGCATCTATGCTTTACCTTGATTTATCTTGTGTATCTGTTAGCAGGATGTGTCCCACAGTAATTGCTTCGTAGCTTTATGACTTTTTGGCTTATGAAAGTTGTCATAGAAACCTATACTTTGGACAGTGGGGAAACCTGTACTTTATTACCTATGCAGTGAGATAACTACATGTGTGCTTGAGTATGCTCTAAATATTGCACAATATATTACTTAAAATCTAATAAGTGTTTTGAAGTAGTATCCTTCAAATTAAACACATTAATCATTATAAATCAAACTATGTGATGCTTCCTGGATAGAACTCTTTCATTAACGAGCTATATAAACACTTATAACTAAGTAAAATCACAAATTTAAAACCGTTTCTAAAACTTGACAGAACTATGAAAGATCACTAGAATCTGTTCTAACCCCATATATTTTACATTTTCCAAAAGATGTTCTTACCAAAACATTGCTCCAATGATCCTTTACTGTATCCCATTCATACTTCAGAGATTTTCTACATGATTTGCAACTTTGGTGATGCTATGCAAGCCAATCCTCTATTAATTACACAAAGTAAATAAGATTTTTTAAAATGCATATACCTTCCATTAAAAAGGCTTTCTAAATTTAAAAATCTCAAGCAGTGCTTTACATTATACAACACTAAAGGTTTGAAAAATCAGAAATAAAGGAAAACAAGCAACATGAAAAACGAATACAGTAAAATTCAGAAAACACTCTAGTGTATAAAATATTTTAGAAAGGTTGGATCATTATCCAACTGGTGTATCACTTAATTCACCCTCTATAACTTTCCATATTTTCCTTTCCTTTTACATTGTAACTTAGTACTGAGTATCACTCCACATGCTTCAGCCAGAAACTACAGGTTAGAAACAACGGCACCAACAACAAAGCAAGAAATGAAGAAGTTAAAATACGGCAAATTCAATCTTCTATGGAGCCTATTTGTCACTTATTTTTGTTCCTATTTAATTCAAAATGTTGAATATCAATTCTTTGAAAATATGATTCTATAGAAAAGTCAACTTTTCTGAAGTGATTTTTACCTATTACATCTGTATCTATAGCTATATCCACATATAACTCCCTGAAAGACACATGGTTCGTATGTTAATTTCACACTGTTGAAGCAGAATCCACTAGACCATTATTTATCCTTCTTACATGAAATGGGAAAAAAATGTTACATGGAACATTATGCCAGGAACCATCTGTCCTCAGGGGTGATGTAAAGATAACATGTGTACTGAAAGTTACAAATTAAGTAATTTTAACAAATTAGCAGATCATAATGAACAAGTTGTTCATGTTTCTTATTTTATTACACATATAATGTTAAAATTAAAAGACACATGTAAATTGTTAACCCTATATAATTAGGAAATTGATTTTCTTGTATCCTCAACTCAACTAGGAATACCATACTTCTATGTTAAAATGGCTATAAGGGTCAAACAAGTAATACAACTGAGTTAAGCAGGAGACATTTACTATGGAGTGACAGGGACAAGGGCAAGGTGGAACCCCTTTTTAAATCTACATTAGGATAATAAGAAACATTGTGAAAGTCCATGAAATGGGCAAAAGTTGTACCGGGTATGCTGTCGAGCGCACTCTTCTGAGTTATATCTGGCTTTCATTATCTTTGAGTTACCTAACAACTCAATTGTAGAAAAATGATTAAAAGGTAAATACGATTCCTGTCCTTAGAAATGTAAATAAAGAGTGCTTCTTAGAAATATGATTGATAACTGCCCAGTGGATAATGAGCAATTCTGCATCTATTTATAACTTCATTTCAGAATTCCTAAAGACTTTATATGGGTTTTACTTTGTTTCATTGATTCTCTTTTTAAACTAGTTTTAACATCTTACTAGTTTCCTCAGTAATTAATGAGCTAAATAAAAATCTTTGACTCATGATCTTCTTACATTCATGAGTCATGATATTATCTCTTTTGAAATTAATTTTAATTGAATCTATATACCAGTGGACAAATAAATCATATCAGGAAAACTCCACCTAAGAATTCTGAAAAGGTTTATTAACATGCAACAAATATAAAATACCTATACTTACCCAATTGACCAAAAATGGTATTTTGTATCATTTATCTACCATTTACCTGAAGTTTGAATGATAAAATAATGTATGCTTTATAATCAATCATAAAAAGCTAGATCAAAAATGCATGTCTGTTTAGCAAGCAGTACCAGAATTTAAAAGCATGTTCATAAGAGGACAAGATCGGTCACAATAATCTCAAAAATACGTTTTAATACAGATATTCTGAGATTCTTTACTGCTGTCCCTTGCACAGTTTATGAAACAACAACAGAAGATAAATAGTTTGTGCCCTTCTCCCTTGAGAATAAGACTATCAAGGTTAACGCCCTCCATTACCTCAATAAGTAATAAACTTAGCTTTGCTTCAAGAGAAGGTTATGTAGGTACTATTTTCCAGAAGCTGTGGCTTCCCTGATGGCTCAGATGGTAAAGAATCTGCCTGCCATGTGGGAGACCTAGGTTTGATCCCTGGGTTGGGAAGATCCCCTGGAGTAGGGAATGCCAACCCACTCCAGTATTCTTGCCTGGAGAATCCAATGAATAGAGGAACCTGGCAGGCTACAGTCCATGGGGTCGCAAAGAGTCTGACACAACTAAGCGACTAATGCTTTCACTTATCCAGAAGCTGTAATTCAACACTATTCAATTGTAAAGGATCTGCAGTTCATTAACTTATTAACTATATATCTAGCTGCAGAATGATTTAAATAATTGAAAATAATTTAATAAAACTTTGTGGTTGATCTTATATATTCTTCTCTGTGATTAATTTCTGAGATGACCCATACTCCTACTACTGAAGTATAATTTATGTTTTCAGATTACCTATTTGTGCACATTTTCAGCTTACCTCTCAAATTGAAAATCTAACTTCCCTAGTACTGCATTTCCTAAGTCATTCAGATTACTAGCAAAGAAGTACAACATATCTTTATTTTACATATTAGAAAGCTCTGTGATACATAAGAGTTTTAAGAATTATCATTTGATATCCATTTGGTTTCCAAGGAATGCTACCAAATTTAATCTTACATACAAAGTATAAATAATGAAATATGATTATAGCATATACTTTAAATGATCAAAAGTTTTAGATTACAATTTTACAATAAATTTTATGTACTAAAATATATGTAAAAGTCTTTTTTAAAGGATGGCTTCAAAAATTCCTTTTTGGTTTATTAAACTCAAGTGTTTATAGTGAAAAGAATGTAAGATAGAAAGTTTCTACTAGAGAAACATAGTAAAAACTCTTTGAAGTCAGTTTTGTTTCTTCTGACATGAGCAATATCTGCAAGCCTTATTCCTTAGATCAGCACTTCCAATTTGTGCCGACATATAGATTTAGGGATTTCTCTAGTTGCCCAGTGGTTAAGGTTCTGTGCTTCCGTGTAGGGGTCACAGGTTTAATCCTTGGTCAGGAAAATCCCATGGATGGAGGAGCCTGGTAGGCCGCAGTCCATGGGGTCACAAAGAGTCGGACACGACTCAGCAACTTCACTTTCACTTTTCACTTTCACGCATTGGAGAAGGAAATGGCAACCCACTCCAGTGTTCTTGCCTGGAGAATCCCAGGGACAGGGGAGCCTGGTGGGCTGCCGTCTATGGGGTCGCACAGAGTCGGACACGACTGAAGTGACTTAGGAGCAGCAGCAGCAGGAAACTAAGATCCCATATGCTGTTCAATGCAACCAACAAATAAATAAATTTAAATCACTCTAGTTTCTCAATGGCAAAAACCACAAGTTAAGTGCTTAACAGCTAAACCTAGTTAGTGATTACCCTACTGGTTAGCAGAGACGGAAAATAGTTCCATCACTGCAAAAACTTCTACTGAACAGTGTTATATCACCCTATATTATCTGTTGGGGGCCAGAGTGAGGCACTCCACCCGTGGCAAAGGTCATGAGGAGGGAGGCTCGACATATGCAAAGGCGGGATCGAGCCTCAGGAGTCCCCCTGGAAAACCTCGAGCATCTACCCCCATAACAAGAGCCTGCCTGCTTTACTACTTTGTGCTCCCACCTATACCTCTGAGTTTACGGGGGGCTGTCCCCCACCACCTCTTTCGGAGAAGGAGTTAACCTAGAGCTCCAGTTAATAAAAACTCCTGGGCGTGACAAGAGTGTTTTAACCTACAAACTCCTCTGAAGGTTCTCTAGCCTGCCTGACAGGCTTGTCCGGCCACATGTGATTGCTCACAGCCTCCCAACTGTGAGAGGCACGAGATGCTTTAAACCTTCTAAAAACAGGTTCCTTAGAAAAGTTAGAAAACCATTAGTATAAATATAATGGGCTGATTAGAAACTGTATTGGTGAAGGGTTTTTCATTTGTTGAGCCAATGTTTGTTGCTAAGTCTCCATATCCCCTGCCCTTTCACACATTAATAAATATATAGAAGAAATAAGTATTAACCTTTGATATAAATCACGTTAGACCTTGGGCTAAGTAAATTCTTTCCTTAACTAAAACCCACTACACCCTCACCCTTTAGGAATATAACTTTATTTGGGTGGCGTCTGTTTTAAGAATAATCACCCCTGGAGAAATAAGTGTCCTGGTTGACTGATCACTGTTACGAGGAGAGGGTCATAAATTGTCAGCAGGCCCCCTGGCCAGAAGATGATGTAACACCCCTAAGACCTCTGTATACATTTGTATGAAGCACCTGACTTTGATAAAAGTCAGGACTGCTGACCCCGCGTGATTTTTGCATAACATCTCAGTGTATAAAAGTAGACCATGGAAAATAAAGAATTGGGATCAGTTCCTCGAAAGACTGGTCTCCCCATGTCGCTCTCTCTCTCAAACTCTGGCTGAGTCTCCATCTGGAGCGCGGAACCCGCCATGCTTACTAATTATGCCTGGGCTTCTAAGATCCGACCGGGGAGGCCTCAGTGTCTCCTCTCCTTCGGGAGAATGGAAGGACGCCTGCGGCCTACGTAAGTGGTGCAAACTTCTCGTCTTGACGTTTTATTGGTCTCCTGCGTAAACCAAGCTACTCAGCCTCTTTTCTCCACTGAATTTTCCTACTGAGCTATCCTCATTCTATTACTCTTTACATCTCTGATTAATATCTAATTGAAGCTATTGTATCCTGATCCTCGCCGATGCCGTCCCCGCTTTGAATACCCTGGATCAGCCGGGGCTGGACCCTGGCAATTATCAACATTCAATTTTGGCAACAAACAAACAAAAGTCAATATTTTCATCAGAAATACGTGTTTATGCAGTACTATTTCATTTATTCAAAGAGAAAGAGAGCCTTATTATAGGGTTGTGTAAAGAGATAATTTTCAGTAAAACATAACCATGACTCATCCAGATACATTCAAAAATGAGTGTGTGTTCAAGATTTTACTCCTACTCATTCAATGAAGAGACCTGGCACATGTAATAACCAGTTTACATTACTATTTTCTATAGATATTTGCCTTGTGGTTACCATGGGGACTACGTTACATAAAACATAGTAAAGTTGTAACACGCTGTTTGAAACTATGTTGATTTGATAACTTCAATCACATCTACTTCCAGATATTAAGCATTCTCACCACAAAAAAAAAAAGACATGTTAATTAAGTGAAGAGATGGAGGTGTTAGCTAATACTTAACAGTGGTAATGATTTTGCAATATATACATGTATCAAATTAACAAAATACACTTAAGTTCACATAATGTTATATATCAATTATATCTCAACAAAGCAGGAAAAAATTCTACCTTCTTACATTTCTGCCCCCTACTTTATGTTACTTTATGTTATGATGTCACAAAATACATTTCTTCATTGTGTGTATCCATTAACACAGATTTAGTTATCTTAATGTCTATTTTCGATTCTATATCAGAATTAAAATTAATTTATGCACCAGTATTACAATACTACAGTATTCTATCTTTGTCTATATATCAGTGTTTACCTTTACTAGATAGTTTTACATTTTCATACAGTTTGGTGTTGCCATCTAGCATCTTTTTTTTTTTTTAAACAACTAAAAGAATATCCAATAGCATTTCTTATAGGGCATGTCTAGTGGTAAGGAACTCAACTCTCTCAAGCTTTTATTTATCTGATAATGTCTTAATTTTGCCTTCATTTCTGAACCACAATTTTGCCAAATATAGTGTCCTTGTTTTTCAGGTTTTGTCCTTTTAGCACTATGAATATATCACCTCATTCCTTTCTCGCTTCCAAGGTTTCAGCTGAGAAATCTTCTGATAATTCTAAGAGTTCCCTTGCATGTAGTGAGTCACTTTTCATTGGCTGCTTTCAAGACTCTGTCCACGATTTTGCACAATTATACTATGTCTTACTGTAGATCTCTTTGAATTTATCACAGTTGGAGTTTGTTGAGCTTCCTGAATATGTCCATTTCTTTCCTCAAATTTGGGAAGGTTTTATCCATTATTTCTTCATATCAGCCCTCTGCTATTTTGTCTCTTTCTTCTCCTTCTGCCATAATTTATGGACTGGTCCTCTTGACTCATAGCTCAGATGGTAAAGAATCAGCCTGCAATGCAGGAGACAGGTTCAACCCCCGAGTTGGGAAGATGCCCTGGAGAAGGGAATGGCAACCCACTGCAGTATTCTTGCCTGGACAATTCCATGGACAGAGAAGCCTGGCAGGCTACAGTCCATGGGGTAGCAAAACGTGGGACACAACTAAGCAACTAACACTTTCCTTTTTCCCTCTTGATGGTATTATAACTGTATTAGATTCTCTTCACTTTTCTTCATTTTTTTTTCTCCTCTGACTTGATAGCTTTTAAATGACCTGTATTTTAGTTCACTGTTTTCTTTTTTTCTTCTGCTTTGTCAAATTGTTGTTGAATGTTTCTAGTGAATCTTTCAATTTAATTACTGTATACTTAAACTACAGAATTTCTATTTTGTTTGTTTCTTAATACTTTCTATCTCTTGATATTCTCATCTGCTTTCTGCATCATTTTCTTGATTTCATTTAGTGTTGCCTGCTTTTTTTGCTCAGCACATCAGGCAATTTAAGATGGTCATTTTGAAGACTTTCTCAGGTAATTCATTGATCTCTGTTTCTTTACAGTTCATTCCTGGAGATTAAATTTGTTCCTTTGATTGGGTTATGATTCCATTTTTCTTTGAATGCCTTGTGATGATTTGTTGATATTTTCACATTTGAAAAAAATAGCCACCTCTCCAAGTCTTTATGAACTAGCTTCACACAGGTGAAGACCTCTACCAATTAGGCTAATAGAGATCCTGAGGACCTCTCAAACCTTTCCTGAGAATCTAATTTCTCTAGATAGTGTGTATAATGCCCCAGTTAAAGAGCTTTTCCTATTTTTACTTGAGAGTCTGTAACCTCTTCCTCATTCTGGTGTCTTTTTGCAGTGCTACAGTCCCTCTAGTGCTTTAACAAGCCTCAGTGCTCACTTATTTTTTTAACTTACGTGATTTTATTTTTAATCATATACTTTTTATTGAGGCAATATTGGTCTATAACATTAAATTTCATGTGTACAACATATTTTGGCTTCTGTATACACTATAGTATCTTCATCACCAAAAGCTTGCTGCTGCTAAGTCGCTTCAGTCGTGTCCAACTCTGTGCGACCCCATAGATGGCAGCCCACCAGGCTCCACCGTCCCTGGGATTCTCCAGGCAAGAACACTGGAGTGGGTTGCCATTTCCTTCTCCAATGCAGGAAAGTGAAAAGTGAAAGGGAAGTCGCTCAGTCGTGTCCGACTCTTCACGACCCCATGAAGTAGCCTACCAGGCTCCTCCGTCCATGGGACTTTCCAGGCAAGAGTACTGGAGTGGGTTGCCATTGCCTTCTCCGATCAAAAGCTTAGTCTCCATCAATCAACATACTGTTACTTAACAATCTTTATCAATTCCACCCTACCCCCAGCCTTCTTTACCTCTGGTAACTGCTACTCTGTTTTCTGTATCTATGTGTTTAATTTTATTTGGTTTAGTTTGTCCATTTATTTTTTTATTCCATATATGAATGAAATCACACATTATTTGTCTTTCTCTATTTCACTTATTTCACTTAAAATAATGCCTTCACAGTCCATTCACATTGTCACAAATAGCAAAATTTCATCTTTTTATGGCTGAGTAGTATTCCATCACATACATGCTGAAACCAGTGTTAACAAGTGTACTGCCTATGTTGTATTCTAAGAAATTTATGGTTTCAAGTCCTCAAGTCTTTAATCCATTTTGAGCTGATTCATGTGTATGGTATAAGATGATGGTCTAGTGTCATTTTTTTGCATGTGGTTGTACAGTCTTTCCAAAATCATTTATTGAAGCAACTATTATTTTTCCATTGTATATTCTGTGTTCCTTTGTCATAAATTAATTATCCGTATTTATGTGTTTTCTAGACTCTCATTACTTTTGCACTGATTTATGTAACTGTTTTTTTTTTTTTTGCCTATACCATGCTCTTTTGATTACTACAGCTGTGTGGTATAATTTGAAATCAAGGACTGTGATTCTTCCAAATTTGTTCTTTATTTCTCAGAATTGCTTTGGCAATTCTCGGTCTTTCATGCTTCTATACAAATTTTAGAATTTTTTTCCTATTTCTGTGAAAAAGGTTATTGGGATTTTGATAGGGATTGCATTGAATCTCTAGATTTCATTAAGGAATATGGAAATTTTTAACAATATGAATCCTTCAAGCCCATGAGCATGGAATATTTTTTCCGTTTCTTTGTGTCTTCTTAATTTCTTTCAACAATATCTTAGAGTTTTCAGAGTACTCTTAACTAGTCAATTAACTTTATTCCTGGATATTTTATTATTTTCATTGCAATCATGAATGGATTGTTTACTTAATTCTCCTTCTGTTAGTTCATTGACAGTGTATAGAATTGGAACTGATTTTTGTATATTTAATTTATTCCCTTCAACCCTACTGCATTCATTTTTATTATTTGTAACAGTTTTTTAGTATAGAATTACAGACATATAAACATACAGATATACGGAAAATCCTGCAATTTCAACTCTAACATTTCAGCCATGGGTCAAGCATAAATAGATATATAAAACTTATCAGTCTAGAAATACACTTTCTGGCTGACATGAAATACATAACTTATGTGAGCTCAAACTAGACAAATACAACAAAGAGAAAATCCTAATAGATCAGATTCTCTGTCATTTGCACTCAAGAGAGGTAAGATCTCTACAAGCCATTAATGCATTTCCAGAGCTCATCAAATGCTAAGACTGAACTCAAATAACCAACCAGTGTTGACCAGTGATGGAGAACAACTTCAATAAATGATCAGATCATAAAACAAAATTCTCAACCTCTCCTGCCAGCAATAGGAAAAAATTTTATTGGGCCAAAACAAACCAAAACACAAAGTTGGTAGAGCAGAAAATAAAGATGAGAAAAACAAGAGTCAACAAATTTCTATTGCCACTAAGGATTCACTTTAAAGAGGCAAGAAAATGAACAGCCTGGATATAAATTGCCCACAAGGTGCCCTTCTCTGGTTAAGAAGTTTACCTGGCTCTGGTAAGGGAAACCATGGAGCATCTTGCTGGAAGACCTCCAAAATTTCTAAAAGATAATAAATATAAAAATGAAAATGAAGAAATATTAAAAACTTTTATTTGTACTCATTAAATGAGGAAACCAGACAGATGTTATAACAGGTTCAAAGAAAACTAAAAAAATAGAAATTTCTATGGTATAAATGAATTGAATTGCAAATGGAGGTAAAACTGGTTTAATTCCAACTGGGAGGAAAGTCAAGGGAAATTCCCTAGAACAAGACAGAATTTACTCAGACTAATAGCTCAAAGGCAATGAAAGTTCTGAAGCATGCACTATTTGTGACAATGCATACTCTTTGACTGAAATATGCATTTCCTAATGTAAAATGTATCTGTAAACAAAATAAAGTAGGAAATCCCTATGACACATAAATTATGGTTTATGTAGGAAGTAGTATTTAAGAGTCACTGAATGGTGAGTGAAACTAAGATTGATTCTGGATCATGGAGCTAGTATTCAATTTAACAATTATTTGGTATTTTGCATTTACTTACTTTCAGACTTTCAAAGCACTGGTGCAAAAAAGTAGCCTTCTTTGCTAGGTAGCCATTTTTCCACTCAGTATGAGACAGTTTTCAACAATTAAGGCTAATCAAAAATGGCATGTCTGCCCCGAGAGTGAGATTCCTAACACTAAAGATATTCAAACAATGCTTGGATGACTGGTTACTAAGAATCTCTTCAAAAGGAATTTCTGCACTGTGTAGGAGGTTAGATTCCATGACCTTAAAGCTCTCTAACAATTCTGCACTCTGTGGTTAGATGCTAACTGGATATCACATATCACCCTCCTTAAAAACAGTCGAGTTTAAAGTCCTAGTCAAATTTTAATTTTCACTTCATTTCTAATGCAAACAGCTCAAAGACACACAATGACAAAAAAATCTGTAGGTTCCAGATACAATATGCTCATTCATATATGAATTGGATACTTTTAAATCCCACTATAAATGTCTGTTAGCAGACTGCAGAGAGAACTTGCTCAGCATGATTTCACAGCATGGTCCAAAGGAGAAGAACAGAGCTTGCCATAATGTTTAAAATCAAGAGAATCAGAGAAGTTTACTTGGGAAGTGAATTCCTCCACGGTCATGCTTTGGTAAAGATTTCAGCCTTAGGGTCCTGTTCATTTATGTGTCCCTCTCCCTCCATCTCTGTATTTCAGAACACAAAATACATATGTTTGAGACTGTATAGAGCATTTTCCTTTGTCTCAATGATAAAACCAACAGTATTATTAAAGACTGAGTACTTTTCTTCTTGAATAGGTACTTCACAGCCTACTAGACTGACTTGTATATAAGGACATGCAAATTTGAATTCCAGATAAAACACTAAATCTCTAGGACATATGGGGCCTCTCTAAGCCTCCATTTTCACACTTGAAAAAAAGGATAAGAATTCATACCACAAAGGCTTGAACAGATGTGAAACACTCAGGTAAGGACAAGGCCATCATTAAATGATACTTATTACTGTATGAGAATCAGCTAGATTCTACTGCTTTATGTTGACAATGTTGAACTTTTATGAGCCCTTCAATCTCAGAAAACAGTAATAGTTTTAAAAATCCCCCTTCTTCTTTTTGTTGTGGAAGTTTACTGCCTTCCCTATATGATTTAGACAAGACTCAGAGGTGTCCCACCTTGCTTACCTAAGACAAAGCCAGACACAGACCCTCTGAGTTCCCATTCTTTGTCTCATAAATGATTGCTTGAACTGTTGTGCCCATCTGGATAAAATACCTTGACTTAACCAGCTTAACTAAAACTTGTCTCCTTCTCCCAGGCCTCTGAACTTTGACACACCCTCAGCCTGAGCCAGCATACAAACTCTCTTTAAGGGCCCCTCCAGAGCACTTACCAACCTTGGGGAAAAACATTCCCTAATCAACTGTATGATCACATTATGATGCCACCCTTTCATTCCTGCTTCCCAGTCCCATTTTCTTCCTAGACTTGTTTGCTCCTCATATAAAATAAAAGTCCCTTTCTGCCTGACTAAAGAAATGCTTAGAGACATCCTGATTGGATTGTTCTCCCTCCTACAGTAGTCTCTCTTGCAGTATTTTTTTTTTTAATACAGTCTCTCTTTACCTACATCCAGAAACATTTGTACTTGACAATATCAGCATTATGTGGCTTACTCTTTACTTGTATTAAATACTCCTCTACATAAAATGAAGGCTATGTTAAAGCAAAAAAGAGACGGGTAAGTTTAAGATTTATTCATAGCATGTATATTTTACCTATTACATTGAACTATGGACATCAACATGGTGCTGTCTCACTCACTTCCAAAATATCATACCTGCAACTGGTAGTCTTAAAGAGGATGAGGCAAATGGCCTTGAAGAAAAAAATTCCACTGCTACCTGGATTCCTATAATTAATGACCTCATAATTGGAGTTTCCATTATTCTCTTTCTAGGAATCATTTTAACCCTAGTTTCCAAACTCAAGATTAATTTAAAAACCACATTTCAAGTTTTATTGCAGTGTTTTAAAGAAAGAGCTTAGAACAGGCAAATCAAGTGTTAGTTACATTTTTGACTACTTTGGTAAATCACATATTTGAATAACTATGATAACGGTATCTACGTGAACTAAATATGACACTGTGGAACACACTGAAGAAGAACATAACCCCTATGCAACTGGTTTATAGACCAGAATATAAAACACATAGACATTGTTGGGATTCCAAAATGCTCTATGAATTATGTAATAATTTCATCGTTACTCACATAAGTAAACCAGAAACAATGCAAACATAGATTCTGTTTTACTAAATGAATGACCTTATTGTTAAGGCTGGAAGATACTTAAACATTATATTTGGATGATTATTTTAGAAAAAATGTTCAAAATAAGTAAGGTTTTCTTATGTAACAACCCAAGACAACAGCTCTCATTCCAGTTGCCCATCAGAATCGCTTGGTGATATTAAAAATATGATTGCTTGGGCCTTACTCTAAACCTCTTTAATTGGAAATTCTGAAAATGGGGGGGGGGCAAGAATTTATATATTTTCAGATCTTGCTTGGGAATTTTGTTGCACAGTTAAGATGAAGCAACACATAAAACCACAGAGCATTCTTTGCCTCTGGCAATCAATAGAACTAGGTTACTATATTCTTTACAGACACTTACATGTCTCTTGCCTTAAACACGAAGCTCTCAGGAACCTGAATAAGGTGCATAGTTGGTCTGCTTCTTTTACACTCAAAAGTATCAAAAATGAATCTCAAATGAAAAATAAAATCGGTTTCAGGCTTGTGGAAGGACAGGTAAAATAAATGATAAAAAAAAATCTTGTAGAAAATCTTGATTTAATAGTTGGACTAGATTTTTTGTTGTCATTTTTCCTAACAAGAATAAAATGAGTGCACATTTCACTCAATAAGAATTAAATTAGTCATGGATACACAAAAGGACTGGAGCTTGCAGGTTCTGTGGCTGCCAATACTCAATTCAGTTCTGACCAGAGAAGCATTATCCATGTTTGCAAAGCCACAGCTGCCAGCTTGGGGTAAGTGGAGGGAATCAGGTCAATGTGAGCTCAGAATGGGTGGCTCTAGGGCTAATCATGTTATGTTTGCCAAGCTGTGATGCCTGGACCTTTGCTTTGGCAATTCATTTTTTCCTCTGATGTGGTAAAGATGTCTAAAACTCTTCTATGGCTGGTTCTTTTCCCCTTCTGGCCTTAAGAGAGAATTATACTTCTTTGCCACCTCATCGATGGCAGAATTATGAGAAGAATTCTGGCCAAAGAACTGTGGACAGACAGTTACAAGTCACTTCTGGACAATGTTTAATTGAAAGATTTTTCCAACATTTCCCTTACTCCTGTCACAGTGACCAACTGTATTCCTAGTGTCAGTGTCTTTGTCAGGCCTGAGTGTGAGAGAGGAAAACATACAGTACAGCCCCACACCCTATCACCATCCTAGAATGGACATGTGGCCAGAGCCACCAACAAACACTTCTTTGATTGTTTAGCTATTTGGGTACTGTTTGTTACTGCAGTTTAACCTAGACTATGCTGACTGATACAGCAAGTCAGGTTGATGAAAACCCATTACATGGTGCCAAGTTATCAGCAGCCCATGTATCTCCTATTAAGCATTTGCCTTACTCTTCTTGGAGGGCCAGAAAAGCTATTCTTTAACTCTCTAGAGGCATTCTCTCCCCAAAAACTAAAAGTTAATGCTAAAGGAAGGATCTAAAATTAAACATGTATGCTTAATCATGAGTTAAAGCCAGTGTGTTTTTTTTTCCAGCCAGATATTATCTTTTATACGTTATTCATATTTTTAATCAACCCTATTCCTAAGAACTGCATGATTAGTGCTTCTTAAAAATCGTTTTCTAGGTTGAATGAAATTCTTAACTGCTGAAAACCCACAATCATTAATCTATGGAACTATCACCATCTCTTTTCCCTGTAACTTCTTAATCAAAGAATACACCCATCAATAAGTTATGAAATCAACATGCTTCCTTTTGATTATATGCTAAGAAATTTGGCTTGATGGTTGATATAGGAAAGACCTATACCTAGGTAACCTCAATCAAAACTGATTACTGTTCTAAGTTCTCCCTATTCTTTCCCCTAGAGGTACGTGAAAAGCAAATTTAACACAAGCCAGCAGATTCCTATTTATTGCTAATTCATGCCAACTTGGAAACAAAACCAAGAACATCTTAAATCTAAATGAAAGTATGAAATGAGAAAACAAAGTACCACTTGTACTGCCAGCTTCTTTACAACAATACCATGTTCATTATAGGGATGCTGGTTCATTGCAAAACATTGCAGTGGATGCAAACAGTATTGAAAGTGTGGCTTACACAGTAAACATGTGGTTTGTACATACTCAATTTTGGTACAAAATATCTGAAGATAATCTGTATGTGTATGATTGTTTAACAGGCAATCCATGCTTGAAAGTTTCTCTAACTTATCATCATTTGCACATATCTGAAATATATATATTTGAAACATTATAACAGTCTTGAAGGTTATAATTTACAAAAGTAGTATCTATAGAAACCTATGCTTCGAATTTCCTTTTATATTTTAAATAGCAGGAGTATGTGAATAAATATTATGGAGGATACTTCAGACTTAATGCCATACTAAAATATATTTTAGAGCAGTTTTAGGTTCACAGCAAAATTAAGAAGGTAGTACATACACATTTCCTATATAACCTCCACTCGCACACATGCATAGCTTCCCCCAATATCAATATCCCCTACCAGAGAAGTAAATTTTTACCACTGATGAACATACATTACTACCATATAATCACCCAAAAATTCAGATTTTACATTAGAGTTCACTCTTGGTGTTGTACATTCTATGAGTTTGGACAAATGTTTAATGACATACATTCATCATGATAGTAAAATAATAGTAGACATAATTTGACTTCTCTAAAAATACTCTGTTTTCTGCCTCATCACCCCTTCCCTCCATTCCAACCCTGGTAACAACTGATCTTTTTTTCATCTACATTAATTTGCCTTTGGCAGAATGTCATATTGTTGGATACATATAGTATATATCCTTTTCAGATTGGCTTCATTCACAGAGTAATAAGCATTCAAGATTCCTCCATGTCTTTTCATGACTTGATAAGTCATTTTATTTTGGTATTGAATAATATTCCATTTTTTGGATGTATCAATTTATTAACCCATTCACCTACTAAAGGACATTTTGGTCACTTCCAGCATTTGGCAATTATAAATACAGTTGCTATAAACATCCAAGTGCAGAATTCTGTGTGGATCTAAGTTTTCAATTCCTTTGGGTAAATAATACCAGGGAGTGTGACTGCTGGATTGTAGGGTAAGAGTATATTTAATTCTATATGAAACCACCAAGCTGCCTTCCAAAGTAGCTGTACCATTTTGCATTCCCACCAGGAACGATTAAGAGTTCCCATTGCTCAACATTTTGTGTTGTCAGCATTCCTGATTTTGGCTACTCTACTAGGGGTAAAGTGGTATTTCATCATTGATTTAATTTGCATTAAACCATGACATATGACATGGAGAAACTTTTCATATGCTCATTTGCCACTGAAGAGGTGGTTGTTTTGTCTTGTTTTTTAACTGAGTCGTTTTCTTACTGTTGAGTTTTAAGTGTTTTTTTATGTATTTTGGATAATGGTCCTTTATCAGATGTGTTTTTTCAAGTATTTTCTTGCAGTCTGTGGCTAGTCTTTTTATTTTCATGACATTTTCTTCCTTTCACAGAGCATTTATTAAAATTTTAATAAAATCCAGTTTACCAATTCTTTCTTTCATGGATCATGTCTTTGGAGTTGTATCTAAAAACTCATCAACATAACCAAGGTCACCTAGGTTTTCTCCTGTGTTATCTTCTAGGACATTTATGGAGCTTCTTTGTTTTAGTTTCTTAAATTTTTAATTTTTAATTGAGAAATAAAATTTATATATATTAACACATACAACATGATACACACATGCACACACACACACACACACACACACACACACATTGTGAACTACCACAATCAACCTAATGTATCCAGCATCTTATATAGTTAACGTTTTTATGTGTATGGTAAAACACTTAAGATCTACTCTCTCAGCAAATTTCAAGTGTGAAATACATTATTATTAATTATAGTCATCATGTTGTATATTAGATCTTCTGAACTTATTCAAGTTATAACTGAAAGTTTGTATCCTTAATGTATTTTCTCTTCTCCTCTATCCCTCAGCCTATGGAAACCACCATCAACTCATCATGTTTAAGAGTTTGCCTTTTCCTTTAGATTCCAAATGTAAGTGAGATCATGCTTTTCCCCCTCTGTATCCATCTTATTTTACTTAGCCTAATGTCCTCCAGGTTCATCCATGTTGTTGCAAATGGCAGAATTGCCTTCTTTGTTAAGGCTTAGTAATATTTCAGTGTGTGTGTGTGTGTGTGTGTGTGTGTATACAGATATATATGTATACATACAAGCACCACATTTTCTTCATCCATTCATCTGTTTTGGGCCGTTTAGGTTGTTTCCTTATCTTGGCTACTGTGAATAATGCTGCAAAGAACATGAGAATACAGGTATTTCTATGAGATTATTATTTCATTCAGGTGTTTTAGAGTTTTAAGCTTAATATTTAAGTCCATGACCTATTTTGAATTGATCTTTGAGAATGCTGTAATGTTTGTATCTAGATTCAGCTTTTGCACATGGATTCAAACACAGTTTTGTGTGAGTTGAGAGTCTAGGATTTTCATCTATCTATAAGAACAACCCCTGAATACTTCTTTCTTCTTGCTGGAACACATTTCCTCAAAAACAAAAAGCAAAAAGAAGGCAGCATAATGAGGTTTTCCATCAAGAAGCTAATAAGAGAAGAAAAATGTCCTATTTCTCTTTTGTAGATAATGGGGCTTACAGATAATAATATTTTGTGTCATGCTAGAGTTCCACTTTACAGACTTTTATTATCCTCCTCTTGAATGTTTTTTATTCCCACAAAATGTCTATTCCAAAATGCCTTTTTGCACAAGACAATGCCAAATGGCATGGCCAAGCTAGTGAAAACAACAAAGACAAAATGACTTAAGAATCTGTTACCACGGAGGAAAAAATTTGCAAACAATCAATAATCAGTGACTCCTTTTCCATGAAAATCTATTTTTTAAAGTAATTAAAGAAATAGACAATCTGGATTATGTTAGTAAAATACCTAAAAAACAACATATTTTATTTACTTCCTTAAAATAGCATTATTTATTAGAATATTTATTAAATATGTGCCATTTGCCAATGGTGTTAAATTGATTACATAAGTTATATAATCATCATTGCAAACTAATAAACAGACAAGCCAGAATGATCATTTATAATCCAAACTAAGATCATTCTGAGAATGAAGGAAGATGCTGTTGATAACCGGACAGACTAGAGTCTTACACCTGGACTCTCTCTACAGCAAATATGGATATGGTCACCTGTTTTCTCAAACTTTATAACTGAATAAATTGAAGGCTGAAAGAATTTAAGTGGCTTGCCCATAGTTATACCACAATGAAGTAACAGTTTCAAGATCTGGCTTCTGACGTGGCTGACACCAAAGTCCATTTTCCTCAACTGTAGTCACTATAAGGAGAAAGTACAATGTGGTGTAGTGGTTCTCAAGCTTGAGGACATGTGAGACTCACGTGGGGTGACCTGTTAAAATTTACACTCCTGGGCCCACCACAAGAAGTTGTGACCCAACAGTTATGGCCTAGGGGTTGGGAAGTATACTTCTTTGCAAGAACATCATTCTTGCCACTTTAACAAGCACTTATGAGCCAAAAGGGTAGTTTACTAAACTTACCATGGTCAAAAAATGAACAAAGGAAAACAAAAGAAGACAAGGCAGAAAAGACTTAACCTGCTCCTGCTGTAACATAAAAACCTTTAAAAGGCTAAGAGAAATACAATAAGCAAAAGTACTTTGTCAACTGCGGTTAGATTAGCTAGTCTGTTATCTAATTAGAGCATACCCTAAAAGATTTTTAAAATAATTTATTTCTCTCCCACTCAGAAACTTATTTACTTTCTTTATACTATTATGTTCCTTCCATTCATCCCAAGCAGAATCAAGCTGCTTTTCTCCTGCCAGCTTAGTTCTGGAATTCTTTCCTGTCTGACTTGTAAAGATTACAAACTGTGTTGTAAATTATAAACTCCAGCTAATGCCAAAGAATAACATTTACATATCTAAAAGATACAAACTAAGCCATAAATTACAATTTTCACTTTCTCTCCTTAGTTTAGTAACTTGCATGACGTGAATAGGTCGTGTTCAACTATTTATTTATGACAAAAAATGTTTAAAAACCATCATTCCACAGTGGACAAAGTTGAGAATAATTCCCATAAAATCTGAACAGTACCCACTTTATTTCAACTGTACTTAGCAAATTATAATGTATTCCCCAGACTCCCCATGGAATCAAATAACACAAACTGTATCACAAATCCATTTAAGTAGCAGAAGGGTTAACATTAACATATGTGTTCAGGAAAAACCTACCACAGTTGAATTCTCAGCTGTCTCCCATTGGCAAGCATTTGCATTCAGCCAAAGTATTCAGGGACAGCATCACAGAAAAGATACAGTGAGCAAACGAAGGCAACAGAATGTTAGATATCTGGTTTTCCTTTTCTCTCAATGTGGGATAACAGTACCTCTAATCTGGAAAGTGTCCATCTCTAAGAATCACAAAGTCTCTTCATATTTCTCCATCAGTGGTATCATTTCCCTCAAAAGTTCAAGAAAGTTGGTACTTAGCGATGAAACCAAAATATAAATCAGGAGATTCACAATATCATATAATAACTTAGTAGTCAAATATATAAGTAAAATTAAAACTGTAATGAAAAGACAAATACCTTAATTATAAAAAGAAAAACAGTAATGGATTTGTTTGGCAAAACCTCAAAAATGTTAGAGAATTACCATAGGACCCACCAATTCCACATCGTTATATTCCAAGAGAACTCAGAACAGGTATTCAAACAAAAACTTGTACACAAATCTTCACAGCACTACTATTCACAATGATCAAAAGGTAGCAATAACCCAAATGAACACCAAACAGTGAACAGATAAACGAAATGTGGTACATACATAACATGAAGATTATTCGGCAATAAAAATGAATGCAGTAGTGATACATGGGTAAGCCTCGAACACATTATGCTAAGTGGAAGAAGATATATAAAAGGCCAAACACTGTTCGATTTCATTTATATGAAATGTCTATAAAGACAAAAAGTAGATTAGTGTTTGCCCAGGGCTGGTGTGGATGGAGAAATAAGCAATGATTGTTAATGGGGTATGAAGTTTCTTTCTGGGTTAATGAAAATGTTCTAAAAGTAGTTGTGGTGATGGCTGTACAAATTTGTCAATATACTAACAACTACTACATAAGGTTTGAATTGTATGGCATGTAAATTAAACCTCAATAAACCTGTTTAAAGGTAAAGCTGCATTAGATATGCTGAATTGTTCACTTTACCATGGCTAATTTAATGTTACATGAATTTCACTTCAATCAAAATATAAAATAGATACAACCTCCAATTTATTTTCATTTTGTACATGTCCAAGAAATTTTCATTGATTAATGCATCCCACTTTAATTACTCCTTTATTTTAGTCCCCTATTGCATATGCATTTCATATAATTATTCAAATATATCAATATATGCAATGTTCATCTACAGGCTTGACCAGAATATATGGTAAAGACTTAACAACTAATTAATAATGCATCGACTTTATGCAATATTATAAATGATTAACCTTAAGTTGACATTTAGAATTAAAATTAAATTACAATTAAAAATTAGAAGCAAAGCTGAGGAAGAGATATGGGGAACTAAACTGTCCAATCAACTCTGCATAAATTTGATCACATGATGGCAGTGCTGATAACTATGAACCTCAACTAAAGAGGAATATAAAATTTTGAATTTAGAGAAAACACACAAGAAAAAGAAAGCTAAGTTAAAAGGTTTAAAGTAATTAAGACTGTTAGAGTTTAAAGAAGAAAAGGTATGGGACATTTTAGTACTAATCTGCATTTAATTAAAGGTTTTAAATATTAAATTCAGCATGTAAAAATTAATAAATTCTGCCTCCTGTTCATTCTCAGATGAAAATCTTGTTTTCAAGTTCAGTGAAAAACAGAATCAACAGAAACCGTACTCTGTTGTTATGATACAATGTAAAAAATGTCCTTAACTTTACCTGTATACCCTGCCTTTTTCCTAGCTCTAATGTAAGTACTTTCTAGAGCGGTTAACAGTATAGATTCTGGAGTCAGATACAGCAGGTTTGGAAAACAGTTACACTACTTATGCGCTTAACCCTCTGTGTTTTGGATCCTGTCCATGTAAAACAGAGATCATAAAAGAACCTAGCTTATAGGGTGATTTTTGAGGATTAAATAAGTTCATATGAAAATAACTTAGAAGAGCTTCTGTGCACGTGCGTGCTAAGTCGCTTCAGTCATGTCAGCTCTGTGATGCTATGGACTGTAGCCCACCACATTTCTCTGTCCATGGGATTCTCCAAGCAAGAATACTGGAATGGGTTGCCATGCCCTCCTCTAGAGGATCTTCCTGGCCCAGGGATGGAACCCACGGCTCTTATGCCTCCTGCATTTGCAGGCAGGTTCTTTACTACACTACTAGCGCCACCTGGGAAGCCCCAGAAGAGCTTCTAGTACATATTAAATGATGGCTATTATTATCACTATATGAGGCTAAACCACTCAATGGCTCCACAGATTACATTCCTCCTCATCTACTCAAAGAATCTCCTATTTCAAAATCCCCCTTTCTCTCCTGTATCACGATATCTCCCTCTTTACTGGAACATTTTTGTTAGTATATACATATGTTATAATACTAACCACTTTAAAAACAAACTTTGTAGGTTCAATTTCTTTACTATGCTACTAGTCCTTTTTACATGCTTCATTTTATAGGAAACGCCTTGAAAGATTTGTTTATACACTTGACCCTTGAACAACATGAGTCTGAACTATGTGGGCCCATTTATACATAGATATCTTTCAAAAGTAAAGACTACAGTACTACATGGCCTGCAGATGGTTGAGTGCATGGATGCCGAGGAACATGATACAGCAGATGGATTCTTCAGTTATAGGCAGATTAACCTGTGCATTGTTCAAGAATCAGCAGTACTGCCTACTACTTCCTCATCTCTGATCTTTTTCTTTAAATGTAATTTGCAGTTTCTCTACTGAAACTTCTTCTCAAGGCCAACAATCTCCCGCAGCTTGCCAAAGCTAATGATCAGTTTTGTCAGTTCTCATCTTACTCAAGCCCTTCTTAGTATTTATCAATGGGTCATTCCTTCCATATTGAAGCACATTCTATTTACCTTGGGGACCAAGACACACTCTTAGTTTTTCTCTAATTCCCTGTTAACTTCATGCTCCTCTGTGCAAGTTCATCTCTTCTGCTCAATATCTAAAATTAAAATACCTCAGGACTCAGTATTCAGACTTCTTTGTCTACACTATCTTGATGATATCACACAGACCCATGATTTTCAGTAACATTTATACTCTGAGTACTCTCAAATTTACATTTAGAAATCAGACCTCTCCCATAAGTTCTGGGTTCCATGTTTAACTGCCTACTCAACAGCTCCATTTGGTATACAGAAGGCTTCACAAAGCTAATAAAACTAAAACTGAACTCTTGATTCTTGAAAGCTCCCTCCCCTATAAACTTCCTCATTTTAGTAAATGGTGTGACAATTTATCAGATTCGGAGACCAAATTCTAGGAAACAACTTTCAATCAGCACTTTTTTCGGCTCCCTACATTCAATTGAACAGCAGCTCCTATTAGCTCTCCCTCAACCTCTACATGGATGTTGAATCGCCTTTTCTCTCCAGTGTCACTAATGCCACTCTAGTCTATCGACCATCATTTCCTAATGAGACAATCATACATTTCTTACTGGCATACCCAGTACTACTGAGCTACAAGAATAATCTTGGAAAACAACTAACATAATTCACAGCACTGCTCCACCCACAACCATCTCATGTCTGCCTCAGAGTTCCATGCAGATCTAAACATAGCCTACAAGTTCTTACATGATCACTGACCTTATCTCACTCTCCCCCATGCTCACCACTGGCTTCCTTCTGTTCTTCACATGCATCAGCTCCATTCCCACCTCAGAGCCTTTTACACTGTTTTCAAACACTCTACCACCAAATCTTCACACTATGTGTCCTCTGACTTCGTTTAGAACTCTTTCTAAACAGCTTTTCAAGATCATTGTATGTATCTACAATAGTTCTTCCCTCCAAGTTCCACAACTATTTCCATTCCTCTCTCTAGTTTTTGTGATAGCACTGCTGTAGTGAAAATCAGAGCAAATTTTTAAAACTTACCTGGCTTACTTTATAAAGATGTGGGCTTCGTGAGGGCAGGAGCTACAGGGCCAGCATTTAGTCTGGCTATGGCACAGGCACTCAAAACTACCTTTTCAAATTCACAATGCCAAGTATCACATTTTCTATTTAATCTTACCTACAAGTAAAAAAGATGGATTAAAGAATCCTAAATGTCATCGAGACCTGAAATTTGGCTATGCTTAACTAAATCACTGTGGTTTCAGGCTACTGAAGCCAAATTTCTTTTTTTCTTCTTCCAGTAGAATACAGTGGCATCCCAAAATGGGACATTTTATATTTCAGAGATTTCAACAATCTGGTAAAATCAAGAACAGTGTATATGATGTAGAGTTGTTATTAGGTGTATCAATGTGGGAGATAAGAATAGTCGAGAATACTAGAATTCCTTTCTCTTTCTTGCTCAGATGTATCTCTATTTTATCAATATAATACCCCTGCAAGAAAAAAAAAATTCAAGCAGATGTATAAATAGAAAACCAAAGTATGTCAGTTGAATGAACCAAGTTTAGGGAAATGATTAGAAATTTAAAAAAATACATGTATGGTAAATGAAAAATAAATTGAAGAGTATAAACTATTATTGAATCTATTGATACCTATCACTACAGACAGCCCTAATATATGCAATACGTAACTAAAACACTGAATCATCTGAAGGTTTTCATTCACAAAACACCTTACCATATATCTTAATGGTTGATATGTTGAAATCCAGGTACAGTACTGGTCAATAATCCAAGTTTTAAAGTAATATGTGGTGCAACTCCTAGAAATGATTTAAATGTGTCTTTCTGTATATTTCTATTTCTTCATCATCATCATCAGAAAGACATTTATAGCATTTACTATATGCCAGACATGGTTCGAAGGATTCTACATATTCCAAATCACATAATCCACATAACTTTGCTAGCAGGAAATAAATTACTTTCATCACTTAATCCAGGAGTCAACAAATAAAGACCTGTAGGCCATATCAGGCCAGTTATATTTTTCTTTAAATAAAGTTTTACTGGAACACAGACACACTCATTCACTTACATATCATCTATGGCTGCTTTCATGCTACAATGGTAGAGCTGAGTAGTTGCAACAGAAATCATGTACCCTGTAGAGTCAATGCCAAAATTATTTATTATCTGGCCCTTGACTAAAAAAGTTTCCCATATCCTGGTTTAATCTGATAAGTCAAGGCTTGGTTTAACTTTCCAATGTGCTACTTTCATAAATATCTGGTTGATTGGTTTTAATAGTGTGGAATTCCCTGGTGGTTCTGATGGTAAAGAGTCTGCCTGCAATGTGGGAGACCCGGGTTCGACCCCTGGATCGGGAAGATCCCCTGGAGAAGAAAATGGCAACCCACTCCATTATTCTTGCCTAGAAAACCCCATGGATGGAGGAGCCTGGCAGGCTAAAGTCCACAGGGTCGCAAAGAGTCCGACACAACTTCACTCTCACCCGAAACAGAGTTGCAGTGAGGATTCTAAAATTTGCTATCAATCACTAACTTTTGGTCCTTTTACACTGATAGTTTCAAAGCTAGCCAAGCCACTTAAACATATTAAAAAAGTCACATGCTATAAAGAAAACATTTTTTTCCCAGTGATATATAATCTCTAAAGTAAATAATACATTCTTCCTGCAAAGCAACTAGTGTCACTGGAGTCTGACTTGTCCAGTAGCTAGTGTTTGTCTTTTATATCTTTGTATCCCCAGCACTTAACACAGCTCATGGCATGAAGTCAGACTTCTATGAATGTGTGGCACAGATCTACCAACAAAACAGATACTTTCATACAACTGGAAATCTTTTCTCTGTCCAACTGAATCAGATTGAATAACTGATCATGTCATGATATGTTCTAGGTCTCTCATGACCTTATGTGTCTGCTTATAAATTTGGATTTTGAGAGAGGACTTCAGTTTTCACAAGGGAAAAATATTGATATGGCACAAGACTTGAGAAACAAAGACCAAATGCTGCTAGAAGCAGCATTATACAATTACTCTCCAGTACATCTTCACATATAGTTTGCATAAAGACATTATTCAGCATAAAATCAATCATGTGAATCTTATAAAATGATATCCCTTGAATTAATAAAAATAAAAGCTGCTTATTAATCTGAGAGTGTTTTCTAATGCTTGTAACATTTAGCTATAAATTATATTTCTAAAATTATTTCTTCAAATTTTCTTCTTGGCCTTTAGGTTTAAAATCATCAAAAAATTAATCAGTCTTAGTTTTGTCTATTTTTAAAAAAAAAACTCTTCATTAATTCTATTGCTGCAGGATACTGTGAGCTTTGCCAGTCTTTGCCAAGTCATTTCTAACAAATTTCATTTAGAAAAATTCCCTCAGAATATGATTGTATGATCTAGGTCAAGGAGAAAAATAAACCCAGGGGAAAAAAAATAGAAGGTTAATCAAACACTAAAAATAGTAAAACATGAAGAAGTTCTAAAACCTTAATAATCAAAGTTGAGAGTCTTTTTGAGACAGTGGAAAAGGCTGAAGGATGTTGTGCAACTTTCTATTTTAGAAGTCCTAGCAAGGGGATGTGTGAGGAGAGATGGAACAAATTGCTCAATGAAAGTAATGGGGTCATCCCCTCAGCTGCCTTCAGGGATGCTGTAAATCTGGATGTTCTCCATTCTGTTTCTGTTCTTTTCTCTTCCTTGTGTAGCTCCCAGCGATTGCATTTTAGAGCCCACTGTAGTTCATTACAAGGCACATTTCTCCTTGTAGACAGAAGTGTTCTTCCAGTCACTCCTTATAGTGTGAGTTTTCTGTTTTTAAATGCTTGCATTTTCACCTCAAAAATCCCAGTCACGTGTCTTGGAAAAAGTTAATGCCTTTGTAACAAGAAATGGCTTGTGTTTCTGGCCCATCCGTATTTTTACCCTTTTCTTGTGTGCTTTAGTCATGTTGAAACTGAACCATGGGTCAAACATGCCAGCTTGTAACCACTGGGAAAGAGAGAAATAAGAAGTGTAGAACAATGAAACAGGCTACCTGACCTTGCTATTATTAGTATACTGTTCTCTTCCAGAGAACCTCTTGTGAAAGTCAGACTGATCTCCTTCAGTTTTTTTCACTGGGATGAAACATATTGAGAGCTCTTTTGACATTCTTAGCTTATTCAGTTATATTAATATCATAAGTGACTCTCTTGTTTTCATAAGGAAAATATTAATGTTTTCTTTTAAAATGAAGTGGGTTAATTCCTAGTCTAGTTAATGCTATGCTTTGAAGAAATGTTATTTTTCAGCAGTGTAATTGAGAGGATATCCTACAAATAGATTTACTAAATAAATTAAAAATTACAATAAGGAACAATGAACTATACCTTGCATACTTTATATATTATGCTATAACATCTTAGAAAATATGGATAATGTATATGTTGAAAATATTGTTCCTTTAAGTATACCTAGATTTGACTGTCACTATGACTTTCTCAGTCAAAAAGAACCAGATTAGTAATGTTTAAGGGACTACTAAGCTAAATAAGGGACGTTGCTCATTTTGAAACATAAGGAAAGAGAAAGAAGCAATAATTATGATTATATATTCTATCCTAATATAATTTATACATACTGAATGTTTAGAATATGCCAAAAACTATTATAAGAACTTTCCTCATATTGTCTATTTAACCCTCAAAACAACCCAATAAAATATGAAATATTATTAGCCCCATTTGACAGATGAAGAGACAGAAGCAGAGAAGTTAAATAATTTGCTTAGTAACACAGAAGGAATTTTATCTTGGTCATCTTCCACCAGAATGTTTTTCAACATTACATTGATAACTTGAATTATGTTTTCTGCACTATGCTGCTGCTGCAGCTGCTGCTGCTGCTGCTGCGTCACTTCAGTCATGTCCGACTCTGTGCAACCCCATAGATGGCAGCCAACCCGGCATCCCGTCCCTGGGATTCTCCAGGCCAGAACACTGGAGTGGGTTGCCATTTCCTTCTCCAATGCATGAAAGTGAAAAGTGAAAGTGAAGTCGCTCAGTCGTGTCCGACTCTTAGCGACTCCATGGACTGCAGCCTACCAGGCTCCTCCATCCATGGGATTTTCTAGGCAAAAGTACTGGAGTGAGGTGCCATTGCCTTCTCTGTTTCTACACTATAATAAACTGAAAAACAATGACAAGATAATCATAGTTTAGATAAAGCAATTTGGGTTAATAGATAGCTAACAACAGTTTTCCTAGAAGATAATTCTTTAAAAGAAACACATATAAGACGGAGGAAATGGCATTTATAATGAAATATAGGATTTTTTAAATACAAATATCATAAATTACTAATAATGTTTCAAATTAATAACAATGGTCTCAAACTAAGATGGACAGCACGTATTCAGAGATTTTTAAATATATTATTACTATTTAAACAGTTGAAATCTTTTTTGCAGGAAATAATTATTGTATATTATAGCTGCCTGTATGATGAAGTTTTACTGTACATTTAAAAATGCATTTCTGTCAAAGCAATCTTGAGAAATAAGAACAAAGCTGGAGCTTTCACTCTCCCTAACTTCAAACTATATTAAAAAACTATAGTAATCAAAACAGCATGGTGCTTTAATGTAATGAATCAGAAAGTAAAATGTGAATTCATTAAGGCCAAAGTTCATTCAGTTAGTCACTCTGTATTTCTTCAGTGCAATGGAAAAGTTTTAAGCACAGTAATAAAAAGTTCCACTTGCAAGCTAATAACAAGCAAACAAATGGCATGTTGCCAGCATAAAAACAGACATATAGATCAATGAAACAGAACAGGTAGCCCAGGAATAAACCCACACACAAATGGTCAAATAATCTATGACAAAAGAGCCAAAAATATACAATAGGGAAAAGACAGCATCTTCAATAAATAGTATTAAGAAAAATAGACAGCTACAATCAATGAAACTAGACCATCTTGTCACATCATATACTAATTGATTAAAGACTAATATGTAATACTTGAAACCATAAAATTCCTAAAGGAAAACATGGCAGTGCACATTTGAAATTGATCTTAGCAGTATTTTTTTCAGATCTGTCTCCTCCAGCAAGGGAAAGAAGAGCAAAAATAACAAATGGGACCACATCAAGCTAAAAACCTACACAGTAAAGGAAACCATCAACAAAACTAAAAGATAACCTATTTAATAAGAGGAATACACTGCAAATACATCCAAATAGGGGTTGATGTCCAGAACATATAAACAACTCATACACCTCAATATAAAAAAAAAATGATTTTAAAATGAACAGAAGCCCTGAACAGGCACTCTTCCAAAGAAGATATACATATAGCCAAGAGACACATGAAAAACTGTTCATCACCACTCACCATCAAGGACATGCAAATCAAAATCATAATGAGATATCACCACACACCTTTCAGAAGGGCTATCATCAAAAAAACAAGAAATAACAAGTGTTGGTGAGGATGTGAAGAAAAGAGACTCTTAGTACACTGTTGGTAGAAATATGAATTGGTACAGTCACTATGGCAAAGAGTGTCGAGTTGCCTTTAAAAAAACTAAACATTGAGCGACCATATGATCCAACAATTCCACTTCTGGCTGTTTAGCCCCTCCAAAACAAAAACACTAATTTGAAAAGATGCAAGTTCAACAGAACGTTATTTACAATAGCCAAGATATGGAAACAACCTACACGTCCATAAACAGATGAATGGATAAAGAAGATGTGGGTGGGTGAGTGTGTGTGTGTGTGTGTGTGTGTGTGATGGAATATTACTCAGCCATTAAAAATAATGATATCTTGCCATTTGTGATAACATGGTTGGACCTGGAAAGTATTACACTTAGTGAAATAAGTCAAACACTTTATGCTTTCCCTTATATGTAGACTCTAACAAAGCAAATAAACAAACAACAACAACAAAAATGAAAACAGAAACAGACTCACAGATACAGAGAACAAACTAGTGGTGTCCTATGAGAAAGGACAGATAAATGAGCAAAATAGGTGAAGGGGATTAAGAGGTACAAACTATCTCTTATAAATTAGGTCACAAGAATATAAAGTACAAAACAGAGAGCATAGTCAATAACAATTTAATAACTATATCATAATTATAGTATAATCCATTCAAATATCAAACCACTATGTTGTACACTTGAAGCTAATTTAATATTGTAAGTCAATTCTACTTCAGTTTTTAAAAATGCACTTCTGCATACTATAAAATGCATAAGGAATCAAATCTACCAATAATAAGGTTCACTGACTACCCTTCACAGAATAATTCACTCCTCTTTGAACAGAATTTGGAAGAAAATTGGCAAATATTATTAGTAAAGATGACACGAAGGTCTGAGATCCTTCATTTTTAACTACTTGGTGATCTTTAATGTCTTTATTTTCTTAATTAAATCAGGGAAAAAGTTTAATTTTGCAAAAGGATAATAATCACTTAAACAGAGGCACTTTTTACTCAATAATAAGGTAACTTCCAAAGGCAGAGGGAGCAGAAAAATGAAGAGCTATTTGTTGTAGATAAATTAAAACAATAATAAAATTAACTTCAAGTCATTCTGCAATTCTAAATAATATTCATGTTAAAGTATTCCTCAAAAAAGAAAATCATTTGTTGTTCTAAACAATTGTTGATGTTCTGAGTTTTAATAATGTATGTATAAGCTTCAGAATAGCACATTTTTATTACTTATTCTTGAAAAAACACTGAATTCTACATGCAAGTTAACCCAGAGAAAGTGAAAGTGAAGTCGCTCAGTCATGTCCGACTCTTTGCGACCCCATGGACTGTAGCCTACCAGGCTCCTCTGTCCATGGGATTTTCCAGGCAAGAGTACTGGAGTGGGTTGCCACTTCCTCCTCCAGGGGATCTTCCCGACCCAGGGATTGAACCGAGGTCTCCCGCATTGTAGGCAGATGCTTTACCGTCTGATCCACCAGGGAAGACTAACCTAGAGAGAACCTAGAGAACTCCACTTAAATATTCAACTCCCAACACATATAGATTCAGCTACACAGGTTCAGTGCAAGAGTCAATTCCAAATGGCTCAGAGACAAAGTTATTGAAGCTCTCTCTGAGTGCTCTTGTTGTCTCCAAACTCTGATTATCACGTAATTTAGCTTTTAAAAGTAGATTTAAAATAAAGCACTGATCTCATTGTAATTTTGAAGACCTATCAACAAAATACAAGTGACTTTAATGCTGACACTGTATGTGAACCCTTGAAGATTTTATGTGTTTTTAAAATTCTTTGATAGAGACATTTGAAAGCCCCTAGAATTTATCCCAAGGATACAAAGAATTGCAATTCTAAACTGTATTGCATTTTCTAGAACTGGATGTGAAGTGGGATTTCTAAAACTGTCTGCTAAGCTTATTTTGCAGAAGGCAATGGCACCCCACTCCAGTACTCTTGCCTGGAAAATCCCATGGACAGAGGAGCCTGGTAGGCTGTAGTCCATGGGTTTGCTAAGAGTCGGACACGACTGAGCGACTTCACTTCACTTTAAGCCTTTACAGTTAAAACCTTTTCTATTTGTATATCTGTTTGTTCATGTGGAAGATTTTCAAAACTAAAATTACTTAAAAAGGCTCTTCCAACAAAGTCATTGTCAACTTTACAGTTAAGGCTGGAAACTATACACCATAATGTTTGAAAAGTATGTATGTATTTTCTGTATATAAATACAGGAAACATATTAATGCAATTAAAAATCATTATTCCATTACTTTTCCTTGTACGGTAATATTTAATGTATTTATTCCTTTGTTGTCTTTGAATAATTATATATAATCATTGTTTTCTTTTCTGGCTATTATTTATTCTTTTCATGATTACTACTAAAATTAATGTTGTAGAGAAGAGACTAATAAAAAATGATACACTGTGTTTGTCAAATACTCTATACATGCTAATGCAAGATAAAAGAATCCGAGACAACTTCAGATGTGAGGACATCAAAATAACTGTTGATTTGTGTGTAATGAACAATTCATTTCCTTGATACCACCTTCTACATGCATTGACTCCACTTCTTATTTCTCCCTTTTCAAGCATCACCACATTTATGTGCCTTTCACTCCCAAGAACTGGTCTTGCCAAGGTCACTAATGACCTCATTTTATTTAATCTCTCTGTAGCACAATGCTCTCCACTTTTGATTTCCATAACACTACTCTTACTCTGAGTTTTCTCTTGACAATTCACAATTCACCCTCCAACCCAATGAGTTTTGCCCTTTAAATACTGGGCTTCTTGGATTCTCTGCTTGGTCTCCTCTCTCTCCTCATGTTACTCATGAGTCAATGCATTTTTGATGGTTTTAGCTACTAATCATTTGCTGAAATTTATACATTCATCCAGATCCCTTGAACTCACCCTTCCATCCACCCCTAATAACTATACCTAGGAATCACATAAGTTCTTATAGTATCCGTTCAGTTCAGTTCAGTTACTCAGTTGTGTCTGACTGTTTGCAAACCCATGAATTGCAGCACGCCAGGCCTCCCTGTCCATCACCAACTCCCAGAGTTCACTCAGACTCATGTCCATCGAGGCAGTGATGCCATCCAGCCATCTCATCCTCTGTCGTCCCCTTCTCCTCCTGCCCCTAATCCCTTCCAGCATCAGAATCGTTTCCAATGAGTCAACTCTTCACATGAGGTGGCCAAAGTACTGGAGTTTCAGCTTTAGCATCAGTCCTTCCAATAAACACCCAGGACTGATCTTCTTTAGAATGGACTGGTTGGATCTCCTTGCAGTTCAAGGGACTTTCAAGAGTCTTCTCCAACACCACAGTTCAAAAGCATAAATTCTTCGGTGCTCAGCTTTCTTCACAGTCCAACTCTCACATCCATACATGACCACTGGAAAAACCATAGCCTTGACTAGACGGACCTTTGTTGGCAAAGTAATGTCTCTGCTTTTCAATATTCTATCTAGGTTGGTCATAACATTCCTCCCAAGGAGTAAGCGTCTTTTAATTATAACCAAAGCTAATTCATATCTTGTTCCCCAAATTAATTGTATATTCCCTAAACCAGACAACCTAAAGGGACCACAGATTCCTGTCTCTCCTTTGTCTCAATGTGTAATTGCTGATCAAATACTGTTCATTCTTTTTCTTCTTTATGTATTCCCCACACCACCACCTCCATCCCACTGCAACTCCCTTGACCTCATCTTCTCTCACCTGAATTAATTGATATTTCCACCTCTAGTCTAAAATCCCTTTAAAGGGATTTTTCACTATCAGTTCAGTTCAGTCACTCAGTCACGCCGACTCTTTGTGACCCCATGAACCACAGCATGCCAGGCCTCCCTGTCTGTCACCAACTCCCAGAGTCCATCCAAACCCATGTCCATTGAGTTGGTGATGCCATCCAACCATCTCATCCTCTGTCGTCCCCCTCTCCTCCTGCCCTCAATCTTTCCCAGCATCAGGGTCTTTTCCAATGAGTCAGCTCTTTGCATCAGTTGGCCAAATTACTGGAGTTTCAGCTTCAACATCAGTCCTTCCAATGAACACCCAGGACTGATCTCCTTTAGGATGGACTGGTTGGACCTCCTTGCAATCCAAGGGACTCTCAAGAGTCTTCTCCAACACCACAGTTCAAAAGCATCAATTCTTTGGTGCTCAGCTTTCTTCACAGACCAACTCTCACATCCATACATGACCACTGGAAAAACCATAGCTTTGACTAGACGGACCTTTGTTGGCAAAGTAATATCTCTGCTTTTGAATATCCTGTCTAGGTTGGTCATAACTTTCCTTCCAAGGAGTAAGCGTCTTTTAATTTCATGGCTGCAATTACCATCTGCAGTGATTTTGGAGACCAGAAAAATAAAGTCAGCCACTGTTTCCACTGTTTCCACATCTATTTGCCATAAATTGAGGGGACCAGATGCCATGATCTTAGTTTTCTGAATGCTGAGCTTTAAGCCAACTTTTTCACTCTCCTCTTTCACGTTTATCAAGAGACTCTTTAGTTCTTCACTTTCTGCCATAAGGGTGGTATCAGCTGCATATCTGAGGTTACTGATGTTTCTCCTGGCAATCTTTATTTCCCTCTTGTGCTTCCTCCAGCCCACTATAGTCCTAGGTTAATGCTACCAAAGTGCACATTCGATTAAATTAGCTTTATGGTTTTGGCTGCCCACCATTAACTGAAGAAAATGAGCACTCCTTAGTAAGGTACATAATCAGATCCTGATCTCACACTCTCGTCATACCTCTGGAAAATCCCAAAACTTTACTGTGTCAAATTATTTTCTGAGTGATCCTCTATCTTTCGTATATCTTTATCCGTATTTCTGTCTAATCCATTCCATTATCTAGTCAACGAAAGCCTCACTATTCTGATCAACAGATGAAACACTACCTTTTCTTTAAAACTTTGCTCATTACCACAATCAGTAAAATTAAACACTCCTACCTTACAGTTTCTATGACTTTGAAACATATTTATGTATCTCCTGTTCCTAAACTGTAAACTCCCAAAGGGCAGCTACCCTATCTTAATTATATCTATGCTTCTAGCTCCTTAATAGCATACTATTAAGTAGATTGTTCATAAATAATTCCTGGATTTAAAAATTATTTATTTAATAAAATTTTCTAATTATATTATTTTCCTCATCTTGGTTATCTCTATAGTCCTACCTTCACTTTCTCACCCTAATTATAGACTAACAAACACACATTATAGCTGGCTTTACTTAACAAGCATTGACTGAGAATCTGTATTATAACAACATATTTTTGTTAGGGGCACATGTGGGTGTGTGTTGGGGGCAGCTGGACACTAAAGTATAAAAAATGTGGTCCCATTTCTGTATTAATCTTGGCCCTGCTCCTTGTGGTCTCTATATACTTATTTCACAGGCAAGGTGAATATTTCAATGGAGTTAACAAAGTCCCTTTTCAAAGATAAAATTTTAAGATGCCAATGACACCTTTAAGGACCCTTTCATGAGCATGGGCCCTTCCCATGGAAACCACAGGCATTTATATTCATAATTTATTTCATGCAATAGCACTGAAGCTGCTGCAGGCACTTGGCATCATGATTTCATTTTCTTTTTTATAAAGAATCTCCCCTGCCGAATGTAAAATCTTCGAAGACTTAGAAAACCTAGATCCATCCCTTGCCTCTATTTTTAGCAGCAGCTATAACTTACTGACACAGAACAACAGACTGGTTCAAAATTGGGAAAGGAGTACATCAAAGCTATACATTGGCACCTTGCTTATTTAACATATGAAGAGTACATCAAAGGAATGCCTGGCTGGATGACTCACAAGCTGGAATCAAGATCGCTGGGAGAAATATCAACAATTTCAGATATGCAAATGATACCACACTAATGGCAGATAACGAAGAGGAACTAAAGAGCCTCTTGATAAAGGTGAAAGAGGAGATAGAAAAATCTGGCTTTAAACTCAGCATTCCAAAAAATGAAGATTATGGCATATGGTCCCATCACTTCATGGCAAATAAATGGGGGAAAAGTAGAAACAGTGACAGATTTTATTTTCTTGGGCTCTAAAATCAGTATGTGAGGTAAACGAAGCCACGAAATTAAAAGAGGCTTCCTCCTTGGAAGAAAAGATATGACAAACCTACATAGCACATTAAAAAGCAGAAACATCACTTTGCCAACAAAGGTCCATCTAGTCAAAGCTATGATTTTTCCAGTAGTCATGTATGGATGTGAGAGTTGGATCATAAAGAAGGCTGAGTGCTGAAGAATTGATGCTTTCAAACTGTGGTACTGGAAAAGACTCTCAAGAGTCCCTTGGACTCCAAGGAGATAAAAACAGTCAATCCTAAAGGAAATCAATCCTAAATATTCATTGAAAGGACTGATGCTGAGGCTTCAGCTCCAACACTCTGGCCACCTGATGTGAAGAGCCTGATCCTGGGAAAGACTGAAGGCAGGAGGACAAGGGGTCTACACAGGACGAAATGGTTGGATGGCATCACTGACTCAATGGACATGGGCTTGATCACAGTCTGGGAAATGGTGAAGGACAGGGAAGCCAGCGTGCTGCAGTCCATGGGGTCACAAAAAGTCGGACACGACTGACTGAACAACCACAACAACTCTGAATATAAGTTAAATAAGCAGGATGACAATAAGCAGCCTTTACATACTCCTTTTCCAATTTGGAACCAGTCCCTTGTTCCATGTCCGATTCTAACTGTTGCTTCTTGACCTGCATACAGGTTCCCCAGGAGGCAGGTAAGGTGGTCTGTTATTCCCAACTCTTTAAGAATTTTCCACAGTTTGTTGTGATCCTCATAGTTCAAGGCTTTAGCATAGTCAATGAAACAGAAGTAGATGTTTTTCTGGAATTCTCTTGCTTTTTCTATGATCCAACGGATGTTGGCAATTTGATCTCTGGTTCCTCTGCCTTTTCTAAATCAAGCTTGAACATATGGAAGTTCTTGGTTCACATACTGTTGAAGCCTAGCTTGAAGGATTTTTTTAAATTTAATTTTATTTTTAAACTTTACAATATTGTATTAGTTTTGCCAAACATCGAAATGAATCCGCCACAGGTATACCCGTGCTCCTCATCCTGAACCCTCCTCCCTCCTCCCCCCCCATACCCTCCCTCTGGGTCGTCCCAGTGCATCAGCCCCAAGCATCCAGTATCGTGCATCGAACCTGGACTGGCGACTCGTTTCATACATGATATTATACATGTTTCAATGCCATTCTCCCAAATCTCCCCACCCTCTTCCTCTCCCACAGAGTCCATAAGACTGATCTATACATCAGTGTCTCTTTTGCTGTCCCGTACACAGGGTTATTGTTACCATCTTTCTAAATTCCATATATATGTGTTAGTATACTGTATTGGTGTTTTTCTTTCTGGCTTACTTCACTCTGTATAATAGGTTCCAGTTTCATCCACCTCATTAGAACTGATTACTAGCATGTGAAATGAGTGCTATTGTGTAGTAGTCTGAACATTCTTTGGCATTGCCTTTCTTTGGGATTGGAATTAAAACTGACCTTTTCCAGTCCTGTGGTCACTGCTGAGTTTTCCAAATTTGCTGGCATATTGAGTGCAGCACTTTTATAGCATCATATTTAGGATTTGAAATAGCTCAGCTGGAATTCCATTGCAAAGGTCAAATGTAGTAACTGAAGGGAAGAAAAGTTCCCAAATACCTCCCAATGCCATTTTAAGCAGGCATTTCTAGCTCACCATATTCCAAGCCACCTCAGTGTGTCAGATTCAGGGAGATAGTTTTCTTAACTGGTAACAGAATTTGCACTGAGGCAATTTGTCTTCAGGATATGATATGTGAACAACTCAGCTATCTCCAGATTTTGTCTGAAAATCAAACAAAGATACTGTCAAACAGTGGCTTTGACTACTGTAATCCTAGGTACAAAGCAATACGATAACAGTGTCATTCGGGGGTCCCATTTACATAACACAAATTTATAATTGATGTGGTCACCAGAGTTAATGGGCTTTTTAAGAACATCTATTTAATAACAATGAAGTACCATTTTTACAAGATTTAATGTTGGAAGAATTAATGCACCTCATAGTCTGAGCTTCAACTGCTCCTTTGATGGCAACGACTGTACTGGATTATTCTCAGGGATTCTCCAGATTTGAAACTGACATTATAAACTCAGCATTCTCAGGACTTATCAATAAAATTGGAGTATTAATTGTAAATGAATGGAACAGACTGTTTAGTATGCATATAACACTTTAATAAGGGAGGAATCTGTATCAAGATTTAGATAATGGTCAACTTCTGAAGCACTTCAATAATTTGTGTTGACAAGAAATTATTGTTAAGACATGACCATAATGGATATAGGGAGGCTATACACTTGTAACCTTCTTTTTTTGCAAAGTATATGCAGTTGAGGAGTTAATAAGTACCATTTCCCTCAGCCCCCTCACGAAGACACATGACAAAATGAGATTCAGTGGTACAGACACAATAAAACAAAGCATCGACATGTTCATCCTAAATAGCAGGGTGTCAAGACTCTTCCTAGGCAAGTGTGAGTTGTTAACTCAAGCCTGTGTTACACAATTACATAATAGGGTCTAGTAGCCTGTGAAAGTGTTTTCTGACATCTCAGCATCACAGGAGACCTGGCAAAGAGTCACTCTGTCGTCTTGATTTGCCAGTAGGGTAAACAAACCTCCTTTGACTGGCAGATGCAGGAGAAACTATACTTTCCTATATGAGCTGGCTGAGTTTAAATGGTTTAAATACTAGGTTCAAGAAAATAAATTAAAAGAATATTCAAGTTTAGCTAGGAGCTTCCTGAAAAACTATAAAGGTAAATAATTCTATGATGAAATATCAAACTTTAAAACTTGAGACCAAATATGTATAAAAGGCCCTAAGTATGTCATTATTTGAAAGAAGCTTTTTTTTTTTTTTAATGTGATAATAATGGACGTTATCCTTCTGGAGAGTGAATAAAGTCTCTCAGTCGTGTCCAACTCTTTGCAACCCCAAGGACTGTAGCCTACCAGGCTCCTCTGTCCATGGGATTTTCCAGGCAAGAATACTGGAGTGGGTTGCCATTTCCTTCTCCAGCACATCATCCTTCTGGAGAAGCAGACACAAAAATGAGGTTTAACAAGCACAAGAATTATTGGGGTGTAGTAGATGGCCAACTGCCTGTGAAAGAAAACAGAATGAGGCTGCGGGGAGGTTGCAAGAGCTATCCCACGATTACACCTGTATGAGTTCTTAGGTGATGGAATTCCAGTTGAGCTATTTCACATCCTAAAAGATGATGCTGTTAAAGTGCTGCACTCAATATGCCAGCAAATTTGGAAAACTCAGCAGTGGCCACAGGACTGGAAAAGGTCAGTTTTCATTCCAATCCCAAAGAAAGCCAATGTCAAAGAATGCTCAAACTATCGCACAATTGCACTCATCTCACACGCTAGTAAAGTAATGCTCAAAATTCTCCAAGCCAGGCTTCAGCAATATGTGAACCGTGAACTTCCAGATGTTCAAGCTGGTTTTAGAAAAGGCAGAGGAACCAGAGATCAAATTGCCAACATACACTGGATCATCAAAAAAGCAAGACAGTTCTAGAAAAACATCTATTTCTGCTTTATTGACTATGCCAAAGCCTTTGACTCTGTGGATCACAATAAACTGTGGAAAATTCTGAAGGTGATGGGATACCAGACCACCTGACCTGCCTCTTGAGAAATTTGTATGCAGGTCAGGAAGCAACAGTTAGAACTGGACATGAAACAACAGACTGGTTCCAAATAGGAAAAGGAGTACGTCAAGGCTGTACATTGTCACCCTGCTTATTTAACTTATATGCAGAGTACCTCATAAGAAATGCTGGGCTGGAGGAAGCACAAGCTGGAATCAAGATTGCCAGGAGAAATATAAATAACCTCAGATATGCAGATGACACCACCCTTATGGCAGAAAGTGAAGAAGAACTGAAGAGCCTCTTGATGAAAGTGAAAGAGGACAGTGAAAAAGTTGGCTTAAAGCTCAACATTCAGAAAACTAAGATCATGGCATCCGGTCCCATCACTTCATGGGAAATAGATGGGGAAACAGTGGAAACAGTGTCAGACTTTATTTTTCTGGGCTCCAAAATCACTGCAGATGGTGACTGCAGCAATGAAATTAAAAGATGCTTACTCTTTGGAAGAAAAGTTATGACCAACCTAGACAGCATATTAAAAAGCAGAGATATTACTTTGCCAACAAAGGTCCATCTAGTTAAGGCTATGGTTTTTCCAGTGTCACGTATGGATGTGAGAATTGGACTACAAAGAAAGTTGAGTGACAAAGAATTGATGCTTTTGAACTGTGGTGTTGGAGAAGACTCTTGAGAGTCCCTTGGACTACAAGGAGATCCATCCAGTCCATCCTAAAGGAAATTAGTCCTGAATATTCATTGGAAGAACTGATGCTGAAGTTGAAACTCCAACTCTTTGGCCACCTGATGTGAAGAACTAACTCATTTGAAAAGACCCTGAGGCTGGGAAAGATTGAAGGTGGGAAAAGAAGGGGATGAGATGGTTGGATGGCATCAATGACTCAATGGACATGAGTTAGAGTAAACTCCAGGAGTTGGTGACGGACAGGGAGGCCTAGCGTGCTGCAGTCCATGGGGTCGTCGGACATGACTGAGCAACTGAACTGAACTGAACTGACCTCTTAGAAGGAGACAGGACAAGGAGGGCAGAAAGGAAGCCGAATTTGTACTGCCACGCAATCTAAGAAAGTTTTGGCCAAGCTGACTGGGGAGTCTTTGAGCCAAAGTCACCATCAGAGGAAATGCACATCTTGCAGGAACAGACCTGCCTTAGTATCCAGGCTGCATTCAGTGACTGGGTGGGATGCGCTCCTGGGAATGGTGGCCTCAGGACCAAAGCCATGATGGACAGAGTGCAGTGTCTGGAGCCAGCATTTAATTGCACCCTCCAAAGCGGAAAACGTAAGAGAGCATTTTCGTGACCATCACCTTCAATTACTATGCCTTCATGAGGCTAACCATTTTAATAAAAATTTGAGCTTCGGCCGTAGTAAACCAACATGAGTGATTTTATTTCACACTTACAAAAATCAATTACTTTTACTGATAAATTAAAATTACTGTAGAACGCTCAACTAGGATAAACAAAAGATTTCAAATGACCATAAAAAGAGAAAATCATTATCATTAATCAGTCCTTTCAAATGTATTCCTTGTTTGCTTACATTAACATGTATGCACACAATACCTTTGAGATCTTTGTCTGACGAAAAAGCAATGGCATCAATTGAATAAAGCCAGTAGAGCACATCAGTAACACTGCTCAGATAATCAAAACAAAGTTTCAAAGGACAGGGGACAAAGGTTAACAGAAATGTATAGAATTAACCTGTGGGATTTAAAATATGCATGCTAGTATGCTCTGAGTTTTACAACAAGGGACAAAGGTAAGCACGAAAGACACCTTCACACTAACCTAAGTGTATCAGGGGAGCTGCCCATTTTGCTGTGATATTACAAGCTGTCACGGGGCTGGCTAGAATTGATGGCATCAGTGGATTCTAGGAGAAACCTGAATAGATGGGTTGCTTGCGTGAAAAACTGCTTATCTGGGACATTCTTTTTCCTGAGTGCATAGAAAGTAGCTTCCACAATCCTAAGGGGAGTTGAGTGACAGGCTCTACTGTTGATAGTGAGAGTTTAGGGCTTTCAAATAAACTTGCTCACATGTTTTTCTTCCTTCTGAAATTCTGTATGTTTTCTATGAAATCCAGAAATCTAGGCCAATGACTTTTTAAAAAATATTTTATGTTTTTTAATTAGAGGATAATTATCTTACAATATATTGTGATGGTTTTTGCCATACATCAATATGAGTGAATAGCACTGAAACATATACATCACCATGTGTAAAGCAGAGAGCCTGCGGAAGTTTAACGTATGAAACAGGGAACCCAAATCCAGCGGGCCAATTAATTTTTGAGGGGCCTCTCTGATGTCATAGTGGCAAACATGTGCTGTGTGGAAGCACTGTCTTCCATGAACGACCATGTGAAGGTGATTCAGTACAAAAAATAGTGAAATAGAAGACTTAGTCCCAATCTTTCTGAATCATCTTTGGAAAAGATGCCTGTCCCAAATAAAAGGAAGAGATTACATTACATACATTTTCAAACAGCTCCACAGAGCCCTAGAAATTTCCCAGTATATCTCATGGGACCATTCTGGAAAGAAATAAAAATTGAGATTGTGGGACAGTGCCGTTTGCTGTCTTATATTTGTGTTTCATAAAAGATCTCATCTAAAGAAAATTTTTGAAGACTGAAAATATGCACATTATGCTATTTCTAAAGTCTTTGCAACAATACAACTGCAATCTTTTGATTAAAAATTTTAGTGGGATATTTGACAGAGTGGGGTAAAGTTACCCTAAAAAATAATTTTTATGCACCTGTAAGTTGTTAAGTGTGCTCAAAAAGCAGCTGTTGTTTAACAATATTATCTAATTTACATCCTGTCTATCATTACATAATATGAAAGCCAAAAAAAAAAATGGCCCCACAAAAGACATCTCCACTCTAATCCTTGAAACCAGTCAATTTTATCTTATGTGGAATAAAAGAATCTTTGCATATGTGATAAAGTTAAAGAACTTGAGATGGGGAGATGAACCTAGATTATCCAGGTAGGCCCAAAAGGCAATGACATGTGTACATGTAAGAAGGAGGCACTGGGAGATCTGATGCAGGGAGGAGAAGGTGGAACAGGAAGAGATTTGAAGATGCTGGCATTGAAATTAAAGTGATATGGCCACCAGTCAAGGAATGCCAACAGTCACCAGAAGCTGGAGGAGGTAAGGGATAACCCCCTGGAGCCTTTGGAGAGAGCATGACCCTGCTGACATCTTGATTTCATCCGAGTGATACTGATTTCAATCTTCTGGCCTCAAAAACTATGAGACAATGTATTTCTGTCATTTTAAGCCACCAAGTTTGTGGTAATTTGTTACAGCAGCCAAAGGAACCTCATATACAGGAAGACGACTTTTTTTTTTTTCTTTCTGATGTCCTACTTTTCATCTTTTGAAAACAGCACAGGCTGGCCACAAATAAAGATGGCAGAGTTATGGAAAGACTTCTGACTGCTCATTTGCTGTAATCTCTAGTAACATAAAAGAAAGGACTTTTTTAAAATAAACTTTTTATTGAAGTAAATCAAATATACTGACAAAGAAATCATGAGTTGAGCACTCAGTGAATTTTCATAGTAAATTAAATAAGCAGCACCAATCACCCCTGTTCTAGTCACTAACTCGCCCAACAGTAATCACTTGACTTCTAACACCGAAGAGATTCATATTCCCTTTTTTTGTACTTTACCTAAACGGAATCATATAACATATACTCTTTTAGATCTGTCTATGTTTGCTTAACATTTTATTCCTGGCATTCTCCTATATTGCTGCACACAGTAGGAGACTATTTCATCATGAGACCACTCTGGAAAGAAGGAAAAACTGAGACTGTGGGGCAGTGCTGTTTGCTGTTTTAAATTTGTGCTCCACAAAAGTATTTCACAGAGTATTTATCCACTTTTGGACATTTGCATTATTTCTAGTTTTAATCTATTATAAAGAGCATAGCTATGAATATTTGGGGGCAGTGAGTGCCTAGGTTGAAACTGCTGGACCATGGGGTATGTATATTTAGAACAAAGGATTTTATAAGAATAAAAGTACAATTTCAAAGTCACTCTCATTTCATTATGCAGATATTACTCAACTACATTTCTATTTTTTGACCTTAAAATAGTAGATGAATTGTGAACCACCTAAGTCTTCTGATTAGATGCACTTAGAAAAACTGGATAAACTCTGAAGTTAAGAGTTTTACGTTTAATTGGTATTTTTCAAGGTCACCTTAATGTAGTAAAACATCTTTAAAAATTAGAATTAATTTTAAAAGCCCAAATTTAGTACCTGGCACTTTAGAAATTTTCTTTCATATAATTTGGTAGGAGGAAGAACATTAGACCTACAGAATCCTTAGTAAAGTTGATATGTTACCCTAAAGGAGCATGGAACACATCTTGATAACCTTGCAACTTCTCATATAATCCAGAAGGATACAAAACTACAATGAAGTGCATGTTCTCAGACTTGAATGGAGGCAAAAAGATGAAAATATAATTAAGCCAATTGTGTTTCTTTGAGACATTTCCAACATTTCCAGCCAGCAGAACAATGGTGAAATTTTTTTTTTCCTTTTTCAGCAGAAATAGATTCTTTTCAACCATTCTACTTTGAATATATTTTGGGGTTTTTTTTTGAATTGCCTTTTTCTCCTCCTCCCTAGGATAGTAATGCTCTGAGCTCTATATAGGTGTGCATAAAAGATTTTACAAAACACAAAATGTTAAAATTATGGTTAAAACAGCTAGCTGTTAGAGGAGAATACTATCAGCTTGGGACTGAAAGAATCTGAGGTCTTAAGGTTTACAGACTCAAAATGAAAGCACAGATATAACACCTAGTTGTGAAAATTAGGTCACATTCACAGAACCATTTGACTGCTCACTTTGCATCTGAAAGTGCAATACTTGAGGAAATACGACTATTTTAATGACAGACTGTGTCAGCAATTACAGAAACAAGGCCTGATGCCCTGAAAATAGTCTCCTTTCCTTGCTGTCTTTGTCCTTGTAAATAGTTTAGATTGAGTTGGAATTTTGGTCTTCATCCTACACCTTACTTCTCATCCAGCAGTAATCCCTAACTCAAAACTAATTTGTAAAGGTCAAACTAAAATCTGGAAGCACCCTAAGAACCCATGAATAGTTAAAAGGCTACACAGCTTCTGGTTAGGCACACTGGATTCCTTTTAATAACAGATTCAGTGAGAAAAAATAAAATAGATGCATCTATTCAGTAAGAAAATCCAAGTAAAAAGAGAACCTATTGATTGCTTTCTCCACTATAAAAGTACACAGTTGAGAAAAGATTATAACTACTTCCCTAGTATTTAAAGTGTATGAGAAACAATTCACTCAATCAACCAACATTTAGTAAGGATGGCACTCTTTGGGGCACTAGGGATAGTGAATAGAACAGACAACAACCTCCCCCATGAAGCTGATATTTTAAGTGAAGGGAAAAAGAAAATAAATTGGTGTTGTATAACCAGTGTGGGGACGTAATCTGAAATCTTAAACAGGTTGCATGAGAAGACCTCACTACACCATGATATATGAACAAAGATCTGAAGGAGGTGACAGAGTCAGGGCAGTTGGAGGAAGAGGGTGAGCCAGGAGGCTAGCTGGGGGAAAAGCATCCGAGGCAAAGAGAAAAACCAGTCTAGCACTTTGGGAGAGGAACAGTATCTCCTGTTACTGCTACAACAGAGGCACATTGTACCTAGTGTGGAGCAAGAGAGAGGGAAGACTAAGAGACAAACAGCAACAATGAAGAGTCAGATGACTACAAAGAACCTTGTGAGCAACTGTAGGAACTTAGGATTTTGTTCTTAGAGAGATGAGAGGCCATTATAAATAGATGCTGAACATATGCTGAATTGTGCTGCAGAAGATACAGCACAATTTGTGTCTCAAGATATCACACTGGTTGCTCTGTTGAGAAAAAACTGAAAGGGAACAACAGTGAAAAGAGAGAGAATAGCAGACTGTTAAAATAAGATAAAACAGGTGAGAAAGGAGGGGCTTGGATCAAAATGTAAATGTGCTGAGAAGAAGTCAAGTTCTGGACGTATTTTCAAGGCAGAAGTGATACAATTTGTTGACGGGTTGGAGCATACAAGACACAGGAGTCCAAAGGAATTCAAAATTTTGGCTTGAGCACCTAGAAGGATTAAGGTACCAGGAAGGAAGTTTGGGGAGGGTGGAATACGGGAGGGAAGGAAAGAAATTTGTATGGGGTTGGCCAAGTGTGATATGCTTATAGAACAAAGGTAAAATTGTGGACTATAAACATGGGTATGCGAGTCTGGAGTTTAGGGGGAGAGTTCCAGGGTCGTGATGAGAAGTTACGAATTATCAGCATGAAGATGGTATTTAAAGCTATGATATTAGAAGAGATCTCCACGACTGAGTATACGCAGACAAGACGTCTAAGGCCTCAGTTCTGGGGTTCTCAGGGGATTAAGAACATGGATGGACTTTATCTGGAACTCATAACAAGAAGCATTCCAGATAGTCACAAAGTGATTCTGGATGAAATGATCCCATAAAATATTGCAAGGTAAGACCATAAAATGAGTGGTGATTTTAACTAGATGCTTTCAAAAATTCCTTCCAAACACTGTTTGATTTTTGTGAGTAGAAATGAAATCTTCCTTTATCCTAATAAAATTCTAATATATAAATATTTTATATCAGTATGTGTGAGTATGATTTATTTATACCTTATATATGAGGATCAGTCTTTTATGATGCAGATAATATACTACAGTTAAAAAAAATACTGCTTGGATTTGAAATTTAAGCATCTGGTGGATGTTTCAAAGAGTTGCCATTAGATTCATGAGGATCAGTGATTTCAATATAAACAGAATATATAAACATCACACTAAAGAAGATATACAGAAGGCAAATAAGCACATGAAAGGTTGCTTCACATTGTATGTTATGTGGTAATGCAAATTAAAACAAAGAGACACAAGTATACACCTGTTAGAATGGCCTAAATCAGGAACACTGACATCAAAGTCTGGAGAGAATGTGGAGCAATGAGAACTCTCATTCACTGCTGGTAGGAATGCAAAATGGTATAACTAATTTGGAAGACATTTTGGTAGCTTCTTACAGAACTATATTCTCACCGATCAATCCAGCAATTACACTTCTTGGCACTTACCCAAAGGAACTGTAAACTTATGATCACACAAAACCTTACACACAGATGTTTACAGCAGCTTTATTCATAATTGCCAAAATGTGGAAGCAACAAAGATATTCTTCAGTAAGTTAATGCATCAATAAACTGGTATATGTAAACAATGGAATATTATTAATCACCTAAAAGAAATGAGTTATCAAGTCATGAAAAGGGACAAGGAGAAAATTTAAATACGTTTTACCAAGTGAAAGGAACAAATCTACATATGACATTATACATTTGTCCACACCCAAACAATGTACACCAAAAGTGAATCATAATATAAATAGTAATGGGTGATTATGCTGTGTCAATGTAGGTTCATCAATTGCAAAAAAAAAAAAAATTAACCATTCTGGTGAATGATGTTGATAATGGAGGTGGCAATGCCTGGGGGAGAGGGCAGAAAATATATGGGAACTCTATGTACCATCCTCTTAATTTTGCTGTAAACCTAAATTGGTCTTCAAAAAAAATGTTTTAAGAAATAAAATATTTTAAGATGTTTTAATAATGTTTTAAGAAATAAAATATTAATTAGACCAAGATTACCCCATGTTTTCTTGTTAAAGTCCTGAGTTGATTTTACCAAGAGACATAGAGATATACTGAATAGTCTTTCTTTAATCTGATACAGCTAGATTAAGTAATGTGAGAAGAGCTTTTATAAGACTGACAATTTTGATAAATGTTTACTTGTTTAGTAAAATTAAAATTAAAGTCACTTGTGTGGAAAATATTTAAAAATCGGGACTATCAGTAAACCTAACAGTATTTCATGCTACACATATCAATTTCAATATGATACTTTTAGTTTAGACTACACATATCTTCTGTGTGAACAGCCCCTAACCTCTATAAACCCTGGAGGAAAATGTTTAATACGCAAGATCTCATATTATTCCTCCTGCATGGACTCTGGTTCTTTACTTTTAGAATGTGCTTGTAACATTAAATACAATACTTTTTACCGCTATTTTCACCTTGTACATCTTTAGAATTAAATTCACCAAGCATGACTTCTGTAAGGCTGAAATATTTCCACTGTCATGTACAAATCAACAGAACATCTTTTCTATCCTTTCTTAACACTCACTTTCAAAATTACTCAATTTATGTAACTTAAAAAGAGAATCAAAGCTTCAAAAACTGTGTAAGAGTTAATACTCGAATGCTACTAAACTGTACATGATGCTATAAGACAATTTCATTAAGAACTACACCTCTCTTTTCTCAAGGAAATGCTGTTTCTCAGTCAAGCAACATGTTCTTTCCTCACTGTAGCCCATTTAAGCCACAATTTCAAACGTAAAAACATTTAATCCTAAAAGTTTAAGTAGTCTATGAGAAGTAAATTACTTACAGAGAAAATACTTTTTTAATTAAAGATTCTTACTCATGAGAATTAAAGACTCAAGTTTATCAAAGCCCATTAATCCCCCATCTTCTTGGAGGAATTTGAACAAAACAAAGGTAAGTAAGTGACCACATCTTAAACTGAGATGTGAATACCCACAATAGCTAACCCAGACCCCAAGTGAGCCTAGCAAAGCCTGGTTGGTTTATTGGTCTAGAAAGCCTGTCAGCTGGTGAGCTATTGGCTGAGTTGGGCCTCTCTTCTTCTGGTAATGGCAGGCTTCTAAGAGAACAACTGGAAACAACCAAGTCTCTTGAGGCCTAAGTTTAGAAAGTGAAAGTGAAGTCGCTCAGTTGTGTCCAACTCTTTGTGACCCCATGGACACCAGGCTCCTCCGTCCATGGGATTTTCTAGGCAAGAGTACTGGAGTGGGTTGCCATTTAGAAAAGGCACTGTCAAATTTACCATAGCCTGCTGCTCCAAGCAAATGACAAACCAGGCTTCAACTTAAAAGGTAGGAAGTAAAATTTACCTCTTGAAGCGAGAAAACACAAAGACATCACAAATGGGTGCAGATGATGGGGTTTTACTAAGGCTGGACTAAGAAGGAACCTGTTAAGAGACAGGGTCACAGGGGTAGGCAGGAGATTAACAGTGGAGCCTGGAGACCAGCTAAGAGGCTACTGCAACAATCCAGTGGAGAAATCAAACCGCTGATTTTCAAGTGGCAAACTCCCAGTACATACTGCCTTATGAAAATTTCATCCTCCTGAGCAAGCATCTGAAACTCAAATAAGGTATGCCTTACCAACTCATTCTCTGAACACCCTTTATTTTCATGTTCTAATCCCTTTATTCTTTCCAACAATCAAAGTTTAGTTTTTTTCATAAGGTAAAGGTATGGAACAAAAAAAATTAACTAAGTAAAATTTGAATCTGTAGCAATTCCCACAATTAATACTCAATTTATGTAACATGCTTTTTAAATTCCAAAGATACATACGGATTTGAAGTAATGTCATTGTTTTTTAGAAAATCCAAAGGTTCAAGTTATAAAAATATCCACAATAAATGATTCACTAAACAACAAAACTAGTGACAAGGAAATTGGGAAATAACAATTTCCCAGTAGAAATAACAATAGAAACATAACAAACTGTTCATACTTATGCAAGCTATAAACTTGACAGCTAACACACAGAGCAGCCGCATGCTTTAATGGATGGTACTTGAACCATTTACAGCACTTTTTTATAGATTCACCTATCTTTTACTTTCAGTTCACTAATTACATAAGAACATGATCTCCAGACCCAGACCCTTGAAGTTTAACAGGGAAACGTGGAAATTTTAATTTTATCCATAAACATACGCCTTAGAATTATTCAAACTGAAAAAAAAAAAAAAGGTAAATGAAAAGCACTATAACTTGCTTATCTTTCTTCTTCTAATTGTTTAGGCACTAAGTTGTGTCTGAATCTTTGTGACTCCATGAAGTATACCCGCCATGCTTTTCTGCCATGGGATTTCCCAGGCAGGAATAGTGGACTGGGTTACCATTTGCCTTTTTTGTAACCCACATCTTTATCATTTCAACCTTTCCTGACTGTGATTCAGAACCAGCCTTGAGAGGTCATTAAGATCACAACAGAATCTTTACAGAATCACACTTATACTATATGAAGCAAAAAGAAAAAGAGCCCTATTTTAAAAGTTCAGTAGAACAAAATTATCTAATTTGCCTTGAACTTTAGCCCATTAATTCTCATTATCACCAAATGGTTGGACTTAACACATTTTCTGTCATTTCATACTTCTAAGGTTTTACTACATGAGTGAAAGACATAAACTTTATAATGCATTAAATTTAATTCACGATTTCATTCTCTCAAAAAATATTGCATGTGTTCACAAGAAAAGTTCAATTGTATGGATTAAAAGAAACATGATAATTATGAGACAAGAGAATGGAATATTACCTGATTATCTGCCATGCATTAGACTGTTTGGGGGGTGCATTTTCTTTTCTCATAGAAACCACAGAAGTTCAACAGTTCAGTAATTTGCCCAAGGTCATAGTTAATACATAGCAGAGACTAGACTACAGCATACAACTACCCACTGTAATGACTATACTTTTTCCCCTGTACCACATTTTTAAAGCATGTCAGACAGCTCATTATAAAAGGTAATAAAAAGAATTTTTACAGAACTCTTAAAACTATTTTTCACATTCACACCATAACATATCCAACAGCTCTGATGACTTCAGTTCTATGCTCCACATTTGCCAGGCCCCTCAAAAATGTAACATATTTATCCTTGAAGTGCAAAAATAGTAAAGTATACAAAATTTCAAATTATTCCAAATTATGGCTTAAAAAGCTTTAAAATATTTCTAATTATTGATAAGTATCATGGGAGCAGTGGCAAAATGAAGTAAGCCATTAAGGGACTACCATCAGCTGAGAAGTGTTTGAGAAATGGGATCATTATATTTCTTCCCAGATTGTCCACTTTTGTCTCCTACAGCCACTGCAGCTCATTGATACATTTAGAACTTAAAATTCAGTTATCAGATTACTATACCATCGTTGTTGTTGTTGTTGTTCATTCACTAAGTCGTGTTCGACTCTTTGCAACTCCCTGGACTGCAGCACACTAGGCTTCCCTGTCCTTCACCATCTCCCAAAGTATTATCAAACTCATGTCCATCAAGTCAGTGATGCCATCCAACCATCTCAACCTCTCTCACCCCCTTCTCCTCCTGCCCTCAATCTTTCCCAGCATCAGGGTATTTTCCAATGAGTCAGCTCTTCACATCAGGTGGCCAAAGTATTGGAGCTTCAACTTCATCATTAATCCTTCCAATGAATATTCAGGGTTGATTTCCTTTAGGAAGGACTGATTTGATCTTGCTGTCCAAGGGACTTCCAAGAGTCTTCTCCAGCCCTACAGTTCAAAAGTACTCAGCCTTCATTATCATCCAACTCTCACATCTATACACAACTACTGGAAAACTGTACCTTTGACTAAATAGACGTTTGTCAGCAAAATGACATCTCTGCTTTTTAATGTGCTATCTAGGTTTGTCATAGTTTTTCTTCCAAAGAACAAGTGTCTTAATTTCATGGCTGCAGTTACCATCTGCAATGATTTTGGAGTCCAAGAAAATAAAGTCTGTCACTGTTTCCACTGTTACCCCATCTATTTGCATGAAGTGATGGGACCAGATTCCATGATCTTCATTTTTAGGAATGTTGAGTTTTAAGCCAGCTTTTTCACTCTCCTCTTTCATGTTCCTCAAGAGGCTCTTTAGTTCCTTTTTGCTTTTTGCCACTAGAGTGGTATCATCTGCATATCTGACACTGCTGATATTTCTCCAGGCAATCTTGATTCCAACTTGTGATTCATCCAGTGTGGCATTTTGCATGATGTACTCTGCACAGAAGTTAAATAAGCCGAGTGACAATATACAGCCTTGATGTACTCCTTTCCCAATTTTGAACCATTCTGTTGTTCCATGTCTGGTTTTAACTGTTGCTTCTTCACCTGCATACAGGTTTCTCAGTAGGCAGGTAAGATGGACTGGTATTCCTGTCTCCTTAAGAATTTTCCAATTTGTTGTGATCCACACAGTCAAAGGCTTTAGCACAGTCAATGAAGCAGAAGTATATGTTTTTCTGGAATTCTCTTGCTTTCTCTATGAACCAATGGATGTTAGCAATTTGACCTCTGTTTACTTTGCCTTTCCTAAATCCAGCCTGTACATCTGTTAGGTTCTCAATTCACATACTGTTGAAACCTAGCTTGAAGGATTTTGAGTATAACCTTGCTAGCATGTGAAATGAGTGCAACTGTATGGTAGTTTGAACATTCTTTGGTATTTTCCTTCTTTGGGATTGGAATGAAAATTGACCTTACTATGTATTTTATTTCCATATTTATAATCATCTCTACTAAAATATGTAGTCAAAATTCAAAGTGGCTAAAGTCAAATAAATACAAATATTTAGCAATGCTTTTAATTCATAGGTAATCTATAAGCAAACTACACAGAAACCAATACCACACTTGGCCTTTTCCCTGTCCTAGAAAAAAATGTTCTTTATCTGATATGTTTCAGACTAAAACTTGCCAGATTTTATTAGATATTTTCCAAAAAACACTCCCCAAGCAAATATGATGTATACCAAAAAGTGGATAAACATGGTTTAGATGATGACCGTCAATTTAATTGTCATTTTTTCCTTTTTAATTTACACTATAAATAGAGAAGATTGTGAGCATAAGGCTTCTGTCTGTTTATTTTAGGCAGAATATTCTTAGTAATACTCTATAAAGATAACAATATCTATTGTTTTGCCTTGTTTTTCTTCTACTAACTTTATTTTTACACTAAAAAGCTTTTGCTATCATCTCTAAAATGTTTCTGTGTACTTCCTAACTTTAAATCTGTAATACATAATTCTTGGTGATCAGTTTAGTCTATGAGTTGGATTTTTTTCTTCTGTCAACTGTCCTATTAAGTTATGCATTTTGGTATAGTATTTGCAAGAAGTCCTCAATCTCCCACTCATAAAAGAGTTTGTAGTGAACATAATAAGTATAAATGTATCTACCGGTAGACTATTGGAATATTAAGTATTGCATACTTTGCTACAATAAAAATTGGAAAAGACATTTTCAAAAGATTTATAGCTTCTCTTCAAGCTTAGGTATTAGAATATGCAAACATCACATTTTGACAAACATTTACAATATTTTTTTCATATTATATTGAAAATTATTTTCCTCTGAAATCATCTTCTCACATTCAAGATTTAATAGTCAATATATGTAATACTATACTGGAGGAAATTTGTTCATAAACAGAACTACTGCACAAGAATACATATAAAACACACCTCCACTGCAAATTTGATTCTCTGCCTGTTGCCATTAAGAAGCTGATTTGGGTCACATAACCTAAGGTTTCTCAACAGCTCCTGTTACTACTGTATCTGTCTCATTCTAGCTTCCCAATGGAGTCACCACTGGGACTAAAACAACTGTATGCTACAAAATGGAAAAAAGAGATAAAGTCCAATAATATAGCATCTAATATTTAGAGAATTAATAAACAAGCATTTCTTTATAATAAAGCAGATTAAATTCATTGTAAGTGTGTTTCCCCACACATAAAAATAAAATCTCTAAACAGGATATATTTTTTAATCCTTTAAAAGTTTTAGTGTTGAAAAAAAACGTATTTACTGGTAAAATATGAATATGGCCTATATCAAATTAATGTATTGTTTCAATGTCAATTTCCTGGGTTTGACAACATATGACAATTATGTAAAACGTTATCATCAGAGGTAAGTAAGTAAAGTACATGGGGGAAATCACAGTATTTTTGGCAACTTGTGTAGTTACAGCATTATTTCAATATAATAAGTTTAAAAATTTGCTTTGTGAAATTTACTACTCTATAAGGTTACTTTCAGATTTTCTATTAGTTTAGAATTCTATAACCATAAGTCATTTTCAGGTAATACATAATCAGAGCTTCAATACCCAATACCATTTTGGTATAAAGGATGTAACACTTTTTAATTTGTGCTATTTTTTTCTCTTCTCTCAAAGCAACTTCATGAGCACATATTTCAATTTTAAACTCTACTATATTTTCTAAAATGCCCTTTTACTTGGTGGGTCTTTTCACATATTTACTCAATGAAAGTGTAAACGATGTCATAATTTCTTCTTCATATTTTCCCAAAAAGTTAATTTCCTCAAGCTGTCTCCAAGGGAAACATCTTCAACATGAATTTCCTTCTGTAGACAAGTCACTGAAGTATGCAACATAAAAATAAAATATTTCCCATAGAGTAATTATAAATAAATATATACTAACACAATATTTGCCAGCTATTTGTCATCATCATTACATAGCAGTCCCGTCTCAACTTGACATTTAAATGTGGCTTGAGCTCTCACTGTCAACATGGACTTGCTCAGTATCTTAAACACTAGCTGTTCATTAAAAAAGTTTATACAGAATTTGGAATTATCTATAATTAAAAACAGCTATTGTCCTAGAATATTATTTCATTATTGTGCCTGATAATTTACAATTTGCTTCACTATCTTGGATAACACTTCATAGTAATATTTTAAGTCCATCTTAATACAAATAAAATACATGTCATTAATTTTTAAATTAAGATAGTATATAATACTCTAAAGATAAAATATATGGGTATATTTATTTTACTTAGCATTTTTCACTTAGATTCTGCCTAGTGCTGTCTAGCATTTGTGTTAACATATAAGAAGATTAAATTTTAGAAATACTATTGAAAGTCAATAAAATATTTCATTCATGACCTAAAATGTGCATTTACCAAAATGTATACTTAGTTTGTATCCAACCAGTCCATTCTAAAGGAGATCAGTCCTGAGTGTTCTTTGGAAGGAGTGATGCTAAAGCTGAAACCCCAGTACTTTGGCCACCTCACGTGAAGAGTTGACTCACTGGAAAAGACTCTGATGCTGGGAGGGACTGGGGGCAGGAGGAGAAGGGGACGACAGAGGATGAGATGGCTGGATGGCATCACCGACTCGATGGACGTGCGTTTGAGTGAACTCCGGGAGTTGGTGATGGACAGGGAGGCCTGGTGTGCTGCAATTCATGGGGTCACAAAGAGTCGGACACGACTGAGCAACTGAACTGAACTGAACTGATACTTAGTTTGTAATCTCTTTTGCTGTTTAAAACTTTAGTAGTAGTGTTAGTCGCTCAGTCGTGTCCGACTCTTTGCGATCCCACAGACTGTAGCCCCCCAGGCTCCTCTGTCCATGGGATTCTCCAGGCAAGAATACTGGAGTGGATTGCCATTCCTTTCTCCAGAGTACCTTCCAGACCCAGGGATCGAACCTGGGTCTCCTGCTTTGCAGGCAGATTCTTTACCATTTGAGATACAGGGAAGACCTTTTAAACTTTAAGTAAATATAAAAACTACAAGTAGTCACATAAAATACAGTAAGAAAGAAGTAACCCTCATTCATTTTTCTTTTTTTTTTTTTTTAATTTTTCAGCACTTTTTTTTTTAATTTGATAAATTTAACGCCTTTTATTTCCATACCTCATTTTACTGTGCTTTGCTTTAGTGAGCTTTATAGATACATGTTTTTTTTTTTTTTTCCTTGTTAATTTTCTGTTTAGTTGATCTATCCATAAGTGTGAGTGGGGTATTAAAGTCTCCCACTATTATTGTGTTATTGTTAATTTCTCCTTTCATACTTGTTAGGATTTGTCTTACATACTGCGGTGCTCCCATGTTGGGTGGATATATATTTATAATTGTTATATCTTCTTCTTGGATTGATCCTTTGATCATTCTGTAGTGACCTTCTTTGTCTCTTTTCACAGCCTTTGTTTTAAAGTCTAATTTATCTTATATGAGTATTGTGACTCCTGCTTTCTTTTGGTCCCAATTTGCATGGAAAATCTTTTTCCAGCCCTTCACTTTCAGTCTGTATGTGTCCCCTGTTTTGAGGTGGGTCTCTTGTAGACAACATATGTAGGGGTCTTGTTTTTGTATCCATTCAGCCAGTCTTTGTCTTTTGGTTGGGGCATTCAACCCATTTACGTTTAAGGTAATTACTAATAAGTATGATCCCGTTGCCATTTCCTTTATTGTTTTGGGTTCGAGTATATACACCATTTTTGTGTTTCCTGTCTAGAGAATATCCTTTAGTATTTGTTGGAGAGCTGGTTAGGTGGTGCAGAATTCTCTCAGCTTTTGCTTGTCTGAAAAGCTTTTGATTTCTCCTTCATACTTGAATGAGATCCTTGCTGGGTACAATAATCTGGGCTGTAGGTTATTTTCTTTCATCATTTTAAGTATGTCTTGCCATTCCCTCCTGGCTTGAAGAGTTTCTATTGAAAGATCAGCTGTTATCCTTATGGGAATTCCCTTGTGTGTTATTTGTTGTTTTTCCCTTGCTGCTTTTAATATTTGTTCTTTGTGTTTGATCTTTGTTAATTTGATTAATATGTGTCTTGGGGTGTTTCTCCTTGGGTTTATCCTGTTTGGGACTCTCTGGGTTTCTTGGACTTGGGTGATTATTTCCTTCCCCATTTTAGGGAAGTTTTCAACTATTATCTCCTCAAGTATTTTCTCATGGTCTTTCTTTTTGTCTTCTTCTTCTGGAACCCCTATGACTCGAATGTTGTAGCGTTTAATATTGTCCTGGAGGTCTCTGAGATTGTCCTCATTTCTTTTAATTCGTTTTTCTTTTATCCTCTCTGATTCATTTATTTCTACCATTCTATCTTCTAATTCACTAATCCTATCTTCTGCCTCTGTTATTCTACTATTTGTTGGCTCCAGAGTGTTTTTAATTTCACTTATTGCATTATTCATTATATATTGACTCTTTTTTATTTCTTCTAGGTCCTTGTTAAACCTTTCTTGCATCTTCTCAATCCTTGTCTCCAGGCTATTTATCTGTGATTCCATTTTAATTTCAAGATTTTGGATCAATTTCACTATCATTATTTGGAATTCTTTATCAGGTAGATTCCCTATCTCTTCCTCTTTTGTTTGGTTTGGTGGGCATTTATCCTGTTCCTTTATCTGCTGGCTATTCCTCTGTCTCTTCATCTTGTTTAAATTGCTGAGTTTGGGAGTCCTTTCTGTATTCTGGCAGTTTGTGGAGTTCTCTTTATTGTGGCGTTTCCTCGCTGTGTGTGGGTATGTAGAGGTGGCTTGTCAAGGTTTCCTGGTTAGGGAAGCTTGTGTCGGTGTTCTGGTGGGTGGAGCTGTATTTCTTCTCTTTGTTCAGTCGCGCTATGGGGAGGGAGGGAGGGATGCTGCAAACAAATGACACTGGCGTGCGCTCGCAATGCCTCAGCCATACTGGGTCTGCCCCCGCTCACGGCGCGTGTAGCCTCCCTGCCCACACTGCTCAGGCTCTAGGTTGTTCCGCTGGGAACAATCCGAGGCTGGCCCTGGGTTGCATGCACCTCCCAGGTCCAAGCCGCTCAGGTTCAGGCACTCAGGTAGTCCTCAGAGGCGCAGACTCAGTTGGGGCTGCATTTTGTGCTCTTCCCAGGTCCGAGCAGCTCAGGTGATGAGGTGTTTGGCGAGCGCCAATGCTGCGACTTATCGTCTCCCCGCCACTTGGTTATCTGGGTGTAAAACCGGCGCACCTTCTCAGGCAGATGTTGACCGTCCAGACCCCCAATAAGTTTTAGTTAGCAAAGAAGCCAGTTTTATAGATAATGTCTCTCTGGGGCTGCGATTGCCCCCTTCCGGCTCTGGCTGCCTGTCACCGGAGGGGGAAGGTTTGCAGCCGGCTACCTCTGTTTAGTCCTTTGTTCCGTGCGTGGGCTGGCGGTGTCTTAGGTTAGGGCTGGCTTTTCGCATGGTAGATATCCCACAGTCTGGTTTGCTAGCCCAAATTATTTCGCTCAGATAGTGCTCAGGGTATTCAGGCCAGATTCTTACTCTCAGCGATGCAGCCCGCGCCGCGCCTCCCTGCCCAGCCCCCGCTTGCTAATGGCGGATGCAGGCGTCTGCGCTGCTTCTCCGCTGGAGGAGTTACCGTAGGGCTTGCAATCTGCGAGTTTTAATGGTTTATTTATTTTTTCTCCCTGTTATGTTGTCCTCTGTGCTTCCAAAGCTCGGCACGGATTCGGCAGTGAGAAGGTTTCCTGGTGTTTGGAAACTTCTCTCTTTTTAAGACTCCCTTCCCGGGACGGAACTCCGTCCCTCCCTCTTTTGTCTCTTTTATTGTCTTTAATATTTTTTCCTACCTCCTTTCGAGGAGTTGGGTTGCTTTTCTGGGTGCCTGATGTCCTCTGCCGGCATTCGGAAGTTGTTTTGTGGAATTTACTCGACGTTTAAATGCTCTTTTGATGAATTTGTGGGGGAGAAAGTGTTTTCCCCATCCTACTCCTCCGCCATCTTGGCGCCTTCCCCCCATTTTTCTTAACATTTGTAACCAATGGGCTAATTTTGTTTATTTCAAATCTACTGTTTAGATGCAGGAATTGGAAGTATGCATTCCATCTGAAACAAGTGCTAATGATTCGAAACCTCTATAAATTGACTGTCAAAATGAACAGGTATAGCTGAGTGTGCTACCTGTCTAACTGGGAGTTCTCCTAATAAACCTCTGAGTAGAATTCAATGTTTATTTGAGCATATAAATAATACATATGTGTTCATTTGAAGCTTACGTATATTATTGAACATCGATCACAAATACAGCAATTATTTAGAGTTGAAAACAAAAATATTTTTCATGGAGTAGTTTATCACTAGCATTGTTTGGAACTGTCAGGTCGTGGTATTATTGTTTTCTATTCTTTTCCAGAAAAGTGGCCCCTTTCATTTCCTTTACTGAGGTCCTTCACCCAGATTGGAACTCTACCGTATACTGAACAGTATACTCTTTCCTAAAAGGATCACACTCATATTTCTTCTCTGCACCTTTGCTTTTTCTGTTTCTTCTTTGGGGAATACTCATCCTTTTCACCTCTCATTATTTCCAGCTGTCAAAATCTGATCTCTCATCCTTGTTCAAGTTGTTCGAATACTATATAACCCAAGAATTAGATTCTGCGTAATGCTGTGGAGAATACACTGAATAGTGAATGATAAGGCCTCATTTCTGGTACCTATGGTCAAAAAATACACTCCATTGTTTACCAGATGTGCCAGCTCTCTGGGCCTCAATGTCTAGAACTGAGGGTTTACACTAGATGGATCCTAAGACCTCTTCCAGTGTTTTGAAAACTACAGTTCTATGATACGGTATCTATCCTTAAGATATTTTTTCCTCTAGGTCCACACAGCAACTCATTGTGTAGAAATGAAAATCTAATTCTTCCTAAATAATTTCATGGAATTTGGGTTTCTGGTGATAAGTAGAATTAACACTAGGAATCCGTGAATATTGAGGATACATAATCTGCAGTTGGTTCTCTGACAGAGACAATAACACCTAAGATGCTTCACTTACAAGAGGAGATTCAAAATGAATGAAAAAGCACAGCGGAGTTTGCAAGCAGCAAGAGATGGGACCTCAGAAAAGGAGATGGAGTGTGCTATCAGCATGTCAGAGGGCAGAGAGGGGTGGCAGGCAGGGATGTTGGAGATGTAGGAAAAAAGAATCAAACTGTGGTGAAACTGATGCTTGGTAAACCAAAGGACTAGTAATCAAAATGAGTCTCAAAAAGTGGGATGAGTATTACCTTTGCTACAGTAGCACTCTGTGAGAGAACACTGCCTCATGATGCAATAGGCATACCCTGACTCCCCAGGGAACTAGTGGAAAAGAATCCACCTGCCAACGCAGGAGATGCAAGAGACAAGAGTTCGAACCCTGGGTCAGAAAGATCCCCTGGAAGAGGGCATGGCAACCAACTCCAATATCTGTGCCTGGAGAATCCCATGGACAGGGGAGCCTGGCGGGCTACAGCCCAAGGGGTGGCAAAGAGTTAGACACAACTGGAGTGACTTAGCATACAACCTTGTTACCTATGAGTGGGAGGGCATAAAGACATAAGAATATTTCTCATCTGTCTGTGCGCCACCCAGAACTCTAGTCAATCATTTCAGCTGTCCTCAAACGAAAATTTCCTTTCTTTAAAACACAGAGACAAGTGTTTCAGAAAAACATTAAAAAATTATTTACAGAATTATAAGTAGGCCTTTGTTTCCACTTCATGACACTTTTAAAGAAAACATGGCTGGGACTTTGAAAATGGAGAGTGTCACCTATCCTCTCCTTCCAGCTTATGCTTAAGAGGACATGAAGGCAGGCCTAAAACACTGGATTACACAGTAAGATGAAATTGCACACCAAATTTCTATTCTCATAATAAATTAACCTCTCTGAGTTCACCTTCCATCTTATTAAATAAGAAGGAATCATTAACTATTCTTTAAAACATTTCCCACCCTCATCTCTATTTCCTTATACCTTGGTCTCCTTTTTTTTTTTTTTCCAAGGAAAACCACAGGCAAAACTATTTTATCTTTCCATTGCTAATACATGGGTTAACTACTGTCAACGAGAAAATCAGTCAACAGACATAAGCAAAGTGAAAACAGATAGGACGTCAGACAAGCAGCCTTTGGGTCATGATAACAATAACAGCTAAATATGATGGTGGTGGTGGTGATGATAACAACCAAGTATTGAAGGCATGCTGTAAGGTAAGGGTAAAATTTCTTAAGTATTAACATCTCTCATTAGAAAATCTTGAGTTTCCTTGTCAGAGATATGTGCCATTGAGGAAACATAAACTTCCTTTATTTGAAGACTTGCATCAACTATGAAAATTAGAAATATAAAAATGAAACATAGTTAATTTACCATATCCTAATATTCTGTACAGCATCATCAAAGCCTCTTCTTCCTAAACCAGTTCCAATGGCCTATTTTCCTCTTAGCTACTTCACAGAAAGATATAAGTTAGTATCTCACAATTCAAGCAAATCCTTTCAATTTTATTTATTTTTAATTTGTATTAGTGTGTTAGTGTGTTTTTAATATATGTGAGATACACTCACACACAAATACACACACACACACACACACACACACACACACACATATATATATATAAACTGGGAAGGCATTTTATGACTTTTGAGCCCTTTGGCATACTTCCTGGAAGTCTCAGTAATGACTATAGTTACTCTTAATTGCCTTCAACACACTTACATGAATGCTACATTCAGTTGAATTATTTCCTGGATTCCCTCTAATTAATCTGATAGCAGCTGTTTTAAAGCCTGTGCTGATTAACAGTTGCAAGACAGCTAAATGCCTAGTACAAGAAAAGCTCTGTGAGGCTTACGTATGTTCATCCACATAATTTTGTCTTTTAAGCATCAACAATTCAAAGAAGATGTGCTATTTTTACTTAACTATATTATTTGTTTATATAACTCAAATGGTTTCACCCTAATATACTAAAATATCATCTCAATATATTTAATGAATATCCTAATAGGTATTATGGGAATCTGCATTTCAAAAAATAACATGTTTTAAAGGTTTAAATAAATCTTAAAGAAAACCACTGAGGAATTATTATAGTATGTATTTGTGCTGGTCTCCTTGTCCTGGTTCGGAAAATATAAATGAACTTTAAGAAATAAATGATATATTAAATAAGTGATTCATCTAAAGTAAAGTGCTATGAGGATTACTTTTAAGGTCAAACTACATATGCTTGTTGATGTTTTGTTCCTTTTGACCAACAAATAGCAATTTGATGCATTTTAGACATACGTTCAGCTTAAATAGTCATCATTAAATGGCATTCTCTGTAAGTAGCAATTTAGGCTATATTCTGCCTGTTAGAAAATTAAAGTTCTGATGCTGTCATTCTTCCAAAAAACAATCAAAACATTCTATTTCCCAAGATACTGAGGCCAGACTTCATAGTCTAGCATAGTCCTTCTCTCCATCTTGGTCTTTGCCCAATCCATATTATTCTTACCTCATTCCCATTCCATTAGCTCACCTAGCAAGTGTTTTTCTTTTTTTTTCCCCTTGAGTTGTGCTATTTCTTCACTCAGCCTGGTATGGCCTGTTGGTGGAATCCTTCAAAGGAAAGTTTAAAGCCATTTCCTCAAAAAGCTATGTCAAGATTCAAAAACTCACATGACTCTCTACAGGAACCATCAATAAGCTATTGGGCCTGCTATTTGGCCTATGAGAGGTAGCTGAGGGTCAGCGCCAGACCTCGGTAGTGGGCAAAGTTTTCAGATATCGTAATATCCTGAAATATTTCAGAAATCAAGAATTTAATGAGTGATATTCTGATTTTTAAATGTTGGCAACAAATATAAATTTTAAACACTTTTGAAGTCAAACTGTTCACATCTGTTGACTAGCTTGTGCCTCTCAACAGATTGTGGCTTCTGCCTCAAATAATCCTGAGGAGGAAGTGACCTCTACACAGTGTATTCAGCTAATCGTATATAGACTCTGTCCACACTGTGGTTCGGGGGTGTGTGTGAATACATCCCACTGGTGTTTTGTACATAACAGAATTCAAAAATATTAGCTACAAGGAAGCAGCAGGCATAGGTAATGCTTGACAATGCAAGAAGTAGAAATAAAATCCCTACTTGGCCACTCACAAAGTGTGTGATCTTAGTATTTTACTTATACTATAAAATCTGCAGTGAAAATAATCATAATCTGTCTACTTTGTAGCACTGAAGTAAATGACATACAATGTGTGCAATAATTAGGAAAGGATCTAGCACAAGTTAACACTCAAGTGTTAACTGCCATTATTAGTGTTATTCTTTTAGAAGTATAGCAAATATGTATGTTTTATTATATAAACACAGATTTAACAAATTTTTACATAATTATAAGTATGCTTTCTATTGCTATTTCATGACCTTTTTGAGAAATCATAGCCAGGACTTTCTTTATAATACTCTGAAACATGAAACAAATCCAAATCTTCCCTTCCAAGAGAATGAATACAAAATAGCTATGTATTTATGTAGGAAAATGTCATACATAAATACATACATACATACATATACATGCATACTGACATACACAACAGCAAGGATCAATTTCAAAAACATTATATTGACCAAAAGGAGCCAGACACAAGAGATTATCTACTGAATGACTGTACGTATATGAAGCTCAATAACAGTCAAAATTAATTGATAGTAACAGAAATCAGAAACAGGTTACATTTGATATGTAGGAATTGGCTGTAAGGGGCATGAGGGAAAGATATGGACTGATAGAAATGTAATTATTGATTAAGGTATGAGTTACACAGTAAAACTAAAAAAAATCACTTACTGATAATTAAAGACACACAATTCATAAGAAGAAAATTTCATCTCAATACAAGAATTTAAAAAGTGATACATTAAACAGTTGCAGCACTTTCCTGAAGACATCAACTTAATAGTAACAGAAATGTATTTTTAAGTTATAAAATAATATTTGAACCCACAAATACAAAAATTTTCTTAATCCCATTTTTATTATATAAATGTCATCAAGAGATTTTTTTTCTTTTCTTTTTTAAATTTACAATATTGTATTGGTTTTGCCATATATCAACATGAAGAGATTTTTAACAGGGCGTGCTTCCTTCATTGATTGTGTACTAGAAGAATCAGGGGACAATACCAATGACTTTTTATGTCAATCTGTTATCACTTATTAAGTTAAATGTATTAGATGAACTCTACAGAATGCAGGTAAATCTTTAAAATTTTGAAACTATTATGAATATTGTGAGGAACTTAAATACATCTTTATATACAGTGAATATAAGTGTTTGAAATTACACTGAATTAGTATTGACCTAAAGGCATATTCTGCAAGCTATTGTGAATTTAAAAATAAAATTATAAGGCTTTAAAATGATTTTAGTTCCCTAAAATAGAGTATAAGAAAAATAAATTAGGTTATTTCACTTCTAAGTAAATGTAACTCACTACAGTTTATTGTCATAAAACTGTTTTTCAAAATATTTCTGACCTATACTAGGCCCTTCTGAAGTTCAGAAGAAACTAAATAATTTTTTTCAGAACTCCTATTTCTAGTTCATTCTTACTGAATGACAACAGATGTTTAATTTTAGAAATAGTTTTCATGGCCAACTATCTGAACAGGATTTTGAAAAGAACATTTAGACAAATTGTTAAATCTTTATGTTAAAATGTACTAAGTAAAGGAAATAATCAGGAAGTATAATACTTCAAATAATTAAATCCTAGACTTTTAACGTATGTCAAATACATCCTAATGTACTAATTTTATTTTTAACTGAAAGCACTAATTAATTTGATATTTTTTTAAATTAAGTCTAAAGTGATGAAAAAATTTTCAAAACACTGAATCATAAAATAGAGATGCTCAAACGAGAAGCATCTGCAGAATGGTGCAATACTGACCACTGAAAATCTACTTCTTTGTGACAGCTAAACTGTCACAAAAACTGGAGAAAATTGTCAAAATCAAGTTTTTCAGACCTCTGGAAATTAACCAAAACCCGGCAACAATCTGAAGACTGAGTCTTAGTAAGAACAGTGGGCATTGTAGCATTTTAACTCTCTACTACTACCCCCTCTTCACAGTTCTGTGTTACCCTGAAGAAACAAGCCAATAGCCTCACAGCCTATGAAGGGGAAAGGCTGGATTGCGAACACTTCACAAAACTCCATCTCAAGAGGACAATTACTTTTGATCTGTCTTGCTGCCCCTATGGGGAGGGAGGAGGGAGGAGGGTTCAGGATGGGGAGCACATGTATACCTGTGATGGATTCATTTTGATATTTGGCAAAACTAATACAATTATGTAAAGTTTAAAAATAAAATAAAATTTAAAAAAAATAAATAAATAAAAAGCCCCATTCAAGGACTTCTCTTTATTTGACCTGACTTAGAACTTGCTCAGTGAGGAAAGTGTTATCTTCACAATGTTTTACCTTTTTGCAAAATTAATCACCAGCAAGTGTTTCATATTTCATCTTCCTGAGGTGGTAAAACCAGATGGGACAAACAGGAATATAGCCAAAACATCAAAAAGGAAAATGGAGTGAATAAGATGACCATCAGCAGCTTTGAAAAGCTATTTCTGGAGCCATAGGTATGTACAGGACTATGTGCACATCCAGAAGAGACTCAGAAGAACCAAAACCTCTCATCTCTGACTGGCCTTAAGTTTCTGCACAAGCCAGGAGTAAAGGCCCATGCAAAGATGACAAATGCCAAAGTGTTAAGGTATACTTCAATATACACACAGAACTTCTAGGAAAACGTTGGGAAGCTTACTGGTTCAAGGCAATTATTTTAGTCTTTCTGATCACTAGATAGCAAATAAGCTGACCAAGCACAGACCTCAGTAGAATATTTGAAGAAATAATGGCTGAAAACTTCCAAAGTAGATGAAAACCATTAATCTATATATCCATTATTTTCAACAAATTCCAAGGATAATAAGGTCAAAGATAATCATGCCTAGACACATCAGTAAAACTGCCAAAATTCAAGGACAATGAGAGGATTTTGAAAACAGCAAGTGAAAAACACAAAGGAGTTTCAACAAGATTAACAGCTGACTATTCATTAGAAATCAGAGGCCAGAAGGTGGTAAGATAAAATATTAAGGTACTAAAAGTAAAGAGAGACCAATCAAGATTTCTATATCCAGCAAAACACTGCTTCAAAAATAAAAGAAATATTAAGATAGTCACAGATGAACAAAAACTGAAAGAAATTGTAAAGAGCAGGCCTGCCCAAGAAGAAATACTAAAATAAATCTTTTCAGCTAAAATAAAAGGACCATACAATCACTCAAATGAACAGGAAGAATTAGAGTCCCGTTACAATTAACTACACAAGAAAATATAATGAATAGTTTAAATCTGTTTTGCTTGGAATACTTTCTTCTCCCATCTCATTTAAAAGAAAACTACATAAAGTAGTAATTATAAAACCTACTTGATGGGCTCATATGGTATAAAAGAGGTAAATATCTGATGGCTCAGATGGTAAAGAGTCTGCCTATAGTGCAGGAGACCTGGGTTCAATCCCTGGGTTGGGAAGATCCTTGTAAAAGGGAATGGCAACCCACTCCAGCATTCTTATCTGGAGAATCCCATGGACTGAGTAGGCTGGCAGGCTACAGTCCATGGGGTTGCAAAGAGTTGGACACAACTGAGCAACTAATTTATATATATATATATATATATATATATATATATATATATAGCACAAAGAGTGGCGAAGAAAGCAGCTGTATCAAAGCAGTTCTATATACAGTAAAATTAAGATTAGTCCAAGATAGATTGTTTTAATATACTAATTTCAATGCTAATAGCAACTATGATGAAGATACTCCTCAAAATCCTCCAAGCTAGGCTTCTGTAGTATGTGAACTGAGAACTACCAGATGTACAAGTTGTTTAGAAAAGGCAGAGGAATCAGAGACAGATTGCCAACATCTGTTGGATCATAGAGAAACCAAGGGAATTTCAGAAAAATATCTACTTCTGCTTCATTGACTACACAAAAACTTTTGACTGTGTGGATCACAACAAACTGTGGAAAATTCTTAAAGAGATGGGAAAACAAGGCCACCTAACCTGCCTCTTGAGAAACCTGTATCAAAGTCAAGAAATAATAGTTAGAACCTTACATGAAACAATGGATTGGTTCAAAATTGGGAAAGGAGTACATCAAGGCTATATACTGTCACCTTGCTTATTTAAGTTCTATGCAGGGTACATCATGAGAGAGTGGAAGAATCACAAGCTGGAATCAAGATTGCTGGGAGAAATATCAACAACCTCAGATATGCAAATGATATCAATCTAATGGCAGAATGTGAAGAACAATTAAAGAGCCTCTTGATGAGGGTGAAAGAGGAGAGTGAAAAAGCTAGCTTAACACCCAACATTAAAAAACTAAGTTCATGGCATCCTGTCCCATCACCTCATGGCAAATAGAAGGGGAAAAAGTGGAAGCAGTGACAGACTATTTTCTTAGGCTCCAAAATCACTGCAGACGGATGAGGGCTGCAGCCATGAAATTAAAAAAGATGCTTGCTCCTGGGAAGAAAAGCTATGACAAACCTAGACAGTGTATTAAAAAGCAAATACATCACACTACTGACAAAGGTCAGAATAGTCAAAGCTATGGTTTTTGCAGTAGTCTCAGATGTGAGAGTTCGACTATAAAGAAGGCTGAGTGCTGAGAATTGATGCTTTTGAACTGTTGTATTGGAGAAGACTCTTGAGAGTCCCTTAGACAGCAAGGAGATCGAACCCAGTCAATCTTAAAGGAAATCAATCCTGAATAATCATTGGAAGGCCTACTGCTGAAGCTGAAACTCCAGTACTTTGGCCACCTAATGGGAAGAACTGACTAATTGGAAAAGACCCTGATGCTGGGAAAGATTGAAGGCAAAAGAAGGGGGTAGCAGATGAGATGGTTAGAATCACTGACTCAAAGGACATGAGTTTGAGCAAACTCCTGGAGATACTGGAAGACAGAGGAGCGTGGCGTGCTATAGTCGATGGAGTCGCAAAGAGTCAGACATGACTCAGTGACTGAAAAACAACAACAAAAGATACATCAAAATAATGGAAAATAACTGAAATGCTCAAATTTCCAGTATGACAAAATTTATTGCAACAGACTCAAGAAGAAATTGAATATCTTAATGACCTATTAAAAAACATTACATTAGTAATTAAAAGCTTTCGGTAAAGAAAATCTCAGGCTCACCTGCTTTTACAGTAAGTTCTACCATATATTTAATGAACAACTAACACTAATACTTCAAAGACTATTCCAAAAAATGGAATAGTCCAAAAAAGAGTATGATAATTCCCATCTCATTATGATACTTGATTACCCTAATACCAAAACCAGGCAAAGAAATCCCAGTAAACATAATTTAATGTTTAATGCTGCTGCTGCTGCTGCTGCTTAGTCACTTCAGTCATGTACAACTCTGTGTAACCCTGTGGACTACAGTCCTCAAGGATCCTCTATCCATGGGATTCTCCAGGCAAGAATATGTGAGTGGGTTGCCATGCCCTTCTCCAGGGGATCTTCCCAACCTAGGGATTGAACTTGGGTCTCCTGCATTGCAGGCAGATTCTTTACCACTGAGCTACCAGGGAAGGCCTTACTGGTTAGTCTCGCTTTACAAATATAGATGTAAACACCCTCAAGAAAATAACAGGAAATAAAATCCAGCAGCATATAAAAAATTATACACTACTACCAAGTGGGATATTTCCCTGGAAATTAAGACTAGCTTCACATCCAAAAATTAATCACTGTAATAAGACATGTTAATACATTAAGGACCAAAATCACATGACCATCTTAATTGATAAAGAAAAAACATTTTCAAAAAACTCCAATACTCTTCATGATGAAAAAACATTCGACAATTAAGGAATAGAAGGACCCAGTTCAACCGAATAAAGGACATCTATAAGAAACCCAGAGTTAACACAGCAAACAGTAAAACTAGAAATAGAAACTTGCCCTTTCATCAGAAATAGGACAAGAATTTCCACTCTCGCTGTTTCTACTCAACACTGTAATAATGATTCTAGTCAATAAAATTAGGCAAGATAATGAAATAAAAGCATCCAAAATTGAAAGGAGTAAGTAAAATTATCACTATTTGGAAATTCTCTGGTGGTCCAGTGGTTAGGACTCCACACTCACAGTGTTGAGGGCCTGGGTTCAATTCCTGGTTGGGGAACTAAGATCCCACAAGCTGCATGGTCAAAAAATTAATTAATTTTTTTTTAAAGTACTACCATTTGTAGATGACATGATTTCTATATAAAGAAAATCCTAAGATATCCTCACACACAGAAAAAAAAAACTATTTGGAAATATTAAACAAGTTCAGCAAGGGTACAGGATTCAAGATCAATATACAACAACCAATTTGATTCTATATACTTGCAATGAGCAATCTGAAAATGAAATTTTAAAAAGCAATCCCATTTACATTAGCATCATAACAGTAGAATACTTAGGAATAAAACTTCACAAAGAAAGTATAAGACTTGCATAATGAAAACTACAAAATATTTGTTGAAAAAAATTTTAAAAGACCTAAATAAATGCAAAAATATCCCATGTTAATGGATCAAAAGACTTAACACTGTCAAGATGACAATGCTTTGTGATTTATTCTACAGATTCAAAGTCATCCCTATTAAAATCTTAGGTTTCCACTTGACAGAAATTAACAAGTTGTGCCTAAAACTGATGTGAAAATGCAAGGCAAAAACAGTGAAAATAATCCTGGGAAGAACAAAGTTGGAGCACTCATATTTTGCAATTTCAAAACTTACTGAAAAGCTACAAAATGAAAGAGAGTGTGGTGCTAGCATAAGAACATTTAGGTAAATGGGATGAAACGGAGAGTCCTAACACAGATCCCCAGATGTACAATTTTTTACAAGGGTACAGAGACAATTTATTGAGGGGAAAAAATAGTCTTTTCAACAAATGACACAAGGACAACTAAATATTTATACCAAAAGAATGAAGCTGCATCCCTACTTCATATCACATACCAAAGTTAACTGTAAATGTATCAGAGACATACTGTCTGTATCTGCAGTTTCTGCATCCATGGATTAAACCAACTGAAGATCAAAAATATTTCCAAAAAAATTACAAAAAGTTAAAAAAGGCAAGGCTTAAAATTGCCACACACTGGCAACTATTCACATAGTGTTTACCTTGTATTTACAGCTATTCACATAGCACTTAACATTGTATTAGGTATTTTGACTAATCTAGAAATGACAAAGTATAAGGGAGGTATGCCAGTTATATGCAAACACCATGCCATTTTATATAAGGGACTATAGTATCAGAGGATTTTGATATCTGCCACAGGGGGGTGGATCCCCTATGACTGATTTCCCATGGATACCCAGAAACAAATGTAAATGTAAAAGCTGAAACTACAAAATTTATAGAAAATTAGAAAGTACAGATGCAAATCATCAATATATTTGACAAGAAAGTGGTTTCTTACATATGACACAAAAAGCATGAACAACAAAAGAAAAAAATAAACTGGGTATCATCAAAAATAAAACCTTGTATTTTTCAATGAACACCATTACAAAGCAAAATTCTCACACAGATTGAGAGAAAATATTTGCAAAACAGATTTCTAGTAAGGGACTTCTAATCAGAATGTATTGTAACAATTCTTTCCAGCCAACCCAAATAAAAAATGGGCAAAGAATTCTAAAAGACATTTTTTTCAGAAAGAAGATACACATGATAAATAAGCACATGGAAATAGGCTTTTCATATGCTAAATCATTTTATTATGCTGAAAAAGGGTTATATTAAAAAGCTAAAAGAACACCCATTAACAGCAATATTTTGATAGATATTTCACTGTGATGGGAATTCATGTTTATAAGGACAGATGTTCATTTACTAGTATCTTATTTAAAGGTTTTAGCTCACATTTTAATTTCCTTACATTAAACACTAACTTTGGTCTCCTTTTTGTGTAAACTCTTTGGCTGGTGGTCTGCAGGGACTAATTCAGTCTACCTCTCAATTTAGAAAAGTGAAACCAGGATGCAATTTGTTGTTGTTTTTGAGTCACTAAGCCGTGTGCAACTCTTTTGCAACCCCATGGACTATAGCCCCTCAAGCTCTTCTGTCCATGGAATTTCCCAGGCAGGAATACTGGAGTGGGTTGCCATTTCCTCCTCCAGGGGATCCTCCCGACCCAGGGATCAAACCTGTGTCTCCTGCTTGGCAGATGGATTCTTTACTGCTGAGTCACCAGGGAAGCCCAGGATGCAATTAAAAGTGGCAAAATGATTAGTATCAGTAAATGTACAGGCCAATCTTAAGATCCTGTCACAAGCCAAAACAGAAGAGTGAACTGATGAGATATATAAACATTGGAAACGTTTGAGCCCTTTGCCAATTTTAGTGTCAAATAGAAGCTACAAACAAAGGTGTTATTGCAGAAAACAATGTGAGACAGTGCAGGAAAATAAAAATGTATTTTACAGGTAGATTAAACTTTTAGAATTTGAAAAATATACAAGTGTTGCTTAATATAATTCAACTCTTAATTAAGCTAACAGAAAAGATACTAAAATGTTAATGACATTCAATATTTGTAGGAGAGCAAAACAACCCACATCTTAATTACTTCTTTAACTTCATCTTTGCTGCAAGTGCTAATAAATGAATAAACACTTTCAATACTGATGACAGGAAAAATTAATTAAATGTACAAATAGCTACCACATAATAAAAATCTTCTTCAAAGCTATTGTAGGTGAAGGTAAAATTTAATTGTTCAAATTTCAGGAAAAAAGATCAAGACACTTGGGGGTTTTTGTATGCATGAGAAAATAAGCTAATCAAGTCAGAAGAAAACCTATTCTGGAGCCTATATCAAAATCTCTTCCTAACTTCATATTAAATGTGCTATTTGGAAACATTCTATTTTTGATCCCATCTGTGATATTTCATAATGAGTGAACACTCAACTTAGTCTAATCTAGTCTTGATTAGACTACTTCTGGATAACAAGCCAACACATTTTCCCATATATTAATACGTACAACTGTGATGCTTTCAGGTTCTAGATAACATGTTTAGGAATTTAAGAAAATGGGTTGCTATTATACACATGGATATTTCTGCCCCATTAATACTGGAGACATTGGTCTGTAACACCAGTTCAATAAATAAATCTTTCACAAATTAAATTCCTTTAAACTACATGAGAAAATAGAGATAAAAGTTCACATCGTAGTCTACCAATGACTAGTCTTAGAGTTTCCTCTAAGTTCACTAGCCTGAAATTTTCAAGTGAAATATATCCACCCTACCGAGACAGACAAAACGATATTAATTTTCTTTAATAATGGAATGGACACAACTAATGTATTTTCTTGCATCTGGCAAATCAAATAAGATTCTGCTTTATGAACACTGTAAATTCTTAAGCATATGGAGAACTTTTAAACCAATAAATTTAAGTGGTGATTTTCATGATAGCTTAATATTGGTGATTTGTGCCTATAAATAAGCAAATTCTTTCTCCCTCAGCACTTCTCTACTTTTATATTTCCATGATGGAACATAGTATCACTACTCAGGGAAGTTGAAATTCAAATGTCATTCGATATTAATATATGCCACTCAATTCAGAGTCTTACAAATTCAAATTATTTGAAAATAAGAAATTCTTTAACATCCCATAGTTTGCTAGTGTATTCAAGATACTAATACAATCAGTTATTATTCACTGCTTATATCAGAAAGCCAATATAGCTATTCAAAAGTACAATTTCAATATCTGAGGTCTTATTTATTTCAATACACATCATATATTCAAATATTAAAAATTCTTACCTATGCTGGTGTCTGACTCTTTGCAACCCAGGCCCCTCTGTCCATGGGATTCTCCAAGCAAGAATATGCTGGTATATGCTTTCAAATGAAATGGCACCACAATAACAACCTAGCCTCTTGAATGTAACAAATAAAATGTTGCTCTTCAACAGTAAAGGAAAAGCAACTGACATAGGTAATTTTGAACTTTGGGGAAACATACCTGTCATCATCACCAAGAAATATAGCATATTTGGAAATTTAAAGAGATATTCAAGTGTAAGGGGCAGTTAATTTTCTCAACTTTCTATTAATACTGCAAGCATCATGATGATAACACTGTGTCAAAGATCTTCAGAGAGAACTCTGCCAGCTCCCACGCTCTTGTGCCATTCTTCATAAAAGGCAACGCCTAATGATCATGCCCAGCTTCCAGCAGCATGAAACTGAAAGTGAAAGTTGCTCAGTCATGTCTGACTCTTTGCAACCCCATGGACTATACAGTCCATGGAATGCTCCAGGCCAGAATACTGGAGTGGTTAGTCTTTCCCTTCTCCAGGGGATCTTCCCAACCCAGGGATCAAACCCAGGTCTTCTGCACTTCAAGTGGATTCTTTACCAGCTGAGCCACAAGGGAAGCCCAAGAATATGGGTAGCCTACTCCTTCTCCAGCAGCATAGAAACACTCATACTGCCTGACGGCAACTTCATTTCTAATAAGCAAATACAAAAAGCATTTTAAAAGAACTATCCTGACAAATGTCAAATTCCCATTGGCCCCACAAAAGCATTTTTAGAACTATTAAGGAGCTGGGTTCAGGCAGATACTATGTTATTTGCTTTCAAGAGGCATACACACCGAGGAAACCAGAATTGAAAGAGACACGTGTACCCCAATGTTCATCGCAGCACTGTTTATAATAGCCAGGACATGGAAGCAACCTAGATGTCTATCAGCAGATGAATGGATAAGAAAGCTGTGGTACATATACACAATGGAGTGTTACTCAGCCGTTAAAAAGAATACATTTGAATCAGTTCTAATGAGGTGGATGAAACTGGAGCCTATTATACAGTGAAGTAAGCCAGAAAGAAAAACACCAATACAGTATACTAATGCATATATATGGAATTTAGAAAGATGGTAACGATAACCCTGTATGCGAGACAGCAAAAGAGACACAGATGTATAGAACAGTCTTTTGGACTCTGTGGGACAGAGAGAGGGTGGGATGATTTGGGAGAATGGCATTGAAACATGTATAATATCATATATGAAACGAGTCACCAGTCCAGGTTTGATGCATGAGACAGGATACTCAGGGCTGGTGCACTGGGATGACCCAGAGGGATGGGATGGCGAGGGAGGTGGAAGTGGGGTGCAGGATGGGGAGCACATGTACACCCGTGGTGGATTTATGTTGATGTATGGCAAAACCAATACAATATTGTAAAGTAATTAGCCTCCAATTAAAATAAATAAATTTATATTTTAAAAAATAAATAAAATAAAAATTTAAAAAAGAGTTTCACAAGCCTGTTAAAGACTAGAGTTCCACAGTTGGGTAGTTGGAAAAGTCACATTCTAATGTTACTTTCAGAAGAAGTTTATAGAAGCTACTCACTTCTTAGAGAAGCATAGACATCTTCATACCCTTCCTAATATTTGGCAGAGTGCTTCTTAGTCAATTTGAGTGTGATTAATGAATACACAAAGAAGTATTGCTTAGTATTTCAAAAATAATTCAGAGTCTGTGTCAGAAGATGTTTGCTAAGACCAGAAAAAAAGTCTTCCAGTAAAAAATTCAGGAGTCATTCATTTAGGCACAATTTTCTGGCAACTAAATCCTTCACCACATGTTCTAAATCAGTGCAGCCCTGGACTCTGTAACTTTTAAAAAAGATCATGGTAATGCTATTACTGAGTATTTTCTTTGCATAAAACAAAGAGGTGGGACTTAGATATAAATTTGGGCATGATGTGTTTTCTGTCCCCTAGAGAGGATAGGATACTCAGTTCAGTTCAGTCGCTCCGTCGTGTCCGACTCTTTGCGACCCCATGAATCGCAGCACGCCAAGCCTCCCTGTCCATCACCAACTACCGGAGTTCACTCAGACTCACGTCCATCGAGTCAGTGATGCCATCCAGCCATCTCATCCTCTGTCGTCCCCTTCTCCTCCTGCCCCCAGTCCCTCCCAGCATCAGAGTCTCTTCCAATGAGTCAACTCTTCGCATGAGGTGGCCAAAGTACTGGAGTTTGAGCTTTAGCATCATTCCTTCCAAAGAAATCCCAGGGCTGATCTCCTTCAGAATGGACTGGTTGGATCTCCTCGCAGTCCAAGGGACTCTCAAGAGTCTTACACAAGTATAAAACATGAAGCGGCGGAAGGTAATTTAGACTACTTTCACAGCATGCTGATAGTCCAGATGATGAAACCGAGGGTCACAGGATATTTTTAATGGAATTTATTTAAGAAGCAATATGAACTTAAATTGAGGTGCAAGTGAAATGAAGCATAGATTTGAATAGTTTTGCAGATAATGAGTTTGAAATGCAAGAGAATAACCTTTATGAATTCAGGCATGCTTCTGGAGGACAATGTACATTAAAGAAAAAAAAAAAAAGAGGCAAAGGGTGCCCCTAACATTGAAAAATCAAATACAGCTGAGAACCCACTGTAGAAACCTAAATGGTAGAGTCAGAATGATGGCTCCTAGAGTTGCCTATATCCTAATTCTAGGAATCTGTGAAAATTTACCTTCTATGGCAAAAAGGGCTTTGCATGTGTGGTTAAGGATCTTGAAATAGCAAGGTTAGTTTCAATTATTCTGGTGGGTTCCATGTGGTCATAAGGGCCTTTATAAGAAGGAACCATGAGGGTCAAAATCAGAAAAAGGAGATGTGATGACAGGAGCAAAGGTTGGAATGATGCAGTTTGAAGATGGAGGAAGGCTCCACAAGGGAAGGTACACAGGAAGTCTTACATGCTGGAGAATGCAAGGAAATAGATTCTTCATTTAAAGCTTCCAGAATGGACACAGCTCTATTTACACCTTGATTTCCTATAAGATCTAAGTTAGACTTCTAACCTCCAAAGAAAAAAGATACTAGATTTGTGGTTTTTGAAGCCACAAAGTTCGTGATAATTTGTTACATCACCAATGGGGAAATACTATATTAAGACCCATACTTAGAGGGTGGAAGGAGGAATTAGAGCTGTAGCTAGAAAAAAAGATCTAAAAAATCAGAAGGCAAAGTAGAGGTGAAGGTATCATAGTAGGTATCACAACTGGGAAGCTGGTTAAGTTGGAATGAGAGCGGGATCAAGGAGAATGAAATCTGAGGAAACTGATAAATCCAAGGACTTTAACAGGTCACTGGTAATCTTTGAGCAAACAATTAAAGAAGGTACATTCATCATCTGGTAAACTTTTGTCACTACTTCTTAATAAATTAAATAAATGAGAGAATATCATGGAGTCATCCTAGAAAGCAGCCACTGATGTCCAAATGAATCTAGGGCTCCTGAAATATAACTACTGGGGAAGAACAGGGACACAGTATTGGAAGATAGGGCAAATTTCAAGAGGTTTTATGAGGTGAACTGAAGAAAATAAAGCACAGTAAAAGAGAGAATCTCTTTAAGCAAGTTCTGGATCACTCTTTCCTGCACGAGCTATGAACTGCTCGGAAACTCCCAAGTTAAAGGGGCAGTTTGGGACAGCTGAGTGTATGCCTAAATTGGCTGTAAGTCAAAGATGCAGAGTCAAAAAAAAGTAGCGGGAGTTGGTGGAAGTGATACTAGATCACAATGCTGGGCCCTGATTATTTTTCTTACCAGCTGACTATGACTTTGGTCAAAACCCTTCCATCCCCTGGCGGTATTTCCCCTCCTATAACAAGATGTAACTGAACAAGACATTCTCAAAAGTCCTTTCAGTGCTCACTTCCTTTAACATTAGTGAGAAGTTTCATCCTGTCTCTTCCCCCTAACCATCCCCTGCAGGCCTTCCCCTTCCTAAGTTAATAAAAATTTCCCTGGCAATACCTTCTCTTCTAATAAAAGAGGAAAACTTGACGTAAGAGGGGAGGTGGGAAGAAATATTTAGAGATGAGAATGCTATATGAAAGCAATTGCATTAGCTACAACAGGAATGTGTTAGGAACAAAGAGGGTTGGGTCGGTTTTTTGGTTTTTTTTTTTTTTTTTAGCATCACATAATGGTATAAGATAGTGGTTGGCAACTTTTTGCTATGAAGTGCCTGACAGCAAATATTTTAAGATTTGTGGGCTACATAAAGTCTGGGTCGCATATTCTTTTCTTTTTTTCTACAACCCTTTAGAAAATGTAAAAAGCATTCTCAGTCCATGGGCTTCACAAAAACAGGCTATGTGGCCCACAGGCTACAGTTTGCTAGCCCCTGGTCTAAGAGGTCATTATCACACAGAGAATGAACACAAAATAAAGGCAGTTAAGGAAAATATAGACGTGATCCTGTGACACTGCAGATGAATCTTTCTTGGGGAGTGCTTTGGTGGGAATGATGGGGAGCTGTTGAAAGGAATTCTTCTGGTGCACATTTTGGTATCTTCCAAGTGAATCCAGTATGATCCCAAAGTGAATCACATGCAAGGAAAGAAGGGGAAAACAGGGGAAAGGGCCAATGCAATCACAGAAGAATAAAGCTGGAGACCTAATGCTATCAAAACCTCTGGCTCAAAATATGAACCGTGCTTCAAGCTTACCCTGTGCCTATTGGTTAAATAATAAGCCTATTCGTTTCTGTCATAATTTAAGCCAGTTTGATTTGGATTTTCTGTTTCTTTTGATCAAAAGCATGTTAAGTGATACAATCTGAAAGAGATGCCTCCTTGCATCACTAAACCTCACCCAATTTCTGCCCCCTACCCCGGGGCACATGTCATCTTCAGATGTATAACCCATCAGTTACCTTATCCTGAGGCCCCAGAAAGCCAGGGGTATGGTGAGGCTTAGAGATAAAGCAGGGCTGGGGAATATCTTGGCAATACTGCTTGCAAAGGGGAAAAAAGTTTCTTTTTGCCTAGGCAAAATGTCTGCAGTCTAAAAAGATCCGTATTACAATATACTGCTTTATCACACATGTCTGGATTTCTGTGTACATTGATAATTCTGTTTAGAAGATATTAGTCCTCTGAGAAATTTCTGTCTTTGAGAAACCTAAAAATCTTTGCAATTTTAGAGAATGGTATTGGATACAGGTTAAGCAGTAGCTGAATAATGGCCCTTCAAACGTGTCCACATCCTAATTCCCAGAACCTATGAATGTTACAATGAATTGCTATTCTGTTTTTAAAAAATCCAAAATGTTAGGGGAAAAAAATCCACAAACAACATGAAATACAATAGAATTTCTCTACCACTCATAAGTATACATACATATGCATCATCTAAGTTACAGTATAGCTAACCTTTGTAACGTAGATAGCTTTTAATTGGGTTAAAATATCTCTGGTTAGTCCCAAGTTGGTTTTTACAATTAAAAGTAGACAGGAGCCTTAGCCATATTTCTTTTTTAATCCTTCACTAAACAATTTTCTGTGCTTGACAGCTTTAAGTGTCATCGTTTGTGCTGGATTATATGTTGCCTATCCTCAGCTCGGCATCATCATGGCGCCTTTGTAGTCTCCACTGTTTGATAAGGGGAAACCTATAGGCAAATTTTCTAGAACCCGTTTCCCTCTATGCCTCAGAGTTGTTTCAGCCAATTAGAGGCACTTCCACTTGATTTGGGGGCTGAAGAGAGCGACAGACCATTAGTCTCCACAGCAGTTGCCGCAAAATCACATGGCAGGTATGCAGCTGCAGTGGTCCTGAGTGAATTCACCCTGTGAATCACCTGCTTAGGTTCACAGATAATCAGCGATGACTTCCCTCCCATCCAACGTTCTGATTTCATGAACTTCAATAGTAGTTTTCCTGACCTCTCTGTCTTCAATCCTTCCTATGGTTGTACAATCCTCTAATTCCCTAACTTGAATCTCTTCCAACCTGCAAAACCTGGAGTGGTTCCTGCTTTCCTGATGAAACCCTGACTAATACACACATTTACTGCTTCTGTTAACCCTGTGAGATCATGTTTCATTGCTATTTGAATAACAAAGTAGCTGGATCAAGCAGTGAGTGGTGTAACCCAGCACTGCATTAATACTTAGGTAAGGGGAAATCAGAGAAAGCAGCAGTCAATTTTAATCTGGGCTCTGCAACCAATTAGCAACATACCATTAGGGACTTCACTTCAGGACCACAGGTACTAGTTTCCTCAATTGTAGAGAAGGGGCGGGCATGGATTATTTTAAGGAGGATCTGAAGTTCAAATACAGCAGGCCCCCTGTATTCATTGGTTTGGTATCCCATGGATGACAATCCACAAACAGCCGGCTGAAACCACGGATGCCAAACCCGAGGATTCAGAGGGCTGACTGTATCTGGACTTCATAACAATATGTACCTGGCTTGAATTTTACTTCAGTTTATCCTCAGATTGGGGCTTCCCCGATGGCTCAAGTGGTATAAAGAATCTACCTGCAATGCAGGAGACACAGGAGATACGGGTTCAGTCCCTGGGTTGGGAAGGTCCCCTGGAGAAGGAAGTGGCCACCCACTCCAGTATTCTTGCCTGGAGAATTCCATGGGGTTGCAGAGTCAGACATGGCTGAGCATGCACGTACATACGTATTATCCTAAAATTGTTGTATTTGTTTTAACCAGTTTGCTTACACAGTCTTAGGAAAATTTTGATAAGTGTACAGCATATTCTATAGGATATTTTTAGTTGTCATAAATACTTATGAAAATTTTTTTCAGTAAAGGAAGAAAATATTAATCAGCAAGAAGAAATAAATTCATTTTCTCAAAATCATATGTTATGTGTAACACACAAACACACACAGGAAACATTTTTAATTACTTGATATATCAAGATTCTCTTCTCCCAAAGATTTTTGGATTAAAGTATCCTAAGATGCACATGTTTGCTTTCTCAGCCAGATCTGTATTTCTTTAAAGGAATAATTTATTATTTTTATAGTATATCAGAGCAGTTTTAAGATGAATACATCCAAATCTATTTCCTTTGGAGCACTGACATACAGCTCACAGACAGGCACAGGAACGGTGTGCAGCTTGATTTCATGGCTTTTGCAGAGCTCCTGGAGCTTTGGGGTAAATATCTTGGAGCCAGGTGAATACAACCACAAGTGCTTAGAAGCTAGAGGTTATGCTCACGGCATCAGTCAAACGGTAAGTCAGAAGAAATTTCATCTTATTTTGCTCAGGAACTTAAATGTAAATCTTGTAATTACTTAAAAATTCCATGAGACTTTTGAAAGTTAACTTATTTGACATGCAAAATTTGTAAGAATCAAGTTATAAATTATTACCCCTACATCATATGACAGTGAACCTCAACTCGGGCTCAAAAAGTCTCAGGCCTTAACCACATTTCAGAGTCCAAGATGAAAGTGCATTTGATGTATCTGTGACCATACATTCTCATAGAAAATACAACTGCCGTAATAAAATTCTTGTTCTGAACTACTCATTGGTGAAATGATGATGTTCTTGACTACTAATTTGGTTAAATTAATTTAGAGAAATACGCCAAATCTTAGTGCTAGTTTTATGACATGGAAAACTTATTTATCATTAGCCAATGTCTTTTTATGCCTATAAGTTGGTTATGCTACAAATTACAAACTTAACACCCCTTCAACTTTGTAACCTATATTTGCCCAAATAATATTAATCAAACTTCTTTAAAATGGAGATTTTTAAGGTTCCTGTCCAAAAACAAGCCTTCTGAAAATAGCAATCCCCCTTGTTCTGAAAGTTGTATAAACCCTAAATTATGCCTTCAAACGGAGAAGGCAATGGCACCCCACTCCAGTACTCTTGCCTGGAAAATCCCATGGACGGAGGAGCCTGGTGGGCTGCAGTCCATGGAGTCGCTGAGGGTCGGACACGACTGAGCAACTTCACTTTCACTTTTCACTTTCATGCATTGGAGAAGGAAATGGCAACCCACTCCAGTGTTCTTGCCTGGAGAATCCCAGGGACGGGGGAGCCTGGTGGGCTGCTGTCTACAGGGTCGCAGAGTTGGACACGACTGAAGTGACTCAGCAGCATGCCTTCAAAATAGGTAGAAACTTTTCATTCACAAACCTTTCCCATTTTTGATAAGTCAACCTCCCCTCACAAAACCTGATTTTAAGCTTGCTGGCATGACTAAGCTATGCCTCTGGCATCATGATTTATCTTCCTACCATTTGATTTGTAATTTAGGCGTCAGCAGTTGAAATCATGATCAAAAGTGAAAAGGTGCCTAGAGCTTTCAGGCAGTCATGATAATTATGTACATTACTAAACTGCTCAATCATATCTAGACCAACAATCCTGTCACCATTTACAAGTCCAATGATTTTAAAACTCTCCCCACTGAAAGAGAAAATTGCTTGCCAGTAAATGACACGTCCATCATTCACTTATATGTCAGTTCAACATTACAAAAAGGTCATCTTCTAGAGGAGGCTTAGCAGAAACCTCTCTGGTGAAGATTAATTATTTAGCTACCTGCCTAAATCCTAAGATAAAGTGACTAGTAATGTGCACTTGGGAAAAAAGTCACAACAGTGACAAGGATACTTAAAACAGCACCAAAAATGGACCCCAAACTGTTTCCATTTTGTGTGTTCTGGTTTAATACCATGTATCTCCTGTTTCACAGTAAACTAAATGTTTACATATCTTTATCCTGTGCTTGGTGTGACTGGTACAATTGGTTTAGAGAGGTCTCTAAGCACATTACATCTGTGGATTCCGCTAATAGTCTCCTATTTGTGTTGTTCTAGGAGATTATGACAACAAGTTGTTCTCCTAGCTTGGTGACTTCTAAACACTCTCCTCCTATCCATCATTTTGAAAGGTCTGCCTGATATATGGGTAACCCACAGCAAATAAACTGATATTGGGAGTTCATGGCTACTGACTCATAGGTTACAGTGTATGAAATCCAGTATCTAAGGTCTTGGAAGTGACAGACTGGGAGAATATAAGGTCATAAGAAAAACTCAATTTTTTTCTTTCTTACATAATTGTTATTTATAATACAGTTATAGAAATATCACTGAGTATATAAAAAGAATGGTGATTTCTTTATCATCATAATTCCAGCTAAGAGTTTTTCTTAACATTTTACTTTCTACTGAGATATAGCTGATGAACAATGTTGTGGTTTTCAGGTGAACAGCGAAGGGACTCAGACATACATATACATGTGTATATTCTTCCCCAAACTCCCCTCCCCTCCAGGCTGCTATCTAACACTGAGCAGAATTCCCTGTGCTATACAGTATGTCCTTGCTGGTTATCCATTTTAAATGATAAGAGTTTTTAAGTTTCATGAGCTATCTGATCAAATTCCATATATGTGTAATTGAATAAATTACAATTTATTATATGCATTATCTTAGGTTTAGATAATTAATACTTTACATTTGGCTTTATAATTAGTGTTATTGTTAATAATACAATGACTGAGATTTACTGAGCACTGGGTATGCATCAGACACTGTGCTAAACACTTTACTAGTATTATCAGCAAAACTATGAGAGATGTATTTATTATTGTTCTTACTTGACTGGAAGGACTGATGCTGAAGCTGAAACTCCAATACTTTGGCCACCTGATGTGAAGAACTGAATCCTTGGAAAAGGCCCTGATACTGGGAAAGATTAAAGGCGGGAGGAGAGGGGGATGACAGAGGATGAGATGGTTGGATGGCATCACCAACTCAATTGACATGAGTTTGAGTAAACTCCGGGAGTTGGTGATAGACAGGGAGGCCTGGTGTGCTGCAGTCCATGGGGTCGCAAAGAGTCAGACATGACTGAGTGACTGAACTGAACTACTTGACATATAACAGAACTATGAACCCTAGAGTCTCTAAATAATTTTTCCAAAGCCTCACAACTACTAGAGGAGTAGAGCTTCAAATTTAGGTTTCCTTTTGAATTTATGCTAGGCTAATTTTAGAAAAGATGACATTTGTCCTTAACTCACTAGTTTTTTCTTGTTTTTCATCATCCTCCAGCCCAACTCTCAATCTCTCTACTTGCATAATAATTTTTCTCCATTCAGCACTCACATTCTCTCCTTTCCTTCCTATCAAAAGTTCTTCAAACAGAAAACATCACTCTTCCAACAAGTATCTGCATGTTAGAGGTGGAGGTGTGGGTAACTGTTTGGCCTGAAGAGTAAAGATGTAATATTAGAACTCCAGTCATTGTTAATGCTTAAAGGTGAGAAAGACTTTCCTGGAGTTCATCAGATAATATCAAGTATCTCGTGACTTGAACAGAAGCCAAACCTAATGTCATGTACCACAATACTAATTATTTGACAAAGTTCTTGAGAAAGTCATTTCCAGTATCAGGAAAACAATAGAGGAGATAGCAAAAGATGGGCATCCAAGGAGAGGAAACTATAGCTGTCTGACCTTGGATTCCCATCTACTTCATGGAAATTAACTCCACAGAATGAAACTTGAACTCACAGAGATGATACCTTTGGATGTTAGTTGGAAAAATATTATTCTGCTAATTTCAGGCACTTAGTTAAAGCTTGACCTTAAAAGACATGAGATTGGGCAGGGGAGGGTGGTGGCTGGCAAGCACATCTATGGTTTATAGATAAAAGAATGGAAGTGAAGTCCTAAGAGAAAATCCTGCCAAAGGATGCTGGAGGTTAGACCAAACTTTCAGATATGGGCTATTTGCTGAGATGCAGACTACTGCACGGGCTGAGAGATGCATTCAGTCACTGATGTTGTCCAAGAGGACACAGAATCATGGATAAAGATAATGGTGCATGAATCAACTTTCAGAGGACTGAAGGGTAGACAGCAGGACATATGCAAAAGTCTGCTGCGGAGATAAATGATACAGCACACAAATAAGACAATAGAAATGAAGCAGTTCTAGACTAGGGTCTGGCAACGGAGCCCACAAATCTGAGAAGTAGCTGGTTTCAATAACCATTGCCTGGTGCAGGATATCTATCATTTCAAGGATGGGATTGTATAACTTCTTTTATTGGCTTTGGGTCACTTTTGTGATCTGAGTGAAACAGCATTTGTTGACAGTTTTACCCATCCCCACTTCCCCTGTGGCTCAGCTGGTAAAGAACCTGCCTGCAATGTGGGAGACCTGAGTTCCATCCCTGGGTTGGGAAGATCCCCTGGAGAAGGGAAAAGCTACCCACTCCAGTATTCTGTCCTGGAGAATTCCATGGACTGTATAGTCTATGGGGTCACAAAGTGTTGGACACGACTGAGCGACTTTCACTTTCACTTACCCATCCCCACAAAAGATATAGGCATCTGTAGTAACTAGCTATTTCAGCTGACAACCAGTACCTAAGCTGTGCAATGAAATATCTCAACTAAGGGGAAAAATAAAACACAGTAAACAGGAGACAAGGTTTCAAATAGATTGGAAACACCACAGTCAAGGGTGGGAGTTGGGGCTGTGGTGGGAAGTTAGGACACTAGAGAAACACTTGTAAAAATCATGTCCTGAACAGGCCTACTTAAAGAATAAGATTTAATGATAATATTATACAGAGCTTCCCTGGTGGCTCAGATGGTAAAGAATCTGCCTGCAATGCAAGGAGACCCAGGTTCAATCCCTGGGTCAAGAATATCCCCTGGAGAAGGGAATGGCTACCACTCCAGTATTCTTGCCTGGAGAATTCCATGGAAAGAACAGCCTGGCTTGCTACAGTCCATGGGGTGGCAAAGAGTTGGACACAACTGAGTCAGACATGATAAGATTATACAGAGAGTCAGACAGGATGAGTTTATACAATGTTCTCCCTCTCATTCCACTCCAGCAAGTCATCAGAGTTGACTCTAACAATAGATAACAAATGAAAGAGTTTCAAGACATAGACTCTTTCTGAGGAGTAATACTTAGGGCAAACTAACAGCAAGAGACAGGTGGGGGGAAAAAAGACACTAGATGAATTTGGAGCCATTGGCATCTATAGCTACAGCTAATATCAGCAGCTACTACCCAGATTAATATAAATCATCATACTGCTGCTGCTAAGTCACTTCAGTCATGTCTGACTCTGTGCGACCCCATAGACGGCAGACCACCAGGCTCCCCCGTCCCTGGGATTCTCCAGGCAAGAACACTGGAGTGGGTTGCCATTTCCTTCTCCAATGCATGAAAGTGAAAAGTGAAAGTGAAGTTGCTCAGTCATGTCCGACTCTTAGTGATCCCATGGACTGCAGCAATCGTCATACTAAAAGACCCATTTATCTTAGTTCCTAGTACCTGATACAGCATGTCTGCTGCTGCTGCTAAGTCCGACTCTAGCTTTCATCAAAAATTTACAAGGCGTCCAAGAGGCAAGAAAGAAACACAGATTGAAGACACAAAGCAAAGATCAGTATGGGATTCAGATATGACACATAGGTTGGAATTATCAGAGGGAAAATTAAAATAACTATGACTAATACATTATGGTCTCTAAATAAAAGAGTAGACAAAGGCAAACATAGGAGTAATGAATACTGTAAATAAGTGTTGAGATGGAGATAATCAAATGGAAGTACTATATAGAAATGAAAAAGACTGTAACAGAAATGAAAAGTGTCTTTAACAAGCTCAACAGTAGTCTTGACATAGTCAAAAAGAATCATTAAACTTGAAGATAGGCCCGTTGAAACTTCCAAACCTAAAATGCAAAGAGAAAAAATATGAAACAAACTTAACATTCAAGAAACACAGGACAATTTCAACATGGGTAACATATAACCAAATTAACTGAAGGAAAAGAGAAGATGAAGCAAAATAAATATCTGAGGTAGTAATGGCCAAGAATTCTCCTAACTTAATGAAAAACACCAAAACATAGGTCCAGGAAGGTCAGTAAACACCAATATATATATATACATATATATATATATATATATATATATATATAAAGCTACAACTAGGTATATCACATTCAAACTGCAGAAAACCGAAGAGAAAGCTCAAAAGAAGTCACAGTGGGGAGAGGTGGGGGATTCCTTATAAGAAAAAGGATAAGAATTACAGGAGACTTCTCATCTAAAGCCACACAGACAACAGAGTGTAGTAAAATATTCAAGGGGATGAAAGGGGAAAAAAAAACAGCATTCTAGAATTCATATCTGGAGAAATTATAATTCAAAATGGAATGAGAAATAAAGTATTTCTCTGACAAAAAAAAAAAAACCTGCAACAGAAGTTCCTTGTAAGAAATAATAAAAGCAGTATTTCAAGCAGAAATAAGTCATGAAGGTCAGAAACTTGGTTCTACATGAAGAAAGGAAGAGGAAGAGGACTATATGAAGGTAAAATGTTGCATTTTTTATTACAATTTGATCTAAACTGTCAGTTGTTTAAATTAATAATGGTAACAATGTACAGAGTGTTTGTAACATGAAGATAAGTGAAATGAATGACATCAGTGTTAAGAGGGATAGAAGGGGAGAAATGAAAGTTGTAAAGCACCAATACTATTATATGCAAAGTAGTATTAGTGTTATTTGATGGTAGACTTAAGTTAGATAAAAATACATATTTCAAAATCTAGGGCAACAATCTTTTTAAAAGAAGTATGAATTGATATGCTGAGGAAATAAAATCACTATATAAATGTTCAATTAAAACCAAAAAAGCAGAAAAAGATGAGAAAAGAAAAGAACAAATGTAACAAATAGAAACCAGTTGCAAAGATGTGGATATTAATCCAAATTATTTCAATAATCACATTAAATGTGAATAGCCCAGATATAACAATTAAAAGTAGAAATTGTTAAAGTGGATTTTTTAAAAAAAGACAAATTTTATATATGTTGTCTACAAACAACCCAACTTAAACATAAGGACTTATATAGGTTACAAGGACAGGTATAAAGAAAGATATACCATGCTGCATCATGCATGCTCAGTCACTCAGGCGTATCCAACTCTAATGACCCCATAAGCTGTGTAGCCTGACAAGCTTCTCTGACCATGGAATTTCACAGGCAAGAATACTGGAGTGGGTTGTCATCTCCTTCTCCAGGGGATCTTCCCGACCCAGGAATCAAACCCTGGGTTTGATCCTGTGTCTCCTGCATTGGCAGGTAGATTCTTTATCACTATGCCACCTGGGAAGCCCTATACCATACTGACACTAATCAAAAGAAAGAAAGTTCCACTTTTGTGATGACAGTGTGAGAAGCTCTGTAGAATATTCTCTAGTGATAGAAGCAAAATTTGTTAAAAAAAAATGTTTTTAAAAAAGTATTTAAAGTATCTGGAAACAGTCCTAAGGAATATATATATATATAAGGAACATATATGTATACAAATATGTATATATACATATATGCATATAAATATATATGTATTTTATATGTATTTTATTATTTTCTTTATTTTATTATTTAGGTATTTTATTTAATGTATATATATGCATATATTATATATGTACATATATGTATTTTATACATATATACATATTTATGCACATATATACATATTTATATACATATATGTATGCTGCTGCTGCTGCTAAGTCGCTTCAGTCGTGTCTGACTCTGCGACCCCATAGACAGCAGCCCACCAGGCTCCCCCGTCCCTGGGATTCTCCAGGCAAGACCACTGGAGTGGGTTGCCATTTCCTTCTCCAATGCACGAAAGTGAAAAGTGAAAGTGAAGTCGCTCAGTTGTGTCCGACTCTTAGCGACCCCATGAACTGCAGCCTACCAAGCTCTTGCATCCGTGGGATTTTCCAGACAAGAGTACTGGACTGGGGAGCCATCGCCTTCTCCGATACATGTATGTATACTTATATACATATATACATTTTTATATACATATATGTAAATATACATATTTATATACAGAAAACAAAAAAACATTATTCACAAAAATACACTATGACTCAGTAAAAACAACCAGAGTAAATGGCATTTGAACCATGACCTACTCCTTCCTTCCCACAAGTCACCTTTGTTAGCTGACACCATTTCTCATTCCTTCCAAGATGAAGAGTTCAAACTGCTTGTTAGTGCAACTGAGAAGTTACGGGAAACCTTCCTTCACTCATCTGCCTCCCCTTGCTGGACAAAAGTTCTATGCCAAGTGCAAGACATAAAGAATACTGCTGTCCTGATCAGACTTGCCCCAGCTCATTCCCCACACTGGGAGAGACAAAACAAGAGGATCAGAAATTACTTCTTTGCCCTGCACTTGGAAAGAAAGTTGGATTTACTTTATTTTGTAAAATTTTATTGTATTAATTTCAGGTAATACAGACTTCGAAATGTAGAAAAATATGAGTAGTATACAGTTGCACTGTTTAATGATAAAGGGGTCATTACAATCCCAAACACATCTGCACCTTAATAACGAAGCATCAAAATACATAAGTGAAAAACTGACAAGGAGGGGTGTTTAGGATGGAGGGACACATGTACACCTGTGGCTGATTCATGTCAATATATGGCAAAAACTGCCACAATATTGTAAAGTAATTAGCCTCCAATTAAAATAAATAACGGAGAGGGCAATGGCAACCCACTCCAGTACTCTTGCCTGGAGAATCCCATGGACGGAGGAGCCTGGTAGGCTGCAGTCCATGGGGTCACTGGGAGTCGGAAACGACTAAGCGACTTCACTTTCACTTTTCACTTTCATGCACTGGAGAAGGAAATGGCAACCCACTCCAGTGTTCTTGCCTGGAGAATCCCAGGGACAGTGGAGCCTGGTGGTCTGCCTTCTATGGGGTCGCACAGAGTTGGACACGACTAAAGCGACTTAGCAGCAGCAGCATGCCTCTTATGTCAGTAATTACTAGACCAAGGAAGCAAAAAACCAATAAAGATATATATATATGACTTGAATCACACAATCATTTGGTCTCACTAACATTACAGAATGCTCTATCCACAAACAGCAGAATACACATTTGTCTCAAGCTCACATGGGATATTACCAAGGTAGACCACATTCTGAGTAACAAAACACACCCTAACAATTTTAAAATAGAAACATGCAATGTATTATCTCAGGCCATAATGGAATCAAACTAGAATTCAACAACAGAAAGAAGCTGGAAAACACCTCCAAATAGTTTGAAATTAGATACCACACTTATAAATAACCCATGATCAAAGAAAAAGTTTAAAGAAAAATTCTTCGATATTTTGAACTAAATGAAAATGAAATTAAAACTTCAAAATTTGTGGGATGATGCAATGAAAGCAGTGCTTAGAAAGCAATTAAGATCATTGAGATGCATGAAAATCAAGATCTAAAATCAGTTAAAATGGACATGGCTTTTTATTTATTTTTTTTTCTAATTTTATTTTATTTTTAAACTTTACATAATTGTATTAGTTTTGCCAAATATCAAAATGAATCCGCCACAGGTATACATGTGCTTTTTAAATGAAATTTACAATGAAGAAAAATGTCATTGTTAAGTTCATTGATATTTATCCAACATCTTTCATATGCCAGGTGCTGTGGATATAAGGAATGAACAAGAATGGAAAACCCCTACTATAATCTAGCTGACATTCTAATGGGGACAGTGGAAAGCTAAACAAGTACATAAGTAAAGAAAACACATTCAGAGTAATGTGAAGAAAACCTAACAGGGGGTTATGTGACAAATGATGGGGGGAAAGCAAACACTTCGCTGTGTGACTGCGATAACTGTATCTGAGGATATGACATTCAACAGAGACTTCCATGACAGTGTTATGACACTCTCTCTCTATATATATATAGTATTAGCCTTAAGCTTTTCTTTTAAAATGCCGAGTTGTTTTTCAACCTTTGGGAATATGTTGTCTTTCACTTTTTTCACATTCCATGTTATGAATATATATATATATATATATATATATATATATATATATATATTATACTCATTGAGGTTTATATATATTTAACTATATTTGATTATAGGCAAATTCTAAAAGCAAGCAGTTCTGTAATTGTCTAAGCAAATCAAGATATGTATGCAATTAAAGAGTGGATAAGAGCTCTACAAAAAAGAGAAAATATTAGTATCAGAGAGTTATATTTTAACAATTTGAAAATTGACATTTTTATTACAATGAACATTAAACAGTCAAGACATATTGCAGATCTTTTCTATTCAAGAGAACGAAATGGTAAGGATCCAAAAATATGTGGTTAAGTTTTCCCCAAACTACATCTTTTGCAAAACCCAGAGGTTTGACACATCAAAATTATTTATCAGAGAATGATGCCATGGCAAATAAACATAACTGAATTAAAAAGCAAGGTTAATCTGGGTGTTTTATGGTTTCTGAAATTCAATTGGGTGCTTGTTTAAACAATCTGCACATCACAGGATGTTTCATTTCATGTGGACAAAACTAGTAAAAACTAAATAGCTGGGCATACAAGGATTTTATTTATGAATTTTTCTACAAAAGCTATGTCATTGCTGAACTCTGTAATTCAAATATGCCACTTAGACAACAATTACTGTTTTCCCAGGCATCCTATAGAAGGAATAATGCACAAAGACTGTTCTGTAACCCAGGGTTGTCACTTCTCTTTATACCACACAGAATTCTCCTAAATGGTTCCTGTACAGAGAACCACACTCTCTCTGATGGCCAAACCTAGCAGGTCACACAATCAGCTGAACAACTTTAAGTAAATTATTTCGCCTCACATGAGGGAGTTATAGCAGATGACCTCTGACATTCTGGGATTCAAAGTTATTTAGTTCAACACTGTTATTTAGAGAATACTTAGTATGTTTCTGATCCTCTTTCAGCTGTGGTCATCTTAAACCTTGGGTATCTCCTACCCTGCTTTCACAGTGAGATGTCTGATATCCACTGCATTTGATTCACAGCTGGGTCTGAATATATTCTTAATCAGTGTATTCATCTCAAGCTTAATCTACTTGTTTCTAATTATTGAATCCAGCTCAACTTATTTTTTCATTCACCTCCTCAAGGAACCACGCCTTGTATTTGCTTCTCTAGTCCGCCATGCACCCTTTATATGACCACATAGGTCTATCTGGACTCCTAATTTCTAGCCTGCATCTTCCCAAAGCCCCTTACCTCCCGATTTTAACAATCATTAGATTGAGAAGATTGGCAGCAATCTGCACAAAATGAACAGGATTTTGACCATCATTATCACATACTTTGTATTTCCTTCCCAGGGTAATTAATGCTTTACAACTTGTCAAAGGTGCATATTATTAATTATAATAGGCCACAACTTTTCTATGAGTTCCATTATAATATTGCCAGCTTTATTATTCATCAGTACATTCCATATTCTGGTCTTATTTTATATGCACCTTGAGATTAAAATGTATTTGCATAAGACTTATTGAATTAAATTTAGAGAGGGTTATCAGCCTTTTAAGTTGAAATAATTCAACCAGGTTAAACCTCTACTATAGTTTAAAATTACAATGTGTCAGTGTGGAACACATGGTTGGCTATTATTTAAACTCCAAATCCAAATAAAACAAGTTTATCTGGGCTTGAGGAAATTGTCATTTGTGCTTTATTATCTATACTTATGAAGAAGGCTGGTGATTAATTTCATAGTCTGAACATTTCCAACTTATGAGATTTAACCAACTGATAGAAAAAAGGGTAGTCTTTTTTTTTTTCCAAATGGCCATCTGTACCTATCAGAAATTTCATATCTAATTTCATTAGATGCAGGTGGCAGAAATAATTAACACAGCTCTTCATTACATAATAGATCTAACAGGACAGTGGGCATGAGGAATATGGGTTTGTGAAATAAATTTCAATCAGCCTGATGTTAACTAGTTTCTTTTTCCTAAAATAGTTTGAGCTCTATGCTTCTGTTTTTCCTTTTGGCCTACATACTCACCTTGAGATATCTAATAGTGCATATTGGCCTCCACAGGCGTGTTACATAGAGTAGAGGACTTGAAGTTTGTTGCAATGTAGCATCAATACTGCAAATAAGACCTCGAGGCTGGTTCCCCCAGCCTCTGCCTTGTCACCATTCTCTACTTTTCTCTCACGTTCATTCATTGCTTTCATTACTATTGATAACAGTTGTAAATATGTCCCAATCAAATGGTCATCAATTCATCTCTACCGTCAACCTACTTCACATCTCAGCTCTACTAAATACATTTGACTTCTTCTTCGTTAACCACTCTAGGCTTCCATGCAATCACTCAACTTGTCCCCTAACTTTTTTGCATCTCAGTCCCTTTGCCAGCTCCTAAAATGTTGAAACACCCCAGGTCCCCATCCCAAGACCTCTATTTTTATGACCTCTATTTTTTGTATCTACTTATACTCAGCTTGAGTGATCTCATCTAGGCAAACGATTTTAAATACCATTCACATGCCAGTGACTCCTTCCACTTGACCTATCCACTGATCAGCCAGAAGACTCCTTGAAAAAATCCATCTGAATTTTAAATGAGCATCTTAAATTTACCATGTCTAAAACTGTAATCTCTCTATCCCCTAATTGGCCCCATTTCTGTAAAGCCTCACAATGAACCCAGTTGTCCCCCAAATTTAGAAGGTATCCAAGGTATGCTGTTGTTTAATCACTAAGTCATGTCTGACTCTTTGCAACCCCATGGACTGTAGTATGCCGAGTTCCCCTGTCCTTTACTATCTCCCAAAGTTTGCTCAAATTCATGTCTATCAAGTTGGTGATGGCTATCTAACCATCTCCTCCTTTGGCAGCAGAGGATGAAATTGTGTGTGTGTGTGTGTGTGTGTATTTATATATACACACCTTATACATTCCTCATGTCCCACATCCAGTCCATCATCAAGTCCTGTTTGATTTAATTTCCAAACTATCACCCAAACCAATTTAACTCTCTTCCATTTACCAATCTAGACCTAGCAACTGTCCTCTCTTGCTAGAAAGACTTCAATAACCTCTTATGCCATGGCCAAAGTATTCTTTAAAAAATATGAATCAGATCTTATCATTCTCCCATTTACTAGACTTCAGTGGCTTCACATCACACTGAAAATAAAATGCAAATTCCAAATCATGACCTATGCTAATTCTCCAACATTTCCTTTCACTTCACCCCCTAATTTTTGCTCTGTAGCCTTTGAAAACTGTTTGACTCATTGTATGAACCTTGGTTATCACCTGTCAGCCACAATGACCTTTGTCTATTTCTTATATACATGTCCTGTTCACTCCTGCTGCATGTCTCTGGTATTCACTGTTCCTTCTGCCTGGAATAAGCTTGTCCAAGATTCTTATGTAACAGGCTCTTTATTTGTTATTAAGTCTCAACTCAAATGATATCTCCTCAAAGAGACCTCTTCTGACTACTCTATCTGAAGTAGCTAGTTTTGTCAACCACTATTACACTACCACCTTTATTTTATTCACAGCATGAAGTATTATAAAAACCTTATTTATTTAAGCCCACTAAATTGGACTCTCCATAAGAAAAGCAACTAACATTTTACCCCCAGTGCCTACAACAGTACAGTAGCCAACACATACCAGACAACTCAAACATTATATGTTAATTTGGTATGAGATGAAAAAAATTACCAGATATTCTACTTTTTAAAGAAAAACAACTTTGTCATATATTTCAATAACCTCTGGCATGTTCTGTAAGACACACAACCCAAACAATCACTATAAAAGCAAATAACTAGAGGACTTTTCTTAAGAAAAGTTTGTACAACCTGATAGAAAATATATTGACTCTTTTCATTTGCATGCCTCAAAATATTTTCCTCAAAAAAAATACTTCTTTAGAATTGTTACCTCTATGATGACATGGCAGGCTTTTCAAGAGCAAAACACTACCAAGTAAAATCATTCTACCCATTGATTCCTTAATGCTGAGAAAAAGCAACAATAATGAAGAAATAAACATCCTTCTCCATCCACAAACAGTCATTGCATAAGAGGGCTTCCTTGGTGGCTCAGATGGTTAAACAATCTGCCTCCAATGCAAGAGATCTGGGTTCAGTCCCTGGGTCGGGAAAATCTCACGGCAAACGGAATAGCTACCCACTCCAGTATTCTTGCCTGGAGAACCCCATGGACAGAAGAGCCTGGAGGGCTATAGTCCATGGGGCTGCAAAGAGTTGGACATGATTGAACAACTAACACTTTCACTTCACTTTCACTATTAATAAACCTCTTTTGGTTACAAAGTGGGACAGACATTTAAAACACTTCATATTTATATGCTTCCAATGAATATCAAACTTTTTGAGAAACTGTTTTACTTTTTCTTAATAAAAGTGCATAGCTTACTTAATATCCATTCCAATTTCAGTATATTATATAAATGTGTAACTATATAATCACATAAATAACATTTAAATTCTCTTTATGAAATAATAGAACATGCATTTATATTCATATACAGAGGAAAACAGATTCTTGTTAACACTATATATATTAATGCAAGCTCACTTTTGTTTTTTATGTTTGCAATTCCCAGAGATACAGGCATCTAAATTAAATACAATCATGAATTTGAATATGTTTTAATAATTTGTCATTGAACAGTAATTTAGAGATGGTATGGCATCATCATGTGGCAACATGAACTAAACATTCTCTTTTTTAAATAATCTCAAATAGCATGTAGATATTTTCCTTAAATCAGAACAACTGGTTGTAATACCATTCTTCCTAGACTTGAACTTTGTCTCAAGATTTCTTCACAACAGAAACATGTTTAAGCCATGTTATCCACTAACATTTTCCATCCTCTTATTCATGATCCCTACCTCATTCTACTGTGAGAAAAAATGATTTGATTTTATGATCAAATTGTATAATGGAAAGTCTAGTACTAGGCACAAGAAAAAGGAGTGGTTGGAAGACATGAGTCTACTCTATCACCATCAGTTACTCTATACTCTGCCCCAGAAACTTTCTCTACCCTGTTCTCTGAGCTGCCTCTTTCTTGGGACTGCTCTCCTCCCCTTCAGCTAATGGTGAGTTTTCCTCTGGAATTGGCAAGCATCACTAGATTTGTAGAAGAGACAATCTGAGGGTACTTTCTGGAAAACCTTTCAATTACGCCTAAGGAAGTATCGATATGATTCTATTTTTTATCATTTATTAAACTCAGTATTATAAACCATAAATCAAATTCACAATGATAAGAGAATGAATGGCATGCATCTATAAAGTTTAAGTATTCTTCCTCAATTATACAAAGCCTGACTTCTTCCAGTTAGGATGTTATGACGTCTGCATAATTTTCCCAGTTTCAGAGAACACTATTTTTAAATCATGAAGGAACAGATTTGGAGATGCATAAACAACATAAATGGAAAAGACTCTGATGCTGGGAGGGATTGGGGGCAGCAGGAGAAGGGGATGATGGAGGATGAGATGGCTGGATGGCATCACTGACTCGATGGACGTGAGTCTGGGTGAACTCTGGGAGTTGGTGATGGACAGGGAAGCCTGGCGTGCTGCGATTCATGGGGTCGCAAAGAGTCGGACACGACTGAGCGACTGAACTGAACTGAAACAACATAAAACTAAAACCAATAATGTAATCAAAAATTAAAATAACTACACAGATAAAATTCATTATATGCAAGTTTCTACGTGAGGCATCAATTCAGCCAAACATATGTTCTTGTCTAATTCAGAATATGTCAACAAGGTAATCACTCAGGTGGTGATCATAGGAAAGAAAATGTGATAAGTACTATTCTGTACCTGCCAGCTCTAATTTAGAACACAAACATTAAACTGAAACAGAATGCAGTATCACACTCAGGTAAAGCACAAGGAGCTACAAGGTCATTAATAGTTTACTAATCCCATATTAAATCAACAGAATGGATGTAGATTTAGGAACAATCTGCAGAATTTGAGAAGAGTTTATATATGAACCCAAAGCCTGAACCTTACCACTAAAGAATAGGTAAGTTAAACTTGAAAAAGTTCCCCTTACAAATACTAAATACTGAAAGAAACAATGGACTACACAAACAACCAACTCTCAAAAAATTAAAAAAACAAGCAAACAAAAAAGCCAAAGAAGCAAAATGATTGTTGTATCTACCCCATGCATGCTATAGAATGAGACCCTCTTCAGTTAGCTTCTGGAGACTGTCTCATCTCAGACAATTAGAGCTAGTTGCACAAAAATTGTCTCATTCAGAACATGCTTTGAGAGGGTTTACAAGATCCCAATGGAGCTTCCAAACTTGTTTTGTTTTCCTAATTGAAAACTTAGAAGGTAATAACCTCCTCTCAATTCAGAGAAAGCTGGAAACCCTAGGATACAAAGCACTTTCCAAAGAAATTTAAAATAAAATCATGTATCATTAAAAATTGAACAAAACAAACCAAGCACGTCTCCCAAAGAAGCAAAAACATGCCTTTGAAACAAACAGTAAGTCACCACTGTTCATTGCAGAGCAGCATGTCAGTTACAGAGTCGCAGAATGAATGTGCAAGTTGCCAAATTGAACTAATTCATGTTTTGAATTAAAATGAAACACCCTCAATGTCGTAGGCCACTTCTGTGGCCCAGCAGTTCTAGGGTTCGCTTTGATCTGTCGTGGGACACAGGGAGGCATCGAACAGCTGCTTTGGCCCACGCTCTGCTCCTGGCAGGCACCTTTCCACACAGGATTCCTTTCTTGCATCTAGTCCTACTTGACGGAATGACCTACATATCCACACATGTGGCCAAAACTCTGAGGATAAGGAGGAGGAAAAAGCTGCACGCTTTTCATTACAAGGAAGTAACTGAAAAGCTGCTCTTTCAAGCAAAAGAAATACCACCTCGAGATCTACTTCCCCAGGTAGCCTCAGTGCTTCTGGCTTCAGCTATTACAATTCCAGGAGGGAAGCATATGCGATAACCATGAATAGCCAGGTCATCCTAACAGCGAAAGAAAAAAATATAATTCTTCCTTTCTGGAGAAGTGTGAACTCTGATAAAACTATTGATTTCATGTCAGTTAAATTCATTCATATGCTCATGTAACAACTGGTCACAGAATGCTATGAGCAAGGCCCTGGGTAAGTGCTTGTAAAGGTTATGAAGTTGAATGATACCGATATCATCCTTCAAGGAACTTCCCATATTGGAGAAAAGTTACAGCATACACATACACTGGCATGGGAAAATAGACTGCTGTGATGAGATTCCATCTATGTGCTTAAATCCAGCAATCAGATACAAATATGTATTGAGCACTAATTATGCAATGACTCTTTAAGCACAGTGATTCTAAAAGACATATACATAAACATGTATAAGATATTTTTGCACTCAATGAGCTTATACTATTTAGTTGGGTAAATAAAACACAGATGTTAAAAAGCATGGCAATCACATATCCTAATCATTTTTGAATCCTTAGCACCTGGCACATAGCGGTTCTTTGATAAATTATGTGTTTTGTGAATGAATAGGTAACTGTGTGTATATCTGCACATATACATGTGTGTATGTCAGTGTATGTGTATATGCATGTAAGTATGCCTATGTCATATGTTATACTGTATTTTAAAAGAAGCCTGACACCTTTAAAAATGCCCATCCTTTGTGTTCATTTGAGGTATTTCAATGAAATGGGCAAAAGAAGACTCACTGATACAATTCTCCTCTTGAAACACACATGATAGAATAAAGTTGAAAGAACTATAGAGGGAATAGAGATCTACTACAAGAGAGGGGTTTAGCTCCAAAATGGGGTTTTTGTGTCAAATGTGGAGTGAGCCAGTCTGAACCCCAAACACAAAAGGTACATCCTTATTGAAAACTTGTGTATTTGCCCAGTAAGAATACAGATTAGAAATACAAAATAAGCTATTCATTCTCAACAGAATTTTAAACTTAAAAACAACTGGAATCACCTTCCACCTCTCCTTCTCTCCACTGTATAATCAGCCACTGGTTTTTATTAATTCTGTATCAGCAATCAAATCCATCTTTCCCTTCCTATTCCTACTGTTATCATCTCAATTCAGGACTTTCTCACCTGAATTATTGGCCCCATTTTCCCACTTTCTGGTCTCAGAGCTCTTTCTGGTCAGGCTAATCCTGTTACACACCTACTTAAATTTCTTCGGTAGTTCCCAATTTCCTATAAGATAATATTCACATTTCTTGTCATGTCATTCCAAGTCCTTTCTGATACGGCTTTCTCTTTCTCCACCTCTCCTGACATACTCCCTCCTTCCTTCACCCATACTGTGCTCAAATGTACATGTATTCCAACCATATTAAACTCTTTCATGTAAAAACTACTCTAGCGTACTTCTGTGACAGACAAAACAATGGTCCCCAAAGGTTGCCGCGTCCTAATTCTTGGAACCTGTGAATGTGTTAGCTTATATGGCAAAAGGGACTTTGCAGATGTGATTAAGGAACTTGATATGAATAATTTTTTTTTTTACTAACCATACAGACCCTAAATGTAATCACAAAAATACTTATAAGAGACAAAGCAGAGAGTCAGAGCCAGAGGAGATGTGACAACAGAAGTAGAGGTCAGAGAGAGAGCTTGGAAGATACTATGTCATGGGACTTGAGATCCAGAAGGACCCACAAGTCAGGGAATGCTGATAGCACCCAGAAGCTTGTGAAGGCAAGGAAAGAGCATGTACCCTGGAGCTTCCAGCAGGAATGCAGACTTGCTGATCACCCTGATTGATTTTAGGATTTCTGCCCTCCAGGACTGTAAGATAATAGATTTGTTTTGTTTCAAGCCACTAAGTTTATGGTAATTTTTACAACAAAAGGAACTAATACACTATACTTATATGTCTCATATCACTTATTTTTTACAAGATCTGTAACAACAGAGATGGTAAACTGTTCATGTTTTTTAATCCCCTGAAGAATTCAAATTGCTTGTTTATAGTATGTTTTGTTTGAAAGCTTTTTGCTAAGTATAAAAGAGTAACTATAACTGAAGAGTGAATATGGAAGGACAATGCCTATAGCACTACCGAAGTTATGATACATGGATTTTATAATGTGAAAAAGCACGCAGCTACGAAAATAAGCACTCCATATACTTCCAAAACCATAATCATCAAAGGTATGGGGAAACTGTACCAACAATTTTCAGAATACAATTCATGAATGTGGAAAACAAAGTGACCAAGCCTAGCAAAAACAAAACATTTCACATTCTTTTACTATAACTTCCTATAATTTTGTTTTGTAAATAAGGAATCCAAAAATCAAATTCTACAGTTATCTAAAATGTTTAACCTCTTTCATAGCCAGGCACACCTGATGTTACTCCATGTTATTTAGCACACAGTAGGAACTCAATAAACGTTTGTTAACAACTGTATGAAGAACCTATTTCTCTGTCCTTTGGGAAGATGAAGGCGCTTCAGCATTAAGTCAGAAATGCATAAAACCCCAAAAGAAACTAATAAGCAAACATAGCTGTGCACATTATATATAAATACTCTTAACTGAAAACAGATTCTCTTCAAAGTTTTAGTATGTTAGTACTTGTGTATGTGTTTGGAAATAGATTTATAAAAGCCAAAGTTCTTTGGAAATTTTTAAAAATACAAAACATTGCCAACCAAGAAAGTCCTTGCAAAATGAACCCCATTCTTCTGGGATATGCATGTAAGAGCCATTGCTTTTTCACGTTAACTTTGCCCCATGACTAGTGCTTTAGTTTAGCTTGATCATTCTTGGACCCTCTACCTCCTATTCCAGGTCCAGTCCCCTAGACCAGCAGGAAAATCTAAGTGGCTTATTGTACATTCATCCTTCCATCTTCTTCACTTTCATACTTCTACCAGCAGCTATTATTTAGGGAATACATGAAAAAAATCTTTACTGACTTTTCTTCTTTTTGATACTTGAATCATTATAACAACAAAACTTTAAGACAGCAACATATTTTCTTAATAATTTAAAAAATACTTTATAATATGAATGTATTTGTCTACATAATTTGAACAGTGCTAATGCACAGCTACAAACTGACATGATGATTGCATCATTAAAGATAAAATTTTTGGTCTCCTTAAAAAATCTCAGTGAAAATTTCTATGTAAAAAATCTCCCCAAAAGAAAAGAAATCTATACATATTTCAGAATGTAAGGCAATAAATTGGAGACAATAAATGTTTGGAAAATATTATGGTCAAGTAAAATAATTTCTGAACAATAATTCATTAGAAGTTTTCTTCCCATGTTTATTTTCTTTTTTTTTCCTGTGATTTATTACTGAATTTTCACCAACTCTGAAAAGCCACCAGATGGCATTGGAGAGTCCAATTACTTTATAGGACACCTTTATAGGAAAAACTGGGAAGAATCTTCAAGCTGAAGTTGTCCTTTTTTTCCTAATATAAAAATATATTGAGGAAAAACATATTAATTTATTAGAATATTAAACCTTTTCTTATCACTGATAAAGTTTTAACGTTTACAACATATTTTTCTCATATCCGGTATACAAAGTAACTGGAACATGCTTTTAGAAATAAAAGTAAAATGCCAATGATAGAACTTAACTGAAATCAAGGTAGCAACACAAATTGGAAAATGTTTTAAGGACAGTTAGTAAAATATAACTGATTACTGAATAGTGTTTAGGATACCTGCAAGAGCCTACACATACTTTTTAAAGAAATCTTTACACACAACCCTCAGAGATTTTAAGTCTTACCAAAGTTATTCACTATCATTGCCTAAGGCAACATTTTCCATGCAAGGCAGCACTCTAGATGTCTTAAGAGACTACAACTCTACAAAAGGAAATTTGCTGTAAATAAGCAAAAATAAGCTAAAACATAGCTTAGTATTTTGAACTGCCAAACCTAATTTCACTTAGACACATCACCACCTGCAAGGAAAAGTACCTTATTTTTTACTTGAGCTTTCTAACTATACAGAATGTGCTTTTTAATAAGATAAACAAAAATCATAATTTTTCCCTAACTGAATGTCTGTTTTAAACTGATAATACCCTCTGCTCTGCGGCCTTAGGGAAACTGTGTAGGATCAAGTTAAATGTAGCCTCCTCCCATGGGCCTCAAACACTGATTACAAACTCTGCCCATCTACATTTGTCTGATCAATGTGCAAAAATGTAAAATATGTTACAGAAAAAAAGGTACCATTTTATGTACTGAGTATTCCTTCAAGCTGTTCAATAAGTGCTTGTGAAAGGAACAAAAAAAAACAAACTTCTATTTCCACTGATGATGTTGCAGTTCAGAACTTTTACTTCATGAAAAAGGAAACTGAGGTCCTGAAAGGTTCAAGGACTTGTCCTCCGTCAATCAAGGCTAACTAGCAATTGGATTGAAATCCAAGTTTAAGTTGCAGCTCTATAGGCTTCATAATATTTACCAGACCAACCTAAACCACTTCTATAGAAATAACTCAAAGTATGTGTTTTCTTAGTGATCACTGCTGTAGACAAAGCTGGAATGTCAAGATTAGTTGTCTGTAGAAATGTTCTATAATAGTCAACATGAGGATTAACCATGGAAAATTTTAATACACTTGTAAGCTATTTTCCCACCTGTCTGTATGAAATAAGGGAAAGAAAATTGAAGCAGTATTACCCTACATTCAGGAAATTAGTCTATGCAAACATATTTGATATCTAGGTCAAAATCTTTTTGATTGGAGAAAATTTGATCCTTTCTATAGTACAATAATTCTTATTATCATAAAGATCTTGGTCTTATTATCATGACCAAGAGCTTTATACTTGTTATACCTAAATAAAAAAAATAATAAGAGTAATAATTTCTAAGGGTTAAACAAACTTAAAAATAAACAGCCCTTATACTATTTTGTATAATATTCACATATTTTTTTAATCTGACACCTTTCAGATCACAAGATCATCCTGCATTATCCAAAAAAGAACTTAAATCTAATAACAAGTTTCCTTACAAAAGAAAGACAGAAGGAGACTAGAGACATAGGAGAGGCAGCCATGTAAAATGGAGGCAGAGACTGGAATGAAGCAGATTAAAAAGGAGGAGCCACCAGAAGGTGGAAGAGGCATGGAAGGATTTGTTAAGACCTTGATTTTGGACTTCTGGCTTCCAGAGCTGGGAAAATAGATTTCTGTTGTTTTAAGTCCCCCAGTTTATGGTAACTTGTTACAGCTGCTATGGGAAACTAATACAACTCCAGATCAATCAACCCATCAGCTTATTGGTTCCAGTGACTGTCACAGCTCATATGCTCCAGAGTGAACTCACTTCATCTCCTATCCCTGAAAAAACAGTCCTTGCCCCTCGCTCTGTAATTAATGACACCGTCAACATAACCTCTCCTCAAGTGATTTCACAATTCAACTCAAACACTAACTTGATCCTATTTATTCTTCTTCAGAAACATGTTTTCAGTTCCTATGACTGTTTTGCAGGCCCTCAGTATAGTGGAATATCGTTTTTATTAAGGCCCTAACTGTTCACTCTGGAGTCCCACTACAGCCTTTCCTACAGGGACTATTGTCTGTCCCCAAACAGATCTGACCATGTCACTCTCATGTGTGGCTCTTTATAGCTTGATTCTCTGTGTTTCCTCCACTCTAACAGCAGCTTTACTGATGGACTGTATAGCACTATTACATGTACATCAAGGAGTTTCATCTTTGTGATGTATAGAAGACACCACAATAAGTAGGATCAGCAAATCAGAGACCCAACCTCAAATATCAGATTTTCTACTAAAGGGATCTGCAAAGTAATTAAATAGCTCAGCCAAAACTTTTTCTTTCTAGACAATAAATCCAAAATCCCTTACAGAACACATGAAACACTTCACACGCTATGCCCCATCTACTTTCTGGGCTTCATCTTTGTCACAAGGACCTATCAAGAGTTCCCTTTACTTAAGTGGTCCTTTCAAGTTTCTGTTCTTTAGAAACCTTTAATATGATTGATGGCCCTGAAATCCTCCTATTGTAGAATTATTTTCTCCACCTCTTTTTTCAAATGTTCCACATCTAGTCATCAAGCTCAATGGGTTCTAACTTTAATGTTACTTTCTCTTCTGTCTTCCCTGTTCTCCCTGCTGTTATGTTGACTCAGAAAAGCATTTTTGTGCCAAACATTTTTGGTCAAAAAGAAAGCAGACTTTTAGGATTCCTCAAGGAAAAGGGGTTATTTCTGAAAGTGTATTTGTGGGATGCATGTGAATCTTAAGTTATCAAGATCCAAAGCTTCACTAGAGTCTGTTTCTTCTTTCTCCTTCCCAGCCTTCCTTTCTCCTGTTTTCTTTTTCCTTTTCCTCCCTTTCTCCCCAACTCCTCTTAATCACAGACCACAGATCACATTGTCCCTTCAGCAAAAAGTTTCAACTTCCTTTTTTTTTATCTCCCCTAATCCCATCTAAATCCTAAAAGACGATTCTCTCTCTAATCTCCAGTCCAAGTCCAATAAATGTGTTTGATTGACTCAGAGAATTATCAATTGTGGTAGAGAGAATAATGCACTCACCTTCCCAAAGATGTCCATATCCTAATCCCTGGAACATGTAACTATGTTATATCATATGGTAAATGGGGCTTTGCAGATTTGATTAAACTAAGCATCTTGAGATGAAGAGTTTATCTAGGCCAGTCCAATGTAATCACAAGGGCCCTTCTAAGGGAAAGAAGGAGGCAAGAGAGTCAGAGTCAGAGAAGGAGATGTCATGACTGAAGTAGAGGTTGTAGTGATAGGGGACCACAAGCCAAGAAATGCAAGAAGTCATTAGAAGCTGGAAACAACACTGAAACAGATTTTCCCCTAGAATCTGCACAAAGAACTCAGCCTTACCAATCTATTTCAGACATCTGATCTCCAGAACTGTAAGATGATAGACTTGTGTGGCCATAAGCCACTAAATTTTTAGTATTTTGTTAAAGCAGCAACTGGATACTAACACAACAGTGTCCCTAATTTCCAGGTCACCTCTTGGGATCACCCTCAAGCCTACAGTAGACTTAATCAGGGGTTGATCCTCTGGTCCAGCAGTAGTTACCCCTGTGCTGTCTCTAGAATTAAAATCAGTTTCATAACATAATTTAAAATGCCTAGCATTGACAGACTCCTTACTGTTGCTCCCTAAATAGAAGAATATACCTTTTATTATCCCCATGATACACTGTCATTACTGCTATATTTATTAACTTGCAATGTTCCCCTCCCAACTGAAATCCTACTCAACTTGCAAGATTCATCCCTATGAATGAATAAGGGATGAATGACTTGTTTCTTCCCCATGTAAATTCACCACAAACCAGGCATAAGTCTCCACAATTAACATTAATCTACCCCAACACTATGTGAAACTGTATTGATAATTAAAACTGAACAAATAAGTTTATGGTGAAATTCTTAGGTATATCACATGATTATTAAATACAGACACTGGATACATTTTATTTATGTGGCATGTGTAGGGTCCATTTGTCTGTTAGATTTATTCCAATTAAAGACATTTCAAATGCATATCAAAATTATTCTAGATCTAACTTCAAATTTTATTTTTAAAAACAAGATAAATAGAAGAGCAGGATTTTTTCCCATTAAAAAGTAAAGTGCACTTTTTTTCCACTCAAAAAGGCAAGAAACAAAGCCTCAGAAGTTTGGTTTTACAAAGTATACCAAAGGAAAAATGAGAAATATTTCATCCTTTTTGACATGTTTGGCAAACTGGGAATAAACACTTGGTAACATAATAAAAGGCAGATGCTGGGGGGCTAGGTTGTCTCTTAATCATGTGAAATTAAGCTCACTGACATCCAGGAATGCCCAAGAGAGCTGATGCACATAAATCACATTGGTATGAGATGGAAACACCCCACTAGACTTTCTCACTCTTCCTCAGTTAAATCTCACTTTCTTTACACAGTAGCATAATTTCTTTAACCTGAAGAAATGATGATCCAAAAATAACAAACACAAAGGTTAGAACCTAAACTGTGTCACTGGTTATTTAACTACCCTTATCTTTTATAAACTATTTGGGATTTGAGTTACGAGTCTCAGAAATGCTCAAGAGATTTGTTTTCCTCTTGCTGCCAGAAAGAACTGAATCTAAATCATTTTACATAAACAAGTGTCCACTGTCAATTTCTAGAATGAAGAGATCAACCCCCTGTGATAACAGCTGGCAGCTTTAGGTAGCTTTAACGTATCTTAAATATATTCTAGAATAAGATGTAATCATTGGTTTATATATTATAGTCACTTCCATTTCTCCATCTGCTCTAATAATTGTGAATACCTTTTTTTTGTGTACTAAAGTCACTGGCTTATATTTTATTAATCAGTAATCATGAACTACATCCTTTTTCATGGTGGTCTATATTGAAAAATACTATTAAAATCAAAACATCTGCATGATGGCAATATTTTTTAAAGCAGCAGTAAGTATAGTAAAATTTCAGTATGATAATATTTAAAGAATCAGTTTCCTGTCCTTCTAACAGATTTTGAACTACATATCAATCATGAAAAGACTCATGATTTGCAAAGGTTTATTGTTTCATATAAACCCTCTATCTTAGATATTGCTTATTCTGAGTTTTATCTTTTTGCTTCGGTGGTCTCATGTTATACATTGTACTACTTTCTATTTAAAAAGGAACATTTTTTAAATTAAATGTCTTTATTTTACCTTTATTTGTCTAATACTGATATAACCTAGCCTCAAAATTAAAGCCACTCATTCATTCATTCATATAATCATTACTTCATTAAGACATTTCCTAGAACCTTGACTCTGAAACATTCATCATATTTGGCACTGTAGAAGTTATAAGCATATGTAAATCATGGTTCTTGCAACTTGTCAGCTTATAATCTAGGGATAGATACGAGAGCAGGGAGAAACAGACAAAAAGTCTAGACCTCTTTCTCTTTTCTAAGCTCTACATCAAGGTTCCTCTAGCTTCATTTCTCTCCAGTGTCCCAACTCAGGCCAAATCACAATTCACACTTTAGTTCCCCAAACTTGATATACTAATACTTTGTATGCATACATTATTTCTCTGCCCCTTAATTGTATTCCAAACTCTTAGTTACACAAAATAAAAATAAATATTTAAGAACAGCCATTATTAACAGAGGCCATACTATCTTCTTGGAATGACCTTATAAAGACAAAGAATTTCACAGACATCGACCTCTCAAGCAAAATAGTAATATTTTTATAGTTAAAAAGAAGTTCTACCAAGACACAATGAAACATTCAAAATAGATTTGCAAATACACTAATAAAGAAAATGGAGGGAGGAAGGAGAGAGGAGAGAGAGAAACAAATAAACCAATGAGAATATTAAGTTAACCTTTCTCAACTGGTTCAAATACAAAGACCCTCCAAGCAAGCATCTGATTCCCATGTGGTTTCTGTACACAATTCCACAAATGACAGCTACTCAAATGTTTACTTACTGAATTGCTAACAACGCTTCACACACTTGAAAAGATTGGGTAATACTGATAGTTTTTGCCTCTTTCTTCAAGTGCTGCTTATAAAAACTAAACACAAGGCAAAAAAGTGTTCCAAGAGAAAAATCTAATGTGTAAAAAAGGCTATTTGCTTTCATAGATGTCAAAGGCCTTGATTCTAAATATATGCAAAACTTTAGAACATTATCTGAGTGACCAGACCCAAACCTTGACTGTATCATACATGTACATGAAGCGATATTTAAAACAAAACAAAACATTACAAAGTAAAAATTTTAGTGTTTCAATCAAGAATGTTAGGATAATATAACTGCCTTTTTATATTTAATTTGTTCCTTAAATTATTAGCAATGGGGGTGTAAGCAAATGTGATAAAAATAATACATTTCCAGCTTGGGTATGAAGAGCTCCTATTGCTTTCAAATTAGTTCTGTTAATGAGAAGCAAATACATACTTCTAAATTTTTATGGAATGACTATATGCGTTTACCTAAAGTAAACACCATACACAATTAACATCCCATAAAAACTCAACATCATTGTGGGTATCATAATCATACTTAATATATTCTTGGTTATTAAAATATCTAGTTTTGCTTTTCTAATGGTCACAATGAACTAAAAATAATATTCTAGCAAAAGACACATGAAAAGCACTGGCTTTGGAGTCATGATTATGGAACTTTCAAAGGTTTACAAAACTGAAAATAGAAAAGAGAATTAAATGATAAGAAAAAAGAACAAGGATAAGGAGCCTTTCTTGGTTGGCTAATATGTGAGATCAAACATCAAAAACTGATTTTTATTTCCTGGCCTTGGTACTTCTGGCTTTACAGGTTGGGCTGGGTATAAAGATAGAGCCATTCATCTTTGAAGGAGAAGATGCCAAGTGCACTCCTCTTCTACTTGATCTATGGAGATCAGTAAGCTACATATCTGCTTCCTTCATAAAGGTGCCATGGAAACAGGCATCAGTTGAAATGTGTGCAAGCTATGAAAGTCTATGGGTAAAGCAATATTATCTAAATTATACTTAATATACAAAAATCAAACAAACTTCCAAACAGTGAGCTCTTAACACAGATACTGGGGGAGCCATCTTCATTCATATTATACAGAAAAGTAAAGACATCAAACATGCCACTAAATCTCAGTACCTGTCCTGTCATTTTCACATTATTATACAGAAAACACATGCAGTTTCAGAGGTATTAAAAAGCTATGTGATAATGATATTTGTAAACAGAAGAGAACAAAGTCTGAGAACGTTTGCCAGACTTAGGACAGCATTTTATTATCACCCTCTTAAAGTAATTAGATCATTAACATAAAAATTGAACTTAAGACAGGTCACTGAATTTTCTCAGGTCTCTGGAGCAGCAAGAGATATGAATTTTCCAACTGCCCCACATTTCTAGCTCTGCTCCCTTGTTTCTCAAACATACACAGTTAAGCTCCAATTTAATAAAACTTTTCCCAAAATTAGAATATAGAATGGACCTGTCACCACTATTTGATGATGGGGAAAAAAAAGCCACACTTGCATTTTGACAAAGAAAACAGAGATATGACATACACAAAACATTTTATATAATAAAATATGATAACCAGAAAAATGAAGTTTTTAAGACTCAAACACTATTTCCATTTTAGAGAGTTTTGTTTTGTTACAGTACTTACACAGATGAGTGTTTTTCTAGTGGCCAATACCTCAAAGATCTGTGTTAAGTGTTTTTAATATAAATTGCTATTCTACAAAATACCACTGTTATAGAAATTTTCAGCTTTCATCACAGTTTACTACCCCCTTCTACCAACTCTAACTTCCACGGGTACGCTCAACCTTCCTTGCACTTGGCAGACAAAGAAATCAACATATCTGCTATTTGCCAGTAATCCATTCAAATTTCAAAAGCTACTGTATCATAATCCTGCCCTAGGGCTTTCTCTCATTCAAAAATATCCACCAAGAGGAACAGACAAAATAATGTGTAAACAAAGAAACACTATTTTTTTTATACGGCCTACAACAGCTAGGGACGGGAAGCCTGGTGGGCTGTCGTCTACGGGTCGCACAGAGTCGGACATGACTGAAGCGACTTAGCAGCAGCAGCAGCACAACAGCTATACAACAAGCAAAATTTCTAGAGCTAATGGGCTCAGCCAAATTCCTTTAACTCTCAAGCCTGTGGTGTCATCTGCCTGCACATGCAGGAGGTACTCCCCAGACTTCCTCCCAAGGTAGGGCTCATAATAGCAGACTGCTTCCTACTGCCCTGGGATGTGGCCCTTTTCACTGTCGAATCAAATGTGAGTTTGAAGCCTCTTAACCTAAGGTACCGAGAATGGTTGCCATCTCATTCCTTTCATTCCTTCTCCTTTCTGAATTCCAAAGATACGCTTGTTTGTACAGTCCTTGATATCACAACACTGTAGCCTCTTACACACTCTCTCTTCTTTTTCCCACTGTCTCTCTAGAACTAACAGATAACACATTCTAGTGCTAGCAACTAAATACAATACATTCCATCCTTCATTGTACCGAAAAGTTAGAGCTTCAAAAATTCTGTTGCCCCATGTAAAACGTGAGTGTGGCAAGATTATCATCAGTGATGTAATATAACTTCACACAGGTAATAGCTATTATTCAATTGTCTCATACATTTTTCTAACTCCAAGAATTACAGTCAACTGAAAACCAAGATGTATGTTAACATCAAAGTTTTCCTTAAGTCTCAAGATTTTTCTATTTAGCAGCAGCTTTCATATTACCATTCTACTTTATCTCTTTATTTCCTACTTACATGTTAGGATGCTTCCCCATGACATTTTCTTTAATAACTTTGGGTTTTTTAAAAAAAGAAAAACTGCAAAATAAATCAAAGAATCTGCCCTAACCATAGCTGACATCGAAATGGTGACAGCAAAAGTTAACATGAAAAAAATTCACAATGATTCCATGCAAAAATCTAAATGACACTCTTTACAAAGAAAATTGAAAACCATACTATAAAATGAAATCAACCACAAACTCAATTCATTTCAATTCATAGTAGTTACCAAAATAAACCATGTCTTTTTCAACCTACTCCCACTTTTCTAATTCCCTGTAAGTTATGCTCTACTCATTTAAAGATAAATCTACAGTGTTTCCACAATATGGATCCTGGATAATTTTCAACCTCTTCACAAATGGTACATGTATAAATGTAGCACCATCACTTTAAGCCATAATGAAAGAAAAGGAAGGAACACTACATACCAGAACCTCTTTTGGTCACTACCTTCAAACTCTGAGTAAAAGTAGCATATAAGAGAATCAAGTGAGGAATCGGAGCTTTCATCTTCCAGCTCTTAAAGGCTGTTCTCTAAAGCAAAGATAAAGAAGAAAAACACACATTTTAAAAATATATAGCAATATTATATGATTTGTGTTAGGCTTTAATCATGCACAATCAGAGTAACGAATTTCACAAATGGAAAGAATGTGAGCAGGATATGTATTCTATTTTCCTGTATGTTGTGGGGTTCCTAAGTTAAATCAAAACCAGTAATACCAAAATTATGTTTCCATAGGCCCATTACAATATTTTAAAATCTTAAACTCAACTAAGGTTTAGAATTTCTCTATATTTAGAGAATTCAATTGTATTTAAATAAGTGGAAACAATCCCTTCGAAAATACTATTTCATTAACAATTTATTTTCAAATAAATTACCAAACATTGACATTTTAAATGTTTCATGCTGCAATAGAACATGGTTTTATTCAGTATCATTCTTTCCATTTGAGAAGAAATCAAAAATTCTATGCCTCTAAAGATTTCATTATAATTTTACAATTCTCTTAAAAAAAAACTTCATAAGATACTTCAAGAGAACTCTAAGACTTCATCTCTATTCAAAAAAAGTATACTGTATATGAAAACTACCAGAAAATACATCATTTCTTCCTATCACAAGGCTCTCAGAGGGATACCAGAAGGAACACTAGCTTAGTGTTGGGGAATTTCAAGAGGGGGGAATACTTCATGTGAAATTAACTGAAATGAACATTGTCTTCTTCAGAAAATCATCTCCCTTTTATTTTTGTATGAGACTGAGATAGTAGAGCTGCAAGACTGAATTTCAAAAAGGAGCAAGTTAGAACACAGTTCAAATACATTGTCAATCCATGACAGCCTAAGTTTCTTTGCAAGACAGTTGAGAACTGATCATCAGCTTTCAATCACTGTGACTTTATTAAGTTGAGAAAGCTGAAATGGTGATTTGACAGTCACTTTTCTTTTTTTTTTTTTTTTGCTCTCCTAAAACCTCAGAAACCTCTGAGCATTTTTAAATGATTAATTCATTCACATTAATAAAATTCTGTTAAGATACACTTTAATTCACAAAACAAAATCAAAACCCATTCACTTGCCATAAAATGTCACCATTATCATTTTAGGCAGAAAGTCAGGGAATTTTTCAAATAAGCACTGAGAATAAGCTGTTTTAACTCCAGCTCCTATAAATGATGATAGCCCATTTCAGTTTTCTAACCAAGGACCTGGAATTCATATAAAGACATAAATGAAACGTAGTCCAAAAAGCCAAATCATAAGACACATCTGAGGAACTGCCACATTAAAGTCCAAACCTGACTCAGGCATGCATTCCTAAAATCAGAATCCCATTTCCTAGCCACTGCACTAACAGGAGCAGCAGGAAATCTTCAAGTTGATATCTTCAGCCTTCAGGTTAGCAGTGAGAATCAGTTCCTCTCTCAGTGTGAGTTTAATCAGCACTGCCCAAGAAACTCCAGGAGCCAAATAGACACCATAAGACCTTCTACCTTAACTACATTATTCCTTCACTCTTGTTCAAAATACTATTTCTTCACTCATTTCATTTCTAAAAGGCAAACTGGCTAGTTTATGATTCTATTTCTTAAATTGGTTTGGAAAGCGTCAATTTGGTAACATCAAGATCCTTAATTGAATCTTTCAAAACAGTTGTGAATTAGGGAAAACAAAAAAGAATTATGGAGCATTTCACACATTCAACATCTTGGTCAATCTACAATCATCATTACAAACTTCTTTAAGGCAATTTCTTGTATTTCTATTGAAAGACAGATTAAATGTGTCTAGTCATAGACATTAAAGCTTTGCTGTACTCATTGCAGAATTAAAATTTCAACCCAGAAATCCCAATGTAAATTATATATAAACATTCACTGAGGTTCTCATGTATTTTCTTATTGTCACATAGTAGCTCATACTATCAGTGACCTAATTTCAAGAAGCTTCAGTTTCTAGATGAACAGACCTGAGATTGTTTGCCTGTTTTCCTGTTAAGACTACCATTCAACTAGGCAAAACTGTAGACACAGAAGGCAGGACAGTGGTTGCTAGAGGCTGGGTTTAAAAGGGGAAATTTTGGAAAGGTCTGCTAATGGGTATGGGGGTTCTTTAGGAGAGATGATGAAAATGTTCTGAAATAGACACTGGTGATGGTTATACACTGGGATGAATATTTTCTAAAAACTACTGATTATACACTTTAAAATGCTGAAGCTTATGCTATGTGAATTTTATCATAATAAAACTTATTCTGAAAACAAAACAAAAAGAATACCGTTCACTACTGGGCTACTCATAAATCACTACTAAATCTTATGCAAAATGAGCATATCACAGTGATTATAATCCATCAGTCTGTCTGGGTTCTTAATCCAGTTTTGCTACCTATCAGTTTTGTAATTTGGGGCAAATAACTTCTTCAAGAAAGGTCCATCTAGCTAAAGCTATGGTTGTTCCAGTAGTCATGTATGAATGTGAGAGTTGGACTATAAAGAAAGCTGAGCACTGAAGAATTGATGATTTTCAACTGTGGTGTTGGAGAAGACTCTTAAGTGTCCCTTGGACAACGAGGAGATCCAACCAGTCCATCCTAAAGGAAATAAGTCCTGAATATTCATTGGAAGGACGGATGCTGAAGCTGAAGCTCCAATACTTTGGCCACCTGATGCAAAGAACTGACTCATTTGAAAAGACCCTGATAATGGGAAAGATTGAAGGTGGGAGGAGAAGGGGACGACAGAGAATAAGATGATTGGATGGTAGCACTGACTCAATGGACATGAGTTTGAGTAAACTCCGGGAGTTGGTAATAGACAGGGAGGCCTGGCGTGCTGCGGTCCACGGGGTCACAAAGAGTTGGACATGACTGAGCAACTGAACTGAACTGAACTTCTTCAAATAGTTTTTTCATTTACAAAACAGGATTATTATAGTACAGATAACATAGTACCTGGAACAGCACTGGCATATAGAATAATCTGAATAAATGAAAGCTATTCTTGTTACTGTTTTTATTGCAGCTAACTGTTGTCACGATTATTATCATTACTATTATATTATTACCACTATTGCAGACTTAACTCACATCCTTCTCACCTGTGAAACTATCTACATTTATCAGCTTTCTTTACATGCTACCCCACACTATTAGCTTATATCTTTAACTATATGTCTTTTATTCTACCAAAGTGCCTCCAGGGTGAGACTATGTTTTATTCATCTTTTTAATCCAATGATAAATAAATGTTAACTAAAATAAAATGAATAAATAAGAAAGACTGAATGTGGTTGCTATTATATGCAATTGAATTTCAGCATTCAAACTCATCACTTCATAAACACTTATTAAACATATACTAGTTCCAAGATTCTATGCAATGGTGCAGTGGGAACACAAAGACAATGCAACGCACTCTAGTGAAAGCTCACAGGCCAATAAAGGAGACAAATACTTACCTACTTAATTAGACTGGCCCTACCGCCATATGTTGAATATAATGTGCTAAGGGAGTAGAGGGAGGAAATCTATTAATTCTGCTCCAGGTTGGACGTGGTGAAGTCATAGGGAAAAGCCAAGCTAGGTCATAAAGGAGAGATTTTCTAAGGGAAAGGGAATTCTGGGTCTAGGACAAAGGATGAGTGCAATTGTCAGTCTGGCAGGCAGAAGAGCCTATCCGTAAACATGCTCACAGGCTTCCCTGATGGCTCAGACAGTAAAGAATCGGCCTGCAATGCAGGAGACCGGGGTTCAATCGCTGGGTAGGAAAGATCCCCTGGAGAAAGAAATGGCAACCTCTTCCAGTATTCTTGCCTGGAGAATTCCATGGACAGAGGAGCCTGGAGGGCTACAGTCCACAGGGTTGCAAAGAGCAGGACACAACTGAGCGACTAAGCATGCACACACACAAATATGCTCACATCTGAATTCCTGGATACTGTCAACATGTTACTTGGCACAGTGCACAGACACTGCAGCTATGATTAACTGAAAGATTTTGAGATGGAAGACTATCATCTGGGTAAGCCCAATGTAATCACAGCATCTTTATAAAAGGGCAGTAGAAGAATTAGATTCAGAGAGAGGAAACATGAGGATGAAAGCAAAGGTCAGAGACTGGAGTGATGCACTTTGAAGATGGAGGAACAGCACATGTACCCAGGAATTTTTGTGGCCTCTAGAAGGTAGAAAAGGTCAGGAAACAGATTCTCTCCTGGATCCTCCAAGAGATATTCAGGCATGCCATCACCTTGATTTTAGTCAAGTGGGTCCAATGCATTTTGGACTCTGACCACCAGAACTGCAACATTAAAATCTGGGGTTGTTTAAAGTTGCTAATTATGTAGTAACTGGTTACACCAGCAAGTAGGAAACTATTACAAGTGAGGATGTGAGATGGCAAGTTTTAGGAGTAAAGTGTAAACAGACTACAAGCTGAGGGCTATAAGGGAGAGGTTAAAAATGTTAATGTAGGGTTCTTAATAGCAAACTATGCTAGATAAAAACTTGGGACTTTTCCACCACGTCCCCTACAGTGTTTTCCACTCATATTCTAACCTCATCATCCAGTAACATTTCATGCAGCTTTACTTTATCTTTTTTTAAATCATGAAAACAATATATAACAAATCATGAAAACAAATCTTTTTCTCATCTCAAAATCATACTCATAAATATGGGTCATATATACACACATACCTCAGAATATACAAGATGATGCACCCAATATTCTGACCTGCCTCCTTTCACACAGTCCTAAGATTCTTTGCGGGGCTTCCCCAGTGGCTCAGTGGTAAAGAACCCGCATGCCAATGTCAAAGACCAAGAGTTGCAGGTTTGATCTCTGGCTCAGGAAGATCCCCTGGAGAAGGAAATGGCAACCAATACTGGAGAAATGGAATTTTCCAGTATTCTTGGCTGGAGAATCTCATGAACAGAGGAGCCTGGTAGGCTATAGTCCATGGGTTGCAAAAGAGTAGGATATGACTTAGCAACTAAACAAAAAAACATTCTTTGCAGTATATACAATGAAGAGTCATTGGATGCTTATAGGTAAATAATCTGAACGGTTTTAGAAACCATAAAGTGAAGGCAGAGGAAACTGTTAAACAGGCAGTGTTTCAGAAAGATAAATAAGATTAATATTAATGCAGTAGGGGTGAATAGTGGGAGAAAAGAATAGATTTGAGAATAAATAGAGCTTCAATTCAGTTCAGTTCAGTCGCTCAGTTGTGTCCGACTCTTTGCGACCCCATGAATCACAGCACGCCAGGCCTCCCTGTCCATCACCAACTCCTGGAGCTTATTCAAACTCATGTCCATCGAGTCAGTCATGCCATCCGGCCATCTCATCCTCCGTCTTCCCCTTCTTCTCCTGCCCCCAATCCCTCCCAGCATCAGAGTCTTTTCCAATGAGTCAACTCTTCGCATCAGGTGGCCAAACTATTGGAGTTTCAGCTTCAGCATCAGTCCTTCCAATGAACACCCAGGACTTATCTCCTTTAGAATGGACTGGTTGGATCTCCTTGCAGTCAAGGGACTCTCAAGAGTCTTCTCCAACACCACAGTTCAAAAGCATCAATTCTTCGGCACTCAGCTTTCTTCAGAGTCCAACTCTCACATCCATACATGACCACTGGAAAAACCATAGCCGTGACTAGACGGACCTTTGTTGGCAAAGTGATGTCTCTGCTTTTCAATATGCTATCTAGGTTGGTCATAACTTTCCCTCCAAGAAGTAAGTGTCTTTTAATTTCATGGCTTAGTGATTATTAAAGGAAGTGATGTTAAAAAAGAAGCTTCAAAAGTGGACCTGAGGCAGTACAGTTTGAGGAACAAGGTCTATTATGATACGATTTACCAGTATAAAGAAACAGTGAAGATATTTTGGGCAATCAGGCTGAAGAAATACACGAAATTATATTTGGGGCATGTAGATTTCAAATTCCCTGTGGAATCTCCTATTAGAAATGTCTTGTATTCAATTAAATATATTAGCCAGAAGCCCAGTAGAGTGATGAAAGGTAACAATGTTGCAACTATAGCTGATGTTAAAGACAAGGATTAGGATAAATAGGAAGAAAATATCGACCAAATACAGATGACAAAGAAAGCTTCTACTTTCAACAGTGAAACTACAAATATTGATGATACAGGCATAGGAAATCAAAAGCAAAAAGAAGTGAGAAAAGGTAGTAAAGGGATATGAATCAGAAGTCTACAGGTCAATGAAGCAAAGAAGAGCATTTAAGGACACAATCAGCAGAGCTTATGTATTGTAAGGATCAAAAACAGGCAAGTGTTTGAAAATTAAGATACTGCTGGTGATATTAGCCAGTCTCGTAATTAGACAAATAGGGGTATAATCAGAAAATTAAAGGAGAAAAAAACAAAAATTTAAGGAGCAAAATCAGCTTCATTTGCTTGTTTCTTAATGGTAGGATGTGGAATTCATCCCTACTTGAGAGTAAATACGTTGAAGGATAACTATAGTTGAGAATAGGGAAGACTAGGACCTATATGTAAACCAAAGCAAAGAGAAGCAGAGCCAGAGGAAGAAGTAAATCTAGAAGGGAGGATACGTTAGTCTGGAGAAGCTGGGACAACTCTTATAGGCAGAAGAGAAATAAAATACATTGGAATACAAAAGTAAGTTTAGAAGAGCAAGAGAGGGAAGTTGTACTCATTTGTCTTACTCAAGACATTATAAAGCAAATGAGTTGGTATGGGGATGAACTGGATTAAGAGTTTTACTGTGTTGGGTTAGGCAAGTTACTTGTACTCTACAAGTGTCCTTTTTCTCATCTCAAAAGCATACACATAAATATGGGTCATATCTATTTCCTTTCATTTTATTTCATGTTAGACCTATTTCTCCCCCAACATACTGAGGTAGTATACCTTCCTTCAAAGTTTCACAACCTGTAAATAAAACAATTGTTTTTATGGTATTTAACATTGACATTTAATTGTAGAAAATTTTAAAAACTAGCACTTTTTCTCTCTTTTCTCTCCATTACTGGCTGCTATATAATAATTATTTACATTCCAAAGATGATCCATTATATTTTACTTAGTTTGTGAAGGTCTTGTCTTAGTAAACTCAAGATTATACCTTTTTTCCCCACTCAAGTCAAAATTTAAGTATCTATATCTGCATGGCACAGATAAAGTATTCTACCAAATGTACTATTTAAATAAAGGAATAGATTTTAAAATTCTGGAAAGAGTCCCTGTGGAGAGGATCAACAGACACTCTTATAGTCTAACTAAAAGTTAGTTCTAGTTATAAAAGTTAGAAGCTCTATATAGTCAGCAAAAATGAGACCAGGAGCTGACTGTGGCTCAGATCATGAACTCCTTATTGCCAAATTCAGGCTTAAATTGAAGAAAGTACGGAAAACCACTAGAACATTCAGGTATGACCTAAATCAAATCTCTAATGATTATACAGTGAAAGTGACAAATAGATTCCAGGAATTAGATCTGATAGAGTGCCTGAAGAACTATGGACAGAGGTTCATGACACTGTACAGGAGGCAGTGATCAAAACCATCCTCAAGAAAATGAAACGCAAAAAGGCAAAATAGTTGTCTGAGGAGGCCTTAATAACAGCTGAGAAAAGAAGAGAAGTGAAAGGCAAAGGAGAAAAGGAAAGATATACCCATCTGAATGCAGAGTTCCAAAGAATAGCAAGGAGAGATAAGAAAGCCTTCCTCAGTGATCAATGCAAAGAAATAGAGGAAAACAAGAGAATGGGAAAGACTAGAGATCTTTAAGAAAATTAGAGATACCAAGGGAACATTTCATGCAAAGATGGGCACAATAAAGGACAGAAATGGTATGGACCTAACAGAAGCAGATCATATTAAGAAGAGGTGGCAAGAATACACAAAAGAACTGAACAGAAAAGATCTTCGTGACCCAGATAACCACAATGGTATGATTACTCACCTAGAGCAAGACATCCTGCAATGTGAAGTCAAGTGGGCCTTAGGAAGCATCACTATGAACAAAGCTAGTGGAGGTGATAGAATTCCAGTTGAGTTATTTCAAATCCTAAAACATGATGCTGTGAAAGTGCTGCACTCAATATGCCAGCAAATTTGGAAAACTCAGCAGTGGCCACAGGACTGGAAAAGGTCAGTTTTCATTCCAATCCCAAAGAAAGGCAATGCCAAAAAATGTTCAAACTACTGCACAATTTCACTCATCTCACACACTCGCAAAATAATGCTCAAAATCCTCCAAGCCAGGCTTCAACAATACGTGAACCATTAAATTCCAGATGTTCAAGCTGGATTTAGAAAATGCAGATGAACCAGAGATCAAATTCCCAACATCTGTTGGATCATAGAAATGGCAAGAAAATTTGATAAAAACATCTACTTCTGCTTTACTAATTACACCAATCCTTTTGACTGTGTAGATCACAACAAACTGTGGAAAATACTTAAAGAGATGGAAATACCAGACCACCTGACCTGCCTCCTGAGAAATCTGTATTTAGGTCAAGAAGCAACAATTCAAACTAGACATGGAACAACAGACAGGTTCCAAACTGGGAAAGGAGTACATCAAGGCTGTATATTGTCACCCTGCTTATTTAACTTACATGCAGTGTACATGATGCGAAATGTTGGGCTGGATGAAGCACAAGCTAGAATCAAGACTGCCAGGAGATATATCAATAACCTCAGATATGCAGATGACACCACCCTTATGGCAGAAAGTGAAGAAGAACTAAAGAGCCTCCTGATGAAAGTGAAAGAGGAGACTGAAAAATCTGTCTTAAAACTCAACATTCAAAAAATGAAGATCATGGCATCTGGTCCAATCGCTACATGGCAAATAGATGGGGAAATAATGGAAACAATGAGAGACTTTATTTTCTTGTGCTCCAAAATCACTGCAGATGGTGACTGCAGCCATGAAATTAAAAGAAGCTTGCTCCTTGGAAGAAAAGTTAAGACCAACCTAGACAGCATTCTAAACAGCAGAGACATTACTTTGCTGACAAAGGTCTGTCTAGTCAAAACTATGGTTTTTCCAGTGGTCATGTATGGATGTAGAGTTGGACTATAAAAAAAGCTGAGCGCCAAAGAATTGATGCTTTTGAATTGTGGTGTTGGATAAGACTCTTCAGAGTCCCTTGGACTGCAAGAAGATCAAACCAGTCAATCCTAAAGGAAATCAGTCTTGAATATTCATTGGAAAGACTGATGCTGAAGCTGAAACTCCAATACTTCAGCCACCTGATGCGAAGCACTGACTCACTGGAAAAGACTCTGATTCTGGGAAAGATTGAAGGCAGGAGGAGAAGGCAACAACAGAGGATGAGATGGTTGGATGGCATCATCGACTCAATGGACATGAGTTTGAGCAAGCTCTAAGAGTTGGTGATGGACAGGGAAGCTTGGCGTGCTGCAGTTCATGGGGTCACAAAGAGTTGCAATGACTGAGCGACTAAACTAAACTGTGTTTCAAATGCTGTTTTAAGTAGTAGGGATAAAAAATCATTAGGAAATGGTCACTGTGGCCAAGGATCGCATATAAGAAAAATATGAAAATCAACAATTATAGCAAAGGAATAAGCATTTTAAGAGAAGAATTCTCAAGTCTATGGAAAGTGCTCAGAGTTGCCTGAAGAAGTCAATGAAAATATTCTCAGATGATGTTCACATTTGGGCTGACTTGGGGCCAGGGTGGAAAGGCTTTAAAAGTAATGGGCAGTAGATTACAGGGACAGGAGAACAAAAGAATACATGATGCATTTTTCAAATTTCCACTGGCAAAAACTAAACTATATATTTGACAATCTACTCAATACAGGTTGGGGAGTGGAGAGGGGTACATGTTCAGATAATCAAAAATATGTTTTAAGTAACTCGAATTTTTTTACAAATTGGCCCAGATACATTTCTGGGGTTTTGCTGTTGTTGTTGCTGCTGTTGTCTGTTTAAAACAATCCTAAGCAGAAGATCATTCATTCCTATAGAGTCTGGCTAACAAGGGAATATTAAGGTTCCAGATCTTATAACCATTCTTCAATCGTGGTGGTGGTGGTGGTGGTGGTTTAATTGCTAAGTCATGTCCAACTCTTGAGACCCCATGGACTGTAGCCCACCAGGCTGCTCTGTCCATGGGATTCTCCAGGCCAGAATACCGGAGTGGGTTGTCATTTTCTTCTCCAGGGGATCTTCCCAACCCAGAAAGCTAACCCGGGTCTCTTAAACAGAATGAAAGTGAAAGTGTAACTTTGTCACACAGTCGTGTCCAACTCTTTGTGATCCCACGGACTGTAGCCCACCAGGTTCCTCTGTCCTTGGAATTCTCCAGACAAGAGTACTGGTGTGGGTTGCCATTTCCTTCTCCAACCATTCTTCAATACTGATCATCAAAAATTAACTCATAATCTAAGAGGCCAAGGTGAGAATAAGGTCTTCAGTCATATAATACTTGACAGATTCTCCTGCAAATCATAAAGAATGGTCAGTTGTCAAATAACTGTCCAAAACGCATGTGTTCCTTATTTAAAAATTATCCTGAGAATTCCACACCAGCGTATGTTGCCATAAAGTAACTCAGCTTAAACACTATGGAACATCCTGCAAACTAACAGCCTGGAGTAGTGGCTGCAGTTACTGTGAACTAACTGGCACACCAACTGGGTGGCTCCACTTGGCTGAAAACTTAATAGAAGAATCTTGTAAGGAAAGGGCTTTTTCAATTCTCACAACGTCTAGACCATCTCCTCCAAAGGGTGGGAAGCCAATGGTGCTTAGGGAACTAAGGGTCATTAGCAGATTTGCATTATAAAGAGTTGAGTAAACTACATAATCTACTAAGAAAATAGGTTCAATAATAGTGAAAAAGAGAGTATAAAATATACACTGACATTTAGAAAACCTTGAATTTTAGTAAATTTGAAAATATTACAGATCAGGTGGCTTTCTGGGAATGTAAATTTCCATAATTTACTAAACAAAAGAAAATATGAATCAAACAAAAATCATTTAAAATTCTAGATACCATTAAAGTATAAACTCCCAAACTTTCTGTCTACAGAAAATAACACAGATGAGTATTTTTAAACTTTCAAGGAACACAGTATTACAAGTAACAAAAGATCATGATTATGGTTGTAAAAATATAGAAAAGCTTACATATTTGACAAAATAAAATACTAGAATATAAGAAATTTAACCAACTTTATAAGACTAGAATAACACTCGAAGTCTGAGGTAGTGAAATGAAGCAGAAAGTAAGAACAATAGCTATAAATGTTAGAAAAAGAGAAATGCAGAATTTTCATATTTATAGGTTATGATTATAAAAACATTTTAAAAAGGCTTCCACTATAAATGGAGAAAACTAATGTCCTGCAAGATGAAAATATTGACCAGTTTATCAATATTGACCAAAAAAGTCAAATTTTTCCACATGGAGTTTTTATTTTGCTTTTTCAAAAATTAAGTCTACAATTTGAATGGAAGAGTAAACAAGAGAGAAATTTAGAAAAAATAAGATGAATTAAGTAGACCTTGCCTTGCAAGATACCAAAAGGCATTTTAATTCTAGACTAGTTGAATCAGACAGTATAGCCACAAAGATTGATAAAACTTACCAATGAAAAATATGTACAACACTACACCAGATATCAGAATACATAGGAACAAAGCATGATAAAGAAAGCATATATCATTGAATAGAGAAATGAAATCTGTCTGCAGTAGTAAAAATTCTGTGAGGGCCCTCCAAGATTCCTACCTCCTGTTGTTCATACCCTGTAGAAACCCCCCGCTTTGAGGAAAGGCCTATAAAAGTGATGGAATAACACTCATAATTAGGCTATGTTATACAGCAAAAGTGAAAATATTTTGCAATTGTAAAAAAATAATCAATTTTAAGTTAATCAAAGGGAGATTGCCTTTGGTGGGCCTGCCCCAATCAGCTGACTCTTTTAAAAAGAGTCTAGAGGTCACAGATGAAATATGTTAGAAATATGAAGCACCAGAGATGTTTTCTTACTGGTCGTGAAGAAGAAACTGCCATGCAGTCGAGAGAACCATATGTATATAGAGGCTACAGCCTCTAGGAGCTGAGACCCTCAGTCCTACAACCACAAAGAGCTGAACTCCACCAACAGCCACATGAACTTGGAAGAGGACTTCAAATCTCAGATGCATTCAACCCAGCTGATACCTTGATTTCAGTCATATGAGACCCTCAGCAGAGAACCCAGCTATTCTGTGCCTAGACTTTTGACACACAGAAGTTATGTGATAATACACTTGTGTTGTTTTAAACTGCTATATTTGTGGTAATCTGTTATGGTATAACAGGTAACTAACACATCAACTTAGTCATAAATCCAGATAGAGATTTATATAAAGAAAAACTTAATAAAGTATTATGTTTCTGATTACTAATAAGAACTAGTAAAATAAATTGTAGGGAGTACCTATAAGATGAAATATGCAGCTTTCACAAATAATTCTTGAAGTGAATCACTTGGAAAAACAGTCACAATAAAATGTTGAGAGGAAAAAGAACATAATGTTGCATAGATAGCATGATTCTTATGAGTAATATGAATATGGATAAAAGAAAGATGACTGGAAAAAACTACATAACAGCATACAGTACTGATTGTATCAGTACTTAACTACATAAGTAGTTATACTACTTTTGGCTTTCCTCCATATTGCTAAATGTTTGCCCAGTTTTTTTTTAAATATATAAACATGTACTGCTTTTCATAAAAATACATGCTTGTATCATTTTAAAACTTTCTTAGAAAAAGCATTAAGGTTTTAAGTGTACATCAATAAATGGATAAAGAAAATGTGAGATACACACATTCATATAGAGAGAATATTATTCAGCCTTTAAAAAGAAGGAAATCTTTTAGTTTTTTACAACATGAATGAACTTTTGAGGGCATTATGCTAAGGGAGAGAGGCCAGGCACAGAAAGACAAATATGATCTGATCTCATGTATATTTGGAATCTGAAAAGGTCACAGTCACAGAAGCAGAGAGTAGAATTGTAGTTTCTAGAGGCTGGGAGCAGGGATGGGTAGATAAAGTCACATGGGTATAAAGTTTCACTTACATAGTATGAATAAGTTCTGGAGATTTAATGTACAATCTGGTGACTACAGTTAACAATATTGTATTGTATACTTCAAAGTCTCTGAGAGTAAATCCTTAATATTCTGACCACACAAAAAATAAGGATAGCTATATGAAGTGATACATATGTTAATTAGCTAAAATGTGGTAATCACTTCACAATATATACATCTATCAAAACCTCAAGTTGTACACCTTAAATATATACAAGTTTTGCTTGTCAATTATACCTCAATTAAGCAGGAAAAATAATTTTAAAGAAGAAAAGTTTACACAGAATCAAATTAGCTCGTTTTACAAAAATCTGGATGATTTACTACCATGATAATTCTACAAATCAGAAACATAACATTTCTCAATCCAAGAGCCATTGAGATAAATCCCATTGTGCTAAATATTGTGCCACTACAACAATTTCCAGTATTATCAGTCATAAGGTCAACTTGAATGAGTTACTAATAAAAACAGTAGGGTAGCAATCACAGTCTAATTAAAACAGATTCTGGACACACACACCCCCCCCATACACACAGATTTCCTGGTCTGTTTCTAACACCCATTAAATTTCTCAGGGCAGATGACAGGTACTAAGTGTTGACTGGATAACTCAAAGAATGAAATGTATACTAGAGACAAGTGATTCCCATAGAAGCATCCACAAGGTAGTACTTTAAGGAAAGATTTTAAACTCCGGAATGAGCAGCAGAGATAATTGGATATCCTTCTAATAGGAAGTTGAGCCTCTGGGGATTATCTGATCCTATATGTGCACCTTTGTGTTTGAATATGCTATTTTATAACTAACTCTATAAAGATAAAGTAAACTTCTAGAAAGCTAACAGCAATGCAAGTCATTCTTGTCCCTAGAAATAGAACTCATTTGTGTCTAGCATCATATCTTTGGCCACTGATGCACAGAACTGACTCACTGGAAAAAACTTTTTTTTTTTAAAACTTTAAAATATTGTATTAGTTTTGCCAAATATCAAAATGAATCCGCCACAAGTATACATGTGTTCCCCATCCTGAACCCTCCTCCCTCCTCCCTCCTCCCTCCCCATACCATCCCTCTGGGTCGTCCCAGTGCACTAGCCCCAAGCATCCAGTATCCTGCATCGAACCTGGACTGGTGACTCGTTTCACACATGATATTATACATGTTTCAATGCCATTCTCCCAAATCTTCCCACCCTCTCCCTCTCCCACAGAGTCCATAAGACTGTTCTATACATCAGTGTCTCTTTTGCTGTCTCGTACACAGGGTTATTGTTACCATCTTTCTAAATTCCATATATATGCGTTAGTATACTGTATTGGTGTTTTTCTTTCTGGCTTACTTACTTTGATGCTGGGAAAGACTGAAGGCAGGAGGAGAAGGTGACGACAGAGGAGGAGATGGTTGGATGGCATCACCGACTCGATGGACATGAGTTTGAGCAAGCTCCAGGAGTTGGTGATGAATAGGGAAGCCTGGCATGCTGCAGTCCATGGGGTTGCAAAGACTCGGACACAACTGAGCGACTAAACTGAACTGAATTGAACTATGTCTAGTGGGATGCAGCTGATTACTGTCCTATGTATAGACCAGTTGTGGTAAACCCACTCCAAAATTCCTTTATTGCATATAAATGTATGGTTCTTTGACACCACCTCTGAATCATTTATAACATCTCTTCCACTTCTTTCATTAATTAGTAAAATAAATCTTTGACATGTATTCATTTTATAGTTTTATGAGTCATGATTTCTGAAAAGTATGCTCTATAACTACATTCATTTACTATAATAAATGAATGCTTTGAGATAAGAAAATTAATTTTTCAAGTTTCAAGAAAAAATTACAATAAGCTACTGTCAGTTAAGATTTTGTATTCCAGTCAGTGCTTAATATCATGGTGTTTTAATCAGAAACCACATGAACAACAATATAAAGACACCTTCAAGATAGTTAAATAAGAGATCAGTAGAATTATAAAAATGCATGGAAAAAGTCTACTTCAATAACATTACCATCAACAAGAAATAAATGTACTTTGAGATATCAGGCCTTTCTCTCAGCTTTGGACAGGCAGGGGAACTGCCCATGTTAAAGCAAACGTGGCGAGGATGCAAGCTTCCTAGAAAAAGGCCTCAATATCAAGGTCACTGGAAAATTTATGCAATCAACCCTTGGAAAGTCTAGAGTTTCTTAGTATAACCAGCTATAGCTTAGAAAATCCCTGGCACTCATGATGCTTGTCTGTAAAGAGAAACCCAAAGAAATATACAATGAAGAAGGCCAAGTGCATACACTCAGGAGTAAAGCTGCCTGTGTTTCAAGCTCAACCCAATTTCTTACCAGCTGGGTGGAGTTGGATGAATTAATAATATCTAATATCTCTATGCCTCTATCCTCTCATTTGTCAAGTGGGCAAGGGAATAGTCTCCACATCAGAGGAAAATCAATAATGCTAATATATGATTAACAGTAAACACTAGTGCTTCATTAGGTGTATATTACCCTTTATTGTTATGAGCCACTGAACATTTACAGGGCTGTGCTGATGACTACAATCTTAACTGAATTACCTATAAGTAATAAGTCCAAACTGAACTATTTGGGGAACTATTGAAGAAATGGAAATATTCCATACACTGCCAGAAAATTCTGTAAAATCCAATACAATTCATATTTACTCGGTGACAGGAGAAAATCCAGTAAATGGATGAACCTGACTAGCTAAAATGGAAAGTGCATTGTGCACAGGAATAGAGAGCATCAATAAAAACACTACACAGTTTCCATCTGCCACTTTTCTAATTCACCTTTCTTCCACCTTTCCTATTCACCATGCCCTCCACTGTAATTCAGCTGCAAAAGCTCATACTGAAGAAATTTGAGGGGTTCCAAAGTTAGCAGATTGGATGAGGCAAGTGACAAAGCCAGAGAGAAAAAGCAAATAAATTCCATCATCACTCTTCTGGGCTGCAAATATGATCCCAGGTGAGTGGATTTGTTCTCCTCTGTGAGCTCCTCCTGCCAATACAGTAAATGGATACTTGGGTAAACTTGACACTTATCACATTTATCTATGTTTAAAATTCAACATGTTGAAGAAACTTACTGTAACTCTCAAGAAAAAGTAGCTGTATGTTCATTAGAACTGCAGTATTTGATGTTTGTTATATGTGGCAAAAAAAAAAAAAAAATTAAAGCTTTCTTTTTCCAGTGAAACTCAATATAGCCACAGCCATTACTTGTGAAGAGAGTAGGATAGTGGGGAAAATGCTAAGGAAGGCAGCGCTTCTCAACCTTAGCTATATTTTGTGATCTTTCAAAGAGACAAGACTTCGGGAACTTTCAAAGAGACAAATGACCAGAAGAGTATTGTCAAAACCACTGGCCCATGATCCGCACTCTGAAAAGCAAAGGTCTAAGCAATAGTATTTTTTAGAGTTCCCTATGCAGGCTTTCTCAACCCCACTGCTATTAATATCTTGGGCCAGATAGTTCTTCTTTGTGTCAGGGGGAGGCTGTCCTGTTCACTATAAGATGTTTTGTGACATCCATGGCTTCTATTCACTAGATGCCAGGATACCTTCCCCAAGTTGTTGGAAGAAAAAATGTCTCTAGACATTGCCAAATGATCTGTGGTATGGCTGGTCATATCATAAGTTTACTCACTAGTCAGAATAATAAGATCTATCAGGCAGAAAAAAAAAAATCAGTCCTGAGACCACAGAACACAGTAAAACTGGTTATCTTTTACAAAGGTAGTTAGTAGTCATCCCTGGGGACTCAGTAAGAACTTGACCACCAAATCTGCCAGGAAAAGAAATTTGTCCTATATATCAGTAGGTCAATATAATCTTTTTATAAAGGAAACACAACACAATGATAAAGCTCTATACTTATTTTCAAGTAACTGTTAAAATTAAAAGACAATGAATTCATTTGTGTAAGACCAAATAATTGACGGCCCTGAAAGATGTCCACGGATTGATTCCTGCAATGGTTGAATGTATCACCTTTCATGGGAAAAGGGACTTTACAGATGTGATTCACCTACAGATCTAAGGTCACGGGGAGATTATCCTGGATTCCAAGGTTGGCCCTTTGTCACCACAAATGCTCTTGTAAGAGAGTGACAGGAGAATTAAAGGTAGGGAGAAGGTCACATGATAATGGAAGCAGACACTGGAGTGATGAGACCATGAGCCAAGTTATATCAGCAAGAACCAGGAGCTGGAAGATGAAGGGAACGGATTCTACCCCAGAATCCCCAAAAACCAGCCCTGCTTACACTCTGATTGCAGCCCCATAAAACTCATTTCAAGCTCCTAACCTTCAGAACTGAAAGAGAACAAATTTGTGATGTTTTGAGCAACAAAGTTTACGAGACATTGCTATAGCAGCAACAGGAAGCAAGTACAATGAAAAAGCCAGAAACTTTTTTTAAAAAAGCCAGAAACTTAAAAGAAATATTCTAGTTTATCACCAGTACTTGGCAGATATTTGTGATAATTATTTATATATTATATCTGATCTTTCATATTCTGTTTTTAGTATTTATTAGTAGCAACTTACTTTTTTTAAACACTTAATGCCAGGCACGTATCTAGGTATTTCACATAAATCATTTTGTTAATCCTTACAAATTTTCACTTAGGTAGATGCTACTGTGGTCTATAGGTTACCTTTCACAAGGTCAGACAGCTACACAATGTTTACAAGTCTTCCACTGACGATACTTTAAATAGTCAACAAAGTTCTGAGACCTCTGATACAAATATATCCACAAACAAAAACACATTCGATCCATATCCAATAATGTACCTGCAGGCAGTGCTACCATTTTTGTGGCCAGTGTTCACAGAGGCCATGCATAGACTGAGATATTTTCCATGTGCTTTTTCTGTGGTTTTCCATGAGGTATTTGCTACAGTCGCTTAACTCAAAAGTTTTCACTATCTGAGAGTTCTGTTCCTTTACAGCAGAAGATGCACTGTCTCCTCAAAGAGAATAAAAATTGTGTTATGCCCATCTAATATGGTGGCTTCCTAACGTCCCTGAACTTAGCATATAGTTTTCCTTGCTTCAGTTCAGTTCAGTTCAGTTCATTTGCTCAGTTGTGTCTGACTCTTTGTGACCCCATGAATTGCAGCACGCCAGGCCTCCCTGTCCATCACCAACTCCCGGAGTTTCCTTGCTTGCTGCTGCTAAGTCACGTCAGTCGTGTCCGACTCTGTGCGATGCCATAGACAGCAACCCACCAGGCTCCCCCGTCCCTGGGATTCTCCAGGCAAGAACACTGGAGTGGGTTGCCATTTCCTTCTCCAATGCATGAAAGTGAAAAGTGAAAGTGAAGTCGCTCAGTCGCGTCCAACTCTTCACAACCCCATGGACTGCAGCCCACCAGGCTCCTCCATCCATGGGAGTTTCCAGGCAAGAGTACTGGAGTGGGTCACCAGTGCCTTCTCCGTTTCCTTGTTTAGGGTTCTCCTAATAACTGAATTCTAAGACTGACTGCTCTCCTTCCAACCACATATAGAAACTTAACACACAAATTCTTAACACCTCCACAAGTTTGGAGGATCAGAGATAAACCAGCATTTGGTATCTACTACTTTCCAGAACCTGCTTAGCAGTTTCACATGACATCTTGCTCTCCAGTATTGTAATGGGTCTATCAACTCCTTGACCCACATATGCCATGCACTACCCTACATGTAGGCGTATTGGAGACATAACAGGAAACAAGATAGTTCAAGACCCTTCATTCTCATCAGGCAAAACACAAGCAGACAAGTAAGTAGCACACTTTCTTTAATGATAAATTTTGTGAGGAAAATAAAATAGTAGTACAGGAAAAAGAGTGATGTGGTATAGACATTTCCTTTTTAATTTCTCCAAGGTCTTGCCTATAATTTGGAACTTAAATTGTGAGAAGGAGGCAGAATATGCAGGGAAAACATCACAGGAAGAGGAAGAGCATATGCACGGACATGAGACAGGAACAAGCTCAGCATAACTTTACAAAAGAAAGAAGGTCAATATGGCTAGAAGAGACTGGACAAAGGGGAGAATAGGACTAGGTAGATCATGAAGAATAGGCTGGGACCAGTTCATGTCAGGACTTGTATTTTATTTGTAGTAAAAAACAATAATTCGGAGTTTAAATGAGGGGACTGTTGTGGGTCATCCCAAAAGATGATTAAGTACTAAACCTGCTGCTGCTGCTGCTAAGTTGCTTCAGTCGTGTCCGACTCTGTGCGACCCCATAGATGGCAGCCCACCAGGCTCCCCCATCCCTGGGATTCTCCAGGCAAGAACACGGGAGTGGGTTGCCATTTCCTTCTCCAGTGCATGAAAGTGAAAAGTGAAGTGAAGTCACTCAGTTGTGTCCAACTCTTCGCGACCCCATGGATGTAGCCCACCAGGCTCCTCCATCCACGGGATTTTCCAGGCAAGAGTACAGGAGTGGGGTGCCATTGCCTTCTCCGAAGTACTAAACCTAGATACCTGCATATGAGACCTTATTTGGGAATTGGTTCTTTGCAGATGTAACCAAGTGAAGATGAGGCCATACTGGATTATGGTAGACCCTAAACCCTTAAAGGATGGACACACACTCACAGGAAGGAAACCATGTGACAATAGAGGCAGAGATTGGAGTGATGTATCTCTAGGCCAAGAAAAGCCAGGGACTCGCCAAAACGGCCAAGAAGCAAAGAAGAGGCAAGGAAGGATCATCTGTTAGAGACTTCAGAGAGAGCATAGCCCTGCCAACACCTTGGTTTTGAACCTCTAGCCTCCAGAACTGTGAGAAAACAAATTTTTATTGTTTTAAGCCACCTGGTCTGTGGAAAGTTGTTGCTGCAGCACTAGGGAACTAATACAGGTACTAGTAAGAGAATATGAATTACTTAAAAGCTTGCCTTGAGATCATGTAAGGAAAGGACTATAGTGGACCAAGAATAGGGGCAAAAGATAATAATTAGGCTGGAGGCTAATGAAATGGTTCATACAAGAAATGATACTGGATTATAGTTTTAACAAAGGTAATGATAGAAAATAATCAGACAACAAATAATAACTGCTGGAGAGGGTGTGGAGAAAAGGGAACCTCCCTACATTATTGTGGGAATGTAAATTGGTACAGTCACTATGAAAACAGTATGGAGATTCCTTAAAAGATGAAAAACAGAACTACCATATGATCCAGCAATCCCACTGCTGGGCATACACATGGAGGAAACCAGAATTGAAAGAGACACACGTACCCCAATGTTCATGGCAGCACTGTTTATAATAGCCAGGACATGGAAGCAACCTAGATGTCCATCAGCAGACGAATGCGTAAGAAAGTTGTGGTACATATACACAATGGAGTATTACTCAGCCATTAAAAAGAATACATTTGAATCAGTTCTAATGAGGTGGATGAAACTGGAGCCTATTATACAGAGTGAAGTAAGCCAGAAAGAAAAACACCAATACAGTATACTAATGCATATATATAGAATTGAGAAAGATGGTAACAATAACCCTGTATACAAGACAGCAAAAGAGACACTGATGATAGAACAGTCTTTTGGACTCTGTGGGAGAGGGGAAGGGTGGGACGATTTGGGAGAATGGCATTGAAACATGTATAATATCATATAAGAAATGAATTGCCAGTCCAGGTTTGATGCATGATGCAGGATGCTTGGGGCTGGTGCACTGGGATGACCCAGAGGGATGGTACAGGGAGGGAGGTGGGAGGGGGGTTCAGGATGGGGAGCACATGTACACCCGTGGTGGATTCATGTTGATGTATGGCAAAACCAATACAATATTGTAAAGTAATTAGCCTCCAATTAAAATAAATAAATTTATATTTTTTAAAAAAAGACAAAAACTGTAATTTGAAAAGATACATGCACCCCAGTGTTTATAGCACCATTATTTACAACAGCCAAGACGTAGAAACAACCCAAGTGTCCCTCAACAGTTGAATGGATAAAGAAGATGTTTTATACACACACACACACACACACATAACATATACAGTGGAATATTACTGAGCCATAAAAAAGAATGAAACAATAACGTTTGCAGCAACATGGATGGACCTAGACATTATCATACTAAGTGAAGTATGCCAGAGAAAGACAAATATCATGTGATATCACTTATACATGGAGTATTTTAAAACGATACAAATGAACTATATATATACACACACATACATACACAAAACAGAAACAGACCCACAGACAAACCGATGGCTACCAAAGAAAAAAAGGACAAACTAGGAATTTGGAATTAACAGATACATACAACTATATATAAAACAGATAAATAGCAAGGACCTAACATATATCATGGAGAACTACACTTGATATCTTATGATAAACTATAACGGGACAGAATTTGAAAAAAATATATATAGAGAGAGAGAAAGGTAAATTGTGACGTTATACACATGAAACTAACACAACACTATACATCAACTATTCTTTAATTTTAAAAAGAGAGAAAATCTTCAGACAGGGTAAAATTTGAAGATAATAGAACTGGAGTTACAAAAGTATTAGGTGTGGTCAGTGACTGAAAATGGAATCAAAGATCACTCCCAGGTTTAGTCAGAGGTGTACTGTGCTACCATTGAGATGAGGAAGGCTAGGGGAATAGAAACTTTGGGAAGTGGTTAGGAAGATGTGATCCTTTTTGGATACTTTAAGTTTGAGATGCTTATAAAACATCCAACTTAATTTGATATATTAGCATGGTAGGCCTATAACAATCCCTGACTTTTATTATTCATGACTTTGTATAATCATGTCCCTTTGACTATGGGATGAACCTAGTGACCTGCTAATAAGGCCAACATGATAGGATGTCACTTCTGAGATCAGGGGATAAAAGCCTGACTTCCATCTTGCTGGCACTCTCTTACTACTCAGTTATATAAAGCCAACTGCCATACTATGAGCTGCCCCATAGACAAGCCCATGTGGCAAGAAAGTGAGGGTGGCCTCTGCCCAACAACCAGAGAAAAGCTGGGTCCAACAACTTTTAAGGAACTGAATCCTGCCAAAAACCACGGAGTGAACTTGGAAAAAAAAATCATGCACCAATCAAACCTCGCCAACATCTTGACTGCAGCCTAGTGAGAGACCCTGAGCCTTAAGACCCAGCTAAGCCACACCCAGATTCCTAACCCACAGAATCCATGAGACTGTGTTTTGTTTTAAGACACTAAGTTTCTGGTAAATTTATATGTAGTAATAGATAATAATGCAGATGGGAAGAACATGGAAGAAATCTGACCTGCAGACATAGATTCAGGACTCATCAATATATGGATTTTATTTTAAAAAACTAGATATGGTCAGTTATGGGCTTCCCTGGTTGCTCAGACGGTATAGAATCGGCCTGCAATGTGGGAGACCTGGGTTCAGTCCTTGGATCGGGAAGATACCCTGGAGGAGGAAATGGCAACCCACTCTAGTATTCTTGGCTGGAGAATCCCATGGGCGGAGGAGCCTGGTGGGCTACAGTCCATAGGGTGGCAAAGAGTCGGACACGACTGAGTGTCTAACACTTGTCACTTTTATGGTCAGTTGCGCAAGAAAGATAGGGAAGAAGACTCATGATTGAGGCCGTGAACTACAACTTAGTGAGGCCAAACACAAAAACAGGAATCAGCAAAGCAAAACAGGAATTAATGAGGTAGGAGGAAAATTGGGAAAAGCCAGTTAGTAAAGCAGTATGCTTACTTCGAGAATGCTCAACAATGTGGGTAAAGTCAGGAAGCAGGTTCAGTTCAGTTCAGTCACTCAGTCATGTCCAATTCTTTGCGACCCCATGAACCGCAGCACACCAGGCCTCCCTGTCCATCACCAACTCCCGGGGTTTACCCATACTCATGTCCATTGAGTCGGTAATGCCGTCCAACCATCTCATCCTCTGTTGTCCCCTTCTCCTGCCTTCAATCTTTCCCAACATCAGGGTCTTTTCAAATGAGTCAGCTCTTTGCATCAGGTGGCCAAAATCCTGGAGTTTCAGCTTTAACATCAGTCCTTCGATTTCCCTTAGGATGGACTGGTTGGATCTCCTTGCAGTCCAAGGCCTCTCAAGAGTCTTCTCAACACCACAGTTCGAAAGCATCAATTCTTAAGTGCTCAGCTTTCTTTGTAGTACAACTCTCACATCCATACATGACCACTGTAAAAACCATAGCCTTGACTAGATGGACCTTTGTTGACAAAGTAATGTCTCTGCTTTTTAATATGATGTCTAGGTTGGTCATAACTTTCCTTCCAAGGAGTAAGTGTCTTTTAATTTCATGGCTGCAATCACCATCTACAGTGATTTTGGAGCCCCCCAAAAATAGAGTCAGCCACTGTTTCCACTGTTTCCCCATCTATTTGCCATGAAGTGATGGGACCGGGTGCCATGATCTTAATGGAAGCAGGTCGATAGTTGGATTTCACTGGGTTTGGAAATGTTTTCAAGTAAGTTTAATAGAAAAAATTCAGAGGCAAGAGTTTTAAGAGCTTAACAGAGTGTAATACTGTTGGAGCATGCAAATGCACCAATAACTTGTTCATATATAAGATGTCCATGCCAGGACCATATTTTTTCTAATACTTTTGACTTGCCAACATAATGTCATGCTAATTGAAAGCTAACTTGGTTCAAGTAGTCCCATAGAACTGTTTCATGATAATGATTAAGAAGCAGACACACATAATTTGACAGACTGAAAAGATCCAGTTCCCTTTAGCTGACTCTGTTTTAAGTCCCTGGGTAATATATCCAATGTTTGCACTTAAGAAAAATGCTTTCAGGCATGATGGAGTCTAAATACTCTCACACTGCCTGCCTGGAAGCTAGTCCACTCTTCTCTCACTGTTACCTTTGATGCAAACTATGGACTTGACTTTGCAATTTAACAGGATTTACAACTTGTTCTTGGAAAAAACAGACACAATTTTCAACTCCAGTAGATATTATTACAATCATGCCACCAGAAAACCTAATTTTGAGAAACCTATGGGCTTCAAGGAAAATAGATGAAAAAAATAGTTTCTCCTCAACAGCATGCAGAGACTCATGTCATCAATTATTTACTAGATCAAAAAAAGTACATAAAATGTTGTATGGGGCAACATGATGAAAAACCACAGTGACATTATCATCCCAAATAGCAAGATCACACCTTCCCTATTGAGGGAATTTCTCAATAGACTACACCATCCATTTTCCATCTACCAGTAATGAAATGCTTTGAGCCAGAGGGGTAGAAAGCCCTCTTAATCCATATTTGTCAGTGCCACTAAAACCACTGTTTTTTCACCTAGTATTCATCATTTATCTTGTCTAACAGTTCTACTTAAAAGCTCAAGTATGTTTCATTAGCAATATTCAACCTTTAGGATGCTTAATGATATTATCTATTGAGCTACATTAATTTGATTATTTTGAACTATATATATACATAGCTATTGCTTTTTAAATTTTATTTATCTAATAGAAAAGCCTTTAAAAACATCAAGTCTGAAAAGGAATGTTTGAAGGTGCCTTTGGAAGGCATTTCCCAAGATCATTCTATCAACATAGGCCCTGCCTCTGCTCCTAAAAGTTTCTCCATTAAAAGATGACAGGTTTGGGAGAATTCCAAACCTTCTGTACTATGATATACATGCTTTGTTACATTCCATTCTTGTTTTTCAGGCCACTTCACTAAAATTTAATGCATGGTGACTGACACTCCCACTGAAATTTGTCTGCAACTAATATATTCTAGCAGCTACTATCATGTATTCCTTCTCTTCTATTTGCTCACTTCGACTTTCTCCCCTAAAGACATTGCTTGTTAGAAATATGCTGGGTTGACTATTTTCCTGCCAAAAACTGCAGATTCTAATTAAATAACTCAGAGAAAAGCAGTCATAACAAAAAGCTAAATTACAAGGCCTTGGGAATGGAATTGTTTCCTGGTGGGGAAGGACAGTGGGGATGGTATAAACTTCCACCGGACTCTAAGAAGAGACAGAGTGACATAATGAAAAGCCTGTTGCCCTTTGTGTCCTAATCCTGGGCTTGAATCCCAGCTATGTTACTTCAGGGAAAATTAGTTCATATCCTACAGCTGATTTTTTTTTATAAGAATAGGAAACATAATAACAACCTTGCGTGTCTCAAAACACTCAGTAAGGTAAAATATTACCCTTACTTCTTCTGTCTCTGTCATGCATTCCATGCGTAGCATACTAACACTGGAAATGGACTAAAAATACTTTGTATAAGCAGCATTTATCTGAATACTGCAATTGGTTTCACTTAAATCAACTCAGACATGAGTTGGTATCTCCATTTATCCTCCTACTTGATGAGGTCAAATAATTTATAAATAGATGATTTCCAAAAACAAGCAGATACATAGGACTGCTTTAACAGACCAATTTAATGCATCATTCAGAAGTCTTTAGCCTTCAAAGATCAATAGCACTGCTTCCTACATAAACATTGGCAGTTGGAGATTTTTAAAAAGTAAGGCTGCATGTCTACATCACTATTCAAGGAAGCATCATATTTCTTAGAGCTAGAAAGCACTGCCTGAATTTCCTTGTGTATATTCATACGTATAAGCAAGAGTGCATTTAAAACCCATTGTAAATGCTGAAAGGAAAAGATCAACCTTCATTTGTGCTCAGTAACAATGCTTTGTCTGAAGAAACAACATGTTCTTCCAAAAGTCTAATCAAAACTCTATTATTTCAATTAAACTAATTGATTCACCACCAGAGGTTGATGAAGGTTGAGCTTCAGGATCCTTTAAATTACACAGGCCTCTTTTCAAACCCTGTACTTAATTCTGCAGTTGTAATTTTGCATCATTTCTTCTTATAGACTGGGGCCAAATTTGTATAAATTTCAGAGCCCATCAAAACTAGACTCTCCCCAATTCACCATACATACTTAAACTACTCACTATTATGTTTCTTGTCAAGTTGACTAAACATTTCACTTCTCTAAAGACCCCAAGACATTGAAAATAAAAATGAAATGACAAGCTCTTATTCACCATTTGGTGAAGACAGTACTTCTACATGGATTACCAGATGGAAATTTACAGCACCAACTTTTAGAAAGTAATGACGTATGGAATAATAGGAAGAGCAGTAACGTGGCAGTTAGGAGACCTAGATTCAAGTCCACAGTGCGCCATTCCACCTGCTAACATTAAGAGCTTTGCAAAGTCACTCAACCCCTCTAGGCTTTAGTATTCTTACCTTTGTGATAAAAAGATTTAGATGAGATCAACACTACAATTTTTTCTTGGAAAATTTAAAATTATACATTCTAGCAATATTCTTCAAAGTCATATCATTTTAGACTCCATCTCACATTGCCACAAACAGATGCAATAGCAATAGCACACTCGCTTTTCCAAAGGTTTACCCGTACTCAGGACACTGAGAAGTGTCCCCTAGAGTGACAACTTTGGTCAGCTTGCTTCATCAACTTAAAACACAAGAAGACTATGCTTCATCAAATGGTCAAACACAATCTAGATGTACTATTTTAAGTATGGGGCTAGAGAAGAAAATTTCACTTGAAAATCACTGTCAATGTTTCCTTATTTGTTCACATTATAGTGATATTCAATATATCCAAGTATCATTAAATAATACTTACTTCTTGCATAGCTATTTCTAATATGGCTCATCCATTTCAACCCTTCTACATGTACATGTCATTTCCTCCACTGAGAGTTGGAGTCTATATGTCCACTCCTCTCAAATCTGGGCTGCCTTTTGGGCTCAAACAATAAGCAGAATATATCAGAAATGACATTCTATGTTCCATTTAATGCAGCATTAAATAACTAGAATATTTTTTATACTAAACTAAACCTCTTTTTTCTAAAGCTACCTATATAATATAAACACAGGTAGTAATCAACTTAGATGCTTAAACCATCATGTGTTTTCAAATCAGGTATAAAGGAATGGGTCTCTGTGGTATTTCACTTCACACTCAGTGATCTCATTTAACATTGCAGCTTTTTTTTTTTGTACTGGCTATGGCACTCTTTCCCCACTCCAGTACTCTTGCCTGGAAAATCCCATGGACGGAAGAGCCTGGTAGGCTGCAGCCCATGGGGTCGCTAAGAGTCGGACTTGACTGAGCGACTTCACTTTCACTTTTCACTTTCATGCATTGGAGAAGGAAATGGCAACCCACTCCAGGGTTCTTGCCTGAAGAATCCCAGGGACGGGGAGCCTAGTGGGCTGCCGTCTATGGGGTCGCACAGAGTTGGACACAACTGAAACGACTTAGCAGCAGCAGCATGGCACTTTTTTGATTCTTAATTTCTTAGTTTTTTAATATTTCTTAGGGCTAGCCTCTCAGTTTCAGGTATGCAATCAACAAATGAATAAGTAACCTCTGTGCTCAAAGAAATAGCTATTATAGTTAGATTGCCGTATAAAACAGAGAACTAATTCAATAGGTTACAAAAAATTTTATCTTACAAGCAGTGTTATACTGATTGGGAATTTCAATGAACTAATAATTTGACATATAGCTATAGTCATGCTATGCCTGCATGCATGAGTACTAAGTCGCTTCAGTCGTGTCTGACTCTTTGCGACCCTATGGACTGTAGCCCACCAGGCTCCTCTGTCCGTGGGATATCCCAGGAAAGAAAACTGGTGGGTTTCCATGCCTTCCTCCAGAGGATCTTCCCAACTCAGGGATCAAACCCACATCTCTTAGGTCTCCTTCACTGGCAGGTGGGCTCTTTACCATTACTACCACCTGGGAAGCCCCTAATCATGACTAAAAAACAATGATATTAAAACTCCAGAGTCAAGGAAATAAACAAACCAAAGACCACAGGTTTTTCATACAATTTCTAACAAACACAATTTTACTCTATGCACTAATGTTAAATTAGAACAAAGAAAGCTTCCTTCACATAGCTCTTGGAATTTTTCACAGGTTTTACGACTGGTAAGTGCCAACAGCAGCACATAGTACCAATTCTTAGTGTCATAACTGTGCTTGAAAAGAGAGCCAGTTCTACAATAGCTACTATCCAAGTAGCAGATGTGTTTGTAGATCAACATATTGACTTTTGTATAACACAAAATAAAGATCAAAGTGCACAAAATCAATGTAGTCAAGATGATGGAAATTAGAATTTTATAGAACTAGACCTATAGTTAGAACTCCAACTAAACTGAGTCATATTTTCATGAACATAAAATCAGAGATGATAATCAAAAACCACATCTTTAATATTCATAAACTACTTAGGACATTGAGAAATTAGAGCCTGCTACATCTTTTAAAATACAAAAAATAAAAGTGCAGCAAGAGATTTATTCAATAACATTTGATCCTCTATGTAATAGATATATCCAAGGTATGTATATCCAAGGTAAGTATATTTGCATAATAATAACAACTGAGCAATTATCTTCAGTTAACTCAAGGTTAGTTATATGGAATCTAAATCTTCAGACTTCCAGAAGAGCAAGAGTCTGCCTATTATTCACGATTTTTTTTAATATTTTGGCATTCTATTTTAGATAACTTCTGAGTTGAAAAGAATTTCATAGGTCACTGCATAAAATCCATGTTTAGCTCCTGAATATGTGTATGCACTCATACACAGACCACATACTTGGGCAAAATCCAAATAAACATAAATTTATTTATATATATATATATATAAATACATATAAACATATATATACATACACACACACACACACACACACACACACATCAAGGCTCTGAGTGCTTTCATTATACCTTCTCCTCAGGTAATTTAATTGAGAAGACACTGAAAAGTTCACACAATTATTCAATTATTCATGTAATATTTCCTATCAGCCAACTCAGATGTCACTTCAAAACAGTGTCAAGTTAGACCATGGATGATGGCAGATTATAATGGTAGAAAAAGGCCCTGCCACTGATCAGACAGCCAATGTCAATGACATTCCATACTTAAGTCAAGAATGAACCATTTAACCTATTTACCCTGCGATAAACTGATTAGAAAGGAAGTTTCAGTGATTGTAAAATTAATTTTTAATTGATTCAACTTTTAGTTTTCTAGAAATCACCAGTATTTGGGTTGCATAGCCATGCAGGTCCAGATTCTTAGACTTGGTCTCTCTCCAAACAGCTTTTCTAAGTTTTTGTTCGAAGGATTGAGTTTCTTTAGAAACTGTAGCTTTCTGGAGCTTCTATTTGTGAAAAACTAGAATGCATTTTTCCCCTGCCCCATCATAGGATGAGTTTGGGAAAGAATCACAAAGAGTAATAGATCATTAAGATTTCTCATTAAGAAGATGGATCTCCAGACACGTATTTTTCTACTGGCTACAAACACAGTACCTTTTGATGGTGATAGCTTTCCTTCCACAGAAACCTTCTCAAGTGGGAGTTTTACCTACATACCAACTTGTGATTTTTCTTAACTGTTTTAAACACATTTCAATTTTCCTCAAGCAGGCCAAGGAGGAAGATTGGAAAAAAGAGAAAATAATGAACTTACCCTTATGTTTTTCAATTATATTGTATGGAATCCTGAATCTCAAAAATACTCTTAGCTATTCTTCCATAGTATTTTTCAATATGAAGACAGGGCTTATGTGATGTTACCAATACTTTACCATTTTAAGTCAAAGAATGTTAATTTTCAAACATTCAAATTCCATTCTCATCTTAATTTTTTGAATATACGTATTCTCCAAAGAACAAAGAAAAATACCAGAAAGTGGTATGAATTAAGTACTATAACCATTAGCTGTTTTTTCCATTTTCTTTTTTCACTTATATAACTTGAATTATTGGAACAAGTTAAATTGTCTTCATTAAGATCACAAAATCCTATTTGATCAATCTTACATAATCTATATATTTACAACTGTTAAAAAAAAAAAAAAAAACATTGGAAAGCTATGACAGCCCACATGCCAAATCTGGCCCACTGCCTTTTTTGTAAGGCCCACAAGCTAAAAATGGATTTCACTTTTTTAAATACTTGGGGGAAAAGGAAGAATATTTTGTGACAAGTGGAAATTGTATGAAATTCAAATTTCAGTGTCCATAAATAAAGTTGTACTGCAACACAGCCATGCTAAGGATCACTATTTATGAATTAAAACAAGTTTAGTCCTTTGACACTGTATTTCTATTTTAGATGAACAATTTTCAGAGAAAATGCAAATCATGAAAATAGCATGTTCAGCAGCTACATGACCAAGACGAACAGTGAGGGGGATTTTCCCCACATGTTCAGATATCTGAATGTATAAGTGACTTTTAGAAATGGCAAATATTTAAGGAAAAATCTTTATTTATACAGTATTAAGTAAGTAAATTACCGATCATATTTAGGTGCTCCTGAAGTGGCTGTATTTGACAACTGAAAAGCATGTGGCCATCTTAAGAGCTAACACATGAATTCTTTTTTAACTCACCTGCCTCTATGATAGTAATTTAAGGAGTAAGAAGGTAAAATGTCTGATTTTTCAGTTTGACTTCTCATAAAATTACTTGTGAGTACTGAAAACTCATTTTTGAATAGATACTATTAATATAATTGAGAAGTGCACAGTTTTGTGCCTCAAGAGGTTAGATCTTCACAAAATACATTTCTTTATGAATGTCAAGCTGCAACTCAGAAAACAAAATTGTTATCGATTACAACACAATCTTCAATCTATAGAAGAGCTCAGAGGACATAGTAGCAGATCAAAACAACACAAAACCACTTTCTTGGCCCTTACCCTGTACTCCCCTTTCCCCCACAGTGAGATATTTTATTTCCCTCAGATTTCAACAACAGTCTCTCCAGCTCTGAAAAAACATATAGCTTTGTCATAGAAACTTGCCCCTTTCTTAATCATCAAAGCAAAAGTTCAAATTCTAACACAGTAGTTGGCTTTTTCATTCTTGAGGTAATATAGTGACCAATGGTTACTGAACTATGGGTTAAGCCTATCTGGATTTGAATCCACCAGCAATTGGTATAATCTGCTTCAGTCGATGAAGCCTCTTGAGAAATCTGTATGCAGGTCAGGAAGCAACAGTTAGAACAAGACATGGAACAACAGACTGGTTCCAAACAGGAAAAGGAGTATGTCAAGGCTGTATACTGTCACCCTGCTTATTTAACTTACATGCAGAGTACATCCTGAGAAACGCTGGGCTGGAAGAAGCACAAGCTGGAATCAAGATAGCTGGGAGAAATATCAATAAGCTCAGATATGCAGATGACACCACCCTTATGGCAGAAAGTGAAGAACTAAAAAGCCTCTTGATGAAAGTGAAATAGGAGAGTGAAAAAGCTGGCTTAAAACTCAACATTCAGAAAACGAAGATCATGCATCCAATTCCATCTCTTCATGGCAAATAGATGAGGAAACAGTGGCAGACTTTATTTTGGGGATCTACAAAATCACTGCAGATGGTGACTGTAGCCATGAAATTAAAAAACGCTTGTTCCTTGGAAGGAAAGCTATGACCAGCCTAGACAGCATATTAAAAAGCAGAGACATTACTTTGCCAACATAATTCTGTCTAGTCCAAGCTATGGTTTTTCCAGTAGTCATGTATGGATGTGAGAGTTGGACTATAAAGAAAGCTGAGCACCAAAGAAGTGATGCTTTTGAACTGTGGTGTTGGAGAAGACTCTTGAGAGTCCCCTGGACTGCAAAGAGATCCAACCAGTCCTTCCTAAAGGAAACCAGTCCTGAGTATTCATTGGAAGGACTGACGGTGAAGCTGAAACTCCAATACTTTGGCCACCTGATGTGAAGAGCTGATTCATTTGAAAAGACTCTGATGCTGGCAAAGATTGAAGGTAGGAGGAGATGGGGATGACAGAGGATGAGATGGTTGGATGGCATCACCGACTCTATTGACATGAGTTTGAGTAAACTCCGGGAGTTGGTGATGGACAGGGAGGCCTGGCGTGCTGCGATTCATGGGGTCACAAAGAGTCGGACACGACTGAGTGACTGAATGGAACTGAACCCAATATGATACTTTCCTTACCACAAAGAGAAAACATACTTCAGATGACGGTAGAGACAGTAGGTATATTTGGAGCTCAAGATGGGAGATGAGGTGGACTAGGGTAAGGAGGAAATGTTTTCTTTGTCTCTTCTAAAAGAAAACTTTGTCATCTATGTCCTTTTATTTATTTCAGCTTTATTGAACTACAGGCATACATCATTCTAATGTGCTTCACAAATACTGTGTTTCTTACAAATTGAAGCTTCATGGCAACCTTGTGTGGAACAAGTCTACCACCCATCCCATTTTCCAGAAGCATCTGCTTGCTTCATAACTGTGTGTCACATTCTGGTAACTCTCATGGTTTTTAAAGCTCTCCACTAAAAAAATATAACTTGCTGAAGGTTCAGATAACAGCATTTATAACAATGAATTTAAATTAAGGTACATCCATTACTTAGATATAATGTTTGCTGTTGTTGTTCAGTCACTAAGTCAAGTCCAACACTGAGATCCCATGGACTGAAGCATGCCAGGCTTCCCTGTCCTTCACCATCTCCCAGAGTCTGCTCAAACTCATGTCCATTGAGTTGGGGATGCTATCTAACCATCTCATCCTCTGTTGCCCAGTTCTCCTCTTGCCTTCAATCCTTCCCAGCATCAGGGTCTTTTCCAATAACTCAGCTCTTCGCATCAGGTAGCCAAAGTATTGGAACTTCAGCTTCAGCATCAGTCCTTCCAATGAATATTTAGGGTTGATTTCCTTTAGGATTGACTGGTTTGATCTCCTCGCTGCCCAAGTTGAACACCTAATACATTATGTGTGTGCTAAGTCTCTTCTGTCATGTCCGACGCTTTGCAACCCTATGGACCATAGCCTGTCTGGCTCCTCTGTCCATGGGATTCTGCAGGCAAGAGTACTGGAATGGGATGCCATTTCCTACTCCAGGCGATCTTCCCGACCAAGGGATCGAACCTGTGTCTCTTACATCTCCTTCATTGGCAGGCGGGTTCTTTACCACTAGCACCACCTGGGAAGCCTATAAACATAACTGTTGCATGCAATGAGAAACTTGAGTGACTCTCTCTACTGCACTACTTGCTTCACTGCAGTGGTCTGCAACCGAATGCACAGCATCTCTGAGGTATGACAGTATGTGCTATGTTAAAACTTCTGATAGGTAAAGAATAACTGAAAATTAGTATGCCTTACTTTAAAAGTAAACCATTCCTTGCCTTTACCACTTTAGTATTTAAAGTATCATAAAATGAATTATTCATTATGTTACTTTAGTTTATTTAGTTCAATAAATATTCTACTGAAGCAAACCCACCTTATCTTCAAAAATAATTACCCTTTTAGAGTCACCTACAAATGAAACCCCTGGTGGCTCAGAGGTTAAAGCATCTGCCGGGAATGCGGGAGACACGGGTTCGATCCCTGGGTCAGGAAGATCCCCTGGAGAAGGAAATGGCAACCCACTCTAGTACTCTTGCCTGGAAAATCCCATGGAGGGAGGAGCCTGGTACGCTGCAGTCCATGGGGTCGCAAAGAGTCGGACACGACTGAGCGGCTTCACTTTCACTTTCACAAATGAAAAGGATACCCCAGTATTCTGCTCTAAATGGTAAGATCCTCGTAAGAGCAGAGAATTTTACAGAAGGGCAAACTAACCTTACCAACTAGAGAGAGAAGCTATCAAATGCTACCTTAGAGTGGACCAATTTATACAAGGATTTTCATAATATAATTAATATATGACTGAAGCATCAGTGGTTTGCACTGTCAAGTTTCTTTCTGAAGTCTATTAAATTTTTAGGGAAAAAACTAGAATTAAATTTGACTTTGGAGATTATATTATGCTGACATTTTCAGCACATTAAAAGTAGCCTGATGGACATGAGGTAACTTTAGGTACATTAATGCAACATATTAAAGAATACATCTTTCCCAGACTTTCTAAAATAATTTTAGCATAATACAATAAGATGCTTGAGTATGTCTGATGATCTGACCCCAATAAAAAATAAATCAGTCTTACTGGCATCTTGGTTCTAGCCTATACCAGGTGAAAAGAGATCAACAATTTTATTTTACATCGATTTAGAGAAGTTGTGATTTAGCGGCAGTCTCACTGCAGTGTTTCATAAAAACAAAACGGGATGGGCAACTCTTTATTTTAATTATATTAACTTGTACTTTTTCTATTAATTAGACCTTTTTCAAACTAACTGTAGGGCACTCTTACCAAGAATAGGAAAGAAGGGGGTGGAATGTGCTTTTGCATACCCTCTAGTGAGAATACAAATTGGTATAAATTATCTGATAACAATAATTTAGCAATATAGCAGAGCTGCATCTTACTTGGGGGTTAGGCTTCAAAGTTGGTGTGGATGGTGAAAATCAGAACTGCTCAAAACTATCCTTGAGAAACCATTTCAATTAGTTTTAAAAATAGAGTATGCAGACTTGATAAGTAGAAATCAGCCAGGTTTTCCTCTAGTGTTGAACAGATTGCTGTTTCTTTTGGTGGAGTACTAGATAAAGTGGTTGGCATGTGTTTAGGATCCATGTTGCACAGAAAAAGAAAATCTAACTTTAATCAGTAGAATGAAACTCAGCTAAGCATAATCTTGCACTAAGAGGGGGCATGCCAACAAGGAGAACTGAGATGACACAGGATTAGAAAATCCTCACTCATGCTGTTCCCTGCCAAGACTAAGGTCACTGACTTAGAGGGAAGTGCAGTCCACCTACTGAACTAGACTTTACTTTTCTCACTCTTTTTATCTCTTGCTAACTCTTTCTCCACTATTGCTTTCTTGATCTCTCTTGTCTCTGATGATTTCTGATGAGACATAGCTGAATCAGTATATGTTGAGGGCATGAAAGCTATGGTTCCAATCTATGTATTAAAAGCCTTAAAGATGGACATATGATCGCACAAAATAACTTCAATTCTAAAATGTCCTGAAACATTAAACCAATAAAAATTTCAACAAAGCTTCATGCACAAGGACCATCTTCAGAGTACTAAGTGTAAGATCAAATATTAGAAAATCTTTAAATATTCATCAATGTAGAAAAGGCTAAATGCCTTGTGGGATTATTTGTAGCATGACAATCATTGCTTTTCTCTGGCCAATACTTTTTCACTCACTTCTTCTTATAACAGACTCTCATGGTTCATCCCTGGACTGATGCAATCTGGGCTACTTATAGCCCTGACTACATTCTGGTCCAGGAATAAGCAAATGACTCAAATGTCCAACAGAGCTCTTCTCTGGAATTCTGCTAATTAGATTTAGAAGGGAAAGTCTTTTCTTCTCTGAAGAGGAAGACATGAGGATTCTAGAATGGAGTTACTCATGTTCATGTTCCCTGATAAAACAGGGAAAACTTGACTAAGAATTCAAAAGTGACATGAAGAGTGACTATTGATTTTGTTGAAGTCCCTCATTTTTGTAATACATAAGGCCTCTTTCATAGTGTCTTTCTTCTGTTTGGTTACATGAATCAAGCTGTTGAGAGGTTTTTTTTTCAATCACAGATGGATATTGATTTTTGTCAAATGCTTTTTCTGCATCTATTGAGATGACTTTATGATTTTTATCCTTCATTTTATTAATGTGGTATACCACATTAATTGATTTGTGGATGTTGAACCATTGTTACACCCCTGAAACAGAGCCTATTTGATCATGATACGTGATTCTTTTAAAATAATGCTGAATTTAGTTTGTTATTATTTTCTTGACGATTTTGGTGTCTATGCTCATCAGGGATAATGGCCTGTAATTTTCTCTTTTTTGGTAGTATCACTGTCTGGTTTTGGTTTCAAGGTAATACTGGCTTCGCAGAATAAGTTTACAAGCATTCCTTCCTCTTTGATATTTTGGAAAAGTATGAGAATAAGTATAAAATCTTCTTTGAATATTCTGTACGATTCACCAGTGAAGACTGGGCTTTTGTTTGATGGGAGGTATTTTTAATTATAAGCATATCTACAGGTCCAGTTCCAGACCACCACAATAAAGCAAACATTGAAACAAAGAGACACCAATGTTTAAGTTTCCCAGTGCATATAAAAGTAATGTTTACACCATACTGTAGTCTATTAAGGATGCAAAAGCATGATGTCTGAAAAATAATATTCATACCTAAGTAAAAATACATTATTGCCAAGAAATGCTAGCTATCATCTGAGCCTTCATCAAGTCAAAATCTTTCTGCAATAGTAACATCAAAGATCATCATAATGAATATAAAATGAAAGAGTATGAAATGAAAAAGTTTTCAAGAACTACCAAAATGTGAAATGTGTGCATACATTTGTGTTCAGTTCCTTTAGTCATATCTGACTCTTTGAGACTCTATGGACTGTAGCCCACCAGGCTCTTCAGTCCATGGGATTCTGCAGGCAAGAATACTGGAGTGGGTTGCCATGCCCACCTCTAGGGCATCTTCCCAACCCAGGGACCGACTCAAGAATCTCCTGTGTCTCCTGCATTGCAGGTAGGTTCTTTACAACTGGGCCTGGGCCACTGGGGAAGCCACCAAAACATGACAAAGATATATGAGTAAACAGTGTTTGAAAAATGGATCTAATATACTTGCTCAATGCAGGACTGCTACAAACCTTAAATCTGTAAAATAATGCTGCATCTGTGAAGCACATTAAAGTGAAGCAAACGCACAAACAAAAAAAGAGAGAGATGCCTGTACTGACTCAATCTCCTTACTAGTAATTAGTCTATTCAGATTTATTTCCTAATGATTCAATCTTGGGAGAGTGTATGTTTCTAGGAATTTACACTTTTTTTCCAGATTGTCCAACTTATTGGCATATAATGGTTCATAGCAGTCTCTTATAATCTGTATTTCTGTGGTATTAGTTGTATCTTTCAATTCTGATTTTATTCAATACCTCTCATTTTATTGGGGATTCCCTTGTGGTTCAGATTGTAAAAAAACTGCCTGCAATGCAGGAGACCTGAGTTCGATCCCTGGGTTGGGAAGATCCCCTGGAGGAGGGTATGGCAACCCACTCCAGTATTCTTGCCTGGAGAATCCCCATGGACAGAGGAGCCTGGCAGGCTATAGTCCATGGGGTCGCAAAGAGTCAAACACAACAGAGTGACTAAGCACACTCCTTGTTTAGGATAAAAAGCCACAAATATTTTTTTTTTTATATCTTGACTTTAAACTCCCAATTATAATTTTAGATTATCTAAATAATAAGAAAAATACTCATACATTTATCTATGTAACCACCTTTCCTGATGTTCTTTATTCCTAGTAGTTGCAAGATTTCATCTGGTAGCAATTCCTATCTGAGGGATTTCCTTTAACATTTCTTGTAGGACAGGTCTACCAGTAATAAATTCTTTTAGGTTTTCTGTTTCTGCAAAGACTATATTTCACCTTCAACTGAGAAAAATATTTTTCTTGGTTACAAAATTCAAAATAGTCATTCTCCCTTGCACTTTAAAGATGCTGGTCTATAATTTTCTGATTTACATTATTTCTGCCAAGAAGTATGCTGTCTTTTTTTTTTTTTTTGTCTGTACTGCACAGTGTGGCATGTGGGATCTTAGTTCCCCAACCAGGTATCAAACTTGAGTCCCCTGCACAGGAAGTGCAGAGTTTTAACCACTGGGCTGCTAGGGAAATCCCTGCTGCATTATATTTTCTTCCTTTTATGTTGAGCCCTCTTTTGTTGTTGCTGTTGAGTCTAGTTAAAGGCTTGACAATTTTGTATCATTTCAAAGAACTAGCTCTTCCTTTCACTTTTCTTTTTCTGTTTCATTTATTTCCCCTCTGATCTTTATTTCCTTCCTTCTACTAGCTCTGGGCTTCATTTGTTCTTTTTCTAGTTCTTTTAGGTTTAAAGTTAGATGATTTATATGAGATTTTTCCTCTTACTTGAAGTAAGCATGTATCATTCTGAATATCTCAAAACTGCTTTCACTGCATCTCACAGGTTTTGTAATGTTGCATTTTCATTTTCGTTTGTCTCAAGGTATTTTTAAATTTACCCTGTCTTCATTGACCCATTGGTTGTTCAGTAGCATGTTGTTTAATCTCCACATTGAGACCAAAGTGTATTCTGCTGCTCTTGGATGGAATGTTATATATATATGTGTGTGTTGTATTATAAAATCCGTCTAATCCAATATGTCATTTAAGGCCCATGCTTCTTTACTGATTTTCTGTGTGGATGATCTAAGTGGGATATTAAAGTTCCCTAGAAGGAAATGGCAACCCACTCCAGTGTTCTTGCCTGGAGAATCCCAGGGACGGGGGAGCCTGGTGGGCTGCCGTCTACGGGGTCGCACAGAGTCGGACACGACTGAAGTGACTTAACAGCAGCAGCAGCAGTACTACTGTATTGGTGTTTAGGTCTTTTAATAATTGCTTTATATACTTTGATGTTCCTATGTTGGGTGCATAAATATTTATAAATATTATCTAATTGGAGTTATACCTTTATCATTATATAAAGACCTTCTTTGTCTTTTACTACCATCTTTGCTTTAAAGTCTATTTTTTTCTGGTCTACCAGATTTCTTTTAGTTTTCCTTTGCATACTATATTTTTTCCATCATTTCACTTTCAGTTCTTTTGTGTCCTTATATCTGAAGTGGGTCTCTTGCTGGTAACATGAGACTTGTTTTTTAATCCAATCACCAATGATTGGAGAATTTAACATATTTACCTTTAAAGTAATTACTGATCCCATCACTTCATGACAAATAGATGGGGAAACAATGGAAACAGTGACAGACTTCATTTTCTTGGGCTCCAAAATCACTGCAGATGTGACTGCAGCCATGAAATTAAAAGATACTTACTCCTTGGAGGAAAGGCTATGACAAATGTAGATAGCATATTAAAAAGCAGAGAGGGAGAGGATGGGAAGATTTGGGAGAATGACATTGAAACATGTAAAATATCATGTAAGAAACGAGTTGCCAGTCCAGGTTCGATGCACAATACTGGATGCTTGGGGCTAGTGCACTGGGACGACCCAGAGGGATGGTATGGGGAGGGAGGAGGGAGGAGGGTTCAGGATGGGGAACACATATATACCTGTGGCGGATTCATTTTGATATTTGGCAAAACTAATACAATTATGTAAAGTTTAAAAATAAAATAAAATTTAAAAAAAAAAAAAGCAGAGAGATTACTATGCCCAACAAAGGTCCATATACTCAAAGCTATGGTTTTTCCAGTAATCATGTATGGATGTGAAAGTTGGACCATAAAGAAGGTTGAGCACGGAAGAAGTGATGCTTTCAAACTCTGGTATTGGAGAAGACTCTTGAGAGTCCCTTGGACTGCAAGATCAAATTAGTCAATCTTACAGGAAATCAACCCTGCACATTCATTGGAAGGACTGATGTTAAAGCTGAAGCTCCAGTACTTTGGCCACCTGATGTGAAGAGCCAACTCACTGGAAAAGACCCTGATTCTGGGAAAGATTGATGGTAGGAGGAGAAGGGGACAACAGAGGACAAGATGGTTGGATGGCATCACTGACTCCATGGACATGAGTTTCAGCAAGCTCCGGGAGATGGTGAAGGACAGGCAGCCTGGTGTGTTACAGTCCATGGGGTTGCAAAGAGCTGGACATGACTCAGCGACTGAACAACAAATGTATCAATACTTCCTAGGTGGTGATAGTGGTTAAGAACCTGCCTGCCAATGCAGGAGACAAAAGAGACGCAGGTTCAATCCCTGGGTCGGAAAGATTCTCTGGAGAAGGGCATGGTAACCTACTCCAGTATTCTTGCCTGGAGAATCCCATGGACAGAGGAGCCTGGCGGGTTACAGTCCACAGGGTCGCAAAAAGACTCGACTGAAGCAACTTAGCAGGCGTGTGTCAATACTTATTGCCATTTGCTAAGTATTTTCTGGTTGTTTTTGTTGTTCCTCTCTTTTTCCTCCTTCATCTCTTGCTCTCTTCCCCTGTGATTTAATGATTTTCTTTAGTATTATATTTAGATTCCTTATTATTTTTTGTATTCTCTCGTCTAGGTTTCTGCTTTGTGCTTTCCATTAGGTTCACATACAATGGCCTGTATCAGTCTACTTTAAGTTGGTATCAACTTAACATTTGAACAAGTTTGAACACATTCTAAAAACTATGCTTTTCTTCCTTCTTCCCAGATTTTATAATTTCATATTTTATATCTTTTTCTCTTTTATATCTTTTAATTATACTCTTCCATTCATAGATCAGCAACTGATAACCATGTTATTTTCTACTGAATTTTGTTATACTTCTTCACATTAAAAATTTTAATTAATCATGATCATAGATGTTAAACATAATATTCATGTTTTAAGTGTTACAAATTTAGGCACTATGCTACGAAACTTATGTATATTTTTTATTTATTTTGACATTTACTTAAGAGTTGCTACCATCTTTAGACTCATTTTAAGGATGAGGAAACAGGTTTAGAAATGTAAGGGAACTTGTTACTACATGGCAGAGCCATGATTCAAACTCAGGTATTACTGATTCCTACAACTACACTATCGAGGCTATAACCTGAGTATGTCCTTTTTCATTTCACAAAAATACTATTTTAAATTAAGAATTTGGATCTATAGTTTTCTTAATATATTAAAGTATATGTGAACAAAAGAGAGAATTTTTACTTTCATACATTTTATAGTATTTTATTTATGAGAATTAGTCTTACAGAGCTAAAACTTAAACTTTTTATTATTGCTTTTAAGACCCAACCATCTGACCTGGAAAAAGAGATGGTTCACCTAGGTCTGAATAAAGTGCAGGCACTTTGACAGTCACCAACCTAATATGAAGTTTGTTCTTTATTGGATCATATAATGTTCTATAGCTGACTCTTTTTGTTGTATGATCTGCCTACTTTCAACAATCCTTTCTTATTCATTTTTCTGTGGTTATTTAAGGTTTGTTGTATGATACAGTAAAAACCAAGGTCAGTGGAGTTAGATACTAGATCTAGGACTTTACACACTAGTTATTCTCTTAGTTTCCAATTATTAACATTTCTGATTTGTATTTGGTTATAGTAATATGTAATATATGAACACAGCATTTGTAGTTTTTCACTAAATAATAATGAAGATCATACTATCATAAAGTCATGTGATACTGACTTTTCTTTTCTTCATTATGACTTCATATTTCCCATTCTGCAAGCCCATAAAGGGAGTGAAGATTAAAATATTTAAATTTTATCTTCAAAAATTATTAAATTTTTAATCAGTTAGAGTCCTAAAATCATAAAAAATGATTTTTAATACCTCATGAAAAATTAGGGTAAGGTAGCTAATGAAGCTAGGCATAAAAGATCTAGAGGACAGCAATACTTCAAAAAGTAGGTAAAAAGACTTCCTAGCGGCAAGTTGATCATTTCATTATGGGCGGAAAAATGATGATATTCTCTGCATTTACTGGCTGAAACTATTCTTAAAAAATATTTTTGTTATTTCCAACTGGTCATCTGAAATACAGTTGGTACAGAAAAGGCAGGTCAAATGTGTGTTTCTTTCTCTTATTCTCTTTTCAAATGAGTTGAGGTCCTAGAAACCTCTAATGATGACTAATGAGGTATCTTTTTTTAAGTACGTTTATGAACTCATGAGTTTTAAAACACTTGATGTGTCCCAGTTCACTGTAGTTGTTACTCTTACTGGTGATCAAATTGTCTCAATTTATGCTCTGCCTTCATTTTTAACTGAAGACACAGAGCACTGCATTCAGAGCTCCTTCCTGCATGAGATAATGAGGGGCTGATGAAACCTCGTGATTCTTAAAAAAAACAAACAAAAATATCTGCCTTCCTGGATAAGGAGAAAGTATATTTTTATGTAGAGTGAAAGGCATTACTTTTAAATTAAACCTTTATTTCATAGAAAGAAATTTGGGTTAGAAAAGGAGAGCATTTAAGAATCTAAGACTGAAGGAGAGATATAAAAAAGAAAGTTTTGGTGAAATCTCTTAAAATGACAAGCTCTCGTGAGGGTTTTAATTGACAGTAAATAGCAAGCTATAATAAAAAATAAGTTATGACAATCACCAGGGGGAATATCAGGAAATACTGCAACAGTCCTTATTTTAATTTATGAGGAATAGTCAGCAATCCTGAGCATTCTTTTTTACTTGAAAATCCCAGTCTCAAATCATTTGCTTGATCATAATCAAGTTCCTACTTACCTGCAGGAGTTCCCCTATCTGTGGTACTTTCACAGTACTAGCCTTTCTCTTTTGTTCTTTAACAACTGTACCCCTCTGATATTTTTCAAAAGCATATTTCTATTGAATTACCTGTATTATTTTGTTCCATCTCTAACTTGACTTCCAATTTCCTGTCACATCTTTCTATCACCTAGATGAAATTTCTACTAAATGCCCAACTCACTCAAATATTTTCTTCTGAAATCTGTTCTATTATCTTTCTATTTCTCCTGATGGTACCATCACCATACCAGTTATGTAGATGCAAAAACAGTGTCATCTTTTTCTCCTCTTGTTCTCTTAGTTAACCAGATACAAACTTTTACAATTAACTCTTGCCATGAACCCCTTATACAAACCCATTCATCCACGTTATTAACTTGTGGAACACCAATCCAGGTTCTCATGGTCTCCTGCAGTGACATCTGCAATATACCGAGTCACTTTCATCTTTGCTCTAGCTATCTCACGTGAACAAATGAGCTCCCTAATTATACCCCACATTTATATCAGTTATCCCACTTAGTCTAGAATGTATCACGTGCAATAATAGTTGCCTGGCTTTTCAAAGCTTTATATGTTTTCATTTTGCCTTCCTAACTGAACTGTAAAGTGAAGATTTTTCTATATGACCAAAAAAGGCATTGCTGAATGAGAAAGAGATTGATAAAAGATAAGAAGATACAATAAATTAGAAAAGGGAAAATATGAATCTACATTGTGTGAAACAGTGATTAAAGACTAAACTGCAAGCTGCCTGTGTGTGTTGAGTTTTCAGGACCAGTGAGAGTCTCTATGGCACCTTTGGACAAACTGCAAATAGACTTTCCTCTAGACACTACCAGAAACCATCTTAATATATCAAAAATCAGTGGTGCCTCCAACGTTGAGGCGCTACTTCAAGTTGAAGTGCACCACCTGCATAGCCATGAATATTAGCCTTTTTTACATTCCAAAACTATGCTATCACTGAGAAGTCATGTCTGTCATTTGGGCCTCAATTTCCTGATCGGAAAAAAAAAAGCATACTAATTCTGGCTCTATCTGCTTCACTTGGTTAATTACAAATATAACGGTAGTCAATGATCTGTACCGCTGTGGAGTGCAGACTTGAAAGCAAGCAAGCTGTGATAGAAAGTAAAGCTTTAAGATCATTTGGAACTATGGGAATTAGGAATTCCATTGTATGTTTGTATTTTTATTTTATTGTTGTTTTGTGTCAGTGGTAAACTGATTGTGAGTTTAAAAAAAAAAGGTAAAGGCTAGAAAAACTGAGACAAATGAAGAAAAGATAAAAAAAAATAACGGAAAAGTCAAATAAAGATTAGGAAAATCTTTCTTGCAAGTTTATCTGCTAATACGTCTGTTGCATCTTCTGTAAGATAAAGAAAGGAAAGGGAAAGAAATAATTTTTCTCACAGGAAGGTATGATTGTATAACAACATTAGTAATAACCAAGATTTAATATTTACCATGAACCAGGCATCATGGTAAGTACCTTCTTTCATTTGCTGTTCTCAATGATATTATAAGACAGATGCTAATATCAGCCTATTATGCAGATGAAAAAAATGAGAAGCAAAGGCAGAATATGAAAGAGATTTTCTAACTCTAGAGGTTCCTCTTTAATAATACTAGGCTGAATCCTAAAGAGTTGCTTCATAGGGAATGAGCATTACAGTCTGGCAAGAAATAAAACTGAGATCTGCTTATTAATTCAACTGGAATGAATCCAGGGTACACATATGTAATCATTCAAATGCTAGAAAATAAAAAGCTTGATGTCAGTTCCAATACAGCATGAAAACAAAAACTCTTCTAGAAACTAGTGTGGAAAAGGGTCAAACACAGGAACAAAATTTAGATACAGTGACATTGTTTTTAAAAGGTGACTAAGTATGAGTTCATTTAGTAAAAGTTGGAAACATTTGTACACATACAATGTTGAAAGTCTCCTGGAGAAGAGAAAAGCAAGAACACGGGGGCAGGGGACAAGGCCGGGAGACTTAGGTAAGTTAAGGAAGACAGATTTCAAGTTATGGGGTAAATACAGGGTGATTTAAAAAAAAAACACAGAAGAAGTTATGAATAAACAACATAGAAAAAATACCGAAGTGTCAGGAGTGTATGAAGAACGGCTCTGTGCACAAGAAAGCAGGCGGAGGGAAGGAGAAGCCTTCCTTAGGCAGGAGTTGTCAAGGAGATGGCCTCCAGCCTAGTAGCATTAACAGCACCTGGAAACTTCACAGAAATCTGAGTTCTCGGGCCCCATCCCAGATTTACTGAATCAGAAATTTGGAGGCAGGGTGGGAGATTTCAATCTGTGTTCTAACAAACCCTCCAAGTGATTTTGATGCACATTACTGGTCAAAGGAACAGACAGAAAGGTGAAAGCAAGAAAAGGGAATTTTACTGAATTAAATGACAAACACTGGGTGGAGAGGGGCAGAAATAAGAGTACGTAATACAAAGAGCAAATGACCACTAAAGTTACAGTCCATGGATACTGATAAAAAGAGGAGCCAAATTTATACAATCTTAGTACAAAAAGGAAGAGCTTAACATAATTGGGAACAACATACAGCAAATGAAGCAATTAAATTCTCAACTATTTAAAGTATCCAATAGAACTTTCCATGATACTGGAAATATTCTGTATCTACACTGTCCAATGTGGTAGCTGCTAACCACAAGTAGATATTGAGCACTTTAAATGTGATTGGTTCAACTAAAAAACCAAATTTTTAATTTTACTGAATTTTCATTAAACTTAAATGGTCACAGGCGGCTAGTAGCTACCACATTTGAGAATGTAAATAAAAGCTAATTTCATAGGGGTTAAAGAGACATGAACAATGCTACCATGGACTTTCATCGGTGAAGATAGTTAATAATTCAAGATCTTCAATGAAAGATATATAATCATGAAAATGAATTAGGGATTAGGGAATGTCACATTTATACATGCAGCTGTCCTACATCTAAAGAAATATAAAAGAAGGAAGCATTTAATATCTGTGATTCACTGAGACTATGTCTTCAAAAGGGCTTCCAATGTTGTCCCACAAAAAGATAAGGCTGGAAGTAATGGGAAGTTATCCAACAAAATATACTTAGAATCACTTCATAAGAATATAGGATTTGAAATGTTATATGGAGATATTTGCTATCAGATTTATGACAAAACAGATATAGATGGGGATGTCTTCAGGATACTTGCAGAAATGTGTAGGTAAAAGTAGACATACTAGAATGCAAAGTATAAGTCTATGTCTTAGTAATGGTTAAATTAATTTCTCAAAAATTCATACATTTGTCAAAACTGTGGATGGGGAATAAATTACTATTGGGCAAGGAGATAATTTAATATATATACATGCATATTCAAGAGGTAGAATGAACTATTATATCCCTTTAAAGATTCCAGATTGTGAAGAAGCAAGTTAAAATGGTCTAAGAAATATACTCCAGGGATGAAGAATATTGAAACACCATAACAAAATGAATACTTCTATCCACAGAATCATTTAATGATGAGGAGAGAAGAGTTTTAAAAATAGAGGTTAAGAAATTATAAGAATTGGAGCAAAAATAGTAGAAATCAAAGATCAAGTGAGCAAAGTATGTAGAATAAGAGCGAAGGTGATGAGCAAAGGAAGAGGTCATACAAGAATAAAGCACTACCCAGAGACAACTTACAATGCTCCAGAAGAAAGCATTCTGTTTTATAAGATTAAAAAGACAACTGAAGATGATGAATGAGAAATAGCTGATAATAGCTGATAAGAAACAGCAATTGATAATAGCTGATAAAAAAAAGTCTTTAGGGCTTGCTCTCTCCCTCTCTTCTCCTCAATTCTCTTTTATTTAAACAATGACTTCAAAGGCAGAAAAAGATACAGAAGACACAGGAGGAAAGATGTGGGTGAATCCTCAGGCAGCAAAGAATGAAAAGGCTTTGCTATTACACGTCTTCATGGCCCAAAAGTCACCAGCGTGATCAAGTTGCTAGTAAGATTTGAGGCCTAACTGCTCGCAGAAAAATAGACTTACAAACATATTATAGATTTAAAAATGTACCACGATGGTTACTAAAGGGGAAAGGGGAAGGGGAATACATTAGGAGACTGTGATTAACATATACACACCACTATATATAAAACAGATTACAAGGACCTATTGTATAGCACAGGGGACTATACTCAATATCTTGCAATAACCTGTAAGAATATGAAAAAGAGACTCAAGTTGGCATCATGCACTATTAGAAAACAGATACTTGGAGAATGTAACTAAAGTAACAATCCCTGGCATAAGAGGAAGATTTGGAACTAATGCATCGTTTTGATTCAATGAACTCTTTTGTGTTGGATACATGACATTTTTATTTTTAAGAATGTGGACAGAGTTCCACACCAGTACCTGCAGTTTGATGACATTGTATAACCATGAGGTCAGAAAGTCTTTACTCACTGAACTGATTATGAAAGAAATTCAATCGGCAAATAAAGGAGAAAAGCCACACAGGGTGGTCCCTTTCTTCTCATATCTTTTTTTCAATAAAGGGCTAGATAGTTTTGGCTTCCTAGCCTCTGTTGCAAATATTTAACACTGGGGTGTGAGAGCACCCACTGACAACAGGGAAACTAATGGGTGTGACTGGCAATATATTTTTTTTTTTTCAAAACAACCAGCAGGCTTGGTCTGTGTGCCCTAGTTTGCCTACCTCTGGTCAACAGACATTTTTCAAAAGGGTAAGTTTTTGAGAGGAATGAGATAGAAAGATTCACAGAGATAGCAGCATGCATGCTAAACATGAATAAACCTCTTTATCGAAACATCAGACATCATTACTGCAATAACGGGAAGAACTGGAGATCAGAATTCAAACTAGAAAGAGCATGCCTGAGAAATCAGAATAAGAATGAACAATCATATACAGGGAAATTGTGCTGGTTTGTCTGTTAGCAACTCAATTCCATTCCTCCTGCCATGCTCCCTCACTGTATCACAGGGGCCAAAAGACTGGGTATCGATCACATTTTTCAGAGTCTTATATCAGATGAGTGAGCCAAGGAAAGGCTGAAAATTTATTATGGCTTCCCTAGTGGTGCTGGACAGAGGAGTGGGCTTCTGCAGACATGGGTTTTTTACAGCAGCTACTGGGCATTTCCCTACAAATCATCACCTTTGAGGATACAAACAGTACTGAAAATTATTGGTGGTTTCCTGTGGCCTATGCAATTTTATGACTCTCTAAAAGATTGTAGTTAATCAAAGCGCTAGTGGCCTCTTCCCCTGAATTTCACTACCTCAGCCTCACAGAGTGGTTCAGTAAAGCACTTAATCTTTGTATCAAATCCCTTCACTGAATACTTTAGAGCAACACATCATTTTGCAACCAATGCCTGACTAATACCAGTATTATTACAGAACTGAAGAAATAAGAGGATGAGCTAAGGAAGAACATTTTCTTAAGTTTCAGAGGTGATGAAATTTGTGCAAATGAAGTGAGATACAGAAATAAAAAGGGAAGAAAGGAAAGAAAATGTAGACAAAACATAGAAAATACATCATTAGAATATTAAGCAATAGTGAACAATTTCTGAAGCCAATATTTTCACAATTAGTTATTCTTCAAATCTGTGTGCTGATTTACATGGATCACATTATTTCACAGTGTAAAACATAAAAGCTAATATTACACATTTTGCATCTTTTCTGGGCACTACAACTTTTTTCACATCTGTTAAAACCATCCTGAAGGGAAGTTATAGTTATCCTCTTCTTCCCTATTAAACTTTGGCTCAGGGAAGTTAAAAGATTTGCCTAAGGCAGTTGTTGTTCAGTTGCCAAGTCATGTCCAACTGTCTGCAAGCCCATGAACTGCAGCACGCCAGGCTTCCCTGTCCTTCACTATCTCCCAGAGTTTGCTCAAACTCACGTCCATTGAGTCGGTGATGCTAATTCAACCACCCTATCCTCTGTTGCCCCCTTTTCCTCCTGCCCTCAATCCTTGCCAGCATCAGGGTCTTTTCCAGTGAATTGGCTATTCACATCAGGTGGCCAAAGTATTAGAGCTTCACAGCTATTCAATGCAAGGTCAAGATTTGAAGTAAGAACTCACTGGCCCACAGCTAGAATCCTTTCTGCTCATGCCCAAAAATCCACTTGTACTTTTGAAGCTGGACTCAAACAGAGTTAGGCCTAAAGACCACATAAGAAATTAGTTAAATATTATTTTGAAGATATGTATTTTGGAATTAAACTTATTCTTTCATTCATTTATTTATAAAATATAGTTATTAAAACTGATTTTGTACCAGGTAAATAAGGCTGACCAAATGCTTTCCCTTATGGAACTTATATTCTTTCTATCTATGGCTGCAGCAACACTGATGATAATGGAGTATCTCTTGATGTGAAAATAAATGCACAAAGAAATAAATACATGCATAATTTATAGGAGAGTGGAAACTGAATATCAGGAGCCAAAGAAGGAAAGATAAAAAACTCTTTTACATAGAAACTTTAAAGAAAACACTGAATCATAAGGCATAAACTTATAAACATATGAACCAAACCCATAATATTTGAAAACTCAGGAAACTGATGGTAGGCAAAAGTCCTTCTACTAACGAGCTGCTGGTTATAATTACCATATGATTTGGGGCAGGAAATGAGCAGAAATTTAAATAGGAGATTCTACAAACTAATTAACAGACTAACATACTTGGAAAGAAAACATTTACAGAGGCTTATTAAAAAGAAGGTACAAAGAAAAATAGGAGGAAGTAACAGGTATCTGATTGGTAATGACATTCCAAGGTAGTAGAGAAAGTCTATAAATATTTAAGGATCAAAAGGACCTCTGGGAAAATAAAGCACACTACAGAAAAGATTAAGTGAAGCAGGTAAAAGGAAAACAATGAAATATTGAAGATGTCAAATTTATAAGAAATTGATAGGCCTGTGGAAATAGTGTCTTACTATATAATGTAACACAGAATCACAAGTGAATTGAAGTCTACAGCCAGAGTTGAGAAATCCCCTAGTATATCTAGAGGCAGAGTTATCTCATCTCTAAATCATCCCCAGTGTTTAAGAAGCCATCCTCTGACTTGCAGACTGGCAAAGCAAAAAATATCATCTCAATATTTTAAAAGTACTGTCGCTAAACTTTTTTTGACTGATTTTCAGGTAAGTATTCTCCTTCGTATATCATAGGTACTTCTAAACTTAGTTGTACTAAGTCAATATACTTAAATATATAAATATACATATCATGATGCAAAGTTTAGTTTACATTTAGTTATTTGCCATTTAGTTATTTGAACTAAAGAGAATATACTTGGTTTTATCTTTATAAGACACAATTCAGTTCTTTAAAAAAAAAAGTCTGTTTTTATCTACTAAAAGGATAACAGTTAGTGTGTAGAAATGATTCATTCCCTCATCCAGAGGAAAACGTTTGAGTACCATCAAGGACCATGATGAAAGTTAACACTCCAGATGTGATATAAATTTGAATTAATATAGGATATCTATTAAAATTAATATTCTGTATAAAGATTTGTATAAAAGTCTTCTCATATTTAATAATACAGCTGAGCTATTATGTACTGTAAATGGAAAAGCAATACATACTTTGAAAGATAAACGGAAAAAAGACAGGGAGTGAAGATTTAAGGCATTATTTCTAATTTTAAATAAAGCTTTTTTATTTGTTTTAACTTCAAGAATGTGTTTATTATTATTTCTGTGCTTTAAGAATTTGAATGTTAGGAAGAAAAATCAACTGGTAGATGATACTTTCCTTCATGGTTAATCTTGAAGTTTTCACAAGCTGCTATATCTCGAGGTGTATTTGTGTTTCTATTGCATTTCTTGTTCTACTACTTTGTGCCTAGAAAAGTCTTGGGGAAAGAGGTCTGGAGAGTTACCTAGGCCTGCGTGTCTGTGTGTGCTTTTTTAAAAAACTATTATTATGGTAAGAACACTTGACATGAGATCTACCCTCTAAAAAAATGTTTTCAGTGTGCAATACTGTTAACTACAATGGTGCACACAGCAGATCTACACAACTTCTTCATCCTGCATAAGTGAAACTCTACACCTCTTAAAGAGCAACTCCCCACTTACCCTTCCCAACAGCCCCTGGCAACCACTACTTTACTTGCTCTTGCTACAAATCTGACTATTCTAAACACCTCATTTAAGTGGAATCATGCAGCATTTGTCCTGTGACAGGCTTATTCCACTTAGTCTAACATCATCCAGATTCACTGATGTTGTCACATAAAGAAGAATTGCCTTCTTTTCTATGGCTGAATAATATTCCATTGTGTGTGTGTGTCTGTGTGTGTGTGTGTGTGTGTATGACATTTTTCTTATCCATTTCTGTGTCAACAGACATTCAGGTTGTCTTCATAGCTCAACTATTATGAATAATGCTTCAGTGAATATGGGGGTGCACTTCTCATTCCAATATCTTGATTTCAATACTTTTAGATAAATATCCAGAAGGGAGATTGCTGGATCATATTGTAGCACTACTTTTAATTTTTTGAAGAACCCTTATACTGTTTTCCCTAGCAGCTACACCACTTTACATTCCAACCAACAGAGTACAGGGTTTCAATTTCTCCATATCCTCACCAAAGCTTAATATCTCTCTCTTTTTTTTTTTTTTTGTAATAACAGCTACCTCATGGGCTTCCCAGGTGGCACTTGTGGTAAAGAACCCATCTGCCAATGCGGGAGACATGAAAACCATGGATTCGATTCCTGGGTTGGGACTATTCCCTGGAGGAGAGCATTACTACCCACTCCAGTATTCTTGCCTGGAAAATCCCATGGACAGAGGAGTCTGGCGGGCTACAGTCCACAGGGTCTCAAAGGGTCGGACACAACTGCAGAGACTTAGCATACACACACACAACCACCTCACAGGTGTGAGGTGACTCCTCACTGTGACTTTGATTTATATGACCTTGAGGATTAGTGATGTTGAGTATTTTTTCAAATACATGTTGGCCATTTCCATGTCTTCTTTAGAAAAACATTTATTCAAGTCCTCTGTTCATTTATTAATTGGACTATGTGCTTTTTTTGATAATGAGTGAGAAGAGTTCCTTGTATGAATTTTAATCCCTTATTAAGTACATGGTTTACAAATATTTTCTCCCATTTCACAGATTGACTTTTCAATCTTGCTAATTGTCACTTCTGATAGCAGAAGCTTTTTAGAAATAGTTCTACGCATCTAATTTTTTGTTGCTGAACTAAGCAATTTTTGTTTTAGTACTAGCTCTGCAATGTATAAATTGTGGGCCCTTGGCAAGGCACGAAATCTTTGTATCTTGATTTTTCCATAAGTGAGGTCACTGTATGATACCTGAAATCTCTAAAAATTCTAAATTTAAAAAAATAATTATACTACCATCATTAAGATACAATTTAGAAAGTGATTAGTTTCCAGAGGTTAGACATTCATTTACTCGAACTTGTATTAAGCAATTACTATGTACAAATCATAGTGAAATGAACTCTTATTTATCATACATGCATGCTAAATCACTTCAGTCATGTCTGACTCTTTGCAATCCCAGGGAGTGTAGCCCATCAGGCTCCTTTGTCCATGGTATTCTCCAGGCAAGAATCATACATGCAGGATCAAACTACATAGGCTTTTCCCATATAAGACAATATAATCTATTCATCAACAAAGTCTTTAACTTCAAGTTAATGAGATGATTTCATCTTTCTCCAGCTATGCTGAGGCAAAATCCAGATTTTAGAAAGAATATATCTATATCTATATATATGTATAGGTATATATATATATATATGTATCTGTAAGATAAAGGCCTAATGTCCTGCAGGCCATGGGGTCACAATGAGTCGGACATGACTGAGCGACTGAACTGAACTGTAAGATAAAATGCAAAACCACTACAATATCGTAAAGTAATTAGCCTCCAATTAAAATAAATAAGTTTATTTTTAAAAATGTGTGGTTATATATGGTTTAAATGTGACATAAATAATTTCACTTTAAAACTTTAGAGCAATAACCTATTAATACAGCTAAATTTAAAAATAAACTAAAAAACAATTTCCATTCCAAAATAACTAAATGTTTGCTTTATTCTGAAAAAAAAAAAAAAAAAAAAACCTTTCTGAATATATTTAAACAGTTTCAGCTGTTTGTTCAACTGACTAGATATCAAATTAGGTAATAATCTTAGCACTTTTGATAAAAATCTACCCATCATTACTTTAGCTGAAAACATATCAATAGAATAGACTGCATTCAAAGAAACCCTTCAACAGCATACTGTACATCTTAAGCTTACACAACATTCTATGTCAACTGTATCTCAATAGAAGCAATTAAAAAAAATCCTTTAAAATGGTAAAGTGTATTTTTCTTTTTGAATTAGAACTATACTGAGAATTAAATCACTTTTAAAATCACATTTGAAGGTTTACTTCATAAGTAAATATTTTTCTTGGCAATTCATAGGTTAGTCATTTTATATTTATATAATTATCTTCTGTGGAAACGTCTGTTCCATCTAATTTATAAACATATTTTGCTAAATATAGAGTCCTGAACAATCTCAGAAGGACTTCTCTGCCATATCCACACAATTTCCAAACACAATGTTGAACTCATAAAATCAGAGAGTAAAATGGTGGTTGCCAACAAGAGAGGCATGGGGGAGATGGGAGATGTCAGTCAAAGGACACAAACTTTCACTTGTAAGACGAATAACGTCTCAGGTACTGCTGCAGAGCACTGTGACTACACTTGTAACAATGCATTATATACTCAAAATCTGTTAAGGGAGTAGGCCTTAAGCTTTCTCATCCCCAAAATAAGTAACTATGTGACGTGATAGGTGTGTTAACTTGATTATGGTAATCACTGCAAAATACATACATATATTAAATCATCAAACCGTACACCTTTAAAAAATAAAAATCTTCTTAAACAACTTGAATATATACATTTTAATTGTCAATCATTTCTCAATAAATTTGGAAACACAGGTGGGGATTATATATATTTTTAACTGAAATATAGTTACTTTACAATGATGTGTTGGGATTGCATTTTAAATGAGCAAACTCAAAAGCAAGAAAGGAAAATACCAAGGTATTATTTCAAATCCATTCACTTATTCTATTTTTTTTTAATTTTATTTTATTTTTAAACTTTACATAGTTGTATTAGTTTTGCCAAATATCAAAATGAATCCGCCACAGGTATACATGTGTTCCCCATCCTGAACCCTCCTCCCTCCTCCCTCCCCATACCCTCCCTCTGGGTCGTCCCAGTGCACTAGCCCCAAGCATCCAGTATGGTGCATCGAACCTGGACTGGCAACTCATTTCTTACATGATATTTTATATGTTTCAATGCCATTCTCCCAAATCTTCCCACCCTCTCCCTCTTCCATAGAGTCCATAAGACTGTTCTATACATCAGTGTCTCTTTTGCTGTCTCGTACACTTATTCTATTTTTTTTTGTTTTATTCTTTCTTATGCTTCCTTCCGTCTTAATGAATATCATATGTCTTTTAATCATACGTTAACTTTATGGATACGTAAATAGAAGGAGAACTAATAAAACAATATGTTTTTTACATTACTAATAATATGTATATGATTAAGATGTCCAATGAAGTAAACAAAAAACAGAAATTGGAAAATATAAAATCACACAGGTTTGAAAAGAACCAAAGAAAAATTCTATAAATAATTAAAAATAACTTTAAAGTCTTCAAAAATGTGATAAATCATAGACTACATAAATCTGAAAAGAATTAATTATAAGATATTAATAAGGAAATTATTCAGAAATTTGCAAAGAAAATTAACAAGAAGTAAGATATAAACCGGAGAAGGCAATGGCACCCCACTCCAGTACTCTTGCCTGGAAAATCCCATGGATGGAAGAGCCTGGTAGGCTGCAGTCCATGGGGTCACTAAGAGTCGGACACGACTGAGCGACTTCACTTTCACTTTTCACTTTCATGCATTGGAGGAGGAAATGGCAACCCACTCCAGTGTTCTTGCCTGGAATCCCAGGGGCGGCGGAGCCTGGTGGGCTGCCATCTATGGGGTCGCACAGAGTCGGACACGACTGAAGCGACTTAGCAGCAGCAGCAGCAGCAGCAGCAAGATATAAACACAAGTTAAAAGACATGATGTAAAAAGAGGATATCCAACATACATACAATGGAGTTATAGAAGGAGAGACTAGAGAGAAGCATATTTAAATAATAATGGTAGACAATGTTTCAGAGTTGTAGAAAGACAGGACCACTGAGTTGCAGTTTCACACCAAACTCTAGTATTTAAATACTCAGACCACATACTTAGGGAAATACAGAAAATAAAGCAAAAAATTTTAAGAGGAGGAATAAGAAAAGATGGATTATCTGCAAAAGACAATTGTATAAAGAACACTATACACAGAATATAATGCCCAACTAAACTGTTATTCAAGAATAAGAATGAAATAGACAAATTACAAAGGTAATTTTTAACATGTGCTTCAAAAAGAAGGAAATTTGATCCAAAAGGAAGGATTAGAAACAGTAAGAAGAAAATGGCAAAATAAATATTTTATTACTATAAAAAAGTAATGATGACTAATGGGAGTAGTAACAGTGTGTAGGATCAAAACATCAGGCAACAATAATATGGAATCCAGGAGAAGGGAAACCATAATTTAAACAATCTAGTGTTCTTGTACTGTTTAGAAGATAATAATGAATTCATTAATTATGAAGATAAAAATGTAAGGAAAAGACTTCATTTATAAAATGAACATATAACTATCCAGCAAGGAAAGACATAAGAAACAGAATAAAGAAAACACAACTCTAAATGCAGAAGAAGGCATTAGGGGGAAAGAATGGCATTATAAATAAAATAAACAGCCACGTGAAAAAAAATCATCAGTAATTAGGGGAAATTAGAATAACAAAATTAGACAGACATGTGAACCAAACAAATTTCAAATATAATAACTCTGGCCTCTTGATGAAAGTGAAAGAGGACAGTGAAAAGGTTGGCTTAAAGCTCAATATTCAGAAAACTAAGATCATGGCATATGGTCCCATCACTTCATGGCAAATAGATGGGGAAACAGTGGAAATAGGGACTGACTTTATTTTTCTGAGCTCCAAAATCACTGCAGATGGTGATTGCAGCCATGAAATTAAAAGACGCTTACTCCTTGGAAGGAAAGTTATGACCAACCTAGACAGTATATTAAAGGGCAGAGACATTATTTTGCAAACAAAGGTCTGTCTAGTCAAGGCTATGGTTTTTCCAGTGGTCATGTATGGATGTGAGAGTTGGACTATAAAGAAAGCTGAGCACAGAAGAACTGATGCTTTTGAACTGTGGTGTTGGAGAAGACTCTTGAGAGTCCCTTGGACCACAAGGAGATCCAACCAGTCCATCCTAAAGGAGATCAGTCCTGGGTATTCATTGGAGGGACTGATGTTGAAGCTGAAACTCCAATAGTTTGGCCACCTGATGCGAAGAGCTGACTCATTTGAAAAGACCCTGATGCTGGGAAAGACTGAGGGCAGGAGGAGAAGGGGACGACAGAGGATGAAATGGTTGGATGGCATCACCAACTCGATGGACGTGGGTTTGGGTGGACTGTGGGAGTCGGTGGTGGACAGGGAGGCCTGGCGTGCTGCAATTCATAGGGTGACAAAGAGTCGGACACAACTGAGCGACTGAACTGAACTGCAGAGATATGCTGGTTTTGTGGAAGCAGTATGTTTTCTGGTTTATTGCTCAGATAGTCACATTATTAGTTTGCTCTATTTCAAAATGTTTGAGTGTCTAGAGGCTCATGCTTAAAATCTTTGTTGGCTGCTTTTTCTCCCAGAATAATTTAATTAGTCCCAAGGCTCTAAACAGCATCTTTATGCTGATGACTACCAAATTTACATTCCAAAATAAACAGCCCTCCTGAATGCCAATCTCATATAGCCAACAACATTATTAGTATCCACATTAGTATGTAAGAAACTACAGAGAGTCCCCTGGTGGCCTAATGGTTAGGATTTTGCGCTTTCAAAGCCATGGCCTTGGTTCAATTCTTGGTCAGAGAACTGAGATCCCACAAGCTATGCAGCATGGCCAAACAAGAAGGAGAGAGAGAGACTAAACTTCAATTTGAGAGAAAACATTCAAGAAAAGAAGCATTATTTTATTTAAAAAAAAGAGAGAGAGAGAGACTAGCAAATTTTTTAATTTCATGTCTTAAAAAAATCTTGTATTTTCCTCCTCTGCAATTTGCTCTCCGCCTTCCTCTTTTCACATTAGTAAGTAGCACCATGAGCCAACAATTAACTCAAGCTAAAAACCTAGGACTCCTCAGTTCTTCTGTACCCTATATATTTCAGGCAATGCTATAGATCAGTGGTTCCCAACCTTTATCATGCCATGACACACTGAAGGAAACTGAGGAGGCTGCTCAAGGCTGGAGGTAACCAGCCTGGGAGTTCGGGCTGCCCCACGATCCCCAGCCACCCTTAAGACTGAGATGATCAGTATCATGGTGCTCCATTAACCTGTTTGCTGCCATCAGCTGAGAAACTCTGTTTTAGACCTGACATACAAAACACAACCTGAACTTAATCCCTTTCCCCCACTCTTCATTGTAACCATTATATTAATGCCTGCAGTTTGAGTATCTCAGAAAGCTGAGGCTAACTAGGAACCTCAAGCATCAGCACTCAGTGATTTCTTGATGTGGTTGGTGTTTTTTCCTGGGAATGTGGTTCATGGAGCTCTGATCCTTACCATGAAGCCCCCAGGCTTAATTTTCTGGCACTCCTTGCAAAGTTGTAAGCCAACTAACTGACTTAATCTCTTTTTGCTTAAATCAACTAATCAATGGCCTCAGCTCAGCTGAGCAGTCACTTACCCAAAGAGGCCTTTCCTGACCACTCAAAACAAAGTATAAACTCAAGTCAATCCAATTCAGTACCATGATTTTTTTTATTTGTAGAATTTAACAATGCCTCCTATTTACTCATTTATTTGTTCATTGTCTGTCTCTCCCCAACTAGTTCCACAAAATTAATACTCTTTTCTGTTGTGTTCATCATTTCTTCCCCAGTGTCTAGAACAGTGCCTATGAATCCTTGTTAAGTGAATTTATACTAATAATTATCACCACTTAGAGCACAGAAACATATGGAATCATCTTTTAAAAACAGTACCAAGTATCATAAGGATTCTTTTCCCAAGCTGCATGGGAATCAGGGTAGCTTAGAGGTTAAAAGCATGTAATATGATCTGAACGTCCTTGGGTTCATATCCAACTTACACAATTTATTACCTGTGTGACTTTGGGTAAGTTACCCAATGTCTCTGAGCCTGGGTATACATCTTACAGTATTATCATGCAGATTAAAAGAGTTCATATAAATAAAGTTCTTAATTGGGGTCTGAAATGTTGAACATATGTTATCTTAAAAAAAAAAAAAACCAACAGCACAGAGAAAATTAACTACTATTGACTTACTTCTGTTTGTCATAGTTGTATGGGAAGATATAAATGCATTACATCCTTCAGAAATTTACAGTAAAGATATAGAGGTAAGATTTGCAATTTGGAAGAGAAGAAAGGTTGAAAAAAGAGAGAAGGAAGGAAAATGATAAGGATATAATAAATGGTTGATACTTAAAAGTAGTTTCGTTGAAAGTAGTAAATTTTATTAAAAGTATCAGGAAATGTAAGGACTGGAAGAATTTATAGGATTCATATCATTATAGGGGCCTCCCTGGTAGCTCAAGGGTAAAGAATCCCCTTGCAATGTAGGAGACACAGGAAACACAGGCTCAATCTCTGGGCCAGAAAGATCCCCTAGAGAAGAAAATGGCAACCCACTCCAGTATTCTTGCCTGGGAAATTCCATGGACAGAGGAGCCTGGCAGGCTACAGTCAATGGGGTCACAAGAGACGGACACAATTAACTAAACTAAATCATTATAGAGCAAAATATTCTGGGAGACCATAAGAGTGAGTCAACAGGTATAGAAATTTCAGAGAAGTAAATAAGATGAAATAAAATATCTTAGCATGAAAAAAATTGGTGATAGAAAAGACTTTAAAAATTTTGGTGGCAGTGGAATCACAAAGGAGTTTGTATATTATCCCATTAACGATGTGTCATTGAAAATTGTAAAATAAGGCAGGAGTAGGTGGTAGATGTACAACTGGAACATTTCTTTAATCTAGGCACTGAGCAAATTATAGTCTTGTTGTTCTCACCTCAATCCTATGAGACAGATTCCATTATGCACAGATAAATAAAAAAAAGCTCAAATAACTAAACCATTTGTTCTAGGTCTTAAGAAATAAGGTTTAGCTTTATGCGGGTGTCTGTCTGCACATCACACACAAATGTTTTCTACAATATTGCAAAATAGTACTTTTAAAAATTATTTTAAAGACTATGAGCTGAGTAATTTGAAAAGGGAGAACCAACAGAAATGGAGGGGATGAAGATAACATTTTAAGATTTTAAAGTATGAAGTGGTAAGTGCCTAAACTAGAGTAATATTGATGGGTACCACAGTATATAGTGGGAAGAGAACTAAATGGGACGTACAGAATCATAAATGCTAGTTGTGAGACTAGATGGCCTTTAGGGTTTATTTGCAAATAATGGTTTGATTTTTTTAGGCTGAAAAGGGAAGAACATATTCAGCAATATTTTCAAAAGTCCATCACTGATAGGGAAGAAACCACACATAAACAGTTACAATTCTCCATTAATAAATTTCTTCTCAGGAAGAGTACTTCACAGATTACCATGTTCTATAAGGTATATTACCATGTTCTATAATGTTCTATAATGTATATTGGGTCTTCCCTGGTGGCTCAGAGGTTAAAGCGTCTGCCTGCAATGCGGGAGACCTGGGTTCAATCCCTGGGTCGAGAAGTTCCCCTGGAGAAAGAAATGGCAACCCACTCCAGTATTCTTGCCTAGAGAATCCCATGGACAGAGGAGCCTGGTGGGCTACAGTCCATGGGGTCGCAACGAGTTGGGCACGATTGAGCAACCTTACTTACTTACTTATAATGTATATCATTGCATTTGATTGATACCAAAACCCTAAGGTAAAGGTATTACTCTATCCATTTTATAGGAAAATAAATAGAGGTTTCTAAAGATTAAGTAATGACCGAAGACATAACAGAATCCAAGTTTCCTGACACAAGTATGGTCTTCCCACTTTTGAGGTTGCCTCTGTGCTGTGTGTGCTTAGCGTCTCAGTCGTGTCCGACTCCTTGCGACCCTGTGGACTGTAGCCCGCCAGGCTCCTCCATCCACAGGGATTCTCCAGGCAGGAATACTGGAGTGGGTTGCCATGCCCTGCTTCAGGTCAAGTTGCCTCTACTACTTAACAAATTGTGCTGCTGCTTACCTTGTGGTGTTATAGAATCCAATGACTTAACATCTGGAAAAGTGAATTTATCCAGACACATCCAATCTCCTTAAAGTGTCTGTTGAACACTTATTAACCTACTCCTCCTTGTGGTAACAGTTATTTGTAATATGCACTCTACATTTCTTGGCAAAGAATTACAATATTTGTCTTACTCTTCTTGTCTAAAGAAGACTCAGACTGACTCTACCAATTAAACCTAGAACATCTATTGTGTTTTCCAGGACATAATGGAGTCCATCTGACTGGACCTCTTCAAAATAAAATTTGAGAATGGAAATCAAATGTCTCCCAATGAAGACTATAGAAAATTAAATTAGGAAAATATATTTTTATTTTTCCATTCCTTGTATCAAATGCAGTGCCAACGTAAGTCCTTAAAATCCACTGAATTTGCTGAACTAGGGATATACTGTCACCTTATGTGCCCAGTGAGTGAAGTCGCTCAGTCGTGTCCAACTCTTTGCGACCCCATAGACTATACAGTCCATGGAATTCTCCAGGCCAGAATACTGGAGTGGGTAGCCTTTCCCTTCTCCAGGGGATTTCCCAACCCAGGGATCGAACCCAGGTCTCCCACATTGCAGGCGGATTCTTTACCAGCTGAGCCACAAGAGAAGCCCTATGTGCCCAGAGCTTGCAATAAGCATCATTATTCTTGGGCCCGTCTTTGGCTGCCATCTTGTCCAGGATTAGCTTTGAAAACTCAATTATGGATCCCAGTGCCCTTTATCAGTATTTTGTTTGTTGCAATAAATATTAATTTATCCATCTTCAGCTAGCTGTTGGCTATCTTCTTTTCATAAGCATAGTTTTCCATTTTACAAAATCTTACTTTCAGATCATGTCCCAGTAAGATGTCCCACAAGTCTCTGGGTAGACAGCTGAAATTTTCCATTCCCACTATCTAGCATAGTTGTTCACATATACCAATATAATTTCAGTCTTAGTATTCTGATCAGAATCAAGAATACTTCCATTTTGGAAACAAAGAATACAAACCCCGTATTTAAGAAGGAAAAACTACAAATTCAAAAAGTATCTCATGAAGAACAGAATCAGTTTTAACTAAAAAATACATATATATGAAACAGCCACCTGCATCAAAATTCTTTGATTATTCTAGAACCATGTTGCAAAATTTCTTTCTTTGTGCTGATAAGAAAGCTAAAGGATTCAGAACACTTATAATACAAGGCAAAAAAAAGAAAGAACCCATTTGCTGACTAAGCTGAGGCAAAGATCATCAATTAAGACATGTATACCTGTGGCAGATTCATTTTGATATTTGGCAAAACTAATACAATTATGTAAAGTTTAAAAATTAAATAAAATTTTTAAAAAATGTAAAAAAAAAAGACTGGATCTGACTGTGTTCTGTTTTATATCTCAAATTACACATCTTCATTTTACTTTCTGATATTCAACAAAATGAGATAAGGAATCTCTTGGCAAATGGTTTGACTAGAGCCCATTTAGGGCTTAGTTACAGAGTTGTGTGTGACTCTTTGAAACCCTTTGGACTGTGGTCCACCAGGCTCCCCTGTCCATGGGGATTCTCCATGCAAGAATACTGGAATGGGTTGACACACCCTCCTCCAGGAGAGCTTCCTGACCAAGAGACTGAACCTTCGTATCCTGTGTCTCCTGCACTGCAGGCTGTTTCTTTACCCACTGAGCAATCAGGGAAGCCCAGAGTCTGTTTACTCATCTAAAATAAAAGGTTTGTGAAGCGTGTTTACATAATTACTTGAAGCCACAGAATATGACTCCTTCCAAGAGATCTTTTTTAGCCACTCCAGAAAACTTCAACAGTCTTACCCAGATATTCCTTATGAGTCGATTTTATTTTTCTGGCCAATCACTTATAACCAATTAATCCATTACTGCTTATTCAGGTAAGATCCATGAGGTCAGGGAATTTTTTGTTCTCTGCTATATCCCCCTAAAGACTGCCTGGACCATAATAGGTATTTAATAAAAATTTTTGTCAAATAAACAAAATAATGTTAACATGAACTAGATTTCTAAAACTGAGTCTTTTGGGCCAAATTTTAATGTTTTGGATATTCTGGATCCAATAAACTAGTTTTTGATGTTGTTTTAAAATTTTGTAAAAAGTCTGGATACTGAAACATATTTAAAAACAAATAATGTAAAAAAAATAATTTTCTGCCTGTAAATGCTGTTCACAGCACTTTGCTTCTGTTCGCAACTATCTGAATAGCTTTATTTTTTCTTTTCCCTTCTTTCCTTCTCTTTCTCTGCTTCCTTCTTTCCTATTTGGGCTTTTTTTTTTCCCCTCACTGTATTACATTCCCACTTGAATGTGAACTATATGAAGACTGGGACACAGTCTATATCATTCAGTTTGCAATACCAGTGATTAGCAGCATAACTGACACACAAGAGGCATTTGGTACATTTTTAATTAATTTTTTATAATGAAGGAACTGGGTTGAAGATTTTTCTTTTACTAAAGTATAGTTGATTTATAATGCTGTGTTAGTTTCAGGTGTTATAACGAAGGAATTGTACATCCAAGTTTCAACAGTGCATTCATGTTGTTTTTCTAAGAATGAAAAAAGAAACACTAAAAAAGAAATAACATATTTTATCTGAGAATCTCTATACTAAAATAGAATGCTAAAGTTAAAAAATGCTGGAATAACTCTTCCTGTATATAAGCAATTCAATTTTCCCTCTTCAATCATTCCTGCCCACCGTGATTTCTAGTTCCTCAGAGCCCTTGTTTTTTCCACTACAAGCCACAACTAGAGAAACCACCACAATGAAAAGCCCACACACCATGTACTAGAGAGCAAACCCTAGCAACCCTAGAGTAAACTGGTAAACCTAGTTGCTTCCAGAAACTAGAAAAAGCCTGAGTACGGCCAAAGGTCACTTAATAAATAAATAAAATTATTTTTGAAAAACACTGGGATAACCCCTCCTGTATATAAGCAATTGAATTTGTGCATTATTTGGTCTTTTTTTTCCTCGCTTAATATTTACAGAAATTAAATGTCATCAGTAATATTGAGGGCCCAAGCAACTCTTCCATATCTTCTCAGATTCTCTAAACACCGAGAACTCTTTTGTTATGTGTTTCATAACTCATTTTTAACACTATTCAAAGAAATGAATGAGATGGATGAACTCATGATATTCCATAAGTGAAGAATTAAGAAAACCCCTGGTGAACATATATCACAAAGTAGTACCCACATAAAGCTCACTATCAAAGAATAAAATATTGGAATTTTTTAAATTTTTCTCTGTAATTTATGTAACAAAACATAACCTGATCTCAGCCAATGCTAATACGTCAAGCTCATTTTGCCTATTTCTTCTCCAGAGGGTGACTTGTGCTCCTAGGATACTCAGTAATTACATAGGCTGGCTTAATACTAATGGTCATTAAGCACAATGGAGAAAGTTAAAGGTCCACCATTAGTAAAGACTTTTTTGACCTTTTAAGTTTGGGGCATAAACTAAGCCATTTTAATATTTGCTGTGTATTTGTTCTATGCAGTTGTGGGAAATGGATTGTGTAAATTAACAGACAGGAAGAAGAGTATTAGAAGGCAAGTAAACCTTTCCATGAATCTTCACTGTACATAACCCAGGATTTTAATGAACAAGGTTCATACACATTTTAATTGGCCATCACGTCTTCCTAGTTTGATCATTTCATTCAACAAATACATGAATGTTTTCTCTCATATAATAAAATTTTTACTAATATTTTTAAAAAGCATAAAAGGGCATATTGTTTGATGAATAACCAAAAACTAATATTTATTCAATAAAAGAGCTTACCCATAAGGAAGAATATATGAAAGAGAAGATCCTTTAATTCATTCATTTCTTTTTGAAATAGTTTCTTATTTAGTTTAGTTTAGTTTAGCTCAGTTTGTTTTGTCTCTTAAAGCAATTTCCTCCCAAAGGTTTTGAGGAATATTCCTGAAAAAATTATGTATAAACAAAAGTACTCTAACAAATAGATTGGAACACGAACACTTACACATCACATTGCCAGAAGACATGAAATATGACTTCTGTCCTTCAAGACTTAGCAAGCTAGTTCAGGAGATGGAAATTATTCATATGAAATAATGAGACAATATAACATATAAAAAGTGATGGCTAAATTGTATAGTAGAAAAAAACAAGGGTTACATCAACTCTGAGGAACTGGAAATCACTGTGAGCAACAATGTTTGAGAAGGAAAAGTTCACAGGTAATGCAGAGCTTGATGGTGAAGCAATGTTTAACAAGATTAAGAGAAGACAGGGCAGATGAGAGCAACACTAGATGCTATGGGCAGTAATGTTCATGTTGGCTATGCCTATTTATCAAACAAAAGTAACAATGATGCTCCTTGTCTATGGCACATATGTATCTTATATAATATCTACATTAATCAAAAACCCTCTTCAACATAATATCTGTATGGGAGAAGAAAACCCAACAGAATATTCTTTCATTCACTCATCCATCCAATGTGTATTTATTGTGTGCCAACTACATGACTACATCACTATGAACTACATCACTACGAACAAAGCTAGTGGAGGTGATGGAATTACATCTGAGATATTTCAAATCCTAGAAGATGATGCTGTCAAAGTGCTGCACTCCATATGCCAGCAAATTTGGAAAAATCAGCATTAGCCACAGGACTGGAAGTGGTAGTTTTCATTTTAGTCCCAAAGAAGGGCAATGCCAAAGAATGTTCAAACTACCATACAATTGCACTCATTTCACACGCTAGTAAGGGAATGCTCAAAATCCTTCAAGCTACGCTTCAACAGTACATGAACTAAGAACTTCCAAATAGATGTACAATGTGGGTTTAGAAAAGGCAGAGGAACCAGGGACCAAATTGCCAACATCCGTTGGATCATCAAAAAAAGCAAGAGAATTCCAGAAAAACATCTACTTCTGCTTCACTGACTACACTGAAGTTTCTGACTGTGTGGATCACAATATAATATGGAGAATTCTTAAAGAGATGGGAATAACAGACCACCTTATCTGCCTCCTGAGAAACCTGTATGCTGGTCAAGAAGCAACAGTTAGAACCAGGCGTGGAACAAGGGACTGGTTCCAAATTGGAAAAGGAGTATGTCAAGGCTGTATATCATCACCCCGCTTATTTAACTTTTATACAGAGTACATCATGTGAAATGCCAGGCTGGATGAGGCTCAAGCTGCAATCAAGATTGCCAGGAGTAATATCAATAGCCTCAGATATGCAGATGACACCACCCTTACGGTAGAAAGTGAAGAAGAACTAAAGAGCCTCTTGATGAAAGTGCGAGAGGAGAGTGAAAAGGCTGGCTTAAAAGTCAACATTCAAAAAATGAAGATCATGGCATCTGGTCCTATCACTTCATGGCAAATAGATGGGGAAACAGTGACAGACTTTATTTTCTTGGGCTCCAAATTCACTGTGGATGGTGACTGCAGCCATGAAATTAAAAAACATTTGCTCCTTGGAAGAAAAGTTATGACAAATGTAGACAGCATATTCAAAAGCAGAGACATTACTTTGCAGACAAAGGCCCATCTAGTCAAAGCTATGGTTTTTCCAATAGTCATATACAGACGTCATAGTTGGACCATAGAGAAGGCTGAGCGCTGAAAAACTGATGCTTTTGAACTGTGGTGTTGGACAAGACTCCTGAGAGTCCCTTGGACTACAAGAATATCAAACCAGTAAATCCTAAAGAAAATCAACCCTGAATATTCATTGGAAGGACCAGATGCTGAAGCTGAAGCCCCAATCCTTTGGCCACCTGATGCGAAGAGCCAACTCATTGTAAAAGACCTTGATGCTGAGAAATATTTGAAGGCAAAAGGAGAGGGGTACGACAGAGGACAAGATGGTTGGATGGCATCACTGACTCAATAGACATGAGTTTGAGCAAACTCCAAGAGGTGGTGAAGGACAAGGAAGCCTGGCGTGCTGCAGTCTGTAGGGTCAAAGGGCTGGACGCGACTGAGCGACTGAACAACAACTACTACATGACAGATACTGATCTATCAGTAAGTGACAAATGTTCCATTCCCTACTGGAGCTTACCTTCTAGTGGGAGAAGATATAAAAGGTAAGAAACATAATAAATAAATAAAATTGCTCTTTTTGAAATGGATAACCAACAAGGATCTACTTTACAGCCCAGATAACTCTGCTCAATGTTATGTGGCAGCCTGAATGGGAGGGGGTTTGGGGGAAAATGGATACATGTATATGTATGGCTGAGTCCCTTTGCTGTTTGCCTGGAACTATCAAGACATTGTTTGTTAACTGGCTATATCTTAATACAAAATACAAAGTTTTGTATTTAATACAAAATACAAAGTTTTGTATAGCTGAAACTGGCTAATCGGTATTTCTTTTCCCAATTTCCCCTCCAAATTCCAGACTTGTTTATCTAATTCCTTACTTAATATTCTCACTTAGAGGACTAATAGACACTTGAAATTTAAAATACCCATAAACTATACACCTGATATTCTCCTCAAAGCTGGTTCTGCTCACACCCTTCCAGTTATTCAGAAAAGAACTTCAGTCTTTCTTCATTTCTCATTCTGCATTGCTCCACATAAAACGGTTCTCACATTCTGTTGGCTTGACCTTTACAACAGATCCAAATGGTGACCACTTCTTTCTACCTCCACTGGTACCACACCAGTCTAAATCATTATAATTTCCCTGCTGGATTGCTATAGTGATACTTGGTCTACTTTGTCTGCTTCTTCCCCTCTTCTGGTCTATTCTCAACACAGAACCCAGATGTCAATAAAATAATCAGTCCTCTCCTTGAAATCCTGCAGTGAATCCCCAGACCACTGAGTAAAAGCCAAGGTCTTTATAATGGCTTACATGGCATAATATGAACTGGCCCCCATTGTTTTTCTGATGTCATCTCCTACCACTGTCCCATCATTCATGCTGTTCTACACGCAATGCCTCCTCACTGTCCCTAAAACATGCTAGACACACTCCCACCTTAAGGCTTCACACTTACTGTTCTCTCTGCTAAAAACAATTTTCCCATGTATAATCCTATAATCCCTTTACCTCCTTCAGGTCTCTGCCCAGATATCATCTTCATGTGTCTTACCCCCTAGTTTTAAATTACAGTCTTCCAACACTGCACTCCCACTTCTGGTGTATCTCATTTCCCCTGCTCTGATTTAGAGTTTAGTGTACCTTCCATCATCATATATAACTTATTTATTTATTGTTTAAAACTTTGTGTTTTGTATTAAGATATAGCCAGTTAACAAACAATGTCATCATAGTTCCAGGTAAACAGCAAAGGGACTCAGCCGTACATATACATGTATCCATTTTCCCCCAAATCCCCTCCCATTAAGCCTGCCACATAACATTGAGCAGAGTTCCCTGGGCTGTAAAGTAGATCCTTGTCAATATAATATTTATAATCATAGCACTGCATGAAATGACCAAGGAATAAGTTTGGCATCCCCCATCATTAAGACTTCTACATGAAGAGACAAAATCAACAAAGGTAACTGAAAAGGAGCAACCAATGAATCTGGAAGGAAACCAGGAGATGGTGGTTCCTGGCAGACGAGGGAAGACGATCCTCTGTTGCAGGAAGGTCAAAGTAAAATACAGACTCAGGACTGGACTGGATTCAGCCATGTGCAGGTCACTGGAATCCTTGGCAAGACCAGTTTAGTTGAAGCGGTAGTTTCACAAACCAGATTGGTAGGATCTACCAGAACTGGGAGGAGAGCAAATATTAGGCAACTCCTGTTTCACTTGAAAGGAAAGAATAGAAACAGCAGGAAGAGCTGAGGGATGGCATGCAGAAAAATTGAGATTATTATTAAGATTAGAATTGAGTTATAATATTATTATTGCTATTATTAAGGGGATTGTTCGTATATAAAAATACTGTTGGAATGCTAATAATAGTAAATATTTAATAAGCAGTTTCTGTTATTGTACTAAGCATATATATGCATATGTATATTGTGTATGTATATATATATGTGTGTATGTGTGTGTATAATAAATTGTTACAACCACTCTAAGATAAGCACTACTATTAGCCCATTTTACAGGTAAGGGAAGTGAGACAGACATGCAGAGGCCCAGTGTCCTCACACAGGTAGAGTCAGGATTCAATCCAACTAATTTGGCTTCAGAATTTGTGTGTTTAAAAATATACTCCCCCCAAATAATTAATACAAATGAGGTATCAAAAAAGGTACTTAAACTACTTAGGATACTGCTGCTGCTGTTACTGCTGCTAAGTCGCTTCAATCGTGTCCAACTCTGTGCGACCCCATAGACGGCAGCCCACCAGGCTCCCCCATCCCTGGGATTCTCCAGGCAAGAACACTGGAGTGTGTTGCCATTTCCTTCTCCAATGCATGAAAGTGAAAAGTGAAAGTGAAGTCACTCAGTCGTGTCCGACTCTTCGCAACCCCGTGGACTGCAGCCCACCAGGCTCCTCTGTCCATGGGATTTTCCAGGCAAGAGTACTGGAGTGGGGTGCCATTGCTTTCTCTGACTTAGGATACTAAATTACTCTAATTGCCTGATTTAATAAAACAAGTGTTTATAAAACTCCTTTGATACATTATCTATTTAAAAAGTCCTCTAAGAAATACTGCAAAGGAGTTCACACAGTATAAAAGGTTAACCTGAGCCTCTTTATATATTTATAAGAAGCAAAATTCTGCCTCTTTCAGAATGTTCGTGGATTTAGAATGTTCTTCCAATAAGGCAGTCTAAATGAGGTTGTACTCACAACACAATGCAAATTAAAATTTGATACATGAAGAACTATCCTGAAAACTTTTATAAGAAAAATTTAAAGAGGAAATGTTCCTGCCTGTGACTACGTAATTTAATGCTCTCTTCAGAATTCAGTATAATCACAATTTTGTGTTTACTCAGAACTACTTCCACTCAAATGTAACCTACTCTGGAGCCTCCTGAGCTACTTGCCTTCCTGTCCCAAGTCTGGCTATTGAAAAGATCTTTTTCTAAGTAGGCCATCCTCTGCCTTAAACCTCTTAACTGGCCTTGCCGTTTTTCCTGCCTCAGACTCTGGCTCCTTATGATTATCTTCAGGGCCCTGGTTACCTCAACCGTGCCCATAGCGTTGCTTTGATTCTTGCCCCAGTTTTCCAGGTTTAACTTCTAAATAGCGCCTTTCTCACCTTCCTCCACTCTACTCTCAAGCTGCCCCTCGGCCTCATTCAACCATTTCTTTTGACATCCTTATTGAAAAGTTCTATTTTCTTTGACATCTTTCTTGCAAAATCCTTTTATTAGGAGAGTTGTCTGGGGTTAGGAGGCAGGGGGGAGGAAGGAAGAAAAGAACACAGGCACAGAATATTTGCACAAAGGACAAAGACTCCGTAGTAGTCTCATGTCCGCAACTCCTCACTTAGCAGCCACCTCTCTCTCTTGATCTAGGACTTGGCCTGCCTCTCTCTCAGCCGGTGACCCTTCACACACGGACATGAACTGAAGGTGCCATCCGTGTGGCTTTCCTCACCATTCGGCTTCATCACATCATCGAGAGGATCAGAAGCTCTTCAAAGGAGAGGAAATGTAATGGCATAATAGAACTGCCTTGCTCCTTTTTTTTCCCTCCACATTTTCCCATCCAAGTGGGAAGAAGTTAACATAACCACAAAAGCAGACTTCCCTAACAGCAAAGGACATGGAAGAACACTAGCAGGGCCATCAGTCATTATCTTTTAAATGCAGTCAACTGGATTTTCCACACCCAGACCTACTGACACAGTAAAGGAAGAATACTTCGAAGCAGAATGTAAAATAGTTGTATGCATCCTCTAGGATGTTTCTTTTAATTATGAAAAAGAAAAAAAAAACTAAAATTAAAGGGAGAACAAAGGAATGTGACAAATATTCTTTTAAAAGAGTATGTGTGACATAGTAATTGTATACAATTAAAAGCTTTGAGGTGGGTGATCCTATTTTGAGACCTCTTAATATGGGGATATCATTATTACATCAGCCACCTACTAGTTTATCACTAATACACTAATTAATCTTTCTAGTGCTGAGCATTCTTACAACTGAGTCACTTCCTCCTTGCTGTCATTTCGCCAAACTTTAAATTGATCTCTGTGGCCCTAAGATCAATTACACTTAAACCAATGTGTAAAGCCTGGCACGTTCATTAATTAGAGTCAAATTTACACTTCTGTAATTGAGACTAATTATTTGTTTGGTTTAAGTAAGTTGTTGGGCGTTCATTAAAGCCATCGGTCATAGGAAGTAAACGAATATAGTTTGAAAATCTATGTATTCATTAAAACCTCAGCCCTGGGACTTCACAAGAAGGAAATCTTTCTTAAATGACACCTAGAAATAAACCTTAGGATATTACTCAGGTTATTGCATGGGTGTAAAAGATATGACATAACTTAACATTTGCTTGACATAAGAAACACACCACACAGTTCAACACATTTAATTCACTATTCAAGAAACTGGAAAATGTCATTAGTTTTTTCTCTGTTCATTTTGTTGCCAGAGCTGCACCAGGTCCTTGCTCAAGACCTTCCAAACCCCAACTTTAGCAGGAGTTTAACATGGATCTTTAAGTTACAGGCTCCAGCATTAATAAAGGAACCTATAAGGAGAGACAAATAACATCAACAACAACAACAAAAACAGGTGGAACAAGCTGGGACCAAAACGGCATCAAATCTGACCTCCAAGAGATCCTGAGTCTCTTTATTTGCTGAAACCACTTTAGCATATCAAATGACACACATCCACCAGTGGCCAAGATCCAACATTAAGGATCACAAAAGAGAGTGGCACCCCACACCCTTGAAAAGTCCTACCCCTTCTCCCATAGACTACTGCATATGCCTCCCCTTCATTAGCCTCATTCCTCCTCCCTTTGTCTTTATTTTTTAAAATGAAATCCCTCTCACCACGCTCAAGCTCAGACCCACGTAGTGGTGAGCTTGTGATCTCAGCTTCTGTTATTTGGCTGTTCCAACCCCAAACAGAAGAGGAACCCTTCCCTACCATGGCAGAGAGCCTTGCCTCGGCTGGGTTAGAGCCCCAGCAGGGTGCATAGGACTTAATCTGGTAACAATTTTCTTACTCAGTAGTTTTGTCAAAAAGACAGTTTTGAATAAGTATATTTAATCTATGTCAGATAATACCACAGAAAATACAGCCCCACATTCTATTTAAATAGACATTGCTCTGAACCCTTCTCCTCTGAACATATAACAGTTACATATCCAGTAATAAAAAGAGAAAGAAACCATAATGTAAAAATGAAAAAAAAAAAGATTCATAGCACTTTCTCACTACTCACAATGCTGTATGTGTAAGAGACACCTAGGTTTAAGAACTGATACCTCTGGCCATTCAAATTACTGAGGCCAGTAATATGCTGATTAAGTTAAAAGGGGAATTTCCAATGATAAAAGTTTTCATTATTATGCTACAATTTAGAGTTCTCAAAGGAATAGCTGAGACAGCAACAGGAATCTCAGCAAACCAATGAGCTTTCCAAAGTAATTGTGTTTTACTACCTTAACAAATGCCACAATAAATATAAAATGAATTTTTAAAAAAATCATAATTGAAACAAATAAGGAAAATCCGGTATAGGAAACTATCATAAAATAATTTCAAGCCATGGTAGTGTAGCTTTTAAGAGAAATATTAACTAAAATAGAATGATAAGCATAAAAGCTTGTCATAGGATTCTACTTGTATTAAAATAGAACAGTATTTCACGAATTTTTAAAATTAATCTATTTTAAAATTACTAAGATTTTAGTCTCACAAAGATACAGGCCCTTATTTTAAATACAACTTTTCCCTTTCTTTTCAGAATCTAACTTTAAAAAATAATATTCCATAAACTTTTAGACTAAATTTACTCAAGCCAATCATTGGAAATATAAAGTCCTAACATGAACTACTACTCCAGTCAGTTTGTGACTTTCATACATTCAACTTTCATGCAACCCATTATCTTAACACATCCTCTCAACCTAAAATATCCATTCATGTGCCAAATTCAGACCTCCATACATCAGCTAAAGAATAAATATTTCAAACCATGGCTTGTAAGCCAAGCCCCACTTCAGTACAGTTGCTCAGTCGTGTCCGACTCTTTGCAACCTCATGGACTGCAGCACGCCAGGCCTCCCTGTCCACCACCAACTCCCGGAGTTTACTCAAACTCATATCCATTGAGTTGGTGATGCCATCCAGCCATCTCATCCTCTGTCTACCCTTCTCCTCGCACCTTCAATCTTTCCAAACATCAGGGTCTTTTCAAATGAATCAGTTCTTCACATCAGGTGGCCAAAGGATTGGAGTTTCAGCTTCAGCATCAGTCCTTCCAATGAATACCCAGGACTACTGATTTCCTTTAGGATGGACTGGTTGGATCTCTTTGCTGTCCAAGGGACTCTCAAGAGTCTTCTCCAACACCACAGTTCAAAAGCATCAATTCTTCAGTGCTCAGCTTTCTTTAGAGTCCAACTCTCACATCCATACATGACTACTGAAAAACCATAGCCTTGACTAGATGGACCTTTGTTGGCAAAGTAATGTCTCTGCTTTTTAATATGCTGTCTAGGCTGGTCATAACTTTCCTGCCAAGGAGTAAGTGTCTTTTAATTTCATGGCTGCAATCACCATCTGCAGTGATTTTGGAGCCCCCAAAAATAAAGTCTCTCATTGTTTCCACTGTTTCCCCATCTATTTGCCATGAAGTGATGGGACCGGATGCCATGATCTTAGTTTTCTGAATGTTGAGCTTTAAGCCAGCTTTTTCACTCTCCTCTTTCACTTTCATCAAGAGGCTCTTTAGTTCTTCACTTTCTGTTGTAAGGGTGATGTCATCTGCACATCTGAGGTTATTGATATTTCTCCCAGCAATCTTGATCCGTTTGTGCTTCATCCAGTCCAGCGTTTCTTATGATGTACTCTGCATATAAGTTAAATAAGCAGGGTGAAAATATATAGCCTTGATGTACTCCTTTTCCTATTTGGAACCAGTTTGTTGTTCCATGTCCAGTTCTAACTGTTGCTTCCTGACCTGCATACAGATTTCTCAAGAGGCAGGTCAGGTGGTCTGGTATTCCCATCTCTTTCAGAATTCTCCCACCATAGAGAAATATATCCATTTGAATGCAGAGTTCCAAAGAATAGCAAGGAGAGATAAGAAAACCTTCCTCGGTGATCAGTGCAAAGAAATAGAGGAAAACAATAGAATGGGAAAGACTAGAGATCTCTTCAAGAAAATTAGGGATACCAAGGGAACATTTCATGCAAGAAGCCCCACTTACCCAGTATAGCATTCAAAAAAATTACATGAGATATTTAAGACCTTACTATGACATAGACTGTGTTAGATGATTTTGCCCAACTAGAGGCATTTTCAACATGATACTTTCAACATACAATGGGTTTATTGGGATATAACTCCATCATAAGTTGAGGAAGATTTGTATACTTGATTCACATCTGCATGCCACATTGAGCATCACATTATCAGTTCTCAATAAATAGTTGCAGGATGCACAAGTAAACATACAGTTTAAAACGATTCAACTCTTGGAAAGGGAAGTGACAAACAAGCAAAATAAAATTCACAAAATGGAGTTAAGGTATCTTCCAAAAACCTCAATTCTTTCCCAAGAGATTTTTTTAAAGGATTCACATACCAAAGAACGTTTAATTCTTCTGTCCAGGCTACAATCCCCTCCCAATACACCACCCAAGTAAGACATAAATTGACCAAAATATGTGATTCTAAACAAAACTGTGGATATGAAAGTGTCAGATAAGTGAGGGCTGATTAAGGTTTATCACATTTCCATAACCGAAGAAGATTTAGACAAAGAAGTTATCATATTCTCTGGTAGACACAATGGTGAGCAGCCCAGATACCCCTTCTCTGAACGACTTGGTGTCCCAGCAGCTGGAGTGGTAGCAGCACTGGCATCAGCCATCAGACCCTTCAGGGTTTACCTCAGCTCTAGACAGCCGCCTCTGCAGGGCAGTCCATGTCCAATAAGTGATTAACCCACAGTACAAAAGTCTATTCATCTTGGCGCTATCCGCGACAACCCTGAAGGGTCAACCCAGCTCTAGCGCATCCTGTGGGGCTGACTAAGGGAGTCTTCAGGCCTTTTAGCCCAAAGACTTGTGGCTCAGCTGGTAAAAAATCTGCCTGGGTTTCTTTACCAATGTGGGAGACCTGGGTTCGATCTCTGGGTTGGGAAGATCCCCTGGAGAAAGGAAAAGCTACCCACTCCAGTGTTCTGGCCTGGAGAATTCCATGGACTGTATAGTCCATGGGGTTGCAAAGAGTCAGACACAACTGAGCAACTTTCACTTCACTTCACTTTCTCCTTTGCACTACTGTTGCTTCATCCCCCACCTTGCCACCCAGTTTTGATCCCAAAGATACTTTTTAATCAATATCCTGCACAGTAAACTGCTCCTTTAAAGTCTGCCCTCTGGGGAATACAACCTACATCACATATCCTTTATATAAATAAATACATATAAATTTCTGATCACAGAGTATGGGTTCTATTATTCATAAAGTCATTTTTTATCTTCAAAAAGACCCAAGTTAATGATTCTTCAGAGGCAAAATTTCGAATTGTTCCAACTGCTATTAAGTGAGCACCAACTAATTAAAATAGACATCAGTGTTAACAACAGTATCCCCTCTGAGTCAAGAGTTCAAGACCTTCACATGCAGAGAGAAAGCGAGTCCCTCATTGCTCTGGTCTATCTAGTCATTTGGTATGCCATCTAGTTGCTTACTTTGACCTGAAGCCATACCACCTGGTAGATATTCTGTCTATAATTCATCCCTGGTGATATGTTACCCCCACTAAGGGGGGAAACATCATATCATATTTAAGCAAAGTAAAAAAACAAACCACAAAACCTACCATATTCATTGTATCTATTATTTTAAGAATGTTTGACCAAACGTCATGAGCATTTCACTGTTAGTGAATATTTCAAGGACTTACTCTCTCTTTGCATGGATTATTTTCATCCCTGCATTTTAAACTAAAAAATAAGTTATTTTCAAAACATCAGACGAGCTTAGCTAGCTTCCCATTTTCAGGGAGTTTTCTCTAACATCTTTAATTGGGCAACTGTATCATGAATATGAAAGTGTTTCCAACTCTCATTAATCACTTGGTAAAGTTTTTTTGAACTTAGCCATTTCCTCAGCATCTTGGCATTAGACATATTCCTTGCTTATATAGTCTTTATTATTATTAAGATCCCTTTATCTTCAATAATTCATCATAAATCAATTCCATTGGTTCTTAAAAAATTTGTGTTGTTTCTATGTTTTCCTCTGGGTGCTTTTATGCTCCTCTATATTTCATAAGAGCATATATAACCTAATTTAATGAACTCTTCAAACAGATCTATTCTGTTCCCTTCATGCACTAATTCTGGAATCCTACCTTAAAAAGTTATTAACTTTGTACTCAGTTGGCACTCCCTTGGCTATTACCTTGGCTATTATATAATCATAATGGAACCAAACGTTTCCCACTGGGAATTTTATATGTATGTGCATATATATATATATATATATATATATATATATGTGTGTGTGTGTGTGTGTGTGTGTGTGAATTTATACACATATATATTTATATATAATCTAAATTTACAAAAATAATATATTTTGTATTTAATAAATATACCTCCCCAAAGCATTTTGGTGAATCTGAGAAATTATTTGCTAACTACAAAATGAAAGTCAGTTACTTTATATTTGCACAAATTAAAGTTCAGAAATGATATAATTATAGTCATTATAGTAGCATGCAAAACATCTGAGATGAGCAAATTAGAATATCTAATAAGGTGACTAGATTGGGCTATAAAGTGCTAAGCTTTAAAAAATTCAAAACATTACAAAGAAGACAGCATGAAAGCTTCATCAATGCCTACTCAAAGATTTTTAGAGCAACAAATATCCAAATAAATATCCAAATATCTGAGTATCTAGTTTACTCATCCATAAAATGGGTTTATTCATCATATGAATTAAAAAGGGTTTTAAAATAAGGAAGCACAATATAGGAAGGTTCCAATAAATATATACTATAGCAATATTCTTGGAAAATGTTTATATGGAAATAAAGTATTTCTGCAAATATTATAGAATACTACTTGCTAAGGCTATCCCATGTGCTTTGAGGTTTGAGGCTCCTTCTTAATTTCTTAGAATAAAACAAAGTCATACTATTTCCCTTTTGTGAAGTGTGGGATGATCTTTCTTCTGAATAAACAAATTATTTTAGAGATGCCTTCATTGTAAACACAGTCTGAATTCCCTAGATGAACAGCCTACATCTCTGGATGACATGATGAGTTGTGAGTTGGTGGACGATGGGTATCTGCAAAGAATAAACTTTCCTCCCTCCCTCTGAACAGAGGCATTGCCAGGACAAAAGTTATACAGGACTTTGTACATCAATTCTATTTTATATTCTCTCTGATTTCAATATATAATGAATAATGCAATAAATGAAATTAAAAACACTCTAGAGGCAACAAATAGTAGAATAACAGAGGCAGAAGATAGGATTAGTGAATTAGAAGATAGAATGGTAGAAATAAATGAATCAGAGAGGATAAAAGAAAAATGAATTAAAAGAAATGAGGACAATCTCAGAGACCTCCAGGACAATATTAAATGCTACAACATTCAAATCATAGGGGTTCCAGAAGAAGAAGACAAAAAGAAAGACCATGAGAAAATACTTGAGGAGATAATAGTTGAAAACTTCCCTAAAATGGGGAAGGAAATAATCACCCAAGTCCAAGAAACCCAGAGAGTCCCAAACAGGATAAACCCAAGGCAAAACACCCCAAGACACATATTAATCAAATTAACAAAGATCAAACACAAAGAACAAATATTAAAAGCAGCAAGGGAAAAACAACAGATAACACACAAGGGAATTCCCATAAGGATAACAGCTGATCTTTCAATAGAAACTCTTCAAGCCAGGAGGGAATGGCAAGACATACTTAAAATGATGAAAGAAAATAACCTACAGCCCAGATTATTGTACCCAGCAAGGATCTCATTCAAGTATGAAGGAGAAATCAAAAGCTTTTCAGACAAGCAAAAGCTGAGAGAATTCTGCACCACCAAACCAGCTCTCCAACAAATACTAAAGGATATTCTCTAGACAGGAAACACAAAAACGGTGTATAAATTCGAACTCAAAACAATAAAGTAAATGGCAACGGGATCATACTTATCAGTAATTACAAATGAATATACTTAAAGAGTTTAGGGGCAAAGAAAATCACAAATTCCTTGGAAATTATTTGGGAGTTATTATTTACATTTTTCTTCCAGAATTTCTTTTTCACCATATTTTCAAATAGTATGTGTTTCCTCAACAAGAAAAAAAAATCCCATCATCAAAATCACATAACAAAATTGAAACAAAAAAAATTACTTCTGATGTTACATTCTCTTGATTTTCATGAACAAAGTAGACTAAAAATTACTCCCTCCCTCTCACATGTCTGCTGGAATGTTCCTATCAGGGGAGCAGATATCACAAGCTGTCCTGACCTTTAATCTGCTCCACTTGGCAGCAACAAAATGTAACACCTTTCTACTGCTCAAAGAGAAATAAGCTGGCAAAACTGAATAGCCTCTTGTTTTTCTGTCCCCTCAAGAAGCTAATAATCAATACAAACTTTACTGAAGATGATCAGTGAGTCTGTTTCTACTTAATGAACAATATAACTGGGCAGTATTTATGAAGAAACTTCGAACTGAGGGACCATTTATAATATTTATATAAAAGAAAAATCTAAAGTTTATATTAAATTAAAAATCTATTTTTTTAAATCTATTTTATCCATACCACTAATTTTATTTTCAGCTATAACTTCAAGTGTATAGCTCTTAGATCCCCAACTAGAGAATTTATTTGAAACCAAACCCAATCTAATATTCTGCATCTTATTTGCAAGTTTTACAGAGTAGATACCTAATCATAATGATGATCATATAAATGATTATTTTCCACTGAAGCTTTTCCTTGAGGCAGGTCCAGTGCTGAGCTCTTTCCATTTTCATTAGCTTATTAATTTCTAAGAATGCTGCATATTAAATATTAGTATTTTTATGTGACAGATGAGAAAACTGAGCCAAAGAGAATAATCAGGACTGAGGGTCCAAGCTAAGTGGATGTACCTTTGATAAATCTGATTCAGCGTCTCTGTTCAAAGCTATCATATCAACATTTCCTGAATTCCTATGAGCATATAAGTCCTTGGGGTGAAAAAAAATATGTGAAATTGTGTCTGATCTCCCCTCCACATGAAAAAATAATTTTTTTAAACAAAGGAAGTTTTGGTTGCTTTTTATGAAATGCACACAGCTACGTGAAGACCGTCTTGTTTTTTCCAAATAATAGTGGGAAAGGATTCTTATCCTTGGTCCAAGAATATTCCTGAAATTTAGCACCTAAAACATCTCTAAAAGCCAAACTGGCTGGACCAAGTAAGACTCAAATAAGGTAATTTTATGTATCTTTATCTATATGTGTATATACTTTTTCTCTTTGTTTGCAAAGAGCTGTGTTTTCTTTCCTTTAAACCACAAACTGCTCCAAGATAACCAACCAGCCAGACGAGATTCTATTTCATGTTTAGCCTGATAAAATGGGAGAGATTACGTTCATAATGCTTATAAAATTCCAATAAACCATGATTTTCTAACATACAATTTGCCTAAGTTGCAGGAAAATGTTGTCTCTTGAATTTATTTCAGAACTTGCTGTAACTTGCCATGGCAAGAGGTTTTCCCAAAGAATTATATAAAAAAGCTTTTGTCTACGAAGAAATTTTATGTGTGGATCAGCCATCTCCTCTTTGTGATACTTTTCTAACTCAAATGCACTGAAAAATCTCCAATGTTCACATAAATCCACTCATATTTCACAGCAAAATAATTTTTAAAAGGCAATTAAATAAGTTCTATAAGAAATGATCAAGACCTAATTTATTTTTAGATTTATACTAGAGTGAATTAGACATATTTAACTACTTTATCTATCATTTTTTATGAAAAATGAATACATAAAACATTACAAGATATAACAGAAACTAGCAACCATCAAATAGAAGGTCATTTATAATTGCTGTAGATTTAAAGGCATGCTTTGACACTTTTCACTGAGATATCTTAAGTATCAACAACAGTATAATAAATAAAAAGTATTTCTTGAACAAACGAAAGCAATGAATGATTTCTTTTTCTCCTCCCTGGCACTCTTGATTTGGCATTCTATTTCTAAACAAAGAGTATTGCATAATAGTAAGGACTATTTAAATTTACTTAGAGATTTTCTTACAGTTTTTTAATATATTTTGAAAGAAATAATGTCCTTAACTTTGATTTATCCTATGAGTTAATTAACACTGTCAGTGAACACCAGCATTTCAGGGAGTTCATTTTGGAAAATGCTGCATTAGATTATTTTTTCTCTAGACATAATGAAACACAACCTGAAAATTCTTGAGAGAAAGTATTTTGAAGATCACTGAGTCCCCAAATAGCTCCAAAGAGGGGGAGGCAGGAAATACATACAGTTCCAGCTGCTTCTTTGCCAACTCTGCAAAAAGGCCCTCCACTCACCACACCCCTCCTTCCATTCTCAAACCTGAGGCTCTCGGGTACTAAGACTTTATAAAGATGCATGAATGGTTTTAGTAAGATGGAATGCTTCTTCGCAGCTTGCAGCTGGCAGGTATATGGGAATATTCACAGGCAGGACTGTGAATAATATAAGGCATATTTGCAAAATATTCCACTCTTTCCTGAAAATATGAAAAATCTCAGGCATTCATACCACTAATCATTTCTCAAAACTTACATTTCTCAAAACTTTGCATCACTGTGCAAAAACTACTGCCGATTTCTAGTAGGTTTGACAATATATTAATTCTAATTATTCTACTTGCAAAACTGCTCGTGGGATGAGAGGAGGTCTTTCTTTTGTAAGGTTACTTCTCTGAGTGAACAAAAACTCCCACCCAAAGTCATTATATAGATGTTTGCACGATTTAGAGTGTGCCTGGTCTGAGAATATGATTTTTTAAAGGAAATTATTATATATAATTATAAACAGGCATGGAAGTTTCATTCAGATTGAGAGGCCTAATTTTCTTTCTTTCTTTTCTTCTCTCTTACAAATTTTAGCAATCTATACTCTGAAGCATGGGGTCACAGAGTCAGACATGACTTAGCAACTCAACAACATACTCTGCATCTGCATGAGCTAGGGATATGAAGATCAGTTCAATTCAGTTCAATTCCTCAGTCATGTCTGACTCTTTGTGACCCCATGGACTGCAGCACGCCAGGCTTCCCTGTCCATCACCAACTCCTGGAGCCCACTTAAACTCATGTCCATTGCGTCGGTGATGCCATCCAACCATCTCATCCTCTGTCGACCCTTCTCTCCCCACCTTCAAACTTTCCCAGCATCAGGGTCTTTTCAAATGAGTCATTTCTTCATGTCAGGTGGTCAAAGTATTGGAGTTTCAGCTTCAGCATTAGTCCTTCCAATGAATATTCAGAACTGATTTCCTTTAGGATGGACTGGTTGGATCTCCTTGCAGTCTGACAAAGATAGATGAGAGTAATTCTGTTCGTGAGTTTCACAATAAAATAATCAAATATGGAAGAAAGATAAAAGGAACCAACACTAACATGTTGGAAGAATCAAATGGCCCAGGAAGCACCTGGACTCTAAAGAAAAGGACATAATGATTCAGAGTGTACGCTGGAAAAAAAAGAGACAGGTTTCAAAGTAGTAAGCAGGGACAGAAAGTTAAGACTTCTCAAGCAAAAGAATAAGAAAGGATATACTGGGAGATTCAGTATATCTTTAGTGAAGCATTTGTAAGATAATCATAAAAATATAACACTAAAGAAATAAAATTATGTATAAATGATAACATTGACCTACTTACTTAAAATGTGTGATAACACTGTTCAGAAAGCTGTGAAAGCTCATTGAAATTCACCTTTACAAGATATGTCTATTAAAATGATATTGGCATTTCCTGCTGTGTATGTTACTCAGCTTCTTGGAAACTGAAACTTTACATCTCAATCAAGGTTCATCTTCAAATCAGTAGAAATTTCTAGGCATCAGTCAGAACTTGAAAGTCTCATAGACATCATGGGGTTTGCTTTGGGGCAGCGGGGGGCAATTTATACTCTAGTATCTGACACAAATGGTTGCCTTCCTTCTACTGCTCTGTATGGATTGTCCTCTGACTCTGATATGTTTCTTAACCAAAATATTATGTATGAATTTGGGAACAGAAAGCCTTTGACTCATAACTATCCTCAGTCATAGCTCATGAAAAAGAACATTTGGTAAAAATGAAAAATCTGAGGCAAGATAAGGAAATTCTAGGTCCAATCTTTTCTTGCTCTAGGTTGCCATGATTTACAACCCAACATATATTACATTTAGGGTTTTAGATTCTTTTTCTCTCACAGAAAAAAAATATTAGACACAACATTAAACTGCCTTTTCAAATACATATGGAGCATGCATCAAAATTATTACTCAAGCTGAGGTCCTTACTTTATAAGGTAAAATCTCTAGATCCTTATTTAATTAAAAGGCAAGTAACTAGATGCACATTCAATAGAAAACTATTTTAAATGCATTATAGAATAAGCAATTTTTAATCTCCTTGGATAAGCCAATAATAGGAACTCCACTCTCAGATAAATATTCTTTTTAATGATAGGCATGCAATTATAAAAATAGATAGAATTACTCAATATGAGTTTTCATGTGTTTTTTGTTAGAATTTATATAAAGCTTTAAAATACTATCAAAAAAACTTACAAATATGCTTTTTAAAAAAATAGCCTCAATACACACTGCAAATTTTATTATAATACTATAAACAGGATTCTTGTAATTATCATTCAGTTTGGGTTCTTATTATTATTTCTATTAAGTAACTTTAGACACTTATTGGAGCCAAGGGTGAGAATTAGTTCAGGCAGCAGAGAATGTTTGCTGCACACTGCTCTTCAAGTAACAGACAAGGAGCATGGTTTTACTGGGTAAATCAAATTACTCCTCCTCTTCTCAAACACATCCAACAATTCCCAACCTCTATGTAACATAAAATACCAAATTTTACTATGCTGACTTTCAAGTATCTCCATGATTGCACTGTTAACTTTCTATTTGTTTTTGCAAATAAAAAACAAAGTTTATTTCTGGCTCACACGGCATGTCCATCACAAGTTGGCATGGTGCTCAGCTCTTCATAATCACTCAGGGACTCCAGTGAAATGAAAGGAAAAAAAAAAGCCAATCCATAATGCCATATACAGAGAAACTATCCTTTCTTGACTTCTACAATCAATCACCAGGGCAGAGAGAAATGGGATGGGTAGCTTTCTCCAAATTATCTATCTTCCCAATGAGAGCCCAGTGGTTCCTGGAGTAAAGGTTCCTGGAGTAAAGACCTGGAAACATGTGCTGCTGCTGCTGCTGCTGCTAAGTCACTTCAGTCGTGTCTGACTCTGTGCGACCCCACAGATGGCAGCCCACCAGGCTCCCCCGTCCCTGGGATTCTCCAGGCAAGAATACTGGAGTGGGTTGCCATTTCCTTCTCCAGTGCATGAAAGTGAAAAGTGAAAGGAAGTCGCTCAGTCATGTCCGACTCTTCACGACCCCATGGACTGCAGCCTACAAGGCTCCTCCACCCATGGGATTTTCCAGGCAAGAGTACTGGAGTGGGTTGCCATTGCCTTCTCCGTGGAAACATGTGAGGCTCCCCCAAAGCATGACCTAGGCCCCAAAGAGCAGTGCTCACTTATCCTAGCCCACACTCAGCCTCCAGCAATTCATCAGAATTTCTCATTTAATGCTCCTTACAGGCATATGGTCTCTGGAGGCATCTGCTCCAGGTAAACAAATGACTCAGTCTGTGCTTCCCTGCAGACACCTGCCTCTCCAGGTTTTGGGATAGAAGGTTGCCTTGAGAATTCAGTTCTTTGATGGGCTCAAGAAAGTCACTGAGGAGTCAGTTTGTCAAGCTTTCTCTTGTTTTAAGGACAGGACTGGTGGCTCCTCAGCTTCTTAATATTTCCATGCTAAAACCAGAAGTCCTCTTGTACTGCTGGTTTATGTATAAATCACAAAACTATTATACAGCTATTATCAAAACAATAGTTAGATACTGAAAGTCCACTTTCTCTGCCAGACCTTTGAAGTCTCCTCACCAATGGATAAAGATGATTATCAATACAATGTAACTCCATCCAGACAGGCCTTGGACTGTGTACCATCGGAGATTTCAGGCTGTGTTCAGACCTCATCTCTTCTCAATTTACCCTTTCATTCACTAATGACCTTTACCTAGTCCCACAGTTTTAAATATTTTTATTTATGCTGTGCTGTGCTTAGTCAGAGGTGTACGACCCTTTGTGACCCCATGGACCGTAGTCTGCCAGGCTCCTTGGTCCATGGGGATTCTCCAGGCAAGAATACTGGAGTGGGTTGTCATGCCCTCATCTAGGGGATTTTATTTACGCTAACAGCTCTCAAATTTATATCTTCAGTCTAGATTTCACTCCCAAATTCAGACTCAGTGATGCATGGATGTAAGAGTTGGACTATAAAGAATGCTGAGTGCCGAAGAATTGATGCTTTTGAACTGTGGTGTTGGAGAAGACTCTTGAGAGTCCCTTGGACAGCAAGGAGATCCAAACAGTCCATCCTAAAGGAAATCAATCCTGAATATTTGTTGGAGGGACTGATGCTGAAGCTGAAACTCTAATACTTTGGCTACCTAATGCGAAGAAGTGATTTATTTGAAAAGACCCTGATGCTGGGAAAGACTGAAGGCAGGAGGGGAAGGGGACGACAGAGGATGAGATGGTTGGATGGCATCACCAACTCAATGGACATGAGTTTGAGTAGGCTCTGGGAGTTGGTGATGGACAGGGAGGCTTGGTGTGCTATGGTCCATGGGGTTGGGTTGCAAAGAGGTGGACACCACTAAGAGACTGAACTGAACTGGTATAAACCTTCCCCACTTACAGAATGACCATTTGACACAAAATTCCATCTTCCAGTTACTGAGGCAAAATGCCTTGATACTTCCCTTTCCTTTACACACTACCATTCATCTGTCAGAGAATCCTGCTGGCTCCACTTCCAAAACACTTCTAGAATCTGGCCACTTATTTCCACTGCTAACATACAAGTCTGAATTACCATCATCTTTTGCCTGGTTTGATACAATAGCATCTTAAAAGGTCTCTCGACTCCTTCCCCAACTTGGGTGTTTCTCAAAACACCAATCAGACTGATCCATTTAAAATATAAGATACTTGAAGTTACTCTTCTGCTCAAACTTCTGCAATGACTATTTCATTCCGTGCATAAGCCAAATCCTAATTGTGACTTACAAGGACCTATCTCTGTGCTTGCTATCCAACACGGTGGCCACCATCCACCTGTGGCAATTAAGATGTAAAATGTTGCTAGTCCAAATTAAGATGTGCTGCAGGGGTGAAATATGCATCATATTGCAGAGTCTTAGTAGATGAATTTGAAAATATCCCACTAATATTTTTATATCAGTTACATGTTAAAACAATACTATTCTGGATTTATTACCTTAAATAAAATATACTATTAATTTCACATTTCTTTTTCTGTTTATTTTTTTTCAAAGTGGCTACTGAAATTTTACAGTTACATATGTGATTTGCACTTTGTTTTGGACAAGTCCTGCTCTGTATATATTTTTGAACACCAAGCATGTTCCTGCCTTAAGGTCTGTGTTCCAGCGACTGTGTACCCTCTACCCAGAGACCATTTTCCTTTTGTCATTTTCAGTTTTTCACCTTCAGGATGAGTCTTACCCTGACTATCCCACTTAAGACTGTCTCTACCTCCCCAATTTGCACATCCCATTTCATGTATCAGTTCTTATTTTCCTTTTTTTTCCCTTGAGCTTACCACCTAACATAGTATTTACTTATTTATGATGTTTATTTTGTATTGTCTGTCTCAATCCAAAATATAAGCTTCAGGAGGGCAGGGATCTTTATTTGGTTCACTTCTGTATTCCATGTACCTAGATCAGTGCCCAGCCTAAAGTTATGGTTCCATAAGTGTTTCTGGACTTGATTAAACCTAATTTTTAAATAAAATCATATTTATATATATATATATATATATATATATATATAACACACACACATAATTCACCAAATAACTGTTTTCAATGCACAATAAATCACAACCATCTCTCAGTGTCAATAAAAATAGATGAGCCCTAGTCCTTTACAATACCCCACAGTGTAGCAATTTAACAATTCTCTTTGAATGTCATTTATTCACTTTTACAAGCAATACAGTGTAAATAATTCTGCCTTCTATATGAACAAAGTGAAAAGTGAAAGTGTTAGTTGCTCAGTTGTGTCCCACTCTTTGTGACCCCATGGACTGTAGCCCACCAGGCTCCTCTGTCTATGGACTTCTCGAGGCAAGAATACTGGAGTGGATTGCCATTCCCTTTCCCAGGGGATCTTCCCGACCCAGGGATCAAACTCAAGTCTCGCACACTGCAGGCAGATTCTTTACCATCTGAGCCACCAGGGAAGCCCAAGGCTGGGTCAAAAGCCACATATATTTTAAATTGTAAGGTGCTGTAAAATTGCTTGCCTAGAAACCTGTACCAATCCATGTTCCTACATACCATCGACTAATCTTCCACTCAAAATCACTTAAATTAGAATAGCTACTCATTCTTCCACCCACAGACACCTAATATGCCATTTTAATTTCCACCTTCAAGCTGCTGCTTGAAGCATGATCACTTTTCACCACCTCCCCACAAACCCACCTCCAGATCCACACATTCCCAAGACCCCACCTTGTTCCCTTTTCATTCATCTATTAATATATCACATCCTTCATTCAAGGTTGGGAAAATTCCTTCCTGTTCTAGAAAAATAGTAATTCTCTTCTTCATCAATACACATTACTATTTTTGGCACACAGACTCGAGTCAGATTACCTGGGTTCAAATTCCCACTCTATGGTGAAACACAGTGACCTTGTACTTGGTAATTCCTCTATGCCCCATTTTCCTCATTAAAAATAGCAATCAGCAGTACTTTCTGCTGAATTTGAAATCATTATTAACTGAATTACCACACATGAAGCATTTGGGTTTGTCTATTTTCTGTATGTGCATCCTAAACACCCTCATTTTTATTATGACACACTTGACACATTATCAATTTCACTCACAGATTTTTTTAAAGAGCTCAGATATTTGTAAATTCCTCAAGGAAAGGGATTATGCCTTATAATTAAATGCCTGACAACACTTAACACTGTTCATTGTACAGAGGAGGCAATTAATGCCTATCTGTTGATCAACTGATTTACACTATCTTCATTTTTGAGTCTGGCCATAAGGACATATTAAGGAAACTGCCTTATGGACATTTTTAGGTGGGAAAAACTGATGCCTTTTTCTACATGATCAAGTCCCTGAATAATCAGCAAGGCTTTTTCCTATGGAAATGGGGATTCTGAGGTTTTTACACAGCAGAAAAGCAACAGAATCAAAAGTGCTTCATTGCTGGGACACCTGTCCCATGTTCTTTGCACCGTAATTAGCCTTGCAATTGTGTGTCCATGCCCACACTCCACAGCACCTTGCCTAGTTCCTCACTGTTCAGGATGATCCCACTCTTACTGCAACTGGTAGGGACCCTGTGTGTTTCCTGGGTCAACGGGCTTTCTGAACAAAACTACTTTTTAAAATTCCAGCTCCATTTCAAATATTCACTGAGACTTTGGGCTAAATCTTGATGCTTTGAAAAAAGCCATTTTGACAACTGCACTAACTCATTCAGCCACACACACCTCATTAAAGTCAATGAGAAATGTGCTACAAAAATCTCTATTCACGGTACCATGTTCTCCCCTCACTATGTGCCTGTCATTCCAATTTATGCTGAGTCAATGGAGAGGGGGAGAGACCTTTAAACATTTCTCTTTTACGCATCAGCTCCGATTAGAAGTTTTATAAAAAGCCTTCTCTGTGACTTTGGACTGAATGTGAAGCAATACAGTGTAGTTAACATCATTTGGGTTGAGCTCACTCACAGTAATGTCACCACCTCTCCTTGGCAGCACTGCCACCAAAGTAGATTTTCAGGTGCTTGCCCTCTAAAATTGTAACAGTTGAAAAAAGACTAGTCAGTGGCATGATCTCTTCTATACACTCTGAGCAACCCTATATAAATGTGAAGAGCTCCCTTTAATACGGTAAAGATGTTTCTGGAGTATTAACTTCTCTAGCAATCATGGGGGACATGGAGGCTTATTAAGCAAACTATATATCATGCTCTATTTGCAAAGGTACTACCTGAGACACACAAAAGCATCACGCAGGCCTTGAAGTCCTGTTGCTTGTAACTGAAGTGGGAAGAAAGGATACACGTTAGAAAAGAGAATCCTATAGAAAACCATCTCAATTAATTAAGTGCTGAAGAAATCAAAATAGCAACACATGCTGTGAGAGCCCAGAGGAAGAAGAGTCTGACTGAACTAAGTTCTTTGGACAAAGCATGAGAAAAGAAGGAAAAGTTCATTTTTCTAGACTTTGAGGATTGGTGGGGCGGAGGGGAGGAATTAATAAGACAAAGGCCACAACCAGGTAGAAGCAGTGGGTCTACAGAAAAGACAGGGTGAGTGGCATTTGATTTTTGATGGGATATGTAAATGGTCAAGATTTCAGAAGTGGCTACATAGAAAATTGATTGCCCAGTTGACCCAGATAAGGAAGAGGTAGGAATGGGGTTGGGAGGTACTTTGGAGGATCAGAAAGGTTTGTTGTGAAACATACCCAACTGTAAGAGGATGCTCCATTTTTTCAATCTATTTGCAACTAAGGATATATTTTGTACTGATAAATGCCCATTTCTTCTTTCCTCCTGTCCTGAGGCAATTTTGTATCCCAAAGGGACATTTAGCAATGCCTGGTGACATTTAAGGTGGTCACAACTGGATGAAGCAATGTTACCAGCATCTAGGGTATAGAGACTACAATGCAAAGGATAACCCCACACAAAAAGAATGATCTGGCCTAATACGTCAATAGTGCCAAGGCTGAGAAATCCTTCACCAGTCCAAACTACCATGGTCTCTAGCTCACGCTGCTGCAATTGATGACTCGCAGGTTGCCCTCCTTGTCCCACTCCAATCTGTTCTGTCCCACTCTCACTTGCCCTGAGTGATCTTTTAAAAGGTAAATCTAACCATGTTCCTCCTTTGCTTAAAAGTCTTTTTGGTTGGCCATTGCTTTTTGGATAAAGACTCAAGTTTCTGACATGATCTAAAAGTCTGTGTATGAACTGGACCCTGCCTTTACATATAGCTTCATTTGTCACCATTATTTTTCTTACTCCCTTTAGTGGCACCTCCTTTTTTAGAAATGCCATGCTCTATCACACCCACAGGGTCTTTACCCTGCTATTTCCTTCAGCCTTATATGCCTTCCCTTAATATACTCCTACAAAACTTTGAAGTGACACGTCCTCAGTAGCCATCCTGTCACAAATTTTTACAGCAATCTTTACTTTTTCCTCCATAAAATTTATCAAAATGTCTCTTAGTTTGAGTTTCTCTAGGATGCACACTGAGACAATCTGAGTGCAAGTTGTTCATCTGGGATGTGGTCCCAGGATACACTGTTCGGGATGGCAAATGAGCCAGGGAAGGAAAGTCCATCCTATCAAATCAGTTACCACCATGGGCAGCTAGAGCCAAATCCCTCGGGCAAGGTCTGAGTGAAAAAGAGTACGTCTCAAGACTATTCCAAATGAGGATAAGGTAGCTGGGGTATTTATCCACCATCACCATCCACCATTGCCTGAGGGCTGCTCCCAGTAGTAGGAATGCCTCGGCACTTAGGGCTTCCACTGTACACAGGCCAACTATGCTCATTTCTAGGAAAAAAAAAAAAAATCCTCAGACAGAGATATACAGGCATTCTTACTGAAGTATTTCCTTCACAAAGTGCTAAGAGTAAGTGAATGGGCACCAAGAGCATCTGCTATACTAAATATTTATGTACTTATCTATGAATGTCCATCTTTCCAATTGGACTTGACAAGATATGTCTGTTTTGCTAACCGACGTATACACAGAAGCTAGCACAATGCCTTAAAGATAATGTTTCAAAAATATCTGGAGACAAGAAAATTATTTTATGAAAGGGCGTCTTCTACTTGTATTATCAGTCCTGGTTCAGAGTTGGGTACTTGATCCCCAAAATCATATGACACATTTGTAAACCTGGTGCATGATTTAAAACACTTGACAATTCACATATACTATGATGTTGTTGTTGATCAGTAGCCAAGTTGTGTCTGACTCTGCGACCCCATGGACTATAGCATGCCAGGCTCCTCTGTCCCCCACTGTCTCCTGGAGTTTGCTCAAATTCATGTCTACTGATATTATCAAACTGACAGAAAACAACAAATGTGGGCAAGGATGTAGAAGAACTGAAACTCTTGCGCATTGCTGGTGATAACGTAAAATTGTGTGGCCACTATAAAAAACAGTATGGTACTTTACAGGTTCAAACACATGGAAAGTGTTCACTGTGGAATTTGGGCTTTTCATGATCATCTTTTGGCTATACAAAAAGTCACACGTCAACTCTTTCAGGATTTCATTCATTTCTCTATAAAAATTCTATTAGTTACAGGTGCTAGATCATTACTTCAGAGTTCTGACAAAACGTGGTCCACTGAAGGTGGGAATAGAAAGCCACTCCAGTATTCTTGCTGTGAGAACTCCATGGACAGTATGAAAAGGCAAAAAGATATGACACCAGAAGATAAGCTCCCAGGTCAGGAGGTGTCCAATATGCTACTGGGGAAGACCAGAGGGCAATTACTAATAGCTCCAGAAAGAATGAAGAGGATGGGCCAGAACAGAAACAACACTCAGTTGTGGATATGTCTGGTGGTGAAAGTAAAGTCCAATATACAAAGAAAAATACTGCATAGGAACCTAGAATATCATATCCATAAATCAAGGTAAATTGGACATGTTCAAGCAGGAGATGGCAAGAATGAACATCAACATTTTAGGAATCAGTGAACGGGAGAATTTAATTCAGATGACCATTGTATCTACTACTATGGACAAGAATCCCATAGAGGAAATGGAGTAGCTCTCATAGTCAACAGGAGTCCAAAATGCAGTACTTGGGTGCAATCTCAAAAATGACAGAATGATCTCGGTTGTTTCCACAGCAAACCATTCAACATCATAGCAATCCAAGTCTATGTCAAAACCACTAATGCCAAAGAAGCTGAAGCCGAAATGTCTATGAAGATATACAAGAACTTCTAGAACCAACACACACACACACACACAAAAAATGTTCTTTTCATCAGAGAGGACTGGAAAGCAAAAGTAGGAAGTCAAGCGATACCAGGATAACAAGCAAGTTTGGCCTTGGAGTACAAAATGAAGCAGGCCAAAATCTAAGAGAATTTCGTCAAGAGAATATACTGGTCATAGCAAACACCCTTGTCCAACAACATAAGAGACAACTCTACACATGGACATCATCAAATGGTCAATACTGAAATCTGATTGATTATATTCTTTGCAGCTGAAGATAAAGCTCTGTACAGACAGCAAAATCAAGACATGGAGCTGACTGTGGCTCTGATCACTCATTATAGCAAAATTCAGGCTTAAATTGAAGAAAGTAGGGAAAACCACCAGGCCATTAAGGTAAGACCTAAATCAAATTCCTTATGATTATACAGGGGAAGTGACAAATAGACTCAAAGGATTAGATCTGGTAGACAAAGTGCCTGAAAAACTACAGATGGAGGTTTTTAACACTGTACAGAAGGCAGTGACCAAAACCATCCCAGAGAAAAAGAAATGCAAAAAGGCAAAATAATTGTCTGAGGAGGCTTAGAAATAGCTGAGGAAAGAAGAGAAGCAAAAGACAAGGAAGATGAACATTGGTGTACATGTGTCTCTTTCCCTTCTGGTTTCCTCAGTGTGTATGCCCAGCAGTGGGATTGCTGGATCATAAGGCAGTTTATAATAGCCAGGACATGGAAGCAACATAGATGTCCATCAGCAGATGAATGGATAAGAAAGCAGTGGTACATATACACAATGGAGTATTACTCAGCCATTAAAAAGAATACATTTGAATCAGTTCTAATGAGGTGGATGAAACTGGAGCCTATTATACAGAGTGAAGTAAGCCAGAAGGAAAAACATAAATACAATATACTAACGCATATATATGGAATTTAGAAAGATGGTAACAATAACCCGGTGTACGAGACAGCAAAAGAGACACTGATGTATAGAACAGTCTTATGGACTCTGTGGGAGAGGGAGAGGGTGGGAAGATCTGGGAGAATGACATTGAAACATGTAAAATATCATGTAAGAAACGAGTTGCCAGTCCAGGTTCAATGCACAATACTGGATGCTTGGGGCTAGTGCACTGGGACGACCCAGAGGGATGGTATGGGGAGGGAGGAGGGAGGAGGGTTCAGGATGGGGAACACATGTTTACCTGTGGTGGATTCATTTTGATATTTGGCAAAACTAATACAATTATGTAAAGTTTAAAATAAAATAAAATTTAAAAAAAAAAACAAACAAACTCAACATTCAGAAAAAAAAAAAAGACAAGGAAGAAAGGGAAAGATATAGAGGTCCAGAGAATAGCAAGGAGAGATGAGAAGGCCTTCTTAAATGAACACTGCAAAAAAAAAAAAAAAAAAAAAAAACAGGAAAACAATAGAATGGGAAAGACTAGAGATCGCTTCAAAAATTTTGAGATGTCAAGGGAACACTTCACATAAGGATGAGCATGATAAAGGACAGAAAAGGTAACGGACCTAACAGAAGCAGATGAGATTAAGAAGCAGTGGCAAGAATATACAGAAGAACTATATAAAAAAGTTCTTAATGACTCAAGATAACCACAATGGTATGGTCACTCACCTAAGAGCCAGACATCCTAGAGTGTGAAGTCAAGTAAACCTTCAGTTCAGTTCAGTTCAGTTCAGTCGCTCAGTCGTGTCCAACTCTTTGCGACCTCATGAATCGCAGCATGCCAGGCCTCCCTGCCCATCACCAACTCTCGGAGTTCACTCAAACTCACGTCCATCGAGTCGGTGATGCCATCCAGCCATCTCATCCTCTGTCGTCCCCTTTTCCTCCTGCCCCCAATCCCTCCCAGCATCAGAGTCTTTTCCAATGAGTCCACTCTTCGCATGAGGTGGCCAAATTACTGGAGTTTCAGCTTTAGCATCATTCCTTCCAAAGAACACCCAGGGCTAATCTCCTTTAGAATGGACTGGTTGGATCTCCTTGCAGTCCAAGGGACTCTCAAGAGTCTTCTCCAACACCACAGTTCAAAAGCATCAATTCTTTGGTGCTCAGCTTTCTTCACGGTCCGACTCTCACATCCATACATGACCACTGGAAAAACCATAGCCTTGACTAGACGGAACTTTGTTGGCAAAGTAAACCTTAGGAAGCACTATTATGAACAAAGGTAGTGGAGGTGATGGAATTCCAGCTGAGCTATTTCAAATCTTAAAACATGATGCTGTTAAAGTGCTGCACTCAGTATGTCAGCAAATTTGAAGAACTCAGCAGGGGGCACAGATCTGGGAAAGGTCAGTTTCTATTTCAATTGCAAAGAAGCCCAGTGCCAAAGAATGTTTCAACTACTTTACAACTAAACTCATTTTACATGCTACAAAGGTTATGCTCAAAATTCTCCAAGCTAGGCTTGAGCAATACATGAACCAAGAACTTCCAGACATACAAGATGGGTTTAGAAAAGGCAGAGGAACCAGAGATCAAATTGCCAGAATTTGTTGGATCATACAGAAAGCAAGGCAATTCAGAAAACCATCTACTTTGCTTCATTGACTTTCACGAAAGCCTTTGACTGTGTGGATCACAACAAACTGGAAAATTCTTAAAGAAATGGGTTTACCAGACCACCTTACCTGTCTCCACCTTACCTCAGAAACCTGTATGTGGGTCAAGAGGCAACAGTTAGAACCGGATATGGGACAATGGACTGTTTCAAAATTGGGAAAGGAGTAGACGAGGTTGTATATTGTCACCCTGCTTATTTAACTTATATGCAGAGTACATCATGTGAAAAGCCAGGCTAAATGAATCACAAACTGGGATCAAGATTGCTGGGAGAAATATCAGTAATCTCACAAATGCAGATGATACCCCTCTAATGGCAGAAAGTGAAGAGGAACTAAAGCACCTCTTAATGAGGGTGAAGAAGCCGAGTGAAAAAGCTGGCTCAAAACTCGACATTAAATATTAAGATCATGGCATCCAATCCCATCACTTCATGGCAAACAGAAGGGACAAAAAGTGGAAGCAGTGACCAATTTTATTTTCTTGGGCTCCAAAATTACGGTGATTTTGGTGATTGCAGATGGTGATTGCAGCCATGAAATTAAAAGACACTTGCTCCCTGGAAGGAAAGCTATGGCAAACCTAGATAGCGTGTTCAGAAACAGAGACATAACTTTGCCAGCAAAGGTCTGTATATTCAAAGCTATGGTTCCAGTACTCATGTACAGATGTGAAAACTGGACCATAAAGAAAGCTGAGCACTAAAGAATGGATGCTTTCAAACTGTGATGCTGAAGAAGATTTTGGAGAATCCTTTGGACTGCAAGGAGATCAAACCAGTCAATCCTAAAGGAAATCAACTCTGAATATTAATTGGAAGGATTGATGCTGACGCTGAAGGTCCAATACTTTGGCCACCTGATGTGAAGAGTTGACTCATTGGAAAAGACCTTGATCTTGGGAAAGACTGAAGGCAAAAGGAGAAAGGGGTGGCAGAGGATGAGGTTGTTGGCTGGCATCACCAACTCAACGGACTTGAATTTGAGCAAACTCTGGGAGACAGGGAAGCCTGGCATGCTGTAGTCCATGGGGTTGCAAAGAGTTGGATAAGACTTAGTGAATGAACAACAAATACATTTTCAACATCAAGTTAAAAGCATTTTGACTTTTTACTTTTCATTATCAGTTACTTAGTAAGGCAACACTGCTCTAAAAACTACAGGATGAGATAACCTCATTTGAAATAAGTTTCTTTTGTTAATGCTACCATGGAAATGATTACTTGAAAAGGCCAGTGGTTTCTTGATATGTTAGACTTTCTTCCTTTTGAAAACCTGTCAGTTGTATTGAAAGTTTTCCTGAAGTTTAAAGTACCAATTACAGTTCTTCCAGTCTGTGCAACTGTGCCATGATATTCTTGAAAATTACCTTTGGGATAAACATTTGAAATATTTTCAATTGTTTAATTTTTCACAATTATTTTCTACTTTCTTTTATGTATAATTTATGAATACACTATTTACTTAAAAAGAGTTATTAGCTAAATATTTGAAGTTCCAACTGTCTCTGAGTCGCAGTATTTTAGAGCATTAAAAATGAAACATAACAAAACAAAAAAATGGAGAGATGGTAGAGTCCACACCACTGTTACAAAGAAGGAGTCTAAAGCCCAACATTTTACATATCTTAACAAGTATCACAAAGCAACTTGCTATATTAAATGCAAATGTAGCTGCACAGTCTCCAAACTCTCAATCCAAGGCTTAATTACATAGCATCATTTATTATCAGATATCAGGGTCTCATTAAGCTCCCCTCAAAAGCCCTATTGTATGAAGTGTTTTATGTTTAATACATGTTGTGAATTGTACCTTCATTTTTTTCATTGAAATATTAGACTGTGTTCTTTAATTATCTTCCCTTTCAACCCTGTTTAAATTCCCCAACCACATTTTCTGCTCTACAACTGTCCTGTAGGAAAGTAATCCAATTAGACCACAAGATTTTTACATATGATTCTGATCCTGAAAGACACAACTAAAGCCATAGGATGGAAGGAGAGGAAGTAGTTGGGTACTGAGTCTCTTCCCATATGGTCTGTAGACAGGATGATCAAGTATCATAATTTCCGACTCCTGCATGAATTCAAGGATTTATCTCTTTAGGTATATACATGTTTTATTTTCAAAGTGAGAATGATAAAATCAAACGAAATACAAATAATTTATATAGCAGTTTTATTCTGAGGTCAAGACATTTAACATATGTTGCTTCATGGATCTTCCAAAGCAGCCATGTAGTTAATACTTGTAATTAATCATATTGTTCAAATATTAAAATTAATCCCTCATCAGTACCATGGCAGTAAAAGAACTGCCTCTTGTGACATATCAAAGCAACAGCAATGCCTTCCTTACACATAGATTTCACATTCAAATTTCAATCATTCTAATAGCAAATAACAATTTAGCAAACAGAGTCATCTGAATAGCTAATCATTGGAAAGAAGTTCTAAATTGAGCAAAAGCAATTCACATTTAAACTAATCTTACTCAGTTTAATGCATAGTTTAGGAGCCAGACTGGAGTTCAAATGCCCAGCTTTGTAACCCTGGGTATGTTGCTTAATACCTTTGGGATTCAGTCTCCTTGTGTGTAAAATAAGTATAATGGTAAGTCCTAATTCATAAGAATGGTGTAATGATGAAAGGAATAACATAGACAAAGTGACTGGCAACTATAATGATAATTATCATTATTATATTACTTTAAGAGTAAGTAGATAGGCTTCCCAGGTGGCTCAGCGGTAAAGAATCCACCAGCCAGTGCAGGAGCCGCAAGAGATGTGGGTTCAATCCTTGGGTCAGGACGATCCCCTGGAGGAGGGCATAGCAACTCACTCTAGTATTCCTGCCTGGAGAATCCCAACGACAGGAGCCTGGCACGTTATGGTCTATAGGATCACAAAGAGTCAGACACAACTGAAGTGACAGTATGCACGCAGCACAGGTTGGATATAAGCTTTAATTCCCTCTATGTAAATTATGTAGTTACTTTTTCCCTATCTCAATTTATAGAACTTTATACTCTTATTAGGTAGTAAACGGTATCCCTATAGAGTCAAATAGTATTTCTTAAAGTCTTCCCATATTTATTTTATAATTAATTTCTAGTACCTATGCAATATAATTGAGGATGATGTTCTCAAATAACTTTTATAATAGTTGGGTTTCATAATAAATTTGTTATTATTAATTGCCTTTTCATTCATACAACTGAAAAACCAGGTCTCTGTCGGAGTATTAAGCCTTCCATGTCAGTTTGCTTATGATCTAAGAAAGCACAGTGTCCACTGGCACATCCATTTTATACTCCTCAACTGAGTGACAAAGGGTGACTGAAAGGTTTGATGACTGTGACATAGTTTTAAAACAATCTATTTTTAACTATTTTTGCTTAAAATCAATTTAAGTTTCTGACTTCCAGCCCAGCAATGAAGGTCTTTTGTTGCCTTCTAAGTGTTCATCTGTCACTCTGTTCACTATTTACATATGGCTCATCGACAACTGATGGCAACTTTACCCATCATTGCATATGGTCCATTAACAGTTGACAGCTGTCAGTAAGACAAGACTACTCAAGCCCTTCTCCATCCAGGAGGGTTTGACAAAGAGGAAGAGAGAGAGTCTGAACTAGCCACCTGCTGAGGCCATCTTAATCTGGCACTAATTAACTCTGCTGGCCGGAGTCCTCCTTTGCTACAGGAGAGAAGATACAGTTCAAAGAAAATGTTTGACTAAAATGCCTGCCTGAGTCAATCCAGTTATGCTTTTAAGAAATATCACCCACACCCATATGTGTCAGTTTATCCACTTCACAATATTTTTTTGCCACTGTGTAGATGTGCTCTTATTGTGTTAACAATTTAGGGGGAAAAAAAACTCTTATTTTGGAGACAGTTAGTGAGAAAACCTAAAAGTCAAATTTAAAATTGTAGCAGAGACACCTACTGAACACCTACTTTGTATGTAGCAATCTGCTGGGTGTTGAAGGTATATTTTATACAGCCATAGAAACAAAAGGCACAGTCTTTTGAAAGATTAAATAGAATACAGGGAAAGCTACCAAGTTAGGTTTTAGTTGGCTGTGATGTACTTTCTAATACAACCCAAGTAGGAACCCATTCTCTGGCTCAAGGAATTACTTGATCTATCACTTGATCTTACTATCGATTGCCTGTTCACTTGTCAATATTAATGGAACAAGATGGGAAAATGACTCAGTGTGTTATACTAAAGTGACAACAGACAACAAAAACAGAAATAAAACAAAGAATTTGGGCAAGGCTTTAAAACTGGGAAAGTCACTGAATAAAAAATGTTGAGGACAGAATATCTATTCTGAGATTCCCATAAACTACAATTTATGTCCTTGAACTTATTTCTGTGTAGTAAGCTATGGCTCTGCATGACAGAAAAGCCCTTCCTTTATCTACTTAGCTCATTCAGTTTGTTTTCTTATTCAAACATACAAGATTTTCACAAACTGTCATGTATACAAACATGAATTTATCTTTGTGTGGTGTTTTAACAGTCTTGCCTGACAAAGTTCTTTCTTTATATCAATGACAATCTCTGTTTCAAATATATGTCTATGCCAGACACATATGACTATAAAGGACTATACACTTAATTTCTGACAAACTATGTTTTAAATTGTTTTCCAAATGGTAAATAATTTTTCATACTTTTCAGTTCAGTTGCTACACGGTCTGCTCTCATTAATTATCTATTTGATACAGAGTAATATATATATGTGGGCTTCCCTGGTAGCATATATATATGTCAATCCCAAATTCCCAATTCATCCCTCCACCCCTTCGCTGCATGGTATCCATACATTTGTTCTCTAGATCTGTGCCTAATTCAGCTTTGTAAATTTGATCATCTATACCAATTTTTTCAGGTTCAATACATATACACTAATACATAATATTTGTTTTTCTCTTTCTGACTTAATTCATTTTGCATGACAATCTCTAGGTCCATCCATGTCTCTACAAATGACCCAGTTTCATTCCTTCTTCTGGCTGAGTAATCAGATCAGATCAGATCAGATCAGTCGCTCAGTCATGTCCGACTCTTTGCGACCCCATGAATCGCAGCACGCCAGGCCTCCCTGTCCATCACCAACTCCCGGAGTTCACTCAGACTCACGTCCATCGAGTCAGTGATGCCATCCAGCCATCTCATCCTCTGTCGCCCTCTCCTCCTCCTGCCCCCAATCCCTCCCAGCATCAGTCTTTTCCAATGAGTCAACTCTTCGCATGAAGTGGCCAAAGTACTGGAGTTTCAGCTTTAGCATCATTCCTTCCAAAGAAATCCCAGGGCTGATCTCCTTCAGAATGGACTGGTTGGATCTCCTTGCAGTCCAAGGGACTCTCAAGAGTCTTCTCCAACACCACAGTTCAAAAGCATCAATTCTTCGGTGCTCAGCCTTCTTCACAGTCCAACTCTCACATCCATACATGACCACAGGAAAAACCATAGCCTTGACTAGACGAACCTTTGTTGGCAAAGTAATGTCTCTGCTGAGTAATATTCCACTATATATATGTACCACATTTTCTTTAGCCATTCCTGTTGATGGACATTTAAGTTGTTTCCATGTTCTGGCTATTGTAAATAATGCTGCAATGAACATTGGGGTTGCATGTTTCGTTTTGAATTATGGTTTTCTCTGGCTATATATCCAGTAGTGGGATAGCTGGGTCATAAGGTAGTTCTATTTTTTTTTTTTTTAATGAATCTTCACATTGCTCTTCATAATGGCTGTATCAGTTTATATTCCCATCAACAGTGCAAGAGGGCTCCATTTTTCCCACAACCTATCCAGCATTTATTGTCTGTATATTTTGTGATGATGGCCATTCTGACTGATGTGAGGTGACATCTCACTGTAGTTTTGATTTGCATTTCTCTAATATTTAGTGATGCTGAGCATCTGTTCATGTGTCCCTTGCCCATCAATATGTCTTCTTTGGAGAAACATCTGTTTAGGTCTTCCACCCATTTTTTGATTGGGTTGCTTGCTTTTTTTAATATTGAGATGAATGAACTTTTTGCATATTTTGGAGATTAATCCTTTGTCAGTTGCTTCATTGGCAAATATTTTCTCCCATTCTGAAGGTTGTCTTTTCATCTTACTTACGATTTCCTCTGTTATGCAAAAGATTTTAAGTTTAATAAAGTCCCATTTGTTTATTTTTGTGTTTATTCTCATTACTCTAGGAGGTAGGTCAAAAAAAGATCCTGCTATGATTTATGTCAAAGACTGTTCTGCCTATGTTTTCCTCTGTAAGTTTTATGGTATCTGGCCTTTCATTTAGGTCTTTAATCCACTTTGAGTTTATTTTTGTGCATGGTGTTAGAGAGTTTTCTAATCTCATTCTTTTACACATAGCTCTCCAGTTTTCCCAGCACCACTTACTGAGGATGCTGACTTTGCTCCATTGTATATTCTGGCTTCCTTTGTCATAGATTAGGTGATCATAAGTGTATGCATTTATTTCTGGGCTTTCAATACTGTTCCATTGATCTATATTTCTCTTTTTTGTGCTGGGGCCATACTGTCTTGTTTACTGTAGCTTTGTAGTAAAGTCTAAAATCAGGGAGCCTGATTCCTCCAGCTCCAATTTTTTCCCCCATCATGACTGCTTTTCAAGCAAACTACTATTAAATCAAGAATAGCAACTATAATACTTAACCTACACATATTGTATATATTGTGAATACATCCTGAAGAGCTCTTGTGGGGTCAAGGTGAGAGCTAAGGGGAGGTGAATTCTTAATTGTTTACTTGCACACTGTAAAACATCATGGTGTCCACTTTCTTAAGCAGTCTGATATGTTTTCAGCTAAGTGATTCACCTTTTCCATTGAAATTAGTTTTTTAATTCCTGTTCCATCTCCAAAATTCAGGGAAGAAAGATGTTGGTAAGAAAATGAGAGCAGGGATGCCAATTACAGCAAGAAAATCGTAAGTCAGAGCCTTCAATTAGTGAGATAAGAATATGATGACAACATAGAGGGTGGCCGCCAGCTCTCTTTCACATTTATTCCAGATTGGCTAAATTCAGTCAACCTAATTATTCCTTTTCATTCATTCATATTCATATTCATTCTCTTTCTCCCCTCCCACCTCTATAACTATGGGCTTTGTTTATTCTGACAGAAAATACTTTGAAATAGCAGGATAGTACTGGAAATTGGACAACTTGCTATTCTCTGAGGACTTTCTGCTTTCTAGTCTGAGGATGAGCAAGGCTTTGGGGATGAACAAGGCTTTGGGGATCATTGGATTTAACTTCCTTATTTTATATCAGAGGAAACCAAACTTTTTTTTTTAATTGGAGGTTAATTACTTTACACTATTGTAATGGTTTTTGCCATATATTGATATGAATCAGCCATAGGTTTACATGTGTTCCCTATCATGAACCCCCTTCCCTGCTCCCTCCCCATCCCATCCCTCTGGGTCATCCCAGTACACCAGCCCTGAGCATCCTGTCTCATGCATCAAACCTGGACTGGTGATCTGTTTCATATATGATAATATACGTGTTTCAATGCTATTCTCTCAGATCATCCCACCCTTGCCTTCTCCCACAGCATCCAAAACACTGTTCTATACATCTGTGTCTCTTTTGCTGTCTCACATATAGGATTACCATTTCCATCTTTCTAAATTCCATATATGTGTTAGTATACTGTACTGGTGTTTTTCTTTCTGGCTTACTTCACTCTGTATAATAGGCTCCAGTTTCATCCACCTCATTAGAACTGATTCAAATGTATTCTTTTTAATGGCTGAGTAATACTCCATTGTGTATATGTACCACAGCTTTCTTATCCATTCATCTGCTGATGGACATCTAGGTTGCTTCCATGTCCTAGCTATTAAAAACAGTGTTGCGATGAAAATTGGGGTACACATGTCTTTTTCAATTCTGGTAAGAGGAAACCAAACTTTAACACCATTGAGTGACAGAACTACTTCATACTATTAGTGACAAGACCATCAACAGACTTTAGGCTTTTGTGGGTTTTGGTCCCATTGCCATCATCACAGTTGAATGCTTCATCTCAAAAAAAGCAGTGACCAAGCCAAAATCTTGCTCCCCTAAAACACACACACTCTTTTCAGAATGCCAGGAAAACAAAAGGTACTTAGTATCTGTTGAATGTATGACAACTTGATCATATACTTATGTGGAAATATTCTGTTATCTAGAAAAGCAAGATCACTTTTAGGAAATACCCTCAGTTTAATTCTATGGGGAAATGATGAACTTTTTAAAAAATTAATTTATTTATTTTAATTGGAGGCGAATTACTTTTAAATCCATTTATCACAACTACAGGCTTCCCTGATAGCTCAGCTGGTAAAGAATCTGCCTGCAACACAGGAGATCCCAGTTTGATTCCTGGGTCAGGAAGATCTGCTGAAGAAGGAATAGGCTACCAACTCCAGTATTCTTGTGCTTCCCTTGTGGCTCAGCTGGTAAAGAATCTGCCTGCAATGTGGGAGACCTGGGTTCGATCCCTGGGTTGGGAAGATCCCCTGGAGAAGGGAAAGCCTACCCACTCCAGTATTCTGGCCTGGAGAATTCCATGGACTGTATAGTCCACGGGGTTGCAAAGAGTCAGACATGACAGTAACTTTCACTTCACTTCATCACAAGTACCCTTCCACCTGCAAAAAAAAAAAAAGTTTAAAAAGTACCTCCATTTTGTGTTATTTTTTAAAGATTTATTTGTTTATTTAGGACTGCCCCCAGTCTTCATTGCAGCTCACAGGATCTTTCTTTCTTTGCAGTATATGGACTCTTCATTGTGGTGTGTGGGCTTCTCTCTAGTTGTGGTGCAAGCTCCAGAGTGCACGGGCTCCGTAGTTTGCATCATGCAGGCTTGGTAGTTGTGGCATATAGTTTAGCTGTCCCAAGGCATGTGGGATCTCAGTGCCACAACCAGGGATTGAACCAGCATCCCCTGCACTGGAAGGCAGGTTCTTAACCACTGGCTCACCAGGGAAGTCCCCAAAAGTACCTCCTTTTTAAAAAATGTTTTTTAAGATCACAGTCTATCAGTGACTTTAAATATTGAAAGATTACAGATCTTCTAATATGTCTAGAAGACAAGATATAAAATCTAAAGGACCAGAAAGACTTTCTTAAAATAGACTATAGAGCTAGAAAACAGAGACATCTACTATACAAAACCTTTTAAATATTATGAGAAAAGACATAACAAACAAATTCAAAGCAAATGAGAGATCTGAAAAATCATTTCAAATGCAAACGACATATAAAGGTTAATATCTACAATATATACAGTATACTTAAAACTGACAAGAGAACAACCAACCTAACAGGAAAAAAAAAAAAAACACAGAAAGAGCTATGAATTGGCTAAGAGAAAATCTAAAAGGCCAACAAACATATAAAGTTAAAAAACACAAGTCATCAGGCAAATTCCAAGTAACCGTGACTCAGCACTCTACAACTATCTTACGAGCATAAATTTAAACCAGTCTCTCACACCTCTTGCTTATGGAAATGTAAGGAAATGTTCACACATACATACTGATAGAAACAGAAAATAAATATACCTTCTTGTTTCATAGCAACTGTCAACATCTATTTAAAATATGTAAAGAGATATCCTTTAACCAATCATTCCTACACTTTGGAATCTATTCCACTGATACAGTGTTTAAGAACAAATATTCAAGGATGTTTACAGCAGCACATTTGCAGTGCCAAAGCCTAGAAGCAATGTGCCTACGGCAAATAGGATAAGGATGAAATAAATGGGGCTACTTCACCATGAAATACTATATATGTACCTTTTAGGAAGATAAAAACATTAGTGTTATGTCTGTTGACTTAGGTTCCCATTACCTATTAATGAGTGAGAAAAGCAAAAAGGAGAGAAGCCAATGTTGTATAACCCAATTTTTCTAAAATGCGTTAAAAACTCTCTATTTGTGTGCTGTGATTTCTAAATAGAAATATAAGAACACAAAAGGAACAAGGGAGGGATACACACTTACTTTTTAGTATGTTTTAATTTTGTTGGGGAGTGGCAGCAAGGGGTATCTGACTTGAATCAAGGAACAGAGACAGAGAAGTCCAGCAGGAAAGGAGGAGGAGGAAAAGGAAATGTTACAATTAACTTATGCATTTATGTAGATTTAGCTGTCTATAAAGACATTAAAATATTTAAATGAAATTTCAAAATACTTTCTGGGGGAAATTATCATTTTTTGACATAGCCTCTGTTTAAAGCATTTTGTTGATTGTTAAACTTTTTAGACTACTTAATCAAATTACTTATACTTTATTTGTAAAGCTACCATTTATCAAGGGCCAGAGAATGCATTAATTATTCTACATCTATCTTGCTAGGTTGTTTTTAACAGTTTAATTTGAGGATCAATAAATTCACATAAGTTACACTTCACGTCATGGCTGGGCCAATATCCAATTTACATATGTAAACTTTATGAATAGAGAATCCTTTTTGTTCACTGTTGAATCCCCAGAGCCTTCCATCATTGCTGGCATATAGCAGACAGCAAAAGCTGTTGAATTGGTAAAATGAATGACTATTCCTGATTATTCTTATGTATCATTAGAAATCAGACTTCTGAAGATGATTAAGTTACATAAGATTTAGTTTAAACTTTCATCATCCTATTTTTTATATTCCCAAACCAAAAATGACCCTAAAAACAGAAAACAAAAACCTAGAAAATTCTAAAAGCTTCAAAGCTTCAAGTTTCTACCTTAGAGGAAAAAGGTAACATGCTTAAAGTCTGATTTAATAACCGATCCATGTGGTAGGGCTTCCTTGTAGCTCAGTTGGTAAAGAATCTGCCTGCAGTGCAGGAGACCCAGGCTCGACTCCTGGACCAGGAAGATCCCCTGGAGAAGGAAATGGCAACCAACTCCAGTATTCTTGCCTAGAGAATCCCATGGATGGAGGAGCCAGGCAGGCTACAGTCCATGGGGTCGCAAGAGTCAGACATGACTGAGCGACTAAACCACCACCATATGTGGTAGAATTTAGTGTGTTACCACATCAAGGACTAAAATACGAGTCGGGCAGCCAGACCACCAAGATTCAAACTCTTGCCCCATCACTCAACAACTGTGTGACCTTGGGGAAGTAACAGCCTCTCTGTGCCTCTTCTCTAAAATGCTGTGAGTCTTAAATGATGCATGAAATAAAGAATTCCTAGCATAAGGTCTAACACATTGCAAAAGCTTAATAAAGTATTTTCTAATACTGTTAATAATGAAGTGAAAAGTAAAACTAATCATAGATTCCTTTTCATCTGTTTGTCAAATGCCAACAGCTTTTGTGCTCTGAATAGGAACACTGAATCAGGGTCTACATGGAATATTTGCTACTCTCGATACAGCTACCTCACAAAGGCCAAGTCTGAGGACTGGGGTCAGGAATGCCCAAGTGGGAACTGGGAAAAAAAGTCAAGAGACACGGAACTACTTATCAAGTTTCTAAACTGTAATGGGTATGAAAAAAACAAGGAGATACTGATGATCAGGATGAAATTGTGGTTAAAAAGCAGGTGGGTCAAAAGTAGAATCCACAAAGCAGAATACCCAGAGAACCCAGAAGAGCAGACTGGAAAAAAAAAAAAATCAGGACAGTAGATGTGAGCTCCAAAACCCAAGGGAACTTGCTATTGATGGAAATCGGAGATCACACAGACAGTCCCTCGTCTTTCTCCTTCGAGCCAGCAAGATAGTCATTCTGCCAATTAAACCAAGATGTGGGTATCCCTGAATTGGTTGGACATATAGGAGTGAAATTAAATGAATTAAAAACTCTAATAATGTGAGTATCAAGCCATTTAATTCATTGCTTACCCATTTTAATGTTTTGGTTTTTTAATTGTCCTAAGTATAGCTACACCCTCCATTTATCTTAGATAACAAGCCCAATTTTCATTAACTGTAGTGACTTCTTCAGAGCCCAATTAATATGTTAAAAGCTCCCCAGTTCATACTGCCTATGTGTGGACCTGTGAAATCTTCCTATTGTTAAAATTAGAAGGTGGTTTAAGAAGCAATAACTTCATGCCTGCCCGGTAGGTTGGGCCAGAGTGACTAATGTGTTAAGTCAATTTTCAGTGAAACAAGAGCAATGCTTAATTTATAAATTTACAACACCTTCCTCACTGAAAAAGGAACATGATCAAAACTCCTGAGGCTCAGGGAGAAAGGACAAAGACCAATGCAAGCATATACAGAAAGACTAAAACAAAGCAGCTGTTTGGCAACAGCCTACATGAGAAGGCAGGAAAGTGAGGTACAGCTAGGGAGCATGTTCTCTGGTTTTCTGGGTTGTTGTTCAGTCAATCATGTCCAACTCTTTGTGACCCCATGGACTGCAGCATGCCAGGCTTCCCTGTCCTTCACTATCTCCTGCAGTTTGCTCATACTCACTGAGGTTAACAGGAGTCAAAGATGGCAAAGAATGGAACTGAGAAAGATGCTTCCAGAAGAAAAGCCAGAAACGTGCCACACACAAGAGTCTCTGCAGGAAGGCAAGGGTGCACATTTCACAAGTGTAGCTGGGCAGGTATTCAACCAGAGGTGGGGATTTCCTAGGTTAGATGAACTAACCTAGAAGTCCTAACAAATTCTTTTTGGAAATACATTTCCTTGGCAGGTAGACACAGTTACTTAGCCAGCAATCCTTGTCTTGCATAATTGAATATTGATTGAAAAGATGCAGTTAGCGCCTTCTAAGTAAAGTAGGTGGGTGCCGTATGTGGGCAAGGACTCAATAGTCAGATCACAGAGCAAGGCTTCGTGCTAACAAATGAAGGGTCTGAGCATCTCATTGTCGTTAACACCGGCCCAGCTTGTTCCTTTTATAAATCATCATTGTTATTCCAGACACTGACCATCCTAACAATCCTATCAAATTCACTTGAACTCAATTCAGTAAAAGAAAATTAAAAAGATTCATCCAATTTGATACTTGAAATACCTGCAAATGGGCGAAATGTGTTTTATTGTCATTTGAAAGCAGAACTTCTTCAAAAGGCTAGGTTCACTTTGGGTCTTGAGAAGACATTCGCTGGAGTTAATTGCTACGTGAAATAGAGTCATTATATGGCAAAAGCATAATGAGATAATCAAGACTATTTCTAAAAATCAACAATTTAACCCTGGCAGTTTGGATGGACAGCACATCTGCTGATGGCTTAAAGAAAACACATCATTAAAGGCATATATATATATTTTCTTTAAATATATATATAAAAAATATATATATATAAAATATATATATATAATATATATATATATATATATATATTTTTTTTTTTTTTTTAAGTAGAGAAAAGGACCATCCTGTTAATTTCCTGTTGGATGACAAAACCTAGCTTTGGCAAGACTGCCTTGTGAAGGGTTGTTTACCACTTGGAAAAGGGTTTCCTATTAGGCATGTACTGAATATGTTGCAATGTCACAGAACAGCGTCAGCTGTATAGTTGCCAAAAATGACATCAATTCTCACCCCCACAAAGGCAGACATTGTTAGGGGTACCATTAACAAGGCACACACTTTTTCTTTCCTCTACTTTTCCTCTATGGAGTAAGAGATCAAGGCGTTCCAGTGGAATTATCTTTCCAGAGATGAAAAAATACTTTTAAAAAATTTGACCCACAAAGGTTTTAAACAATACAAAGGCTGGTGAAAAAATAAGATAAAAAAGACAGTAATGGATACAACTACAAACTTTTCACAGAAGAATATATAGACAGAAATAGAAATATAGGCAGACACACGTGTGTGTATACCCATGCGTATACACTCTTCTCACAACATGTTTACCAAATGAACTGTATTTTAATCCTCTAAAACTGTACACTGAGTTCATTATCCATTTTTCACAGTTTTCTATCTGATTTAAATATCACATATGAACCATGGACATTCAGTAAAGGTTTTCTAATCCTCTATGCTGCCTAATAGTCATTAATAAAATCTAGAATTACTTAATTATCTTTGAACAAAGGCCAAAATGACTATAATTTTTTGAGTAGCTTCTGTATGCCAGGTTCTTCCATTAGATACATAATTACTGCAATGTAATGCCTACAAGGTAGTTATGATTATCCTCTTATGTTACCAAGGAGAAAACTGAGTTCAGAGAGATCAACGGAGTAGACCAGGGTCACAAAGCAAGAAGGTGGACAAGCTGGTACTCAGAAACAGCTTCTGATTTCAAAATGTGCACTGCCTGTTACAAAAGCTGCCCATCACCACTCACATCCTATCGGAATAATTTCTACACTAATGACAAAAAATTACTGAGGATACATTAATAATTATAGTCTAGAAATTAACTGCTAAATGAGTATGTGACCTGCAATTCCCCAATAATAGATACCTGATGCAAGAGGCTGAAAGCATAGGAGGGAAATGAAGGAAAAGAGCAGGGAGGGAGAGGAAGGGAGGGAAAAGGAGATTTAGTGCTTTCATTCACTAATTCATCAAATATTTACTGAGTGCTAATTATGTCCCAGACGCTGATAGGAGCTGGATACAAAGTTTAGGAAAATAATTCATTATTTCTCACCTCACAGAGTTTCTAGGCAAGTGTGGGAGATTTTCACTAACCAAATAATCACTCAACAAAATATAAAATCACAACTCTGCTAATCCTGCCTGGCAGCAGTACACGGCACTATTCAAAGTGTGTTACAAGGGGATATGACACAGTCAAGGAAGGCCTGCCCGAGGACATAATAACAAAGGAAAAAACTTAATAATCATTAAGATGGAGGAGAGGGAACATGTTCAGACAATGGTAACTGCATGTTCAAAAGCCTGAGGCTGTGCTGAGGGTTGAACACTCATAAGTAAAAAGGACTTAAAGCAGCTGGCGAGGCTGGAATGCAGAGGGTGTGATGGAGCATGGAGGGAGACAAAGCAGGAAAGGTGGTTGGAGTTAAGGAGTTCTGGATTTTCCTAGGAGTACATAGAAGCCACTGAAAGTCATTGAACATTTGAAGGTGTTGAAAATGACTGGAGGACAGGGAAGCCGGGCATGATGTAGTTCATATGGTCACAAATAGTCGGACATGACTTAGCAACAGAACAACAATAGCGACAAAAATGACTGACTTTGTTTTATTATTTATTTTTTGGCTGTACTAGGTCTTCACTATGGTTCACGTGATTCTCTTGTTGCAGATGCTGCCCCAAGGCATATGGGATCTTAGTTCCCCAACCAGGGATCAAACTAGTATCCCCTGCATTGCAAGGCAGATTCTTAACCACTGGACCACAAGGCAAGTCCTGCCAAAGGACTGACTTTGTCAGACTATGATAGTGATAGCAAGTTCAGTTCAGTTCAGTCACTCATTCCTGTCCAACTCTTTGTGACTCCATGAACTGCAGCACACCAGGCTTCCCTGTCCACCACCAACTCCCAGAGTTTACCCAAACCCATGTCCATTGAGTCAGTGATGCCATCCAGCCATCTCATCCTCTGTCGTCCCCTTCTCCTCCTGCCCTCAATCTTTCCCAGCATCAGGGTCTTTTCAAATGAGTCAGCTCTCCGCATCAGGTAGCCAAAACTGGAGTTTCAGCTTCAACATCAGTCCCTCCAATGAACACCCAGGACTAATCCCCTTTAGGATGGACAGATTGGATCTCCTTGCAGTCCAAGGGACTCTCAAGAGTCTTCTCCACCACCAGTTGAAAAGCATCAATTCTTTGGCACTCGGCTTTCTTTATAGTCCAACTCTCACATCCATACATGACTACTGGAAAAACCATAGCCTTGACTAGATGGACCTTTGTTGGCAAAGTAAATGTCTCTGCTTTTTAATATGCTGTCTAGGTTGGTCATAACTTTCCTTCCAAGGAGTAAGTGTCTTAATTTCATGGCTGCAGTCACCATCTGCAGTGATTTTGGAGCCAAAAAATAAAGTCTGACACTGTTTCCACTGTTTCCCCATCTATTTCCCATGAAGTGATGGGACCAGATGCCATGATCTTAGTTTTCTGAATGTTGAGCTTTAAGTCAACTTTTTCACTCTCCACTTTCACTTAAGAGGCTTTTGAGTTCCTCTTCACTTTCTGCCATAAGGGTGGTGTCATCTGCATATCTGAGGTTACTGATATTTCTCCTGGCTATCTTGATTCCAGCTTGTGCTTCTTTCAGCCCAGCGTTTCTTATGATGTACTCTGCATATAAGTTAAATAAGCAGGGTGACAATATATAGCCTTGATGTACTGCTTTCCTGATTTGGAACCAGTCTGCTGTTCCATGTTCCGTTCTAACTGTTGTTTCATGACCTGTGACAGCAAGATGAGGATGCTATTGCAATCATCCAGTTGAGGCCAAGAGCTTGGAGGAGGGTGACAGCAGTGGAAACTTAGAGAAACAAAGAGAATTAAGAGATGTAGGACACTGTAACTATGATTATGCTTATGGGCTGTGGCTACAGTTACCACTATGGTTACAGTTATGGTTATCATATGGCCATGCAGGCTGAAGGGGAGAAAGGTTTAAAGAGTGACTCAGGTTTCTTGCTTGACTAACAAAACACATGGAGCTGTTATTCACTGAAGGAGGAGACAGAAGAGGATGAAGTCTGGTGGGACTTGATCATGTGTTGTAACCTTGACGTGTTGAGTCTACAGTGTCCCTTTGAAACATTCGAAAGGAAGTATCAGTTAGATAGGGCTCTGGCTGCGTGGTCCTGGAGATTAGAGGAGAGGTCTGGCTAGCAAGAGGAAGGCTGCAAGTCAAATGTAAATAGTGGTATGGCAGTTTTGAGAACTGCCCACCAAATATTTCCGGCTCTGTGTCCTCTGGGTATGTGGTTGGGTTGAACATCCTAACCTGAATTTATCAGTCAGGGGCTCATCAAAAACAGAAACCACTTTAACATTTAAACACAGGGAATTTAATACAGGGAACTGTTTACACAAGTGTTTAAAGAGCTGAGAGGCCAAACAGAGGATGGAGAGCAACAGAGAGTGACTCTTGTCTCCTGAGGATGTAGCAAAATAGTCAACAGGAAGCAGTATTAGCAGACCACAGAAGCCATTTGTGGAAGCTGAAAAAGCATCATGCCTGTCTGCTTGGAGTTGAAATCACAGAGAAGCTGCTGCTGCTGGAGACACCCTCCAAAACGGAAAGAGGGACAGAATGAACCAACACGTTTCTCCACTCTCTCTGCCCCTCCATTCTTGCATCAGTGCCTTTCAATAGCCAAAACCCCCTGGAAGCCAAAGAGCAAAAACATTTGGGAAATGCAGTCCCTTGAAAACCAGAGCAAGGTTTTGATGAAGGTGGAAAATGGACTCAACCCAGGTCCAAGAATGAGGACATAGGAAGCACAGGCCCCAGCTGACCCACAAAGGATGTGAAACCTATAACCTGAATGAGAAAGACATCTTTCTTTTAAGCCACTGAAATTCTGAGATTAGGGAATTGTTTGCTACTTTCAGCAAAACCTAGCCTATCCCGAAAGACACAAAAATCAGAACTGGTAAGTGGGGTGATGCCTCCCTGAACTTTAGAGGGTTGGCTGGCACTCAACTGATGAAACTAGTATTGAAAGCTAGAAGGATTATGATTGAAATAATGCACTGGAGACATATTAGGTAAAGCAGTTGTTAACAACTGTTTACAATGCAGATAATATACTTTCAAAATATATGACTGTTATCCTGATATAATTCTCAGATTTGTCATATGTCCTTACTTCCCCAACTTCTATGCCTCTCTAGCATAAGAGATTTTGGACTTCTGGATGGAATTTATGAAATGTCTCCCTTGAGAAGCAAGTAAGTTTGTTTCTGCTATCAGGCCTAACAGTTGAAAACTAGAAAAGCTAACTGCAGTGGTCATCAAATTTTTTTAAACTCTGCATTCTGGCTCCATGATAGGATTGCATTTTGGTGGGGTCATATGGCTTTTGTCCAAAGAGTTCTAAGTAGAAGTGATGTGTGTTACTTCCACATGGGATGATGGAACAGCTGGTGTGAAAACTCTAGAATTTTCTTTCCCTGTGACACAGAGGCTAGCAACATTTTAGATCCAAGTTAATCCATTAGCCTAGATGTCAAAAGACAACATGATATAGAGCTCCCAGCTGACCTACTAGGACATGTGCCATGAGTAAGAAATAATCTTTATGGTTTTAATTCACTGAGAGGTGCGGTTGTTTGTTATGATGATAACCCAGATCATTCTGTTTTATACAAGTGGTAATTAAAGCCAGGCATGTAAAATGAATGAGATTGCCTAGAAAGAGAATAGATTGTGCTCAGGAGAATATACTGCCAACAGAGTCAGAGAATAAAAAGAGAAAGGAGGACAAAAGCTAGAAGTTTCTGCCTCAGAAGCAATCTGAAGAGGGTGCTTCAGGAAGAAAAGAATGGTCAAGTGTCCATTACTGCTAAGAGATCAAGTATCAAAGAGGGAAAATTTCTACTGGATTTAGCAACAAGTTGGTCATGATCTCAGCAAGAAGTCTTTCACTGAATGAAGGAGACAAAGGCCAAAACAGCACGGTTTGAGGACTAAGTGGGAGTTTGAGGAAATGAAGAAAGAGTGTAAACAACTCCTTTGGAAAGCTTCCATGGAGGAGAGGTTGAATGCACCGAGAGACAGCCTTAAAATACGTATCTTGAAACAATTAAGACTTGTGCCCAACATAAATCATCTCCATGGCATAAAGTATCATCTACAGTATAATTATTTAGAATTCTACTTGCTGAGGTGGGATAACAATCACCTTTAATGTAAAATTGAAAGCACTCTGTGATTCTTTTAGAAATCTGCTCTGTACTTTTGTTTTGCATTTTTGTTTTTTTCAGAGATGTGCTTTATTAGTTCTCCATTAGTTCACAAATCAAATGGTAGAATTAAACATACAAGACAGCTTTTTTAGAAAGAATCACTGTTTTCTAAATTACTTTGTGAATATAATACTTATAGTCTAATTATTCATCAATTTTAACAAATATTCCACATAGTGAAAAATGTTAATAATAGGAGAAACTGTTTTAATGTAACTGTGATTGTCAACTTCATCTGAAAAAAAAATGCTAAGAGTCAGAAAAATGTTAAAAAAAAATGAAAGAGTCTAGTTCAACAAGTATTTAAATAAAATATAAAATAATTCTTTACAAAAAATGAAGTTGACAAATTTTATGAATATAGGATATTCAATTTAAATTATAATTAAATATAATTTTAAACACAAATTTGAAATGAAATAAGATACCATTTTTCACCTACCAGATTAGTAAAAATGGATGTGGAAAACTGACTTCTTAAATTTGGAGAGTCATTTGGCAATACATATTGAAATTTAAAATACACGTACCCTCTGACCTAACAATTCCACAGCCTGGAATCTATGCTGTACATACACTTAGAGAAGAATGCCAAGAATGTATACAAAAACTATTATGGAAAACTGCTTATCATGGGAGGAAAAAGACAACAATGACAAAAACAACAGAAACTTGCTTTTGGTTTTTTTTTTTTTTTTTTAAGAGAAATATATGCACCTGCAAGTTCACAGCTAAACTTAACCACAAGGGATACCTGCAGATTGTAACATTATTATTTAGACTTCCATATGTTTGCCTCATGATCAAATTTGGTTCTATCAGGCAGAGATGTGTTGTCCACACAGCATGTAGTTTATATATAGAAAAGACTGCACCGATTCCATGTTACAAAAAAAAAATAGTTATTGCAAAAAAGCACTTTTTTTTTTTTACTCGTTTCACTTATATTCTCAGTGTATAGCTCTGTGCTAAGAACATCCACTGCACACACTTTCACTATTTTCTGATGGCATCCTTCAGTCAAAAAATATAATTGCTAACAAACTAATTAGCAGCCCATTGTTGACGAAATGGTCAGTCCCTAACATTTTAAATAATTTTCTATTTTTTTGTAGCCCTACAAAATAGAATGCACTATCCAAAGGAAAGATTCATACTGAATGTACAGCTTTTAATTTCCGGTTTGCCACGTTGTATGTACATATTTGCATTTAAAGGCAGCAAGGGAAATACTATGAAATTTAATAATAGTAATAACAACGTCAACAACCTTTCATCAAATGCCTAGAATGAACCAAATCTGTGTTAGGTGAATTATATATCTTAATTCAAATCCTTTCAATAAACTTAAATGTTAGGTGTTATAATTCCTGTTTTACACACAAAGTGTACTAGTTTAAGTACATACAGATAGAAGGCGAACCAGCCAGGATGCTAATCTAACCAAGCCCCTAGGTCACCAAAGAGTGGATATTTTTCATTACAAACACAAATAGTCAACCTCCAGATTGACAAGGTAATAGGCATAGAGATTTATTCAGCTTTGTGAAAAGTGTGGCATATTTTAGAAAGAAGTATTCTACCTAGAGCTAGAAGGTAGAAATTTGTTTTAGAGTCTGATAAAGATTGTTATTAAGACCCTCAAGTAGAACTCGATTATGTAGCATTGACAAAAGAAACTCTATAATGAAAAGGTCTTATTTTTCAAAACATTTCACCTATTTATCTCAAAGGACCTTCTGAGTTATCACACAGTAGGCAAAATAACAACAGTAAAAATAATTCAAAACAATTTTTACAGTGAGACAATAAATAGGGATGGAAAATCCTCTCATTCTCCTATTAATATTTATTCCTATTTTTCTATTAAATGCTTTCAAATTTACCACTTGCTGAGTGAACTTACATGTAAGACAACTGGTCTCATGTTTGTATATAGGGCACATTCATAATTAAAGGCTATTTTCTATACCATCCCACTAATATAAAATCATAATTTAATTTTAAAATGCATCATGCCGAGAATGTGGTTCACATCCTGGCTTTATCATTAACTCCCACCATGGGTAGGACTATCAAAAATTTACAAGGTTATTTTTTCTAAAACTAGCTAACAGAGAAACTTCCCCTGAAGTTCCAAACCATGAAGTGCCTTCAGAATGGACATACAATGTTTTTGTTTCATGGGTAAAATTCACTATCACGCATTCTGTTGAGTTTCTATTTAGCTGGTTGTCACATTTCCAAGCACCAATCAAACAAGCAGCTTGATATGGGGAAATGGAAGCACCTTTAAAATCAGAAAATGAGTCTTTAGGTACTGATAATGTACAAATATTATTGTTTTTGACAAGCCATGGAGACCCGTATAAGCCCTGTTTCCCTACTGTTACAAATTAAATAATAATACATAATTCAAAGAGTCATGATGAGAATAAAATGAAAAAGCACCTTGAAAGCTATAATATCAACTTCCATAAATATGTGAGTTATTATAACATGACAGATATTGTACAAAGAGTAGTTCATTCAATGGATAACTGCTAAAATACTTTAAATACTTTAGTTGTTTGCTGGCCAAAGAAAACAGTTTTTGTCCATGGTAAAAAAGATATTGTTCTACAAAAAATGAAGAAAAAGTATAATAAAATCTCAACTTTTCAAATAAATACAAAGAACTCAAATCACAAATCTAGAAATAGTTCAGCTTTACTTTTGACACATCCTAAATTTGTATTCAGCCAATCTTACCTAATAAAACTTTACTACTGTTATTGTTATCATTTCTGTAAATATACACTAAATGAGGATGGTCCTGGAAGACTTGGAGAATGATCCTGGGAAGAAAAAGCTGAACAGTTTTTCTAGGTACCAAAGGAATAATTATGCTGGAATGGATGTTGATTTCAATGAAGATGCATATGACCTCAGCATCTCAAGATAAAGACATTTTGAAACATGTGACTATAAAACCTAAAAAGGAAGCAATACGTGAACCGTGAACTTCCAGATGTTCAAGCTGGTTTTTGAAAAGGCAGAGGAACCAGAGATCAAATTGCCAACATCCACTGTATCATGGAAAAAGCAAGAGAGTTCCAGAAAATCATCTATTTCTGATTTACTGACTATACCAAAGCCTTTGACTGTGTGGATCACAATAAACTGTGGAAAATTCTGAAAGAGATGGGAATACCAGACCACCTGACCTGCCTCTTGAGAAACCTATATGCAGGTCAGGAAGCAACAGTTAGAACTGGACATGGAACAACAGACTGGTTCCAAATAGGAAAAGGAGTATGTCAAGGCTGCATATTGTCACCCTGCTTATTTAACTTATATGCAGAGTACATCATGAGAAACGCTGGGCTGGAAGAAGCACAAGCTGGAATTAAGATTGCCAGGAGAAATATCAATAACCTCAGATATGCAGATGACACCACCCTTATGGCAGAAAGTGAAGAGGAACTAAAAAGCCTCTTGATGAAAGTGAAAGAGGAGAGTGAAAAAGTTATCTTAAAGCTCAACATTCAGAAAACTAAGATCATGGCATATGGTCCCATCGCTTCATGGCAAATAGATGGGGAAACAGTGGCAACAGTGGCTGATTTTATTTTTTTGGCTCCAAAATCACTGCAGATGGTGATTGCAGCCATGAAATTAAAAGACACTTACTCCTTGGAAGGAAAGTTATGACCAACCTAGACAGCATATTAAAAAGCAGAGACATTACTTTGCCAACAAAGGTCTGTCTAGTCAAGGCTATGGTTTTTCCAGTGGTCATGTATGGATGTGAGAATTGGACTGTGAAGAAAGCTGAGCACCAAAGAATTGATGCTTTTGAACTGTGGTGTTGGAGAAGACTCTTGAGAGTCCCTTGGACTGCAAGGAGATCCAACCAGTCCATTCTGAAGGACATCAGCTCTGGGTGTTCTTTGGAAGGACTGATGCTAAAGCTGAAACTCCAATCAATACTTTGGCCACCTCATGTGAAGAGTTGACTCATTGGAAAATACCCTGATGCTGGGATGGACTCGGGGCAGGAGAAGGGGACGACAAAGAATGAGATGGCTGGATGGCATCACCGACTAGATGGACATGAGTTTGGGTAAACTCCAGGAGTTGTTGATGGACAGGGAGGCCTGGCATGCTGAGATTCATGGGGTCGCAAAGAGTCAGACATGACTGAGCAACTAAACTGAACTGAGCTGAAAAAGCCTACCAGTAAAATTACTTCCTTATATACTCTATAAAAATTCTTTCAAAGAAAATGATTTTATTATTTGAGCCTATTCCAGCCTATGAGTAGCTGTTTTGCATTCCTCATACTTTCTCAAATTCTACAAACATAGAAATACACAATGTAAATAAAAATAGAATTACATTATTCACTAATTACTCCAGCTTTGTTGATAGCAGCTTTTACTGTTTCTTGCAAGGCCATTCAGTTGATACGCAATGCAAAGGGGAGAGGGGTAAACATGCAGAAAAAATCTTCAGAGTCAAAAGCACCTCTAATATTTAAAATGAATAATTTCATTTTCATTAGATCATTAAGGTGATATAATTTTAAAACAACAAATGAAGTGATGTGTCCAATTTCCCTAAGGCTATAGGGGTATTTATTAAAGGCTTAAAATAATTCTGATCATTTTCTACTTTAGTAAACAGCATTAATTTTGATGTTGTTCAGTGAGTATGTGGATGTTTTCTAGGACTAGGGGAAATGTTCTGCAGCTAACCAAACATCCAGATGCATTTTCTTTTCCAAGTATTCACACTGTATTTTAGTATGGCAATCACAAATGAAGACCAGTATTTTCAGTTCATCAATGCTTAGAAATCTCGCTAGAGAAAACTGGAAAGGGTTAGGATAAAAGAGCTGTCTTGTTGCACGTCTAGAAGAATGCTAACAATTGGGGGGGAAGTCAATTCTAATGGTTTTCCTTAATTATTTCTCCTTAATAAAATAAAAAAATATTTGTTTTAAATGTCTTCAACACTCTTCAGAGATAAAAATTTAAATTCATAAGGTTGTGTTTTATAACTTCAATTGAATATGTTATAGATTTACTGAGCATGTGTGACTGAGGCAGAGTTGATATATTGATAGAAACAGAAGTGAGCAAGACATGCCCAATCCCTGATCCCACAGATCTTTCAAGCCATGAAAAACATGTTAATTTCATCAATTCAGTTCAAAAATTCAACTCGTGTAGGATAACTGAAGTTCACTAAGGAAAATGCAAACTATAAAAGAGAAATCTCTATTACTGTTAGTGGCAAGATCCCAATGATTCAATTCAACTCCATCAAATGCATTTCTTGAACTATGTCACACAAGCAGGTTCATTTGCATCTTGGTTTCATTTTAAAATAACCAGTGCTACTTTAAAAATAAAAGGACATCCATGAAGTAAACCTTAAGTAGGAAAAAATTTTAAATCCTACTTTGTAAACATTCGTAAAGGAGAATTATACAACTTACAATGGAAAATGTTCCTACTTAGAGTAACCTAAATGACCTCATTTAAAAAAAAATATGTTGCCAATAAATGTAACACAAACCACCATCTCCTGTGTACTAGTAAGACAGAAAAAAAATCAAACGCTGCTAATTAAAAGATGACACATTATAGATTTTCAGATTAAATCCTGATTTCAGAGATGTGAAATATGTACTTAGAATCAATGAAACATGGTAGCTTTTTGTTTGCTTGCTCTATTTACATAAAACATTTAAAAATTAACCCAATAGAAGTTCATAAGCAAGTTCATTCAGTAATGTAAACTCAGCCTAGTTCCACAAATTAGAAGATTATTAGGTAATTATTATGTCACTTATAAAATACCAGAGAACAAATTATCGGTAAGTACAACCACAATTGTGTTATGATATATAAATTCTAGGTACACGTTGATGGCATTGACTGGTTAGCTACAATATTAAAAAACAAAGATGATTTGAGAAGACAGGCCTTACCAGACAGGATGCTGGGGCAAAGATCAGGATGGGTTTTCACCAAGGAGCTGAGGCAGTTAAAGTTATAATTAAAGAAGATTATTGATCCAGTCATATAAGCTGATTTTTGTCAATAGAATACTATACAAGCCAAATACTCTAGGCTTCCCTCATTGCTCAGTTGTTAAAGAATCCACCTGAAATGCGGGAGACCCCAGTTCAATTCCTGGGTCAGGACGATCCACTGGAGAAAGGACAGTCTACCCACTCCAGTATTCTTGGGCTTCCCTTGTGGCTCAGCTGGTAAAGAATCTGCCTGCAATGTGGGAGACCTGGGTTTGATCCATGGGTTGGGAAGACCCCCTGGAGAAGGGAAAGGCTATCCACTCTAGTATTCTGGCCTGGAGAATGCCATGGACTGTATAGTCCATAGGGTTGCAAAGAGTCAGACACCACTGAGCGACTTTCACTTCACTTCACTTCAAATACTCTAATAGTGCATTGTTTAGTTGGTGAAAGTTAACCAGTTTGATATTTAAAATCATAACTTTCTTTATTGCAACCAATTTCCCAGGCTCCCAAAGTTAAAGGCTCTGCCATTATCTGTGATTTTGTTTAGTTTTGTTCCCCATTTTAGAGACAAGGGAAGAACCTTCGGGGATTCAAGAAATATCTCATTTTAAAATGATAACATAGTTAATAGTTATGCTTATCAATGTGAGATTAATTTAGAAAGTAAATCAAAGCCACAAATTTAAAACTCTCCATTCTTTTCAAAGCTTACAAATTTAGTCAGTATTCAACAATTTAAATCATCAAAAAACTAGTAAAATCACACAAAGTGTTAGGTACTTAACTTATAGCTGAGGACCATAAAGTAAATAAAATATGATTCCTTTCCTCGAGAATACTCCCAAATTTATGGACTGGTCAACAAACACATACATGGCATTACATACTATTTATACCAATAATTTGGCTTCTAACAACTCACAATATGCAGAAAAAGGAAATCAATTTCCCTGCTGTTTTCTGATAGACTAGAAAGTGTTAGAGTTCAATTGAGTTTACAACAACAATGCAGATACTCTAACACACGGAACTATATGCAATATTTTGCAATAACCTTTAAGGGAAAAAATCTGAAAAGGAATATATATGTGTGCATCTCTGTGTGTGTAACTGAATCACTGCACTGTACACCTGAAACTAACGAGATATTGTAAATCAACTATACTTCAATAAAAATTTGTTATTCAAAAAATTTTAAGTCTAAAAATTACAAATGATACAGAGGGTGTAGAGAAAAGGGAACACTCATACACTGCTGGTGGAAATGCAAGTTGGTGCAGCCACTATAGAAAACAGTACAGAGGTTCCTCAGAGAACCGAAAATAGAACTACCACATGATCCAGCAATACCACTTCTGGGCACAAACCCAGACAAAACTATAATTCAAAAAGATATATGTACCCCTATGTTCATAGCAGCACTGTTTACAGTAGCCAAGATATGGAACAACCTAAATGTCCATGGAGAGATGAATGGATAAAGAAGATGTGGTACATATATACAACAGAATACTACTCAGCCATAAAGAGTGAAATAGTGCCATTGGCAGCAACATGGATAGACCTAGAGATTTTCACACTGCATGAAGTAAGTCAGAAAGAGAAAGAAAAATACCATATGAAATCTCATATATGAAATCTACAATATGACACAAATGAATCAACATATGAAACAGAAACAGACTCACAGAGAATAGACTCATGGTTGCCAAAGTGGATGGGCAGTAGGAAAGGGATGAATTGGGAGTGTAGAGTTAGCAGATAAATACTATTATATATAGACTGGATAAACAAGGCCCTACTGTATACCACAGGGAACTGTATTCAATATCCTGCAATAAACCATAATGGAAAAGAATATAAAAAATGTATTTAAATATAACTGAATCACTTTGCTGTGCAGCAGAAATTAACACATTGTAAATCAACTATACCTCAATAAAAATAAACAATAAAATCAAAAAATCAGAGTTTCCTTGCTGGTTTCTGATAGATTAGAAAATGTTAAAATTCAATTGAGTTTATTACAGAACAGTACAGATACAGTTGCAACACAGTAAAAGACATCAGGCTTTTTACAGTATCCAACAACATAAATCCATAAATTTCTGTGCCTTTTCAAAGGCACTGGCTATGTTTACCATGATGAAAAATGTTCATAAATTAACCCATATATGATCTAATATCCTTCCATTTCTTCAAAGTGAAAGAATTGAGAAAGTGCCAAAAATCACTTTCATGCAATAGTGAACAGAATATTATAAACACTGAATTTAGACTTAAACATGTGAGATTCATATCCTAGAACTACCATTTATTCTGAAAACTCAATGCTTTAGAGTCTTAATTGCCCCTATGAAATGTGCAATGTGCAAAAGTAGTCAGTATCATTTTTCCATGAATGAAAGCATTTTTCAGTGAATAAGTCTATGAAGTCCTGAGGAGATGGGTGCACATTTTGGTTTTTTTCTGCTTCTTTTCCCTTAAAGGAGGTGTCAAATTATAGTAAATGGAACAATGAGTCACCAAAGATGTTCATGTCCAAATTTCCAGAACCTATGAACATGTTTCCTTACATGGCCAGAAAGATTTTGCAGATATGATTAGGAATTTTGAGATTATCTTGGATTATCTGAGTGAGCCCAAAAGGATCCTTCTAAGTAAAAGAGGGCAGTAAGAGAGTCGGAGAAGTAGATGTGAGCATGCAAGCAGACATCAAAGTGATAAGACTGGGGCTTTAAAAATGGAAAACAGTTAGTTCAGTTTGGTTCAGCCACTCAGTCGTGTCCGACTCTGCAACCCCATGAACCACAGCACGCCAAGCCTCCCTGTCCATCACCAACTCCCGGAGTTTACCAAACTCATGTCCATTGAGTCAGTGACGCCATCCAGCCATCTCATCCTCTGCCATCCCCTTCTCCTCCTGCCCCCAATCCCTCCCAGCATCAGGGTCTTTTCCAATGAGTCAACTCTTCACATGAGGTGGCCAAAGTACTGGAGTTTCAGCTTCAGCATCAGTCCTTCCAATGAACACCCAGGACTGATCTCCTTTAGGATGGACTGGTTGGAAGACAAGCCACACACAAAGGAATGTCACAACCTCTAGAAGTTGGAAGAGGAAATGTTCTTTCCTAGAACCTCCAAAAAGAACTCAGCCTTACCAATACATTGATTTTAGCCCAGTGAGACCTGTGTCGGCCTTCTGACCACCAGAACTATAAAATAATAATTTGTATTATTTTAACCCACTATGTGTTGTTTTTGTTGTTCAGTTGCTCAGTCGTGTCTGACTCTTTGTAACCTTATAGACTGTACCACACTAGGCTCCTCTGTCCTCCACTATCTCCTAGAGTTTGCTCATACTCATGTCCATCGAGTTGGTGATGCTATCCAACCATCTGCCGCTCCCTCCGCCTTCCATCTTTCCCATCAACAGGGTCTCAATGTGTTGGCTCTTCGCATCAGGTGGCCAAAGTACTGGAGCTTCAGCTTTAGCATCAGTCCTTCCAATGACTATTCAGGATTGATTTCCTTTAGGATTGACTGCTTTGATCTCCTTGCTGTCCAAGGGACTCTCAAGAGTCTTCTCCAACAGCACAATTCAAAGGCATCAATTCTTCAGCACACCACCTTCTCTATGGTCCAACTGTCACATCTGGACATGACTACTGGAAAAACCATAGCTTTGACTAGACGGATCATTGTCAACAAAGTGATGTCTCTGCTTTTGAATACACTGTCTAGGTCTGTCATAGCTTTCCTTCCAAGGAGCAAGTGTCTTTTAATTTCATGGCTGCAGTCACCATCCACAGTGATTTTGGAGCCCAAGAAAGTAAAATCTGCTAAGCATGTGATACAGCAACCCTGAGAAATACACATACCATGGGAGAGTGCATAGCTGGAATCTACCCACAGGGTTGCATGACTTGAAGCCAACCGTTCCCTATTTCAAGTAGAGAAGTTGAATTGGGGTGCTCTCTCAGATGTTCTCCTCCTCAAAAGTATTATAATTAAGCACACCTTCTCCTTTCTTTCTCTTTTCCCCTCTTCAATGCTTCCTCCTTTCTTTGGATTAAAAGAGTTACTTCCTTTCTGTTGTATTTTATGCTTTAGGAAGAAGGTAATTCCTTGTGCAAGCTGGCCTGGTAGAAACTGCTGAGGAATAATGAGGCCCACTTATCCTGACAAGTCATGTCAGCTGCTTTCCTTCACTGACAATAAGTGCGGAACTTCTGTTGCCCACTCCAATTTTCCCTCAGTCTATTTTCCAGGTCTCAAAATACACAGACAGAAGTTACATAGGACTCCAGTATGAACTCAAAGTCCCTAGAGAGTAGTTAGTTTCCTGGGCAATTATATGTAAAAATGTCCTCATCAAGATGATTTCTTTAAAGGCTGTCTTCAGCTCTAAAATTTTAAAAATTCATGATTTTTCATCCCCAATTATAAGCTAGGGAATTTATAAAAAAAAAAAATTTGTGGTTTCTCTGGATAAGGCTACTAACAACACATTCAACCTTGAACCAAAAGGGTCAACTAAACTACATATAACAATAGTCAGAAGCTAAAAAGTACATTTATGCTTTCTTCAACTCTAAATTAGAACAGTTTTAAGAGAAGTCTTGAATCCAGGAATAATACTTAATAATAACCCTGGAGTGCTAAGACTAATTCTTTTAACAATAAACTTTGTGACAATAATAAACCCAAGTATTCAGCATTTTAAAGTAACAAGTTTATGTTTTTATTTTTAACTAATAAGGAAACAATATACTACAAGTACCCATACCCTTGTGAAAGAAGGCTGCAAAAGTTCTCTGGGTAAGATGACACAGTAATTCCACTTTGAGGTACTTACTGTCAAACACTGAAAAGAAGTATTTGAATACTTATACATGAATGTTCAGACCATCAATATTCAAAAGGAGTGAATAGTGGAAACAGCAAAGGAGCCAAAAAGTGGAAACAACTTAAATGTCCATCAACAGATAAATGAATAAATAAATGTGGTATGCCCATACAATGGAATACTATTCAGCCATAAAAATTATAAAGTACTGATACATGCAACAACATGGATGAACCTCAAAAGCATGCAAAGTAAAACAATCCAGACACAAATGCCATGTATTGTTTGACTCCATAAAATATCCAGAGTAGGTAAATCTATAGAGACAGAAAGCAGACTAGTGGTTGCCAGGGCCTGAGAAGGCAGGGAAATTGGAATAACTTAGTATATACATGTTTTCTTTTGGGGGTGATGGAAACATTTGGAACCAGATAAAACTGATGGTTGCAGAACATTCTAAATGTTCTAAACAACACTGAATTGTGCATTTTTAAATGGTTAATTGCATACTATGTGTATTTCACTTCAATTTTAAAACAAAGCTCTAGGGTTAGACAGAACTGAATTCCCTTTTGGTCCTGCTACCACCTAAAACGCAGCCTTTGGCAAGTTACTTAAATTATCCACTCAGCTTTCAGGATTAATGTGAAGATTAAATGAAATACTCTAATTACAGGATCTGATGCATAGCAGAGTATTAGAGAAATGAAAATTCCCTTCTCTGGACCTCTTTTCCCTCCTCTACATATTGAGATTTTGTAATGCCAATATATAAACATAAATAAGCAGTAAGTTAAAGAAAGAACAAAGACTGGCAAACAAGACATTGCCATGCAATTTTTAGAAACTTATCCCGAGGAAGTAATCAGATGAAAATAGGATCTTTGACACTCTGAAAGTATGCATCACACACACTCCCATAGAGATTATACATATCTAAGTGTTGTTGGTACTAGAGAGAAAATGTGAAAAAGCAAAGGTTCATCAATAAGAGATTGGTTAAGTAAATTCAGACATCAATAGACTATGCAGTCAGCCATTCTAATCATGATGTGATTTGTGCTTAATGACTCTGAAAGATCCATGCAGTAAGTTGGCAAAGGGGGGAGTGGAAGACAATTTCAAAATTCTTACATCCCACAATCCTTTTTATACCACATAACAAAAGAAGAAAAGACTATGTATAAGAATACACACATAAAATGTAAGCATCTTGAAATGCTGGTATTAAGGATGAAATTTTAATACATTCATAGTAAGAAAGTCAATAAAAACATATGTACTTTGAAAAAAGATGTAAATAAGAAAATTTAATAACATACCTTTCTCATTAACAAACAGTATAAAATTAGTTGACTTATAAATACATTTCCCCCTATTTCTGATGTAAAAGATTTTATATTGCATTTGTAGGACTTATAGAGCAGAGTTTTCCTTTGTAAGAAATAAATACACCATTTATTGGCTGTGTGACTTCTGAGAAACTAGTTAAGCTCTATACATCAAAATGGTAAAAAGCTGAATTATATAATTGGTACAAGAGTACCAGTCTGTCACCTAAGAGGTAAGTAACCAGGGTCAGAATTCGAGTCATCAGACCTATAGAATGCTACCAAAATCCTCTAAATACAATACTAGCCCTCAAGAAAAGTCAAAATACAAGAGTTAGTGTTCTTAATATCCACACAGAAGATAAAAGGATCTCGCACACTGCAGCACACCCATGTGAACTTGTAAACCCTCTCCTTTTCTGGGTGTTTAATTTGTGATGAAGCTGGTATCTTCTAAAAAATCAGGAAACTGTATAGAGATAAATGCAAATGAGAACTCTCCCTATATCAAACCCTAATTTTTACATTTTTTTAAGAACTGAAGGATGCTTTAAAATCATTTAGCAGGCAAATTTAGAGGATACAGCAATGAAATGAAGAAAAAAAAAAAAGAAAATGTGGTGGATTAAAAATGAACCATGGTGGGGAAAAAAGTGTAGTGGGCTTGTTACCATTTAAGGTATTTCAACAGTCAAGAATTTCCATTATCAGGGAGGTGAGTTGTAATTGATCCCTTCTACCAAAGTACTTTGTTTAACAATGATGATTAATGATTCAAAAAGTAGTAGGACCCTAAACGAAGTCAGCAGCACTCATGAAACTGATGAATAGAATGTAGCTGCCACAGTGTACGTCAACCAGTTAAATTTCTACGAAGGCTGTGGGACTTGCAGCTTTGCAGACATACATCCCGTATCATGAAGAGTTTTAATCAGCACAATCTAAGCATCTTGTCTATATATCTGTCCTTATATGGTTTCTAATTATTTTTTAACATGGCTGTGTCAGCAACAGGTCTCCCTTATAATTCTACTTACTGTCCTCATATCTGATGGTACCTTCCCCATTCCACCCCTGTATTCCCCACAGCACTTAGCAAAATGCTGGACATTTCACAGATGCGCACACATATGTATTGGCTTCAGTTAAAACAAAGAGACAATATAAGCAGCAAATAGGTCTTGTCATGCAGCTTGTCTCTCAATCTAACATCAATGCCTATTTACACCAACCCACTGGGGCTTGGCAAACACACAGAGAATGGCTGTACATGCTCAAGCAACCATTATACGACACGTTAGAGGAGCAGTGAAGGGTAAAAAAAGATGGTTTGAGGATGCCCTCAAATGTATCTTTGGACATCATTATGAAACTTGGAAAAATAAGCTGCAATAGTTGGTGTAGGTTACAGAACGGAGAAATGGGATGACATGTTGTCAACATTTACAGTCCAGAAGTAGAAAAGGAAGAAACACCAAGAAAACAACTGCTCATTGCTGCAATATTGTAAGTCAAGAATAACCTTTACGAAATGGCAGCATATATGATGGTTAGATGTCTAGTCATTTCAGTCAGAGCCCATGTACGTTGCTGTTGTTTAGTCATTAAGTCATGTCCAACTCTGCGACTCCATGGACTGTAGCCCACCAGGCTCCTCTGTCCATGGGACTGTTTTGACAAGAATTCTGCAGTAGATTGCCATTACCCACCACAAAAAAAAGTATGTCCATCTTCCCATCACTTTCAATCATTACTTATGAATTTCCCTATATATACCAACCAGGCTATTTCTCGATATATGTATTATGCACTAAAATTAAAATGAAGACGTACTTATTTCTTACTTGTTTTAAACCCATATTGCCAGGCACACTGACTTGAGGATTTAAGCATATAAAATGTGCAAACTTAATATAAAAATAGAGCTGGATATTTTTCAAATTCAGTAAGTTAGTGTAGAAATCAAATTCTTAATGAATCATGCATGCCACAAAACTTATGTATTTCTCCAACTTTAAAAAGAACCAAGTTTTGATTTTTTCTTTTTTTCAAGCTATTAAAACATAAATTTACTTTGATCCAAGAAAAAAAGTAGAATTCTGAAATGGCTATTTTTCCCAAAATAATTATATCTCCAAGAGGACCATATTTTCCCAAGCCAAAATTAGGACACATAGCTTGAAATGCAGGCAGATAATTCAGACTATTTGAAAATCAGGACAGTTAAAACAAATCTAGGATAAATGACCAGTGCACTTATTTTAACTTAGGTAATGAAAACCATTCACATACAAAACATTCCTCTCTCAAAATATTTTGTTGGCACAAAGTCAATAATTTAAAAAGGAACCACGATTACTGTTTTCATCATTATATCTGCAGAATCTGTCTCCATAACTGACAAACAGTAGATATTTAATTTATATTGTTTCTTTGAATAAATGTGAGGGAAGGGGAGACTGTGTGTGTGAAAGAGAGAGAGGGAGGCAAAGGGGAAAGACAGAGAGATGGAGAGAGAGATTTTCCCACAACACAAAAGAAGCACCTTGGCCAACAAGAGACATTTATTTTATCTCACTGAGCCCCAGAATAATAAAGCAAATATAGTCATTGTTAAAGAAGAAAACATATGATTAGAAAAACACTATACTGTCAATTGTAAAGCTGAATAAGCTTCTACTGAGGTTGAAGAGTAATATTATTTTAAAGTATTTAATTTAATAAACAACCGTATTCTGTGATTTCAAAACAAAATTCAAAAGACAATGATTTGGTTCAGTGTTAATCTAATACAACACACCTGTAACACAGTAGAATAAACCTTATCCTTCTCTACTATGTTTCAGAAAATCAAGATTCTTATTTGATTATATAAACCCAGCTAAAGATGCAGATTTGTCATAAATTTCAAAAACTGTAACCATACACATGGCTTTCACAGTTTAAACTAAAGTTACTAGGCCAATGAAACAGGTTACACCCATCCTTATAGTCAATATCAGTTAAGACAATTTGTGAAACAGGCATATTCATTTACTCATTTACATATTCAACATCACAGATCTACAATGTTGAAAACATGAAGTGTGAAGCAGACAGTGGAGTAAGAGAACAAAGCTTGCAACTCCAAAATACCTCTTAAGCATGTGGATTACTTCCAACTGAAAACAGTCAAGGTTCAAAAGACTCACGAAGAAATTCTGACCTTCTCCCTAAACTGCTTAAAAGAATCAAAACTACAATGAGGTATCACCTCACACTGATCAATACGGCCATCACCAGAAAGTCTACAAATAATAAATGCTGGAGAGGGTATGGAGAAAAAGGAACCTTCTAAACTGTTGGTGGAAATGTAAATTCATGAAGCCACTATGGAGAGTACTGTGGAGGTTCCCTTAAAAAACTATGAGTAGTGCTACCATATGATCCAGCAATCCCATTCTTGGGTACATATCTGGACAAAATTGTAACTCAAAAAGATACATGCACCCCAACGGTCACTGCAGCACTATTTACAATGTCCAAGACATGGACACAAGCTAGATGTGCATCAACAGACAAATGGATATAAGAAGATGTGGTATACTTATACAATGGAACATTAGTCATAAAAAAGAATGAAATAATGACATTTGCAATAACATAAATGGACCTAGATATTATCATATTAAGTGCAGCAAACCAGAGAGAAAAATAAGTATCATATGATATCACTCATTATATGGAATCTAAAAAAAGTATGCAAATGAATGTATATACAAAAGAGAAATAGACCCACAGACATAAAAAACAAATTTATGGTTATCAAAGGGGAAAGGGGGGAGGGGAAGGATAAATTAGGAATTGGGAATTAACATATATACACTACTACACTACTATATATAAAACAGACAGCCAACAAGGACCTACTGTATAGCACAGAAAATGTAATATATATTGTTATATATATATATATATATATATATATATATAGTACTAGCCTATAAAAGAATCAGTTTGCTGTACACAATTTTGTAAATAAACTACACTTCAATTTTAAATTTAAAAAAAAAAGAATACAGATAGCAGACCTGTGCCAGGAAGGGAGCTATCATCATAGATAACTATAGTATATGAAGTAGGTGTGGTAGACAGGAATCTAGTTAAGTGTGTTTGTTGAAATTCTGCCATATGCTTCATTTTCTCTCCATGGTCCAGCAAAGGTTTGTTTTCCCATCTCCACGTGAATTGCCTTCCCCTCCTTTGAAGTCCCAACCTACTACCCCTAACATCTTCGGTCTTCAGCTGAAGATGGTATTCAAGGTGGGATTTTGGCCATTTTACTGAGTTACTCATTTCTTCTGGGTCAGTCTCATGTATACAGGTTATTAAAACTTTTGTTTATTTTCTTCCATTAATCTATTTCAATTTAATTCTTAGACCACCCAGGAAATCCAGGAAGGGTAGAGGAAAACATCTGCCTTCCTGACAGTGGTCAACAAGAGTCATGGATCATGCCCTTCACGTCAGTTTAGCACATCCCACCTCGCCTCTCCCCTATCAGGCCCCTGGGCTCATGTGGTGCTCAGCTGTCTCTAGCCTCAGAAGACAGGGATCAGGAAAAAGCATTTTCACAGTAAGATATTTGCCACTAAATGTGTTATCCACATAGAGAGTACTGGCCTTTTAAGAGAGGACCTTGGAAAATAAGCAGAAGGCTCACAAGCAGGAATAATTTTTTAAAGGACTGAAAAGATGTAGTCCAAGCAGGACACTGGAAATATGGGATTCTTATCAAGTGGGATGCTGAGACTGGCAGGCAGCTGGAACTGTTGTGCTCCCACTAGAAAAGGGGGCGGGTAAACACAAAGAATATGATCCAGAGCCAGGAAAGAGAAGTTAGATAGGGTGCCAGAGCCCCGTACCAGGATGAAAACTGGCCAGAAGTAAGGCAGGTGAAACTAGGAGTGAGCATGATCAGGGAACTCAGCTGTGAAAGGCACTGGAAGGAAGAGCAAGAGGAGCCAAGATCCCCCATGCATCACTGCTCCTAGTAGGTGGTCATTAAATCTTTGTTAGAGCAAAACATTTGAGAGGAAAGATATCAGCCCCCTTCAGCTTTTATCTTTCCACTCACTCATTTAGCAGCTTTTAACTGAGCAATCAATAAAGTTATGTCTCTCATGGTAACAAGACTCCCTTCATTTATCACGTTTAGTAGTCATATAAAAACCATCCTAATTTTATTTTTTTAACATTCTTTCCTTGCTTCACTAGATGAAACACATGGGAATGTGTTTGGTTTACAAAGTTCAATGATAAGGTCTGAAGGATAAACTCAGTATCATGAACATTTAAAAGTGTAATTTGTCTTTGGAACTGTTCGTAATCCCATCATACACATACAGCTACAAATGTTGATATTTAAGCCTGTAGAGATTATGTTCAATGCAGGCGCAAAAACACTACTGAATGTAAATTATTTTCAGTAAGTGAAGGAGGCTATAATTTTTCTTAGTTACAGAACATGTCAGAAGACGAAAACAGAGAAAAGCTAATCAAATTGCTTACAATTCTCATCCTGAGAAAGGTGAATCAATTTAACACTATGCTCTGAATACTATAAAACTCATTTAGGAAAGCACTGGCAAGTAAATAAATACCAGTGCAGACCTAGAGGTTTCAATCATATTTTGTACAAATTGGCTAGGCAAAGAACACAGCTCAGCTACTCCAATGCTCCTTCTACTGAAAAAAGCCCACATGTTGAGGATCTGTAGAATGGTCTCAGATTCCAATTTAGTATCTCTGGCAGAATAAGTTATTAGAAAAAAAGGTTTTTAATTTCTCCTTTACCTTTTAATTTTAAAAGACAAAATAAAGGTCTTTGCTCATCAGATGAGTTAAGCCTCGGTGGTTTGTTCATGCAGATTCCCCTCTTGTTCAATACATTTAACTCAGAGAGTGATTCTAGATGATTCTTACTACCCAGCTGGATTAGAAATCCAGACTTCTTCATCATCTTAGTTTCTTCATAGCCATCATAGATATCTAGTGAAATCTCTAACAATTTTAAATTACTTGTTAGGTTTAACACATGAGCACTGGACTACCAGCTCAAGTTTCCATTCACAACAGAAGGACTGCAAAATACAAAATGTTATGATTGACGCCATCAGTAGATACTGCTTTCACTATTAAATATGCTTATACCCTTCTGGCTAGCAAATGTGTTGCAAGGAATTTTTCAGTTTTTGTTCTGTTTAAAGTATAACTAGGATACTCCATTCGGCAGCTACCAAATATGTGGAGCCCCTGAGATTAAATTTTCATTAAAATTTCAAGGCATAACTTAAAATGAGCATGTCCCTTTGTCCTTTTGATCTACGTGTTAATGTCTTTTCTGGTTTTTAAAAGAGCCCTTTTGAAGGACTTGAGAAAAAAGCAGAACTGTAATTCCAGAGCAGTTGACCTGGTGTGGGCATTTTAGGAGGCTACAGACTTAAACTTCAGGAGAACTGAATTCTACTTAATGACATTTGCTGGGAATTCTGACCACAGAGGTGTGCTATCTATATTTATAATACTATCTTTTACATGTACACGTGGAAAAAAATGTTCACAGTTTAGTTCTTCTCAGTATCTCAGTATCATGCTGCTGCTGCTGCTAAGTCGCTTCAGTCGTGTCCGACTCTGTGCGACCCCATAGACGGCAGCCCACCAGGCTCCCCTGTCCCTGGGATTCTCCAGGCAAGAACACTGGAGTGGTTTGCCATTTCCTTCTCCAATGTGTGAAAGTGAGAAGCGAAAGGGAAGTTGCTCAGTCGTGTCCGACTCCTAGCGACCCCATGGACTGCAGCCTACCAGGCTCCTCCGTCCATGGGATTTTCCAGGCAAGAGTACTGGAGTGGCTTGCCATTGCCTTCTCCGTCTCAGTATCATACCTTGGTACAAATGATTTGAATCATCTCAATCAGCATATAAGTATCATTATTGCATGACTGGTAATTAGATTAGAATTTAATTCATCCTTTAATGTTTTTTAATCTATTGTATAACAGTTATCATATGGAGCCATTTACTATAAGGAAATTACTGTTATTATACATATGCTTTGGGTTTAAGGCAATAAAGCTGTGAGAGTTTAAGAGACTTACTGAAGTTTATATTAGAGGGTGGTAGAGCGGTGGCTGGGATTCAGTTATTCTGATTCCAACCCCCGTTCTGATTCCATTACCCTGAGATGTTTTTCCTTAATTGAGTGCATGGGACAATGGGCTCTAAATGAGGGAGGAATAAAAGAAAAGGAGGGCTGGTGGAAGCTCCCAGACCACGGACTTTTTGTCCCCAGCAATATAGCAGTCCAGCTGGTAAAACAACATCATCAGACAACTCATTTAGGAAAAACTGCACTGGAGAGTTTACTGAGCTGCTACTACTTCATTCCTAAGCTCCCAACCCTATGTGCCCAGATCAGTGCTAGATGTGTAACTTGTGTGCAAAACAACGCCAGCCAAGGACCAAGACCCAACCCAGGGGTGCAGACAGTTGAGACACTGCCCTTTGATGGTCTAGAAGTGGGACTTTACTGAAGTCAAGCCCTATAGGGGCTAAAAGTATTTACTTGTGGTAGTCTGCACCTACTCAGGATGGGCTAAAGCCAACCCTACGCACACTGAACGGGCACGAGAAGTGGCCAAGGCCCTACTAAGAGACATAATCCCAAGATATGGGCTGCCTCTCTCCATGCTGCTGCTGCTGCTGCTAAGTCACTTCAGTCGTGTCCGACTCTGTGTGACCCCAGAGATGGCAGCCCACCAGGCTTCCCCGTCCCTGGGACTCTCCACGTGAGAACACTGGAGTAGGTTGCCATTTCCTTCTCCAATGCATGAAAGTGAAAAGTGAAAGTGAAGTCGCTCAGTTGTGTCCGACTCTTCATGACCCCATGGACTGCAGCCTACCAGGCTCCTCTGTCCATGGAATTTTCCAGGCAAGAGTACTGGAGTTGGGTGCCATTGCCTTCTCCGGCCTCTCTCCATAGGGTCTGACAATGGGCCAGCTTTTGTGTCTGAGATATCCAAACTTTATCCAGGACACTGGGAATGAAATGGAAGCTTCACACCGCTTACACGCCACAGAGCTCTAGGTAAGTTGAACATGTGAATTGGACCCTAAAGACTACATTAGTTAAACTCTGTCAGAAGACCAATCTATCTTGGGTCAACACATTACCCCTAGCCTTACTCCGAGCCCGATGCACCCTGAGGTACTCAGGCTATTCTCCCTTTGAGATCTTATACGAGAGACCACCCACAGTGATAGAAAAGCTCAAGGGAGACCACCAACAACTAGCTGACCTGGAGATGTCCCAACACCTCCAGGCCCTGGAAAAAGTCTTCCATCATATCGCCCGAGAAACCTTAGAAAGGACACCCATTCCTTTGGGCGACAGGGCTCGTCCCTATCAGCCAGGAGGTGAGATATGGGTTAAAGACTGAAAAAAGGAACAACTTCAGCCACTTTGGACAGGCCCTCACATGGTCATCCTGGCAACCCCTACTGCTGATAAAGTTACAGGTGTCATCCCTTGGAACCACCACACCAGAGTCAAGAAGGCAGCAGCTTCCTGTGATGAGCACACCTGGAAAACAGGTCAGGACCCCAAAAACACCCTCAAGGTCTGGTTCCAAAAACAATGGCCCTCACCCATGAAGGATGCTGAGCCCTGCTCTAGTCACTCCAGAAGCTGACTAGTCAACACATGACAGAAGCTTGAGGATTCTTCAGCCTTGATCCAGCCACACTCCGCCAGCTGCCTGGTCAACACACGGTAGAAGCTTGAGGATCTGGCTATCAAAATATCGATGGATTTTCATTGTCAACCCTGGCCTCTGTCCCTGATTGGTATTATTGCTGTGCTCTTCGCTACAGGACTAGCTTCAGTCACACCCCAGGACTGGGACTTGGGTCAGAAGCTGCGGTTAGCTGTCTGTTATCTCACCATAGTGGAAAGCCTCATTCTTATTAGATGTCTCTTATGATCGATTCTCCCCACTAACTAAATCGCTCACAATATAGCTGACCCCCTTCAAGATAGGCTCAGTTGCTATAGCAGCGACAAACCAAAGATGGGGAGAAAACCTTTTGCTAGTGTTCAGTTATCTGTTATATGCAGGCTGCTTTGCAGCCTTTTGGTGTCCTTTGCTGTAACAGATGGTGCCGTTCCTTATCCATCATGCACCTGTCAACAGTATAGTCAACCCTTGGAAAATCGCTTACTTAACCATCAGCTAGGACAATGTATAGATAGGCTGATACCTACTGCCTCCATAACCATGTGATGTATATCCAGGGGCCTAGGTGCCAAAAATGTTTTCCAGCTATGCCCTCCACTGCTGCTACCTTTCACCCACCAGAGGATCCAAACCCCAGGCAGTATCTCAACACCATGGCATTACCATCCATGCCCCTGGGCCTCCATCTACCCCCAAATGCCAAGCAGATGTTACAACCCAAAACAGGTGTCTGTCTGCCAAATACATGGAAAAACCTACTGGACAGGGACAATAATGCATACAAATGAAATCATGGACCAACTTTGCCCTAAAAAATCAGGCTCTGCCTGTTGGCAGTATGACCCAGGTTACAGAGTTAACTCCCCCTTAGACCCTCATCTGTACCAGGTTCTCAACGCAACTCATCACCTTCTTAATGACACCAGCCCCTAGCTGGTCAAGGATTGCTGGCTTTGCTTATCCTTAGGAGCTCCACAGTATACTTAGCTACACCAGTACCACTGAATAATGCAACAGCCATGGGAACTCCTATAGATCCATCCTTACAAGTGCCAGTCTTAAAGGACAATTGAGTTAACTCAAAAGGCTCCAGAATGCTTTAAAAATGATGGAGGAACTGAACCTGCAGGCAATTTAGCCAGGGACAAATATAATCATACTTTAAAAAGAGAGTGGCCCACTCATCCTCCCACAAACACAATATGGTGCTGCCCCCATCAAGGCCTTTTCTTTGTTTGTGGGACAGATGCTTACTTATGTCTACCTGTCAGTTAGACGGGTATCTGCACATTAGCTTTCCTCACTCCCCAGATGAGTATTGTCCCTAACAACCAGACTCTCACCATACCTCTGGTGGCACACACGTGGTCAAAAAGAGCCATCCAGTTTACACCTCTACTCCTTGGTCTGGAAATCATGGCCGGGATAGGTATGGGAATAGGAGAAATTGCTTCATCAACCACCACTGGACGGCGTCACTGACTCGATGGACGTGAGTCTCAGTGAACTCCGGGAGTTGGTGATGGACAGGGAGGCCTGGCGTGCTGTGATTCATGGGGTCGCAAAGAGTCGGACACGACTGAGCGACTGCTCTGATCTGATCTGATCTGATCCAAAGACTTCACAGACGACATTGAGAGAGTGACCAAATCTTTAGTGGCTTTACAGGACCAACTAGACTCCCTGGCTGAGGTGGTTTTACAGAATAGGAGAGGGCTAGACCTACTGAGAGCTGAAAAGGGAGGACTCTGCCTCTTCTTGAACAAAGAATGCTGCTTTTATGTAAACCAATCAGGAATAGTCAGGGACATGGGCCAACAGCTAAGGAGATGAATCATAAAAAGGAGATAGGAACTAGCAAATTCCTGGGATAACTGGAACAATATCTGGAGCTGGGCATCATGGCTTCTCCCTTTAACCAGTCCTCTCTTCGTGTTCTTTGTGGCACTCCTGTTTGCCCTTGTATTCTCAATGCAATTACCCAGTTCATAACCTCTTGGATTGAATCCATAAAGTTACAAATGGTAATAGCTAAATATAGCCCCCTAAAGGATGGGGAGCTCTGAATGTCCTACCAAAACATGAGATGATGCTTTCTACAAGTGATAGAAGCATCAAGCAGGGGGAATGAAGAGGAAAAGTTACAATTTACATAACCTCCTGCTCCTTCTGCCTCTGTAAATCAGCTTGCTCCTTGCAAAGTCTGGGTCACGTAGTCTCAGAAAGTGGGGACTTAACAATACTAGGAACTGGAGCTTATCTCACTCACCCTTGTCCTGCTCTTTGCAATCACCCAGCCCCTGAAAATCTGCTTAATCATGCCTGTCTGTGTAAAGGTCAGACATCCCCCTCCCTATCTTGACCACTGTTCCCACACGAAACCCCTTAGTTTAAACCAGCCTATTAGCAGCTAGTGTTGCCCACAAGAGTAGGTCTATAAAACTCTGTAACCCCTTTGTTTAGGGCTCAGAGCTTCGAGTGTTAACTCCTCTGGGCCCACTGGCATAATAAACCTGAGTTCTCCAACTCTCCAAGTATGGTGCTTGGTTTCTCGATTACTGGTTTCTGCAACACTAGGGCAGTATGACATTTTAGTTAGGTAATCTAAATATGGTTGTTAAGAATAAAATGAATTGGACAATTGAGAGAGTAGCACTGACATATATACACTGCTGCTACTGTTACTTCTAAGTCACTTCAGTCGTTTCCGACTCTGTGCGACCCCATAGACGGCAGCTGTGTAAAACAGATAGCTAGTGGGAAGCTGCTGTATGTATAACACAGGGAGCTCAGCTCTGTGACCACACAGAGAGGTGGGACTCGGAGGTGAAGTGGAAGGGAGGTTCATATATCCCCTCAGTGGGAGGGGATATATGTATATTTATGGAAAATTCCATGGACAAAGGAGTCTGGCGGCCTACAGTTCATGTGGTCGCAAAGAGTTGGGCACGACTGTACACACACACACACACACACACACACAGTCGATTCACACTGATATACAGCAGAAACCAACACATTGTAAAGCAATTATCCTCCAATGAAAAGTAAATTTTAAGAAACAAATTAATGTTCATCCCAGCACTGTTTATAATAGCCAGGACATGGAAGCAACCTAGATGTCCATCAGCAGACGAATGGGTAAGAAAGCTGTGGTACATATACACAATGGAGTATTACTCAGCCATTAAAAAGAATACATTTGAACCAGTTCTAATGAGGCAATGAAACTGGAGCCTATTATACAGAGTGAAGTAAGCCAGAAAGAAAAACACCAATATAGTATACTAACGCATATATATGGAATTTAGAAAGATGGTAATGATAACCCTGTATGCAAGACATCAAAAGAGACACAGATGTATAGAACAGTCTTTTGGACTCTGTGGGAGAGCTGAGGGTGGGATGATTTGGGAGAATGGCATTGAAACATGTATAATATCATATAAGAAATGAATCACCAATCCAGGTTCGATGCAGGATACAGGATGCTTGGGGCTGGTGCACTGGATGACCCAGAGGGATGGTATGGGGAGGGAGGTGGGAGGGGGGTTCAGGATGGGGAACACATGTACACCCGTGGCAGATTCATGTTGATGTATGGCAAAACCAATACAATAATGTAAAGTAATTAGCCTCCAATTAAAATAAATAAATTTAAATTTAAATAAATAAATAAATAAGAATACATCAATTAAATAAATGTATATAACAGTTTTTAGGTGAACTTTTAAACAATAATTATTTTATAATATATCTACTTAAAATTGTTTCCCAAATCTCTTACGTAATTTACACCCTTAGAGTTTTGCTAAGTTAAATTAAATGAGAGGAATTCACTGAATACCTAAATCATTGCCAAATAAGATAAAATGTTAAAAAATTCTGTTTCCCTACTTTTAACTTCTTATTACGAGAGACTAAATACGTTTGCATCTTTTAGTAAATACATGTATATTGTACATTATTAAAAGGCTGTACTATGAAGCAGTATGTTTCCAAAAATTATAAAATGTATTTATAAGTTTGCCAAACCACAAAATGTTAGTACAATTCTCAACTTTTTACTTCTTTATTTGCACTAAAAAATTAAGATTTCAAAGGATTACAAGTTCCAACAAATATATGTGATTAAATTTATAGTAAATAAGTAGATATATAAATAAGGAATAAACTATAAAATAAAGGATAGATCACAAATAAGGGATAAAGAAGGGGTGGATAAATAAGAGAAACATCTCTGTATGCAAGGAAAATGTGGAAAAGAAGATTTATGAAAAAGTAATCTTAAGACTGTTACATGTGGTCAAGCTGGATATGATAGGAATAAATTTAAGCACAGGAGATTTACCATCAGTAGTAAGCTGGTGCAAAATTAAAATTTGTTTTTCTCTCTTTTAAAAGGACAAAGTTTTCTTCAATTATTTGTTTTGTCTTAATGAGAAATTGTAAACAAAGATTTTTTGCTACCTTTAATATAACCTATCAAGAAAAACAAAGATTCTATATTTTGTCTTTATCAGCTCTTTCAACCCTCAGGGGAAAAAAACCTGAGTCTTTTCAATGTTAAAAGAGCTAAGGCTTGACTGGGAACAAGACGGCAGAGAAGAAAGACACTAAGCTCACCTCCTCCCACAGGCACACCAAAAATACAACTATTTACAGAGCAACTATTGATGAGAAAGACCACAATTTAGGAAAAAAGATCTTCCACAACAAAAGATATAAAGAAGGAACCACAATGAGACAGGAGGGAGGGGCAGAGACACTGTATAATCAAGACCCATGCCCTGGGTGGGAGTCCCACAAATGGGGGGATAATTACAACAGCAGAGGTTCTCCTCAAGGAGTGAGGGGTCTGATCCCCCATCAGGCTCACGGGGGTCCTGCAACAGGAAGATGAACCCCCAGAATATTTGGCTTTGAAAGGCAGTGGGGCCCACTTTGAGGAGAGTCAGAGCACTGTGGTAAATAGACTCCACCCTTACAGGGTGCACACACATCTCACACACTCCAGGACTCAGAGGGCAGATGCAGTCATTTGAAAGAAGTCTGGGTCAGACATACCTGCTGATCTTGGAGAGCTTCTCTGAGAGGCAAGAGGCGACTGGTGCTCCCCCAGGGGACATAGTCATTTTGGGGAGCTTGTTCTACCACAACGACATTAGTGCTGGCAAGCACCATTTTGGAACCCTCTCTCTAGCTTTTTAGCACCCAGACCCAGCCCTGCCCACCAGCCTCTGGGCACCAATACAGGGATACCTCAGGTCAAGAAATTAGACGGGCAGGAACACAGCCTCACCAACCAGCAGGCAAGCTGCCTGAAGATCCCCTGAGCTCAAAGCTACCCTAGGCCATGGCCCTGGACAGGAGAGGGGCTTTGCAGAAATTCCAGGACCCAGCTCCACCCACCAATGAGCAGACACCAGCTCCAGGGTCCCCTGGGCCCCAACTATACCCACCAGTAGGCTGACACCAGCCAGGAGACTAATGCAGCTTTGCAGCAGGTGATGACAAGACCCAGCCCACCAACCAACCAGCCGCCCAGCCCCAGGACACCCCAGTCCCAAGCCCCATCTACCAGTTGGCAAATATCACCTATGGGATGCTCTGGGCCCCTCAGTCAGCCACCATGGAATCTGACCACATTCACCAGAGGCCCAGTACAAACTTCAGGACTCCCATGGTTTGCTGCCAGAGATTCCAGGGCCCAGCTCTGCACACCAGTGGGCAAGTAGTAGCCCCTAGACCCCTAGGGTTCTACAGCTAGTCTCCTTATAACCCAGCCCCAGCAAACAGCAGCTGACAGCCTCAACACAAGGGAGGACCCGGCAACCAATCGGACCAGGCACACCTATCACACCACTCACAACAGTCTGCCTACCACAAAAGAAGAAACCATACAACTCACACAGGGGCCACCCCAGAGCATATAGCTTGGGTGATGAGAGGGGAGTGCACTGCTGGAACGCATAGCGCATCTCCTACAGAAGACCACTTCTCCAAGGTCAGTAAATGTAACCAACCTATCAGATACATAGAAATAAAAACATTAAATTAAGCAACATGAAACAGCAGAGGAACATGTTTCAAAAAAGAACAAGATAAAGCTCCAAAAGAACTAACCAAAGTAGAAATAGGCATCTACCCAATAGACAGTTGAAGTTAATGATTGTAAAGGTGATCAAAGAACAAAAGAGAAGACCACAAGATCAGAGTGAGTTTAAAAATGTTAACAAAGAGTTAAAAAACACATAGAACCAAACAGGTGAAGAATACAATAACAGAAATTTTAAAAACCCTAGAAGGAATCAACAATACATTAAGTGATAAAGAGGAATGGATCAGTGAGCTGAAAGAGTGGAAATCACTGAAGCTGAGCAGAAAAAAAAAAAAAGGAATGAAAAGAAATGATGACAGTTCAAGAGACCTCTGGAACAATATCAAGGATACTGCCATTTGCATTATAGGAGTAGAACAGAGGCATAAAGGGGCAGAGAACATATTTGAAAACACAATAGCTGAAAACTTCCGTAACCTGGGAAAGGGAAGAGACAACCAGCTCCAGAAAGCACAGAGTTTGAAACAGGATCAACCCAAAGAGGACCACACCAAAGCACACTGTAATTAAAATGATAAAAATTAAATGTAAAGAATGAATATTAAAAGCAGTAAGGGAAAAATGACAAGTTATGTACATGGGAACTCCCCTAAGTCCATCAGCTAACTTTTCAGTAGAAACTTGGCAGGCCAGAAGGCAGTGGCACAATATACTTAGAGCAATGAAAGGGGAAAAAATTTATAACCAAGAATACTCTATATGCTGAGGTTTTATTCAGATTTGATGGAGAGATCAAAAGTTTTATGGACAAGTAAAACCACCAAACCAGCTTTACAAGAAATGTTAAAGCAATTTCCTTAAGTGAAAAAGAAAAGGCCACAACTAGAAACACGTTGATTATGAAAAGAAAAATCTCACTGATAAAGGCTGATATAGTAAAGGTAATAAATCAACCACATATAATGCTAGTAGGAAGGTTAAAAGACAAAAGTAATAAAATCACATATATCTGCAATAAGTAGTTAAGGGATACACACACCAAAATAAACGGATGTAAAATATGATGTCAGAAGCAGTCATGGTCTGGGGAGTGGGGGGAAAAATTGTATTTGAAAATAACACATCAGCAGCTTAAAATAATCACATGCATGCATGTGTGTGTCTATACATACATACACAACATATATACATACACATGTATAAACCTCATGGTAACCACAGACATAAAACCTAGAATATATACACACACCAAAAAAAGACAGAGAGAGAGAGAGAGACAGAATCCTAACATAACTCTAAAGATAGTCATTAAATAACAAGGGAAGAGAACAAAAGAACTATCAAAACAACCCTAAAGCAATTAACAAAATAGCAATGACTACATATCTATCAACAATTACTTTAAATGTAAATAGACTAAAAGCTCCAATCATCAGGAACATTTCAAACTGCCAAAGATGCTTTGACCCTGACATCTAGAAATCTTCAGCTGGCTCCCCTCTGGACTTGGTGACTTATTGTGATCTCAACTGCAACTAATTATACTAATCACTGTTCTAATTTGTTTTTGCTCTCATTGTTTTTAAACTGTTTATGCTTTGTATTTCTCAGTGCTATACTAAGACAGCCTTCACAGGAATAATGACAGCTTGATGTCTGGAAATGATTGACCACTCCTATAATGATTCCTCCTAACAAAGATCTAGGAATTTCCATCTTGAATGTCACCTAACGCTCACTTCCTCGATGGCTCCTTGTTGCTCAAATGTGGTCATAAACTTTCTAAAAGCATATGTCTCCTACAATGACCTTTTTCCCTCTTCCATGGAACATGACTCTCTGGGAATGAGACTTCCAATACCAAGTAAGTCGATGTTGATGCCAAATAATCAAATGGTTGATCACAGATGCTTTACAATGAGAGATCTCAATCAAAAGGGAGAAATGTAAAAGGAAAATCAAAATGGAGTCAGTATTGCTAAGAGGCCACTGAGAAAGTATGACATGTATACATGTAAGCCTGGGTGGAATCTCACCTTTTGCCCACCCATTGTCCTGCTCAAGAGAGTTATCAGACCCTGAGCCTAAAACAACTAGTGATTCCTTAAGGACAAATATTTCCTGACTAATGTCAGAGTCGATCACAATTCTCACCAGGCAAGTTAAAGAACCTTGTGGCTTTTGTCTTTTAAACCCCTGACTTTTTCTGTTCCCCAGAACACTCTTTCGGTTTTACCTGATTATCTGTGCAATTCTTAACATCCCAAATAAAGCTATTTATTCCTTTCAGACTCAACACTGACTATTGTTCCACAATCAACAGGTCCATATTAGTACAAGTCTCTTAAAATCATGCCCTTTCTAGCTCCAACAGTGTCTCCAGGCTCACCCTTTTCATTTCCTGCACTGAAATTAACTCACTGTCATCCCCACATTCTCTTTCACTTCTGGGTTTACACTTTTAGTAATGTTGCTCTACCTGCAACCACTCCTTTCCTCTTCCAGCCATCCTCAACTTTAACATGTCATATTCCTTATTACCGTTTCTAACAAATTTCTGGGCCAGCTCACTTTAGCAGAGACCTGGAATAAAAGATAGCACTTAAAAGATAGCTTTTGGAATGAATGGCATTATGAACACATATATTTATCTACAACATAGATGAAATATGTTGGACGAAGTGCATTTTTGTTCAACATAACAGAGGAAGAAAATTTTTATGAGCGTTTCCCAATTGTCAAGTATCTGTCAAGCACCTAAGTTTCTTCACTTAATCCTCTTAACCACTGAGAATGAATATTATAATTATCTTCATTTTATAAACTGCAAAATAGGCACAGAGGAGTCAAGTCACCAGTTCACTGGTATAACTTCAAAGATCTGCAGTTCCAGATCTGTGACTATACCAAGCTGTCTCTAGTCCTCAGTACATTCAAGACTTGATATCCAGAAGATATCATGATAGGTAATGAGCAGTTTCCAAAGCAAGCATTTGCCAAAAGAAATCGTCAACTAGAGTAGGGTATAGCAAGAGTTGGATGGACATGACTATTTAGAATCTCGTTGTTGTTGTTCAGTTGCTAAGTCATGTCTGACTCTTTAAGACCCCACTGACTGCAGCATGCCAGGCTTCTCTGTCAATCACTATCTCCCTGATTTTGCTCAAAGTCATGTTCATTGAGTCAGTGATGCCATCCAACCATCTCATCCTCTGCTGGCCCCTTCTCCTCTTGCCCTCAATTTTTCCCAGCATCAGGGTTTTTTCCAATGAGGACTAGGGATTTATGACACTAAGTCAAACAGCCAAGGCCCAGGTATTGCCTACAGCTACTGCAATTCATATACAGCACAAAGTTGGGACACAAAACTGAATAAGAAAACAGTGCTTTTGGAAACCCAGCCTGGAATCCAGTAGCACTGACCAGGAATGGCTAGAAAGAAACCTCTTTAAGAAATTTCTATAGCTACTGTCAAGCCATCCCAAATAAATATGCAATTTAAGTAAAAATAGAGTGACTGCAGTTCTTTAAAGCAAGTTGTTTTCCCCCTAGGTTCAAACAGCTTTCCAAGCACCACTTACTTACAAAGCAATTCTAAGGCTGCCACTGCTTAAGGTTGGGGTCACAATATCAATCACCAGCAGAGGAGGGGTCAGACCTGCCCTCACCAGAGAAATGTTCAGAACCAGGTGTACAGGAGAACCAGGAAAACAATGGCCTTACAGAGATGGAGGGAACAAATACTTCTCAGTAACAAGAAGGAAATGCAGTTATTCAGATTAGGGCAAAAAGTCCAAGTCAAGTAGGTAGCTGTGGATGAATAACTAAGCAAAAAACCCAGGTCAGGCAGTTTAGCCCTACAGAGTTGTCCATGAGGTGTTATTTTCCTTTGACAAGAAGTTTTGTTTTAATTTAGAGCTGCAGTACAAACCCACGAAACATGAGATTTATACTTAAGATTCAGGCAGACCCAGTTTGTGACCTATTTTACAAAGATTATTTTACAAGGTAACAGTATTGTAAATCTAGGTAAGAAGCTAATTAGTCACCCTATCTTGGGTAGTAGGCACTGTATATTTCCCAAACGTATTTTTTATAAAGGTAATTCAGTAGGTATCATAGACCAAGAATGATTCCATTCACTCGCTTAGAATTTTTTAAAAATCACCATCTTGAAAATAGGCACGCATTTCTTTAATATTTATACTGAATTTAAAATTATGCCTAAAGATAAATTAGACCAATATGCCATCAGAAATAATAAATACCTTTATATTAGAATAAAATGAATTCAAGACGCAAATTGTCAACAGATAACACACTTAGAAAACTCTGCTACATACTTAAGAAGTGCTGGTAAAATTTAACTCCCAGTATATGGTGGGATTAAGTGTACTTTCTCTTGGAAAGGCATATTGGCTGGAGAAAATCATAAAACTATTTACCAGCGCCAATTAGCAATTTCTTAACGTTATATTGTGAATGAACCCAGATGACAGCAAAAATAAATCAGTTTCATGTCTTTGATAGAAAGTTTTCACTCAAAACAGTTAACTTCTCAACTGAGTCCCTTTTCTAAACAAACTTAAAGCAGTGGGACCAAAAGAAATTTTTTTTTAATTAGAAAGGTTTCATGTGTGTATTTTTGTATATTCATTCACACTTTTTGACTTCAATAGAGCGCTAAGTACAGAACAATTAATTCAGCTTGCAAAACCAGGAAACATTTTATGTAAATCTACCCACTAATAAACTTTCTCTTGTGCTTTGCAACAGGCTAATTACCTTCTCAGAAATTCCGCTCTTCTTTGCCACTTTTTCTTCTTGGCTTTCTTCTTCGACAGTCTTAGCATATCCAGAGAAAGATCTTCCCCACATCCATTATATTTAGAAGAGTATTAAACTATTTCTATTACCCAGTTCACAAGTACGTGGGGTCCACTGTCTCTTCAGCAAGCTCTAAACCCCCACAGGCGAGGACTGGGCTACCTACGTGGATTTCACTTTCACAGAACTTTTCACTGGATACCCTGGCACGCCATAATGGAAGGATTTCTTAGCAGGTATTGCAGCCTTCCAATTTTTGAGGTTCGAGCGCCTATTGGGGAACAGGAAGCCAGGCTCACATCAAGACGCCTTTCCCGCATCGCAGAGCCATCCGCCGGGAAAGTGCTCGAAAGCTTAGAAGAACGTGTGAGAGCTGGGGAGAGAGTGCACCCGCGTGGTCAAGCCTGGGCGAACATAGGCAAGCACTGGGAGTGCGCATGCGTGCTCCACAGCTGCCGCCACTCTGAAGAGTTCCTGATATTTGTATGCGTGGGGATAATCTTAGGCACTAATCAGGAAATGTACTTTTCTAAAGCATCTTTGTTGCTTATAAAGTATCACTTAAAATAAGTTTAGGAAATAACAATACAGGACACTCACACACACACCCCGGCCCAGTGTAATTAGCATTTCAGGTAATAAAAGACTTAATTCATTTCTTATGCTGTGCTGTGCTACATCGCTTCAGTCGTGTCAGACTGCGACCCTATGGACTGTAGCTCGCCACGCTCCGCTGACCATGGGATTCTCCAGACAAGAATACTGGAGTGGGTTGCTATGCCCTCCTCCAGGGGATCTTCCTGACCCAGGGATTGAACCTGCGTCTCTAACGTCTGCTGCACTGGCAGGCAGGCTCGTTACCACTAGTGCCACCTGGGAAGCCCTTGTTTCATATAAGCCTACTCTAATATTGGAGGTAAACTTATTCTAGAAAAAAAAATTATACCTTGTTTTTCATCTAGATGTCCTGTATATTATCTGGCAACTTTATTTATTAGGTAAGGGGACTTCCTGGTGGCTCAGACGGTAAACTGTCTGCATACAATGCAGGAGACCTGGGTTCGATCCCTGGGTTGGGAAGATCCCCTGGAGAAGGAAATGGCAACCACTCCAGTACTCTTGCCTGGAAAACCCCATGGACGGAGGAGCCTCATAGGCTACAGTCCATGGGGTCGCAAAGAGTCGGACACGACTGGGCAATTTCACTTTCACTTGTTGAAAAGTATAACTGCCATAAACAAAATATCTTGCTTGGGAGCATTGTCTCAGAGGCTTGGTTGACTGCATTGCCTTGCAGGTTCAGTGATCTGATTGTCAGTGGATGCCCAGCCACAAGCCTGCATTCACAGGCTTGTGCAGTGAGGTAATGTTACCTGTCCTTAACCAGAGTATGTGCGTTGTGGTGCTGCGTGCTCAGTTGTGTTGGACTCTTTGTGACCCCGTGGACTGTAGCCACCAGGCTCTTCTGTACATGGGATTTTCCAAGCAAGAATACTGGAGTGGGCTGCCATTTCCTCCTCCAAGGAATCTTCCCTACCCAGGGATTGAACTCCTGCAATGGTAGGCGGGTTCTTTACCACTAAGCCACCTGGGAAGCGTAACCTTAGTACATGCATGGTGGTTTTTTTTTTTTTTTAATTCATTCCAATAAATGCTTAATAGCATCTCGTTCAGTGGGTCAAATGGATACTTTGTCCCCAAATTAAATGTCTTTCTTTAAAAGGCAAATGGAAATAGGTCCATATTCATGATACACAGTTTTGCTGACACCTGATGAAACCACCTGAAGACCTGATTGAGAGTCTAGCAGGTGGCCTGCAGCTCTGCTCTTCCCTTGTACACAGAGGTGGGAGGGCTGGTGGTGGAAGTGCCCTGGGGAGTTGCCTGGTTCACCTTCCAAGAGCTACAACCTTGTGTCATAGCAACAAGCCTGACAAGTGCAGTTCGCTGAGTTCTGAGCAAATGTGCATTTAATCTGCCTGATTCAGCGCTGAATCAGGGCGGAACATAGCTTACAGGTGATGAGCATGTGGGGCGAAGAGGGTTTTGAAGCAAGCACAGTCTAGGCTGAACTTCACAGAAAAGGGTAGAAAAATCAAGGGAAGGCAAAGACAAACAATCCCATTGTTCAGACGTAAAAGATTAAGCCTAGGGAATTACTGGACAAAGTCAGCAATATGGAATTACCTTGGGAGAGATCAAAAAGGGACTTCAGAAGAGCTAAAAGAGACATGTAACCACTTGTCACCAATGCAAGCCAAGGATGGTTAGACAGAAATAGCCCCCTGCAGATATTTTTGACAGACTCTCCAAGTAAAATCTTATTCTCTGAATCTACAATACAGTCTTTGCTCTTGTCATATTTTCCCAAATCACAGTTCTTGCATAGATATAAATATGGAAATTGAAAGTATTTTCCTTCAAAAATGATAAAAGATACATTTTTAGATGGATGACAGTTCAACTCAAAGTACAATTGAGTTTAGGGGGACAGTTACCATGCAAAAATCAAGGTGTTCCCTAGGTATTTATACTCTTGTTTTAAAATGTAGTTACATTTAAATGCATTTGATTTGTTGTCTTTTCTATTGCTAAAGAAAAAATAGGAAAGATGACTATAAATATGCATATTTTGCAACGATTAGGCATTTAATATGCAATAAGATATTTGCTAGGGAAGTATGTCTATGCTTAGAACAGAGAACAGGCTCCAGGGTTATGTCAAGCTGCAAAGTGATATGTATGCGAATGAATTCTCAGGCTCATTAATCATTTTTATACTTGAAGTGCTAAACTGCTAATGTTACACTGAGAGTGAAAATGAAGTAATTAAAGAGTTTAATAGCTACAGTCTTTTGAGGGGAAAACAAGTTGATAATGCTTCTTTTAATATGTTACATAAATTGGATTTTTTGTTAAATTGCAAAAACCAGGTTCATCTATTGTGCAGCTTCCAGTGACACAAATCATTTGATTATATTTGTGTATGAGGTCAATAGATGGCTATGGGAAGGCAGTTCACTAAACCATCACATTTATAAGAGGAAATCTGTGTTACCCAGAGCACAAAAACACCTATCAGGTTCTCACCTTTTTCCTTTTGATGTTTGAAAGCACTACTTCTCAAATTATCTGTGATGAAGGGCCAGTTTTTGTTCTTTTGTTCTCAATTCATCACAGATCAATTCTTTTGTAAAATACAAAACCAATTACTTGAAAAATGAAACCAGAAGACAACCTAGTTTTAAATGACCATATTCAACAGACATAACATTACTCAGTCACATTTCTATAAAAGTTTCTAACAGCCTAACCTTAGTTACTCCACAGACCCAGAGATAATGTGAGGAGTCAGCCTTGGAAGCAGTGGTTTGGTCATACAATGACTCCAATTCACATAAGGGTTGAATGCTCAGGTCATTTGCAGGCTAGGGACATGAGAGGAGAGCTAATACTCTGTATAAGCCTCCTGCCACTTTTATGAAGGTCCATGAACTAGTCTCTGCAGTGGTAAGAAATGCACATCGATAGGCATCTCTGTGCAGTCCCCTTCACTGAAATTTGCTTTTTCTCTCATTCAATAACTCTAAATACATCTTCCCCATTCTTCCCTTTTTCCTTTCCTTTCATTATTTTTTCTTCATCCCATTTTGGAGGCATTTTCAGGCAGTTAAAAAGCCATAACCTTGGAAATGGGCAAAACGTTATATGTGAAAGTTAATGTATTAGTAGCTTTGCTTACAGCTTATCAACATGACTCTACTTAGGAAATTAATTAAATAAAGCCAGTCAGTCAACCAACAAACCAGATAAGCAAACAACTGACATTACAACATCTTTTTCCCTCTCCCAGGTAACAGTCTCATCTTCCACAGTGGCCCAAGCCAGAGTTTTGGGAGTCAAACTCACACGTAACCCAATTCCAAATGTCACCAATGCCATAAATTATTCCCCCCAAATGGTTGTCACATCCATTTCTTCACTTTTGCACCTCCCCAGCCACCATTTCCAATTCTTTTCTGAGGTTTTGAAACTGATCCCCCTGTATCTTTTCCCAAACCCATGCAATCAATCATCTTCAACATTGCTATCAGAAGGCTCTTTCTAAATTAAAAACCTCCTCAAGTTAATCTCCTGCTTGAAACATTCCCCAGAGGCTCACTCACTGTGAACTATGGGGAAAAGTTCAGAGGTCTAACATTTGGACTGATATACATGTCACAGTTCTTAAACAGTTAAACTCTTTGAAAATTACTTGGTAAATAACAGCTTCCGTAAGTCCAGGTCACACAGGCCACGCCCAAAACACCTCCCTAAGACTCTGCTTTCATCCTTCAGAGAAGGGGCCTCCAACAGAACTGTCCTGATAGATGATAACACAGCCTTAACAGCTGGAAATTATTTTTAATATCTCTCCTATTTATAAGTCCTTCACTAGCTAGCCTTGGGGTACTGTTCCCTTTTCCAAGCAGGAAAAGTGGTTTTGGGTTCTTTTCCCTGCTTTTTTTTTTTTTGGCACATGCCACACTAACAACTACATAGCACAATTTAACTACACCATAGAGCCAATATTTGAAGATAAAGTCAGGTTTTTCATTCACCGAACTCCAAAGTGCACAGATACAATAGATAACATTATCGAATATAGAATGTTCTTTGATCATCAGAATGTTTTATTCTAATATATCAAATGAGTATTGTGTTTGAATTGGTTTCCTTTCCTATTATCAACTTGTACTCTATTTTGCCTATTGCTGCTAAGTCGCTTCAGTCGTGTCCGACTCTGTGCGACCCCATAGACGGCAGCCCACTAGGCTCTTCTGTCGCTGGGATTCTCCAGGCAAGAACACTGGAGTGGGTTGCCATTTCCTTCTCCAATGCATGAAAGTGAAAAGTGAAAGTGAAGTCACTCAGTCGTGTCCGACTCTTCACAACCCCATGGATTGCAGCCCACCAGGCTCCTCCGCCCATGGGATTTTCCAGGCAAGAGTACTGGAGTGGGTTGCCATTGCCTTCTCCATTTTGCCTATTAACACTCAATTATTCTTATAGTTTCATGATGGAAATAATCATTCATTTTATATTCTATCCCCTGATATAGTGGGGACTGATATTTTTACATATAAGCACAGAATATTATAAAAATCCAGTCTGTTTAAAAGATTTTTTCACTGTGACTAATTTATAGGTAGTATAAAATATTTTATTAAGCCTTCTCAGTGATCTATTTAATTTCAAGATTACTTAATATAACAAATCCTCACTATGTAAAAATATTTAGAATTGAACTTGACCTCAATCAATTAATAAATCCATCAGCATTTACTTTTCAATGCACATGTATATGAACTTTCATGTAATTAGCTAGACTTTGTTATAGAAATGCTAATTTTCTGTATTATTTCAAATCACAGTAGTTACCCTCAACTAAATTTTATTTTCATGCATCAGTTGCATATGTATGCTACTCTATATGATTAGGCAGACTTTGTCATGCTAGTATTTTTAATTTTGTATTTAAGACAAACTTGCCTTCCTCAATTGAACTTATTGTAATATATCAGTTCTTTACTTGACTTAAGATCCAGATGACTGGTTTTCCTGTAAGATAGAAGCAGACTTAAACACAGGAATCTTAAGCCAGTCTAGACTTGGAGCTGAGTATAAATCATAGCACCTTTTTTGGTAATATAGAGCATTTTAGGATGGAAAGAGGCCAAGGTGTACATTTAGGTCTGGCCATCTCTGAGTTATAAATATTATTATAGCCTACTCTGCTTTCTCCTCAACCTCTTCTTGCCAAAACTATTTTTAAATTTTACTTGTAATACTTTCTTCTTTTGCTGGCCTAGCTGACTTATCCTATGGTACCCACTCCTAGCATGATGAATCTCTATTTCTTTGTGACTTTTCTTTGATATAACCTGGTGGTGTCTGCTGGCAGTTGATATTTGCTCAAATAGTTAGGATCACCAGTCATATCCATTCTCTGAGAACTGTGCAGATATGAAATAATCCCTTCTTAATCTCTTCATTCTCAAAGTACATAGTTCTGAAATTTACTATATTATCTCTATAACTATGTCCTTGAATATCATGCTGTTACTCAGTGTGCTGTCATTTCTAAAATAACAAATTTATAATAAACCAATTGGAATTTGAGTATTTCATATATGGTAGTTCACATCTTACTTCACCCTTTATATATTTCCCCTAATATAAAACTTGGCTTTTCTATTTTAGGGGAAAATCACAGAATCTTCAAGAATAACTATTCTTACTTTTGATCTAAAATACCTATTATTTAATGACTAAATTTTTTAGCAGAGTAGAGGAGTAAAACAAATAGCAAAGTGCCCTTAAATCTATTATAAAACCATCACACCACTAGATTTTTTAAAGAACTCAAAAGTATCTGGATGCACTAGAGATGCATTGTATATCCTGGGCATGCCATGAGAAAACTAGATCAGTTAAATTTAGTTGCAATCCCATAATCCCCACCACACATACACACACATGCACACACACGCACACACAGGCACACACAAACACACACACACAGAGAAATACATCATCCTCACTCTGCTTTGAAATAGGAGAGGTTTCACAAGTAAGGTGTTACAGAGTGGTTTTCCCTTCCATCCATATGAAAAAGCCAAGCTGAAACAATGCAGATAGAAATAGTTCCCCTCCTCCCCATCTTCTCATCATCTGAAATTCAGAGCACTAACCCTCAAAATTAAATGTGTTTTTTTCTAGACAAAATCTGTAATTTTAACCAAGTGTCCCAGATGATTCTGACCTAACATAGAATGATTCATCTCTTCATTTTTTCCTACCACATTTTTTTCCTTCACTGGTTACTAAATAGTTAAATCCTTTGCTGGTGCCTTAAAATATCTTTACAGAGCCATGCTATAAACAGGTAAGCACATTTTAAGAAAATATGCTTAAAACTAATTGAGAAAAGTAAGACACTTTTGGGAGACACAGGAATTCATTCATTCAACAATTTTTCTAGAGCATCTATTAAGTGAGAGGCACTTTGCTCAGTGCTGGACATACAAAAGTAAAAATCAGTATTTTCATCACCACTATAGATGTTTCTGTATATCTTCACTATATATATATATTTCATTCAATACTATAGAAACATCCATCTGTTTAATACTTCTTTACTTCAAGTTCCCTTTGAAACTCCTTTTGGCAAGACAGTTAAATCCTTTACACTGGGAGTCTATCCCTTCCCCCTCAGTTTCATTTCTTTTCCTCTACCATCAACCTATCTGCTTAGATGTTTCTAGAATAATTTCTGACAGAAATAATATAGGCCAAAGACACTGAATGTTAATTTCACGAGCCAGACAAAATGGAGAAGAAGTGGCAAAAGTGAAATATCAATATCCATCTTTGCTACAATGAAGAAAAATGAACTGCAAACATCCTAAAGTGTGAACCACTCCACTGATAGTTCACTTCTACCTTTAGAAGTCACACAGATTCGAATGTACAAATACTGTTGTTGTTGTTCAGTTGCTAAGTCATGTCTGACTCTTTACGACCCCGTGGACTGCAGCATACCAGGCTCCTCTGTCCTTTACTGTCTCCCAAAGTTTGCCCAAATTCATCTCCATTGAGCCAATGATGCCATCCAACTATCTCATCCTATCAGCCCATCTCCTCCTGCCCTCAATCCTTCCCAGCATCAGGGTCTTTCCCAAAGAGCTGGCTCTTTGCATCAGGTGGCCAAAGTATTGGAGGTTCACCTTCAGCATCAGCCCTTCCAATGAATATTCAGGGTTGATTTCTTTGGGATTGTCTAGTTTGATTTCCTTGCTGTCCAAGAGATTCTCAAGAGTCTTCTCCAACAACACAGTTCAAAAGCATCAACTCTTCCGCTCTCAGCCTTCTTTATGGTTCAACTCTCACATCCATACATGACTACTGGAAAAACCATGGCTTTGATTACATGAACCTTTGTTGGCAAAGTAATGTCTCTGCTTTTTAATGTGCTGTCTAGGTTTGTCATAGTTTTCCTTCCAAGGAGCAAGCATGTTTATTTCATGGCTGCAGACACCGTCCAAAGTGATTCTGGAGCCCAAGAACCTAAAATCTGTCAGTGTTTCCACTTTTTCCCCTTTTATTTGCCATGAAGTGAGAGGACCAGATGCCATAATCTTTGTTTTTTTAATGTTGAGTTACAAATATTACACATCCTATATTACCTATGTATTTAACCTCTGGCAGGTTCAGAGAAGACCTCTCCTGGGTGGGCAGTGTCTGTATTGGACACTAGAGGATAGGAGTGACAAGGGAAGAAAGAAAAGCAATAGCAAGAGTCTGAAGCAGAAGGCAGAAAATTCTCAACATTAGAAGCAACTAGATTACTAAGTAGCTTAACATTTTATCCTATGAATAGCTTTTCTAAATGCCTAATTTTTTCCCTGTTGTTGTTATTCATTCGCATTCAGCTCTTTGCGACCCCATGGACTGCAGCATGACAGGCTTCCCTGTCCTTCATCATCTCCCAGAGCTTGCTCAAACTCATGTCCATTGAGTCGGTGATGCCATCCAACCATCTCATCTTCTGTCTTCCCCTTCTCCTCCTGCCTTCAATCTTTCCCAGAATCAGGAGCTTTTCTAATGAGTCAACTATTTGCATCAAGTGGCTGAAGTATTGGAGCTTCAGCTTCAGCATCAGTCCTTCCAGTGAATATTCAGACCTGATTTCCTTTAGGATTGACTGGTTTGATGTCCTTGCAGTCCAAGGAGGGTTTTTAAAATTAATTTTTATTGAAGTATAGTTGTTTTACAAAGTTGTGTTCATTTCTGCTATACAAAGTGAATCAACTATACATATATCCCCCTTTTTCTTGGATTTCCTTCCCATTTAGGTCACCACAGGGCACTGAGTAGGGTCCTCTGAGCTGTACAGTAGGTTCTCATTAATTATCTATTCTACATAGTATCAATAGTATATACATGTCTTCCTGTAGGGGTTTAATAAAACCCTAATTCTACATCATGGCCTTGTGTTTGTTTCAAAGAAATAAAAAACTTTTTACATGATCCAATATTAATCTAACCTAAATTTACGTCTGTCCTTGATCTTCAATCACTCCAAAAAGCCAAACATGCTGGAATGTGAAGCCAAGTGGGCCTTAGGAAGCATCACTACAAACTAAGCTAGTAGAGGTGATGGAATTCAAGTTGAACTATTTCAAATCCTAAAAAATGATGCTCTTAAAGTGCTGCACTCAATATGCCAGCAAATTTGGAAAACTCAGCAGTGGCCACAGGGCTGGAAAGGTCAGTTTAAATTGCAATCCCAAAGAAAGGCACTGCCAAAGAATGTTCAAACTGTTGCACAATTTCATTTATCTCACACGCTAGCAAAGTGATGCTCAAAATTCTCCAAGCCAGGCTTCAACAGTACATAAACGATGACCTTCCAGATGTTCAAGCTGGATTTAGAAAAGGCAGAGGAACCAGAGATCAAATTGCCAATATCTGCTGGATCATCAAAAAAGCAAGAGAGTTCAGTCCTGAATATTCATTGGAAGGACCGATGGCGAAGCTGAAACTCTAATACTTGGGCCACCTGATGCGAAGAACTGACTCCTTGGAAGCCCCTGATTCTGGGAAAGATTGAGAGCAGGATGAGAAGGGGACGACAGAGGATGAGATGGTTGGATGGCATTACTGACTCAGTGGACATGAGTTTGAGCAAGCTCCGGGAGTTGGTGACGGACAGGGAAGCCTGGCGTGCTGCTGTCCATGGGGTCACAAAGAGTTGGACATGATGAGAGACTGAACTGAACTTGATCTTCAAAAGCTCTTTGTTTGCAATTTACTTTTCAGTTATCTACTTTTTTTTTTCCCCTAGAAGTGGTCAGCAGTCATTGAGCCTCTAGAAATATGTATCCCAATGAAATTCAATATATTTTAAAGTTCCATGTTTTATTTCACTTCCATTCAGATATAAAACATACATGTGCTATACATCCGTGTCTCTTTTGCTGTCTCGTATACAGAGTTATCGTTACCATCTTTTGGACTCTGTGGGAGAGGGAGAGGGTGGGAAGATTTGGGAGAATGGCATTGAAACATGTGAAATGTCATGTATGAAATGAGATGCCAGTCCAGGTTCAATGCACAATGCTGGATGCTTGGGGCTGGTGCACTGGGACGACCCAGAGGGATGGTATGGGGAGGGAGGAGGGAGGAGGGTTCAGGATGGGGAACACATGTATAATTTTTTTTAAAATTAAAATTGAATAAAAAAAAATAAAAAAAATAAAAAAAAAATAAAGCTCATCACCAAATCCCCCAAAAAAATAAAAATAAAAATAAAGAGCTTGAGCTGGTATTCACCCCAGACAGAATTAAGTGATAACTGATCTTAAAAAAATTAGTGGGCATCTAAAAAAAAATAAATAAATAAAACATACATGTGATTTTGCTGCTCTGGAAGAATGATTAAGGTCTTCTCTTTAGTAACCTCCTTCACTTGGGGGCTAATAGAGCACTGCTGCTGCTAAGTTGCTTCAGTCATGTCTGATTCTGTGTGACCCCATAGATGGCAGCCCACCAGGCTCCCCCGTCCCTGGGATTCTCTAGGCAAGAACACTGGAGTGGGTTGCCATTTCCTTCTCCACTGCATGAAAGTGAAAAGTTAAAGTGAAGTCGCTCAGTCGTGTCCGACCCTCAGCGACTCCATGGACTGCAGCCTACCAGGCTCTTCCATCCATGGGATTTTCCAGGCAAGAGCACTGGAGTGGGGTGCCACTGCCTTCTCCGAATAGAGCACTAGGACTCTTCAACCAGCTCTTGTTACAAATGAAGCAAATAGAGGTGTTAGCCTTTTGTTGATTTGTCAGTTTCCATCAGATGTTTTATTTTCAAACCTCTGCTTATAATATATATTGTAATTAAGAGAAATGCATATTTTAATGACCTACTCAGCATCACAAATCATTAATAAGTATTTGTTTGTTCTTTTTTGCTGATGGGAGCATCACAAGTCTTTATTTTTTCAGAGCTTAGACTAGGAGGTGTAATATCAAGAAATACTTGTGTGCTTTGTCGGTGACATTATTTTAACATCAATTTCCAGCCATTTTTATTGTTTTCCTTTATGATGTTGATGGTATGATAATACGGTGCACCACTGGTAAATATTTTTACCACCTGAACTTTTCTTACAGGAAATATGATTCCCTAGTTTAATCTGCTATTCCTTTTCAAGGATTTCTTATATAACAGTGTATGTCAGGTTAATTTTTCTGGCTTCATTTCATGTAGACCAAGGTCATGAGTTTAATTTCTTTGGAGGCAGCTCAGTGTTTTAAAAGGGAACTAAATTTGGTCCCAAACAGACCTGATTTTCCATCTCAACTCCTCCGCCCCCACCTCCATCCCACTCCACCCTTTCTCAGGTGAAAGGAAAAAGAGTGCCCTGTTCTCTCTGCACCCAAGATTAATCCGATCAGATTTACACTAAAACATAATTCTCCCCTAAAAACTAAGGTTTATCCAATATCAGGGGTTTACTTGTACTTTCTTCTGGGTAAATTAAAGCATTTGGACAGATTTCTTAATTTCTGAGCATCAGTTGTCTCATATTTAAAGATTTTTGTTGAAAAAAGGTTCTCACAGGGTCCTTGTGACTCCTGAGTATGTCAAACACTAAGTGTCATTTCTGGTACTTAGTAACTGCTGAACAAATGTTAACACTTTGCTTCTCTGTGCTTGCTTGATCATCTTTTCTATGTATGGAACAGATAGATGACTAACTCATAGACTGCTGGCATAATCTTGGTAAGAATCAATCAAGTTCCATTCAAAATTGTCCTCCTCCCCCAAATATCCCAAATAGCTTTTGTATCCCAAGCATATTATTAACTATGAGTCAGAATTTTAAAAATAGTTATGCATTTCAAATAATTTATGTGTAGTTAAGGCTAAATTAATCTGCCCCATAAGCTTTATATGACTATAACGAAAGATAGTGGAAGGTTTTTTTTTTCCACTTAACCAATTTTATAAATGTAGGAAGATAATAATACCTACCTCATAGATTTATTGCTAAAAATAAACAAGTTAACAAGTGTAAAGCATTAGGTACAGTGTAATGCACAAAATTAAGTCCTTGATAACAGAATCAAGATTGCAGGGAAAAATAGCAATAACCTCAGATATGCAGATGACACCACCCTTATGGAAGAAAGCAAAGAGGAAGAACCCCTTGATGAAAGTGAAAGAGGAGAGTGAAATAGCTGGCTTAAAACTTGACATTCAAAAAACGAAGATCATGGCATCTGGTCCCATCACTTCATGGCAAATAGATGGGGAAATAATGGAAACAGTGACAGACTTTATTTTCTTGGGCTCCAAAATCACTGCAGATGGTGACTGCAGCCATGAAATTAAAAGACGCTTACTCCTTGGAAGAAAAGTTATGACCAACCTAGACAGCATGTTAAAAAGCAGAGACATTACTTTGCCAGCAAAGGTCTGTCTAGTCAAAGCTATGGTTTTTCCAGGGGTCATATATGGATGTGAGAGCTGGACGATAAAGAAAATTGAGTGTCCAAGGACTGATGCTTTTGAACTGTGGTGTTGGAGAAGACTCTTGAGAGTCCCTTGGACAGCTAGGAGATCAAACCAGTCAAGGAGTTGTGGAATGATTTGAAAAAACAACAGATCGTAACCATGAGATAAAGAGAAACAGAGATGGAAACAGAGAGAGTGAGATGGCAAGATGAAAGGGTGAGAGAGAAGAAAGTCCATTTTAACTGACTACCTGAAACAGGAACTATTAACTCTTGCCTTTTCCCCACCCTACTAAATGATCCTGGGCAACCTGAGCCTCAGTTCTTCCCGTTAATCCCTATGATGATTCATTTCAGCATTCATGAAATGTTAGCACATACCACAGGCCAAACACAGTGATCTTAAATATGACAGCAGATATAACCATGACCTGTACATACTAAAACACCATAAAAACAAATGTAGGTTCCTGCATTTTGGTGAGAGACCTGTTAATAAAACGGGTTCGTACTTTAGCTGCCTGACAAAGGAGTTCATAATGCTCTGATTATAAAGATGTTGTACCTGAGAAGCCTCACGAGACTAAAAAGCAGGTCTTTCCTGGGACTTCCCTGGTAGTCTAGTCGTTAAGACTTTGCATTTCCACTGGAGGGGGCACGGGTTCAATAAGATCCCACATGCTGTAGGGCATGGCCAAAAAAGAAAAAAAAAAGCAGGTCTTTCCTTAGTGCCTAGCACAGGACCAGGCATAGAAGTGCCTTCTGGTGGCTCTAGGGTAATTGATGGGTCGTTACTGTCAACTTTCTTCACTTCTATATGCTTACTAAATCCCACATCATGCAGAGAGCCCCACGCTTCTCTAGCAATGCCAGAGCTCTGTCATTTAAATATTAATACAGAAACACACATTGAAGCCTGGTGTACCAGCTGCAAGGATGTTGATGCTAAAAATGGAGCTGCCTGACCCATAGATGTCTTTACAGAGAGGAATGTGGAGCTGAAGTATGCTCCAGTTGTTACTATGCAAATATATTGAACAAATATGCTATTTTGAAAAAAAAAATTTCCTGGATCAGCTTCCTAGAGCTGAGCTAAAATACAAGTGCAAAGACTCATGTGACACAATTAGGTTGGCATAAGTGAAAAGATTGCCTCTGCTTGTGTTTATCATCCTCTTTTACTAAAGGTGATACACTTCTTTACTCAGGACTAATTTACTAAGTTGGTCTTCTATCTGAAACAAAAATCCCTTCCAGGTAGTTTTGCTTGAAAACACAGTCTCCCACTATGAACCACCAGACCCCAAATTCAGCCACTGTAATGAATCAACATATATTTTCTTTCTTTTTTTTTCTTTTGGCTCTACTGAAAGAAATGCATGGCACAGTTATACAGCTGTTTCACAAAGCCTGAACCTTGTCACTGCTTTATAAATGGTATCATTTCCTTGGTCAAAAATATATTTTTACATTTACTTGCCTCCCCCACCACCACCAGAATAAAGCATGACACTATCCTCAGAGATTCATTAGCCAGACTTTACTTCTATGATAAGGTGATCGTGGTCCCCCCTAGCACTGCATTTGAGGTGGAACATAATTAGCAGTCCATCAAAATCCACTCTGGAGAACACAAACACTAGTTAGCTTCGAGATCAGACTTCTGCAAAGAACTGAATTATACAGTATAAATGAAATGCTAATTTATTATCAATCACATGGAAAAGTGCACGCACAGAGAGACTTGCTTGCTTCCCAATATAAAGTATTAGATTAGATTCACCTTCTATTCATCTTTTGAAATAAAGATGCTTGCAAAGAGCTTGGGTAGAATGTTCTCCAGTAAACTGGGTGTGTGCTGTGAGAGTCAGGGAACAAAAGGAAATCCGGCTCCTCTCCATGAGGATTTCACCACACGGAAAGAAGAACAGGACGTGTGACAAGAGGGGAATGCCAGGTCCCTCTCCCTAATCACTGCCCTGAGAAGGCACCACAACTGAGAGGCTGTGGTTTCCCAAATTTAAGACCCCAGATTTTAAGAATGAAAACCAAGATTTGAGTAGCTGGCAGTACTGCCTCATTAATAAACTAAACGGAACAACTCTAAATAGCCCCTTTGGTCAGACATAGGAATGCAAGGTATAAATCCTCTGACAGCTGATGCACTCTGAAGTGAGGGTTTGAAAATGCTCTTCTCTTGGGGATTTTAAACACTAGGGTAATCCAAAACCTCTCCAGGATGCCTTCAAGCGCAATTCCGTCCAGTAGGAGAGATTAGATGGCATCTCAAGCTTCCTTTCAACCCTCTAACTCTGTCATGCTAAAACACTTACAGTACAGGGGAGCCATGCTGTTTTGTGTTACTCAGTTTAAATATGATTTGGAAAAAGGAAGTGTTCAACATGATTGAAAGTAGGAAATAGCAAACACCACTTGGAATGAAGCTGAAAGCACATGATACGATACAGGTTAGTCAGGTAGTTAATGTTCTCAAGTGAGAAGTATCTTTGTAACCAAAAGGAAATGAATTGTATAACACAAAGAATCCTGGCTTGGTTCAGTTTGCTTTGAGTGGAATCTTAATGCAAACAGGTAATTTGATTCCTCAAAGATGAACAGAAATCACATGGCTATGGTAGAAAGAGATCTTAGTGATCATCCGGGTGAGAAGTCAGCAAAGTTTGGAGGTAAAGGCCAGACAGCAAATGTTTTAGGCTTTGAGGGCTATACAGTCACTGAGACAGACACTCAGCCTAAGACCCATCCAATCAGATTCACAGTAAAACATAATTCACCCCTAAAAACTAAGATTCATTCACTATCAGGGATTTACTTGTACTTTCCTCTGGGTCAAGTTAAGTGCAAAAACAGTCATAAATAATATGGAAACAAATGGAGTGGTTGTGTTCCAATAACAATTTATCTATGGACACTGGAATCTAGTTCTTATAAAAAGTAATAATATGAATAATATGAAATACTCTTTTTTTAAAAAAATTAACCATTAAATATGTTAAAACCATTCTTAGCTTGCAAGCCACACTAAACAGGCAGTGGACTTGACTTTTTTAGTTCATTGGTTTTCAAACTACCCTTTAGTAGGAGATTTCTCTCTTCAGATGAAAATATACAGATAGAACAAAAAAGAACCAGATTCCATCAACTTCAGGGCACTACCCCAGCCTATTTGCTGCTCCCAGAGGCCTACTATACCTCCCTTCCTTGCCTCAGAGGTAAGACTAAAATTTCCCAGAACATAATGCAGAATCCATGACTTTCATTCAAGCCACTCAAATTCCTCCTTAGATATCTGAGGATGCAAAGATGAAATAACTCTTCTAAAGCCGGCAAGTAATTTTAACTGAACAGGTGCCAGAACATGACCTCTTTCTCGTGTCCTAGTTTTAGCTTCCCAACAACCCTACAGCACAACTTTTTAGGGGTAATATCCAAGTTGAAGCTATGTGCAGTGGCTGAATAAAAGAAAGCGCTTATCTAGTAGAAAACTCTTCTCTCAATGGTGCCGCCTGGCCAAGACACAAGATACATTCCTGATTGAGGTTGGAGGGTGTTCACCAAATCAGGAACCAGATCCTCCCTCTAATCTATGTGCTTTCTGGGAACAAACGAGGCACTTATGTCCAGGGTCTGGAGGAGCCCTATTCCTATCAGGATGGTACTGCCTCCATCTATGCTTCTCCCATTGTCCTGAAGTGACTCAGTGCCAGATCACTACCAGCAAGTCCTAGTCTTCCTCCAGTGATGGCATCCCTGACTTTGGAGGTAAAACTGCTTAGAACAACATGTGCCAAAATAAATCCCAAATAACAGTAATGTCGTGTTTCCAGACACACAAAATAGTGTTCCCAGAGCAAAAAGAAAGAAAAAAAAGTTTCCCTGATCAAGGCCGAAGCTAGTGTATACTATTCCCCTATTAGTGATCACAATGCACATTAGCAGATTAAAGGATCTGAGAAGCCTCACAGGAAATAATCCTATTTAATATCATTTAACCAGCATTTCCCCAATGTATATTAAAATGGAATTGATTTTATTCTTCCTTTGTTCACTTTTGTGATCTTTCTCTGGACCTCCCTCATTCAGTGGAGGCAAAAGAAATGGGGAGCTAGTTTTATGCTCAAGGTAGTTTTGTCATACTCCAGAGTTTCTTAATTTAGTCAATGTATGTACATTGAGTGCTTAATATGTGTCGGGTACTGTGCCAGGCAGGCCCTTACAATACTGTGGTGAACTAGACATGTTTTCTGCTCTCGTGGAGTTTGTATCATAGTTAGGGAAGCACAGTTAACAGGCAAATAAATAAAATCATCCACTCCACCATGATCTGTTGGGTACCTACTTTGTGTCAGACACTATTCTAGGACCCACAGATTCAGACAAATACTCCGTAGTTTACATCAAGATAATAAATGGATGATAAACTCACCTTTCTTAAGCTCTTATTACATGCTAGGCACCGTTCTGAAGCTCTAATACTTTGGCCACCTGATGCAAAGAGCCGATTCACTGGAAAAAAACCCTGATGCTGGGAAGGATTGAGGGCAAGAGGAGAAGGAGGGTGACAGAGGATAAGATGGTTGGATTAGCGTCACTGACTCAATGGACATGAGTTTGAGCAAGCTCCAGGAGATAGTGAAGGGCAGGGAAGCCTGGCATGCTGCAGTCCATGAGGTCGCAAAGAGTCAGACACGACTGAGCAACTGAACAACAGGCACTGTTCCAAGTGTTTTATATGCTGATACTTTTTGATATTGTGATTTGTAAAAAAATACACACCTGGTCATTCAGATGACAAACATACCTTTCTCATATATGTTTGGTCTTACTGGCTCACAACTCCTAAAAGCCTTGGAGATGATACTTGAGGGAGATGTGAATGTTGAGAAAGAGGGAAGACAGATTAATTCCAGGCAGAGGCAACCAGGAAGTGAAGGAATGAGCTGGGCTTTACCCAAGGAGGGCAAAGGTCAGGGTGGCTGGACCAGAGTAGTGGGGAGAGTGGTGTGAACTGAAGTCAGCAAAATGGGAAAGAATGGCTTATCTGGGATCTTGTAATCTGAGTCTGGATTTTACTTTGATTGCAGCAGGAGCCTTTCCAAGGATTATCAGCACGAATATGAGGAGCTGTTTTAAGTTTAAATAGTTACAAAACATAATTCTTTCTCCCCATGAAATTAGAACCAGGCATACTTTTCTGCCTCTATATTAAACAATACTTATCCCAAGCAAAAATGACCCCAATGGTTGATCTAAGAAACACCTGTTCCTAAAAGATGACTGGGAACCAACTCAGCAACATACTTCTCAGGACTCATTTCAAGTCTCTTTCTCATGATACCTGCCAGCCCCAAACCACTGTATCATAAACTGTCCAGTCTCAATCAGCCTCAGCCCAGCAAGACCCCCTCCCCTTAAAAATCACCTAGGTCAAGCCCTAAAATACAATAAGCACCCTATCCTAATTATATGATGTTGAACTCCTACTAAGGCTCTGCCAAGTTATGTTCTCCTTTCCTGTGGCTCAGACAGTAAGAATCTGCCTGCCTTGCAGGCAACCCGGGTTCAATCCCTGGGTTGGGAAGATCTCCTAGAGAAAGGAATGGCAACCCACTCCAGTATTCTTGCCTGGGGAATTCCATGGACAGAGGATCCTGGCAGGCTACAGTCCATGGGGTCGGAAAGAGTCAGACATGACTGAGCAGCTAACGCTTTCATTCATATACACACACACACACACACACACACACACATATAGACACACACACAAAAAAAATACTTTCCTGTAACAAATCCATTATCTTTAATTGTTTGATTGACAGAGTTTTCTGGGGTTCTTTTGGAGAATCAGCAGTTGACTATACAGCAGACGAGAGAACAGAGATCAGTGACAAGACTTGAAGGAGTGCTAGAGAGAGACAGGGACAAACTGAGTGGGGCAGCAGAAAAAGAGAGAAGTGATTAGATTTGGATACATTTTGTAGTTAGAATGTTCTGAAGACTTAGAGGCTCTAGAGGTTCAGGGAATGAGAAGAATAAAAGTGGATATCTAGATTTTTCTTTAGATTTTTTTTTAATGACCATTATTAAATTTCACCAGAGTACACATATAATGATAACACTGATATCATGAACTACATGGAAAAGCTGGAGGGAGTTCAAGTCTGAGAGTAGAGAGATAAACAAGAATTCCTTTTTAGGTATGTTAAAATTGAAAAGCCTATTAGCCATCAATTGGTGCTATCAAATAGGCATTTGGAATTATGCTCCTGCAGAGATGTCACAGTCATTCAGTTTCAAAATTCAGCTAACTTGGGTGTTTTTCAAGGCTACCAGGGAACAAAGTGAAACAAGAAGTAAGAGACAAAAATTTGCAGGGGCCATGCAAAGGCAGCTAAATGTTATTTTTATGTTTGAGGAAATGTTATCTTTGGGATACGAAATGGAGAGATCTGAGAATAAAAATTATGGAATGAAAGGAGTAACAATTGGGAATATAGATACTGCAAAAGACAAATTGAAATTGCTACTAAAGAAATGCTCTAAAAGCATTACTTGTAGGAATTTCTCTTTATATCCATCTGACTTGTTTCTGTCCCACAGAGGAGAAAATCACCAATTTATCACTTTCAGCAAGCACATGTATATTCAGCATCGCCACATTACACTGCTCTTTAGAGAGGTAAAGGATACAACCTGTGTTGAACAACTCTACAACTGAAACTATTTTAGAAAGGATTAATATCATGCTGCTATTGTGCTATCATTTGAAATTAATCAAATCATCACATCATATTAGTTAGGATCCTTCTTTGTATTAGTTTGTCTAACTGGTTGGTCTAAATGAATGTTTTAAAAATCATATTTATGATAATCTCAATCACAGTACACTCATGCTGCTGCTGCTGCTGCTGCTAAGTCGCTTCAGTCCTGTCCAACTCTGTGCGACCCCGTAGACGGCAGCCCACCAGCCTCCCCCGTCCCTGGGATTCTCCAGGCAAGAATACTGGAGTGGGTTGCCATTTCCTTCTCCAATGCATGAAAGTGAAAAGTGAAAGTGAAGTCGCTCAGTCGTGTCTGACTCTTAGAGACCCTATGGACTGCAACCCACCAGGCTCCTCCATCCATGGGATTTTCCAGGCAAAGTACTGGAGTGGGGTGCCATTGCCTTCTCCCAGTACACTCATAGGTTAAGTGTATTCACCCAGGCCGTTAAGAACTTCGATGTTTGACAGCCTTAAAAAAACGTCTGGTTAATGAAAAGTTCCAAATGTGCATCAGAAACACCAGTGAGGGAAAAGAGGAATCAGTGATTCTGCAAATCAATAGCATTATCATATTTTCAAAGCATATTGTGCCAAGCCTAGATTTTAAAATTGCAAAGGAAAAATAGAACATTAATTTGCATTGGAATATTCATGGGCTCAACTCTTCTCTCTCATTTCCAAATTTCTGAGATTTCTCTAACTCACTCTTCTTGCTTCCAGTTCTCCTTGCAATAACCTATCATAGACATGGTGATAGGTGATAGATTTCACTTTCCCAAAAGCACTATTTTCATTATATGTCTCTTTGAGTCACCAATGGCATCTCACAGCTTATAGCATCAAATCCAAAGTTTGACCTGAAACTTAAGGCCCTCTACAATCCAAAGGAATCTCCCTTTCCAGCCTTCCCTCTCACTGCTTCTCCCTCTGTTCCATTCAGATTTATCTTCGGAATTCTGAATAGATCTTCCCATGTCTACCTATTGCTATCTTTTTACTCATAATTTTTCCCCAAAGATTACACTACACTTAAACCCAAATTCCTTCCCATTCTTTTGAGCTCATAGTAGCTTTTGTTTGAACTTTTGTTCCAGCCTTTAATTACTACATAAACCATGTATCTCATGATTTATAGATTTGTATGAAAATAAAGCATAAAGTATACTTAATTAAACCTATCCCTTTAAAACCAGCAGTATCAACCTTCCATAGTCATCATTTGTTGGTCTCCGTTAAATAAAAATGTAGGCAATTATGGATCAAAGATGTGATTGCTTTATTTTTTAATGCCCACAAACTTATAGTAAATCTTGAAATGAGCAAAATTTCAATGAAGATTTGCCAAAAGTTTTTATTTTTTTTTTTTCAGCTTAAGAAATTTGAGATGAGCATCAGAGTCGAGCTCATTAGTAGAGATTCTGTGGACAGACCAGCCTCTGTTCTCATTGCTTCTCTCATCCGGGCAACCTCAGTCAATTCGAGTCAATTAACACACATAGGAACCATTTCTGCCCAGCACAGGGCACTGGCCAGGGTGCACATCAATGAGCACAACCAGGCTAGAGCCCCGAGTGGCATCCACTCATAACTGCCTATGTTCTTCAGGGGCAAAGAGGTCATTTCCCTTCTAAAATCAGGTGAACTGAAAAACAGAGGTCATGAGAATATTTCTGAATAAGACAGGAGGTTGGTTAGGTGGTTGACAACGCAGTGACAAGAAAGGATGCAACAAATTCAATAGTCAATGCTTGAGAATTGTCTCTTTGAATAGGGTATAGCTACTCATCAGCAAGAGTCTCAAGGATCACTATCCTCCCTGGATCTGGAAGCTGTAAGAGCATAATATATATAAAATATTTATGGGAAAAAACCCTTATTTTACGGAGAAGAGAACATATTTACCTCTTTCCTTCCACCCCAGAAAACAGGCCTTTTTATTAAGTAAATAGCAATAAGCCACTTTAACCTCTATTTTCCACGATAAGGCAGAGAGCCCTACATCCTAAAGAAAGTGAGAAAGGCTGACAGGATTTTATTTTGCAGAGAATGTTGGTAAGCTCAGGACCAGACCTGAATTATTTGGCACATCAGAAGAGATTTTGGAGGCTATGTGGGAAATAGATAAACAGAAATAAGATAGCTGGAAACTGAAAAGATGGATGATGGGAAAGAAAAAAAGGCAGATCTAAAGGAAAATTTAATTCTGTTTCTATTGACTGGAATGGGCTATAAATTCTCTTCCTGATCTCTTTTCTAAATATTCACTAATATCTGCCTTTCTTAATAATGTGCTGAGAATCTTTTTAACCTAGCTACTTTTAATTTTTTTCTTGGGTGGGTGCAACACAGTGCTGAGCAAACCCACAAGGGAGACAGCAGGAGTGCCCCACTAAGGTTAAGGAAGAAAGGAATGGCAGTGTGGTCAACAGTCTCCAAGATGGCTCCCAATGATCCTCATCTCCTGGTATTCATGCCCTTGTATCGTTTGCTCACACACCACATCAGGCTGATCTTGTAATCAATAGGATGTGGTGAACAGGATATTATGTGACTTCCAAGGCTAAGTCACAAAAGAGATCACAACTTCCCACTTGCCTTGTCTTGGAGCACTCAATCTGGGAGAAACCAACTGCCATTACGTGTGGACACTCAAGCAGTCCTATGAGCAGATTCATGTGGCAAGAAATCAAGGCTTCCTGCCAATAGCCAGCACTGACTTGCCAGTGATGTGAGTGAGCCCGCTTGGTAGTAAATCCTTCTTTGTTTCCAGTCAAGCCTTCAGGTGACTGCAGCCATAACCAATGCCTTGATGGCAACCTCATTAGAGACAGCAAAGCCGGAACTACTCAGATAAACTGTTTCTGAATCCCTGACCCACAGAAACTGTAAGGATGATAAACGCTTGTTTTCCGTTTGAGAATAATCGGTCATGCCACAATAGATAACCAATACAGGTGGCTTCCTACCATCTCTCAGGTTCCACTCTGGCAGTTAAAGAGCAAAATTTAGCTCACTGGAAAGAGGCAAAGTTTTGGATTTACACTATGAGTTCAGTTCTAGTTTGGCCACTTACTAGCTACAGGATTTTTAAATTTTCTGAGGCTCTGTTTCCTCATAACTAAAATGAGGCTTGTGATGTTTGATAAGATAATAAGGTATATAAACCACCTTGTGCATAGCTTGGCATATCCTACATATGTTTAGTAAATGTAAAGAAGCCATGAAGTGTGCATTGAACACAATTAGGGATCTGCCCTGATCCCCATTCATCTGGCTAGTAAAACAATGCTCATTGTTGATATATTTGCATTTCTTTTGAAAACTTAATAACAAAATGGCCTATTCATACTATGCAACATTCAGTTCAAGTAAATCATACACTATTTGGGCACTGTTGACTTACTATTAAAATAACCAACCTTACTGGTGGCTCAGAGGTTAAAGCATCTGCCTGCAATGCGGGAGACCTGGGTTCAATCCCTGGGTCAGGAAGACCCCCTGGAGAAGAAAATGGCAACCCACTCCAGTATTCTTGCCTGGAGAATCCCATGGATGGAGAAGCCTGGTGGGCTACAATCCACAGGGTTGCAAAGAGTTGGACACGACTGAGCGACTTAACTAACTAACTGAGAACTAATAGTATTTTGATGGCCATTGTAAGATCTTGATTCATGAACTGCAAGAAGCCATGAAGTGTTCATTAAAGTAGGGATCTGCCCTGATCCCCATTCATCTCTTTACCAATGATGTGTTCCATCACCCACTTTCTCTGTGCTGCGTGGTGATGAAGCCTAACAACTGCAACTTCCCATAAGAAGTGAGCTTGAGAGCTGGAGATGTCTCACCCTAACTTACAACCAGAAGTTCCTGGGTGTTTACCTTTCTTGCAGCAGCCTATAGTCCAAGACTGACTGGTCCTAGATTATAAAAGGATAGTTCTTAAGCCTTGAGATAGACAAATTTGGAGGTAAAATGTATGCCCCAAGGCTCATCATAGGATCAAGCTGAGTCTGGGACTTCACCTGAAATAAAACTCTTGCTTGGCTTTGTCCCTTTTCCTCTTCTCCTTTCCCAATCTCTCACTGATAGTTCCCAAGAGTCCTTCTTAAATCACTTGCACTGGAATTCTTGGCTCAAGTTGTGCTTCTGAGGGTGTCTAAGCTAAGACAGAGAGCTGAAGGTGGGCCTGTCTCCTCGCAGACAATTTTATTTTCTGTCTTTAGGAATAAATGTGACTGATCAACCTGGAGTCAATTCAACTGCTGATGTGATTGTTTGGAAATTAGCATAGGGTTAAGAGGGTTACTTTTTCACAAGTTTAAAATGACTAGAAATGTAACTGCTTCCAACCTAGCTGACAGTCAGGTAATTGAGTTGGAAGCAACATTGGTGAAAGGAATATTGTACTCAAATTCAAATTATGCACACCATGGCTAAACTACGTAATGCAAATAACAAACTCGGTGATGATAAAGGGACTAATGAAGGAGTATGTAAGCAATACTGCATTTTACACAATTCTGAAATTTCTTCTCAACTAAATTACAAACTGAATCACTCATTGCTCTTATGGGAAGAATGAGAAGGAAATTAACACATAATGAGCACTGATTCAATGCCAGGCAATATGTTAACATGTTTCATGTATCTTTCAATCTTCATACTCAAACACTTAAGGAAAGGAGTCTCACCTAAAAGACAAAGGAAGAATCTGAGGATCAGAGTGTTTAACTAACTTGTTCATGGTTACAATATCAGTACTAAGACGAAATTAAATTCTACATCTCTATAAACACCATAACCAGGCTCTGATCTGACATCAATAAGAAAAATGTTGATGTGATCATGCGGTTACTGCACAACTCCTATAAATGGCCACGATTTTGAGTGAATCTGATACCCAGCGGACACTACTTTGTGTCTATACTAAACATCTATACTAAACAATCAAAGTTTCCAAATCCTCTCCATGTATTTGACGATAAGGATTCATGTTAATGAATCAACCAATGAAATGTTAAGATTCTGTGTAATATGCCTACATCCAAATTAGTCTTATGCTTAAAAGAATAATAAAAATATTAATGTTTTCAGCTCTACTTTACTAGAATGTCTTTTCCCCATCCTGTATTAATTATCTAATAGGTCTGAAATGAAATTAAGAAAGCAAACACACTGTTACACATACATTTGTCTTATTGCCCAAATTGTTTGGATTATGTTCATTAGTAGACATATTACTACAGCAGTAAAAATTCAGTCAATAGATTTACAGGGGAACACCAACAAGGAAATAAGTAACGTGGGAAGACTGAAATAAGACAGAGTAGGTATTTTACTTGAGCAATGAAACATGAAAGTACTCTTGGGAAGCCAGGGCGATTTTGAATTATGTTGATGGAGGGCTCCGTTCAATTCACTTGATCATGCTTCTTTCCCTGCTCCTTTCCCTCACTCACGGGGATTCCTTCTAACTCTATTACCCATATTTCTTTCTTTAACCCATTTCAGACTGCTGTTTCTGGATGAGGTGTAAAATTTCACAATATATACCAAAACATCTTTAATGAACGGTAAATGATTGTGGAAAATTCTTCTAAAATATTTACTTCCCCTGTAGATATTTTGCTTAAGAATTATCAAACTGTTGACCCAGAAACTGCTTCTTCCCATGAAGTGGGATAGTGTATGCTCTGCTTAAAAAAAGAGTGTCTTCTAGTTTCATTCTGAAAAATATTCCAAGATACGTGCAAGAAAAACTTTGTCTACTGATTCCTGAACTAAATATTTTCAAATAATTTACATGGCCTTAATACATGTTTAAAAAATAAGATTTAGGGAATGAAGAATGAAAAAATGGCATGGTAATGAGAAGACAAGGCAAAGGATTGTGTTTTACAAAATGAATTATTGATCAAAACATGATATGTTTTCACAACCTAATTGTCTACCATTTATCCCCTGACATTCTGGGGGAAAAATTCAAAAATATATTTGCATAACCTAACATCATTGGCTTGCATGGAGCTTACATTCTCTTAGAGTTGGGGTGGAGAGCACATGATAAACTGGTAATGATACAAAAATAAATAAATAAATAAGTGAAAATGTTACTGGTTAATGGTACAGAGAGTAACTGGGAGACTATTTTACATGTGGTTGGTTAGGAAAAATCTCCCTGGGGACCTTTTTTCAAGTTTAAAGTTGAGATCTGACTATCTATGTTAACATTTAGGGGGAGAGCATTCCTGGCAGAAGGATCAGAGAGTAGAAAGAGCTACGATTAGAAGAGGAAAAGAAAGAGACCAGTGTGGTTGGGGAAGAATGAGGGTGGGTGCGGTAGAAGATGAGACTGAGTGCTGAGTGCCACTTTGTGCTATTTTTTAAATTGGAGGATAAATTACTTTACAATATTGTGTTGGTTTCTGCCATACACCAACATGAATCAGCCATATGTGTACATATGTCCCCTCCCTCTTGAACCTCCCACCTCTTTCCTACCCCATCTCACCCCTCTAGGTTGTTTATTAGGTTTATTAATAATTTTTATATCTATGCTCATTTTTTAAAAAAGATGAGACTGTTTTTGATATCACTTATTAAATACCAATCTTTGTCTGTATTCTACCCCACGCTTGTTTTTCATAGAATTTTTCCTCCAAATCTTCTAATGAAAAACAGGCCCAAGAAGATGCTTTATATTTATCCTGTGGCTTCAGGAACCTCTGTCCCACTGCTGAATATCTCAGTGTGGCAAACATGGCTAGTTTTAAACCAATATTTCTTGTCCCCTTCTTATCCACAAACCTCAGATTTTGTGTAGTGTTCATATGCTCCTTTAAATGTATTATCTTCTCAGATTTCCTTGCAGCTAGGAGTGGTGACTGACAATGAGTTATATAGAGATATATAGAGATACTGGGAACAGCACTTGAAATGAATAAGGCTCAAGTGGGAAGATTTTAACCTTTGACAATTCTCCTTTTTTCCTCTCTCTTATCTCTTCTTCCTGCCTTGAATATAGTTATGATACCCAGAGGTGGATCAGGCCAGTTACAATCATGAGCAGGAAAGCCACACACTAACTATATCGGGACAGAAAACCAGATGGTGTTTGGACTTTCCCAGTGGTCCAGTGTTTACGACTATACCTTCCAATGCAGGGGGCATGGGTTTGACCCCTGGTCGGGGAACTAAGGTCCCACATGCTGTGTGGTGTGGCCAAATTGTTTTTTAAAAAAGATGGTTTCTAAGTCCCTGATGGAATCATTTATTACACTACTGGACTGTCTGCCTTGTCTTTGTGCTTGAAGAGCGAGAAAAGACCTCATGGGCTTGAACATATTCATTGGGAAAAGAAAGACACAGCAACCTGCCTTAGAAGAATTTACAGTGCAATCAGGAAGGTAATGTGAAAAATTAAAATATGATATATCCTTAAATCCAAATACACATATATCAACTTGAGTACATGTTAATTTAGGAAATATCAATTTTCATTATGGTGTTCAGTATCTGTGCTGACTGCTCACCATACTTGGAGTTTATAGTAGGTACTCAATAAATATTAGTAACTTAATTAGTAAACTATATAAATGTGTTATGACTAAAGTAATTTGGAATTACTCACAAAGGTCTTTGTAGAAAAAGTAAGTCTTGCAAGAAATAAACATAATATATGGATGGAAGAAAGAGATAATATTCCAAGTAGGAAAAGAATGGCACATTTAAACATCAGCTGGTGAACATCATTTTGTGGATAAGAATGGCTGTGCTGAAGCTTTTGGAGATAATGGGAAGAATGTAGATGCACTGATTATATTAAATACATTAAAAAATAATTTTTAATGGATCTCCTAAACCTTATAACGAGATCTGACAATGAGAGGAGAATGGAAAGTCCTCAGAGGAAAATACCAAGAAAATACTGTACCTGAGAGGGAAATTTGCATACGTGATACGAAAAGCAAGAACAATTATAATTCAAGACAAAATATCAGTGGATGGCTATGCCTGCCAAGACACACACACACACACACACACACACACACACACACGATAAAATGGCCATGGGATAAAAGTAATCTGGGAGATTTATCTGCAAATTCCAATCCATGTAAATGTATAACAAACATGCATGCAAAATCACTGTCAAGAACTGTGAAGGAACTGAGATTTTACCCTATTTGCAAGCTAACAATTTAGCCTGCCACTTTCATGGATGTCGACCTAAGACACAAGGCTCCTGGGTCAGAAATACAGAAGGATTTCTTAATCACAGCAAAAGCATTAGCACATGTTGTGCCGGTTCCCTGAACCCTAGGTACTACACATCGACCTGAAGAGGGCCAGGTGACACCTGCACAGGCAATGGTGAGACAGAAAGGAAACTTTGATCTTAGAGAACTTAAATATTTGATAGTGGGCAATACGCATGTCTGATCTTGGCTCCAAATAGAGAAAATGTCTGTCTTCCAAGATAATCCAGAAAAGGTAGTTCAGAATAAAGGCAGTCAGTGCCTCTTCTCACAAGGAATTCAGGAAGGTCAAGGCATATGGACAATTGTTTCCTAGCAATCATTTGAAAATATCGGAGAAAAAGTAGGTAGTGAGGTTACAATACAACAAAAAGAATTGAACAATTGGGAACACAATAGTAATGAAAAAGTCAATTACTTGAGAACGGATCAGTTCAAAAGTGATGAGGGGGGGAAATGAAAAGGATAAAAGTGAGAGAAAAACAGGAAAAGGGACAGACTCAAGAATGAGAAAGATTGGTAATATGGCAGAATCTTTATATTAAATTGTATTTAATATTAGTATTTGTATATTATACATTTACATATTTAATATTAATATTTATATTAAATTATAATCTGTTAAATTCAATTCCAAAATCATTTATGGAATGCTAACTCTATGAAATTCAACCTGGCAGGAGTTGGGGAAATTAAAACAAAATAAATATGACTTATTCCTCTCCTCTAAGAATGAATGTGTATATGTGTGTATAGTTCAGTTCAGTCGCTCAGTCGTGCCCGACCTTTTGTGACCCCATGATCTGCAGCACACCAGGCCTCCTCATCCATAACAAACTCCCAGAGGTTACTCAAACTCATGTCCATCGCATTGGTGATGTCACCCAACCGTCTCACCGTCTGTCATCCCCTTCTCCCACCTTCAGTGTTTCACAGCATCAGGGTCTTTTCAAGTGAGTCAGTTGTTCACATCAGGTGGCCAAAGTATTGAAGTTTCAGCTTTAGCATCAGTCCTTCCAATGAATATTAAGGACTGATTTCCATTAGGATGCACTGGTTGGATCTCCTTGCAGTCCAAGGGACTCTCAAGAGTCTTCTCCAGCACCACAGTTCAAAAGCATCAATTCCTTGGCACTCAGCTTTCTTTATAGTCCAACTCTCACATGCATACATGACTAGTGGAAAAACCATAGCTTTGACTAGACAGACCTTTGTTGGTAAAGTAATGTCTCTGTTTTTTAGTAGGCTGTCTAGATTGGTCATAGCTTTTCTTCCAAGGAGCAAGTCTTTTAATTTCATAGTTGCAGTCACCATCTGCAATGATTTTGGAGCCCAAGAAAATAAAGTCTGTCACTGTTTCCATGATTTACCCATCTGTTTGCCGTGAAGTGATGGGACTGGGTGCCATGATCTTAGTTTTCTGAATGTTGAGTTTTAAGCCAACTTTTTCACTCTGCTCTTTCACTTTCATCAAGAGGCTCTTTAGTTCTTCTTTACTTTCTGCCCTAAGGGTGTCATCTGTGTATCTGAGGTTATTGATATTTCTCCTGGCAATCTTTTTTTTTTGTGGGGGGGGCCTAATTAAATTTAAATGCCCTTGCACAGCAAAGGAAACCACAAACAAAATGAGAAGATAACCTAGAGAATGGGAGAAGGTATTTGCAAATGATGCATCCAACAAGGGATTATTTCCACAATATACAGACAACTCATACAGCTCAATATCACAAAAACCAACAAACGTTAGTTACTCAGTCACTCAATTGTGTCCAACTCTTTGTGATCCCATGGACTGTGGATAGCCAGGCTCCTCTGTCCTTGGAATTCTCCAGGCAAGATTACTGGAGTGTGTAGCCATCCCATTCTCCAGGGGATCTTCCTGATCCAGATATCAGACGTGGGTATCCCACATTGCAGGCAGATTCTTTACCATCTGAGCCACCAAAGAAGCACAAAACCAAATAACCCAATCAAAAGATGTGCAGAAGAGTTAAAGAGGCACTCCTCTAATGAATATATACAGATCGCCAACGGTCAGTTCAGTTGTTCAGTCATGTCTGACTCTTTGCGACCCCATGGACACCAGGCCTCCCTGTCCATCACCAACTCCCAGAGCCTACTCAAACTCATGTCCATCCAGTCAGTGACGCCATCCAACTATCTCATCCTCTGTTGTCCAGTTCTCCTCCTGCCTTCAGTCTTTCCCAGCAGCAGGGTCTTTTCCAATGAGTTGGTTCTTTGCATGAGGTGGCCAAAGTATTGGCACTTCAGCTTCATCATCAGTCCTTCCAATGAATATTCAGGACTGATTTTCTTTAGGATGCACTAGTTGGATCTCCTTGCTCTCCAAGGGACTCTCAAGAGTCTTCTCCAACACCACAGTTCAAAAGCATCAGTTCTTTGGCACTCAGCTTTCTTTATAGTCCAACTCTCACATCCATACATAATTATTGGGAAAACCATAGCTTTGACTAGACAGACCTTTGATGGCAAAATAATGTCTCTGCCTTTTAATATGTTGTCTAGGTTGGTCATAGCTTTTCTTCCAAGGAGCAAGAGTCTTTTAATTTCATGGCTGCAGTCACCATTTGCAGTGATTTTGGAGCCCAAGACAGTAAAATCTGTCACTGTTTCCCCATCTATTTGCCATGAAGTGATGGGACCAGATGCCTTGATTTTAGATTTTTTAATGTTGAGTTTTAAGCCAGCTTTTTCACTCTTTTCTTTCACTTTCATCAAGAGGCTCTTTAGTTCCTCCTTGCTTTCTGCCATAAGGGCGGTGTCACCTGCATATCTGAGGTAATTGATTATTTCTCCTGGAAATCTTGTTTCCAGCTTGTGCTTCATCCAGCCCAGCACCGCACATGATGCACTCTGCACAAGATAAACAAGCAAGGTGAGAATATACAGCCCTGACACACTCCCTTCCCAATCTAGAACCAGTCCGCCGCTCCACGCCTGTTTCCAACTGTCCCTTCTTGACTCCCACACAGATTTGTCAAGAGGCAGGTCAGGCGGTCTTGTATTCCCATCTCTTGAAGAATTTTCAATAGTTTGTTGTGATCCACACAGTCAAAGGCTTTAGTGCAATCACTGAAGAAGACGTAGGTATTTTTCTGGAATTTTCTTGCCTTTTCTATGATCCAATAGATTTTGGCAATTTAATTTCTGATTCCTCTGGCTGTTCTAAATGCAGCTTGAACATCTGGAAGTTCACGGTTCACATACTGTTGAAGCCTGGCTTGGAGAACTTTGAGCATTACTTTGCTAGCCTGTGAGATGAATGCAATTGTGCAGTAGTTTGAGCATTCTTTGGCATTGCCTTTCTTTGGGATTGGAATGAAAACAGACATTTTCCAGTCCTGTGACCACTGCTTAGTTTTCCAGATTTGCTGGCATACTGAGTGCAGCACTTTCACAGCATCATCTTTTAGGATTTGAAATAGCTCAACTGGAATTCCTTCACCTCCACTAGCTTTGTTCATAGTAATGCTTCCTAAGGCCCACTTGACTTTGCATTCCAGGATGTCTGGCTATAGGTGAGTGATCACACCATTGTGGTTACCTGGGTCCATAAGATTTTTTTTTTTGTATAGTTCTTCTGTGTATTCTTGCCACCTCTTCTTAATATCTTCTGCTTCTGTCAGGTCCATACCATTTCTCTCCTTTATTGTGCTCATCTTTGCATGAAATGCAAACCTTGATTTTCTCATTTTCTGCTTTCCAGAAGGAAAGGGCTCATCAGTACCATGTCCTGCCTCCCAAGAAATCTGAATGCAGGTTAACAAGCCACAGCCAGAAACAGACATGGAACATAGACTGGCTCCAAACCAACAAAGGTCTACATCAACGCTGCATATTGTCATCCTGCACATTCTACTTCTATGCAGAGTACATCATGTGAAATGCCAGACAGGATGAAACACAAGCCCCTTTCTTCCTCCAGTGGAGTAGATTGGCATTTCCAACCTGTTTTTTTTTTTTGGAATACACATCCAGTAAATGTTAATAAAACTGTGTGTGTGTTCCAGATGCTCTTATTCAGTGGTTTCCATCCTGTGTATTATTCGATCATTATTACACTCACACCAAATTCACATCTTGACTCTGTTCCTATTAGCCATGTGACCTTGGACACAGTATTTCCTCTCCTCTGAATTCTTAAGGTGGGGAACAAGGCGGAGATGTTCACTCTAGGCACTGCTATTCAGCATCACATTAAGGGTCCCATTAAGTAGTTATGGATGCTGAGAAGTTCCCTGGTCTGCCGTCTGCAAGCTGGAAAAATCAGGAAAACTGGTGGCGTAGTTAAGTCGGAATCCATAGCCCTGAGAACTGGGGTGCTGATTTCACAATCTGGGTCCAAAAGTCCAAGAACCAGGAGTTCTGATCTAGTAGGACAGGAGGAAATGAATGTCTCAGCTCAGAGCTCCTGGCAATCTTGACTCCAGCTTGTGCTTCATCCAGCCTGGCATTTCACATGATATACTCTGCATAGAAGTCAAAATAAGCAAGGTGACAATATACAGCCTTGATGTACTCCTTTCCCGATTTGGAACCAGTCTGTTGTTCCAAGTCCAGTTCTAACTGTTACTTCTTCACCTGCATACAGATTTCTCAGGAGGCAGGTCAGGTGGTCTGGTATTCCCATCTCTCTAAGAATTTTCCACAGTTTGTTGTGATCCACACAAAGGCTTTGGTGTACTCAATGAAGCAAAAATAGATGTTTTTTTGGAACTCCCTTGCTTTTTCGATGATCCAGCAGATGTTGGTAATTTGATTTCTGGTGTGTATATATACTTATATACACATATATTTATATATATATAAAATAATAAGCATATACACATAAAAACTATAACCAAAACTCATATAATAAAACTGATGTGTAAATATTTAGTATTTTTAGTAAAACAATGAAATGCTGGGGACTTTTATTACCTATTAAAACAGCTCATTGTGGTCATCAAAATTAAACTATCATCTGCAAAAGAGTAAATGAATGATGTGTTTCACAGGATAGTGGAGGCTGACTTCTCAATACATCAGTCCTAAACTGAAGATAGCGACCAGACTTTTGAACATTAAAGTGTAGTTCATTTAAAAGATGGAATCTTTAACAGCAAAACAGATCTTGCTAGATAGCAAGACTTTCAAGGGAATTATTATTTGAACCATTCCACTGAAGAATTACCCAACAGATTTCACACATGCAGTTCTATTTCAACCTCATTGCAGACAACAAAAGAAATAGAAAGTGAAAAATGCCATCAAATTCACATTGCAATTGAAACCCCTCTATTTGCCATGGTTTGGTATTCTGAAAATGGAAAAAAGTCAGTATGCACTATTGCAATAATTAGTACAAAGACATCAAGATTAGGTGTTGAAGAGGAAAAGAGGGAATTTTTCAAAAGTAAGATGTCAAAATGATGAAACTCATTAAGTTGGGGGATGTTCTTATTCTCTAAAGCAGTGGTTCTCAAACTGTGCTCTGGGGACCTCTAATGGTCCTCAAGAGACTTTGAAGGATCTGCAAAGTCAGTAACATTTTCATAATAATATTACAGTGTTATTTGCATTTTTCACTCATTCTCTCCATACTGTACAGTGAAGTTTTCCAGTGGTTATATATGTCATATGTTGTTGTTAAGTCACTTCAGTCATGTCTGACTCTGCAACCCCACTGTCCATGGAATTTTTCCCAGCAAGATTACTGGAGTGGGTAGCCATTTCCTTCTCTAGGGGATCTTCCCGACCCAAGGATCGAACTCACATCTCCTGCACTGCAAGTGGATTCTTTCCCACTGAGCCACCAGGGAAGCCCATATGTCATGTTATATCACACCAAATGGTTTATAGATGCAGATATGAGAATCCAAATTCTTCTATAAAGCCAAACACTCAAGAGATTTACAGAATTGGAAAATAATCCTGCTCTTCACTAAATTATATTGTTTTGGAAAATGCAGTTATTTTTCCTAAAATTATGTTAAGTTGCAATGAGAAGTGTTATTGGTGTTTTCAAATGAATAAATAACTATTTTTAAAGTTTCTCAGTGGAATCCATTCCAAGGATGCAGCCTTGAGAGAGCAATGTGTTACTGAGACCAACTGAATAGTATATGAGACTGAACCCCATTAAGGCCTTTATATAGACGTTTAAGATTCTGACAGATAGGTATAGAGATCTACCTGTCTTGCAGTCCCCAAGACAAGCCTCATGGGGAAGCTTCATTGCTGTTTAAACCTGCTATCTACCAATCTGGAGTGGCTGCCTACCCCTTCAGTCTCTCCTTGTACAGGGGCCAGATGGAGGAAGGCCAATCAGGGTGGCCTGCAGGGGATTGGAGGCAGACAGATATTATCTGGAAGTCTAAGAGGAGAGATAAAAACTTGCATATGTGCATAGCCTGATTTTCCCTTTTGTTTACCACATCTCTAAGGATAAACAATTATCTTCTGGTTGAAGATGATCAAATAAGCCACAGGAAGAAACTGATCAGAAGTATACTGATGGGACTGTTGTGAAAACCAAAGCAGCAAGAGAACGATAAAGAGAATAAGGTGAATTGAGATTTGGGAAAAGGAAGTAGATACTATCTGGGGAGAAGGCTAGGGGAAATTGAAATAAAAATAAAACCAAGATTAGAGAAAGGAAGAGGATGAGTGAAACAAAAAAAGCACAGCTCTGACTGCAAATCAGCAATGAAAGGGAAGAGAGAAAAGTGTGCATGGAAATCTACTTTTTCTGACTTTTTTCTCCAGTTTCTAGTATTGCTGTCATTGTTTTTTAAACTTCCTTGGTATGACTTCCTCCTGTGATAGTAATTTCTATAGCTGTAACAAAGTAAGTTTTCTCTATGTATAACAAATCAGATAACTGAAAAAAATTAGGAGGCAATTTGCAGAGGAGGAGAATAAAGTTTATGTGTAATATTAAAATAAAACTTCACCATGCTGTTCAGATCTGCCACAAGTTGGATAGGATGACCACAGAGAAAGCACTCTGGTCAATTTAAAGGCTCTCTGCCATCTACGCCTGTCATTAAAGGGTTTTTTGGCAGTCACTCATTGAGGTCCAGGTGGTATTTCCATAATGGGTTGGGGATGGAATTTGATCTCAGAAAATGGATGTGGATTTAGTCTTGGAAAACAGTGGATGTACAGTGTTCTGGCATGCACCCAGTCACTCTGCTGATAGATACTCACAATTTCAGTTGAGAGCAACTACCTTCTTTAGCTTCTCCACCTCCACTCTTCCAGTTGTTTAGACAATCACCAAGTTACAGCCATTAAACTGGGTAAAAATATACACTGTGTCTCCAAGGTGTTTGTGCATTAGACTTCAGCACGTATCGTATTTTGTTGTGATTATTGACGTGTCCATCTCTTTAATAAACCATATCTTTCATGAAGAGCAGAACAGTGGCACACAGTAAGATCTCCAACAGTCATTCCGCTTTTGCTCAAACGCATCATGGCACGACGGCTCAATAAGCCACTTAGAAATGGATTTGGCTTCTTTAAATATAGTAGGTTTCCCATCATTGGAGGTTTCAGGCAGGGCTTAACTCAGAAATCCCTAAAGACCCTTCAAACAAAGTCAAAAAACAAAGGCACAGGGACTTCCCTGTTGGAACAGTGGTTAAGAATCTGCCTTGCAATGCAGGGGATGTGGTTCCATCCCTGGTCAGAGAACTGAGATCCCACATGCCACGAAGCAACTAAGCCTGTGCACTGCAGCTTCTGAGTCCGCATGCCACAACTAGAGAGTCTGCACCACAGCGAAAGATCCTGTAGGCTGCAACTAAGACCCGAGGCAGCCAAATTATTTAATTAATTGGAAAAAAAAAAAAAAAAAACAAGAGCGTGTTCTCTTTGCACACATTTCCCTTTTCTACAGTATTACATCTGCTACTCTCCTTTTCATGTGCTCGTGTCATATACTCACTAAATTTGCATTAAGAAAGAATTATGTATCATAGGCGATACCATTTTCTCTCAAATATAATGTGCTTGCTATTTAGTAATCTCCTGTAAAGTATGTTGATTTGGCACAATGAAAGTAAGTATTATTTAATATCCACATTTATTTAGCTGGCCTTCTTTCTATGATGAAATAGCACCAAGAACAGCTTTGGCTTGCAATTACCTCCAAAAATCTTTAATGAGCTAGAAAGTAAAAATGAAAAGGAAAGGTTAAAGGTTTTTCTGACCAGATAATGCAAGGCTAAAGGTTAACTTAATTATAAGTTTATAGAAAATAAAACCTCAAAAAATAAATAAATAAATAAAAAATAAAACCTCAACCGAAGAGGTCTGTTTGCGTAGTTATGAATTCAGAGGGCCGCATCTGATCTGTACTCCATACCAAGGTATTTATTTTGTCCACATGTGATGCAGAATAAGCAAATGCATCACATTTTGAATGCAATTCTGTGCATTTGACTTGGAATTGCTTTAATCTGATGAAAACAATACTACAGTTGATTCTCGGAAGAATGAAAATGCTTCATTCACTTAAGAACTTAAAAGCTCATCTACTTAAAGCTTCAGCTTTCTTATTCTCTTGAACACCTATGATGTTTAAGTAATCCTTTCTGAGGTGCAATTTCCTTCATAAGTATGATGGATCAATATTCCCTGTATATCAAAACAGCCGCTTTCAGAAAGAAAATTACTTGAGACAGCTACATCATGGGAGAAGCTAAGCACACGCAGTAGATGGCAAAAAGACTGTAATTTTTCACCCTTCCCTGTATCCACACCCTTTCCCCTGTGATTTTGCAATTCCTCTCACTAAAGAGGCAGAGGGCTTCCCAGGTGGCGCTAGTGGTAAAGAACCCGCCTGCCAATTCAGGAGACATAAGAGACGTGGTTTCGATCCTTGGGTCCGGAAGATCCCCTGGAGAAGGGAATGGCAACCCACTCCTGTATTCTTGCCTGGGAAATCCCGTGCACAGAGGAGCCTGGCGGGCTACAGTCCATAGTGTCGCAAAGAGTCTGACACGACTGAAGCCACCTAGGACGCAGGAACACAAAGAGGCAGAGTCCATTTCCCTTCCCCTTGAATCTGGACTAGCCTTGTAACTTATTTTGGCCAATATATTGCAACAGAACTCACAGCATGCCAATTCTGAGCCTAGGTCTCAAGATACCTTGCATGCTCCTTTCTGCTCTTTCTCAGAACCTGGTGACCATCAGGAAAACAAGCTCGGACTAGCCTGCTGTATTATGAGACAACAGCCAGCCATCTCCTAGACATGTAAGTGAAAACCATTCCCGGTCAGCCAGTCCCCCGGCCAACCTGTAACTGACCACAGACACAGAGTCAAGCCCCAGAGAGACCAGTTCAGCCTAGCCCAAACCAGAAGAACTGCCCAGACTAGTGAGCTTATTGTTTTACCCACTATATTTTGTGACAGTTTGTTACAAAGCAGTAGATAACCTATACATGACAATTTTCTGAACGAGTGTCACTTGAAATAGGCAACAGAAAATGACACAGTCCAGTAAAGTAAGGGAGTGCCGGAGGATTTTTTAAGCCAAAATTCAGTAACAAATCCCAGTTTTCCATATGCAACTGATCCTAGAAGTTAGGGACAATCGAGGTAGCTATTCATAAATTAAAAAAACAAAAAAAAAGAGTTAGCATACAGTTATTCTGAGGCAGGGAAATGATTGAAAGTCTGAAGTACCAGCAACAGAAAGACGTGTAGCAAACGGAAACCACTGAAGATGTGATTGTCACCTGGCAAATATTGATTAAGGAAAATGAAAAGTGAAAGTGTAAAAAGCACCGGCTGAGCACAGGTGTTGACTGTGGGTCGAGTTCCCACCCCAGAGATTACTGCTCACTTCTTAGCACTACATTCAGGAGGAAATGGCAGATTCAGTAAAGCTGTTAAAGCAATATCTTAGCTTCCCAAGCAGGAGAGCTTTCTATTTAAATTGCCACCCCTCAGAAGAGCTGCATTAGCAAGCTGCAGAGAAGGAGATCTGGGTAAATTTGCCATCTCGGATGTACTCCCTAACTTCCCATTTTGTCCTTTAAAATCAAGGTTTTCAACACTGAAGATGATAAGTCTGCAAGCTACCTGAGTTACATTCTCTAACACTAGCTTGAACAATCAAGGCCATTTTCTTGAACACTTTCCTCACCCTCCCTACCTGCTTTTTTCAAATCACTTAAAGAGAGTCACGAACCAAGAACTGTTTAAAATGCACAGTTCATAAATCTTTTGATGTGGGAACAATTCAATACCCAAACCACATAGCTGCCAACTTCCACTTCTTCACCTTTGTTCTGTATTTTGATTGGGGAAGACACAAAGCTAAGAGAGTATGATGAATCCCAGGGAGAGACAGTATAGCAGCCATTACAAAATAGGGAGAGTCTAAAGTGTGGTCTTTGCTACTTTCTCAGTTTGTCCCTCTGAAATAGATAGCTGGTGAGAAGCTGCTATATAACACAGAAGGCCCAGCCTGGAGCTCTGTGATGACCTGGAGGGGTGGAATGGGAGAAGGGTTGGGAGGCTCAAAAGGAAGGGGGTGTATGTGTGTGTGTGTGTGTGTGTGTGTGTGTGTGTGTGTGTGTATATATATATATATATATATATATATATATGAAAATGAAAGTGAAGTCACTCAGTTGTGTCTGACTCTTTGCGACCCCATGGACTGTAGCCTATCAGGCTCCTCCATCCATGGGATTTTCCAGGCAAGAGTGCTAGAGTGGATTGCCATATATATGCATATATATAATTATGAGTGATTTGCATTATTGTACAGCAGAAACCAACACAGCATTGTAAAGAAATTTTTCTCCAATGAAAAAATAAATTTAAAAATTAATAAATTTCTTCAACTCAAAAAACTGTTTTAAATTTTAAAAGTGTTTTAAATTTAAGCCTCTTTTTAGTCTACCTTACTTCATTTTATTAAATTATTCTGTAGATCCATAAGCCAAGAGATGAGAAAAGTCAGTTGAACTATTAATGGCATGGGGCTTAAAAAAAAAAAAAAGAAAGTGCAAAATGAATGATCATTAGAGCATCTCAGAACAAAAGGCTAAGGTCTGAAGGACCATTGCATATGGGTTCAACTGGTTACATAAGTGGCTCCTTCACACTTTGAAGCTGTTAGTTAGCAATTAGTGGCCTTTAGAACAGGTGACTCTAGGTATCCTCCTCAAGGGAAAAAGTCTGCACACCAGTGACATCACATAAGGGCTTTCCTGGTGGCTCAGTGATAAAGTATCTGCCTGCAATGCAGCAGCTGCAGGAGAAGTGGATTCAATCCCTCAGTCAGGAAGGTCCCCTGGAGGAGGGCATGGCAACCCACTCCAGTATTCTTGCTTGGAGAATCCCATAGACAGAGGAGTCTGGCGGGCTACAGCCCATAAGGTCTCAAAGAGTCGGACATGACTGAAGTGACTTAGCACACACGACATCACATAAGAGGGTCAATTAAGTTTGACACCCATCACAGTAGGAGTTGTCTGAGCTGCCCTGTTGCAGACTGCCTAAGAAAGTCAGGAGCTGGTCCTGGAGTTAAGGAAGAAATCAGCTTCTGTAAAGATTATAAGCCCTGTATGTAATAAATATACAAGAAACAGAATAGAAAAGAAAGGGCTGAAAAGAGAAGTAATAGCAGTAATGTTAAAGAATGGATCTTTAACATCCATTCACTTAAAAAAAAAAAGAAAGAAAGAAATCTGGAGAAGATTCAACAACATGTAACATCTATTAAACCTAAGTGTTGAGTTTTCTTATTTTTCTATCTTTTATTTCTATTTAAAATAGTTCATAATAATGTACATATAATAAAAAGAAACAAAATGAAGTGGAATAATCTATGTCGGCCCACAATAGAACTAGCTGTCTCCTAGGAGATGTTTAATGATAACACAAAAAGAGATGTCTGAGTGGATAGGTAGGCCTATTTTTTCTGGCCTACTTCTGAATACCAGGTTTCAATGAGATTTAGAAAGAAAAAAAAAAAAAAAAACCTTTATCTGGCAGGGTGGTGAATGTCTTAACTGTAACTCATATTTTCTGTGTCTTCTTTGGTATGAGTCTGTCTTCCATGGTATGGTTATAAGAGCAATAAATTACAACAGCGACACTAGAGCATAAATATCCTCTGGATATAATAAAGTTCTTGTGTGCTTAAAAGCTAGGGAAATAATCCCAATTTCTCTAGCGGAAGTAGTTGATTCCCTTATTATCAAAATGCACAACTGGCATTATGACTAAATGGAATTTGAATGAATCATCTTAATAAAGGTACATGAAAGCATCTATCTAGATGCTTGGTGAAAAATAGACACTCTGGTAACTTTTTTTGGTTCCTTAGTCTACTGACGTTTTTACTTATCTGTCACTTGGAAAACAAGCACATGCTAAATCTGGATATTTGGTTTCCTTGCCCTGAAGAGAGCTCCTTCTGTGCTCACGTCCCCGGGGTGCCAGCAGAACGCCGGGCTCTCTGCCCACTGGGCGGTATGGTATTGCTCACCTAGGACAACGAGAGACAAGTGAGACAGCAGTGATGAGCTGCCCCTCCCATGTGTTTGCCAAACACCAAAGGCCAGGTGAGGAGCACACAGATCAGTGAGCAAGAGGCCGGCTGCCTTACAAATATGGAGTCTGAAGCATTCGAAGGAACAAGGGCCCAGTAGGTGGCTGATCTGCTGCCTCTCTACTCTGTGTGGGCCCTTAAATCCTTTCCTTTGAGCTCCCTAATATAGCTCTTCTAAGGGATAACTATTTAAATAGAAAGCTCCCACTGTTTGGCAAGTCAGAAAGCATCAGTTCACTGTTCTAACAGCTCTACAGCAGCCCTGAAAACACAGAGGAGATGGGTGAGCAGGAATCCCCAAAATAGTCTCTTTGATCTACCAGAAGTCACTTAGTTACAGTGCTGCATGCAATTGAGAAGGGGAAAGTCGTTCTCTGGCCACTCCTTTTCATCATTAATATCCAGGTAATAAGTTACATTCTAGAGACTCTGCTTCTCGCTCATCTGCAAGTAGGACTTTCCAGTGAGCCCATCCTCTCTCAGGGCATTTATTTATGTCCCAACTAAAATACTATATGCCATGCCCCACAGCCAAAATGAGGACTCTTACTTCATTCATGGTGACACTTATTCTCAAAAAAGGTTAGAAAGTATGCAACAATGGATCTGTAAAGACTTAATATTTAAGAACTCTATACCAACTCTTGGGTTAGAGTCACTAGGAAATCTAAAAACCAACATATACAAAACAGCTAAACAAGTAATAAAATCAGGTGTATTGCTTAGTACTCTGTGCTGTGTTACAGACTATAAATTCAGAGGTCAGACAAAGGAGAGGTTCCTCGTGGGAAATGGATACAAACTTCATGGAGTTGATGAGAAGATTTGAAGTTTGACATGAGTACCAAGGAAAAATTCAGTAAAATGGAAATGGTCTGATGGTGAGAAATAAATGGGGGGTGGTAAGAAAAGGACATAACCATCAGGCATTGAAGAGGAAATGAGTTTGGTGTGTGTGTGTGTGTGTGTGTTGTGTCATTGTGGGTAGCGGAAAAGGGAGGAGTGGCTAGTGGACGTCTGAGGGTTGGCATGACTGAGTTATAATTTGTCTAACAAAGTTTTGGCTAAAAATACAGTGGACTTTCAACAAAAAGGATGCTGTAGGAAACAAGGAGATGTTGTAAATTGGGGGAGTGTCTTCATCTCCTAAGAAATAAAATGGAAAGAAAAGAAATTAAACATGTAGTATCTTGTTTGGTTTCCCCACTTGTTGAAGATGTAGTCATGGAAGAAAAAAGGTAAAAGGACCATTTCATCACAAATTCTATTGTAAATAGTCACAATGAACTGAAAAATACTAAAAGAGAACAAAATTGAGGAGAGAGAAAAGCAAGGATAGGGAAAAAGTGATACGTACAAAATTGAAATATTTGACCCTATTATTTAAACTCTTCCTAAAATATATGAAATGTTCAAATGATTTTTTCCTTTACACACTTGAAGGGAAACAGCTTCTGTATCTTTGTGGTAACAGGGCATCACAGCAAGAAATGAAACAAGTACTGAATGTCCTCCATGTTAGTTGACACTAAAGAATTTCTAAATGCAGCCTCAAAGGTTTTTTTTTTTTTTTTTTTTGTACTGCCTGTTAACTTAAAGGATATGTAAAATCATTCCAGCAGCTGGTAAATGATCCATGACAAAGAAATATATATATATACATATATATATATATGTGTGTGTGTATATATATATATATATATATATAGGATGTGTTTGAACAGAGAACTTTGCATTTGCTATTCTGCTGTGTCATTTAGACACAAGGGTACCATCTCCTAAAGGCAGACTTTTCAAGTTTTGAGATAAAAGGTATGAAAGTGGAGTTGCTCAGTCATGTCCAATTCTTTGTGACCCCAGTAGCCTACCAGGCTCCTCTGTCCATAGAATTTTCCAGGCAAGAGTACTGCAGTGGGTTGCCATTTCCTTCTCCAGGGGATCTTCCCAACCCAGGGATCGAACCTGGGTGTCCCACACTGTGGGCAGACACTTTACCATCTGAGCCATAATCCACTCTTCTCTTTTTCTTCCATTCTCCTTTCTATCAGCACAATGCAAAGTATGCAGGTGATAAAGTCGCACTTTCTATATCATTAGTGCTGAGGTGTTAGACTTCTGCAAGTCTCCTGCCTGATGCTGTCCATCTGGCTTTAAGGCACACTGAGTAACATCAATTAATTTACTGAAAATGACTTCTGACCTAGTGCCAGGACAGTACAGAATACTCTTGCAATAAATTCCTCAAGTTCCATAGCTGATACAACACAATTTGTAACTTTATCCATACTTAACAGTTCTTTCTTTGATCTGTATAAGGAGAAATGAAAACATCATAATTTGACAAGGATAAAGGATGCATAGGCAATATAATGACTCTCAGAGATTCTGACCTGACTAGCCCTGAAATGGATGTTTTTATGGCATTGCCCTTATAGGGAAACCCAGTGAATACAGTTAGCAAAAAAGCAATTTTATATACATATATATATATATCTCCACTTTTTCCACTTCTATTTGCCATGAAGTGATGGGACTGGATACTATGATCTAAGTTTTTTTTTAATGTTAAAGTGATAGGCTTTTCAAAATGACTTAATTATTGTTTAAGAAATTGAGAATCAAGAGTTGAAAATTGAATGTGAAAAAAACAAACCAATAGTTAGTAGTGTGCTCAGATTTGATCTTCAACCACAAATAGAATTTTAGCCTTTAAAAGTCTTTGGCTAGTGATTAAGTTTTGTGATTTAATTCACAGAAAACTGTGATGAGAATCAATTCACTTGTCTACACAAGTGCATTTTTTACCCCCCAAGTAATATTCACTAAAAAAATTTAAAAACTTATAGGTCCTAATGGTTTCTTTTATAAACTTTGTGATAAAACTATAATCCACTTTTGCTGACAAGATTACTTTTCTGACTGATTAATAAAAAGCATAAATGAATTTTATGATCATGTAGATAAAATTTTAGAGAGAAATATATATTGCTGCTGTTGGCTTCCATTTGTCTTCTGTTTATTTTTAAACAATCCATGAATAAAATCTTTGTAGTTTAGAGGAATAAATGTGTTACACAGGAAAAGATCATTTCATTGTTTTATTTGGTACAATTTGGTACTGTTTGATTTATTACCACAAACATGAACTTCTTAGGGTAGCAATAACTTTAAATGATTACTATATCTGAAGAAATGGCAGAACAGGATACTATGTGCAAAATTGTTAGGAAAATTGTCTTTTCCCCTAGATCAAAGTAATACATCCTAATTTCAGAAGACTAAAGATGGAAAAATATTTAAGAAAATAATTTACCCATAGACTATGTTTTTTAGACTCTTTTCTCAATGTGGTTTAAAATTCTTACATACTTTTATCATTTAAAGGTATATATTTAAATGTCTTAATTGTGTTGAAAACCATAATAGGAATCAGCTCTGTCCAAAGAAAGACATGAAAGCAAGAAAAGGGTGTCATACAGAGATCTGTCACTTTCTTCTTCCTTCCTAATTTTAGTCATATGAGTGTGTGATATAAGTGGCTCATCTAAGATCATTAATTAATACTAATGTGTTTTTCAGTATGTATTGTCTATTTATGAACATGCATATATTTATCAAACAGATGACATGAATTCAAGATATTCATGAATTCAAGAAATCTCTTGGGTGATATTAAAAATAATTAAAGAAGGATATGGTATGGCTCCTGCCCTCAAGATGTTCCTCACCTGCTTAAAGATACAATATATATTGAACAGTAAGAAAACAAGAATTAACTAGAAGTTTTGGCTAGCATTGCAGCAACAAAGTAGAGAAGAGAGAAATCGTGAGACAGAATGCAAGGGGTGTTAGGGCAAAACCTTTAAAAGGATGATAGGAGAAGGCAATGGCATCCCACTCCAGTACTTTTACCTGGAAAATCCCATGGACGGAGGAGCCTGGTGGGCTACAGTCCATGGGGTCGCTAGAGTCGGACACGACTGAGCGACTTCACTTTCACTTTTCACTTTTCACTTTCATGCATTGGAGAAGGAAATGGCTACCCACTCCAGTGTTCTTGCCTGGAGAATCCCAGGGACGGGGAAGCCTGGTGGGCTGCCCTCTCTGGGGTTGCACCGAGTTGGACACAACTGAAGCGACTTAGCAGCAGCAGAGCTGTTTAGGATATGACATAAACTGGTCAGAAACAACCAGGTCCAAGATGGCGGAAGATTCAACTTCCAGTGGGCCTTGTTCCAGTGAGCTTCACTACACACTTACTGTAATACACTAGCATCTACATGAAACACCCACAAGTGCCATGATAATTCTGAGGCCAACCATAAAAGGCCAAAAAGTGAGTGGTGCCCCGACTCCCAGAAATCCCCACCCTTTGCCCAAATAGTTGTAATAATCCTCCCACTCATTAGCCTATGAAAGTACCCAGCCTATAAAAACTAACCACCCCATATTTTGGGACCGCTCTCACTTTCTAAGACAGGCTGCATTCTGTCTATGGAAAATGTATCGCTCTAAATAAACCTGCTTTTGCACTTAGTTCTTGGGGCAGAGTGCCCCTGCCTGCCTGCCTGTATCCCTCACAAGCATCTATATTAATAAAGCTACTTCTTGCCTATCATGTTGACTCTTACTGAATTCCTTCTGTGCTAAGACATAAAAAAACCTGAGTTTCAATAAGTGCTGACACCAGGTAAGTAATTCTAATCAAAAGACAATGGGTTCAAGTCCCAGCCCATGGATTCAAGTCCCAATCTCAGTTTAACTAGGCTAGAATCCCACCTGAGTAAGCTTTCAGTATCAAAGAAGATTATATAGAAAGGTTTTTGCCACAGAAGTAAATTTTAAGTCTAGGAAAGAAGGCAGTTTCCAAGGCAGTGTAATATAAAATGACACGGAAGATTAACTCAGACTCTCAGAGGAACCATGGAATTAGACCTAAGAAAGGAAGGTGGACTATTACATGGAATGGCTGGAATGGTGCGAGAGAAGTCAGAGAGGATGAAGGAGGTGGAAACAATGCAGGGTATGAGTGCAATGAGTGGCTGAAGTTTCCAGTAAAGAAGCCCAAGAAATAGAAAAGAAAATAATAGATATGCAAAAGCAAATATTCATTCATTAATTATCTGTGGCATCTGTATTATTTCCTGGCACTGTATTAGGCACTGGGAAAGCAGTGGAGAACAATATAATGTCGCACCTCTCATGGAACTTTGATCCCCCTGGAGAGAGACAAAAAGATAATAAAATATGAAAAAAATAATAGGTGCAAAGCAGAGAATTAAGATATGGTGATATTGTAGTAAGGGTCTAGGTATAGACAGCACTTCGGTCTGGTAGTTAGGGAAGACTTCTCCAAGGAGTTGATATTTAACCTGAGACCTTATATTTCTAGGAACAGTCAGTGTGAAACACGGGAAAACCTGATTGGCTGGAGTTTAGCAGGAAAGGGGGAGAGTGCTGTGACTTTAGAGACGGCCCAGGACAAAGTCACGTAAAAGCAAAAGATAAATGAAGGTGATGCCTTTTCATTTATATAATGGTCTAAATATGTTCAGACTCTTTTAATATGGAAATGTAAGTTGTTTTCTTTTCCTCTGTACTAAATCGGAAAGAAGGAATGGAAATCTGTTCTCTCAACAGCTTGGAGCTTTGGAGGATTAAGCCCTCTCTGAACACAAAGGAGAATGAATTCAGCTTTGGGTTAAATGAGCCATCAAAGTCTACTGTAAAAAAAATAGAAGGAAGGATTGAGGGTAGGGGCAGAACTGCTTAGAAAGCAAGAATTCCAATGGGTTTGAGACCACACAGAGCTCATCGCTTCCTGACTGCTCCTCATCTTCTTCCCAGAGGAAAAGAGATGAACCTTGAGGTGATAGACTTGAGGTGAGGCAAAAAGTCTGAAAAACCACAATGTAGATCTATTCCTTGGAAAGAAGCCAGGAATGCAGAGAGGAAGACTGGTAACTATACTGAGATGAACAAGGTCCTTCCAAGTGATATGGTAAGATGGAATGAAAGCTATCTAAGAAAGCATTGAAATGCAACATATTTCTTACAAACCTTCTTTTATGTAATAAGATTTATTTCAGTAAAAATACCTAGGTAAAATCAGGTTTGTATAATCATGTTGAATGTCTAAATTGGCATTTCCCAAAATTCAGTAGGATGTAACAAGGCATTATGGAAAAAGAAAGTATGTCCCATAGTCAAACACATCCAGGAAACATTGGGTTAAAAATGCTTCAGTGGTATTGTTTTTAAGTGCAGGATTTCTCAGAGCCTTTAGTTATGCTTTTGTCCCTTACAAATATCCAAGTAGGAGACAGAATTCAGCTTTCTCCAAAGTTAATTGATCAAAGAAGCTTTTCCTTTTTTTACCTCAGAATATTTCCTAGAATTAATCTTCTAAGAAAATGTACTGATATGTGACTGCAGGACTAGACTGGATCAGCAAAAAAAAAAAAGTGTAATGTGTACAACGCAGACAAGTTAATAAAAACAATGCAAGTTAACTTGTAAGTCAGGTACCCATAGAAAAAGAATGTTAAACCTTACTTAGCTCAATTGGATAATCCTTTTTGTAAACCATGCATCAATCATATGAAGAGGTTATACGATCAGAATTATTCCATAAATATTATAGGCCACACTTAGCTATTGGTATTAATGTGGTACAACTCAATTAAACAATGCCATCATCTATTCCAATCTCTTTAAAAGAGAAGAAGGTTGACATTTTACATCATGTTCTCTATTTACCACCACCATTTTTATAGATCTGAAAATGTACAAAATAATATAAAGGATAAGACAGCCATATGGTAAAGATTAATTTAAATAACTTTTATTGCATCTGTTAAAATCAGATAAATAAAACCTGTATCTTAGTGAGTAAAATTATCTACTGAGTCTCTGATGTGTACATCAAGATGTACAAATGGACCTGCAAACCTCTTTGAGTAGATCTTAGGGGTCACATATACACTGGCCCTTCTCAGCCACTTTACCTCTTCTTGCTTTTCTGAGATATTCTGGGGGCAGAGGGAGAAGGTGAAGCCAGCAGAATTATATTCTGGCTGAGTCCCTGATCTATGTTCTATAAATATCCCACCCCCCTTCACCACCCACAATATAATATCATATATTATATAATATATTATATTATTATATCATTATATTTATATATAAATATATTATATATAATTTATATATTTATATATAATATATATAATTTATATATAATATATTTATATGTAATAATATATATAATTTTTATATAATATAATATATATTATATTATTATTAAATTATTATTATATTATAGAATATAAACTATTTTCAGAAACATGGGGTCCCTTCTTCCCTGTTGTAGTCTAATCAAAAAAGCCTTTGAGTGGCTTCATGTAGAATCTGGCTTTCAAATTCTGTTAAAAAGAAATTGAAACATAACATTGATTATCTTAGAATATGAAATAAAGAGTTGATAAAAATATTTTTACTGTTAAGTTCCCCTGGTAATTTTGCTGAAAATGAAATTTGCTCTTGCTCAGATATTCATTTGGTCCAATCCAAGTAAAGCAACTTTTGTTACTCAGATCACCAGAAAGTACAATTAAACCAAAGTCATGGTGGAGTACTACATAATGACCACTGTTGTAAAGATAACTTCCCTGCACCATGAGTCTCCTAAGAGATTTTTTTGTTCAAATATCTAATCATATTATAATACATTGAAAATATAGTATTTTTAGTAATGCACATATTGTATATGTTAACCTACTGCAAATACTCAATCTTCATTCTTTCACTATTTAAGATCAAGACTGGAGGGCACGATACTGTTATTATGCTGGTACAAAAGTGTGGTTCTTGCATTGTTGAAATTTGTTGTTTGATACTGCGATACATTCAAAATAAATGTAGTTATGTTGTATATCATCTCAATGTACATTTCTCACTGGTTTTTTTTTTTTGTTTTTTTGTTGTTTTTTTTTGCTGCTAATGACATTACTTGCTGTTTATTTTATATTTACTTTAGACGCTGGGCTGGAAGAAGCACAAGCTGGAATCAAGATTGCCGGGAGAAATATCAATAACCTCAGATATGCAGATGACACCACTCGTATGGCAGAAAGTGAAGAACTAAAGAGCCTCTTGATGAAAGTGAAAGAGGAGAGTGAAAAAGTTGGCTTAAAGCTCAACATTCAGAAAACGAAGGCATCTGGTCCCATCACTTCATGGGAAATAGATGGGGAAACAGTGGAAACAGTGTCAGACTTTATTTTGTTTGGGGGGCTCCAAAATCACTGCAGATGGTGACTGCAGCCATGAAATTAAAAGACGCTTACTCCTTGGAAAGAAAGTTACGACCAACCTAGATAGCATATTAAAAAGCAGATACATTACTTTGCCAACAAAGGTCCATCTAGTTAAGGCTATGGTTTTTCCAGTGGTCATGTATGGATGTGAGACTTGGACTGTGAAGAAGGCTGAGCGCCAAGGAATTGATGCTTTTGAACTGTGGTGTTGGAGAAGACTCTTGAGAGTCCCTTGGACTGCAAGGAGATCCAACCAGTCCATTCTGAAGGAGATCAGCCCTGGGATTTCTTTGGAAGGAATGATGCTAAAGCTGAAACTCCAGTACTTTGGCCACCTCATGCGAAGAGTTGACTCATTGGAAAGGACTCTTGATGCTGGGAGGGATTGGGGGCAGGAGGAGAAGGGGACGACAGAGGATGAGATGGCTGGATGGCATCACTGACTCGATGGACATGAGTTTGGGAGAACTCTGGGAGTTCCTGATGGACAGGGAGGCCTGGCGTGCTGCGATTCATGGGGTTGCAAAGAGTCGGACACGACTGAGCAACTGAACTGAACTGATGGAAATAATGTTAGACAAAAAGCAAATTAGAGCAATTTTCTTGAGTTCAAAATAGGTCATAAAGCAGTGGAGACAACTGGCAATACCAACAACACATTTGGCCTAGGAACTGCCAACGAACATACAGCGCAGTGGTTCAAGAAGTTTTGCAAAGGAGACAAAAGCCTAGAAGATGAGAAGCACAATAACCAATTGAGAGGATCATCAAAGCTGATCTTCTCAAAACTACATGAGAAGTTGCCCAAGAACTCAATGTCAACCATTCTAGGGTTGTTCGGCATTTGAAGCAAATTGGAAAAGTAAAAAAGCTCGATAAATGGGTGCCTCATGAGCAGACACTACAAATCAAAAATATCGTCATTTTGAAGTGTCATTTTCTTTTTTTCTATGAGACAACGACGAACAATTTCTCAGTCGGATTGTGACCTGTGATGAAAAGTGGATTTTCTATGACAACCAGTAATAACCAGCTCAGTGGTTGGACCGAGAAAAAGCTCCAGGGCACTTCCCAAAGCCAAACTTGCACTAAAAATGTCAAGGTCACTGTTTGGTGGTCTGCTGCCTGTCTGATCCACTACAGCTTTCTGAATCCAGGAGAAACCATTACCTCTGAGAAGTATGTTCAGCAAATCAATGAGATGCACCGAAAACTGCAACACCTTCAGCCAGTATTGGTCAACAGACAGGGCCCAGTTCTTCTCCACAAAAACGCCCCACCACATGTCACATAATGAATGCTTCAAAAGTTGAGCAAATTGGGCTATGAAGTTTTGCTTCATCTGCTATATTCACCTGACCTCTCACCAACTAACCGACTACCACTTTTTCAAGCGTCTCAACTTTTTGCAGGGAAAATGCAAGTGGTATTTTCACAACCAGCAGGAAGCAGAAAATGCTTTCCAAGAGTTCATCCAATCCTGAAGCATGGATTTTTATGCTATAGGAATAAACCAACTTATTTCTCGTTGACAAAAAGTTTCGATTGTAATGGTTCCTATTTTGATGAATAAAGATGTGTTTGACCCTGGTTATAATGATTTAAAATCCACGGTCCAAAACCGTAATTATATTTGCACCAACCTAATATTAATACTTCTGTTTAGAACCATTGTGTATCGACATAGCATAGAAAACTCAAATAGTTATATGTTTCCTATCTTGAACAAGTAAGACATAACTATCCCTGAAGAAATTCACTTTCAAGTCTAAAGCATAAAAGAAAATCATGACAAAATCCTGTTTGTAAAAACTATACCACTGAAATATCTCAGAGATAAGTAGAATCATACCCCAGAAGAGACATATGTGGGGGAAAAAAAAGATAACTGTTCTTGGAGTGTTGGCCTGCAGATTCCAGAAAAATGAAGATGTCAAAAACATGGGAGGGTGACCTAAACCACTTTGTAATCTAACATTTTTTAAGTAGCCTCCCAAGTGCACTGGATAGTTGAATGGCATAGAGACTGCTAGTGATATATAGACAGAATTAATAAACATGAGACGAACTTGCCTCCTCATTTTGAGAATTCTATTAAAATGCTTTGCAAAATTTCGAGAGTTGAACAGAAAGATGATTTATCCACTGTCTCCTTCCCTGGCAAATTACTTGAATCTATTAACATACGAAATTTCAAAATATTAGTTCATTTCTATAACTACTCCAGACAAAGCAGAGGAAAGGCCCTGCTTATAGTCATTTGTATTTCTCAAGTTCAATTGGATAGTCAAAGTCCTTATCTCCTTAAAACTATGGTTTACAAAGAAGTGATGTCTTTGAAAATGCTTTCTAAGCAGCAACTTCCACCTACCAAGCAACAGGTGGCGCAGTGGCAAAGAATCCACCTGCCAATGCAGGAGACGCAGAAGACTAGGGTTGGATCCCCGGCTTGGGAAGACCCCCTGGAGTAGAAAGTGGCAACCCACTCTAGTATTCTTGCCTAGAAAATTCCATGGATAGAGGAGTCTTGCAAAATACAGCTCATGACGTCGCAAAGAGTCAAACACGACTGAAAACGCCTGCACGTCCTTCTACGAGCTAACTTGTGCAGCAGGTCCTCTATCGAAGCCAACTCTTAATTCTTAAGGCAAATCTTTGATGTCAGTACTCTTATTATCCTTATTGCAAAGAAAAAGACACATTGATAATCTGTGGGAGAGATGAAACATTTCAAGAATAAAAAATATTAACAGGATTATCATATATTCATTTATCCAATAGAATTTGGAAAGTAACCACAGATAGAATATGCAAGCTTAGTTACTCATTCATATCCGATTCTTTGTGACCCATGAGCTGTAGCCCACCAGGCTCCTCTGTCCATGGAGTTCTCCAGGCAAGAATAGTGGAGTGGGTAGCCATTTCCTTCCCCTGGGAATCATCCCAGCCCAGGGATTGAACTCAGGTCTCCTGCACTGCAGGCAGATTCTTTACAATCTCAGCTACCAGGGAAGCCCAACCATAGATAACAACAATGTGGTAAGCAGTAGGGATTTGTCTGATAGTCCCCTGTCCAAAATGAGTTTATAACTAGTGTTAGAGGTGGCAAGTGGTAGGATGGGCCACCACTGCCAAATTCAAATAAGATTTTATAAAAGCAGACTAAGATGACTCAGTTGCTGTAGCAACTGAAGATGTAACCTTTTTCCATCCAGTCGTCTTTGCTTTGCCTTTTGCTCCTATTCTCTGTTCCTTTCTGCTGCCTCCTCCTCTAACATTATTACTCTTAGCTTTTGTGTTTTATTCTCCAGATAGTTAAAACACTACTTAAAGTTTTTAACTTTTCTGTGGCACGTCTTGAATCCCCCAGGACAAAAGCAATGCAAATTTCAAGGGAAGAAAAGAGAGAAAATTGTAAAGTTTCACAATTTATGAGCACTTCCCTATGATCAATGCAGTTCTATATTTTTCAGCTCTCTGTGCATTCTCATCAATTTCCTTCCATTGTGGATTTAGCTACAGATATCTCTTTTTTATACAGTAATTGTTTACCTTACATTGAAATCCATTCCAACTGAAGTTAAATATTTTTCTACAGGGACAAAGGAGTAAAGACTTATGAAAAATGCTTACTTATGAAGAGAAAAATGCCTTTACTACAAATAGAAAACCATGAGGCTTTTTAATGTAAATTCTAGAAAATAACTGTCAAGCTCCTACGATCTGTACAAAGATCTAGGTATTAATATAAATCAATTTGTAAGCAAACACCCACCAAAATATGGAAGTGGTAACCAACAGGGTTTGTGAGAGATCTACTTTACCAGAACCTTCTAATTTAATTTTATGACAAAATGATAAACCCAACAGACATTGGGAAAACCACAAGCACAATCTGTCTGAGAGTTCATAGTGCTTCTAATATATTTCCACCTGACATGGGAATCAACCATCTGAACCTCCATTATGTGAATCTGTCAGATCTCCTGGGGGTACTCCTTTCTCAAATAGTAAAATCAAGGAAATGGAAGAAAGAAACGCCACTTGGGACCTTTACTTTCATAAAGATTTATGTCAATAAAGAACCACTGATAAATATGACCTTAAAACAGAATTATTATTACCATTGCTATGATTATTATTTTAAGTGTTTTAGATATTTTAAGTATAATTCAGCTTGAAGACCAGTGGAAAAGACCTGGCTAGGGCATCACAATCAATTTCTATCACTAAGAGTTGATATTTGTTTCACCTTCATTTCTGCCTTTAATTTGGTAGATCTGGGTATGATCACTAACTTTCCCATATTGTCAATGTGTCAAATGTAGATGTGTCATATCTCACAGCAATGGAGATAGCTACAGATCTAAGTGGCTTGCATTTACAAGTTAAATCTGGAGGTGAGCCCTACACATACAGTGTCTGACTTTCAAGCTTCTGTGGCCTTTGAGAGGTTGGCTGAGCTATTGGCTTCATAGGGAAACTCAGCAGGCTAAGGGCCTGTAGATAGCTTTTATCATTCTGTTGAGAACTTAGAAGTCTGTTTATTATTTATAGGGCTGTTTCGAAAATGTGGTTACACATATTTTTTATTAATTGACTTTAACAAATGAATGCATATGTTTATATGCACAATAGAAATAAAGTATTTCAATGAAAGCAATATAATCCTTGACAACTGCTTTTTAGAAAGAAAATTATGAAAACATGGTTAAAATATTGCTCATTTCTAACATTTAGTAATCACTTGCTGTATACTACACTGCACTAACCCTTTTACATATATGCTCTGCTTTAATCCTCATATCAACCCTATGAGTAGTTTCATTCATTTTTTAGAAGAGGAGACAGACAGCAGAGTTTATATAAGGTGCTCAAGGTCACAGAGCTGGGATCTCAAGCAATGGCTTCTCATGCCGTCAACCTTAACAAACTACAATTAGTATTGTAATGTAGCTTAAAGAGGTCAATCTTTCAAACATTCAAAATTTCTCTTACTTCAGATTTATCAATATTTGTAATTTATTTAGTATTTGCAATTTACTACTAATTAATGTATAAGTATTTTTGAAACATTAATGCATACTGCCATATGGATCATACTTGGCCCATTATCACCAGCCTTTTACATTTCACCTTCTGGTTCCCAATACTATTGTAGAACGCTAAAAAGGAATTCTGGTACTAATTTTAAGGTGTGGAGCTATGTTTCTTCCTATCACCAAGAAATTCTCCAGATGCTAACTGGATGTCCTAACATTCAACTCAACTCTGACACTATCTACCGGAGACTGCTTTAGATTCCACAGGTTAAGGGTTCACTCCACACGACCACCCTGGACCCCCATACCTCAAATGCCAATTATAATTGATACCTGTACTTCTGACCAACTGGCTATAAATAGGTTTCCATGACTCCCCTCCTTGGTTGGATTAATTTGCTAGAGCAGCTTGCAGAACTCAGGAAATCCCTTTACTCACAGATCAGCAGTTTATTATAAAAGGATACAATTCAGAACAGCCAGGTGACAACAGCCTGGTGGTCCAGTGGCTAAGACTGTGATCCTAACGCAGGGGACCTAGGTTCGATCCTTGGTTGGGGAGCTAGACCTTGTCTGCCTCAACTAAGACCCAGTGCAGTCAAATAAATAAACAAAAATAAATATTTTAAAAAATCAGAAACACCCCCCACCCCAAATATTTAAGAACAGCCAGATGGTTGGAATGCAAAGGGCAAGGCATGGGGAAAGAGTACAGTTTCCCTGCAAGCACCAACCCAGAAGCTCTCAGAACCCACGCCCCTACTTTCAAGCTCTCCAAATTCCCACCCTTCTGGGTCTTTAAGGAGGCTTCCTTACAAATGCACGATTGCCTTTGGTGTTAGATACAAAGTGCCTTTCCCCCCACTCCCTCACAGAGGTCAAGGGTGGAACTTAAAGTTCCAACTCAACAACCACCTGGGTGGTTCCCCTGGCAACCAGCCCCCTTCCTAAGGCACTTTCCTAAAGTCACTTCATTAACATAAAAAAGACCTTTATCACCCCTATCACTAGGAAATGCCAAGGGTTTTAGAACCTAAGAGCCAGAACTGTGGAAGAAAACCAAATCTATATGAGAAATAAATTTTGGTCATCCAAACAACCAAGCCTACAATATACAAACCCACTTATGCTAGACATGATTCCATCACTGAAAAACATTAAATTTATTTTAAAAATCCATATTCTAATCATAAGTATGAAAAATTATCAACGCCAACTAGCAGTCTTTCAGTGAAAGATAATAAGGTATCGTTTTAATTTCTCTGTTTGAGAAAGTCCCATAACATTTAAATTGTGTAGGATTTTAATGAAATATCTGCTAAAGGTAGGAGTTGTGTGTATGTGTGTGTACTCTCTTTGGTTCCAGGAAAAATAAAAACTATTACAGATGGAACCATGCAGTATTTTCACCTCCAAATTTTTCCATGTGGTCAACTTTCAGAGCATTTGTTTTGCGCAAATTTATTTCAGAATATATCTGATATTCCTTTAAGGTAAAAATCTTCATCCAAAAAAAAACACCAACAAGCACAAAAACTTAGGGTCTACATAAGAGCCCAAGACATATGGCCTAATTTTTCCATTAACTTTCAATGTGATCTTTTAGGAGAAACTTGGTCACAGATGACCTGTTTCCCGCTGGTGAAGTCCTACCTTCTCTATTTCAGTGATCAGAGGAAGAAGAAAAGGTGAGAGTGACCAGGAGAAAGTCTGAGGAGCATACATTAGTAGCAGCTCAAAGTTTGGGAGCTGCTAAAATAAATTTCTGAGGACCTAACGCTTCTGTAATGTTCTGTGCCAGCCTAAATTTAACTTGTGTTAAAAAGCCCATGTTCTCTCAGAGTTAAAATTAATCTGTCTCCATGGTGAGTTCCAATAGAACTGTGGCTGGTTAGCTCAGCGAGTTAAGACTACGGCAATGAGAAAATCAGAGAAGGTCAGAGAACTACCTTTTGTCCCTTGGCCACAGTTGACTCCTCAACTCTCATCTCATTTATGAACACTCCACAGACCTCTGTGGAACTGGGCAAAGTAATGTGAATGGGTCAGCACCAGTCAGTCATCTCTGGAGAAATGGCTAGAAATAGGTGAGGTCTTCAACCAACGTACTACAGGAATTTCAGTGGAGAGCTACTGTCCAAAAGGAAAGAAAACACAGCAAAGCCACTACTCTTCTAAATGAATCCTAAGGACCACCTTCATCATGTTTCCACTCAGACTTTTTAAATGCAGGTTCCCTGGCTCTAAGAAGAGCGTCTGAATCACCATCTTTCACATTTGGTCAAGGAATCAGCATTTTAGTAAAGCTGACCAGGGGATTATCATTTTCACCAAGATTTGAAAAACCACTGGTCTACCACATTCCTCATTTCCCGCTGGTAAAATCCGTTTTCAGAGTGCAACTAGTGCCACATCGCTGATTATCGAATCTAGTATGGAGAACAAGTAACACAGGCCCCAAAGTCATGAGGATCATTTTCTAATTCCAGCTCAGACACTAATTAAGTATGTCATTTTATTTAAGTCTAACCTTAAAATAAAAGTAACTTGAGCCATTTTCTAGACGGAGCACTGGTTCTCCACTTAAGCTGGGTTCCCCTTTCCTTTCACTCTCAAATCCCACTCCAAGATCTCTAAAGCATATAAGTTCCTATTATTAACAATGATACTAGGACTTCCCTTGAGGTCCAGTGGCTAAGACTCCACACTCCCAATGCAGAGGGCCCAGGTTCGATCCCTGGTCAGGGAACTAGATAGGCTGCAACTAAGAATTTGCATATAGCAACTAAAGATACTGAGTGTTGCAACTAAGACCCAGTGCAGCCAAATAAAATAAAAACAGTGATACCCTCCACACATTTAAGAATCACAGATCAAGATTAGAACGGGCTTTCCAGGTGGCTCAGTAGTAAGGAATCTGCCTGCCAATGCGAGAGATGCTGGTGGAGACTCAGGCTCCATCCCTGGGTCTGGAAGATCCCTTAGAGAAAGAAATGGCAGCCCACTCCAGTATTCTTGCCGGAAAAATCTCATGGACAGAGGAGCATGGCGGGCTACAGGCCATGGGGCTACAAAATGTCAGACATGATTGAGCGACTAAACAGAGCACAAACTAGCACGGCCCCTCATCTTCCAAGCTGACAGGCAGAAATATTGAGATTTGCCCAGAGTATAGTTGACAGTATTGGCATTAAAACAAGCATTCGAGTTTTTAGGTTCAACTTTTTAACTTATATATAATTCAACTTCTCACTCCCTAAGGACAACAATGCTATACTGACCATAAGAAACAGCTGTGAAGACAAAATGAGATAATATGTATTTTCATAGGTAAAATGTGTTCATCTTTCCTAGCCATTTCCCACTAGTGCCTAAAGCTTGTGCATCTTCATGACTTTGCTTATAAAATTTTCGTTCCTTACCATCTCTGTCATGTATGCGTAACAAAATTCGCACAATCCCCAAGGCCAGCCTAATCTTTGGGTTCTGCACACCCAAAATCAGTGTGGGGAGGGCAGGTTTCCCCCACATTACCAAGCAATTCTTGGACACCAGCTGGGTGTCCTACATTTCAACTTAATTTTGACACTATCTACTTGGAGATAGTTTCTGATTCCACAGGGAAAGGGCCATCTTAAATCTTACAAGACACTGCCACTCTTGGCGCTTTTGACACCAATAACCAAGTCCCGGTTGTGTTTCTAAGGGACTGGCTCTAGATCAGAGGTTCCAATGGCTCTGCCTTAGGTTCACTTAATTTGCTCCAGAGGCTCACAAAACTCCGAGAAACATTTTACTTAGCAGGTCACTGGTTTATTCTAAAAGGATAGAACTTTTATATTTCTTATTATAAGTCACAACATCACAGTGAACTAAGAGTGGAAAAGCACAACCCAAAGGCTTCTTTTTGGTCTGAACTGTGATCTTAACTCCACAAATATTAGTACACCTTAAACTTACAAAATGTGTATGTCAACTGAATCCAGTAAAGCTTAAGGAAAAAAAAATAAACAGAAAGATATGAACCTACTTCTTAGATTCTAAGGGGGTCAGCAACCTTCTTCAGTTCAGTTTAGTCACTCAGTCATGTCCGACTCTTTGCGACCTCATGGACTGCAGCATTCCAGGCTTCCCTGTCCATCACCAATTCCCACAGCTTACTCAAACTCATGTCCATCGAGTCAGTGATGTCATACCAACCATCTCATCCTCTGTCATCCCCTTCTCCCCCTGCCTTCAATCTTTTCCAGTATCAGGGTCTTTTCCAATGAGTCAGTTCTTCACATCAGGTGGCCAAAGTATTGGAGTTTCAGCTTCAGCATCAGTTCCTCCAATGAATATTTGAGACTGATTTCCTTTAGGATGGACTGGTTGGATCTCCTTGCTGTCCAAGGGACTCTCAAGATTCTTCTCTAACACCACAGTTCAAAAGCATCAATTCTTTGGCGCTCAGCTTTCTTTATAGTCCAACTGTCACGTCCGTGATGTGACAGCAACCTCACATCACAGATATGCCCAATTCTCACATCCAGATGTGAGAGCAACCTTCTTATAGAGATAGATTTCAGGTTCTGTGAGTCATACAACTACTCAACTCTGTAGCTGTAGCATGAAAGCACCCACAGGTAACATGAATGGGGCTGGCTGCGTTCCAATAAAACTTTATTTACAAAAACAGGTGGTGAGTTGGATTTGGGCCATGAGCTATTTGCTGACCACTATATTATCTCTGCTTTATTTTTCTAGCCCTTACAGCATTTTATCTCATGTTCTACAGTGATCTGCTTCCCTCATTTCTATTATGAGAAGTTTGGCTGCATGGCCAATTTTGTGGCTATCCAAAGAGTATATCATATTACACATAGAAACAGAATTAAAATTCCAGGATGTCTTTGTGGTCTGACAAGCAGAATACTACCGGTACTAATACAACATTTAACCCAAGGTCACATTTTGTTTTTGAAACAATACTAGGAAACTGTTTTATAGACTGGATGTGGCATGTAAATGTCATTTTGTAACTCTGCTAACCGTGTGGCAAATTTGTGTCCTGATTTACCTTTAAAAATATCCTCTCCTTATGTTAGTGTCCTAGCAACACTTTGGTTAATAAGCAGTTACTAAGCATGTACTTTTGGAAATATAAAAACAAATAAGGCACAACCCTACCCTCAAAAAGCTGTCCCTTTCATGGAATAATTTGTAAACTCCCTCAAGGAAGACATTATGTGTGAGGCCTCTTCATACCTCCAGCACCTGAGAAACAGCAACCCCATACAGCAGGAGCTCACAGAGTTAGGCACAAAAAGGTGGCCTTGTGGAAATTTACCAGTCCCCCTAAGCTCTTGGCCAGTGATGTTCACTTCTGCAACAAAGACATTCAAACCACGGGCGAGTTGTCCTTTTCATGCACTAAATCACTTTGAACAAAGATGCAGTGGTGTAGTCAACCTCTTCTCTTCTCCACAAAGAACTTAAAGAGCACTGTGTGAGGGAGAATCCTAACCCAGGGACATTTCCACCACCAGTAACAATCGGCACTAACACGTCATGGTGATGGGGAACTCGTTTATTTTTTGTTAGCACATGAGCTTGTCATCCTGTGGGACCATTGAGCCACCCAGCATTTATAGGGCACACCCAGTAGCCTGCACTGCTTTTAGAAGAGCACATTTTCCCCCCTACATCTTCGAGGCTCAAGATGAGGTCCTCAGACCAATGAGATCGGCATCAAGGTATTACCCAGGAGTTTGTCGGAAATTCAGAATCTTGACTCTATCCAGATCTGTGGACTCAAAATCCCCTGGATGATCCTGATGCAATTCCATTTGGAGAAGCACTGCCCTATAGGGCCATATACCATTCAGCGCTCTGTCCCTGAGCAGAGTGAGACTACACAGGCAACCAGGGTAGTTGTTTCCATTAACATCAGCATCTCGCTAAAAGAGCAATTAAGGTGAAGAATGTTGGTGTTCTTTCATCTAGAACTACAAGTAACAAAGTAATGCCCACTGCTACCAGTGCACTTTGCATGTATAATCTCCTCTTTTACTAGAAAGCACTGACAAAGTCAATTCTGCACAGATTTACTTCCATGCCTTCGTCCTTATTGGCACTGGAATGCATTCACCTTGACTACTGGCTGTGGCAACATGCCCAGGTTCGCCACTCAAATGCCTACTGTAATACAGGATCACCAGCAACAAGATGCTGGAAACTGGCCAGTCTCCTAGCCTTTCTTGTCACAAAGTTACTTGGATGGGCAAGGCAAAGGAGGGGTATGGGCGACAACAGGATGTCCTAGCAGTCAGCTGTACAGAAACTGAGAGAATGAAGTTGAGCAGAGGGTAAAAAGAAAAAAAAAATCCAGACATGGTGAAAAACAATTTTGAACGCTGTAATCAAGCCAAGTACTGTTGGGAAAAATCCTATCAGTGAGGAGTGCACAACCAAGAATGTGTTAGCAGACCAAAAAAACTAACTGGAAGAGCTGCAAACAGCTTCCAACTCTGCACATGGAATTGGCACCCACAACTGTCGGTGGTGCAAAATCCACAAGTGAAGATCCATTCATTCAATCAACCAACTATTCACTGGCATCCATCATGCAGAGTGCTGTATTCTGGGCTAGGCTTTTCAGAGATGTCTCAGGCCTTTCCGGAGCTTTCATTCGAATAGGAGAGAGAGACAGATAAACTAGTTAGAGTAAAATAAGTGCTTTAGCAGGAATCTGTATTCTGATCATTGGGTGGTGAGGAGATATGTAGGAGAAGTGGAGGAAGGCTTAACAAAGGAAACAACTGAGATGGGTATTGAAGGATGAGTAAGAGTTTTCCAGGCAGAAACTAGTGGGAAGGCTATTGTCAAGAAGTCCCTGTGTGTGTGTGTGTGTGTGTGTGTGTGTGTGTATTCAGCACTGTGAAAGAATATGCATGCTGAGAAGTCATTTCGACCAGAGTGTGAAATGAAGCTAAAAAAGAATTCTTGAGTCAGAATGTTAAAAAAAAAAAAAAAAAATGCCTGTCAGGCTAGCCCTTTCACAGTTAATCCTGTAAAGCACATAGGACTTACAGGAGGATTTTAACAAAGGAACAACAGGATCAGGTATAAAGTAAAACATTGCTAAAGATAATTTTACATAGATAACAGTAGTTGTCAGTAGCATCACCTAAGGATAAAAAACAAAACAAAACAAAACAAAAAAACCACCAAGGATAACAACAACAGTGATCATGGGGACATTTTGTGGTACTTGGATAGTTATAAACAAGAGGGTAAAGGGAAAATGTATAATCAAATACGCCTCTCAAAGGGATATTGGATATTCCTGCATTCAAGCAGCTACTTTGTGCTAGTCACTCAATAGCTTTTCTTGAAGCAATAATAAAGGAAGCCTTGTTCATCACTGCAGCTGGCTAGATCTGCCCAATTTACAATTTCCCCAAACTCAATCACTACATTTTTCCCCTTTCCTACATTAAGGACTATTGCAATTTGCATTTTATATTAGACTCAAAATTTCAAATTAAAATATGTCACTTATTTAAAACATTTACATCTTAATGCCAGTGTGAATTTGGTACTGTCCATTACATATAACTTTATTTCATTCTTTAAAGAACAGGGGAAAAAACAGCACTTATAGAAGTTCCCTCACTTATAGAAGTTATAGAAGATATATATATTTTTTTCCTTCAAATCATTTAGCATTTTCTCTACTTTCTTCATTAAAATGCACATCCTAAATTGTGTCCATTTTGGGGCTTTTAAATGTTGGTCTTAAAACCTGCTAATAAAATGAAAGTAAATGTTCTTTTAAATAGGCTCTCTATCTGAAATCATTTGGACTTTTAATTGTTGTCATATGTTGAGTTTTTGAACGATAATACCAAAACAGCATATGTGAGTTGACTACCAGGCTCTTTCCTAATGAAAGTTATGATTCAGATGTCTACATTTTTTAGTTACCCAAATCTCATGCTGATAGTGGCATTGTTTTAATACAGTGAGTCATGAATAGCAATATTACTCACTCTCTGAAGATTAAGGTAAATGGTAAAGATTAAGGTAGGACACTTTCTTGAGTACAGAAAAAAAAAAGAGAGTATAATGACATCTCTTTAGAATTTATTATAGTCTAAATATCACTTTAAGTGAAGTGGTCTTTCAAGAACAAACAGCCAAAATCTTATTTTGAAGGGTTGTTATTTCTGATGGCCTGGCCACCTAGGAAACATTATCTAAATTGAATGGTGCTTTCAATGTGTACACAGCATCACTGGTCTCTACCAGTTCCATATTTCAAAAAAGAAAAGTATTGGACTTCAAAGAAGAGAATGCACTCACTTGGCATCTAAGATCATGTGACTACCACATCTACTCTCAATATAGAGCCAATCAACATAAATGTAATACATCTATAGTCAGATCGATATACCCAAGCCCCTAAAGCTATATGCTTTAAGGTGCTGTGTAGGAAAGCTAAGTCTTAAGATTAATAGCACATTATACATATATAGACCAGTAGACGTCCATGCCCAGGCCATGCCCTCAAGAGAGAGCCTTTGTCTGCCAAGTAACAAAATCAGATTTTGAAAGTGAGAAATCCCTTCTTAATAGTAGTATTCTTTTAATACAGTTGGTCGTGAATAGCAATGATTACTCACTCTCTGAAGATTAAGGTGAAAACTCTTCACAGGAATCCGAAGCCTGCATGGAACTCTCTTCAGATACTGTCAGTTCCTGTACAGATGGACTCTGCTATGTGCGTGGTGAATATAGCCATTAACTATTACTCACTCTCAGGATTTTAATAGAAGGATCACTATCTATATAAACATGGCTTTTTTCTCAACCCACTAGAGATTCTTGAACCCACCCACCAGTAACTATTCTGAAATAGTCAAACTCCATCCACCCACAATCAGCAGAGGAGTAACAAAGTGAAGTAGGCACGAGTGGCAATAAAAACGTTAGAAAAAGTAGTTCTTTCCAAAATAGTTAGAAGAAAACTTACAATGTTTCGATCTAAGGGAGTACCCAGACAACAATAGGAAGTTTACCATTTTTCCCCTCCCTCTTTCATTTCTCACCCCCTCTTTTTTTCTTATCAAAACTTTAACTAAAAAACTTTCATAACAAATCACATGCAAAAGCAACCAGCCAAAACAGGTCTGATTTTGTAATCTTCTAAGTTGCAAAATACAATGGTGGAAAATAAAAGTTATTAACTAAAATTAATTATTTGTTAGTCAGTCGGTGGTGTCCGACTCTTTGGGACCCCATGGACTGTAGCCCACCTACAGAGAGAATTCCTTTGTTGCGGAATTCTCCAGGCAAGAATATTGGAGTGGGCAGCTGTTCCCTTCTCTTGGGGACCTTCCCAACCCAGGGATCAAACCCGTGTCTCCTGCATTGCAGGAAGATTCTTTACTGTCTGAGCCACCAGGGAAGCCAAGTTAGTTATTACCTAAAAGTCTAAATTATTTAAAGAAAAATAGAAGTAAACTTTTCATCTAGACTGCCCCAAATGTACCATATACTATTCACACAGCAAAATGTGCTTATAATATCTACTTAGTTACCTACCTACCTAATCTGTCTATATATCAATACATATCTTCTGAACCATATTTAGCATATATAGGATTCTTCACCAAAAGGAAAGAACAGATGTTCTGAATTTCAATGAAACAGTAAAATAAAGATGAATAGTACTTTGTTTATCAAATATATCAGATTTAAAGGACATATTATTTAGGCCTGCATATATATTCATTGGGGAGGGGGGCAGTGTTTCCCAGGTGGCTCAGTGGTAAAGAATTCACCTGCCAATGCAGGAGACACAGAAGATGCGAATTTGATCCCTGCATTGAGAAGATCCCCTGGAGGAGGAAATGGCAACCCAATCCAGTATGCTTGCCTGGAAAACCCCATGGACAGAGGAGCCTGTTGGTCTACAGACCATGGATTCCCAAAGAGTAGGACACAACTAAATGACTGAACACAAATATATTCATTGAGGATTCAGAGAGTTCTATCATATTATATCATATTATGGGAAAACTTTTAAAATTTTCATCCTCAACTAAGAAATCCAGATAATTAATGTAACATGTCTCACACTTTTTCTGGTGGTGAGAAAATTAATGAACTTTATTTTTTTTAACTTTTTAAAAAAACGTTTTAGTTTGTGTTGGAGTCTAGCCAATTAACAATGTTGTGAGAGTTTCAGGTGAACAGCAAAGGTACTTAGCCATACATATACATGTATCCATTCTCTCTCGAAGGCAATGGCAACCCACTCCAGTGTTCTTGCCTGGAGAATCCCATGGATGGAGGAGCCTGGACGGCTGCAGTCCATGGCGTCACTGAGGGTTGGACACGACTGAGCGACTTCACTTTCACTTTTCACTTTCATGCATTGGAGAAGGAAATGGCAACCCACTCCAGTGTTCTTGCCTGGAGAATCCCAGGGATGGGGGAGCCTGGTGGGCTGCCGTCTCTGGGATCGTACAGAGTCGGACACAAGCGAAGCGCCTTAGCAGCATTCTTTCTCAAACACCCCTCCCATGCAGGCTGCCACATAACATTGAGCAGAGTTCCATACACTGTACAGTAGGTCCTTGTTGGTTATCCATTTTAAATGTAGCAGTGTGTAAGAAAACTAAAACTTTAGAAGAAAGAGGTGAGTAGCTAAACATATCAAGCTTGGAGAAAGGAAATGATGTTTTATGAAAACACCCAAGAGAATGAAAGAATGAGAAAACATGCCAAGAGAATTCTTCACAAATTGCCTGTTTAGTGAATTCCAAAGTCAACGTCTTTAAAACATGTTTAGTGGAAGAAGAAAAATACATGTGTACCATTCACCCCCAATTTAATGTAAACCTCTGCATCTATAGCCAGAGACTTACAGAATAAACTATGGGGACATTCTGTCATTCAGTTTAATTACACCAGGCTTGGCAGGCAGTAAAACATTTGTAAATTCTCTGGAAAAGACAAAGCTATTAATATATGAATGAAATATAGAAGAATGAAAGTATTTTATTAGAATAAGCAACTGATGATTGGGAAAGAGACAAAATGAGAACATCCACTCAATAGTCAGAAATAATACTTTTTCTTTTGACTTACAAAAGGCTTCCAGTTATAACTATTTTTCAGTGTTTTCACAAATAAAGATAGAAAAATAGTGTCTATTTTCTATTGAATCCCCCTCACTAAAATGTACATTTGCAATATACATAAGAATACCTCACTATTATAATTTCTTTCTATTAAATGTGGAAAAGAATCAAAAAATTTAAAATATGTTGAATAATCCAATCTTTCACTGGAACTACAAAAAAGAAAAAGAAAACTGGTTATTCATTAAAATGCAGGATGGGAATATCATGTTTGTCAGTTCTTTAACTTTTTTTTTTTTTAGTTCTTTAACTCTTGAGGAGATCTCAATAATCTTGGAAATCATCTTATCGTGATATTTTAAAAACTTCCCATGATAGAGAATATTTAATTGCCAGTGACTTTAAAATCATGTGAAATTTAATTGGTATAAAGTAAAAACAGTGTCAATTGATTTTACTGACACATCAGGCATCAACTATTGCTGAATATTTGTCTATCTTTGTCCTTTACTAGATGAACCTAATAAAACAGTGTATGTTTGTCTATCGGAGAAGGCAATGGCACCCCACTCCAGTACTCTTGCCTGGAAAATCCTATGGACGGAGGAGCCTGGTAGGCTGCAGTCCATGGGGTTGCTGAGGGTCGGACATGACTGAGGGACTTCACTTTCACTTTTCACTTTCATGCATTGGAGAAGGAAATGGCAACCCACTCCAGTGTTCTTGCCTGGAGAATCCCAGGGATGGGGGAGCCTGGTGGGCTGCCGTCTATGGGATTGCACAGAGTCGGACACGACTGAAGCGACTTAGCAGCAGCAGAACAGATATTCTCTTCCCATGATGCTAGTCAAACTTTAATTTGGAAGAAAGTGTTTGTATTGTAATACTTTGGATTTCTGTTATGCATCATGTGAGTTATATGCCCTGAGACAGTTAATAATAGCCATCATGTATTGAACCCCTAATATGTGTCAGACTCTGTGATAAAGTACTTTAACTGCATTATTTTATTTAAATCTTCACAACAGTATCTTTAGATATGGATGATTATTATCTCTATTTTATACCATATTTATTCATTTAACATTTTTCCACCAAATTTACACCTTTCTTTTAAAAAAATTATTTCCATATTTATTTATTTGGCTTCAATGAGTTGTAGTTGCAGCACATGGAACCTATAGTTGTGGCACACAGTCTAAGTTGCCACCCGGCATTGTGGGATCTTAGTTCCCTGACCAGGGATTGAACCTGTGTCTCCTACATTGTTAAGTGGATTCTTCACCACTAAACCACCACAGAAGCCCCAAGTTTACACCTTTCTTGGTGTGTGAGATGCCTCAGTGAACTAAACAAAGATCCTTGCTCTTCTGGAATTCTAACAAACACCAGGAAAAGTGTTGCAAGGCAGGAGGCACCTAAAAAAATTAAAAAGTGAACCTGAACAAGGAGATCAAGAGTGTGGAGATGGTGTGCTGCAATTTTAGAGGGTGTGGTCTGAGTAGGTCTCATGGAGAAGATGACACATAAATGCTAAAATGACACACAAAAGCCAAAAATGATAGAGGTGAGAAAGTCAGCCTTGAGCCTGCTGGGAAATGATATTCCAGATCAAGAGAAGAGCCAGTGCAAAAGTCCTAAGGGAAGAATTTACTTATTGTGTTCAAAGACTAGCAAGTTGCAGGTGGAGAGAAATAAGAAATTAAAAAGATAAGTCGGGAAAGTGAAGTCAAAGAAGCAATTTAGGACAATATCTCTAGGCCACTGCAACTATTTTGCTTTTACTCTGCATAAAACCAGTAATCAGGGCTTTGAGCAACAGAGTGATATGACATGATGTCCAGCATCAAAAGACCACTATAGCCACTTATATGGAGAGCAGGCTGTAGACAGCAACGCAGTGGCAAGGCAGTTAGGAGGAAAGGGATGAAGGAGGCTCCAGCAAAGACCATAGTAGTAGAAGTGGTGAGCAGTGGTTAAATGCTGGATACATGTCAAGATAGAACCAACAGGGCTTGATGAGAGGAATGATGGATGACTCTAAGATTTTTGGACTGAACAAATGGAGGGATGAAACCAACCTCCACTGAGATGGGAAAAATGAGTAGAGGATATTTGGATGGGAAAAGAGAAATTATTTTTAGACAAGGTAAGTGACAAAGGTCCAACTGGACATATGTGTTTGGAGTTTCAGAAAGAGACCAAGAAGGGGAAATAAATTTAGGAGCAGGTGACAGAAATGATATCTATAGCCATGCAAGGGGATGGAATCACTAAGGGGTGAGTGTAGACCGAGAAGATGACCAAGAGTTGAACCAATGGACATGCCAGCATGAAGAAGAGAGAAGAGACCAGCAAAGGAGATTAAAAAGGAACAAAGAGTGAAAGAGAAGTTAAACCAAGAGATGACACGATTCTAAAAGCCAAGTGAAGAAAATGGACCAAGGAGAAGGAATGATCCATTTTACAAATGCTGCTCACAGATTAACTGAGAGGAGGATGAAAAATTGACCATTAGGTATAGTGAGAAAACTAAAGAATGTTCTTAACTGCTATATTTTAACAATATAACACATTAGAGTAATAATAATGATTACCATTGATTCAGTTCAGTTCAGTTCATTCCAGTTGCTCAGTCATATCCGACTCTATGCGACCCCATGAATCGCAGCACGCCAGGCCTCCCTGTCCATCACCAACTCCCGGAGTTCACTCAAACTCATGTCCATCGAGTCGGTGATGCCACCCAGCCATCTCATCCTCTATCGTCCCCTTCTCCTCCTGCCCCTAATCTCTCCCAGCATCAGGATCTTTTCCAGTGAGTCAACTCTTTGCATGAGTTGGCCAAAGTACTGGAGTTTCAGCTTTAGCATCAGTCCTTCCAATGAACACCCAGGACTGATCTCCTTTAGGATGGACTTGTTGGATCTCCTCGCAGTCCAAGAGACTCTCAAGAGTCTTCTCCAACACCACAGTTCAAAAGCATCAATTCTTTGGTGCTCAGCCTTCTTCACAGTCCAACTCTCACATCCATACATGACCACTGGAAAAACCATAGCCTTGACTAGACAGACCTTTGTTCAAAGTAATGTCTCTGCTTTTGAATATGCTATCTAGGTTGGTCATAACTTTCCTTCCAAGGAGTAAGCGTCTTTTAATTTCATGGCTGCAGTCACCATCTGCAGCGATTTTGGAGCCCAGAAAAATAAAGTCTGACACTGTTTCCACTGTTTCCCCATCTATTTCCCCTGAAGTGATTGCATAACTACTATTTGTCAAGCACTGCACTACATGATTTACAAATGTTTTTTTACTTTCCCCAACAAATCTAAAGGTAGGCATTCTTTTCTCTTTAGATATCTGGAAATTAAAACTCTGAACCACTAACTGACCTGCCAAAGATTACAAAACATTACAAAGAAATGTTATACCCAAAACTGGAACTCAGGCTTGCCTGGGCCCTAATGTCAATTTTAGCATACCCTGCTATCTTTTGCAATCAGGACTAGGAAGGAGAGTAAAAGTGAAAATGCAGTGGTTTCTTAAAAGCTTCTTAATGGATACTTACATGTAGGCAAAAAAAAAAAAAAAAAAAAGAAGAGGAAAAAAGGTCACGAAGCTACAAAATATGTTTTATCACCTTGTAATTTATAAAACTTTGGTAGATGTCTAAGTATAGGCTTCAGTCTATTTCTTCACTCACCTTAAAAATGGTCAGATTAATGGTCCTAAAACATCATTTTCTGCATTACTGATGTAATCTCTGGCAATTGGTGCTAAGTTCTCAGTGTGGCATTCTGGATATTTTATCAACTGACCTGGTAGTTTAGGGTGTATGATGAGCCTGAGGGATGGGCTAGACATTACCTTTACTATACAAATAACATTGCATCATGAACAAAAACCTTTGCAATGCTAATACCTTACACCTACCAAGCTGGGCTAACTGTGTTACTTCATCACACTCCTACTTCTCCTATTACCTTGCTGAAACCAGGACACCTTGGGAGATCCTGTCTCCCTTCCTCCTTTCCTCCCTTTCTTTGATAATCATTGAGTCATATTATGGCCAGTCTCCTAGGCACCAAAGAGATGTAGTGAACCAGCCAGATGAGGTCCTGTCCTCTCAGCCTTATATTCATATGGAGAGACACACAGAAGTATCTTTTCTTTTAAATGGTAAATTTGATGAGGAAAAAAGACATGGCTAGCAGTGGCTTAGGAGTACATAATGTTCTCAGGAAAAACAGCCTTCTCTGTGGTGGGGAATATTTAGCACTCAGAAATCAAAGTTATTTCAGTTAGCACTTGGATGGCAAGTGAAGTAGAGAGTTGCTGAAACTGGAGGCAGCTATACATCATACACAAAATCCATATACTTCACAGTACCGCCAGGAACCTCAGAGTCCTTGGTCTGAGCTTATTGTATTCAGTGGTCAGCTTGTATTAGAGTTCCCCAGGTGGCACTACTGGTAAAGAATCCACCTGCCAATGCATGAGACATAAGAGACACGAATTCGATCCCTGGGTTGGGAAGATCCCCTGGAGGAAGAAATGTCAATCCACTCCAGTATTCTTGCCTGGAGAATCTTATGAACAGAGGAGCCTGCTGGGCTACAATCCATGGGGTCCAAATGAGTTGAATACAATTGAGGCAACTTAGCACACACGTATCCTGGTCTATGTGGCTCCTTCCTGATTGGACACTGAGGTAAGAATTCACTACATTTTGTGTATTACCCTAAATTATCCCACACTTTCATATTCTCAATATAAAGTTAAGTCTCATACAAATAAGTTTTTCCAAGAGACTGTCCTTCAATATTAAATAATTTCCAATTACCTTTTGAGATTCTCAGAAAGGACATTTGTGAACAGATAAATATATATTTTGGGTGCTGTAATTCTTTCTTGGGGTGATAGAGACTTAATTATAATAGCCAGGTCTATTTAACATCTGTGACTTAGCTAATGATTCCAGTGACGCTAAACTAAATTCTCAGTTCTTAATATCCTTCAGATTCCAAAATCTGGGCTGAAGCCACATTATCTATCAGGCTTTGTCATAGGTATCCCTTTTATATTTTTGCACTCATAGTCATAGTAACACGGAAATTAACAATAAAACTAATGAGATTAGGCTAGCAAGAGTTTCAGCACTAATAATGGATGAGTTTAGATCTACTAGGACTTGAAGCTCTGATTCCAGGAAATTGGAAGAGTCCAAGGAAGATACTTAGAGCAATAACCCACACTTTCTTTGATTATGATCTTAAGAAATTAAAACTAATTTTACCTTAGGAAGAGAAAATAGTAATTCCTTTTTTTATTCACAAATATAGATGAGGTTTAAATAACTTCTGATGCACAGTCAGTTCCAATCAGCATCACTCATTTCCCATACCACCTACACAAGCTCTTGAGTAGGAAATTTAAAATACCATGACTTGCCTACTTTAAGGGATGTGACACTCTGTGTGCCAAACTGAAGTCAATATACTCAACTCTATGAGGATAAAAGTGTGCCGTTCACAAATAGCATGATGCAAACAGTAAAACCAGAACCACACATGAGCCTGAAGCCATGAAGTTATAGTGAATGAAAAACAAAGCAAAGTGAATGTATAGAGATGTTGAAATCTCCTTAGTAAGCTTAATAATCTGTATTTGAAAAAATAAAATATATACATCCATAAACACAAGGGGAATCATGTAATAGAAAAGGACTATAATCTTCATTGAGCTTTTGGTCTTTTAAAAATACCATAAGCTATTTTTTTTTTAATACAGAAGTCATGCCAAGGCCAGAGAAGGAATGGCTCGTAAATTTTAGAGCAGATCCAGTGATGGTGCTAAGAATGACATTTTTTTCCTTTTAACACAGATCTTTTAAAATACCTAGTACTATACATCTTTAATTGCTTTGGCGATGAGTAAATTCCTCCTTCTAGCTTAGTGCCTGCGTTTAGCATCAAGAAGTTAGATAATCTGGGAGTACTTGCTGAACTGAATTGAGTTGACCATCTAGTCAAATGTCAGGGAGGGGAAAAACAAAGTGGTTGTTTATTAAAGTGAACATCAGTTAATGAAGAATTATTTGAATTACAGTAGGTAGATTTAATACATTTGCAAAGTGTTGGACTAAGTTCATGCCAATTCAAATTTTATCTGATTTGATGAATGGTTGCTCCTTTAAACAGCAATTTAAAAAATTACTGGCACACTTGGTCTCAGTGTATTTAACTTGATTGAATACCTTTATAGGAAATAAAAAACAGAAGGTGCTTCTATCACCTCACTAGGGCTGAAGAAAGCATTTACAAATCTAAAGTAATTGTTAAGGAATTTCTTCCTTCACATTAAGAAATTAATATTTTTAATAATATAAAAATGAATAATTATATGAAACACTTCCTTTCTGTGAAAACTGAACTCTAGGATAGATTATTTCTATGACTTCAAATGTAGCATATTCAAATGCCACCCCACCCCACCACTAGTCCAAACTGCAGACTGACCAATGCTAACGAACCGCTGCTTCTACTTTGTTCTGTACCAGGAACACTAGGTTCACCTTAGAAGTCTTGCCTTCTGTCAACTTTCACTATCTCTCTTCAGCCTTGTCCAATACAACCCAACCAACTGTCTTATTATCTTTGGAGTTCAGAGGACTTGGCCTGACACTACTCTGTTGCATTTCCTTGTCCTTCCCTGACCCCCTACCCCCACCAACTCCATCCCTTAACTTGAGGATCAAACACATAAACCATCGAGGAAAATTCGGTCCTATGTAAACACTCTGGGCCTCAATTTTTGACTCTTTCCCTTCTCCCTATGGAAGTCCAGGGCACATAGGAGACGCTCAGTAAATATTGATGGTCTGGTCACTTATAACAGGAGTCAACCCACTCCAGTATTCTTGCCTGGAAAATTCCACGGACAGAGGAGCCTGGCAGGCTACAATCCATGGGGTTGCAAAAAGTTAGATATGACTGAGCAATTATAATATAGATTTAATATATTCCTCAGGAAACCCCATTCTCTGAAACTTAATTATGCAGAGCAAGGCCTTGGACTCAATAATGTTTAGTGTGTCTACCCCTTTAAACAAATATATGACTTCCCATAATTTCCTAAATAATTTCCTAGGGAATCACTGCAGCATGCTTCAAGGAGTAAAGGAATAAAATGTCTTGGACAAAGCTTCCAAATTCCTTCCATTCCTCTCTTGATGGCCTAGGTACTCATCCTGTAGCTGATGGCTCATGACTGATTCCTTCACTGGGCGCTGCCCTCAGCAGCTGCAGGAAAGTCTCTTGTTCAAGTTTATACCCCCTTCCAATGGGCAGCTCATAGCCACCGACTGCCTGATATGGGAACAGAAAATTCTTACCCTTGACTCAGTTTTGGACAATTTTGAATGACCCATAGGATCTGCTAAGGACAGGGTTGCAAGCACGCTGCCATCAACTTCAGAAGCAACTAAATATTCTCTTCCCAGGAAACACAAGAGAAGACATGGGTCTTCTCCACTAGCCCATACACTTTGAAGGCAAGAACTCTATTTAATAACTTCATCTCATGTTAAGCACAATGCTTACAATAGACAGGGCCCTCAAATAGCATTTCTTATTCACTCACATGGAGTTAATCAATTAAAATGTATATTGGAAGGAGCAATTCTGCTCATTTAATAGGCTTGAAGGACAGTGGTTCAAGGGGCAGCATGAGCCACACTCCCTGCACAAAAATCATCTGAAACATGTCTGTGGCCAAACCAGAATTTTAGCATAGAAGGTTCCTGCCATTGTTGTTTAGTTGCTAAGTCATGTCTGACTCTTTTGCGATCCCATGGACTGTAGCCAGCTAGGCACCTCTGGCCATGGGATTTCCCAGGCAAGAATATTGGAGTGGGTTGCCATTTCCTTCTCCAACAGATCTTCACAACACAGGGATCAAACCCACACTGGCAGGAGGATTCTTTACCACTGAGTCACTGCCACTGTGGTTGAAAAGGGTTGAACTCAAAAGTGGAAGTTGAGATGGTAAGACACTTTGGGGAATATTGAGACAGCATCCATTGGAAGATATGGTAGGAAGGAGGAGGAAATACTGATGGAAAATAAAAGTTTTCTGCTGAAGCCCACCCCAGGCACACTCTGGTGCTCCCCCTGGCTTCAAAAGATTTTAAAAGTATAAATTCCTGTGCTCCATTCCACCACTGAATCAGAATCCTCAAGGCTAAGGGAGTAAGTTCTGACAACAGCTAGCTTATGTTACTTGGTCTTTTAGCTGAATTCTAATGATCAAGCACATAATATTTAGCTTGTGCTTAAGTAAATTGCATCCCTTTCCATTTCATCTTCAACATGTGGCCATTTCCCAACTTACTAGAATTTCCAATATGGAGTGATCAGAAAAAGTATGGGGAAAAAAATCCCTATCAGTTTCATATCTTCTACTTATTTCAAGTGTAGATAAAGTATTTAGTGAGGGAGAGAATGCAAACTCAGCTAAAATAAAGATTTTTTTATTTTCGGAGGCTCACTTTTGATTTCCATCTACAATTCCAAATTGTTCTTTTTATTGGTAGTTAACAAAACAGTTCACACATACTGGGGATAAATCCTACTTTCTTGTTACTGAATGCATATGGTATTCTAAAGCAATGCTCTTTTCCCATGGGATCTTAATATAAAGCCATTTAAGAATTTATATTTTCACCTTGCCGTTATATTATACATAACGCTTTCCTTTTTCCTTTTCTCCCCAGTGGCCTTCTCCAACTTCCCCTTCCTCCCAAATGAATTGCCCTTTCGGGTCACTTTGCCGTTGCCATCATTGTACAGAAGGAAACTGTGAACATTCTCATCGAAGAGTTATGTTTAAACTATAGCATTTTTGCTAGGGCGGGTGGCAACTTCCTAATACTACTAATCAAGGATAGTTTGGACAGGTAAGTCCCATTAAAGAACGTTGCCTTCGGTGGTAATTTTAAACTTCAGTCTCTGTATTTATCTTGCACTGCCAACAGTGATTTGGTCTTAGGAGAAAAGAAAGGAAATGAATAAAGCTCAGTACAACTGTTTGAGAGCAGAAGTTCAACATGAAGTCATTTAGAATGAAGATGGAATTCAGGAGGAATCCTTGGGAAATTCACAAAACTTAGAATCAAAGGTATCCTGGAGATACAGACTCTGAAATTGTTCCTCTTCTTCCTAAAGCATAAATCCGAGTAGGTCATAAAATGCTTTGTTTTCCTTATGCTCATGAAACCTCACTCCATTGGCTCCTGCCTGCCAGACCTGGAGACTTGTGGCTCCCGCCTTATCTTCTTACATTCTGCATTGCCTACCCCATTCCCTGAGAAAAGTAGAACAGCAGCTCTTCATTAAGCACACTCTACTTGCTCCTGCTTACAACAGCTTTGTTCTTTTTTATTAAAAACAAAACAAAACACTTTTTATTTTGTATTGGGGTATAGCAGATTAACAATGTTGTGATAGTTTCAGGAGGACAGCAAAGGGATACAACCATACATATAATATGTATCCATTCTCCCTTACAAACTCCCCTCCCCTCCAGGCTGCCACATCACATTGAGCAGAGTTCCCTGTGCTATACTGCAGGTCCTTGCTGAATATCTGTTTTAAATATAGCAGCGTGTACATATCCATCCCACACTACCTAACAATCCTGTCCCCCCACCCTTGCCCACTGATAACCAAGATTCGTCCTCTAAGTATGTGGGTCTGTTTCTGTTTTGTAATAAGTTTATTTGTATCATTTCTTTTTTTAAAAAAAATTATTTATTTATTTGGCTGTGCCAGGTCTTAGTTGCAGCATATGGGATCTAGTTCCTTCCCTGACCAGGGATGGAAGTCAGGGCCCCCTGCCTTGGGAGTGCTAAGTCCCAGCCACTGTACCAACCAGGGAAAGTCCATGTCTCATTTCTTTTTAGATTTCACATATAAGGGATGTGATACAATGTTTCTCCTTCTCTATCTGACTGACTTCACTCAGTATGACGATCTAAGTGTCCACCCATGTTGCCGCAAATGGCATTATTTCATTTTTTTTTAAATGACAACAGCTTTGTCCTTGATCTTCCCTACGGGAAATGTGCTATCTTTCCCACACCAATGAGAATCCTTCAAATCTAATGTCAACCTCCCCTCCTTCAACAAGTGCCTCTTAATCCCTGCAAGTGCGTGTGTTCTGACTCTTTCTTGAGCCTGTATCATACTTAGAAGTATGACACCTCTCTTAGAAGTATACACAGTAGACAACCTTGAATTATAGTTATTTAGCATTTTGTTTATCATCCCTACCCCTGATTAACCTACTTCGGGCCCAGACATATGACATCACTCATCCCTATATCACTGCAGGCTCTCTTATAGTGCTCTGCATATTGAAGGCACTCAAATATCTATGGCAGGAATGGAAGGAAGGAAGGGGGAAGGGAAGGATGGAGAAGGAAGTAGAAAGAAGGAAAAAAAGAAGGGAGGAGGGAGAAACTAGGAAGGAAGCCCAGCCATTTATTCTCCTCCTACTTGTAGGGTTAGAAACTTCATCTTATAGAATCTAGATCTTACATAAAAACCCAAGCAAACTTTTTGGCTAACTCAATACTTAATATTAACACTAGAGCCTGGTGGGCTACAGTCCATGGGTTCCCAAAGAGTGTGACACAACAGAAGCGACTTAGCACTCCCTTATTACTCAATATCTTTTACTTTCCTCTGTCAGTAGTTTTTGTCTCAGTTTACAGTGCAGTATGAGTTTGGGAGAACACTGGTCTAAAATGGATCTGCTGTCATTAAGTGCTTCAGTGTCATTAAGTGTTACATTCATCCATGTAACACCAGTGTACTCATGACCACGCCATACACAGTGCTGGGCCCTGAGAATATGAAACAGACAAGCCTCGGCCTCCTGGAGCTTAGCTCAGCTGTTCCCTCATGGCGAGAAGCACACAGAGCGGGTTGCTCTGTGACTGTGCTATTAGGGGCCCTGGAGGAGAACCCCGACAAGGAAAAGCAGCAGAGTCCAACCCCCCGGAGACCCCTTGAATGCATTTACTCTGCACACTCTGAAGCTGGGAGCCTCTTGAGTACCATTCAGGAGTTCTGTGAGAACAATTAGGGGCTTTAACAGGGGTATTCAAAAGTCGAGCACTGAGAATCACCAGATTCATTTGTTACATGCAAATTTTCTCCCTTGGCATGTGAAGCTTTGTTTACACAAAATACTTGATATCATTCTAAGTTTCTTAGTTTTCCATTTTTACCGCTGTGTTCAGCTCCCCTAGCTGTGTTCCTTCTGAAATAAAGTTGATGGAGAGGCTGGGAATGTCACAGTGTTCATTGCCAGTATCATTTTTTCAAACAAGTACGATGGGCATCTGGAAGGCACTACAAGATCCAACCAGAATAAAAGTATGCCTTCCATAGCCCCCTCTCCACCTTGTCATCTAAAATGCAGTCTATTGAAGTCATTTTTTCTAGGTTGAAAAAAAAATGAATGGTATATTCTCTCCAAATGGCACTGTTATCACACAAAGGGGAAAAGCCTGTCATTCCAAATTTTCCCTTTAGCATAGGATTCCTATGCTTAATATTTCAACAAAAATCACACACACACACACACGACTCTATCTCTTTCCCTTAGTAGATGTGTGGTGGTAACTTGGCAAATTTGATCAAAAATTAATACTGTCTTCATGATTCTCAAGTTGGTTCATCATGGTCTGTGTAAGCACAGGGACCCTGTTGATGAAGAAATGAAGTGTGAAATTCCATCTCTTCAAAGTAAGATCAAAGGTGGCTAAAAGATACTTTGATAAGATCCCTTGGTGGAGGACTTTGAAAGCCAGAAGGCAACATGCAACACCCCAAAGAATGGTGGCCATTCTAAATGCCAGGGATGTGCAGGATAGTCAGGAAAAAGGAGGGACTTCAAAGAAGGACCAATTCTCTGCTCATTTGAAAGAGGACAGGATGGGAAAGACAAGGAGGCCCCACCAGTGACCTATTTTCTCAACTCTTTCTGCTTTGTGTCGCCAGAGATCAAACGAGGTCAAGAATGGCAGAGCACACAGAAAGGAAAAATAAAGTCCACAAATTCGGAGTGATGGGTGCCATGTGAGTGATCACAAGTTAAAGTCAGTTAAAAGCTTAGACAGACTAAAATCAGCCTCAATATGAACAACTATTTTTCTTATGCTGCACACTACTAAAAACAATCATATGCCAGGACTTACTGCTATGAAATTAAAATACTCAACTGAAAGCTTGTGTCATATCAAGAAACCAGAATCATGCATCATGGGGGAGCCAAAGAATTGTGAGATCTTGAAAACCTAATTCCATTCCTCCGGTTCACAATTTCCTTGTTGGCTAAAACAACATAATGGTGCACCTTTTATTCCTATACTGTATATAATTTCATTAGATTTCTAATAGGCCGTAGTAATCACTTCTGGCTATATTCATAACAACTCATTCTCATTTTGACTGCAATAAAGATGTTTTTAATGCAAATATTTTTGTAATATTAAACAATTTTACATTTTTGAGTTGAATAATAAAGTCTGAATGTGAAATTTACTTGTGTTGGAACTTCGTGTGTGTGTGTGTGAGTGCACGCTCAGTCGTGTCCAACTTTTTTGACCCTGTGGACTGTAGCCAGCTAGGCTCCTCTGTCCAAGGGATTTCCCATGCAAGCATATTGGAGTGGGCTGCCATTTCCTTCTCCAGGGCATCTTCCTGACCCAGGGATCAGACCCGTGCCTCTTGCGTCTCTCATATTAGCAGGCGGATTCTTTACCACTGCACCACCTGGAAAGCCCTGTGTTGGAACTTTAAATGTATGTTTCTAAGAAATTAGGTACTCCAAGTATATTCATCCAAAATTCAATTCCTTTGATACACATTCCACCACCATGTTCATCTGCCTTTCATTTTGTATGCAAGATAAACATAATTCATGTACATATGCAACGCATGTATTTTGGCTCTAGACATATAGGCTTTAATTTAGAAGGGCCACAGGAGTTATTCCAAGGGGGTTAGAAATGTCAGAGACACCAGTCTTCCTATGTAGATAAATATATTTCAAAGATAAAAGTAGACCCTGTTGTGAGTATTCACAGATTCATTTCTAAAAACTTTATATTTGTAATAATTTATTGTTATTATTATCATGCATTTCTCAATCAACTGATACTGAAAGTACAACTATGATTAAGCATTCTTTCAACTTTTTTGCAATTAAAAAGGGGAACTTTATACCAAAAAATGATGAAGATCATTATACTAAGTCACAGTTGTATTACATGTCAACAATGACAGGGTGAGAACCTACCGATTAACTCAGTTTGATTAGGCCATGAGAAAATAAACCACTGTATGAATAATTTTTTGATTATTCATACAGTGATTTATCATAATTATAATTCACATAAAGTATAAGCTACATAATTAACAAACATATTGAAAGAGTGGAAGTCTATAATTATATGATCACAATTCACAGTCCATTTCATTTTTCTGTTGAGTCCAAACTCCACACACAATTTCCTGATTTAGGAAGTATTCCAAAATACAATCTAATTTTACTAGTAAATATATATTGTTAGATATATTTCTCTTATGAACAAAATGGCTCATTTAGTGCCATTTATTGTCTTATATAAATAAGTATATGAACATGGTAACGATAACATACCCTTGGAATAGCTTGTCATGAAAAAGATTACTTTTAATGTGGTAAAATGAAAACAGGCAAAGCGCAGATTTTCAGGAGAAAAATATTAAAGTGCTTTGCTTTTTCCCTCTGCTTTATTCACAGTTCGCTGCCTGGCAATTTCAGATGGTGTGATAGGAAAGCAACACCAGGCTGGTCAGTCATGCTTTCTGTAAAGCTAACAGCCTTAGGAGTCTGAGTTTCGGCACCTGCATATTGTTTTGACACAGGGGAACCAGAAACTCATGTCAATTAAGGATCTTTTATTGAAAGTCAATGGCCAGGGAAGGCAGCAAGGGTAGATCCTTCCTTTGAGCCATGTGGTTGGCCTGTAATAGAACGCTCTCTGCACTGGAGTATACTCCCAGGTAGCATTCTCTGGGTGAAAATTAAAAAGGTATTAGAAATGTGATTAGCAGAATCTGTCAAATAAACAAGCCTGTCTACAATCTTATACCATTCCTTTGTTAATCTGCTAGAGCAAATCTGAAGTGTTTCTGGAAGAGGTCAGGAATATGCATTTTTAAAATATAGGAAACCAAGAAGAGGCTTACTATTTATAGGCATCAATGAAGTCAGAGAAACAGGCACGATCAAGTTCATCTGAAAGAAATATTGGGGAATCCTTAACATAAAATGCAAGCAAGACACTGGGAAGTTAGGAAAAGGAGGTTGCTCTCTAGCAGAAAGTTCTTTAAGTACATGTAGATTTACTTTTATTTTCAGGGTTAATTTTGCACTTTCCAATTCTGCCTGAACCAAAAACATAAAAACTTACTCTTTAACCTGATTATCACCACTTAACAACACATATGAAAGGTCATATCATTAACTATGCCCTATTTTCATATATGTAAATGTATTTCTATTAAGATATCCCAACACTGAAGAAATGCAGTGTTAACAGTGACACATGGGGGATTGCCTCCCCCTAAAGAACATTAGTAATTATTGCAACTAGCAAATTCCAGAACAGAACTATTATCTTTTAACTCTTATGTTCTCTATTGTGCTTAGTATTCATATGCATTATGCTTTTGTTAATAAAGTGATGCATGAGAGTAGCTTTTTGCCCACATGACTTAAGTGGGAGCATCAAGTTTGTTGGTGAACCTTGGTTTTACATTCCTGGTACCAAAAGCAAAAAGATCTGAGTACTCAGGAGCGTGAACAACAACAAAAGCCATCAGCTTAAAACACTCTCACACAAAACCCTGTGTTACCATTCTTTGAATGATACTTAAAAGCAACTTTTTTTTTTTTTTCTAGTTCCTTAGGACAACCATATTCCCATATGAGTACTGCGGGAAAAAATGAGTACTGAGTGAAACTTACAGACGAAAGCTTTTAATTTGTCTGTGTTCCTTACTGAACGGTATTATCTACCAGATAACTGTAATTTATACTAGAAAGTGTCTATAAAGATTCACAATAAGGGCATGAGAAAAAAATGCACTGTTAAATTCATACGACTTTGGGGAACCCTTAATAATAATAATTACATGTATCTCTAAGGCACAGCATGATGGTAAGCACTTAGACACACATCTCGTTTCTTCAGTGCAATATGTAACAATTGTTTTTAAGTGACTGAATGAGGGGAAATGTGGGATCAGAAGTCATAAGGCTAGTAAAAGACAAGTGCAACTCAGGGCCTCTGAGTCAGCCCCGAATCCTCTAATACCTGGATGTCTCAGAGAGCTGAGCTCCTTCCTCTTTGAGATTCCTGAGACAACTAATGGAAAAAGGATTGGAATTTAATAATAAAAATGCTGACATGGCCTTATCTATAGCTGCCCAAATGGTGCCATTATAATTATGCTTTATAAATCAAGCATTAGCAGAACACTGGCTACTTTTAAATCTTATTAATCAACACTTGTTTGGGTGCTTTGGGTGCCCCAAATTATAGAGTAGTCTGCTTTATCAAAACATGAGATTTGCCAAACACCAAAGATCATATCTGTTTTAAGACAAAGTACACACCAGACCTTCAGTGTTTATATTAAGCAGACTAAAAGATTCTGAAATAGAAATCCTAAATTAATCCTCCAAGTTCAGTTGTTCTGAAAAACGTTTTGTCTGTCCTTTTAACAATAACAGGATTTGTTCACACACATTGCAAATGTAAAGCAAATTCATTTTAACTTTGTTCTTTAAATTGAGCTGATCACTTACCAGCTAAATCTCCTGACTGCTGAAGCAACTGGTCAGAAGACAAAATTAGTGCTTTTCATATTTGTAAATGATATTTCTATTTTTGAATATTTTTAATCTAACTACTCACTTTGAGCTGACAAAATGGCAATAAAATACATAGATATTATATTTTAAACTGTTCACTGCCTTCATGTTTAAATGCTTTCCTTAAGCAAAGCTTTTTATTATTGATTTGTGAGTTACTTAAGAAAAATGACATAACCTGCCTCAGTTACATAATCCTCATCCAAAAGAAAGTAACAGGTTATAAAGTACCATCAAAATGATTGAAACTATTTTTCCTAATGTGAATTATGCGGTCTTCAAGAAAAAGGGGAGCAATTTCATGCATATGTATGTTTGACAGCCAGTGTCTTTTTTTTAAGAGATTTTTTTTCCCTTTCTAGCATTATTTCCATCCATTACTGAGCTTCTAAGACCTCTTGAATATGCCCTCTTTGGTAACATACATGTGGTTTATGTCAGAAAACAGCTAAGGAAGTCATTTATAAAATATTAAAATAAGGAGTGCAGGAAAACTCAAGGCAGACTATATTTCTGCACATAGTTGGAGATGAGCAGCCTGGAGGCAGCCGTAGAGTTACCCTGACCCCTGAAGGAAGGAATCAGGAGTTAACTTCACATCCAATTTCCTACACAATATGAATACCAAACCTCCAAATCCACTGGCACAATTTATCAATATTTGGGTATGTCCTGCAGAAATAAGAAAGGCATCTCAAATCTCAGAGCTCTCCAATCCACCACTCTGATTTGGGGTAAGCAGATCTTTTCAAAGTTACTTAGTGGATCTTGCACCTGACTCCAGAGGAAAAACAGAAAGGATCATCTCATCTCTAGGATAGAAGTCATTTAACCTTCTTTTTTTTTTTTTGGTAAAATAAATGTAAAGGGAAATAGGAAACAGCACAACTAGATGATAAGATGATTTAATTCAACAGGGTTAGGATTTCAGCAGAGTTTCATTTTGAGGGAATCTATAATCTATTGAGGAAAGAACAGATCCTGAAACAGCAGAAGGCCAAAAGGAGCTGACGTGTCTCTTCTCTTAAAGAAAATCACGGCTCCAAATAAAACATCAGGGAATGACATTTTATCCTGCAGGGTTCCCTCCTCTGTACCATGAGTGGAGCACAATTCTCTTGTCTCATGGTAAAACTCACAGGCGGCTGCAACATGTCCTTCAAGCCATTCAGTAAGTAAAACTTGAAAATGGATTGCTCTTTTTCCTGGGATGTGTATTAATAATGAATTCGTTGCCACTAATTCTTTAATTTAACAGGATATCATTACCTCTGAAGGTTTTTACTTCTCTTTCCCTAGAGGGTTAAAATGGCCCAGAAACAGGCTGTCAAGGCAGAGATAAAGGTACCAAACACTCATTTCTGACACACTGTGGAAGCAATCATTTTTATTGAGGGAACCACCAGACCGAAATCTGCATCAAGCTCTACCAGGAAAAATGCAAGAGAGGATCTCAAATAGTCATTCCATTCACAGTCTTCATGTCAATGGATTTAACTTTCTACTCAATTGGGGTCATGTATTTCAATCACAGGGTACAGAACTATGACCTTGGCTAGGATCATCAGCTCCAATTTCTCAATGGGGCACTTGTGAAACATTGCGGACTCATTTTGACTCTCCACGGGTGTGGTTAAAATTGCTCCTGTCCGGCCCTAAAGCTTACATGATCTGCTGTCCCTCAGAAAGTCACTATGAGAAAACTCATGTTAAATTTGCCACAGAGATCAGGGTTTACAGGACCCTTGGAGCTAATCTCTGTGTGCCCTCCTCCTCCTCCGTTAAGCTGTTACAAGCTTTCAAAAGTTAACAGAGTGATGAAGCCTCTCTCTATACAATCATTTCATCTCACTATCGTTGACTGAAGCTCGCTGATGTAATGAAGTTACATAATCACCGATTATGCATGACTTCCATCCATCTTCCTTCATATCCACATATCTTCTCCCCTCCCCTTCAGATCAGTCTACCAGGTGAGATTTATAACACATGTAAATGCTCCATTCTCTCATCATAGGTACTGAATTTGGGACTTTAGCATTGCAGTACAGTGCACTGAACCACGTCATCAATATTGATTTTTTTTATCCCATTTCCCAGGCAGAATATGCTTAAGCATCCTTCATGCTCTAGTCTCTAACTTTTTACCGAAAGGGTAAAATAGATGTAGCAGATAGAACACATCCTCAACTTAAGGTTAAGGGAAGTGTGTAATTGCCTGCATTTCCAAAGCTGGCTGCATTGCAATAAAAGGATGGTCTCTGCTTCCAGACCTTCGACTCCCCTGCACGTGGGTCGCACCTTCAGCTATACAGGGTATTGGGTAAATAATTATATTATTGGACAAATTGAACTTAAGAAAGAAAGCATTATGGTGATACTGAAAATAATATTGCACTGTTCTTCTCTATTTTAGTCATCATTTTCAGCTTTCCCTTTTCCTTTTTAAATTCCAAATGATAATCTTGTAGATAAAAAAGTAGCCCAGGGTACTTAATAATCTCCAATAATCACAACCTAGAGAACAATTAACAATGATTATCACCTTAAAGTTTAAGAACTTGACAAGTGGGATGTCCCTGGTCCCATTGCGGCTGTGAAATGCAGCAGAATGCTGCACTGAGTTGAAAACATATTTCTTTTAATGAATAAAGAGTAGCTCGTTTCCTTTTAAATAGGGCTCTTTAGTAAGTGTTCCTTTCGTGGTTGCTACCCCTTTCAGAACATAGGAGCCACAAATATTGCATCCAAACAAAGAGTGTCTACCCAAAATTAATTCAAGACACTCTTCCTTATCAAAATAATTGGAGGGGGGAGTCATGTTTTGATTTATTTTCAATTACACTCAGAATACAGACCCACATACACACACACACACGCACACACACCAACACACCCAACTGCAGTTATTCCATTCAGTGCCAATAACGGCCACATCAGAGCCATCTATGCGATGCAGCAATCATCCAAGTCACCCATTCCCATTACAAACGCCCAAGTTTGCTCACGCCACGAATGGGTTTGCATATATAAAACGACCTTACCCACAAGAGTCTTCCAAATTATTCTCCTCTGGTTATCAGTCGGTAATGTAATTGCTGGTCATCACAATGCGAATTCAGAAAAATCCACGTTTTACTCCTGGGCTCTTTTTCTTGTTTTTGCTAGCAATTAATATCGTGAACAAGATACCCATTCACAAATGCCAAGTTCACCATAAAAGCAGATAATTCCATACAGCTCTTCCCTACAAGGCTGCCTCCAGTTAGTTCTCAAAGTGCCCGATTGTTTGGTGAAGATACAATCCAGGTGCAGAGCAGGGGAAAAAAGAAAACTAGGAGAAAAAAGAAGAGGCAGATAGAAAAGGAGAGACTGAGAGAGGAGAGGGCAGAAAAAGAGGGAAGAAATTTTTTAAAAGAAGGAAGGAAAAAGGCCGGTAAGTAAGGAAGTCTGTGAGCTCTACGACAAGAACCGGAGTCTTGCTTGCAAATCTTCTGTATACATGTAGCCTTTCAAATCCTCTTGGTCCCCAAGTAAAATTTCCAGATCCGGGATGCAGCCATATGAAAGAATCCTATGTATATTTCACAAGTATCCCGCAATAACCGATCCGACGGGGTTTTCCTTGTACAGTACTGCTATGTGAAAGCACACAACCCCTGCTGTTTGGGAAGGTGTCTCCTGGGTCCTAGCTCTCTTCAGCAGCCCCCAAAAATGATTTTTCAAAAAAGAGTGGGGGGGGGGGGGAAGCAGCTTTGCGTTTGCCTTGAATGATGCTAATCCTGAGCGAAAACGACAAGGAAACCACGACTAGCACGAGATCTTGGTTAATAGCCACAATCCACTCAAAATATCCCAGGGAAGAAGGAGCGAAAACAAGAAAGAGAAACTGCAATGCATAAATGATTCCAGTGTTTCTACAAGATCGGTTCATTTGATTGAATGCATTCTCTGGTTTGCTGCAAGTCATAAAGAGGATAGTGTTACTGCCACCCAATGGATATTTTAGTACTAGCCAATCCACAGAACGCCACCGCTTTGAGAGTTTTAGTTTTCAGAAGACTAAGGAAGAAGGAGCGTAGCTTGGGAATCTTTAGGAAAGGACCCTGAGAGGCCTCGAATAACGAGAATGTGTGCTTCCAGGCAAAAGCGGACCGGCCACTGAGGACGCTCACCCAGTTTTGCATGAACCACCTTAGAATTACGGTTCCATTTCTCTAGGAAGCAGAAAGGTACACAGATCGATGCCTACACTGACACGCTCATAATAACCTCCTTTTCGTCACTTCTCTTTAGACCTGATTTGTTATTGCGAGCGATCTCTCGCTCTCTCAAACACACACACACACACACACACACACACACACACACACACACACACAGAACCATTGTCTAAATCACTTTAAGCCAGATTTTAAACGGAAGCGGGGTGCGAGGCGGTGGCTCCAAACCTCTGGCGGCAAGGTGATAATTGTTTCTAAAGGGCAGTTTTGCAAAGTGCTTCTGCCCGTATTGGGATGTAAATTGTGAGTCCATCAGGCAGAAACTCTCCACCTCTCGGCTTTTTCAGTTTGGGAAGGAGCAGGATCTCCGGGAAGAGGTGAGGGGCGGGGCGAAGAGGAGGCGATGGAAAAGGATGCTCCTCCCCTCGGCGGTGTCACAGAGTTCGCTGCGGATTAGGAGACCGAGTCGTGATGGGAAGAGGGACAAAGTAGGCAGTGGTCAAATAAATTAGGATATTTTCTCAGGTGAAGATCTGTGCCCTTTATATTACCTTGGGATTGTATAATACATATACTTCTATACTTCTCAAACTAGAACGTAGGCTTGATCACCTGGGTGGCTTGTTAAAATGCAGATTTGGATTCAGTAAGTCTGGAGTGAGGCCTAACAGTCTGCACTTATAATAAGCTGGTCCATGGACCATAATGATGCTGCTGGTCTATGGACCACACTTGGAGTAGCAAGACTCTAGGGATGTGTCTTACACTGCAACCCAGGAGTCAGGTTCTGACAGGGAGGTGGGCTGGGCAGCTAAAGGCTAAGAAACACTTTTCCAGTCACCACCCCTCCCCCTCGCCACCCTTCAACTTTTCCCACAGGCCACTTGTAGCCCCGGTTCCAGAAAACCTTAACCCGTTCTCTACAAGGTATTTCACAAGCTTTTGTAATGTAAGATTAAACAGGCTAAACCCCCAAATAGAACACTAAATAGGCAAAGCATTCTTGACCCTAGAGAACTGTGTTTCACTTAATCTGGGGAGTAAATCCCAATGGAAGATCAAGGGAACCCTTGCAAATATTAGGTCAAATGCGAACTAAACAAATGCAAGATAAACTCAGTCAGGGCACAGGTGAGATGGAAAGAGGGCTGGGCGGCTAGATAGGGAGGTCAACCTGTAGTTTTTTAAAAAGAAGGAGCAGTATAATGAACTTTCCAATTCGAGCTGAGGGAAGATCTGGTTAAAGTGTGTAGGCAAGTGTTATGTGGTTTTCCAGGAGCTTAACGACATCCGTGCCAGCCGCTCACCTTTCCCTGCTCCTTCCACGCAAGCTCGCATACAAAATATACTGAGAATCAGGGGTGGAGGGGATGTATATTCTCCTCCTCTCACAGAAGACTTCCCCGGTGGCTCAGCGATAAAGGTGATGGTTCCATCCCTGGGTCAGGAAGATCCCATGGAGGAGGGCATGGCAACTCCAATATTCTTGCCTGGAGAATCCCATGGACAGAGGAGCCTGGCGGGCTACGGTGCACGGCGTCGCAGTGTTCAGATGTGACTGAAGAGTCACGCACGCACGCATGCCTCTCTTAGCACGAGACCCACATTCTCAGCACCATCTCTCGTGGTCCTTGAGTTGACCCATTTAAGAGGTAAAGTTGACTTCAAATGGATTGCGAGGGGGCACAATTAACAATTTAATTGCTTCAAGCAAAGTTGAGAAGGCTAAGTCCTGGGCTGTAGGCTCAAATCCTAGATCTGAGTCTAATTTCTACTCCTATGCTGTGCTCAGTCGTGTCGACTCTGCAACCTCACGGACTGTAGCCTGCCTGGTTCCTCTGTCCATGAGATGCTCCAGACAAGAACACTGGAGTGGGTTGCCATGCCCTCCTCCAGGGGATCTTCCCCACCCAGGGATCGAAACCAGGTCTCCCGCGTTGCAGGAGGATTCTTTACCGTCTGAGCCACCAGGGAAGCCCAATTTCTACTCCAAAGCAGTTCTGATTATCGGAGGGAATCACTAATTTCTCTTGGCCTCGGTTTCCTTGTCTGTAAAATGATAGATAGGTTGAAATGAACCGGTTGCCAGGGTCTACTCCAGCTCCACGTGGTACCAAAATCAAGTCCTCTATTTGTGAGACTTTTGCTAGTCAGTTTGTTACTCTACACAGAGCAAGAGTTCGAATTAGTACCTTGACATTGGCTGAAGAGAGGATCCAGAAGCTTTGAAAAGTGTGTTAAAGACGCGAACGAACAGTTGACTATTTCCATTCCTCTTGCAAGAGATAATCTGAGCGCTTTCTCTTCAGATCCGGGAAGGAAAGTGTTTGTTTGAATCTGAGGTGAGGCATTGTCTATTCCTGGATCTTACAGAGCCAACTGTGGGCCTCCCTGTTTGTTGCCATGGGATCCTCTTTGTGCGAACTGTCTTGAACTGTGTGGGAACATTTTCCTCTTGTCTCCCTTCAGTTCTCTCTCTAACTCTTCTGAAGATATGTGTCAGAACACAATGTAGCTGCATTATTGCCGATTAAGAGTAACAGCAGCTGCAAGGTGCATCTAATTAAGAATTTTAATTACTTCACCAAATTCTCATTTGCAGATGTTCAGAACATTAAACAATGTATTGTGATTTTATTTTAAAATCTGAGTAAAGCTGACCTACCTCCAAAGGGGAGGGTGTTAAAAAAAAAAAAAAAAAAAAACCTGCACAACTCAAGGATGGTTATAAAAAAAAAAAGACATTGACATAAGAAGTATATACCTTGGAACATTGTTTGTGATTAAAGTGATATTACATTTGGGATCAAAAAATAGTGTGCATATCCATATATACACCTGTTTTTTTCTTTACTAAAGTAAAAGGCAAATAAATCTCAGAATACTACAAAACTCAATAATTGACTATTCTAGCCGAATCCTTGCATATTACACAGTTCTCAAATGTTCTGTTCTTTTCTCCCCCCAGTAACAGGATGGTTAACAGTAAGAGTGGCGCTGCAGTATGGGGATTGTAGGCTATAATCCAAAGCATTATGGGGTTTGTAGTAAAAATGGGCTGCAGATCCATTCCATGCTTATAGCTTTTCTCAGTTGAAGGAACTGCTGTTTTATTTTCTAATAATAAAAAAAGAAGACTATCGATATATTTTAAATAAGAAATTCATTTTAATGAAACAAAGTTGGTATTACTGGAAGTATGAAATTAGAGTTTAACTCCAATAATATTGTAACTGAGGAGATGGAGAATACAGTAACACTTACTTCATAAGCCCCAAATAATAACCTGAGTGAGTTAGTTCCTAATGTTCCTATCCAATGGCTAAGGTTTCCAAAATCACTTATTGTTTTTGCATTTCTTAAAGCATAACGTGGACACAGAAAATTCAAATTCTTATTGCATCCACCTTTAACTACTGTTCGCCTACATTTAATTTCTCACACTGCACATCATTCCTCAATGAAGTGAACCAGAGTTTTATTTCATCTACCTTTTTCAATGTTTTTGTATACAAAATACTCTGAATATTCAGAGTAGTTTCTCTTTTTAATAAAATCCTTAAGGCTGGAGTATCTGGGAAATATGTCTGGAGTGGGATATTTCATTCCATTTAAATTTAATTAATTATAGAAACATATAAATTAAGGAGTTATAATTCAAGCCATCTTCTGTATGCAGATGATTCTGTGTAGGTAAATACATAATTTATAGAGGTTTTGATTTAACTCTGTTGGCAATTTATTTCTAAGTTCTTTAAACATTATTTGTATGATATAAATTCAAAGTCTAGCTCCCCAGTATTGTTCTATGAAATCAGTCCCCCTTTTGTTATAAAGGCTAAAATATGTCTCTTCAAAGTCTCTTCCATCTGTGAAAGTCCCCATTATCATGCTAAGTTACTTAGAAAGTACTTTATACCTAAGGTTGCTTACTTTTCTCTTTCTGTCCTTAAAGAGTACTCCATCCACAAAAAAGACATTGCTAAAGCAAACTACTTTGTAGACATGAATAAATGCAAAATCAAGCGTCCTTCATTTTCAGGCCTTTTACCAGCAACATTCATCTGAACCCACCACCACATATTCTCCAATGATGTACAGACAAAGACTTGAGCATTTCAGCAGAATTCCACCATATAAAGTTCAGAAATAATAAAGAATGTTATGAAAAAAGCAAACAGTAATAGGAAACAAAAATGCCAGGCCTGCTTTTCTTTCAGATTTCTAAGTTTTGAATCATAGAAATATACAAATATATATCTTCTTGAATGCAGTTTACATTATTGTTCATACTGTGAATATTTCTTTTATGGTCATAAAAATAAAAGCAATGCCCCAAATGAAACACTATGTACATAAGCGATGCAAATACATCCCGGTGGAAAGCCGGCTGGCTGCTGGTGGGAGGGTATATTTATACAGTGCCTTTCATTTGGAAGGTTCCCAAAATGATTTGCAAACTGTATATAGAGGAATTGCTCACCATGGAAATTCACCCACTTCCAGGAGAGAATGCAGAAGTCATTCCATGCTGACAACTAGTTTAAATAAAACCACAGAACAATATTTCAGGTGGGCAAAATTATAATTGATTCTGGAAATGTGTGTTGAAACCCACTATGTGCCAGGCACAGTATGAGGTACTGAGGGTAACATTATGGATATATATGGTCAAGCTTACAGTTTTACTGAAATCTGACCAGACCTCGGGAGTTAAAAGCCCTATTTCTTGATGAATTTCTGGTCCCTGCTTATGGTTTTACCAAAACAGACTACTTGCTACTTTTATAATGTGTTTTCAGCAGGCTTCATGGTATCCAGGACACATGACTTGTGGCAATGCATTCTACATTCAATTGATCACGCACAAAACATAGCTTCACAATATTGTGGTTGAAGCAGGTAAAAATGACAATAACATTTCCTGCATTGAATGATTTGGAAGAGGTAGGGCAGCATTACAAGTCTTCTGGGTTTGAGAAATGAAATGAATTGGTATCACTGTCTATACATGGAAGACCATTTCCACTGAAATGATTCAGGGCACTTCATGATAATTAAGGCATATAAAATAGCTTAGTAAAGGAAGAGAGCAGTATGAGCTGATGTTTCAGAGCATAGAATATGGAATCAAATGCCAGTGTCTCTTGACTTCACTAGATTTATAATATTTTTCCAGTGAAAGTAGAACAGGAAAAACGAGTGAAGCAGGCACTGCCATAGTTCAGCCCAGACCTCTGTGTGTTCACAGCCATCACTTGCTTCTCTCTGTTTTTCATCTAAAGGTCAGCCCCTGCATCTTCTTTGACTACTATTCTTAGGCTACTGGGGCAGCTTGACCTGCCTATAGCGAGTGTACAGACCTCCTCTGCCTTAGCCAATGACTGACTCATTATCAACTGAAGTATGAAAACCCCTAACTCTTTTGCCTACAGTACAGAAAAACTCTGAGGCATAATTTACAATGTAGACATCCCCTCTGACATCAGGCCGAAGCTGGGACTTTGTAATCACAGGCTTGGTTGGTGGCTGGGAACATAACATAGAGGTTAACGAGAAATAGTCATAGCGGTCCCATTAACTGGAAACAGATCATTCATTGACCCACCTGTCTATGGTTTATCCATTGCATACTATGTGCCAGGCACTGTGGGATGCGGGGGCTCCAAGGATGAATAAGGCACAGTCCCCGCCGTTCAGGACTCAAGTCTAGCAGTGGAGAAAGACAAATGTCACATGCGATGTACAGTGTGATGAGTTCTATAAGAGAGATCTGAATTCAGCCGAAAAGAGTCAGGGAAGACTGAACAGAGAAGGTGTTATTTCAGTGACCTTGAGGGATGAGCAAAAAATAAAATCACAAAAATGAGTGAAGACCAGGAATAAAGAGTAACATCTAAGTAGACCAATTTTCTTCTACCTAGAAGGAAATAGCACTGGTCCTGGGAGTAGAAATCAAAAGTGTTTAAAGTCAGAGAATCTGTTTTTGAAGGGGGCTCTAGAGATAACCTCGAATAATCTCTTTATTTTAGTCAGAGGAAATTGAGTCTCACTTGGCCGAATGACATAGTTATTTAAACTCACAAAGCTAGGAAGTGGTAGGAGTTCTCTTCTAGCATGACTCAGCCATATTGCCTGTCAGCCTTTTCTTGAAAAAGATAAATTGAGGACATAATAGAGATATCTGATATAATAGGATCTGTTCTGAATCCTGGCCTATCACTATATGGCCTTGAGAAAATTCTCTGCCTTCTCTGAGTCTCAGTGTCCTCCTATAAAAAATGAACTTAATAAGATAAACTTCTCCTGGGGTTTTTTTTAGCATGTGAACCTAGCAGAGTGCCTAGAACACAGGATGTAGGAGAGAAGCATGCTTTGTTTCATTTTGTCTTTAGTTTGTTTTCATTTCTTTTCTTTTCCAATCAGAGAATTTAACAGTGGTGTAAGTGGAAACAAGGATGTTTTAATTTTTGTTTGTGTTTTTTTAGTACTAGCTATAGAATGGAAGAGAATCAGACATTTAAGTAAGATAGTTTTCTTCTTTGCAAAATAATTTAAAAAATGGGTTTTGTTTTTGGTTAAGACTTACCCTATCTCTGCCTGAAACTCATGGTTTTATTAATAGAGCATCTCAGGACAAGTTCAACTATATTCGATGCAAGCTGTGTAGGTGAGTCTACTTCTTTTAACCAGCTAGTTACAATAATGGTAAACATAATACTCACAAATATATTTGCCAACTAAAGAAGTTTATTTTATGCACATTGGAAAAGAGGATAGTTCAGTTCAGTTCAGTCACTCAGTCGTGTCTGACTCTTTGCGACCCCATGGACTGCAGCACACCAGGCCTCCCTGTCCATCACCAACTGCCAGAGCCTACTCAAACTCATGCCCATTGAGCTGGTGATGTCATCCCACCATCTCATCCTCTGTCATTCCCTTCTCCTCCCACCTTCAATCTTTCCCAGCATCAGGGTCTTTTCAAATGAGTCAATTCTTCTCATCACGTGGCCAAAGTATTGGAGCTTCAGCTTCAGCATCAGTCCTTCCAATGAATATTAAGGACTGATTTCCTTGAGGATAGATTGGTTGGATCTTCTTGCAGTCCAAGGGACTCTCAAGAGTCTTCTCCAACACCACAGTTCAAAAGCATCAATTCTTCAGCATTCAGCTTTCTTTATAGTCCAGTTCTCACATCCATACATAACTACTGGAAAAATCATAGCTTTGACTAGATGGACCTTTGTTGGCAAAGTAATGTCTCTGCTTTTTAATATGTTGTCTAGGTTGGGCATAAGTTTTCTTCCAAGGAGCAAGCGTCTTTTAATTTCATGGCTGCAGTCACCATCTGCAGTGATTTTGGAGCCCCCCAAAAATAAAGTCTGTCACTGCTTCCATTATTTCCCCATCTATTTGCCATGAAGTGATGGGACTGGATACCTTGATCTTCGTTTTCTGAATGTTGAGTTTTAAGCCAACTTTTTCACTCTCCTCTTTCACTTTCATCAAGAGGCTCTTTCTTTCTTTGCTTTCTGCCATAAGTGTGGTGTCATCTGCATATCTGAGGTTATTGATATTTCTCCCGGCAATCTTGATTCCAGCTTGTGCTTCCTCCAGCCCAGCATTTCTCATGATGTACTCTGCTTATAAGTTAAATAAGCAGGGTGACAATATACAGCCTTGATGTACTCCTTTCCTGATTTGGAACCAGTCTGTTGTTCCATGTCCAGTTCTAACTGTTGCTTCTTGACCGGCATACAGATTTCTCAGGAGGCAGGTCAGGTGGTTAGGTATTCCCATCTCTTTAAGAATTTTCCACAGAGTGGAATGTTTCATAGAGTGCCTGAAGAACTGTGGACAGAGGTTCGTGACATTGTACAGGAGGCAGTGATCAAAGACCATTCCCAAGAAAAAGAAATGCAAAAAGGCAAAATGGTTGTCGCAGGAGGCCTTACAAATAGCTGGGAAAAGAAGAGACTTGAAAGACAAAGAAGAAAAGGAAGGGTATACCCATTTGAATGCAGAGTTCCAAAGAATAGCAAGGAAAGATAAGAAAGCCTTCCTCAGTGATCAAAAGAGGATAACAAATGGCAAATGAATGTATGAAAAATTGACATCATAGGATATAATGACGATGTAAATTTAAACCACAATGCACTATCATGACACATTCACCAGAATGTTTAAAATGAAATAATAGATGATAGAAAATGTGGGCAAAGGGTAGGAGCAATAGTAACTCGCGTCCTGGGTAAGTAAAATTTTTTTCAGTAACCTTGGAAAACTTTTCAGCAGCGCCTATTAACTCTAAAAATTGGTATAATCTATGATGCCATCAGTTCCATTCTAGGTACATGCGCAAGAGAAATGCAGATGTATGTCCATCGAAAACAAGTATTAGAAAGTACACAGCAGCTTTATTCAAAAAATTCCATACTGGAAACTACACAAATGCTCATCCACAGTAGAATGGATAAATACATTGTGGTATATTCTCACAGCAGGCTACCCTACAGGAACGAGAACTAATAATCACGGCTACTGGCAACAATATATTTCAATCTCATAAGCATAATGTTGAGCAAAAGAAAGCAGACATGAAAGAATACATCCTGTAAGACTGTGTTTACAGAAAGACCCAAACTAACCCACATTGTAAAACATCAGAATAGTAGCTACCTTTAGTGAGACAAGTGACCAGAAGTATGTTTAAGGAGAGCTTCGGAGGTGCTAGTAAAATTGTGTTTTTTTTAATCCTGATGTTAGTTACTCGAGTGTAATCAATTATGAAAATTCATTGAACATGCATATAATGTATGTACTTTTGAAATCTATTTATATTTCATTAAAAAGTTTTTTACAAAGAAGTTTGTTTTAAAACTAGAAGCAAAAAGTTTAACTCACACATCAATGACGCATTATTAATAATGATCAATAGAAATTAATAAAACAAACTCTTGGCAGGCATTTGTGAAAGTCAAATTCTTTAAAATATGGGGGTCGTCCTGCAAAATGATATAAAAAGGCAGGGTTTGTTTATTTTAAAAGGTGTTTTCAGGAAATAAATGGGGTTCTCTTTTTGCAACATAATTTAATATAATGTAACATAGAAGAGGAACTAGACAATGAAGATAATCATGTCTTTGACTTTTTAGTGTCAATCAAAGCTTTGTTCAATTCTTTCGTGAATGATAATAGCTAGTATTTATTCAGTACTTATTATGTGCCAGGCACCGTTGGAGGCATTTTATGTACTAACTCACTAATCCTCAGAAGAAATAAGTACTGTTGTCATGACCAATATACAGATAAGGAAACCAGGTCACAAAGAGTATTAATAAATCTTGCTCAATGTCTTACAGTGGTGAAGTTGGAAATTGTACCTTCTCTCAATCACTACTCTGATCTGCTAAAACCATCACTTTTATATCTGGCTTGTATGTTGCCTTTTAGTTTTTAATTTATTTTTAATTTTTTATCTTTTGGCCACAGGGAATGTGGGATCTTAGTTTCCTAACTAGGGATTGAACTCATGCACCCTGCAGTGGCAGTAAACAGTCTGCCAGGACTCTGACAGGACAAGACATGGAAGTTCCATGTCTTGTATGTTGCCTTTATTAGCTTAATTTATTCCTTAATATGGCAAACTGTAAACAAAAGACTTAATGGCAGATCAGTAAAAATTTCAAGTGCATGGTTTTCCCCAGCAGGATACGGAGCTCTTGATTTTGTGCATCACTCTGCTTCATTTCTCTTTTTCCTAAAGGAGATCTAAGTGAATTATTATGTTTCTGTTAAATGAAGGGAAAAATGAGGAAATTACACTTTCCTGGGGAAAATGTTAATATTTCAACTTTTTAAACACTTAAGAATAGTACAATGAAGGGTATGTTAACTTTATGTAAATATCAGTATGACCTTCTGAACTGATTTTTACATTGAGAAAAACAACTCTCAAGTAAATCAAACAAGAGGAGATATTATAGATAATGTTAACAACTAGATAGCCATGCCAAATTTGTGTGTGTGTGCATGTGTGTGATGTGTATTTATTAGGATGGCCAAAAAGATTGTTTGGGTTTTTCCATAAGCTGGCACGAAACCTCAGATGAAATTTTTGGCTAACCCAATATTTACCAGTTATTAGAAGAATATTATAATATACTGGAATGAGGTGATGATATAGCAGGAACTAGGTACTAGACAGAGATTACAGCATGGCATAATATAGGTAATAAAAATGGAATCTTATGTATCATTACAGTAAAATGCTCTCATGACAGAGACAATGGTACCAGTTCATCAAACGTTTTTATTTCCTTCTTAAGCACACAAAAACACTATGTTGCCCAGTCCTTTTGTATCTAGCTGGTACCACAAGGACTGGGGACAGATGTGTGGCCCACAGCTTCCAGATTCCATCATTTGAATCTCCAGAGAGGTCTCTCCCCTCTGTCTTTATCCTCTTGTTTGCCTTCTTCATATGCATGAGTGCTGTGTGCTAAGTTGCTCCAGTCTTGTCCAACTCCATGCGACTCCATGGACTGTAGCCGGCCAATCTCCTCTGTCCATGGGATTCTCCACGCAAGAATGCAGGAGTGGGTTGCCATGCACTCCTCCAGGGGATCTTCCTGACCAAGGGATCGAACCCATGTCTCTTAGGGCTCCTGGATTGGCAGGCTTTACCACTAGCACCATCTGGGAAACCCTCATATGCATGGCTTGAAGGAAAAGACTTCAAAGTAGTGGAGTCATGTGATAGAAGGATCTAAACTCCCTAGTTATTCCTAAGTAGGATCCTAGTCATTGCTAATGGCACCCCACTTCAGTGCTCTTGCCTGGAAAATTCCATGGACGGAGGAGCCTGGAAGGCTGCAGTCCATGGGGTCGCTAAGAGTCAGACACGACTGAGTGACTTCCCTTTCACTTTTCACTTCCATGCATTGGAGAAGGAAATGGCAAGCCACTCCAGTGTTCTTGCCTGGAGAATCCCAGGGACGGGGAAGCCTGATGGGCTTCCGTCTATGGGGTCGCACAGAGTCGGACACGACTGAAGCGACTCAGCAGCAGCAGTCATCGCTAAGAGGAAAGCTATGCAACCAGAAGCATTAGGCTTGGGCTTTGTGCAAGTAAGAAGCCAATTTTCATCGTACTCAGCCTAGAGATATCAGGTATATTTATTAGTATAATGTAGCTTAGTCCACCCTGATTTGTAACCTTTGATTCATTCAAAGGCAAGGAGATTTTATAATATTTATTGACTAATTTATTTATTTGGCTGCCTTGGGTCTTAGTTGCCTCAGGCGAGATCTTGAGTTGCATCACACGCGATCTTTGTTGAGTCTCGCAGGATCTTTGTTGCCTCATGCGGGATCTTCATTGCGGCGAGCTGGTTTCTCACTGGTTGTTGTGTGCAGGCTCCAGAGTGCCTGGGCTGAGTAGTTGCGGTGCATGGGTTTAGTTGCTCTATGGCATGTGGTATATGAATTCCTGGACCAGGGATCAAACCTATGTCCCCTGCATTGGAAGGCAGATTCTTAACCACTGGACCATCAGGGAAGTTTCAAGGCAAGGAGAATTTTTCTTCTTTTTCTTTTTTTCGTTCTTTTTTGAATCTTAGGTGTACCAAATTGTATGGTTCCTGATTCTTGGTTAATAGTCGTTTTTATTGGTCTGTGTGCAGCCCAGTTTTATTCACGTAGTTTAGTTAGTTGTTTTTCATGAGGTTATAAATGCTCGAGAAAACACCATCCAAAACAAAAACAAGCATCTTGATAATAACCTGTATCAAACATATGGCAAGGTACCACTGTCAACCTATCCATCTGCCTCCCCTTACTTACTCGAAGGAAACACCATCCCGAATTCCATGTGCATCATTCTTTTGACTTCTTTTTTATATAGTTTTATTGCATCTTACAGGTATTCCTAAAGCAGATTTTAAATTTCTGTTGTTTTAACTTTATAAAAGGATTATCGGTTCTAGTTCTGGATAAAATGTGGCAAGCACACTTAACTCTTTCTGTTCCAGTGGCTACATCGAACCCTGGACAGAATGCATGGAGCAGCTATTTGAAAACCCTGAAAAGGAAATAGTAGTAGGCAGATCAGGAATGAGCACCTGCATTAGAAGTACCAACAAATTTGTATTGAGTTTACCTTTTTCTCCCCATGATTATCTCTCAACCTGAAGTCAACAACAGGAAACTTGGGCATGAGCTCAGACAGAGGGGACTCCCAGGGAAGCCCTCTACCTCTTGCTCCAAAATGCTCAGGAGTATAGAAATCTTACCCCAACTTCTCTCCCCTTTCTTTTTTTTCCCTAAAGGATGATACAACAGTTTTATTGCAAAATATCAACATTTATGCTACTCTGTCATTTATACAACTTTGTCATTTTGTTCTTTGCGTTTTAAAAATTTGTTATTATTTATTGGGGGTATAGTTGCCTTACAATATTGTGTTAGTTTCTGGTGTACAATGAAGTGAACCAGCTATATGTATACATATATCCCCTCCCTCTTGGACCTGCCTCCCCAACACTGGCCCCCCCCCATACAACCATCTCATGAAGCTGGTCATGGTGCTGGAGGTGGCAGTTGAAGTTACTGGAACCAGCAAGAATGAAAACTCAGAGAGGGAACCTTCTCTGTTTTATGGTGCTGCAGTTTTAAGAGGATAGGACAGACCCTCATTGTTTTGTTTTGTTTTCACTCTCTGTCCTTCTTTTTGAGCCAAGACATGAGTCTAATCACAAAATTCCACAACACCATGCCAGTGGGGGATAATGGAGCCCCAGTTTCTGGCCAGGAAACCAGAAAGGGTGGGGGCAAAATGTACCCCGTGGTACATTTTACCCCTGGCAAAATGTACCAGGAAGATTGCAAGTGGCAGAGATTCAAGAAAGAGACCTCACAAATTTGTTTTTGAATTCCTGGGCTCACCCTGTGCAGGTGAGGACCAGATTCTAACTAATATTTTCTGTAGTTGTAGCCCCCATTTTAATCATATTTTGTTGACCTTCTTACTGTATTTTTGTCTTTTATTTCTATTTAATTCTGCTCTTCTGTTTGAAATTAATTTTTCCAGCATTATTGAGCTATAATTGACATATAATATTGTGTAAGTTTAAAGCGTACAACGTGTTGACCTGATACACACATATTGTGAAATGATTGCCACTATAGCATTAGCAAAAACCTCTATTCTGTCACATAATTAATATTTCTTTTTTGTGGTGAGAATATTTAAGATATATACTCTTAGCAGCTTTCAAGTATATAAATACAGAATTATGAATTATAATTACCATGCTGTATATTAGATACCCAGAATTTGCCCAGTAGCTCCCTATTTCCCTCACCTCCCAGCCCCTGGTAACCACTAGTCTACTGTTTTTCTGAGTTTGCCTTTTTTAGATTCCACATTTAAGTGATTATCACGCAGTAATTGTCTCTCTGTCTGACGTTCTTCACTTAGCATAATGCCCTCTAGTTTCATCAAAGGATTTCCTTATTTCTTATGGTTGAATAATATTCCATATATATATATATATATATATATATATATATATATATATGCATGTATATATCCAGGTACACAATTGTTTCCTATGCTTATTATGCACTGATCTGTTGATGGGCACCTAGGTGGTTTCCTTATCTTGGTTATTTTGAATAATGCTGCAATGAACATAGGGGTGCAGAGAGCTCTTAAAAATACTGTTTTCTGCTACCTGTTGTCTTTTACTTTCTTTAGGTTTATTCTGGTAATCATATTCTAACATCTTAAGATGCATATGTAAGTCACTAATTTTGAGACTCTCTTCTCTTTTAATATTAGTATTTGAGGCTGTAAGTCTTCCTTAAATCACTTTTACCATGCATAGGTTCTGGTATCTAATGTTTACTCCATCATTCTGTTTTTTCAAAATTTTCAGAATTCACTGTGATTTTTTTTCTTTAATCTAAGAGTCATTTATTCCCGTGTGTGTGTGTGTGTGTGTGTGTAAATTTCCAAATATTCAAGGATATTTTTAATTTTTAAACTTACCATCTAACTTTATGATATTATGGTTAGATATAAGATCTGAAATTTTAGAGGATTTCTTTATTGGCTGTTATATGATCAGTTTTTTATAAATATTCCACATGTGCATGATAAATAATTATATATTCCCTAGAAGAAACAGAAATAACTATGGGTTTCTCTCTCTCTCTTTTCTCCTTATGTATATAATCTCCATTAAATCAATTTTGTCAATTGTGCTATTTATTTCTTCTGTCTTTGGTAAACTGATATTTCGTAACTTGTGTTGAAATTCCCTACAATGATAATGAATTCATTAATATAATAATATCTGTTGATCAGTACATATATTTTGAGCCTATTTTATTGATGTATACTTGTTTAGAATTGCTATACTTTGTTGATGGATTGAACCTTTTTATTGTGTCATGACTATCTCCACTCCCAATATTTTTTTTGTTTTAAATCTATTGTAATTTAATATAATTTAGCTGTTGATTTGGTTGAGGTTTTCCTGTTGTGTCTTATTTTTCCCCATTCTTTACCCTTCAACTTTAGCATGCCCTAATGCTTTAAATGTTTCTCATGTAAATTCTTTAAATCTGGATTTGACCTTTTTATCCTATTTATTAATCTGTATCTTTGAACTGGTAGTTTTCTTCTCCTCATATTTATCATCATTATTGACAACCCACTCCAGTATTCTTGCCCGGAGAATTCCATGGACAGAGGAGCCTGGCAGGCTACAGTCCATGGGGTCACAAAGAGTCGGACATGACTGAACAACTGTCATTCACTCAAAATTTCTTATTCCAATGTGTCTCCGTCATTCTACATTTCTTTTTACTCCTATCTTATTTTCTTAATTGAATCTATAGCTCACCCTGAGTAAAGTAAGGGCTCTCTCACCCCCTGTCTGCTCTTCTTTCCAATACCCATCATGTTGATCAGACCAGTGACCTGGATTTTACTTAAAATGTGGTCCAAGGACCAGCAGCATCAGTAACTCCTGGGAATTTAGTAGAATTGCAGAACTTTGGGCCCCATTGCAGACCTAGTGAATCAGAATCTGCATGCAAACAAGAGTTCCAGGTATCATATGCACAGTACACTTAGAGTCACTAATATCATCAGGGGATTGGTTCTAGGATACCTGTGGATACCAAAATCCACAGATGCTCAAATCCCTTACATAAAATGGTATAGTAAAGTGGGCCCTCTCTAATGAATGCAGAACCCACAGATATGGAGGGCTGCTTGTAACTGGTTACTACAGATAAATTTTCGCTTTTTTTCTTTGATCTTTATTATTTTTTAAACAATAGCACCCATTGTTGTTGTTATTTAGTCACTAAGTCATGTCCGACTCTTTGCAACCCCATGGACTGTAGCCTGTCAGGCTCCTCTCCATGGGATTTCCTAGGCACAATTACTGAAGTGGGTAATAACAACCATTAGTAAGCTATGTATTTGACAACCTTTAATTCATATCTCTCTTCCAAGGTCTCCAAATTTGTCTTTCCTCTTCTTTTAAAGAACTTATCCAGAAGTGTTTCATATGCATTTTTGTGTAGCAAAGATTTTAAAATATTGTATGCCTGAGAATATTTTTATCATGTCCTCTTATTTAAATGACATCTTGTTGGATATAAAATACTATGTTCAAAGTTATTTTCCTTCAATTCTTTGAAAGCACCCATTTGCATCCACTGTTGTTGAAAAATCTGACATCAGTCTGATTCTTCTTCTTTTGTATGACATCCACTCTTTTATTTCTGTGCTTAGAATTTTGTCTTTGTATTCTTATATTTCATTATAATATGCCCAGGTATGGATTTAAAAAAAAAATAAAAAAACCACTTCTCTCTCGCTTTTTTTTTTTTTAATAAAAAAACTTCTTTTTTTGGCACTTTCTGGGCCCTTTCAGTGTGAAGTTGTTAAAAATGTTTAGTTCATTTTGTGTGTGTCCTCAAATATTTTTCTCATCTCCATCTTTTTTCTCTTTTTTTCTCCTTGTTATTCTGGGTATCAGACCTTTTGCACCCAATCTTCCATTTCTCTTGGCTTGTCTCGTATAGTCTCCTTTCCTATCTTTTCAATTTATTTTATTTGGCAGTGCCAGATTTTAATTGTGGCACTCAGGGCCTTTGATCTCCCTGTGGGATCTCGTTCCCCCAAGAGGAGAACAAACCCAGGCCCCCTGCATTGGGAGTATGGAATCTTAGCTACTAGACCACCAGGGAAGTCCTCCTAAGCTTGTAATTTCTACAAGATTTCCTCAATCTGGTCTCCAAATTCATTAATTTATTCCTCAGTTAAGTATTCTGCTCTTTATTCTATCATTTTCTGTTTCAATCATTTCTTTTTTTTAAACACACCATTTTTAAGATACATTTAAATTCTTTGTTTGCTCTAATACTTTCTGCTTCCAGTAGAATGTGGAATACGGGATTTATTTTCCTTTTGAAGGAGATGCACTCTTCAGAATGTCTTGTGAGCTCATCCTTTCCCCCTGCAGATTACTGACTCCCCTGTAAGGCAGTACAGTAGGAGAAAGCATCACTCATTCATTCATGCCCATTCATTCAGAGTGTTGTAGGGAGCAGTGGATAAGCCCTAAAGTGATAGCAACAGGCCTCCCCAAACTGTAGCCAGGCCCAGTTACCCTTTGCTCCTTGGGATCACGGCTTCGATTTGCATCCTTCTACCCCCTCAGGAAAAGTAACATTGAAGGGATGTTGTAAACTTCCAACTTGAGTGTTTGGGGGTCACGGTGTGGAGAAGTAAGTACCAGAGGTCCAGTTCTGTCCTTCTAATTTTCTCAGTGCTCCAAGAGCACAGGGCTTCTGAGCAGCCTTGCTTTTATCATTGTGGACACTGAAAACTCTCTGATCCTGTGGCCCCATCCAGGTCCCTGCCCTGAGAGACTTGAACAAACTTGAGCACAGCTTCTGGAAGCCTAGGGCCAGGTCTCTGGGACAGCCCAGTCTCCCCTTGAATTCCTATCTAGAAAAGCTTGGAAGCTGCCAAAAGAATTCATTCTTTGTTCCAGCTAACACCCCGAAGATTGGCCCCTGACCTCCCTTTCCGAAATCAAGAAAAGATGTTAGGACTTCCCTGGCAGTCCATGGTTGACTCTGCCCTTCCATTGCAGTGGGTGCAGTTCGATCCCTGTTTGGGAAACTAAGATCCCACATGCTGCACTTTGTAGCAAAAAAAAAAAAAAGATGGATATGTATCTCCTGCATCTGCATCACAGAGGTATCTTTCTCAAGGACCTGAATGCCATTCCTTTGAAATGTAAGCATCAGGAAGGATAGACCCTCTGTCAGTTTCTCTGGAAGTATGGAAGCAGAACTTTGATAAATGTCAGTTAGCAGACACAGAAGCCTAATCAGTAACAGTGACCAAGCCTCTTACTCGCCTTTTGTTATTTTCACTTCCTTGACTTAGCTTGTGCCCTCCTCCCCACCACTCCCACATTCCCCCTTTAAAACACCCACTTTCATAGTCTAACAAGAAAAGAGGATTTGTGCTTCAAGGAAAAATAAATTCTGGGAAAATGACTGGGGAAAAAAAAACACACCCACTTTCTGAGCAAATTAGGAATTGAGCTTAGCTCTTTCACCTACTGCAGTACTTGTTGAATAGTGTTTTTACTGCTTTAACTAATGTCCACTTCAACGCAAGTTCTAAATTGTTAAAGATGTGAAGACAGAAGATGAAAGCAAAGAAGAATCAAGAGAAGTATTCCTACAGCACTCCTCTATCACACACACACACACACCCCATCTTGCAAAGCAGTCTGGTAGCTTCCAGCCCCAGGCCTAACTTGACCACCCTGACCATCCCCCAATATCACATCAGAAAAGTCTGTCCCCCACCCTCGCTCCCCATCTATCACAACATGGGGTTCTCACTTTTTTTTTTTTTTTTTTTTATGATTCTCCCTTAGTCTTCCTTCCTGGGGCAGCTCTCAGGGGAGCCATCAGGAGTGGTTCCCCAGCATCTTGTTAGAAACTGAAGCCTGAGGAAGGGAACATTGTTATTTGTCCTTGCCCCTCTTCTCTCTCAGGTCCCAGCCTGTCAACACCTTCTTGGCTCTTTCTTCCTTAAGAAGATTCTTCTTCCCATCTCTATTAAAAAACCCCCAACCTCATTTCTCTTTCAGCTTCTGACTTGAAAACATTCAGCTCTCCACTCCTAAACCTAACTAGACTATGATGATAGCTTATATTTATATAGTCCAAGACAGCTTAAAGTGATCTGTGAGATAAACGCCAATTTACTCCCTATTTCTGACTTTAAGGAGAAAAAAGTAATAAATCATTGGCAAATACTGTGAATTGAGAACTTCATCAAATTTGTAAGTGGAAATTCCTCTCCTAACCTACAACAAGCCCCGCCCCATCACTCTTCCAAATGAGATTCTGTAGCTTGCTTTTAAAAATCTGGCTTTTTCCGAGCCTATAAAAATATTTGTATCCCATACAAATGATTATTGCCTCTGTATAATTAAACACACACACAACCTAAAAGTTAAGAGTTTTGTTTTATTTAGTGGGAAAATTTAAGACTTCAAGCCCAGGAGACAGCATCTCAAATAACCCTGAGAAGACTCCTCTGAGGAGATGAAGGGAGGAGCCAGATTATACAGACGGTTTGCAACAAAGGGCAGGTATTCTGAACATCAAAATATTGTTGATTAAAGGAAAACCAGATATTTCAAGTTAAGGAAACTAGTTCTTTTCTCTGTAGGGGAAGATGCAAGCCTCTGGGCTAACTGAAGTTATTCCTTTGATATGCACCTCAGCTATCTGGGACCAGTATCTTGTTTTCACATCCTGAGCTTCCTGGGGGCTCCGGGTAGGGAGTGGCTGCAGTCTGATGGCTGCTAGACGGCAGGTCTTTCCTTCCTGAGTTCCCCGAGGGCTCACCAGCTCACTATCCATTCAGTTCAGTTCAGTTCTTTTGCTCAGTCTTGTTCATCTCTTTGTGAACCCGTGGACTGCAGCACGCCAGGCTTCCCTGTCCATCACCAACTCCCAGAGCCTACTCAAAATCATGTCCATAAAGTTGGTGATGCCATTCAGCCATCTCATCCTCTGTCGTCCCCTTCTCCTCTCACCTTCAATCTTTCCCAGCATCAGCGTATCTTCAAATGAGTTGGTTCTTCGCATCACATGGCCAAAGTATTGGAGTTTCAGCTTCAGCATCAGTCCTTCCAGTGAATATTCAGGACTGATTCCTTGAGGATAGACTGGTTAGATCTCCTTGCAGTCCAAGGGTCTCTCAAGAGTCTTCTCCAACACCACAGCTCAAAAGCATCAATTCGCTGGCACTCAGCTTTCTTTATAGTCCAACTCTCACATCCATACATGACTACTGGAAAAACCATGGCTTTGACTAGATGGACCTTTGTTGCCAAAATAATGTCTCTGCTTTTTAATATGCTGTCTAGGTTGGTCACAGCTTTTCTTCAAAGGAGCAAGCATTTTTTAATTTCATGGCTGCAGTCACCATCTGCAGTGATTTTGTAGCCCCCCAATATAAAGTCTGTCACTGTTTCCATTATTTCCCCACCTATCTGCCATGAAGTGATGGGATCGGATGCCATGATCTTAGTTTTCTGAATGATGAGTTTTAAGCCAACTTTTTCACTCTCCTCTTTCACTTTCATCAAGAGGCTTTTTAGTTCTTCTTTGCTTTCTGCAACTGGGTCCATTGGAGTTTGCTTTTCCCTACTTTTGTATAAGTTGGCAAAGTTCTGCAGTTCTTCAAAAACTGTAAATCATGTTCATTAACTATTTAGAATTTACTAAGAATTTCTGTAGCCTGATTGTGCACTTTTAGCATAAAGTTAACTCTAGGTCATATTGTTTATTTTGGGTTTATGCATAAAACGTCTATTTGTGTCACCCTTTATCTTTTCCCTCTATTACATGGAAGCAGCCAGCAGTTTCCTGGAAAAGGACGCAGAATAGCATAGCCAAGCTGAAATCACAGGGCTGATTAACAGATGTAAAAAAGTGTAGAGGAGCAGTCGAGACAGACACAGAGGAATTAGGACAGGGAAGAAAGGGAAGCAGTTTGAAGATCGGAGCCTGGAGGAGTCTGAAATAAAGGCAAAGAGACAAGAATCCTACTTAAGAGGCACCAACAGAATGAATGATCTTCTTTGCAAACCTGGTTTCACTTTCAGTGGGAGAAATATGTCCAGTTGTTCCACATTTGTACTCTTTTTACCACGCCATACAGGGACAAATGGTGTTCATGCTCAGCTGTAGTCATATGACCACAGGGATGAATTCTGTCTTGAGATAAAGGATCTAAGTCTGCAATCTTGAAATTTCTCAACTACACTTCCTTAATTAAGAAATGCACAAGTACTATATCTAATTCTCTCCAGATACAGGGAGATAATTTTTCCCCTCTGTGGGCTATCTAAGCCTTTGAGAGTAGATTTATTTTGAATAATTCTTATAAAGCTATTCCTCATATAGGGAAAATGTATTTTTGTGGTTAAGAGCATGGCATCTGGATTCAGACTTCCTAGGTTCAAATATCAGCTGTGGTTTATGCAGTTATGTGGTTCTATATCTCAGTTTCCTCCTCTGCAAAATGAAGGTAATAGATAAACTTTCCTCTGTGAGTTCGACATTTTTAGATTCCACATATAAATGAGGTAGTCCAGTGTTTGTCTTTCTATGTCTGGCTTATTTCACTTAGCATAATGTCCTCCAGTTTTATCCATATTGTTGCAAATGGCAAGATTTCTTTCTTTTTTATGACTGAATAATATTCTAATATATGTGTGTGTATACATACATATGTATATATATATAACATTTTCTTTATCTTTATTCATCTTTTTTCAGTGGACACTTAGGTTTTTTCCCTCTATTTTCACTATTGTGAATAATGCTGCAGTGAACATGGGAACAGACATCTCTTTAAGATAGGGATTTCACCTCCTTTGGATGAACATGTAGAAGTAGAATTGCTGGATCATACGATGTTATTGTTTTAATTTTTTTTAGGAACCGCCCCCCCCCCCCCCCCCCCCCCCCGCCACTCAGTGCTGTTTGCCACAGTGGCTACTCAAATTTAAATTCCTACTAACAGTGCACAAGGGCTCCCCTTTCTCCACATCCTCTCCAACATTTGTCATCTATTGTCTTCTTGATGACACCCATTCTAATAGGTGTGAGATAATATATCTTGGTTTCAATATGCATTTCTCTGATGATTTGGTAACTATAATTAATAAAACTGTATTATGTACTTGAAACCTGCTAAGAGACTAGACCTTGTGTTCCCACCATATGCAAAAAAAAAGGTAACTATGTGAAGTGATGAATGTGTTAATTAGCTTTATCATGGTAATTATTTCACAATGTATATGTATATCAAATCATCACATTTTACCCCTTCAATACAAACAATTTTTAATTGTCAATTGTACCTCAGTAAGCTGGGGAAAACAAGAACAACCTGCTTCATTCAGTTGTTGGGAGGATTAAATGTAATGCAGCTAGCTCAGTACATAGAGACTGTTTAATATTCAAAATGAATTTTAAAATATGCACATTTGCTTGTAAATACAAAAGTTCTCTCTAGAGAATACAAGAAATTGATGATGTTGGTTGCATGAGGGAGAGAAGCTAGGTGCTAGGGCAAGGATGCAGAAAGGAGATATTTCACACTGTACAGTCTTTTATATCTTTGGAATTTTAAACCATGTAAATGCATTGCATATGCAGGGAACCATTAAATAAATAAATAAAGTAAAAATAAAAGGCATTCTGCTTCACTTCCACCTTTCTATTTCCAGCTTTAGAAGGCTTATACTTAGAGGTTTCTTTCTTTCTTTTTTTTTTTTTTTTACTTACTTACTTATAGATTTCTTAAGGCATTTTGTTAAACCTGGTGAAGTTGGGAAACCCATCAATAGACATTTATTGGGAGCCTGGTACATTGCAGGCATATTGTGAAGAAGGCAGAGTTCCCTCTCTCAAAGATCATACTGTCCACTTATAAAGATAACACAATTATATCAAGCAAAAGGGTCAATACAAGCAAGAGTTTAGTTCAGAACTAAACTCTAAGGAACATACACACATTTTCCCAAGGTCAGGAATCACAGAGGACTCATGTATGCAGAGCATGTTTGAGGAAGGGATTGGAGTTTAAGCAGGGGAATAATGAATAATGAGTAGATGTTGTTCTTGTTGGTGGAAGGAAAGTGCTTTCTAGTAAGAAATAGAATGTAATGTGACAGAAAGCCACTAAGTTACCAGGTAAAGCTTCCCTCGCCAAGTTAGTTTTCCTGATTAAAAATGATAATAATGGGACTTCCCTGGTGATACAGTGGTTAAGACACCACACTCCCACCTCAGGGGGCATGGGTTCAATCCCTGGTCCCACCTGTCAAGCCATTCAACTAAAAAGTAAAACATAATAATAATAATAATAACAAGGAAAGGACAAAAAAGCGGATTAAATTGGCAGGCACCTTTCACTCATCGCCTTTATTCTCTTTTTTTCTCCAGGATCCACACAAGATGCCTAGAAGTGGGGCCACCATATTGCCACTCTTAGGACCAGAGACACAGGCTTTGGTGGTGCAGGCAGAAGCTTGAAGGAGCCTTATTTCTTCATTTCCGCAAGCAGGTGTGCCCTCTGGATTTCTTCCTTTCCAGCATCTTGTATGAGAAAGGTAAGATCTTATTTCATTATACCATTATCACCTGGTTCCTGTTACTTACAGTGAAACACAATCCAAACTAACAGGGCTATATAATTTCAATACACACTGCATCAAAAAACTTTACCTTTCCAAGTTCTTTACCAAGGCTTGCCAGAAAAAATACAGGACACTCAGTTATATTTGAAGTTCAGATAAATGATGAATAACTTTGGTAGTATTTAAGTATGTCTCATGTAATATTTTCTGTATACTTATACTGAAAAATTATGTGTTGTTTATTTGAAATTCAAACATAACTGGGCATCCTGTATTTTGCTTTATAAAAAAAATGGCAACACTATTCACGTGTCACACAAAACCTATTCATGGCCAGACCATTCCTACTTGCAAGAAAATCTTGGACACGCTGCCCACTCCAGCTGTGAAACAAATGGAAGTTCTTTTATTAAGTTAAAGGAAGGGGTATTAGGTAATTAGTAGTGCCTCTCAATAGAGAGAAGTGGGATTTGGTTCTTGGGCCTCAGAGGAAAAAATGCAATAAGAGGAAAATCAGGTATATTCCCCTCTGAAGGCATTTTCCTCCCCTTTATTTCAGAATCCTTTGTTTATATTTTCCTTGTAAAAGAATATTTGTAGTTCTATCATTTAACATATTCAATCATTTCAGCCTATTTCCTACAATTTCCCCCAATCATAGTGTCATTTCTTTTATATAGTTGTAACCATAAGGTAGATAAATCTTGAGCCCTACTTTTTTCTTTAAAAACATTTCAAAAAACATTTACCATTTTACTGCATGCTCTTTCTAAACATAATTTTCATTGTTGCTGAATATTCCACTGAAATGATTTTCTATAATTTACTTAACCTTTTACCCATGTTTGATCTATTTTCTTCTTTTAAATATTTTGGCTTTCTTTTTAATATTAAAATAATGATAGATAAACATCTTTGTTGCAGCTGTTTTATTTTGTATGGGTTAGAATTTTGAATTATGTATAAAGAGCCATGTATTAGATTTGGAATTACTCTGTCAGGTAATAGGATTATTTTTAGTCTTGATATATATTTTTGGTTTTAATAGTCCCTGTTTCCAGGTTAGCCTTTAGCAAAATTATGAAATTGGGTGACTTTAGATTGTCTTTGTTTCTGTAGCCTTCCATTCTGCAGATCATTTATTTTTGGTGTATCTCACATTCCTTCCCATTTTCAAGTATCCGGTGCTTTTCTGCTCATTTCTCCCATTTATATCCTGCTTTCAAAATGGATCCAATTTTAATCATTTATGTCACTTTAAAATTAAGTCAATATTTCTTGGCTCCCAGAGAATATTTGGAGAGGTAATGTACCTTAGTTACAGACTTAGTTTAAATATCAGGTTTGTCACTTACTTGCAATGTGTGACTTGAAGGAGTACTTCACATTTCTGAGCGTGGTTTTCTCATCAATAAAATGAGGATGTTAACACCTTTAAGTCAGGGTTGTTATGAGGATAAAACAAGATAATTATGTAAAGATTTCAGCATGCTGCTAAGCCAATAGTATTTAATAGATTCTAGATATTATTAATCATAATTATCATCTTCATTTTAACACCATTTATACTCATGAAATGAAAACATTATTTACCCATAAGGAAACTACCCCAGCTTGAATATCATACAATATGTTATTCCTAGTATTTATTCAAAATATCTTTGATGACTTTTCTTCCCCTACCATCCACTAGAGAATCCTCTATAATGTCCTTGATATGATGTAATGTGAATACTCACTGACTACTGTGCAAATGGTGGCCACCATGCCAGGCTAAAGCCCTGAAAACATTTTTACTCACAAAAATTTCAGCATAACTTTAAACATTTAATATTTACATAGGAGACAATTTTTTTTTAAGGAAACAACAAAATATAGTAAAATGTGTGTTCACTTTTAGACATAATGTAAATTGAAAAAAGAAATGGTGACATGGCCAGGTTGGTCCTGAATCATTAAGACATATCTTTGATGTAAATGTCAAAAAAAAATGTTTTAGGATGCATGCTTCCATAAATTAATCAATATAAGCAGTAAACAGATTTTTAACAGCGAAGAATTAAATTAGAAAAAATGCTAGCAATTTCCTTGGGATAGTAAAAATTATTAATCATGACTATTAGAACCATCAACTTGCTCCATCCTTTTGTTAATTGAAAAAATGAAGGCTCTGGCTTTATTCACATGCTTCTTTGAAACAAACAAACAGTACAAAACATTAGCCTGCAGAAATTAAGTCAATTTCAGCAAATATTAATAATTCCCTCAACAACGTATCAGACCTAAAGCATGTCTCTAACCCAAGCCACCCCCTTTTGAAAAGGCAGTAAGGCAAGAGGGAAAAAAAAAAAAAACAAAAAAACAAAGCATATGCTACTGGCTTGTATATTTTGAGGGCCAGGGGAAAAGGAGATGAATAAAGGCTGAAGAAGAGAGCAAAGCTTGACAAAAATGAAAGCACTTTTTATGGTTGTGTCAGTATTTTCTACTACAGATATCCAATGTGTGGAGGTTTATAACTTTGTTCTAATAATTCATCTGCAAATGGCAAAGAGGGTGGCAATGTGGGCATAAAAAATTGTGTGCATGTTTTTATAGAAAGATTTATAACTACTGAATTGAAAATCACTTAGTTATTCCAGTGACAAAAGTCAGAACCAAATAACATTCATGCTTGTGTTCAAAACCCCTGAATAGCTAGCTGTTGTATGAATCCTTACAAAGAGAACAAAATTATGCATGGCATAAGAGACACTAATATTTGGTATTTTCTTTTGCTATCGCCTTTGTTTTATAATGTCACCTATTGAACAGATTCAATAAGGGACATTTTAAAAAATTTCCCCCCTGATTAAAATTTCCAATAGTTAAGAGATTAGAGACAATGAAAGTCTGCAAACTGACTGCCACCCATTAGCACTGACCTTTACTAACATTGAACTTGACCTCTGTCTACTCTTTCTCAAGCCACTCCTCAGATGTAGGCATTCCTCTGACACTAGTCTTAGCCATTCTTGCACATTAATTTTTTTTTTTTGTCTCTGTGGAAATTGCAGCTACTTCATGACATCATCTACCATGGTAAATGTTACCAAGTTTCTGAAACCTTCTTGGAATTTTCCCCAGCAGCATGAATCCGTGTTCTCATAGCAATCTGAATATCCCAATTAGAAGCCATCATACTGTTAGAGTTCCAGTACATTTTGACAGTGTCCTCCTGCAAACATCTGTGACTCTGCCCGAGCTTAACTCAGCCCTTATATAGAAGGGGCTGGCAGGGAGTTCTGGGTTTTGAGAAATCCTCAGCCAATATGGGATGGGAGTTGGAAGACACTCCAGCTTCCTCAAGGGGCTAAATCTTCAGACACATTTAGTACTGTCTCCCAGAGATCCCACTCAAGAGTGGAGGCACAGGGTTGTTCATACACCTTTTATTGGCTTTCATCGTTCTCATTCTCATTTTTTATTCTGCTGATGCTTCCTGGGAATCATCTCCCAAATAAATAACTTTCTTTTCAATCTTTGTCTCAGCATCTGCTTCTTAGAAATCCCAAATTAAGATAGTATCAGAAGTGATTCTAGGAAGCAGAACCTCAGAAAGAAAGGCTGGAATGAGACCACTTGCCACGTGAGTGCTAACAAAGATCCACTGATGGTGGTGAGAGGAGGATTGCTGATGGGTCTTGGCCTGTTGTAGCATCATGATTACAACGACTTTCAGGTGTGGTTAAACTGGGACGGACTATAGCTGCATTAGCTCCAGTGCCCCAGGGATACGGTGGGAATGAAAGGCGATGATAAGGATTGGATTCAGCTGGCTGTTGTTAACTGTGATTGGAGCCCTGAAGAAGGAAAATTGCGAGCTGAGGTCAACCAGCTCTCCAAATGTAGTGTGGAAGTCAGAATGCTCCTCGGCGGCCATTAAGGAGATTCTCATATCCTAGAACCAGAGGGCAGAAGGTGCTGAGAATCGCTACCAAGATCTGGTTTTAAAAGGGAGGTAGTTACAAAGAAGGCAGAATAAGCAGCTCCAGCAAATCCTAGGCTAAAGGTAAGCCCTGATGGGGAAAGAGGAATGCTCAGAAGTGGGATGGGGACTTTTTAAAAAATATATTTATTTATTTATAGCTGTGCTAGGTCACCCCACTCCAGTACTCTTGCCTGGAAAATCCCATGGATGGAGGAGCCTGGTGGGCTACAGTCCATGGGGTTGCTGAGAGTCGGACACGACTGAGCGACTTCACTTCTCACTTTTCACTTTCATGCATTGGAGAAGGAAATGGCAACCCACTCCAGTGTTCTTGCCTGGAGAATCCCAGGGATGGGGGAGCCTGGTGGGCTGCCGTCTATGGGGTTGCACAGAGTCGGACACGACTGAAGCAACTTAGCAGCAGCAGCAGTGCTAGGTCATTGTTCCTGTGCGTGGGTTTTCTCTAGCTGTGGTGAGTGGGGGCTACTCTCTAGTTGCGTGGGCTTCTCACTGCAGTGGCTTCTCTTGTTGCAGAGAATGGGCTCTGTGGCTTGTGGGCTACAGTGAGTTGCCCTGTGGCATGTGGGATCTTCCTGGACCAGGTATGGAACCAGTGTCCCCTGCATTGCAAGGTAGATTCTTAACCACCGGACCACAATGGGAAGCCGGGCTGGAGGCTTTTGAAAACAGGCCCTTGAAAAACCTTGAAGCAATAGATCTGCTCTCTTTTACCCTCATTGCTTCTACCAATAACCGGTCAAGTCTCAGCATGGCCTGCACTGGGGAGTTCCGTTCTGGCTCTACTGGGAAGATATATACCAGTAGGAAATGGGAAAACATATCTGAGAAACATGTTGTGGGTGCTGGACTGGGATGAGGGTCACGGAACTTAAAGCTGGTAGAGATTTTATCGGGGTACTCTCCTGAATCAGAATTTAAAGTCCTGGCAAAGACGGGTGTGCGTGCATGCTAAATCAGTCGTGTCCAACTCTTTGTGACCCTATGGACTGTGGCCCACCAGGCTCTTCTGTCCATGGGATTTACCAGGCAAGAATACTGCCATTTCCTCCTCCAGGGGATCTTCCCAACCCAGGGATCAAACCCATGTCTCATTCGGTGCCTGGAAGTCCCCTGGTGAGGTGGCTGGGAATACCTTGGCAGAGTATTGACTATCATCAAAAAACTTAGAGAAGTCAGTTTTGGTGTTTTATTTTTTTTAAAATTGAAGTATGGTTGTTTTACAATGTTGTGTAAATTTCTGCTGTACAGAAAAGTGATTCAGTTATATGTATATATACATTCTCTTTTAATATGCTTTTCCATCATGGTTTACCATAGGATATTGACTATGGTTTTCTGTGCTATACAGTAGGACCTTGTTTATCCATTCCACATATAAAAACTTATATCTGCTAACCCCAGTCTCCCATTTCATACCTTCCCCAACCCCCTCCTCCTTGGCAACCACCAGTCTGTTCTCTATGTCCATGAGTCTGTGTTTTGTAGATAGGTTCATTAGTATTCTGGCCTGGAGAATCCCATCACTTCACTTCATTTGTGTCATATTTTAGATTCCACATATAAGTGATATCGTATGGTATTTGTCTTTCTCTTTCTGACTTACTTTAAGAATTGAGCATTGTTAAATGGATTTTGGAAAGCCAGAGAATTCTTTAGTGCATGACATTTCTAGGAAGGTAGCTGTATGTTACATAAACAAATAGTCCAAACCTCCATGCTGCCTACCTCTGTGCTGACATTTATCCCTGAGCTTTCACCTATGACTCTCTAGAATCTTCCCAGTGATGAACTGAGGAAAGAGTTAAAATTCTGTTCTGGTACATGTGTGGCTCAACGTGTTAGTGAAAGCAGAAATGAATACATCAAGCCCTACTGAGGGGTGGCCTTAAATGACAGAGGTGATGGTGAAAATACCCCAGAGCTTTGGGTGGTACACCTGCTCATCAACTTGTGTAGTGGGCTATTAGGCCTCAGCTAAGACTATTTGGAATCCTTGGCAGTGGTAAATGACTTGGCTTGTTGTCTGATGCTCTTTGAAGGAGCATGATGGGAAAAACAAAGATCAGAAGTCAGATGAGAAGGCATGTGGCTGTATCTCTGGGAGTGGTCAGGTGTAAAGTCTGTGAATCTTTGTTTTGAATGTCAATACCTATTGAATATCATTCAGCACAGAAAAGGCACTGCATTAGAAAGGGAACAGGATGATTGTCCAGTGGACATCGGCAACCTCTGTCCTTAGCACCCCAGTGGATTCCTTATGGCATGATGATTCCCCGAATGACGTAGCCATGTGGGCAGGATGCAGGTTGCACGTGGGTATAGCAGCACGGGCCTCTCACACCCAAGCTGGTCTATCTACTGCCACGCCTGCACATCCAGCCTGTCGGCGGCAGAGAACAATGATGAACCCTCAGTGGAGGACCATCTTTAAAGGAGAATAACCGCTGATGACAAGTAGATTACATTGAATCCTTGTATTAGTTTCTTATGGCTGTTGTAACAAATAACCCCAAACTTGGTACCTTAGGACAATAGAAATTTATTCCCTCAGAGTTCTGAAGGCCAAAAATCGGAAATCACCTAGCCAAATTTAACGTAATGGCAGGGTACTGCTCCCTCCTGAGGCTTTAGAGGGAAATCCTTTCCTTGTCTCTCTCAGCTTTTGGTGGCTGCTAGCATTCCTTGGTCGGAGAAGGCAATGGCACCCCACTCCAGTACTCTTGCCTGGAAAATCCCATGGACAGAGGAGCCTGGTAGGCTGTGGTCCATGGGGTTGCTAAGAGTTGGACATGACTGAGCGATTTCACTTTCACTTTTCACTTTCATGCTTTGGAGAAGGAAATGGCAACCCACTCCAGAATTCTTGCCAGGAGAATCCCAGGGACGGAGGAGCCTGGTGGGCTGCCGTCTCTGGGGTTGCACAGAGTCAGACACGACTGAAGCGACTTAGCAGCAGCAGCAGCAGCAGCAGCATTCCTTGGTGGGTGGCCACATCACTCCAGTCTGCTACTTTGGTCCCACTGCCTTCTTCTCTGTGTGGCAGAGACCCTCTGTCCTCTCTCTTACCACACATGATTGAAAGGGTTTAGGACCAACTGGAATAATTCAGGGTAATAGCCCCATGGCAAGATCCTTCATTTAATCACATCCACAAAGACTTTCCCCCATACACTGTAACACAGTTTCCAGGGATCAGTACCTGATCTCTTTATTCAGACCACTGTATACCCTCCACTTAAGATGAAGCAGATATCTGTTCTTACTGAGTTTGGCATGTGTTTCTGGTATGGCTTTGGCTTCCCTGCCTGTGATAGTAATGCTGACACTAGTACCTGAAAGTTCACAGAGTGTCTTATTTACTATTATATCGATAGAATGCCATAACATAGCCTTATACACAGGGATTCACCTTCCTGAAAGGTGAAATTGGGAGCTGCATGCACGGGTCCCTGGGATTCCCTGGTCCTCCCATATGCCTTGTTACCTGGTCTATTTTCATGTTTAAATGGCTTAAGGGGAGCTTAGAGATGAGAGTTTATAAGTTTGGGACACTGTTCAAGATTCAAGAAATGTGTGAACCAACAGCCATTATATAGGTTACTGTATTCTTCATAGATAGAATATACAGATTTGGGGACAAAAAAGTGGAATTAGGAATTAACTTTCTCATTATTAGTCTCAAGGGCCCACTTGGGGAATTTATACTTCCCATTCATCCATATTTAGGTTAAGTTGAACTAGAAGTTGTAGCTCCAGAGGGTGGTGGTGGAATCTACCAGGGGACAAAGTGAAGTGCCACTAAAGCTAAAGTTAAAGGTACTGAGAGTGACTATGTTGAGTTCCTCATATCAGTAGGTCATCAAGCAAAAAGAGGATTTACTATATGGTCCTGACTGATTGACCCTGATGAGTATGAGCAGATAGGATTGTTGCTACATAATATTCATGTGTGTGTGTGCTCAGTCGAGTCCGATTCTTTGCGATCCCATAGCCCCTAGCCTGGCAGGCTCCTCTGTCCATGGGATTTTCCAGGCAAGAATACTGGAGTGGGTTGCCATTCCCTTACATAATATTGGGTTGGCCAGAAAGTTCGTTTGGATTTTTCTAACCCAAGCATAGGGAAGTATTTGTTTCTGGAACTCAAGAGACTCACTGGAGTGGCCTTTGGTGCTTCTCTGCCTGCTGATAACCTTGAACAGGCAATTGCCTCAATCATGGCCTGAAAAGGACAAGGTAACCAGGACCCCAGTTTCCACAGGGCAAGAAACCTAGACCAGCACAAGTGCTGGCCAGAGTGATGAGAATCAGGAATGGCTGTTAGATGTAGGAAATGAAAAATCTTGCTTCTGGCTTCAAGATCACCCATAGTGGTATGATACTTGTGTTTAAAAAGACTTTATTCTGAATTTTTTAAAAGAAATAATGACTGGCTGAAGAAGCAGTGCCAAGGCAGAATAAACTTAATGTGGACACAAGTGGAACTGAATGGTGCAAGGGGTAGATGACAGCAGATACTCTCAAGGGCCCTGTTCACATCCCCTTGGCAAAAAGTGTTTGAATGGTATGTTCCATAGCATAGGTATAAGGAACATGATTCCATGGTACAATACACAAATGACTATCAAAGTGCTTGGTAGTATAATAGGTACTCAGTGAATGTTTGCTGAATTAATAAATGAATACATGGATGTATGAGTATACAGATGACTTCTGTGGTAAGCAGAATTATAAGATGCCTCCTCTTATCTTTGTTTTATTTGTTTTTTGGCCATACGCCATGACACATGGGATCTTAGTTCCCTGACCATGGATAGAATCCATGCCCCCTGTAGTGGAAGTATGAAGTCTTACCCACTGGACCACCAGTGAAGTCCCTCCTCTTAATATCTGTTATCTCCTCATGTTACTCCTGTGATGCTGTTAGGTTACATGGCAATCAAATGAAATTTTACAGACATGATTAGGTTATTAATGAAATGACTTTAATATAGAGAGATTATCTTGGTAGACCTAATCTTATCACATTGGCCCCTTAAAGGCAGAGTTTTCTCTGGCTGGGAGCAGTGCAGATATCAGAAAGATGAGAAATGAGAGAGGGATTCTTGTGAGGGAGTTTCTCTTGAGATGGACGTGGCCACAGGCCAAGGATCTAAGAGAGGTCTCTGGTTGCTGAGAACAATGCCTGGCCAACAGCCAGCAAGAAAACAGGGATTTCAGTCATATAACCTCAAGGAATTGTATTCTGCCCACAACAGGAATGATGCTGGAAGTGGATTCTTCCCTAGAGTCTCCAGAAAAGAGCCCAACATTGACTTAGGCCTTCTGAGCCCCCCTGCAGAAAAATCCACCTGGACTTGTGATGATCAGAACTGTGAGGTAAAAGTATGTGTCATTTCAAACCACTAAATTTGCAGTAAGTTGTTATGCAGCAATAGAAAATTCATATGATTTCTAAACCTAGAAACCATCCAGATCTAGGCTGAAGCTTTTGTCTTGAATGGCCACTGAGTGCCAGAATGCTTGAGGATATTTCCTTGTCACCTAAAACCGAATATGCATAAATCAGAATCTGTCATGGTCTATGACCTACTAACTCATCTTTTGGGAATTCCTAAGTGACCCCAAAATCTTTTCTATAAATGTGACTCCAAACCTCTGAGCTTTCATCCAAGCCAAGGTAGCTTTCGTCATTTACTGTAGTATTGTCAAACTCCAGTCTTCTATCACCTTCAACATTTTTGCTTCATAGTAAAATTAGCTACAATGCTCTTAATATTTTTCTGTATATCCGCTCATTCTTTTACTTAAATGCATGCATGATAAAAGCATGTCACTACCATAAATGGTAAACTAGTATCATTGACCATAAATAGAGGGTAAATGTAAAAATAAATACAATGAAAAAAACTTTTGAATTTCAGCTAGATACTGCTGGCTGCTGAAGGCTCTGAACATAAGGCCTGCTCACTCTTTGTTTAAAAAAGGAGATTAGCAAATGTTAGAGAGGTGTTAAGTCAAAGTAGCTCAAATAGCTCAAATTGAGAATTTCTCTTGACATAATTAGAGGGATTGAAAGAGACTTAAAATGGAAATAGCATTTTCCCCTATGTGTTAGTTACATTCTTTAATGGCTTTTCCACTGCAATTTAAATTATTTAAATATCACCCCAAATCATCTTGGATACCTTGTGGTGAGAGTCCAACACTTTGAAAAATATTCTGAGTGACTAAAAATTAGCTTTCCATCTAAGAGAACTATGTAAACTTGGACATGTACTGAGTAAATGTTCAAGATGTATCATTATTGTTATTATCACCAGTATCATCACATTACCATCATCGTCTCCACCCTCCTCCACATTTTTTATCTCAAATCAGTTTTACTCTTTATAAAACCTATCAGTGGTTTCTCTCACAGTTATTACTCCTCCCCATTCACTTTCTTAATCTTTATTTTGGAAAAAAAATTATTGTCTCCTAATCAATACTGTTGTGTAAAAATCCTTTGCATTACCACTAGCTTTCCTTCCAAAATTAATATTTGATCACTTCTGAGTAACATAAGACCAGAATGTAATATTGGGGTTATCATGAGCCATTGAGTAAGGCAGGCTCTTCTGCCTCACCCCCAGTCACTCCCAAGCACATCAGCTTGTTTTATTCTCCTTTAGGGCACTTATCCTCATTTATAAATTTTCTTATTTTTGGTGGTTTCGTTTAAAGTCAGTCTCACTCGACCAAAGCATAAGCTCAGGGAGTATGAGGACCTGGTTTTTCTTTGTGTCTCAGTGCAGCATCAGAGGGGCACCTGCCACATAATAGGTCCTCAGTGACCTTGGTTAACCTTCACCTCCCTAACCTTGGTTTCAGAACCTGCAAAATGGAGATAACAGTGCCCAGCTAACACAGTAGTTGTGAGGACTAAATGAGATTACTTATGTAAAGCTTCTGGTACATCAACAGAAGCTATTAGTATATCTTTGTATTGTTGTTGGAATAAGGTCAATCTTAGACTAGTATTCAAAGACTTCTAGACTTATGTCATCAATTTCTATATCTCAAACCATTTTTCACATTAACCTGATACTCCAGCTCTTGTTGTAATATTTATTTATTGACTGTTTGACTTAGGCTAGGTTTGGGGTGTACAAAACAAAAAGACCTGGTTCCTGCCCTCATAGAGATATAAGATAAGATAGACTCATAAAGGAGACAAATATTGTGACGATAACCATAATGAAATAATGCACATGTATTGCAGATATTAGAGAAACAGTGTCCTGGGATACCTGGCTAGGAATGAGCTAGGGGTGGAGGATGCAGAAGGAGAGGAACGAAATGCCATGATTGCATAACCAAGGCTTTTGCAGCCCTCTGGGATGCCTGGACTTCCCAGGTAGCACTAGTGGTAAAGAACCTACCTGCCAATGCAGGTAGATGTGAGAGACCCGGGTTGCATCCTTGGCTGGAGAAGATCCCCTGGAGATCTTCTCTAGGCAACCCACCCCAGTATTCTTGCCTGGAGAATCCCATGGACAGAGGAGCCTGGTGGGCTGCAGTCCCTGGGGTCGCAAAGAGTCAGACACGACTGAAGAGAGTTAGCAGCAGCAGCAGCAGCGGCAGGGATGCCTTTGCCTCCTACTTAAATATCCCTTTTTACATGAAATTGCCCCCAGATTTCCTTAATAGCATTTACCCTGATTTTTCCTTTACTCCTTCACTCCTAGCTCATACTTTGTTGATGTACTCCTCCCAGACTCCAGGCTCTCCTATTTAATTTTTACTTTTTTCTGTTCATTTCATAGGACAGCGAGTTTCCAAAGCATGGTAAACGTTTTTTGTTTGTTCTTCTCTACAGACTTTGTGGTTATTTTGGAAGTTACTTTGCTAAAACTAGAGCTTCTGTCATTTCTTTGGGTCTACAGGTCCCAAATCTATTCCTTCAGTTTACTGCAAATTATCAGTATCTCTGCCTAAGAGCATTATGTTCTTATAAAATATTAATTTTATGAAAGTAGCCATATATAACTCCTTTTATCATGTGTTAGAAAAAGGATTTAAAGCACAGAACAAGTCACTAGGCACAATCCGGTGCAAACTCTAAACTGGTACTTGAGTTTAAATGAGACTGAATATGGGAATAAGAATAAATGTGGGAAAAAGTAGAAGTGAGTGAAAAATGGTTGTGGCAAAATTACCAGCTGTTATTTATAGTCTGTGCCAAGTATAAATATGTCCTTGCAAAACTTGAAGAGATGAGTCGTCAGTTATTTCAAGACAAATTTCTGACTTGCTTTATATTATTTAAGAGTATTTTATGGAGACAGTATTAAAAATTCTGTATATAGAGGGACAGATAGATGGAAGGACATTATGGTGTGACCAGTGGGCCTCACCTAAAGATTAGAAACTTGTGGTTATCAAATCTTTTTGGTTTTTCGTACATATCTACTTTTTCTGAAATAATACGGAAAGAAATACATTTGAGTTTACAGTAATCATAGCACTTCACAGCTTAACACCAATTTGCCAGGCTCATGACAGAGAGCCTTTGGTCTGAAGCTTCTCCAAGGTAAGATCAAAGCGAGAAGTTTCCTGCACTAAATACACAGATCTCAGCCACTCTGCATATTTTGTTTTGTGGTTGCTATTTCTTTTGTCCCTAATGGTGATTGCACATATTTGTTTAATGTAGGATCACAGTGGGCACGAACTCCCAAGAAAACCAATCATGACCTTTACACACTCAAGAATGTCTTATGTGTAAGGCTCTGTGCTAGGGGCTGGGATAAACAAGAAGGAAGACAGCAAAATCCCTCCCTTTAAGAAACTTATAGAAAAGTAGAGAAGCTAAGATAGAGAATATAGAAAATGGAAAAACAGAGAAGTCAATCCTTGACAATATGATGTGATATTCAAGTAGTACATATTCTCAATGTTGTTCAGTCACTAAGTCATGTCCAACTCTTTGTGACATCATGGACTGCAGCACCCTGGGCTTCCCTGTCCTTCACTATCTCCCAGAGTTTGCTCGAACTCATGTGCATTGTGTCGATGATGCCATCCAACCATCTCATCCACTGTTACATAGCTAATCACTGTTTCTTGTGGTCAGGATGGTGGCTTCTAAATCCTTATCTCTATTCACAGCTTTCATTATACAGGGTCCAACCTGATTGTTTCGTGTAGATCTTTTTAATAAGAAGGGACATTTGTGATCATCCAAATCACTCATTTTTATAGAAACCAAGTTCCCCAAAAGTTTAAACAGCTAGCTAATGGTTTACTACAGTAGAATCCAGGTCTCCTGATTTACAACGCCAAATGCTAATACTTTAGCCACATTCATCCACATCTTCACTCTCTGAAGGAATGTAGCACAGAACTGTTAACAGATTAACTGATAATAATATTTATAATGCTTGAAAAAGTTGATCAGGCTCATGAAGTTTCATATCTATTACTCTATAGCACCCACTAGCTAGTTAAAAAAAAAAAGGATTTATTGAACCCACTTTAAATCTTATTTAAAAGTATGTAGATAACTGAATCTCACTTGAGGCAATAAATATTTATCAGATTTTAGTAAAAACAAATCTTTTTGTTGTTGGTTTTCTTAATTTAATTTTTGTTTTATATTGGAGTATAGTTCATTTACAATGTTATATTAGTTTCAGGTATATAGCAAAGTGAATCAGTTAAACATATACATATATCCATTCTATTTCAGATTCTTTTCCCATGTAGGTTTGTATGGAATATTGAGAATTCCCTGTGCTATGTCCTTGTTGATTATCTTTTATATATAATAGTGTGTATATATCAATCTCTAACTCCTAATTTAGCCCTCCCTTCAACGTTTCCCCTTTGGTAACTGTAAGTTTGTTATCTATGTCTGTGAGTTTATTTCTATTTTGTAAATAAATACATTTTTTTAGATTTCACATATAAGTGATGTCCTATGATATTTTTTTCTTCCTCTGTCTTATTTAACTTAGTATCATAGTCTCTAAGTCCATCCATGTTGCTGCAAATGGCATCATTTCATTCCTTTTTCTGGCTGAGTAATATTCCGTTGTATATATATACCTCATCTTCTTTATCCATTCCTCTGTCAGCAGATGTTTAGGTTGCTTCCATGCCCTGGCTGTTGTAAAGAGTGCTTCAAAGAACATTGGGGTGCATGTCTCTTTTCAAATTAGTTTTCTCCAGATTCATGCCCAGTAGTGGAATTGCTGGATCATATGGTAGCTCTGTTTTAGTGTTTTAAGGAACTTCCATAATGTACCAATTTACATTCCCATCAGCAGTGTAGGAATGTTCCTTTTTCTCTACACTCTCTCCATCATTTATTATTTGTAGACTTTTTGATAATGACCATTCTGACCAAAGTGGGGTGAAACCTCATGTAGGTTTTTTTTAATGAGAGGATAATTCTTTTACAATATTGTGATGGATTTTGCCATACATCAACATGAATTGGCATTATGTCCCCTCCCTCTTAAACCCCCCTCCCAGCTCCCTCCCCGTCCCATCTAGCTTGTCATAGAGCACTGGGTTTGGGTACATTGAACTCCCACTGGCTATCTGTTTTACATGTAATGACATATATGTTTTGATGCTATTCTCTCATATCATCCCACACTCTCCTTCCCCAACTGTGTCCAAAATGTCTGTGTCTCCTTTGCTGCCATGCAGGTAGGATCGTCAGTACTCTATCTTTCTAGATTCCATATATATGTGTTAATATATGATATTTGTCTTTCTCTTTCTGACTTACTTCACTTTGTATCATAGGCTTTAGGTTCGTCCACCTCATTAGAACTGACTCAAATTCGTTCCTTTTTATGGCTGAGTAGTATTCCATTGTGTATATGTACCACAACTTCCGTATCCATTCATCTATTCATGGACAACTAGGTCACTTGTGTGTCCTGCTGCTGCTGCTGCTGCTAAGTCGCTTCAGTCATGTCCGACTCTGTGTGACCCCACAGACGGCAGCCCACCAGGCTCCTCCATCCCTGGGATTCTCCAGGCAAGAACACTGGAGTGGGTTGCCATTTCCTTCTCCAGTGCATGAAAGTGAAAAATGAAAGTGAAGTCCCTCAGTCATGTCCAACCCTCAGCGACCCCATGGACTGCAGCCTACCAGGCTTCTCCATCCTAGCTATTGTAAATAGTACTGCAAGGAACATTGGGGTACATGTGTCTTTTTCAATTCTGGTTTCCTCAGGATATATACCCAGTAGTGGGATTGCTGGTTCATATGGTAGTTTTATTCCTAGTTTTTTTAAAGACTCTCCATACTGTTCTCCATTGTGGCTATATCAGGTTGCATTCCCATCAATAGTGTAGGAGGGTTCCCTTTTCTCCACACCCTCTCCAGCATTTATTGTTTTTGGACATTTTGATGATGGCCATTCTGCCTGGTGTGAGATGACACTTCACTGTAGTTTTTATTTGCATTTCTCTAATAATGAGCAATGTTAAGCATCTTTTCATGTGTTTATCTCTATGTCTTCTTTGGAGAAATGTCTATTTAGAAATGTCGTCTGCCCACTTTTTGATTGGGTTGTTTGTTTTTCTGGTATTGAGTTGCATGAGCTGCTTGTATATTTTGGAGATTAATTCTTTGTTAGTTGTTTCATTTGCTATTAATTTCTCCCATTTTGAAGGTTGTTTTTTTCACCTTGCTTATAGTTTTCCTTCATTGTGCAAAAACTTTTAAGTTTAATTAGGTCCCATTTGTTTATTTTTGTTTTTATTTCCATCATTCTAGGAGGTGAGTCATAGAGGGTCTGGCTGTGGTTTATGTCAGAGAATGTTCTGCCTATGTTTTCCTCTAAGAGCTTTTCATTGTAGTTTTGATGTACGTTCCTCTAATAATTAGTGATGTTAAACATCTCTTCATGTACTTTTTGGCCATCTGTATGTCTTCTTTGGAGAAATGTCAATTTAGATTTGCCCATTTTAAAGATTTTGGTTCAGATGTTTATCACTCCCCTGACCACTAAACATTCTATAAGAATCTTTAAATTCTCTTATTCTTGAGGGGAAGTCATGAATTTTAAGCTGGATTGTCATTTTTGAAAGTATGGTAAAGGGAAATACTGAAGTAACTACTGGAAATGTTGCATCTTTGTGTTTTTTCCCCCACAAGTCTGGGAGGAGCCTGAGATGCAAAAGGTATGCATCATATAGATGTCCATGGTTAGGGTGTCAGTAATTTATATTTCAGGGTTGAATGAGTCAATGAAGTCTCACTCCTTATCTTGATAAGATCGGCTACTTGGGAGGAGAGTTTTGATTGAGGAGGTGGGTGACTTTGAAACAAGAACATATTAGAGGTTAGGGCAGAATGTTAAATGTAGGCGGTAAATTACAATTACAGTAGCAGCAAGATAATGTGTCCTTAAAAGGTGAAGGATAGTGACACTGTATTTCTTCAATGCTTATACTATGACTGATAGATTTCTAAGCACTTTATGGGAATTAACTCATTTAATCGTCCTAACAGTCTACGAATTGGGTACTATTAGTATCAGCATTTAACAAATGAAGAAACTTAGTATTATGGTCTGATCCAAGTCCATTTGATCATACTCAACTTTAAGTTATTTAAGGTAGATATTTGTGGCAACCATTAGTTAAAGGGGGTGGTAAAGGCAACAGGCTTCCCTCATCATCTCACTATTAGGAAGTTTACTGTATAAGCAAGTTTGATACCTTTACACCAGTATTCACTGTAGCACATTCACAGTAGCCAAAAGGCAGAAACAACCGTGTCCTTCAACAGATGGATGGATAAAAAAATGTGGTATATAAATACAATGGGATATTATTCAGTCATAAAAGAAATGGAATTCTGATGCATGTTACAACATAGATAAATCTTGAAAAGAGTATGCTAACTGAAATAAACCAGACACAGAAGGACAAATATTGTATAATTCCACTTATATGAGGTACCTAGAATATGCAAATTCAAAGAGACAGAAAGTAGAATAGAAGTTACCAGGGAATGGGGGAGGAGTCAGGGGAGTTGTTATTTAATGGTTACAGTATTTCTCTTTGGGATGATTAAAAAGCTCTGGTAATAGATAGTGGTGATGGTTACATAGCATTGTGAATGTGATTAATGCTGCTGAATTGTATAATTAAAAATGATGAATTTTTTATTTTATATATTTTACTACAGCACATTTTTGAAAAAAGTTTGAAGATGAGTTCAAGAGACTTCAAACATTTGTGAACCAAAATTTATTAGTCAACAGGCACAAAAATAACTCAACCCAACCTGTAAAATCAGTAAAGTCTCAGGCCTCAGTCCTTGTGTGTGTTCCTACCATATCTTACATGCAAATTGTACAGGAGGAAGACACAGCAATCTAGGAGAGCTCTAATACATTTTCAGTCAACATCAGGTGTAGACAATGCTATAAATTATTGGTTGGATAGAGGACAAGTTCAGAATCAACTTTGGGAACATTCTAGAAAACCAGGAGCTTGTTTGTTCCCTCTATCAGATTGATGCAAGGATGTAGAGGCCTCTCAGAGAGTTTAACCCATCCACACATATCCTGGATGTTAAATTGCACTCTACATCGGGCAGTTTCTTAGCAAAAAAACACTCAGATGGCATAGTCAAATGTCATAGTTGGGAAAAGTTCGAGAAAAGGATCATTCTTTTAATTGAAGTCTAGTTAATTTACAAATGTTGTGCCAATCGACTCAGTTATACTCATGTAGACATTCTTTTTTAATATTCTTTTCAATTATGGTTTATCATAGGAAATTGAATATAGTTCCCTCTGCTGTACAGTAGGAGCTTGCTGTTTATCCACCCTATATATGATAGGTTGCATCTTCTAATATCCATAAAAAGAATGAAAAGGGCCATTCTTTATTATAGAAAGCAAGCCAGTAAAATATGAAGTTTTAATATCCAAACGTCATAGAAGTTATGAATCTCTCAATATATTTTTTATTCAAAGTTTATACCTGGAAATTTTGTATTTATACCCATTTGACTCAATGTAATATTAAAAACACACAATGTGAAGAAAAAGTTTCAAGTTATATTTCAAATACAGTTTCTAGAATTTCATAATCTAATGTAGATATTAAAATGCAGACTGACTGTCAACACATGGGATGTGTGGGATTTGGGGATTAAATAGGTTTTTGTGTGTTGACCAACCCACCAGTTTTTTGATCCAACTGTATTAAATTCAAATATATATGAAATTTGAAATAAATCTGTTTGTACCTAGACATTACTATTGATCCCGATATCTTACCTCTTTTTCTGCACTTTGGAGTTCTTACTACCCTTGGACTTAAGGGGAAGCATTGTCAGCAAAGGAAATTGGTATTCCTTTCTCCTGAAAGATTTTTCTCTTGTTTTGGCAGGAATTAGAGGAAGGGGAAAAATTTCACTCTGCCTTGGTTCCTCCAAAATGTCTTACCTAACTGACCATTCCTCTGTAGAGTCGTCTTCAGCACTGATGCTGTCAGCCCGTATTTTACAAAGAGGTACTAATCTGACATTTGGCTTTGTGGGTTGTTTAGTATTTTTCTTCTGTGTGTGTTCTGCTTCCCTAACTAGGCTGTTGGATCCTTGAGGGAATGTGTCTCTTATTTTGTATTCCTGTACATTCTGCAGGCAGTTGGTTCTCCCTAAGTCCTGGTGCACTGAACACTCAGGTTTCAAAGGCACAGGAAGCACACAGTTGTCAAGAACTTCATTTTAGCCACAGGAAGAATGGAGCCACCACGTTTCCAAGCAGAGTTTTACAAGTGCTCCCTACCCTGCATCTGAGATCCTGAGCTTTCACTCAGCCAAAGTAGATGAAAGGATTTGTTAGCATTTGTCCCTGATCATTATTTAATTTGGTTGTAGGAGAGCTCCTGGGTATCATGCTTGCCTTAGGGGCTGAACATAGTGAAGACAAGGCCAAGAAAATTCTGTACGCTGCTGCTGCTAAGTCGCTTCAGTCGTGTCCGACTCTGTGCGACCCCATAGATGGCAGCCCACCAGGCTTCCCCGTCCCTGGGATTCTCCAGACAAGAACACTGGAGTGGGTTGCCATTTCCTTCTCCAATGCATGAAAGTGAAAAGTGAAAGTGAAGTCGCTCAGTCATGTCTGACTCTTAGCGACCCCATGGACCGCAGCCTACCAGGCTCCTCCATCCATGGATTTTCCAGGCAAGAGTACTGGAGTGGGGTGCCATTGCCTTCTCCGATTCTGTATTCTGTACACTATTTGGGGCCAAAGGCGAAGTGGGAACTAATGCTGTTCAATATATTTTGTCCCTTGAAAATGTCTACTTTTTGTGTACCTAAGGGTAGAAAAAGGAATAAGAGTAGATGGAATGCTATAGGTGTCAGAAAACTGTGACCTGTTGGCCAAATGCAGCTCACAGCCTGTTTTTGTAAATAAACTTTAAATGGAACACAGTCATGTCCATCTGTTTCCATATTGTCCATGGCTGCTTTGGCACTACCATGCTTAAGGGGACAGTTGTGACAGGGATCCTATGGCCCACAAAGCCTCAAGTACTTACTCTGTGGCCCTTAAGAGAAAAAGTTTCCTGACTCCTGGAATTCCTGGAACACTTGATCCATGGAATTTTTTTTAAAATCCTGACTTTTGAACATTGCTTTAAAATAAAAATAAATAAGTAAATGAAAATTTAAATGGCTGGCTTCTATATGCCCAAGGTGAGAGCACGGCTTTGGAGTTCATGACTCCTTTGTGGTATGATTTGAGGCCCATGCTTGTCCCAGAAGAGATGGCCCCTTTCCCGGCAAAATGTGAGGAACCTACCACTATGCTGCTGCTGCTGCTGCTGCTAAGTTGCCTCAGTCATGTCTGACTCTGTGCGACCCCATAGATGGCAGCCCATCAGGCTCCCCCGTCCCTGGGATTTTCCAGGCAAGAACACTGGAATGGGTTGCTGTTTCCTTCTCCAATGCATGAAAGTGAAAAGTGGAAAGTGAAGTCGCTCAGTCATGTCCAACTCTTAGCGACCTCGTGGACTGCAGCCCACCAGGTTCCTTTGTCCATGGGATTTTCCAAGCAAGAACACAGGAGTGGGTTGCCATTGCCTTCTCCAGGGTATCTTCCTGACCTAGAAGTCGAACCCAGGTCTCCTGCATTGTAGGCAGATTCTTTACTGACTGAGCTATGAGGGATGGATGCTTGAGCCCTTTTCCCCTACCTTGCCCTGTGCATCTCTTCTATCTGGCTGTTTCTCAGTTATATCCTCTTATAATAAATCAGTAATCTAATGAGTAAAAAAGAAAAAATTCAGATACTTTTGTGGAAGGATGCTCAAAATCTGGTCTTTCTTTTCCTTGTGTATGTGTGTGTGAATTAAGCTCCACCTTTTCATTCCTGCAAGATAAGGAGGGAGAATGACTGAGTGATCATTAAGAGTTGAACATTGAGCTGGAAACATGGAGGAAATAGCAGAGAAGGAATGGAACTGATGTTACATATATTATCTCATTGGACCTCACAACAATCCTGTGAGCTTCATAAGGTATCATTGCCCCATCCTTAAATAAAAGGAAGCTCAGTCTCAAAGAAGCCAAGTGAATTGCCTAAGGTTAAACAGTTAATAAATAGCAGTGAAGGTCTTTAATTCTCGCTCTGAGGTTTTTTCCCATTATACTCCATTGCTTCTTCAACATCTTGCCATCTCCCCTGAGGCCACCATGCTAAAAGTGTAATTTCCTCTCTCCTGGAAATATGTCTGCCTTCTGGAACTTAAAATCATTCCCATAAGAGTTGTTGCTGTAAGTTGGTCCCACCTAAAATCCCCAAATTAAAATCAAACACTCACCATTTAAAGATGTTCCTTAAATTCTGTCTAGATATTCAGTGGGCAACCCAACAGTAAACTGATACCCAGTAATAATCACTTTATTGTATCAGATGTGATAGAGGACATTTCTCTGTACTGAATTATAATAATTCAGGTGATACAAGTCCTGAATTAAAATCAGGCAAGTCGTCTTTTTTCATATAAATAAATCTCACAATTAAGCATGTATAATAATTAGTTTCAAAGTGGGGTAAATCATCAAAGAAAGTTAGATATCCTGGGAGTTATTTACATGAGAATAGATGCCTATGGTAGTTAAATGGAGTGTGGAAATTTCACAGCATGCTGTAGTAGTAGAGATAAATTAATAAAATGATCACATATCAAGTTATGTCTGATATGGTATGAAATATAATTTTTTATATTTTCAAAGATTCCTATTTTCAGGAGCAAAAGATAGGGGAAGGTTCAAAATAGTTATTTCTGTTAGTATGATTGCACAAAAGTCCACCACACACAAATACACCTAACTTCATACATACAATATATATATACAAACATGCATACACATAGTGGGCAGAAATCAGCAGCACCAGTTTTGAAAATCCAAAAATGATTACTGCATGTACACTATCCACAAGCTACTATTGGAATTGGAAGGTGCTGAGCCCCTGCTTTCACGTAAGACCTCATAAACACACTCAGAGGGATGGTTCCCATAACTGTGACAAACATCAGAGCCTATCAGGCATTTGAGTTTCACCTAGATCGATGAAATGACAGTTTAAGCCTGTTCCTCTGCCCTGCTTTCAGAGAATTGAGGTCAGTAGGAAAAAACCACCCTCTTCCATCCTTAGTTCACACCTACTATATTGTCTCTAGTTGACTTTCAAATAGCTTTGCCTGGAAAGTGATATTTAATCCTATACTATTGGTTAACTTTGAAATGCCCTAATTAAGCATTCATACTTCAGGTGTGGTAAATTAGCATTGGAACAGATTAATTAGAGTATGCTTTCCTGTTTTGGCTTCAGTTGTCTCATATCAGAGCAATGCAAGAAGGTTGAATAATTTGCATATTAGCTATTGGAGATTATTTTTCACTGTGAAAAGAATGGTATTTCAATATGTAGACACTGGTTGGAAAGAATGAACTGATGCCTCTGACCCTGCATGAGCATGAAAAACCCTCTGAACATCCATCTTTATCTAGGGTTCTGTTTAGCACACTTGGGTTCAACAAAGAGTTTGTGGTCTTTCCCAAAGTTAGCTGAACCTGGCCACTAAATGTAGTTTATGTGCCTCAGGTGAATCTTTCATGCAGACTTCTTGTCAAAGAAACAAAAAAGGCAGAGGGTTATAACTTTATGAATTTGCAAGAATAGGATGTTTGTGAGCTACTAAGTATTTGGATGTTTGGCAGAATTTGGCACTCTTCAGCACTCCTTGACGTGTACATGCATCACTCCAATCTCTGTTTCTGTTGTCACATGACCATCTTCCTTCTGTGTCTGTGTGTCTTTATATGGTGTTTTCTTCTCTGTGTGTTTCTGTGTCCAATTTTTTTTTCTTATATGGACACAGTTATGTTGGATTAGGGCATATGCTAATAACCTCATCTTAACTTCAATATACCTGCAAAGACCTTATTTCCAACTAAGGTCACATTCACAGGTACTCAAGATAAGTACTTCAGCATGTATTTTGGGGGGGATCAAAGTTCAACCCATGACAGTGACCATTCTTGTTGTTCAGTCGCTCGCTTGTGTCCGACTCTTTTTGACCCCATGGACTGCAGCTTGCCAGGCTCCTCTGTCCTCCACTGTTTCCCAGAGTTTGCTCAAATTCATGTCCATTGAGTCAGTGATGCTCTCTAACCATCTCATTCTCTTCCACCCACTTCTCCTTTTGCCTTCCATCTTGCCCAGCATCAAGGTCTTTTCCAGTGAGTTGGCTCTTCATTTCAGGTGGCCAAAGTATTGGAGCTTCAGCTTTAGCATCAGTCCTTCCAATGAATATTCAGGGTTGATTTCCTTTAGGATTGATTAGTTTGATCTCCTTGCAGTCCAAGGGACTCTCAGGAGTCTTCTTCAGCACCACTATTCAAAAGCATCATTTCTTGGCCCTCAGCCTTCTTTATGGTCCAACTCTCACATCCATTTATGACTACTGGAAGAACCATAGCTTTGACTAGATGGACCTTTGTTGGCAAAGTGATGTCTCTGATTCTTAATATGCTGTCTCGATTTGTCATAGCTTTTCTTCCAAGGAGCAAGAGTCTTGATTTCATGGCTGCAGTCACAGTCTGCAGTAATTTTGGAGCCCATGAAAATAAAATCTGTCACAGTTTCCACTTTCCCCCCATCTATTTGCCATGAAATGATGGGACCTAATGGCATGATCTTAGTGTTTTGAATGTTGAGTTTCAAGCCAGCTTTTTCATTCACCATCCTCTTTCACTCTCATCAAGAGGCTCTTTATTCCTCTTCACTTTCTGCCATTACAGTGGTATCATCTGCATATCTGAGGTTGTTGATATTTCTCCTGGCAATCTTGATTCCAGCTTGAGATTCATCCTGTCCAGCATTTCACACGATGTACCCTGCATATAAGCTAAATAAAATACAGCCTTGATGTACTCCTTTCCCAATTTTGAACCAGTCCAGTTCTAAATGTTTCCATATCCAGTTCTAACTGTTGCTTCTTGACCTGCATACAGGTTTCTCAGGAGACAGGTAAGGTGGTCTAGTCGTATCTAGTTCCCATTTCTTAAGAATTTTCCAGTTTGTTGAGGGTCAAAAAATGTATGCTGTTACTAAGTATGTTGGAATGATAGTTGTAAGCTGCCACTGTCCCAAGCATATTTGGATGTATGATCATCCTATCCATCATACAGCCTGGCCCATCCCTCCAACTCTTATTCCCCTAGTAAGCCTATCACTTCCAGTCAGTACCCTAGACTACATGTTGGCAAACTTTTTCTATAAAAGACTGGGTAGTAAATATTTTAGGAATTGTAGGCCATGTAGCCTCTATCTTAACTATTCTACTGTAGACAATATCTAAACAAATGGGTGTGGCTGTATTCTAATAAGGCCCCTTGGATTTGGCCTGAGGGTGGAGTTTGGCAATGGTTACCTGAGACCATATAAAGGGGAGAGAAAACTGGATGTTCTGTGAATTCTTAAGGGTACATACACACACACATATATGTATATATATTGGTGAGGGGCTTCCCTGGTAGTTCAGCTAGTAAAGAATCCCCTGCAATGCAGGAGATCTTGGTTCAATTCCTGGGTCCGGAAATTCCCCCGGAGAAAGATAGGCTACCCACACCAGTATTCTTGGGCTTCCCTGGTGGCTCATATGGTAAAGAATCCACCTGCAATGCAGGAGACCTGGGTTTGAGCCTGGGTTGGGAAGATCCCCCGGAAGAGGGCAAAGCAACCCACTCTAGTATTCTTGCCTAGAGAATCCCCATGGACAGAGGAGCCTGGTGGGCTCCATACAGTCCACAGGATCACAAAGAGTTGGGCACAACTGAGTGATTAAGCACAGCACATATTGGTGAGACTAACCCTTTGTGTTACGGACTGAATTGTGTTCCCTCACAATTCATATGCTAAAGTCATAACCCCGAAGTACCTCAGAATTTGACTGTATTGGAAATAGGACCTTTAAAGAGATAATTAAGGTAAATGAGGTCATATGGATGTGCCCTAATGAAATGACTGGTGTCCTTATAAGAAGAGATTAGAACACAAACAATGGGCTTCCCCAGTGGCTTAGTGGTAAGGAATCCACTTGCCAAGAGGAGATGTGGGTTCAATCCCTGGGTCAGGAAGATGCTCTGGAGAAGGAAATGGCAACCCACTCCAGTGTTTTTGCCTGGAGAAGTCTGTGGACAGAGGACTCTGGCAGGCTACAGTCCATGGCATCACAAAGAGATGGACATGACTGAGTGACTGAGCACTAGCTTGATGTAAGAGAAAGAGACCAAAATCACTCTAAAGTCCATCAAATGTGCACTATTTGAATAAATGTGGGGCATCTGTACAATTGCTCTGTAGCAGTGTGGAGAGATGGGGGTGAGAGGGGTTGAGAAAATTTGACTGCAAAATATTTCTGTTGAATTATTTGTAAGATGTTGCATGAAAGAGAGAAACGAAGGAAGGAAAAAGAGAAGGAAAGATCAGAAGAGAACGTTTACTAATTACATGTTTTATAAGAAATTGAATGAAATATGGATATTTATCCACTTATATTCTCAAAAATAAAATTTTGTTTTATAAGCAATTAATATTACTGTAAAAGGGAAAAGAGGAGACTGAAATGGAAACTAGACCTCTCTGAATATGCAACATTTTATAATTTAACCTAGGAACCATGTAAATTTATTTTTTTTGAACTTGGGCTTACTTTCTTTTTTATTTATTTATTTTAAATTAATTTATTTATTTTAATTGGAGGCTATTTGCTTTACAATATTGTAGTGGTTTTTGCCATACATTGACATGAATCATCCATGGGTGTACATGTGTTCCCCATCCTGAACCCCACTCCCACCTCCCTCCCCATCCCATCCCTCAGGGTCATCCCAGTGCACCAGCCCTGAGCACCCTGTCTCATGCATTGAACCTGGACTGGCGATCTATTTCATATAAAATATACATGTCTCAATGCTATTCTCTCAAATCATCCCACCCTAGCTTTCTCCCACAGAATCCAAAAGACTGTTCTTTACATCTGTGTCTCTTTTGCTGTCTTGCATTTAGGGTCATCATTACCATCTTTCTAAATTCCATATATATGCATTAGTATACTGTATTGGTGTTTTTCTTTCTGGCTTACTTCACTCTGTATAATAGGTTCCAGTTTCATCCACCTCATTAGAACTGATTCAAATGTATTCTTTTTAATGGCTGAGTAATATTCCATTGTGTATATGTACCACAGCTTTCTTATCCATTCATCTGCCGACAGACATCTAGGTTGCTTCCATGTCCTGGCTATTGTAAACAGTGCTGTGATGAACATTGGGGTACACGTGTCTCTTTCAATTCTGGTTTCCTCAGTGTGTATGCCCAGCAGTGGGATTGCTGGGTGATATGGAAGTTCTATTTCCAGTTTTTTAAGGAATCTCCACACTCTTCTCCCAGAGAAGGCAATGGCACCCCACTCCAGTACTCTTGCCTGGAAAATCCCATTGATGGAGGAGCCTGGTAGGCTGCAGTCCATGAGGTCGCTAAGAGTCGGACACAACTGAGCGACTTCACTTTCACTTTTCATTTTCATGCATTGGAGAAGGAAATGGCAACCCACTCCAGTGTTCTTGCCTGGAGAATCCCAGGAACAGAGGAGCCTGGTAGGAGGCCGTCTATGGGGTCTCACAGAGTCAGACACAACTGAAGTGACTTAGCAGCAACAGCAGCAGCACACTCTTCTCCATAGTGGCTGTACTAGTTTACATTCCCACCAACAGTGTAAGCAAGGAACCATGTAAATTTAAAAACAAAAAATTGTATCAAAAAGTTTAAAAATATATACGAAATTGAAAGAAATGACCTGTGTATCAAGTTGGTGGCATAATCCCAGGGAGAGGAATTATATTATTTCAAGTAACTTTAAAACATAGTACTTTGACTGAATAACCTTGATGAGTTATATTCCAAAGACAAAAATAATATCAAAGTCATCTTAAAATTTTATTTAGTAGATTTATTGTTAATATTAAATCTCATATAGTTATTTTGCAATTACATACACACATAACAACACATACCCAAATACATACATATATGTATATCACACACACACACACACACACACACACACACACACACATATAAGAAGAGAAGTCGCTCAGTCATGTCCGACTCTTTGCAACCCCATGGACTGTAGCCTACCAGGCTCCTCTGGGATTTTTCCAGGCAAGAGTACTGGATTGGGTTGCTATTTCCTTCTCCATGGGATCTTCCCGACCCAGGGATTGAACCCAGGTCTCCGGCACTGCAGGCAGACGCTTTACCATCTGAGCCACCAGGGAAGCTCACATATATATATACACACACAGTTTAGCCATGTGAAATTGCTACTATTCTATAACTATTGATCTATAAACCTATTACTTTAAGATGCCTCAGCCTTTATATATATCTATGATGAAGAAGGCATCACCGACTTAATGGGCATGAGTTTGAGCAAATTCTGGGAGATAGTGAAGAAAAGAGAAGCCTGGCATGCTGCAGTCCATGGGGTCTCAAAGAATCAACACAACTTAGCACCTGCACAACAACATGCAGAAGAAGAAAAAAGTGAAGAAAACATCTGTTCGGATAGATCAGCTGAGATAAGGACTGAGAACTGTCCATTGGTTTTAGAGATATTAGAGGTTGCTGGTAAGAACTTGATAGATATGTTCTTCTTGGAGTGGTGGAGGTGTAAAATCAAATGAATTAGTTCTAAGAAGAAATTAGAGGAGCGGTAAGCACAGGCAATTTTTTGGGAAAAGTTTTGCTGCCACAGAGAGCATAGAAATGGGGTCATATCTACTCTGGGAAAGAGCATCAGGGGACATTTTTATGAGATGAGAGATCATGCAGCAGGTTTGTGTGCTGATCAGAATGATCTGATGAAGAGAGAAAAACTGATGAAGTAGGCTAGATTGAAGATAATTTCTAGAAAAATGCTTTTGAGGAGTTAAGAGGTATGCTTGAAATGGGCCACTTCTGACAGAGGTGAGACCCCTCTGGGATGCAGCGGCTGCTGGGTTTGTGACAGCATGGCCAAGACCCTCCCACAACTGAGCTCCAGTCTAAGGCTCTTACTGGATTCTCCTTCCTCTTCCTTCCACCTTACAGATGTTAGGTCTACACTGAGGCCTGAAGTCTTCCCTTGACTTCTCTCACTCAGTCACACTTGATCTTTCACATGCAGTTCTCCAAAAGATTTTGTGCACTTCAGATCTTGTCTTGATGTGTGCTTCTTGGAGAACCCAGATTGACTCACCTAGTAGAGTTGTCAATAGTGCTTCATGAAATAGCCATTAGATAAATTTTTTCCTAATTCTCCTACAGAAATCCAGTATTATATATCCTTTATTTTACATTAGTTTGGTAAATTAATTTTCCTAGCACATTATCTATTTCACCCCAATTTATGTATAATTGAGCAAAATAGCATCCTATGATACTTTTAATTTCCTCACCTATTTCTTATTTATTCTTATTTACTTATTTCTTACAAGTAATTACTTAAGTACTTAAGAAATTTACTTATTTCTTATTTACTTTCCCCCCTTTTCTTGATTTGGTTAATGCAAAAGTTAGCTACTTAATTATTCCTAATAGATACTTTTAAAAAATTAAAGTGTAGTTGATTTTTAATACTTTGTTAGTTTCAGGTGTACAACAGAGTGATTCAGTTATATGTGTTCTTTTCTATTACAGGTTGTTGCAACATACTGAATATATTTCCCTGTGCTATACAGTAAATCCTTGTTCTTTATTTTATATATAGTAATTTGTCTATGTCAGTCCCAAATTCCTAATTTATCCCTCACCTCAACCTTTCCTCTTTGGTAACCATAAGATTGCTTTCTATGATTGTGAATCTGTTTCTGTTTTGTAAATATATTCATTTCTATTATTTTTTAGATTCCACATATACAGTGATATGGGCTTCCCTGGTGGCTCAGAGATTAAAGCATCTGCCTCCAATGTGGGAAACCTGGGTTCGATCCCTGGGTCGGGAAGATCCCCTGGAGAAGGAAATGGCAACCCACTCCAGTATTCTTGCCTGGAGAATCCCATGGATGGAGGAGCTTGGTAGGCTACAGTCCATGGGGTCGCAAAGAGTCGGATACGACTGAGTGACTTCACTTTCACTATGGAGTGGTATCATATTTGCCTTTCTCTGTCTGACTTCCCTTAGGATGATAATCACTAGGTCCATCCATGTTACTGCAAATGGCAGTATTTCATTCTTTTTTATGACTTATTAATAGTCCATTATATATATTTAACACATCTTCTTTATCCATTCTGTTGTTGAACAGTTAGGTTGCTTCCCTGTCTTGACAATTATAAACAGTGCTGCTATGAGCATTGGGGTACATGTCTCTTTTCGAATTACAGTTTTCATCTTTTCTGGATATATGCCCGTACTGGACTTGCTGGATCATATGATACCTCTATTTATAGCTTTTTAAGAAACCTCCATCCTATTCTCCATAGTGGCTGCACCAATTTAAATTTCCACCAGCAGTATAAAAGGGTTCCCTTCTCTCCATACCCTCTCCACCATTTATTATTTGTAGACTTTTTGATGATGATCATTCTGACCAGAGTGAGGTGATATCTCATTGTAGTTGTCAGTCTGGATATATAATTTTCAATGATTATTTTCTAGATACTCTTACTTTTCCATTAGTATTTCTTTTTTGGCTCAACTAATATATGAAAATATGTAAAAATTTTAGTAGATAAAAGAGTTTTTTAGTTTCTGGGGTTTGTTATTAACATCTTGATGTATTCTCATTAGAGACTGTTAATCATTTATTCTATTTCTACATTTTGCAGTTGTTGAGATTTTCTTTGTGACTAACATATTACTGATTTTTAAGAATATTTTAAGATTTTTTTAAGATTGGGTTATTTGAAAAGAATTTGTATTGTCTTCTTTAATAATACATAATTTGGTTCACTTTATATTTTGTTAAATATTCTATTTTCATATACTATTTCTTTAGAGATTTTTTGGTCTTTTTGGTCTTTTATAGACCAAGAAATGTAAATTATCATCTCCCGTCACCAGTGTTAGTCTGTCTCATTTTTCTTTTACTATTTGTAGTATTTGCCTTATGAATATTTTTGCCATGTTATCTGATGTATCAGTTCAGTTGCTCAGTCGTGTCCAACCCTTTGCGACACCAGGGGCTGCAGCACACCAGGTTTCCCTGTCCATCACCAACTCCTATTCATAAGTGTTACAACTTCATTGTGAATTTTGCCATTTATTTTTTAAATAATTTCTTTTATTTTTGGCTGTGCTGGGTCTTCATTGATGTGTGGGCTTTTCTCTAGTTGCAGTGAGTGGGAACTATGTTAGGATCCACAAGGGGCTCATAGCATATTATTTAAAATGGCCCATTGTGGTCACCTGACAAACAAGGGATGAATTCACAGTGGCCACATTGCTCTGGTGGCATCCTGCTTTTTCCTTAAGGTGATATCCTGTTTTTCCCTGCTGGTGCCAGTTTCTCAAGACCACGTGACCACCCAAACCATGAGACCCCTCCAACTACATGATCAGAAGACCCCAGCTGCAGGCTAAAGATAAGCAAAGGCCCCCTCCCTTCGGGGCACAATTTCCCATCAATAGGGTATAAGAAGGGTTGGCTGTAAAGGGTGAGCACTGGTTTCTCTCTAAAGTCAGTCACTTTCTTCCTATAATAAATCTTTCTCTGCCTGAATGCCTGGTTCACTCTTTTTTTCCTCCGTGTTCGCCTTACAGACTACTCTCTAGTTGTGGAACATAGACTTCTCATTGTAGTGATTTCTCTTATTGCAGAGAACGGGTTACAGGGTGTGGGCTTTCAGTAGTTGTGGCTCCAAGGCTCTTGAGCACAGGCTCAGTAGTTGTGGTGCACAGGCTTAGTTGCTGCATGGCATGTGGGATCTTCCTGGATAAGGGGTTGAACCTGTATCTCCTGAACTGGCAGGCAGATTCTTTAGCACTGAACCACCAGGGAAGTCCCCATTTGTTTTTATAAAGTGTACTTCTTTGTCTCCTTTGAAACTTGTGACCTGAACTCCAGTTAAACTAATATATTAAGAATAGTATTCCAATTATTTTTATTTGCATTTATTTATATAATTTTGCCATCCATTTATTAGTTAATTTTGTGGAGCCTCAGCTGAACAGATCAATTAAACATAATTATTGGTTTATAATGAATTATCATCACTGATTCATGCTTGGCCTTCATTTGTCTGTTTATTACATAATAAATAGCCAGGAATTTATCACTCAAGCCAATCCAACAAGACATCCTTAACATTAGCTTATTATTCACAAGCTCCTTCTCTATTGCCTTCCCCTGCTTCCATACTCCCCTCCTACCCTCAGGTGTTCACTATCCAAAATTTGGTATTTATTATACTCTTACTTTAAACATATATTATTTAGTTTTGATTTCTTTTGAACCTTAACAAAGGACATTAAGCTTTTTGAGATTGTGGATTCAGGGAGACATGAACAAACTGCCAGCCATTGTTAACAATCTACCTATTGGTAGGTCATGTGGTATGTGAATGTAAGGTTCACTGAGGTGTTGTGTTAGAATCCCCGTGGCTCAGATGGTAAATAATCCTCCTGCAATGCAGGAGACCTGGGTTCAATCCCTGGGTTGGGAAGATCCCCTGGAGGAGGGCATGCCAACCCACTCCAGTATTCTTGCCTGGAGAATCCCCAGGGACAGAGGAGCCTGGCAGGCTACAGTCCATGGGGTCGCAGAGTCAGACATGACTGAGCGACTAAGCACAGCACAATGGATTCAGAGTCAGCCTGAACTATTTAAGCTATTTCATGTTGGAAGATGTAGAGATTTACTTAGATAACCTTTGTTAATGGAATATTAACAAAGGTTATCTGAGTAGTGGCAATATCTGCTTAGAGGTACTGGTAAATAAATGAAAGATAATTCTGGATAAGACAAATGACTAGTGATGGTACTATGTTATTTCCCCTTCTCTGATTTTCTGACACTTTTGTGATTCGGCTATTTCCTTGTTACTGTCAATCAATTGGTTATAGTTTGGAGTGACACTTGGATGAACTCCAATATTCACCAGCTGCTGTGGGGACTAATATTAGGTGGAGTCTTTGTGCCTTGTCACCCTTGACTATTGGTAAATTATTAGGTGACTGTTACTGAGTCAAATCTTCATCACTAATTCAGGCCAGCCTAAAAAGTCATTTAAATATATATCTTTGTGTAGGGGGATCCCATTGGATGACACTAGCCAATATTATCTTCTCTACCCTTACCCTAACTCTTTCACATTGTTCCACTCCCACTGAGTCCTCTGAGTTTAATGAGGCATTTAATTATTTGCTCTAGGGAAGGTAGGACACAAAAGATCTCAGAAACAACAAAAGAATCAATTGAGTTTCTAGACAAGTTTTTAAAACTGTTTTATTTATGTGCAGAGTTGTTTTTTTTTTTTTTAACTTGAGGTATAGATGACATACAATATTAGTTTTACATGTATAACAAAATTATTTGCCAATTGTATACATTGCAAAATGATCCCCACAAGTCTGGTTACCATCTATCACCATACAAAGTTAACAAAATATTATTTACTGTATTCCCATGCTGTACTTTATATCTCCACGTCTTAGGGTTTGTATTTCCCAATTCCCTTCTCTCATTTTGCCCTTCCTCCCTTCCCTCTAGACTTCCCTGGTGGCTCAGATGGTAAAGCGTCTGTCTACAATGCGGGAGACCTGGGTTCGATCCCTGGGTTGGGAAGATCCCCTGGAGAAGGAAATGGCAATCCACTCCAGGACTATTGCCTGGAAAATCCCATGGACAGAGGAGCCTGGTAGGCTACAGTCCATGGGGTCGCAAAGAGTCAGACATGACTGAGCGACTTCACTCACTCACTCCCTTCCCTCTGGCAACCACTAATTTTTTTCTATGCCTGTGAGTCTAGGTTTTATTCTATGTGTTTATTTTTTAGATTCCACATACGGATGAAATCATGCAATATTTGTCTTTCTCTGTCTGACTTATTTCAATAAACATGATACCGAGGCACAGATTCTTGATTATCAAGACCTGAGTATTTTGAGAGAGAAGCATGAGGATTTTGTTGCTTTGTTTTGCTTCATTTTACATCTGGAAGCTTAGCATCAGAGTCAGGACTTAAATTTACTTTAGCATCATGGATAAGAGCAAAGATAAAAGAGCTAGACTACATCATCCTTAGGAAAAAGACTGGGAAGGGTTAATGAGGGTATAAATGCTTTAAGGGGAATATTGCTGGGGCACCTGATACAAGGTACTCTCATTAGCAGGAGGAAGAGTTGGCATTGGAGAAGGCAATGGCACCCCACTCCAGTACTCTTGCCTGGAAAATCCCATGGACGGAGGAGCCTGGTAGGCTGCAGTCCATGGGGTCACTAAGAGTCAAACACGACTGAACGACTTCACTTCCACTTTTCACTTTCATGCAGTGGAGAAGGAAATGGCAACCCACTCCAGTGTTCTTGCCTGGAGAATCCCAGGGACAGGGGAGCCTGGTGGGCTGCCGTCTATGGGGTCGCACAGAGTCGGACACGACTGAAGCGACTTAGCAGCAGCAGCAGAGTTGGCATTTGCAGACTCTCTCCCTAGTTCTGGGTCTCCTCCTCATGATTTCACACCTACAGCAGCTGGTCAAGCATTTAATCAGTCCCAGGAGGGCATCCTCCCTTTTAAAGGTCCGGGAATGTTTTAGCATGGGGCTTAGAACAGCCAGAGGAGACTTTTTCCTGTTTGCCCTGGGAAGCACTGAAGGAAACAAGACTGTGTTTTCCTGAGATGACCAGGAGAGTGGTGAAACTCTTTAACAAGTGAAAACAAGGGTGAATTTGTATGGATAGACTTTGGTCTATTATTACGGATGTCTTTCTACCCCATGTGACCCTAAGCATGATATTCATGCCTACTGATTATCCTAGGTTTTCTCAAGTATAATATATAATCATAATGTGTAATATATAACTGTGCTTACCTTCAATTTTAGGTTATATTTGAACTGATCCAGGTACAAAGAAGGTAATGTACTGAAACCGTTTACCTCAGACTGGGACTCGAACCCAGCCAAAACCCTGCTTGGGACTTGAACCCACGTGGCTGGGACTCAAACCCAGCCAAAACCCTGCTTGGGACTTGAACCCACGTCGCTGGGACTCAAACCCAGCCAAAACCCATGGTACCTGGTTTCAGGACTTAACGAAGTTCTGATGTCTCATTGTAGAAAGAATTCAGAGAGAGACAAAGTGATGGGCAAGAAGTAGATTTATTCAGATTTAGAGAGAAGTACACTCCACAGACAGCGTGTGAGCCATCGCAGAGGGCAAACGTGTTGCAAAATGTGGTGTGGTTAGTTTTCATAGGCCCATGTGCTAATGAGTGGGAGGATTATTCCATCTGTTTTGGAGATGGGGTGGACATTTCCAGGAATTGGGCCACTGTGCACTCCTTGGTCTTTTGAGAGTGGCTTGGAACTGTCATGGCACCTCTGGGTGGGTCTTTTCGCTTGCTCATTGAAGATCAAGTCTAGTCTTGTCTGCCGTCTTGGTCCCATTTGATTCTAATCACTGGTTTACGTTGTGTCCTTAGGTTATGTCATTCTTTCAAAATTTATGCCCTGCTCCTTTCCCCACTGTTAGAGTACCAGTCAGTCATTTTCAGCTCACTGACTCGTCTTTGCTGCTTGTGTGTAACTTGCTAGAGGCACTTGACTTCACTTTTAAAAATAAATATATCTTCAAATGTGTACATTCTTTGTACTCAGGTGATTTTTTAACTTTTCAAGTCACATAATTTGGTGCTGACTAGTTTCTTATGAAGACCCTACTGGTAAAACAATCTCCAGTTGCCTTATACATTTTCTTGGTGAACTGTTCCCCTCACCACCCCAAGGAACTGGTTCAGGATGATTCAGTATATAAAACTGGAAAATACTGATAAAACTGTCTTAATAGAAATGTTTTCATAGAGATATATAAAGTATAACAATGTTTTCAATTAAAATATATGAAGTTTCCATTTATGAGAGATTTGGTAGCAGCAAAAAGTCAGTCTCTTTTCCATGAATTCTATTAATAGAGCAAAAAGTTACATACCCCACACCCTCCATGGGCTGTTTTACCCCAGCTATTCATTGAAATAGGCTGTTAAATTGTACACAACTTAATCCATAAAGTCTCCAGCTTTATGCACATTGGAGGTTTGATTTTTAAAAAAATGTTAAAACTTAAAATACAGTACTGTTGAGGAAAAATTAATCAGTTTATCTAAGAAAGAAATGGAAAATTTTATTTGAGTCAAATTGAGAGTTATTACTTGGAAACGGGCTTCTCTGGTGGCTCTGAGGGTAAAGTGTCTGCCTGCAATATGGGAGACCTGGGTTTGATCCCTGGGTCAGGAAGATCCCCTGGAGAAGAAAATGGCAACCCACTCCAGTATTCTTGCCTGGAAAATTCCATGGACGGAGAAGCCTGGTAGGCACCTGGGAACAGGCTCTCAGAAAGTTCTGAGAAGTCTTCCACTGGTTGAGGATCAATGCACAGTTATATAAATACTGAGACAGAGGGCTGTACATTAAATGATGTATTATTGACAGTTTACACAGTCTAGTGAGTAATGGGTTATGAGTCATCATGGCCTCTCACAAGATTAAAAAGAAATGTTATCTTTAAGGAGTTATCCTGTTGTTGCTGGGAGAATGTTGCTCTTTATAAGCAGGTATTTCTGTTGATGGGGGAGGCTTGATCAATGCATAATGTAGATACACAATGCACAGTGCAGGGAGAGAGTAGGCCAAAGGGCACAGAACATTTTTTTTTTATGTTTAAATTTTTCTTGTCTTGTCATAAAATATGAATTTATTTCACACTATTAATGCATATAATAAAATATAAGGTCATTTTAATCTTATTGTACATTCTGAGTAATCACCCAGAGAATTTATATATATATATATATATATATATATATATATATATAAACTAAGGACTTCCCTGGTGGTGCAGTGGATAAGATTCCATGATTCCAGTTCAGGAGGGTGGGTTCGATCCCTGGTCAGGGACTTAAGATCCCACATGCTGTATGGCATGGCCCCCAAAATAAAAAGTATAGAAATAACTGATGTGGGGAAGTAAAACTTGCCACCTCAAAATGTCTCTTTGGCATGCAGATGTTTTTGCAGCTGAAAACAGTCCAGACCCAAAAAACTAAGGAGGACGTTTTGACCTTCCCCCTAAACTTCCTAAATCCCCTGGAGAAGGAAATGGCAACCCATTCCAGTGTTCTTTCCTGGGAAATCCCATGGACAGAGTATTGCAGAAACCAGTATTCGGAAACCAAGCACCACACTCGGAGAGTTGGAGAACTCAGGTTTATTATGCTGGCGCACCCAGAGGAGTTAACACTCCAAGCTCTGAGCCCCGAACAAGGGGGTTACAGAGTGTTTTATACACGGACAGGCATGATTAAGTGGGTTTGTGGGTTTGCAGGGGCTAGGGCAATTGCAAAGAGCAGGACAAGGGTGAGTGAGATAAGCTCCAGTTCCTACTATTGTGAGTCCCTACTTTCTGAGACCTACATGATCTAGACTTTGCAAGGAGCAAGCTGGGTTACAGAGGCAGAAGGAGCAGGAGGTTATGTAAAATTGTAACTTTTCCTCTTCATTCCCCCTTCTTGATGCTTCTATCACTCATTGTAGAAAGCATCATCTCATGTTTTGGTAGGACATTCAGAGCTCCCCATTGTTTAGGGGGCTATATTGAGCTATTACCATTTGTAACTTTATGGATTTAATCCCAGAGATTATGAACTGGTAATTGCATTGAGAATACAAGGGCAAACAAGAACACTGCAAAGAGCATGAAGAGAGGACCTGTTAAAGGGAGAAGCCGTGATGTCCAGCTCTAGATTTGTTTGAATTACCCCAGGAATTAGCTAGTTTCTCTCTCCTTTTTATGATTTGTTTCCTTAGCTGTTGGGCCATGTCCCTGACTACTTCTGATTATTTTACATAAAACCATCATTGTTCCTTCAAGAAGAGGCAGAGTCCTCCCTCTTCAGCTGTCAGTAGGTCTAGCCCTCTCCTGTTCTGTAAAACCACCTCAGCCAGGGAGTCGAGTTGGTCCTTGTAATGAAGAGCACAGCAATACTATCGATTAGGGATAGAGGCCAGGGTTGACAATGAAAATCCATCAATATTTTGATAGCCGGATCCTCAAGCTTTTGCCATGCATCGACCAGCCAGCTGCTGGATTGTGGCCGTTGCAAAGCTGAAGAATCCTCAAGCTTCTGCTGTGCGTTGACTAGTCAGCTTCTGGAGTGACTAGAGCAGGGCTCAGCGTCCTTCATGGGTGAGGGCTGTTGTCTTCGGAACTGGACCTTGAGGAGGTTTTTGAGGTCCCGAACTGCTTTTCAGGTGTCCTCCTCACAAGAAGCTGCTGCTTTCTTGACTCTGGTGTGGTGGATCCAAGGGATGACACCTATAACTTTTATCAGCAGTAGGGGTTGCCAGGATGACCATGTGAGGGCCTGTCCAAAGTGGCTGAAGTTATTCCTTTTTTCAATCTTTAACCCATATCTCATCTCCTGGCTGATAGGGATGAACCCAATTGCCCAAAGGAATGGGTGTCCTTTCTAAGGTTTCTCAGGTGATATGGTGGAAGACTTTTCCCAGGGCCTGGAGGTGTTGGGACATCTCCAGGTCAGCTAGTTGTTGGTGGTCTCCCTTGAGCTTTTCTATCACTGGCGATGGTCTCTCATATTAGATCTCAAAGGGAGAATAGCCTGAGGACCTTGGGGTGCATTTATAGAGGGAGATGAGAGTCCACAGAATGATGAAGCAGCTTGTTCTAACACTGTGGGGGATATTGTTGTTGTACTACTACTTAGAGAAATAAACTCAACAAGAAAGTTAAAGATATATGGCCCAAAGATTAATAGATGTAGGAAAACTGCTGAGGGGCTAGCCAGGAGAACCTGGTCCAGACATTGATTCGTGACATTAGTTTTTCTAGGCATAAGAAGATACAAGAATTTGGACTCATAAAAATCTTTACCTGAAAACATCTGACTATCTGAAGGCCTGTTTTTCTGGAGTTTTCCCAGAGCACCCAATGCATGGCAGAAGCTTGATTTTATTTTTTTGTCTCCACCCTGAACTCCTTTCAAGGGGGTGTTGAAGGTCAGCATCTTGTAGTAGTCATGATTTAATCTTTGTAGAGGCAGCTGGCAAGGGCCAACTTCCAGTCAGCAGGGACCCTTCACAGCCACATATTTGCCCATGTTTTAGGGGCATTTCATGGTCATTGTTTCTCACAGGGCTGGGAAGACTCACTCCCACTCTGACACACCACTCAATGTGTTGTCACTAGACCAGGCCTTGGAAGTAGCAAAAGTCTCTGGACCATACCTGTCTTACTAGCCTCTTGGTTCAGGAAAATATTTCCTCTTGTTTCTTTTTTTTCATATCTAGAGTTGCATTATTACAATTATTGATCTCATATGCAACTGTATATCGGCATTTTATCACAGGCTCAGTCACACGTTTGGTAATGTAAGAAATAATCTTCTGAAGCAATCTACACAGAAAATAGTATAGCTAGCAGTTATTAATAAGGTCATAAGGAAGAATTTATGTCCAGAACTTTCATTGGGTATAGCCCCGTATACCCCAGATCATCTGACTCAGTTAAATGGTTATAGCCAAGTGTTAATCTCCTGGTTGTACATCATGGAGCATCTGACCTTTATCCAAAGACTGGTTACTGAGATAAGCTTTAGAAACAATCTTAGAGTGTCCTTTTTATAACTTAATTAAACTTTTTGCAATATAAAATATAACAAGGAACTATCTCAAAAGTGAGTCTTAGTAAGCACAGACCTTAGTTAACAAAATTAGAACTTAATATTCAGTGAAACATAATAGATATATATTTTTGAGAACTTATTGTGAGGGCATTAACACTGTAGCCAGGTAAGGTTTTAACCCATCAAATAAAAATGAGGTCTGTCAGGGAGCCGGGAAAAGCCAAGCAGCCATCTTGGATTTCCCATAGCCCTGGCTCTTTGATTTTCAGCTGTTGTTTCTCTATTTTTAATTTCCTGATTTAGGAGTAGACTATTGCCATATTTTAAGGACATCAGGATAGCAAAAGTCTAACTGTGAGGTCTAACTATTTTTTGTTGTTGTTGAAGCAGAAAGACCTTTGTCTACATGTACCATAATCTTAAATAATGTTTATTTACTTTATCAAAATAACAAAAAGATTTTAAAAACAAATATAAATCACTTAAAGGGCAAGGAAATTCATAATCTGTTATCGAAAGCTGCATTTTAAGAAAACTTTGTTCTCTAAATAGAGAGAAGACCAAATTTCAGTCTGGTACCAGCTTACTGTTAATAACAAAATTTGTTTATCTGCTTAACCTTAGAAAGTCTTTTCTATAATCTTGAAGAACTAGCAGTGTTTCTCTAAAGACATGAGAGTAAAACCATAGAAGGCATGTTTAAAATCTGATTCTATTGCAATTGATAAAGAAACATGATCATAACACGTTAATATGATAACTAGAATTATAATTGACCATATTTTATGAGGGCATATCAGATCTATATGAATTTTACACAATTTTAGAATATATATATTAGTAACATCAACCATACAGTGTAATCTGAAAAGATTTATCACCCCTTCAACAGTACTTCCCATGTAATTTAACATGTCCAGTGAACCCAGGAAGCTTAATAGCTCTTTGGGATGTCTCAGGGGCCCTCTGAATCATCCCAAAGTTAGCTAGAAGTCAAGTTATTTAGGAAGTTTTGTCAATAAATATCAAAAGGGTTTATAACACTCAGGTAGGATCATATAAGTCACTGTGAAATAATAGTTATTCACTTAGCCAAAAGCAGAGACATTACTTTGCCAACAAAGGTCCGTCTAGTCAAGGCTATGGTTTTTCCTGTGGTCATGTATGGATGTGAGAGTTAGACTGTGAAGAAGGCTGAGCGCCGAAGAATTGATGCTTTTGAACTGTGGTGTTGGAGAAGACTCTTGAGAGTCCCTTGGACTGCAAGGAGATCCAACCAGTCCATTCTGAAGGAGATCAGCCTTGGGATTTTCTTGGAAGGAATGATGCTAAAGCTGAAACTCCAGTACTTTGGCCACCTCATGCGAAGAGTTGACTCATTGGAAAAGACTCTGATGCTGGGAGGGATTGGGGGCAAGAGGAGAAGGGGACGACAGAGGATGAGATGGCTGGATGGCATCACTGACTTGATGGACGTGAGTCTGAGTGAACTCCGGGAGTTGGTGATGGACAGGGAGGCCTGGTGTGCTGTGCTTCATGGGGTCGCAAAGAGTCGGACACGACTGAGCGACTGAACTGAACTGAACAAGATTTTAAAGGTAAATATAGAACAGATCAATTAAGAGGTAAATAAACTTAAATCTATTATTAAAAGCAGTTCAACATCTGAAGAAAGTATGTCCTTTTAACAGAGAGAAAGGCCAAATTCAAGTTTTACACCAGCTTACTTTAAACTCATTTAGGTAAACTTAAATTTATTTTAAACTTAGTTAATCCTAACCATGCAAAAAACTTTTTAGGATCCACTTTCCACAAACCTTTTAATCACTTTCTGTAACAGCCACCTGTAAATCAGACCTACTTTCTTTTCTCTTTATAAAACATAATTTTATTTTTATATCTTCTTTATTAAAAACATACATCTTACTTATTTATTAGATTAGCAAACAAGCATTAATACTAGATTTTAAATATTGAATATTTCCCAGTTTACATGCATCTGAAATTTATTTAGGTTAATTTATCTTGTATTTAGAATTGTTTGATTTGTAAGCACTTACTTTTTTAGGCCAATTAAATTAAAATACATTTACAACTTCAACAATATTATCAGAAAACAAACAAACAAACAAAGAAAAAACAGAAGACATACACTGAGACATACATAAATCCAGACAGACAGACAGAGATCTTACAGTTTTCTGTTTGAGATTTAAAATATCTCTTTGACACCCCCCCCCTTTTTTTTTTTGCTTTAAGTTCTAATTTGCCCAAGACTGAGGTCTCATGCAAAGTGGGCTGTATATTTCAAGGGCATGGAAAAGGTTAACTTCAAGCTTTTTCCTAGGCAGGCGTTTTAACAAGCTAGTTGTTTTTAACTGTGTATGTAAAAGAATTGGCTTTGCAGTTTCCAAAAAGATTTTCTCTCACTCTGTTCAATCAGCAATCATGCACTCACAATCATTTAGAGGCTATCACAATGCCTCCCTTCTCCAGAGTCGCCAGGTTTGCTTAAGTGTTGCTCCCTTCCTGGGAGCCCCAAGGAGGTTATGAGGCACGATGCCTCCCTTCCTCCCGAGTCCCCAGTTCTCCCTATCTGATGCTCCCTTCCTGGGAGCCCAAGGAGGTGATCAGTCTCCTTTTCTACCTGTTGGGGTATGTCCTGACTGGGGACTGGCCCCAGAGCCTTACCTTATCCTGTGGCCATTCCTGGTGAGTTGGTCCATCCCTCCAATAAGTCTGGTTGGGGCTTGGCCATCCAGAGGGTCAGAATACCAGTTTGAAAGAGAACCCAGAATACCATCAGCTGGCACGCCTTCTCGTTCTCCTCGGGGTTCCTTTGCTCCAGCCAGGCGGAGCCACCAGTATGGTGGCTCAAGGGGCTGGCGTGGTTGGAATCTCGCTGGGGCCTCCAGAAATGTTGCAGAAACCAGTACTCAAGAAACCAAGCACCACACTCAGAGAGTTGGAGAATTCAGGTTTATTATGCCGGTGCACCCAGAGGAGTTAACACTCCAAGCTCTGAGCCCTGAACAAAGGGGTTACAGAGTGTTTTATACACGGACAGGCATGATTAAGCAGGTTTGCAGGTTTACAGGGGCTAGGGTGATTGCAAAGAGCAGGACAAGGGTGAGTGAGATAAGCTCCAGTTCCTACTATTGTTACCCTGCTTATTTAACTTATATGCAGAGTACATCATGCGAAATGCCAGGCTGGCTGGAAGAAATATCAATAACCTCAAATATGCAGATGACACCACCCTTATGGCAGAAAGCAAAGAACTAAAGAGCCTCTTGATGAAAGTGAAGGAGGAGAGAGAAAAAGTTGGCTTAAAACTCAACATTCAGAAAACTAAGATCATGGCGTCTGGTCTCATCACTTTATGGCAAATAGATGGGGAAACAGTGAAAACAGTGAGAGACTTTATTTTAGGGGGCTCCAGAATCACTGCAGATTGTGACTGCTTCCATGAAATTAAAAGGCCTTTGCTCCTTGGAAGAAAAGTTATGACCAACCTAGACAGCATATTAAAAAGTAGAGACATTACCTTGCCCACAAAGATCTGTTTAGTCAAAGCTATGGTTTTTCCAGTAGTCATGTATGGATGTGAGAGCTGGACTATTAAGAAAGCTGAGCAATGAAGAATTGATGCTTTTGAACTGTGGTGTTGGAGAAGACTTGAGAGTCCCTTGGACTGCAAAGGGATCCAAACAGTCCATCGTAAAGGAAGTCAGCCCTGAATATTCATTGGAAGGACTGATGCAGAAGCTGAAACTCCAATACTTTGGCCACCTGATGTGAAGAAATGACTCATTTGAAAAGACCCTGATGCTGGGAAAGGTTGAAGGTAGGAGAAGGGGACAACAGAGGATTAGATGGTTAGATGGCATCACTGACTCAATGGACATGAATTTGAGTAGGATCAGGGAGTTGGTGATGGACAGGGAAGCCTGATGTGCTGCAGTCTATGGGGTCACAAAGAGTCTGATACGACTGAGCGACTGAACTGAAGTGAAGAACCTAGAAGGGTAGAGGAAAATTTCTTCGTCCTATCACTGACATACAGTATATTGTGCCATAGGTACAATTCAAGGTTCAATTGAATTCTTTTTTCTTAAAATACCTAATAAACTCATAATTATTGAAAGTTCCAATAGTCAATTCTGGGGTTTAGGTGTGGGGGATTAGTGGGTATAATGCTGGTGAATATTGATAGCATGTAATTGTCCAGAAGACCTAAGTGATCATAGAGACCTTATGGCCGCTTGTTCTGATGACCCCATGGAGAGGAAAATGAACAATTTTAGGGCCGAAGAGGAAAGAAAATCAAACTGAGAAAGAATACAAAATATTAAAGAGAAAGGGCAAGGCTGAAGCCAGTAGGGGAAGAAATAACATGAGAGAGTGTGGATGGCTAGTTGGGTAAGTGACTTAGGAATGAAGGGGAATGGAATCATAGGAAATTAGGATATGAACACTTCCTTTCCTGGATACAGTGAATTGTCATCTCACAGTAAGTAGCTCTTAAAGACAGAGGAGCTCTAATTGCCTCATTTTTTAGATGAGGTAGCTGAGTTCATAGACAAGTCATAAATATAGAACTAAAGTTGAGATTAAAAGTGGGAGCAAGTGAATCCTAGATTAGTACTCTGGGAGAGTCAGGATCCCCCCACTAGCCTTTACAGATATCAGTATAAACCATCTTTTATATCAACATTCAAAATATTTGCAATGGAAGCCAAAGGTGAGACCTGTTAGTCTGCACACATTAAAAAAGTGATATCTGTATATTAAAGTGATATCTGTATATTATGAAGAAATTTAGCATGAGAAAAAAAAATTTCCCATGAAAGGACAGTATTTCCAAGACCTTACTTTACTGCAGTGGGGCAAATTGATCAACTTGACAAGTTTTGGGGAGCAGTGGAAGGTTATTAGTATGTAGATTTTACCTGTAAGGGTGCTTAGACAAGAAAAGATTATTGGGTGCTTTTTTGTCTCCATTCTCATTGAAGAGTCGAAATATTTCACACGAGCCAATCCAATTGCATATATTGTTTGGATTATTTGTGAGGATGCTGTAGTGTTTTAAGATTCCCTGAGGCATTAGAAAGTTTATTGTTTCTTAAAAACAAAACAAGTTTAATGAAGTTTAATGTTTCTGATGAAAAGCATTAAGCTGACCATGAAGTGGGAGGAAAAAAGGTGACTATGTGGGAAACTGAACAGCTTAACATTTCTTCCGCTGCCAAACAGCTTTGTTGAAAATGGTTCATTTGGTCAAATTCATTCCTGTTATTTCCATCAGGTGCAAATAAATCTAGAACTTCTAATTTGGAACTGATTCAAGAGATAAAAATACAATGTGTGTTCTAGTTCCAGTTTAGTCATAATAAAATTCTTTGCTAATGCAAGAATAGGAGTCTATTACATAATACATATGATGTATATAGAGAAAATAGCTAATTATTTGACAAACATACCATACTTGGAATACATTTAGATGATATATCTAAACCAGTTTTCTCCCCTTATGGTAGAATGCTAAAGAGGAGGGTCTTGGACTTCCCTGGTGGTCCAGTGGTTAAGACTCCATGCTTCCAATGAGGGGGCATGGGTTCAGTCCCTGGTCAGGGAACTAAGATCCCACATGCCATGTGGTATGGCCAAAAAAAGAGAAAAAGAAAAAAGGAGAATCTCTAGAGTTCTAAAATACTTCATATAATTTTTAGTACAATAACTGTGAGACCAGAGAAGGTGGGCTTTGGGGGGCACAGTGGTGCCTAAGAAAAGACTCTTGCTCTCAAAAAAAATTTTTTTTTGTTTGTTTTTTGTTTTCATTAGCTGACATCAGGATTCTCCTCAAGTATGGTCTGAGAGAAGAGACACAAAACAAAGCAACTCAACCTTTAGCCAAATTCAATTTTTTCTGTCTCTTCCTCTCTCCCTCCTCCTTTTCCTTCCCCCGTCTTTTATATCCTTTCTCCCCATCTCTTTCATTGACTGCTGCTGCTGCTAAGCACCTCAGTCCTGTCTGACTCTGCAACCGCATAGACGGCAGTCCACCAGAGTCCTCTGTTCCTGGGCTTCTCCAGGCAAGAATACTGGAGTGGGTTGCCATTTCCTTCTCCACTGCATGCATGCATGCATGCTAAGTCGCCTCAGTCATGTCCAACTCTGTGCGACCCTATGGACAGCAGCTCACCAGGCTCCTCTGTCCACGGAATTCTCCAGGCAAGAATACTGGAATGGGTTGCCATCTCCTCCTCCCTGTCATTGACAGCTTTAAGCAAAATATGACACCCATTTTTGGAAAGGAAAATCACCCAAGTTTTGGGGTTCATTTACTTATTAGGAATGACTACAATATTTGCTTATTTTCTCTAATCATCATTAGCTTTTGTGAAATGAAAATAGTAACAGAACGTATGTCATGTAATTCTTGTGAGAATTGAATGAAATATGCAAGTTTACAACATCCAGAACGTAGTAAACCCTCAATAAACCTTCACCATTATTATTACTGGGGAAAGCCTGTTGCCCATCACTCTGTTTCTTCAGAGACTTAATTGATCTGCCTTGCTTATGAGCTTCAAAGCATTCCTGCCAAAGGTGTATTATTCTATAGTTCTGTTACATAAAGTAGTGGGAAATGAAGTTTGAACCTGGAATCAGTTTCAGATGAAAATATCTTCTCTGAAGAGCCCAGGCTGAACTGGCCTCTGATATCAACATCTCCTTGAGGCCAGAGGCCAGTTCAGCCTGGGATCCTTGAAGAACACAGTTGCATCCGTGGTGGGCTCCAGAGGGTCTACTCCTGTCTAAGTGGCCTCAAGAGGGATTTGACAGTACTAATGACAATGCTAATGACTACTGACAAGAAACTGGGAATAAAGTCTTAGATGTTTCAATGATAGTATAACTCTGCAGTACAGCCAAATTACTAGGGGAGAATTCGGGGTCAGCTTCTTTCTGATAAAATCTACTTCATCCACCCAGAGAAATGTGGCACACTTTGGGCTAGATTTAAATAGATTCTGGAATGCATACTCAGGAGAATCATTCTTCTCACTAAACTTAGATTTCTGTTGGATTTTGGTGAAATTTGACTCACTGGTATACTGGATGCATTAAATCAATGCACTGCACTCTGGAATTCATATGCTACAAATAGGTAACTTATCTTCTTTGGAAGCAAAAGTGCATTTATTTGTATGACTCTAACAGTCTTTTTAAAGATGGAGCTAGTTTGATAAATTTTTCATCCTTGAGGGCTCTGATTTTTATTTGAATCCAATTCCAAGTTGTCTAGACATCAGCAACTTAACCCTCGAACTTAATCTCACCACTTACTGAAATTCTTGCTTCTGAGGTCAAAAGAATTTAGGCAAGAAAGTGGGTTTTATGGTAAGTCTAACAGAAAGCAGCGTTATCTTTACCCTTTAGTAAGATTCTGTATTTATCTGAACACTCATATTGTTAAATCACTGGGAAAAGATACTCAAGAAACTTGCCTAAATTTGGTTTCCTTTATTTGCATTTCTGCCTCTAATCCCCATGCCCAACTCAAATGAAATCTGTCTCCCTATTCTGATAGATGAGAAGGACATGGTATGCGTGTGGATATATATTCCTCAATTGATAGGTCTTTTTCTTTGCACATTTTCTTTCCTTAACTTCCAGTGATTTCCTTCTCCTTATATTTAAAGTGAGGTTTCACAGATAACTAAAAAGCCACTTGCTATCTTTAGAGATGCTCTCATGCAGCTTCTCTTTTTGGTTAACATGAAAAAACAAACGAGGAGCTATGACCGTGTGATAACCACTCATCTATTAATTCTCCTGAGTTTTGGGGAACATTTTCACTGCCTGTGGTCATAGATGGAGGTGGAAGGGGGGAACTTCATAGGGAAAACATTTAAATAGATAAAAAGATAAAAATAACCTCAATGTGAAATTATAATATCTGTCTTATCATTTCAGTTAAATTGGAATTCACTTCTCAGTGTATCTGTGTGGTCTAGGGAATTAATAATGATAAAGAGAGAGACATCTCTCTCAGTGGCAAAACTACCATTTTCTAAGATTTTTGTTCACATTTGAACTAAAGCATGTAAATGTATATTTATGATTGCATAAATAACACTTAATGATCCTTATTTTATTAAATTCATGCTCATATAATATTATTTATTAAAGAAATTTGCAAAATGCTTCATTCAAATCTGTATTAGCATAACAGATGTATATTTATTCCAAAAAAATCATTGTTGCCCTTTAGTTTAGTTATTTATATAAATTTTTTTCATTAAGATTAAATAGAAGGACTTGGGATCAATAAAGAAAAGGTTCAGAAGCTTGAAAACATGCCTCTCTCTCTTTTTTTTTTTTTGGACCCTTCTCTATTAATTTCAATTTTAAAATGAGCATTTAGAGACACTAATAAAATTGATTCTGAATGAGGTCATATGCTCTTTACACCTTCTCTTTTTTTTTTTTTGGTTGCAATGAGTACTAGTTAAAGATATCTCCAAAGATAGGGATCTGGAAATACTGATTCACTTTTGATATTTGCCTGCACACTTTTAGAAATAGCATTTTTTAAAATGTAATATGCTTTTTATTTGCCTAATAATAGCTTAGGAACTCTTTCTGCTCAGTACTTAACCATGGTGTCAGGCTAAGCTAAGCCTCACATAGGTCTCAATATTAAAAACTTCACATTTTATCACATTACCTTTCCTGGTTGTAGTGCACAGATTTCCTGAAAATAGTTTAACTGCATTTTCCTATTCTCTCCCAAATTAAGGTCTCATTTATTCATTGCTTCATTGTGATTTCTCTTCCTTCAGAAATAACCTCTTACCTATTATTATCATGTCCCAGCAGAGATCAGGGCTTAAATAGGAAAAGCTGGCAGAGAAACTCACTTCTTCATGCTTATCTTTGTCCCCCAACTTGCAGCTAATCTGACCTTAGAAAAAGTTGGGTGCTTTTACTGATCTGCTCAAAGTGTGCTGGGTGTCTCAAACCTTTATTTTACTTAATTTTTCCAAGAAAGTGATGCTTGCAAAATTTGTTTGCCAACATAGAGTCTTGTGTGTGACTTTCATCAGGCATCAGATGAAGCAGTCATACTCAGCTCTATGCTGTTTGCTTGGCTACCTGGATGAGTTACATCAGATCATGTTAAGATGGCAGCAAAGGCCCTTGATTAATCTGCTGTTCTGAATGAACTCTTGGATATGTGGAGAATGATCTTACTCAGATTCTCCCACTTCACTTCACATTGCCTTTCCTATAAATATCAATGGCCCTCAGTTGCCTTAGTATCCCTAAAAGTTCATATTAATTCCAAATCCATAGAACAGTGGCTCTAAAAGTGTGGTCCCTGGATGAGCAACATCAGTGTCACCTGAGTACTTGCTAGAAATGCGAGTTCTCAGGTTCCCCCCTCAATTGAATTCCCGGGAGACGGGTCCAGTAATTTGTGTTCTAACAAGCCCTATGTGTTTGGAAATCATTCTCGGGTCTTAGGCTTTTTATTACCGACATTGCACAGCATGATATCTACAGAGACTAGGAACTCAGTGCTATATACAATGGGAATTCAACTGCAATGCTGACTTGAATTCTTCATTCCTCCCTTACATTCATGCCCTTTTATCATAAGAACATGGAGTTCCTCTTACTAAAGATGCATAGTCCCACCCCTTGAATCTATACTGATTAAATTTTGATCAGTCCATAGTATATGCTGAAAATGATTATGGACAAGTTCTGAGCTTTAGTCTCTAGAGCCTTTGCATATTACCACTTGCTCTCTTTTGTACCTTAGCCATTGTCATAAGAATATGCTTGTATTAACCTTCTAGATGATGAGAGAAATGCAGACTATGCCTAGTTCCTCCAGTTATCCAAACTGGAAAGAGTTTAGATCAACTGATAACCAGCTGATCCTCAGACAAGGTCAGCAGATAATTCCAGGCATGTGTAGGCTATTGAGGTTTTATGGTATTTGCTATGAAGTGTTATTGTGGCAAGAAATAATCGATGTCTATGTATGTACAGTGAATTAAGAAATCTAAACTTCTATAGTTGTCTAGTCCAGGCTTCCCCAAACGTGGTCCAAGTCTTTGCTTCTTACCGCCTCCCACTGAAAGGGTCTGACCTAAACTTGTATGCTAGATTTACAGGTAATTTTTACAGTGCCATTCCTGTAGCTTTCCTTTCAGACAAAATGCTTTCCTTTCAGAGTCAGATTGATGTCAGCTGATTGCCGTTCTAGAGAATGGGCTGTTTTAAGCTCATGAAAGACATGAAGACAATACATCTGACTCAATATTATTTTGACATTCTCAGTCATCTAAAAATATCAGAACATAATTCATAAAGAAGCAACACAAGCCAAGTACCATGGAATAAGAAATTTCCTTGCTTCAGTTTGCATCATGAGAAATATCTCATTGTAAAGATCTCTAGGCCTATCATTTTGTTGAGAGGCAAATTGGGATTCGGCTATAATTCTTCAGCTAACTTTAAAGATATGTGATAATTTTTAAATTCACTCATCCATGACTTAGCTTTCATCCATTTGGCTTTTATTTCTTGGTCTTCTTACAGTCACAGCTACTGAACTGAAATCTGTCTTCTTTCTGAGTAATACTTTTCAAATTATAACAATGACATATCTTGAATAGTACCTTCTAAAGCAGACAGAAATGCATTTTTATCCAGCTTTCACCTCACATTCAGAGAGACATCTATTTTCTAATTAAACTCTACATTTATCTTTTCTAAGATTGACAGAGCTCATCATTACAGATTGAATATTTATTATGAAATTGTATCAATTTCTACAGTTTTTACAGCACCAAGTACAGGGCACTGCACAGAAGTATGTTTTGATGATAATTTAAATCCCATTGTTCTTTTTCCTTAAATTTGAATTACTTGCTAAATGGTATGCTAATTGCCTTCAAGAGTTCTTGCATGTTTCTAAAGGCACAGAACTTTCTCCTAAGTTGCAGTGAGAACCCTAAGAAAATCAAGTTCATTGTTAGGCAATAGTTCTCAGATTTGAGGGATGTACAGCAAACCTCAGGTGGCTCAAAGTTCAGATTCCATGACCTTACTTCTAGAGTTTCTGATTTATTAGCGTGGAGAATAGGTCCAGGAATCTGCATTTCTAACCTTAACATAAATAGTTATTCTTAAGGTTCGGATATAGCTGTTCCAGGATCCACACTTTTAAAATTCCAGTAGCTATTTAGAATATCACATTTTTTAAAATTTTATTTTATTTTTAAACTTTACATAATTGTATTAGTTTTGCGAAATATCAAAATGAATCCGCCACAGGTATACATGTGTTCCCCATCCTGAACCCTCCTCCCTCCTCCCTCCCCATACCATCCCTCGGGGTCGTCCCAGTGCACTAGCCCCAAGCATCCAGTATCGTGTCACAGAATAATCACATACTTAAAGAAAAATCAAATCATCTTCTTAACAGTGTGGTATAGTACCTTATATAGTGGGCTTCCTAGGTGGTGCTAGTGGTAAAGAATCCGCCTGCTAATGCAGGAGATGTGAGTTTGATCCCTGGGTCGGGAAGATCCCCTAGAGAAGGAAATGGCAACCCACTCCAGCAATCTTGCCTGGGAAATTTCATGGACAGAGGAGCCTGGTGGGCTACAGTCCCTGGGTAGTAAAGGGTCAGATGTGACTGAGCACACACACCTTATATAGCATAACAGTTTTAGGACGCTATGCTGGGAGACCCTGAGAGGGTTGGGGAAGTGATGTAATTTACAATATATTTATAATTGTATCTCTCAAAGCAGATATACCCGATGAGGTAATATACGTGAAACCACTTATAAGTTGTAAAGTACTCTACCCATATAAGAAACAGTCTTTAGTTTCTTTAGAATGTGTAGAACAGAACCTTAGAAATCATTTCTTTACCATTCAGATTTTTGATCTGTGGGTGCTGCTGATGTGGGTAAGGCACAGGTGGTGCTGATGCGAGTAAGATACTAACCGACAATAATTTCTGAGAACTATAACAGAATGTCTTTCTTAGTTATGTGTCAGGATGGATCTAAGATAGCTGTGAAATGATGACTAGCCCAAGGCATTTGCTTCCAAAAGATTCTGAAAGCATTATACCAAATATTGTTGAGACTCTGTGATACCCAGCTATCTGTTGGGTGACAAGGACTGTCTATGAAGAACATGAAGAAGAAAGGTGATAGCCCAGGAAAAGACAGTCTCCAGAAACCAATCTCATATTAGCCGGTAATTATAAACTGAGTTTGGGATGATACACAGGAAAATGCTTTGCTCACTGTGTAGTGCTACAAAAAATCAGTGATGGCTATAATTGTGAATGAGCGAAGACTTCACCTAAGGTTTAGGCCACTTTCCTTTATAATGTTAGATGATGTCCAGCTGAGCCACCCTGTCAGTGACAGCTGCAGAATTCTGGGACATTTGCCCTTCTCAAATTATGTCTTTTCATTGATGGGGATGTGCCATTGGGTTGGCCAAAAAGTTTGGGTTTTCTGTAACATGGAAAAAACCAAGTGAACCTTTTGCCCAACCCAGTGCTACACTGTGGCTGATCCTCAGTACACCCTTAAAATGTAAATTACATGAAAATCCAATGTACTGTCATATCTCAGACTAACAGGGATAAAGAGGTGATTATCTACATGGGCTCATGGCCCACATTTTTTTTTCTTGGGATCATCACTTTTTGGTCTGGGTATAATAGAGTACTAGGTGAAATCAGAAAATTGGACCAAATATCTTAAGTGCCTTCAAATTTTCCAATCCTCCAGTTCTCCTAGCCAGGATGCACATTTTTAAAAGTCTTGAAACACGAGGATCTTAACATTTCCCTTTCTTACGTTGATGCTTAATGCCACCAGAGTGTTAGCTGAACCTTTGAAGTGACTGTAACAGAGAAAAGAAGCCTCACTGTAAGATGTGACAAAATTGTTTCCTAAATCACATTTTATTATATGGCAGAATGCAGCCACAAAGTACATGATGAAAACCTTAGCACTAAAGGTAATTATAATAAAACTAGAAAAAAAAACCAAAGGGAAAGCTACAAAAATAAGTGACATAGGCTGGATTATCCAGCATCTATTTTTAATCTTTAACTCATGAAGTAGATAGGAACAATGCACGTTTGGTCTAAGTACGTGGTGTAGGCTTAAAGTAAGTCACTCATTAATGTGTGAAAACCAGATCCCAATTTTGCTCCCTCAATTTCCCTATAAATCAATTCACTCAATTGATATTCATTTAGTGTCTGCACTGTAGCACTCACCAGTAGATGCTAGATATGTAGCTGAGAATAAGACACTAGCAGTGGTACTGATATGAGGAATTGCTTTCCTAAACATTATTTTGTATCTGGTGCTAAAGAATAACAGTGGTAGTTGTGGAGGTAAGCATTGGTAACACCAGAATTTGGGGTATGACTGTATAGTTCCCAGGGTTATAGCAGAGGTGCACGTATAAACCGGAGAAGGCAATGGCACCCCACTCCAGTACTCTTGCCTGGAAAATGCCGTGGACGGAGGAGCCTGGTGGGCTGCAGTCCATGGGGTCGCGAAGAGTCGGACACGACTGAGCAACTTCACTTTCACTTTTCACTTTCGTGCATTGGAGAAGGAATGGCAACCCACTCCAGTGTTCTTGCCTGGATAATCCCAGGGACGGGGGAGCCTGGTGGGCTGCCATCTATGGGGTCGCACAGAGTTGGACACCACTGAAGTGACTTAGCAGCAGCAGCAGCAGCAGCAGCATGTATAAACACTGGCTCGGGGGCGTATGTCTTGCAGTATCGGATGGGTTATTAGCAATAGGACACAAACAGAGGTCTGAAAGGTACTTGTTCACTGGGGCTTGTCTTCTCGTGCAGCATCAAGTCTACCATGTGGACAAACCATGAGCGTCACATGGAAAAGCATGTTGCAGAGATGAGGAACTCCAGCTGAGATTCACTATGAGAACCAGTCTGACAACCAACAGACACATGAATGGAGCCATCCCAGACCATCCGGTTTCAGTTTCAACAAAACCTCTAGCAGAGATCAGGTGAGCCAACCTGGACCAGAATTGCCCAGCAGATCCACAGAATTCGGAGAAGCAACAAATGCTTGTTTTAAACCGCTATGTATTAGTTGGTTATATGCAGCAAAAGGTAACTGATACAGAGTATCCCAAACTCATCCCCTGTGGCTCAGTGGCAAATAATCTGCCTGCCACGCAGGAGACTTGAGTTCAATCCCTAGGTCGGGAAGATCCCCTGAAGTAGGAAATGGCAACCTACTCTAGTATTCAGTCCATAGACTCTCAAAAGAGTCAGACACGACATAGTGACTAAATAACAACAACAACAGAGGAAATCCACATGTATAAGTTGAAGTTGAATCCTGAATTCACACTATCTACAAAAATTAACTCCAAATGAATCAAAGACCTAAATGTAAGAACTGAAATGATTAAAACAATTAGAAGGAAAATAGGACTAAATCTTTTTGACATTGGATTAGACATTGTTTCCTTAGATATGAGATCAAAAACACAAGCAACAAAAGAAAAAAAATTAGATAAACTGGGCACCCCTGATATAAGGAGAAGTACTTGGGGGTAGGGGTGTGGTCATTACTGCACAATCTAGCCCAGCCACTTATTTTTATATGATGTTGGGAAAGTAACTTACCTTACTAAGCTTGATTTTTCATTATCTGTAGAATACAGATACCATTTATATCATAAGAATCTTGTAAATATTGATGATTATATTTTAAATTCTTTACATGTTTTTAGGCTTGCTGTTTAGTTGTTCAGTTGTATCTGACTCTTGAAATCCCATTGACTCTAGCCCACCAGGCTCCTCTGTCCATGGGATTTCCCAGGCAAGAATACTGGAATGGGTTGCCATTTCCTCCTCCATCTCTACCCAGGGATCAAATCCACATCTCCTGCATTGGCAAGTAGATTCTTTACCACTGAGCCACCTGGGAAGTCCATTTAGGCTTATACCACCGTTGATAAGAAAGTCACATTTTTGTTTCTTACTTTCTGCTTGGTCTATATTCTTCATAGGTTGTATGAACTACCTGGGATTAACTTCAGAATTGAAGTCAAAGCTACTCTATTTATAGTTATTATAATAATTATCATAATAGTTATAGTAATATTATATTACAATAGTTATAATAATATAATAGTGATAATTTAGTTATTATTTTTAGATATTATTTATAGTTTTCTAAAATGACTGCGCCAGGGTAATTGACAGTATGGTTAATGCCTGAGTTAGGATGTATCTATGAATCAATAATATTAAGCAAGATTATACTGAAAGCATATATGTTTGTAAATATGGGAATAATATGTAATTCATATATATTACATAAGTAATATGTAAATATCATAAAATAAGAACTAGTTATTTCCTTCCAGCATTTATTTACCTTTGCTATTAATTTGTGAAATTAATTAGAATCACAAATTAATATCAGTTTCTGTATCAATAGCAGCAAACCCATTCAGTTCATTAGTGTGAGAAGAAACTCAAGCCTACATTTTAAAGACTGTGTTTTCTATGTTAGAATGAATAAAAGAGTGATGCTGTTTAAAAGAGCTGAGTGGAAAAGGTCACTTTCTGAAAGCACAAAGTAAGCTGGAGTACAGAGGAGCTACATATCTCTGATAGCTTCAAAAGCAACAGAGAAGTCAGAGAAAATTCCTGCCCAGAGATTAAATATAGTACTTGACCCTTGGGAAAGGGTGCATGCAGGAGCAAATGATAAAGCCATATAGAGATGGATAACATAAGGAACTTCATTTACCATGTGGATGGGTGAAAGATGGTGTTGTGTGACACATTACATTTTTGTGTCCCTACTCTCTTGATTTAACATATTAATCATTAGGATTAGAATTTTGATGAGAATCACAAAAGAAGTTTGAGATAAACACATTTTCTTTTTTTAAATTGGGGTATAGTTGCTCTACAATGTTGTGTTAGCCTCTACTGTACAACAACATGAATCACTCATACGTATACATATATTCCCTCTCTTTTGAGCCTTTCTCCTACCCCCAATCTCACCCAGAGTTCTCAACTGAGCTCCCTGTGCTATACACTATACTCTAAAGCTTTCCACTAGCTATTTATTTTACACATGGTAGTGTATATTTTTGTCAGTCTCAATCTCCAATTTATCCCCCTCACCATGTCTGCATATCCATTCCCTATATCTGCATCTCTATTGCTGCCCTGCAAATAGGTTCAACTCTACCATTTTTCTGGATTCCACATACGTGCGTTACTATACAATATTTGTTTTTCTCTTTCTATCTTACTTCACTCTGTATGACAGACTCTTTCCTTAGAGTTTAGGTCAGTTTGCTTTCGATGCAATAGTGTATGTTCTCTTGAACATGAACTGTCTCAAGAAGAGATAGCATAAGCATTGATACTAATTTAATCGGACATTTGACACCGTGCTGGGTCTACATTCTGATGCTTTCAAGCATCTGGGTCAGCAGGTGACTACCACTGTTGGAACAAGAAGTGTCTTTGATGAACTGCAGATATAAGGGGAAGGTTGGCCTAATTCTAAGCTAAAACGAGTCACAACTTACCACAGAGACAGCATACTGAAAAATATTCTAGCATTTTCTAGTGATTCACATTCTTTCAATTGGCACATCCATCTAAGATACTCCTGATATGAATACTGATTTATATTTTAAGATTTAATTAATTAGAAAAGAAAAAGTAATGGCGTTGGAGGTCCTCTTGGTCTGCTAAGTCTTTACTGTTTGAGGAAAGAAGTGACACTTAGAGGCAGTGGCCATGAATTTCAGAAGCAAGGCTCCTAAGTCTCTGAGGGAGATCTGCCAGAGATTTAACAGTTTGGATGATATCAACACTCACCTGGAAGAAGAATGAAAGAGGAATGCCATGAACACATTGAAATCATGTAGTACTGTTACTTTTCATAGAGAATAATTTACTACAAGCAGGTCTTTCTTGACATCTATCCACAACAGTCTGGTTGAATTGTCACAGTCACCAAAGACTCTGATTTAAAGACTGTTCATCTGCAAAGAGACATGATGCTACCCCTAAAGAGAATATTCTAGCAAGGTTTTGGTACCTTCAATAATGATTGTACAATGAATTGCAGAAGCTATTTGTAAAGTGGTTAGAATACTGTATCTCTAATATTGGGAGAGATTAGACACTTCTTATCTGGCACTGACATCCAAACCTCTTAATCAGCCGTTAGTGAGTCATAGTAAGTTTTACAATTGTTGCATTAAAGGTTAAACATAACTAACTTTTTTATCCACCACAGTAGCTTCTGCTATAACTTCAACTCCAGCAGAGTCTTTCAAACTCATAATCTCAGCTCTTACTTAGTGTTTCAATGGGTAATTTCAAGTTGTTATGTATAAAAATGTTAATGTGTCTATAAAATTTTCTTGAAGAAAAAATGTTACCTGGGAGGGTCATACTGCAATTAACTGAATATGCCTAGTCAGTACATAGTTAATTTTAGTACTTCTATTTATGAAGAATCTTTCAGAAGCACAGAGGTTTTTGGAAACTGAACCTTGCTCAGCTTCCCTCATTGTCCTCCGTGTTACTATAATTCTGACCATGTGAACCTTGTGAATAGGATTGGTTACTAGGATTTGTTATTTGCTGTTCATAGCATTTGTAGGTTGCTCTGGAGTTTTGGTCAAAAGGAGTTGCTTGGTTGTTGTCTTTATCAGCTGAGGTAGCTAATGCTGCTTCAGAGGATTAAGAATTATTATTTTTCAGCTCTATAGAACATTGTACTGAGTTGTTGCTGTTCAGTCTCTAAGTTGTGTATGACTGTCTGTGACCCCATGGACTGTAGCACACCAGGCTCCTCTGTCCTCCCAGAGTTTGCTCAAATTCAAGTCTGTTCAGTCAGTGATGGTATTCAACCATCTCATCCTCTGGCGCCCTCTTCTCCTGCCTTCAGTCTTTCCCAACATCAGGGTCTTTTCAAATGAATCAGCTCTTTGAATCAGGTGGACAAAGTATTGGAGCTTCAGCATCAGCATCAGTCCTTTCAATGAATATTCGGGACTGATTTCCTTTAGAATTGACTGGTTGGATCTCCTTGCGGACCAAGGGACTCTCAAGAGTCTTCTCCAACACCACAGTTCAAAAGCATCAATTCTTCGGCACTCAGCTTTCTTTACAGTCCAACTGTCACATCCATACATGACTACTGGGAAAACCATAATTTTGACTAGATGGACCTTTGTCAGTAAAGGTGAAATAGTGAAATACAAACTTAAATTACAAGAGATTGTTTTCTAATTTATCAGTTTGGCAAAGATCAAATGGTTTGATTTGTGTTGGCAAGGGTGTAGATAGTCAGGCAGCCCTTTACATTGCTCATGGTAAGTTAACTTGTGTAATTTTTTATTTAAGACGTTTAGTTGTTTCTGATGTTTTATCATTTTAATCAGTACTGTGATGACTATCATTGTGTATGTTACTGCAAATATCTATGGAATATATTCTTGAAGGGATATTACTAGTTTCAAAGTTCTTGCATTTTGTTTTGATAGCTCTTTCTAAATTTTCTTTTTTTTTTTCCATCCATCTAGCATCTGTTTATTTTTTTATTTTTATTTTTTTCATGTATACCTGTGGCGGATTCATTTTGATATTTGGCAAAACTAATACAATTATGTAAAGTTTAAAAATAAAATAAAATTAGAAAAAAAATAAACAGATGCTAGATGGATGGAAAAAAAAAAAAGAAAATTTAGAAAGAGCTATCAAAAAAAATGCAAGAACTTTGAAACTAGTAATATCCCTTCAAGGAATATATTCCATAGATATTTGCAGTAACATACACAATGATAGTCATCACAGTATTGATTAAAATGATAAAACATCAGAAACAACTAAATGTCCACCAATAGAGCATTTATTAAGTGATACAGTGTACCCATTTTATGTAACAGTATAAAGTTGTGTTAAGTGGAATGAGGCAGCCCTGTGTACAGACATGCAATACTTCCTGAGATATATCTTTGACTGGGGGAGGGGGCTAAGGAATAGAACTGTGTGTATAGAATGTTACCATGTCACTAAAAGACTTATTTGTGAGTATGCTTATATTTGCACAGAATTTCTCTGGATGAATACACAGAAATGAGTAACAAGTCTTGTATCCAGAGGGAAACTCTGTGCTTGGGAACAAAGGGGGTTGGCTTATTGCTCAGCACATATTCACACTCATGCCCTTTCCCCTTTACAAGTGTGGCCTTGAGCACTTCTGGCTTAGCCATGTGCTTCTGTGATTGTCATAAGAATAGCATAACCTAGGTAGCCACTGTCTCTTCAGCCTGTGACTCTGAGTGACATGTATGAATTATCCCCAAACTTGACCCAAAGCCTAGAACCAAAGCCACACAGCCCACAATCTGAAGCAGAGGTGCTCCTGCCAATCTGTAGGCTTGTAAGTAAGAGAAATCAATTCCTCTTGATGTAAGTCACAAAGTTTTGGGGTGGTTTGTTGTAGACCATGCTTGCATTAATACCCAATAAATATAACCATTAGACTTATTTCTAATGTATAGCCTCTGTACTTTTTAAATGGTGTATCAGATCAGATCAGATCAGTCGCTCAGTCGTGTCTGACTCTTTGCGACCCCATGAATCGCAGCACACCAGGCCTCCCTGTCAATCACCAACTCCGGAGTTCACTCAGACTCACATAGCATATTGGGCACCTACTGACCTGGGGAGTTTCTCTTTCAGTATCGTATCATTTTGCCTTTTCATACTGTTCATGGGGTTCTCAAGGCAAGAATACTGAAGTGGTTTGCCATTCCCTTCTCCAGTGGACCACATTCTGTCAGATCTCTCCACCATGACCCGCCCATCTTGGGTTGTGCCTATGTATTACCCATTCAAAAAGTACATTAATTTGTTATCCTCTATCTCCTCAAAACAAATCCAAAAAATACACACAAGACAAGAAATAGCTTTAGACTGAACAACACTGAAACTCATGCCTCATATTTGAACTGCTTGACTGAAATGTTTATTTGTAGTTTGAGATTCCTCCTTTCATCCTTAATCTGGCAATCCACTGAGGTACCAATCAGTCTTATAAAGAGGCTTACTAAAAGTGGAAAGAAAGTAAGTGTTGAAATACTTACTTTCAAAAGTGAAAGACTACTTTTGTCTAAGAGAAGAAGAGATATTGATAGATGTTTTAATTGATTTCAAATATATTTTAAGTGGGTTTTTTTGGGCTTTCTCATTTTGTTGATCCCAATTATCATTCAGTAAACTATGGAGTAGATAGATGACCAGTTTTCTCAAAGAGGATCTGGTTAGCACATATGCCCATGTGGCATATGTTCATCAACCAGGGATTGAACTCATGCCCCTGCACTGGAAGCATGGAGTCTTAACCACGGGACCACCAGGGAAGTCCTTATTTTTTAGTGTTTTGCAGACCTAATTTGATTATACCTGAATAGATGCAGAGAGAATTCAACAGCATTATGTTTGAATCTTTATACAGAGGATTATACTGGAATTGTTGTTGTTCAGTCACCCGGTCATGTCTGATTCTTTGAGACCCCATGGACTGCACCACACCAGGCCTCCCTGTCCCTCACCATCTCCCAGAATTTGCCCAAGTTTATGTCCTTTGCATCAGTGATGCCGTCCAACCATCTCATCCTCTGTTGCCCTCTTCTCCTTCTGCCCTCAATCTTTCCCAGCATCAAGGACTTTTCCAATGAGTTAGCTGTTCGCATCAGATGACCGAAATACTAGAGCTTCAGCTTCAGCATCAGTGCTTCCAATGAGTATAAAGGGTTGATTTCTCTTAAGATTGACTGGTTGGACCTCCTTGCTGTCCAGGGGACTTTCAGGAGTCCCTAGGTATATACTGGAATACCTAGATGTTAAAGAAGTGTGAAAGTCTCAAACAGCAGTGCATTCCCCATAGATGTAGAAGATGGTAGACAGATGACTTTGTTTTGAAATTATCACATGTCCCTGAACCTGGAATGTAACTCAGTTGTTACATAAAACATTACTGAAGATGATTTACCAAAGTGTATTTTGGAGATGACTCTATCGACCATGGGCATTTATACTAACCAGATCCTCTTTGAGAAAGCTGGTCATCTGTCTACTGCATGGTTTATTGAATGATAGCTGGGATCAACAAAGTGAGAAAGCCAAAAAAACACAAACAATATTCTGTTAGGCATGAATTTTTTATATGAGAGAGTGACTGTAAATATAATATTGTTGCTCTGAGGGTTTGATTGTGTGACATAAAGAGAGACACAGAGTTGGAAGTTGGGACAAAATGTATGAATCTCTGAGACAGAAAATGCCAAGACATGGAACAAAGAGTCAAGGGACATCCTTGGGAGTGGAGAGGGCAGTAGTAGCATGAGCAGGAGCTAGATCAGCATTCTTAGTGTATCACTAGACTGAGGGTTATTGCGGGCCTGCTGGAGAATAGCCTAAGTTGTCCCAGGCTCTGAATTTGACTTGAATTCTTGAAGCTCAAAGGCTTCTGTTCTCTTTGGCCTATTTCTGAGATGGTATCTTTTTTTTTTTTCCTGTTTTTCCTGCACATTTTTACAACTACATGAGCATATCTCCATTCTTGCAACACTTTGAAAAGTTCAGCTGACCTAATGGTCAACCTCAAAGCCTTTAGTTATCTTCAGACAGAGAAAACCTGTTTTGTAGCAACTGATTTTATCTCTAAGCCCAGATATGGCATTTTAATTAGAATAAGTCAAGACTCCAAGGATGACTTCATGGAAATGTATTGCTGCTATTGGAAAGGGAAAAAAACCTTGAATATATAGCTCTGTAATTGATTTTCTTTTTTGTGTATTACTTATATATTCATATAATGATGAAAATAATATTTCTCAGTAATTTAAAGTCTTACTACCTGAGAATGATAAACTTTTGAAATGATGAAATGACACTGAGCTAGAAAATTAGAGGATTCCATTTAGTAATTATAATACACAAATTCTTTCTGTTCTAATTCCTCTATCTATGAAACAGATATAGTTGTCTATTAACAGATGAAAATTAAATTATTTAAAGTGGATTTATCCCAACTGTATAGTTGTAAATATTAAATATCCTCCTACCACATCCTCCTTATAAAGTCATTGCTATCACTCTGGTAATTTCAGTAGAAATGAGGCTTCAGCTAACACTAATAGGATGAGGATTGATGAGGTCAATTTGCACTGACCGTCTTCAAATGATAAATGTCAAAAATCTTATTCTGTTCACTAGTCCACAGGGACTCACGTATAATAAATGCTCTAAAAGCTGTAAGCAAGTAGTTTCTGAAAAGTATTTGGCTGTATTCCTAGTCAGCAAAACACTGAACTCATAATACCATGGAACAATTAGTCAGACCACGAATTAACCAAGAAGCTTTACTTTTTCTGTGTTTAATTCCCAAAATCAGCTCTAAATGGATAACAGACCCATTACTCTAGATCCAAGAATAAATGGGCCCTTGGACTTTTTTCTTCTCATGAGGTGACCACATGTTATGCAGTAATCTCAGCAATTTTATTTTATTTTTATTTTTTAACTTTACAATATTGTATTGGTTTTGCCATATATCGAAATGAATCTGCCACATGTATACATGTGGTCCCCACTGTGAACCCTCCTCCCTCTTCCCTCCTCATACCATCCCTCTGGGTCGTCCCAGTGCACCAGCCCCAAGCATCCAGTATCGTGCGTCGAACCTGGACTAGCGACTCGTTTCATACATGATATTATACATGTTTCAATGCCATTCTCCCAAATCATCCCAACCTCTCCCTCTCCCACCGAGTCCAAAAGACTGTTCTATACATCAGTGTCTCATTTGCTGTCTTGTATACAGGGTTATTGTTACCATCTTTCTAAATTCCATATATATGCGTTAGTATACTGTATTGGTGTTTTTCTTTCTGGCTTACTTCACTCTGTATAATAGGCTCCAGTTTCATCCACCTCATTAGAACTGATTTGAATGTATTCTTTTTAATGGCTGAGTAATACTCCATTGTGTATATGTACCACCGCTTTCTTATCCATTCATCTGCTGATGGACATCTAGGTTGCTTCCATGTCCTGGCTATTATAAACAGTGCTGCGATGAACATTGGGGTACACGTGTCTCTTTTCCTTCTGGTTTCCTCAGAGTGTATGCCCAGCAGTGGGATTGCTGGATCACAAGGCAGTTCTATTTCCAGTTTTTTAAGGAATCTCCACACTGTTCTCCATAGTTTCCCACCAACAGTGTAAGAGGGTTCCCTTTTCTCCACACCCTCTCCAGCATTTATTGCTTGTAGACTTTTGGATTGCAGCCATTCTGACTGGCGTGAAATGGTACCTCATAGTGGTTTTGATTTGCATTTCTCTGATAAGGAGTGATGTTGAGCATCTTTTCATGTGTTTGTTAGCCATCTGTATGTCTTCTTTGGAGAAATGTCTATTTAGTTCTTTGGCCCATTTTTTGATTGGGTCATTTATTTTTCTGGAATTGAGCTGTAGGAGTTGCTTGTATATTTTTGAGATTAGTTGTTTGTCAGCTGCTTCATTTGCTATTATTTTCTCCCATTCTGAAGGCTGCCTTTTCACCTTGCTAATAGTTTCCTTTGTTGTGCAGAAGCTTTTAATTTTAATTAGGTCCCATTTGTTTATTTTTGCTTTTATTTCCAATATTCTGGGAGGTGGGCCATAGAGGATCCTGCTGTGATGTATGTCGGAGAGTGTTTTGCCTATGTTCTCCTCTAGGAGTTTTATAGTTTCTGGTCTTATGTTTAGATCTTTAATCCATTTTTAGTTTATTTTTGTGTATGGTGTTAGAAAGTGTTCTAGTTTCATTCTTTTACAAGTGGTTGACCAGTTTTCCCAGCACCACTTGTTAAAGAGATTGTTTTTAATCCATTGTATATTCTTGCCTCCTTTGTCAAAGGTAAGGTGTCCATATGTGCGTGGATTTATCTCTGGGCTTTCTATTTTGTTCCATTGATCTATATTTCTGTCTTTGTGCCAGTACCATACTGTCTTGATGACTGTGGCTTTGTAGTAGAGCCTGAAGTCAGGCAGGTTGATTCCTCCACTTCCATTCTTCTGTCTCAAGATTGCTTTGGCTTTCAAGGTTTTTTGTATTTCCATACAAATTGTGAAATTATTTTAAATGTCTAGCTACATCATTTTTGACTTAAGAAGAAAACCATCATTTGAATGAAGAGGATTTCTAACATTAAACCCCACATTGAAAGCTTGTAATAGATAATGTATTAGCCTGTGATTATGATACAGCTATGGAAAATTTTCAAATACCAGGGAATGATTTCAAAGCATTTTTTTAATGTTAAATGCTTTTAACATTCAACACTTCTATACATCATAATTATGGTGTTCATAAACTAACATTAACTTTTTCAAACATGAATGGATCCCAAGCAACCAAATGAAAGGAGAGGTGTATCAGATGCTTTCTTGGTAACAGAAAAAAACAAATATAGAGTTTCACAATGGAAAATTCAGAGGATAATAGCTAAGTTAATTACTTGAACTCCCCTGAACAATTTTTGACCTCATACAGTTTATAAGATCAAAGATATATATTACTTCCTTTCTCATTTAAAAATAGCAGATGAAAAGTGGGTTTTCTGAAATGAGTGGTAGTGTGTTTGTGTTCTCCGAGGTATATACATGGGTCATAGAAATGTCCAAAATTGTCACTCAGATACTGAAAGCATATGTCTTACAGAAGTGACCTGTTTGGAAGTGTGATGAGAAAGGATGCCTGGCACTGGCCCTCAGGGTAGAGAGAGGCTTGCTCAGAGAGACAGAGTTATAGAGAAGAGTCTGTTTCATGGAACTTCTCTGTGGCTGCATTCAGAGTGTTGCTTTGCAGGACTTTTAATTAAGTTCCCTATCTCTGTTTTCCTACTTGGTCATCTCAAATGAAAGTACCCCCATCTTCCTACACTGACCCCTACTTACACATCTTTCTTTCTTTCCTCTTTGTTTCAAAAGATGAGCTGTTCCTTCACCAGTGCTCTAGAATTTAGATAGAATCCTAGCCTCTCTCCTCTGAGATGTTTATCTACAATCACTTTCTTCTCTAGTATTTATTTAATCTCTCTATTAGTTCTTTACTTTCTCATCATATGTGGCAGACACTATTGGCTGCCCACCAATAACCTTGATTTCTCTTTCTTTTTTGCTGGTTTTACCATTCCTCCATGTTAAAGACTCAGAATACCCAAATGAACTATTTCCCAGCCTCTCATATGGTGAGGGAAAGCTTGATGACAAAGCTGCTGAGTCTTTTGCAAAAAGCAGCCCTCACTGATAAGATAGTAGCATGTGAGGAACAATTTCTCCATGCTTTGGAAGTTGACTAGTGAGGATGAGAGGTTTGGAGCTGCAACAGCCATCTTGTAAGTATGACGGGAAAACACGGAAGGTACACTGGGAAATGGAATCTGCGAACAACTGAAAGATCCCTGGGACCTAGATGATATCACTAAACTATTGGACAAACTCTGAGCTCAACTAGTCCTCATTTTTTTCTCATGTAAGAAAAGCAAACCTCTTGTCTAAGCAATGCTAAGTCCAATATTCTATTAAGTGTATTGGAAAGTATCTTGATTGATTTTGATTTAAGATAGCTGCCTCAGTTGGATGACCCAAGTGTTTGATACCTTATTCCTTCTTCTTCCTGTAGTTCAAGGCAAATGGGATGGTTGAAAGTGAAACTGTTAGTCACTTAGTCGGGACCCCATGGACTGTAGCCTGCCAGGCTCCTCTCTACTTGGGATTCTTGAGGCAAGAATACTGGAGTGGGTTGCCATTTCCTTCTCCAGGGGATCTTCCAGATCCAGGGATCAAACCTGGGTCTTTTGCATTGTGGGCAGATTCTTTACCATCTGAGCCACCAGGGAAGCCCAATGGGATGGTTGGATCACAGCAAACATTTTGGTCCATGAAGTAACTTTGAAAATGGAAATTGTGTATTAATTATGACAAAGGAGAAAAATATAAAAAGCTTGAGTCTATGATGACCATAACAGTTCTTGGCTTCCAAACTTGAAACTTCTTTTATATGACAAAGTAATTATTTTCTATCATTTTTAGATTACTTTTCTTGGCTTTGCTTTGTTTTCTGTTATAAGCATTTGAAATGAATACTGATACATGTAACTTGCGTGTATAAGGAGACATGAATAAAATATTTAGCTAAATGTTTCAGGATGAAAAGTTATGTACATTTTAAATTTGTGATAGTTATAAATTTTTCTACAAAAAGTTAGCATAAATTTATGATTCCACCACATTTATGATCTCCTTATATCTTCATTAATCCTGCATATTATCAACATTTTAAAATATTTATTTTTTGATTATTTTAAATGATGCTTGTTTTGGTTTACATTTTTTAAATTAAGAAAAGTTAACCCTTTCTTCCAAACAATTTATATTTCTTTTTCTGAAAACTTCCTGATATTTCCTTTTTCCTACTTTTCTACTATTGTCTTTTTCTGTTCTTACTGATTTAAATATATCAGGTGAATTTATGGGGGCTTCCCTAGTAGCTCAGCTGAGAAAGAATCCGCTAGCAATGCAGGAGACCAGGTTTGATTCCTGGGTCGGGAAGATCCACTGGAGAAGGGATAGGATACTCACTCCAGTATTCTTGGGCTTACCTGGTGGCTCAGCTGGTAAAGAATTGGTCTGCAATGTGGGAGACCTGAGTTCAGTCCCTGTGTTGAGAAGATCCCCTGAAGAAGGGATCAGCTACCCACTCCAGTATTCTGTCCTGGAAAATTCCATGGACTATATAGTCCATGGGGTTGCAAAGAGTCAGACACGACTGAATGACTTTCACTTCACTTCAGGGAAATTTATACTTACTTTGTTATGTATGTTGCTGTATTTTTGCTTTTTTTTGGTTTCTCTTATTTTTTTATCTTTTTGATGCTACATTTTGCCATGGAGATCTGGTAAATATTTACTTAGTAAATAATTGGCCTGTACCCTTATGGCTTCCAGAGTTTGTGCCTTAATTGGAAAGTGAAAGTCACTCAGTCATGTCCGCCTCTTTGCTACCCCATGAACTGTCCATGGAATTCTCCAGGCCAGAATACTGGAGTGGGTAGCCTTTCCCTTCTCCAGGGGATCTTCCCAACCCAGGGACGGAACCCAGTCTCCCGCATTGCAGGTGGGTTCTTTACCAGCTAAGCCACAAGGGAAGCCCAAGAACACTGGAGTGGGTAGTCTATTCCTTCTTCAGGGGATCTTCCCAACCCAGGGATTGAACCCAGGTCTCCCGCATTGCAGGTGGATTCTTTACCAACTGAGCTATATTTTCCATATTCCAAGATTTTATATAATTGTTTACACATGTAAGTACATAATAGAAATATAAAAACTATTCCTATTTTTTGGTGTTTTGTAAAGTTTTAACTTTTTTATATTTTGATATGTGTCAAATTTACTTTTAAGGGTTGCATGAGGGGTACAACCATTTTTTCCCCTCAAAATATTAGTTAGTTGTTCCAATACCTTTTATTGAAAAAGCAATTCTTTCTACACAAACTGAATTGCATTTGAGCATATTTAAATTTCATGGGATTTTCTAGGGAGTAGTGCAATACTTGACATAAAATAAATATTCCATGTATATTTACTGAAAAAATAAATTGTGAAAGTACCCCCCACAGATCCTATTGTTATTTTAATTAGGCTTACACTGCATTTATGGATGAATATAGAAAAGACTTATATTGTATATAATATAAAAATTTCTAACTGAAAATCATATTATATATTTTAATTTATTTATATTTTTATGCTGTTCAGTTTTAAAGTTTAATTCTGTTTTTATCTAGATCATTTGCAGTTTTTCAAAATTGATTTATATCATTTTCCCTTTCTGTATTGATGTGTTCCCTCAGTATATTTGTACTCTTTGCTCTCTTCTGCCCCACGTCCCATATATGTTAAATATCCTCTGATTCATAATATTCTTGCTATATGGTCCATCCATGGGGATTGTCTCAGCTTGAGAGGTTGCACTGTCTTGTAGAACTGGTTGTACAACTAAGGTAATAAGTAAGCTCACTATCTGTCAAATCTAACTTAACTTTATGTAGGATTTTCAAATGAAACACAAATTTCTTTGAAAAGTTTGGATTCATGGGATCTACTTCATCTTTTTTTAAAATCATACCTGCACAAGAGATAAGTTGTTGGATACCCACTAATTTTTTTTTAATTCTTTGCTTGCCACTGAATTTAGGAGAGCTCAGGAAATATGACAGTGTTATATGGAACAGTTTCTTTATTCAAGCACTTTTTCGTCTTATTTTGGAGACTAGATGGAAACTCACAAAACAAGTCAAAATAATACTAGACAGAATTGACTCCAGTAATGAGCTGTTCCCAGCAAAGTGCTTACAGAGCAGTGACTTTAACTATTTTGGGGGCCACAAATTCCTTTGTGATGATAACTGCAGATACTTTCCCTAGAAAAGAGTGAGAACATTAAAGTAACATTGACTGTAATCCTGTGTATCAGGTTCTCACAAGAAACAGATTTCTCTCCAAAAGTTTAAGTAAAGATATGTCAACAGAGGGACAACTTCCTGAGGAATGGGCAATTTAGGGGAATGAAAACTGAAAGAGAATAGAGGCATCCAAAGAATAGCAGCTGCAGAAAATCAGGCCCTCAAAGGACTAAGAGGCTTCTTGGAGGAAGGTCTGTCTGATGGGAGGGTTGTGGTTGCTACCAGAGAATCAGCACTGAGCTCGATGAAGTAAGGAAGAAATGCCTAGAACTTTTTCTTCTCCTAGCCTCTGATCTTCTGCCAATAAGAAGCTAGCCAGCAAAATAATGTAGTGATGTAGTTCATGGGAGTCAGCTTTCTTGGGAATAGAACAGGAAAAAGAGGTAGGGAAGGAACCTGGGTTGGAAAGAGGTGGAAGAAACAGAAATGAACCAGCATGGTGTTCTTTAGGACGCTGCCTACGTTAGTAGTCTTTACACTTCGGAAGTGATAGCAAACTGACCAAGTACTTAAATTAAATAATAGTGCATTTTTAATTCATGTCTCTAATCTACAATCATTTCTGTTTTCTGGCCTGTGATTAAGCTCATGGTGAAGGCAGGAAGGCTCATCTTACTAGAGACATGAAAGAGTAAAGAGGATAATAGAAGTTTTGTTTACAAAATGATTTATCTTTGCACCTCATTTGAGATATAGCATCAGGCTCAAACTCAAGTTTACAAACCTTATGAATTTTTATTTCTATTTGCTTCTTGCTAAGAGCTATGCTTTAAGCAAGGTATGTTCCATGAGTGTGGAGCATAGTGCCTTGTACTCAGAAGCATTCTATATTTGCTAAATGTGCTGCTGTCACTGTCTTGGAATTCTTAGTAATATTGAAAAGAGGCTCCACGTATTCATTTTGCACTGAGCACTGTGACTTTTATGGCTGGTTCTCCATTTAGGGTATGGCAATGTCTCACTATTTTGTAGAGGAGGACTTTATATACTGTTAATGAAAACGATAACAATGATAATTATCTACCACTTTTCTACTGAGAAATATTCAAGATATTGTATTTTTCCCTTTCCCACCACATTTTCTGGTTCACTAAAGAGATATGATCATGCTCACATCTAGATAGGGAAATAGTAAGAACATAACTGATATGCCCAAGATATGGGAAAAGGTAATGCTGGTATCAGAATTTGAACCAAGACGCTCTGACTCTCAGCTTTAGGCATCATTAATCCCCAAAGTGTCTGGATGCTGTGGATTGCAGAGTAAAACCAACCAATAGTAATAATGCATAACTCATGTTTTGAATTTTTTCTTTTAGAAAATATACATGCACGGATAAAATATATGTTAAGAGCTGTCAGCAGGAATCAGGGAATAAACTGAAGCCATGACGTAAAGGAGCTATGGAAATCTCTTTGGGGCAACCACAGAGAGTCAGTCCTAAAGGAGGATATATATATATATATATATATAGACACCAAGAATCCAAGTCTATTGTGGTTCATGTCTGTGGAAATAATATGGGGTGACTTCATCGGCATGTCTTGATGTCAACATTAGAGACTTAATCTTTAGTATTTCCTATATCTTGGTCTGAAATGATGATTTTTCAAAAATCTCCTGTTAAACATATCTTTTGACTCTGCAAGTTTATAGAGAAGCAATCACCAGAAACAGTTCTTCTAGTGTTTTCTGTCTTCTAGCATCTCTGACATGAAGGACAAGTGTTGTGGGTTGGCCTGGCAACCACTGACCTGAATTCTTTTCCTTCTAGTATTTAAATACTGGATATTTTTTTTCAATGAGCTTTCTTTTAATGACCTATTAATAGAAAAGATTTTTGGGGACTGATGTCAGAAAAATAGCAACGTGTGAATTCTCAGTTCTTGTACTTTCAAGAAATAACAATTTGAACAACTACCCATGCTCAAAAGTACCTTCACAGTGTCTAATGATTCCAGTAAGGGAATGCAGTACCTGGATAAAGCACAGAAATAAGAAAAGGGTAGGAAAGATAGTCACCCTAACTATATTACTCATCTCCCAAGCCCAGGTAGCCCAACATGGAGAGACCTCCTCATGGGACAAGGAGTGTAAAGTGAGCACCTATCTTCATATAGACCGTTGAGCCAGCCTGCCTTAGAACTAGGATGACTCCCTAAGCTCTAGTTGATTCCTTATGGGATGGGATTCCCCCAGATCCAGGGCCCCCAGGGTCACCTTGTCACCTACTGACTCCAGCAGCCCCAGGTGGTTCCTGCAGCACCAGGCTCTCAGCACATCTCAGGCACAGCTGACTCTCATGGTGTCATGCAGTAATGCCCCTGTTTGTGGTTTCACTTTCTACAGTTTAAGTTGCCTGAGGTCAACCAGAGTCTGAAAATATTAAACAGAAAATTTCAGAACTAAATAGTTCATAAACTTTCAGTTGTGTGTGATTCTAAGTAACATGATGAAATATTGCACCATCCTGCTTCATCCCACTTGGGATGTAAATCATCCCTTTGTCCAGTATATGCTAACCACCTGTTAGCCAATTAGTAGCCATCTCAGTCATCAGATTGCCTGTCACAGTATTGCAGTGCTTGTGTTCAAGTAACTCTTTATTTTACTTAATAATGGTCCCAAAGTAAAACTGAAGTGATGCTGGCTATTCAAATATTCTAATAAGCCTAAGTTACAAATTACATTTGATGATAGGTATATATGTGTGTGGAAAACATAATATATATAGGGTTCAGTGTAATCTGTGGTTTCAGACATCCACTGTGGGTCTTAGAACATATCGCTTACATAATGGGGGAGCTACTCTATGCAGAACTTTCTACCCAATAGTAACAGAATACACAGTCTTCTTAGTGCACATGCATTTTCCAGGATAGATCATATGTTATGTCACAAAATAAGCCTTAGCAAGTGCAAGAAGATTAAAATCATAGGTTTGTTTTCTGACCACAATGATATAAAATTAGAAATCAGTACCAGGAGGAAAACTAGAAAATTCACAAATTTATGGAAATTAAACAACACCCTCCAGAACAAAATGGGTCAAAAAAGAAATTAAAAATATCTTGAAATAAACAAAACATACCAAAACTTACATGATACAGCAAAAGCAGTTCTTAGAGGCAGGTTTATAGCAATAAATGCCTACATTAAGGAAAAAAGGGCTCAAGTAAATAACCTAACTTTACATGTCAAGAAACTAGAAAAGAACAAACGAAGTTCAGAGTTAACGAAAGGAAAGAATTAACAAAGGTCAAAGCAGAAATAAATAAAATAGAAACCAGAGAAACAACAGAAAAGATCAACAAAACTAAGAGCTGGCTTTTTGAAAACATAAACAAAATTGACAAACTTTTAGCTAGACTAATTAAAAAAGAGAAGACTAATAAAATCAGAAATTAAGGAAGAGACATTACAACTAACACCACAGAAATACAAAGGATTGTGTAAACTATTGTATGTCAACAAGTTGAATAACCTAGAAGAAATGGATAAATTTCTAGAAACATACATCTTAACACTGCATCATGAAGAAATATAAATTTTCAGCAGACCAATAACAAGTAAGTAGATTGAATCAGTAACCAACCCTCCCTGCCCCCAAAGAAAAGTCCAGAAACAGGTGTTTTACTGGTGTATTCTATGAAACATTTTTTAAAAGAGGTAACACCTTATCTCTGACAAAGGAGGCAAGAATATACAATGGATTAAAGACAATCTCTTTAACAAGTGGTGCTGGGAAAACTGGTCAACCACTTGTAAAAGAATGAAACTAGAACACTTTCTAACACCATGAACAAAAATAAACTCAAAATGGATTACAGATCTCAACGTAAGACCAGAAACTATAAAACTCCTAGAGGAGAACATAGGCAAAACACTCTCAGACATACATCACAGCAGGATCCTCTATGACCCACCTCCCAGAATATTGGAAATAAAAGCAAAAATAAACAAATGGGACCTAATTAAAATTAAAAGCTTCTGCACAACAAAGGAAACTATTAGCAAGGTGAAAAGGCAGCCTTCAGAATGGGAGAAAATAATAGCAAATGAAGCAGCTGACAAACAACTAATCTCAAAAATATACAAGCAACTCCTACAGCTCAACTCCAGAAAAATAAATGACCCAATCAAAAAATGGGCCAAAGAACTAAATAGACATTTCTCCAAAGAAGACATACAGATGGCTAACAAACACATGAAAAGATGCTCAACATCACTCCTTATCAGAGAAATGCAAATCAAAACCACTATGAGGTACCATTTCACGCCAGTCAGAATGGCTGCAATCCAAAAGTCTACAAGCAATAAATGCTGGAGAGGGTGTGGAGAAAAGGGAACCCTCTTACACTGTTGGTGGGAATGCAAACTAGTACAGTCACTATGGAGAACAGTGTGGAGATTCCTTAAAAAACTGGAAATAGAACTGCCTTGTGATCCAGCAATCCCACTGCTGGGCATACACTCTGAGGAAACCAGAAGGAAAAGAGACACGTGTACCCCAATGTTCATCGCAGCACTGTTTATAATAGCCAGGACATGGAAGCAACCTAGATGTCCATCAGCAGATGAATGGATAAGAAAGCAGTGGTACATATACACAATGGAGTATTACTCAGCCATTAAAAAGAATACATGTGAATCACCTCTAATGAGGTGGATGAAACTGGAGCCTATTATACAGAGTGAAGTAAGCCAGAAAGAAAAACACCAATACAGTATACTAACGCATATATATGGAATTTAGAAAGATGGTAACAATAACCCTGTGTACGAGACAGCAAAAGAGACATTGATGTATAGATCAGTCTTATGGACTCTGTGGGAGAGGGAGAGGGTGAGGAGATGTGGGAGAATGGCATCGAAACATGTATAATATCATGTATGAAACGAGTCACCAGTCCAGGTTCGATGCACGATACTGGATGCTTGGGGCTGGTGCACTGGGACGACCCAGAGGGAGGGTATGGGGAGGGAGGAGGGTTCAGGATGGGGAACACAGGTATACCTGTGGCGGATTCATTTCGATATTTGGCAAAACTAATACAATATTGTAAAGTTTAAAAATAAAATAAAATAAAAGAGGTAACACTAATTCTTCTAAAATTCTGCCAAAAAGTTGAAGAGGAAGAAATACTTCCAAACTCATTTTATGGGGCCATGTTTCCCTGATATCAAAGCCAGATGAGGACACTACCAGAAAAGAGACGTGTAGGCCACTATACCTGATGAATGTAGATGTAAACTTCTCAACAAAATACTAGCAAACTGAACTCTGCAGCACATTAAAAGGATCATACACCATGATCAAGTGGTATTTATCTCTAGGGTGCAAGGATGATTCAGTTTATGCAAATCAAAAAACTTGTTATACATCACATTAACAGAATGAATGATAAAAATCATATGATCATCTCAGTAGATGTAGAAAAACATTTGACAAAATTCAACATCTTTCATGATAAAACTCTCACAAATTGGATATAGAAGGAGCCAAGCATAAGGAAGGCCTTACATGACAAAGCCACAGCTAACATCATATCCCTTGGTAAACAACTGAAAGAATTCCCATTAAGGTCAGGAGCAAGACAAGCGTCCTCACTCACCACTCCTATCCAAAATAGTAGTGGAAGTTTTAGCCAGAACAATTAGACATGCAAAAGAAATAAAAGTTACCCAAATTGGCAAGGAAGAAGTATAATTTTCTCTGTTTGCAGATGATGTGATTTTATACATAGACAATCCTAAAGACCTGACCAAAAAAACTATTACAATAAAGAAGTTCAGTAAAATTGTGGGATACAAAAAATTGACATGTAAAAATCAGTTTCAGTTTATACATTAGCAATGATATATCTGAAAAAAGGAATGAAGAAAACAATCACAATTATAGTAGCAGCAAAGCAATAAAATACTTAGAAATAAATTAAACCTAGGAGGTAAAAGTCTGTACACTGAAAATGACAAGACACTGATGCAGTCAAAGAAGACACAGAAAATAGGTATCTGAAATTTATGCATTGGAAGAATTATTATTGTTAAAATGTGCATACTAACTAAAGCCATATATAAATACAATGCAATTTCTACCAAAATTCCGATGACAATTTTCACAGAAATAGAAAACTAAAATTTGTGTGGAGCCATAAAAGACTTTGAATAGCCAAAGCAGTCCCTAGGGGGAAGAACAAAGCTGGAAGTATTATACTTCCTGATTTTAAAATAATATGATACTGCCATGAAAACATAAAGAGACCAATGGAACTGAATGGAATAAATTAACGTATATCCGGTCAACTAGTATTTGACAAGAGGGCCAGGAATACTCAGTGAGGAAAGAAGGAAAACTGGATATCCACATGCAAAAGAGTAATACTGGACCTTATCTTACACTGTCATTAAAATCAACCCAAATGGATTAAAGTCTTAAATATAATACCTGAAACTGTTAACCTGCTAGAAGAAAACAGGAGAAAAGCTCCTTGACATTGGTCTCAGCAGTGATTTGTTAGATATGACACCAAAAGCTCAAGCAAGAAAAGGAACAATAAACAAGTGGAACTACTTCAAACTAAAAACCCTTTGCATAGAAAAATAAAAGACAAACAGAATGAAAAAGCAGCCTATGAAAAGAGAGAATATGAGAATATATTTGCAAACCATGTATCCAATAAAAAGTTAATATGCAAAATGTATAAGGAAATCATACAATTCTGTAGTGAAAAAACCCAGACAATCCAATTAGAAACTCAGTAGAGAACCTGAATAAACATTTTTTCCCCAAGGAAGACATACAAATGACCAACTGGTACATGAAAAGATGCTCAACATCACTAATCATCAGGGAAATCCAAATCAAAACCACCATGAAACATCACCTCATACCTGTTACAATGTCTGTTATCAAAAAGGCAAGAGATAACAAGTGTTGGTGAGGCTATGGAGAAGAGGGAACCTAACTGTTGGTTGCAATGTGAATTGGTACAGCAGTATGGAGGTTCTCCCCAAAAGTAAAAGTAAAGTCACCAAATGATCCAGAAATCCCACTTTGGGGTACATATCTGAATGAAATGGAATCACTATCTTGAAGAGATACCTATACCCACATGTTATTTGTGGCATTATTCATGATAGCTGAGACATGGAAACAATTTGTGTTCATTGATGGATGAATGGATAAAGACAATGTCTCTCTCTCTCTCCCTCTCTCTCTCTCTCTCTCACACACACACAGATAGAGAAATGGGGGGAATATTATTCAGCCATAAAAAAGGAAATCTTGCCTTTTGTAACATGCATGGAACTGGAAGGCATTATGCTAGGTGAAACAAATCAGACAGAGAAAGGTAGATACTGTATGTTCTCCTTTATGTGTGAAATCTAGAAACTTCAATTCGAAGAAGGAGAGATTAGAAAGTTAGTTGACAGTAGCTGAAGGCTGGGAGAGATGGGGGAGATACTGGTTAAGAGTATGAACTTTCAGCTATCATATGAGTAAGATCCGGGGATCATGGTGACTATGATTAAACATACTACACAATATACTTGAAAGTTGTCATGTTATCTCTCCAAATATGTGATGAGGGGATGACATGTTAACTAAATTGTGGGCATCATTTTGTAATATATATGTGTATCAAATCAGCAAGTTGTAAACTTTAAATGTACGTATATATGTCAATAATATCTCAATAAAGCTGGGGAAACTTTTTAATTAATAAAAACATTTCAACAAATTTTAAAAGAACACATTTTTACTGAAATTTGACTTTTTAATCACTGAGAGGGATAGAAGCGCAGAAAAATATGTTGACTAAGCAAATATCTCTTCGGTTTTCTCTTTAAATTTAATACTTTTCTTTGAACATTGTATATTAGGCTAATTCACACTTTAAGAAATAGGTATGGTGCTAAGAATCCGAGTAAGAAATTCAAGGCAAAATAAATTCTAGAGAGAAAAACCTAAGACTGTATTTGTTGTCATTTTTAAGGCTTTGTGTTATAAATTATTTTGATTTGTATCATCAGAGACTTCTACAAATAACTGTTTCAAACATCAGACTCCAGATGGATGGATTTAAGCTGTTACATTCTAAAGATAGAAAGATTTCTGTTAAATCAGATTGTATTATGTCAAAGTTACAGGACTAAGTCAATAACTTGTTCCAAAATACTTAGAAATAGTCACTAATACTGTTAATATTCCTGTCCTTAGACAATTAGAATTTGAATTCTTGAAACTGAGTTACATGAATTTTGTGATTATTGGCCATATTCTCCAGATTTGGGATTTATCTGTGATCTGTAATATTTGTCCTTTTCTGGTCATGGGCTGACTTAGTGATTAAGGAAAAAAAAAATTTCTTCCCTCAGTCTGACTTTGGCCCCGTTAGATTGTCATTCTCTCTGACAGGGCAAAGAAACCTCAGCTGCCAGTTTTTATGACAAGAACAGTATTCTCTCATATGTATTCTAGTACCTTACTTCAAAGCAAACTTTCATTTCAACAGTCTCAGTAGAATAACACATTTGTCTTTTATTTGTCTCAATACTGAGTCAAGGAAGCTTTCTATACCAGCAGTTTTCCCAAAGAAGAGGGGAAAAAAAAATTCAACATTAAAAACAACCACCTACACAGTCCTCTAAACAAGGCTTTCGGAGTTAAAGTATAAAAGATTTGCAATGAGAGAAAAATCACATAGAATGTCTATTTCGGTGTAGAGACAAGGAACTAAAGAGGAAACCCAAAATAGGAGGGATGGAAGTAGAACTGCCAGTCACTCAGGAGGGGACCTTTAGTAAAATCACTTAACCTGGTCTCATTGCCTTTCAAACTAATCCAGACCTGCCCCCACATCCAGCCCTTTAATCCCTTGTCCCATTTTTATTGCTTCTCCTGCTTCCTCCGGGGCCTCAGCTACTTCCCTCCCTCCTCTCCCTATGACTAAACATATTTCTTCTCTTAATACCTTTCCAGGGTAGATTTTTTTTTTTTTACCTCCCTCCTCATCTTGCTCTATATGCCTGGAATGATTCTAGTGAGTCAGAGACGTCCTTTTAGAATCACAGTTTCCATCGAGCCTTCCTGTAGCAAGCTGTAAGTTGCTGCTCACTCTTTTTATTTTAGTAATTATTAAAGCAAGCAGAAACTGTTCGTAGTTTGATTTCAAAAGTTTCATCCCACTGTTGATCAGGACTTAGTAAACTTGCTAATAAACTGTGTTGGTCAGATTTCACTCAGCAAGGGACATGATGTTTCTTCAGGTAATTACATTTTGCAGTCTCTGCTGTGTGCTTCCTTTTTCCTAGCCTGGGTCATGTGCACAGAAATAGATTTGGGGAAATGACACATTTGTCCTAGACCTAGATGGGAGAGTTGTTTACATCTTGGATGAAGAAGTGAATAAACTTAATTAAAGGTTAAAGATTATACTCCAACCAGATGAAAAGTGCTGCTTCAACCCCATATCTTATCGTTGTTCCCTTGTAATACGATTGGATTTATGAAAAGTTTGGAATTAGATCTAACTATAGCTAAGCTTCAGAATGCTTGTAGAAATGCATTATGCATTGTAGAAATGCAAAAGATTGTATTTATATAATTGTGCTGAAAATTAATTAATATTATTCTCATGCACTATTTTTATAAACACTGAACGGAATTAATTGAGAAGTAGGAAAATTCCAGGGAGGCACAAATTCTTATGTGAGAAAGTGCTTCCTCTGGAGCTGTCTTGGACTGAAAACTGTTAGAGGAGGTTGTTGAGAGGATGTGACTGCTGGTAGACCCTCGGGCTGGACCCAGGCAAATGGAGGCACCTCACCCGGTCCCCTGACATCTGAATGTGCATTCTGTCCATTGTTCTTACAGTGGGAGTCATTATCAAGGATGCAGCTTTGAGAGAGTGAGCAATGTGTTGTTGAGACCGTCTGGACTGAACCCAGTTAAGGCCTCTGTATAAACTTTAAAGATTCTGGCAGGTGGGAATGGAGATCTACTTGTTTTGTGGCACCCAAGACAGGCCTCATGGGTAAGTTCCCTTACTCATTAAACCTGCCACCTATCAATATAGAGGGGCTGCCTCTTTCATTCATTTCCCTTGTCTTCTGTATACAGAGACCAATACACAAACCAATGAAACTGATACAGACCAATGGAAACCAAAACCACTGTGGTGTCAATTTTTATTTTGTTGTGTTTCTTAATAAACTTTTTCAATAATAATCACCAAGGAGGAAGGTGAGAAAGGTAACTAACAGCTTTTTTGTCAGACATTTAGCATTTTTATGTATACTATTTTACAGAGCTAAGACGGTAGAATGGGAAAGACTAGAAATCTCTTCAAGAAAATTAGAGATACCAAGGGAATATTTCATGCAAAGATGGGCACAATAAAGGACAGAAACCATATGAACCTAACAGAAGCAGAAGATATTAAGAAGAGGTGGCAAGAATACACAAAAGAACTGTACAAAAAAGATCTTCATGACCCAGATAACCACAATGGTCTGATCACTTACCTAGAGCCAGACATCGTGGAATGTGAAGTCAAGTGGGCCCTAGGAAGCATCACTACAAACAAAGCTAGTGGAGGTGATGGAATTCCAGTTGAGCTATTCCAAATCCTGAAAGATGATGCTGTGAAAGTGCTGCACTCAATATGCCAGCAAATTTGGAAAACTCAGCAGTGGCCACAGGACTGGAAAATGTCAGTTTTCATTCTAATCCCAAAGAAAGGCAATGCCAAAAAATGCTCAAACTACTGCACAATTGCACTCATCTCACATACTAGTAAAGTAATGCTCAAAATTCTCCAAGCCAGGCTTCAACAGTATGTGAACCATGAACTTCCAGATGTTCAAGCTGGATTTAGAAAAGGCAGAGGAACCAGAGACCAAATTGCCAACATCTGTCAGATCATCAAAAAGCAAGAGAGTTCCAGAAAAACATCTACTTGTGCTTCATTGATTATGCCAAAGCCTTTGACTGTGTAGATCACAATAAACTGTGGAAAATTCCTCAAGAGATGGGAATACCAGACCACTTGATCTGCTTCCTGAGAAATCTGTATGCAGGTCAAGAAGCAACAGTTAGAACTGGACATGGAACAACAGACTGGTTCCAAATCGGGAAAGGAGTATGTCAAGGCTGTATATTTTCGCTCTGCTTATTTAACTTCTATGCAGAGTACATCATGTGAAATGCTGGGCTGGATGAAGCACGAGCTGGAATCAAGATTGCCAGGAGAAATACCAATAACCTCAGATATGCAGATGACACCACCCTTACGATAGAAAGCGAAGAAGAACTAAAGAGCCTCTTGATGAAAGTGAAAGAGGACACTGAAAAAGTTGGCTTAAAACTCAACATTCAGAAAACAAAGATCATGGCATCTGGTCCCATCACTTTATGGGAAATAGATGGGGAAACAGTGGAAACAGTGACAGACTTTATTTTGCGGGGCTCCAAAATGACTGTTGATGGTGACTGCAGCCATGAAATTAAAAGACACTTGCTCCTTGGAAGAAAAGCTATGGCCAACATCAGATCAGATCAGATCAGTCGCTCAGTCATGTCCAACTCTTGGTGACCCCATGAATCGCAGCACGCCAGGCCTCCCTGTCCATCACCAACTCCCGGAGTTCACTCAGACTCATGCCATCCAGCCATCTCATCCTCTCTTGTCCCCTTCTCCTCTTGCCCCCATTCCCTCCCAGCATCAGAGTCTTTTCCAATGAGTCAACTCTTCGCATGAGGTGGCCAAAGTACTGGAGTTTCAGCTTCAGCATCATTCCTTCCAAAGAAATCCCATGGCCAACATAGACAGCATATTAAAACGCAGAGGCATTACTTTGCCAACAAAGGTCTGTCTAGTCAAAGAATGGTTTTTCAAGTAGCCATGTATAGATGTGAGAGTTGAACTATAAAGAAAGCTGAGCACAGAAGAATTGATGCTTTTGAACTGTGGTGTTGGAGAAGACTCTTGAGAGTCCATTGGACTTCAAGGGGATCCAACCAGTCTATCCTCAAGGAAATCAGCCCTGAATATTAATTGAAAGGACTAATACTGAAGCTGAAACTCCAATACTTTGGCCACCTGATGCGAAGAAATGACTCATTTGAAAAGACCCTAATGCTGGGAAAGATTGAAGGTGCGAGAAGGGGACGACAGAGAATGAGATGGCTGAATGGCATCACCGACTCAGTAGACATGAGTTTGAGTAAGCTCCAGGAGTTGATGATGGACAGGGAAGCCTGGTGTGCTGCAGTCCAAAGGGTCACAAAGAGTCGGACATGACTGATTGACTGAACTGAAGATGGTAAAGAATCTGCCTGCAGTGTGGGAGACCTGGGTTCGATCCTTGGATCAGGAAGATACCCTGGAGAAAGGAATGGCCACCCACTCCAGTATTCTTGCCTGGAGAATTCCATGGACAGAAGAGTCTGTCAGGCTATAGTCCATGGAATCACAAAGAGTCAGACACAACTGAGTGACTAACACACACACACATTTTACAGACAAAAATATCACATGAGTTCATGGTTAAGAACTGTACCTAGAATAATATGTTTGCTTCTTTCTTTGCCCTAAAACCAATAAAGAGAATTATGGTAAGCAGGAATCCAAAGGCGAATTCCATGCCCTCTTGCTGCTGCTGCTGCTGCTACTAAGTCTCTTCAGTTGTGTCCAACTCTGTGTGACCCCATAGATGGCAGCCCTGTCCCTGGGATTCTCCAGGCAAGAACACTGGGGTGAGTTGTCATTTCCTTCTCCAATGCATGAAAGTGAAAGGTGAAAGTGCAGTTGCTTAGTTGTGTCCGACTCTTAGCGACCCCATGGACTGCAGCCTACCGTGCTCCTCTGTCCATGGGATTTTCCAAGCAAGAGTACTGGAGTGGGGTGCCATTGCTTTCTCCGCCATGCTCTCTTATTTCTGTTTATTTACAAGATACTTCCATTTTTTACGGGTATGATTTCAAGACCTCAAATTGTAATGTGTAGGGCTTTTGTTTTCATTTTTTAATGATATTTTTGTATCATTTAAATTTGCCAATTTAATTTTCTTGCTGTACAGATTTTAATCTCATAATACTTTAAAGTCAGCTGTGTGATACTCTCATTTTTTTTTTTCCCTAGCAAAAGCCTACCTATTTATCTACTTGCTTAGATTCATTGTGGTTCTCTTTATTTTCTAGTTCATGGAATCAGAGCTATTTTTAGATGACTATACACTTTAAAAAAGTTCTGCCAAATCAGTTCTTACAGGCATTAAAAAGTTTTGGAAGTTATGGAGGGGGAAAGGAGAAATGTTTTGATAAACCTATGGGATTTTCCAGGGAACGTGTTTACAATGCTGACCTTTTGTATCAAGTTTACCCACACAGTAGGCTCTTTACTGTCACCTTGACTTTTAAGAGGGCCTAAATGTTATCTAATAATGTTATCTAATAAAAATTAATTCCAGTGATTCAAGTTGACAATTTACTAGCATTTCGGATCCTACATATTTTCTCATATCCCCGGACAGAACACAGAAAATAAGCACAGACACTGAAAGATGGGAAGAAAGAGAACTGCCTAGAGACCTTGGGATTTGAGTCATGGGATGGTGGTAAATTCTCTGGGTTTCCTTATTACCTCCCATGTATCCTGAACAGGGTTCTCCAGAAGCCTCTAATCCAAAATTTCCAATAGACAAAGATAAAAGGGCGGAAAACACATCCTTTTCCCTATCCTGAGGACCCAGAGAAGGGTAGTTTTACAATAACAAATTTTTTGGAAATACCCACCATACTTCAGCCAAACATCAATGGAAAAAATGCCTCCCACCTCCAGGATTACAATGGGGCTGAGTGGGAATTTAATCTTCCATGCAGTACCTCACCCCACAGAAGCTGGTAGTAGCACTCTCATTCTCTCCTTCCTTTGGGGCTGGAGCTAGCCAAGGTCCTAATCTCTGAGTGGGAAGCTTATCTTCCAATTCCAACAATAGGAAATTTCAACAAATAAATAGAATTTATTAAAAGTAACTGAATGTAAATCATAAAACTAAAAATATAATAATCAAAATAAAATACTCAGTGGATGGCTCATTAGTAGAGTGGAGATGACAGAGGGGTAGAATTAGTGAATTTATGCAGAAATTAGGCTTCCCTCGTGGCTCAGACGGTAAAGCGACTGCCTGCAATGTGGGAGACCCGGGTTTGATTCCTGGGTCAGGAAGATCCCCTGGAGAAGGAAATGGCAACCCACTCCAGTACTCTTGCCTGGAAAATCCCATGGACAGAGGAGCCTGGTAGGCTACAGTCCATGGGGTTGTAAAGAATTGGACATGACTGAGTGACTTCACGTTTACTTTCAGTTCAGTTCAGTTCAGTCACTCAGTCATGTCCGACTCTTTGCGACCCCATGAATCGCAGCATGCCAGGCCTCCCTGTCCATGACCAACTCCCGGAGTTCACTCAGGCTCACATCCATCGAGTCAGTGATTCCATCGAGTCAGTGATGCCATCCAGCCATCTCATCCTCTGTCATCCCCTTCTCCTCCTGCCCCCAATCCCTCCCAGCATCAGAGTCTTTTCCAATGAGTCAACTCTTCGCATGAGGTGGCCAAAGTACTGGAGTTTCAGCTTTAGCATCATTCCTTCCAAAGAAATCCCAGGGCTGATATCCTTCAGAATGGACTGGTTGGATCCATACTCACTTTTACTTTTCTATGCAGAAATTATTAGAATTCATTCATTCAAGGATACATATATGTGTATGGTTGAATCCTTTTGATATCCACTTGAAGCTATCACATTGTCAATTGGCTGTACTCCAATACAAAATAAAATGTTTAAAGAAAAGAATGTACTCATTCAAAGCATAGAGTTACCACCATGCTGCTGCTGCTGCTAAGTTGCTTCAGTTGTGTCCAACTCTATGCAACCCCATAGACGGCAGCCCACCAGGCTCCCCTGTCCCTGGGATTCTCCAGGCAAGAACACTGGAGTGAGTTGCCATTTCCTTCTCCAATGCATGGAAGAGAAAAGTGAAAGTGAAATCGCTCATTCGTGTCTGACTCTTTGTGACCCCATGGACTGCAGCCTACGAGGCTCCTCCATCCATGGATTTTCCAGGAAAGAGTACTAGAGTGGGGTGCCATTATGATCCAGCAATTCCACTCTTAGGTATATGCCCGAGAGGAATGAAGACGTATGTCCACACAAGTATTTGTAAATAGATATTCGTAGCATCATTATTCATAATGGCCCGAAAGTGAAAACAACCCAAATGTCCATCAGCAGATGATAGGATAAGCAAAATGGCTGGAGTACTGATATATGCATGATACAACATAGCTGTGTCTCAGAAACATTATGCTAAGTTAAGGAAGACAGCTATAAAAAGCCACATACTGCATCATTCCATTTCTATGAAATGTCCAGAATAAGAAAATAAGAAGTAGATTAGTGGTTTCCTGAGGCTGTAGGTGGGGAGAATGAGGAATGACTGCTAATCGGTATAGGATTTCTTTTGAGAGTGATAAAAATATTCTGAAATTGATTGAGGTGATTGATGGTTGCACAACTCTGTAAATATACTAAAAGCCATTGAATTATATGCTTTAAATAGGTGAAATTTATGGTATGTAAAAATATGTCTCAGCAAAGCTAAATGTAATATTAATGGAGTAGACTAGGTTAGTCCATTTTCAATACCTGCTTGACTTTTGTGTATATATAAAAATGGTTATTTAAAAAAAACACATTCAAATTCAATTCTACTCAAATCCTATCTTTTTGAGCAACTGTGCCAGGCACTGGTTTGGGGGTGCTCTGAGGCATACAGAAATAAATAAGAATCAGGTCTTAACCTCAGAAAGCTTATTGAAGATGGAACCATACATAAACACTTGTAATGTAAAATGGTCAATTTTCACATAATTTGTTTCACTTACTCAGATACAGCATATATAAGAACATAGCCATTAATGACAATATTAGGAACCTTACATAATTAAATCATATTTTTTCATGTTGAGTCCCCCACAGCATTTATAAGAAAATAGCAAACTTAAGCTTGATTCATGTCAACTATCATTCTTCATCCAGATACTTGCTAATACTTAAAGACTTTTACTTTGGGCAATTGTTTGTGAAATCAACCTACTCGACACTCCTATATTAGAAACAATCACTATTTCTAGCTGTAATTCTTGACTGGGTAATAATGTTTTGAATTAATTGACTAGCTTGCAAATGTGGAAGGATCTACTTGATACATCTGTCTGGGCAATTTTCTGTGAGTCTTGTTGGCTCATTTAAGATTCTGTGAGGAATATAATGATTGACAGAAAAGCTTCCCTAAAGCAGCATTTATTTTGGAGATACATTACCTTATACTGGTGAACCTGACAGTTCAACAGAATGTAAACTGATTGGAATTAACAATCACACAGCAAGCTACTAATGTCCACATTGAGAGGGAATATTTGTCCTATCAAATGCAGTTAATGCTCTCTTGATAAATCACAAAGTTGAAGCTAAACTTTACGTAATCTGGGCTAGAAGAAAATGAAATGCACTCAGAATATGGTTATCTTTTAGATCAAAGTCTAGCAGTGCACATTTATCCAAAATTTTTACTCTGACTCCTCTCCACCCAACTCTGATAGGGAATTTGTGAATGAGATCCATTTCTTGCAGGCCACAAAACTAATCGATGAAGAGTAGCTATTCAAAGACAATGAACAGTATTGTTGTGTTGTCTGTCCTAGAGTAAACCTGCTTGGGTTCAAATCCCTCTTCCACTACTTAATAGTTCATTGAATTCAGGCAAGTCTCTATCTGTCTCTGAGCCTTAGTTTCCTCATCTGTGTAATGGAAATATAAATAGAACTTATCACATGGGATATTTGAGAGCTTTTAATGAGAAAAGTGTTTTTATTATTAATGAGTTAATTTTTGGCTGGGCTGGGTCTTAGTTGCTGCACAGGCTTTTCTCTAGGGGCTACTCTCTGGTTGTGGTGCATGGGTTTCTCAAGGCAGTGGCTTGTCTTGTTGCAGAGCATGGGCTTTAGGGTACGCGGGCTTCAATAGTTGTGGCACATGGGCTCAGTAATTGTGGCTCCTGGGCTCTATAGCACAGACTCAATAGTTGCAGGGCATGGGCTTCATTGCTCTTAGCATGAGGGATCTTGCCAGACCAGGGTTCGAATCCACATCTCCTGCATTGGCAGGCAAAGTCTTTACCGCTGAGTCACCAGGGAAGGCCAGCACAGAGTGTTTATCATGTTGCGTGGCACTTAGAAGCATGCTATATATATATTCATAATTATTAATGTTAACCATTTTTTCATTCACAGGATGAAAGTTGGACAAATAGATGTATAACCACCATGAGTATGAGCGTGGAACATAAACATAAAATTGACAACTGGGTTTCTAAGGGCATTTAGGATCAGGTAAAGGGAATAGGTCACCAAGAAAGTTAAAGATATGAAAAACATAGTCCCACTGACTATACTCTTATTTTCTGAGGTACACTTTTATGGATAACTATACAGATACCAAAAATACCTAAAGGTACCACTCCCTCTTCAGGTGGAAGTGGTAACATATACCCTTGATAAGTCCAAATTAATCCTCTTCGTTACATCTCTGCTAGGCAATCAGAAAGCAGCTAAGCTTGTTTCATTTATTTCTATTTAACAAATGACTCCCATATTTAGTAGCTTAACGCAATCATTTGCTTACTGTTTTGTTGGTAAGGAATTCAGGAAGGGCTTGACTGAAACATTCTCTCTGATTCCCATGGTTTCCACAGGGAGGGTTTGGACCAGGATGGGTTTGTCATTCACAAACTTAGAGCCTTGGGGCTCCTTGCCTCTCACTGTCTCTACATGAATCTCATTTTCCATGGCCTTTTATTGTGGCTTGGGCTTCTAGAAGACCTGGCAGTCTCAGGGTAGTTGAACTCCTTATATGACAGCTGATTTGCCCCCGGGTGTGGTTTTGAGAAGCAGGAAATGGACATTGCCCAGTCTTTAGATGCCTGAGCCCACACCCTGGCACAGCAATACTTCTTCACTATTCTGTTGTTCCAAGCAGCCAAGAGCTCCTCAGATTCACCCAGATTCAACAGAAGGGGGTATAGACCTCACCTCTCAATGAAAGAAGATCAAAGAATTTGAGGCCATGTTTTCCCCCAACTTTATTGAGGTTTATTAGAGCCTCAGAATTCACTTTATAACTGAAACGTTTTACCCTTTGTCCTACATTTACAAATTTCTCCTGTCCCCAGGCCCCTGGCAACCACCATTTTAGAATCTTTTCTATGAATTTGCCTTTTGGGGGGAAAAAGTTTTTACATATTACAACATACTAAGAGTTGTGAGGTGAGACCTCATTGTGGTTGTGACTTGCCTCCCCCTGATAATGAGTGTTGTTGACCACACTCATGAGTGTGAGTTCTTTTCATGTACTTTTTGGCTTTTGTATGTCTTCTTTGGAAAATATGTTATTCTTGTCCTCTGCCCAAAGTAAAGTCAGATTATTTGTTTTTATGCCCTTGGGTTATATGGATTCCTTATACTGTTGTCCCTTGATACCTGTGGGGGATGGGTTTCAGGAACCCCCACAGACACAAAATCTGAAGATTCTCAAGTTGCTTACAGTCATCCCTCCATATCTGTGGGTTCTGCAGATATGAAGAGCTGACTGTATATATGTGTGTATATATATATATATATATATATATATATATACACACACACACACATATATATATACACACGTTTTTTTAAAAGTCTGTGTATAAGTGGACTTACAGAGTTCAAAGGTCAACTATGTATTTTCAGGGTTAACTCCTTACCAGATATATGGCTTGCAGATGTTTTCTCCCATCTCATACATTGCCATCACATTTTGTTGATTGTTTCTTTTGCTGAACAGAAAGTTTTTAGTTTGATGTAGTCCTACTTATTAAATTTTGCAGCTGTTACCTGTCTGTTTGATATCATATCAAAATGAATCATTGCCAAGATCAATGTCAAGGGGCCTTTTCCTGTATTTTCTTCTAGGGGTTTTATGGTTTGGGGTCTTATATTTCAGTCTTTAATCCATTTTCAGTTAATCTTAGTGAATGGTGTAAGACGGAATCCAGTTTCATTCTTTTGCATATGGATATCTGATTTTCAGCACAGTTGATTCAATAGAATATTCTTTCCTCACTGTTTATTATTAGCACCCCTGTCAAAGATTAGTTGACCATGCTGTTCTGTGCTTAGTTGCTCAGTCCTGTCCGACTGTTTGCAACCCCATGGACTGTAGCCCATCAGGCTTCTCTGTCCATGGGGATTCTCCAGGCAAGAATACTGGAGTGGGTTGCCATGCCCTCCTCCAGCGTATCTTCCCAACTCAGCAATCAAACCCAGGTCTCCTGCATAGCAGGAAGATTCTTTACCATCTAAGCCATCAGAGAAGCCCAAGAATACTGGAGTGGGTAGCCTTTCCCTTCTCCAGGGAATCTTCCCCATCCAGGAATTGAACCAGTGTGTCCTGCATTGCACGTGGATTCTTTACCAGCTGAGCTACCAGGGAAGCCCTATGTGTGTATATGTATTTCTGGGCTCTCTATTCTGCTCTACTGGTCTATGTGTCTGTTTTTATCCCATTACTGTGTTTTATTAGTTATGTTTTGATTACTATAGCTTTGTAATATAGTTTGAGATCAGGATGTCTGATACCTCCACTTTTCGCCTTTCTCAAGATTGCTTTGGCTATTTGGGGTCTTTTGTGATTTCATACAAATTTGAGGATTGTTTTTTCTATTTCTGTGAAAAACACCTTTGTAATTTTGATAGTGATTTCATTAGATCTGTAGATCACTTTGGGTCATATTGATGTTGTAACAATGTGAATTCTTCCAATCCAAGAACATGAGATCTTTCCATTTTTTGTGTGTCTTTTTCAGCATCTTTCATCAATGTATTATGGTTTTCAATGTACTGATCTTTCATCTTCTTGGTAAATTTGTTCCTAATTATTATAATTTTTGGTGCTATTGAAAATGAGACTGCTTTCTCTATTTCTCTTTAAGAATTTGTTTTTAGTGTGTAAAACCACAAGTGATTTTTGTATGTTGATTTGTAGCCTGCCGTGACCATTTTTACCACAGCGCTACATGCCTATCTGAATATATTTTTCTCAGCATTATCATTTATTTATTTGATTAATGAAGTCTTGGCCTATAGAATATAGAGGTTAATAAGGATTATCTCTGTAGTTAAAGTTGACATCTGATCACATTTAAATGTGTAGATGCTGAAAATCATCTTTGGTTTTGAGTTTCCTTGAAAGTTTTCTTATTTTATTCAAGTAATATCCATAGATAATCTTTCTCAAATGAAATGGAGACATATACAGGAACTTGCAATTCTGTTCTCAATAGCACCTTTCAGTTCAGTAAAATAAAATAGGTCAGAAATAATAGTAAATTAATTAAGACAGGTAAATTTGTGAAAGCAAAATGTATTCTGTAGTTAAAATATACATTCCTAATGCAGATTGTTATCATGGGCTCATTATTTTAAAATAATTATTTGCATTCAGAGGATATTCTTTTTAAGTCACATTGTTATTAACATAAAAATTGCTTACCCACCTAATTTATTCTTGTTATATGGCATCTATTTCCACTTGAATCAGAAAACATTTCATGTGTTTCTTGCTAATAAGAATTGTCCTGAGTTTGAAAACTTTATTTTCGATTTATATTGTGTATTCCTGATTTTTACATATTGGTCTGTCTGCTGAATGTCACATGTACATGACTGACAGAGCCTCTCAACATCACTGGTCCTGCAACAAAGACTACAGCTTTATTTCGTCTCCCTTCTGCTTATAGGGATTGGGTGATATTTGGCCTAAGACATTCCCCTGACCATTATAAAAGGATATGGCCATTTCAAGGCTTTCATAGTGTCTTTGTGCATCCAAAAAGTGGGAATCAGATGTTCAGGGTACTGGCCATACAAAGTTGTCAGTGCTTGCTGACTAGAGAGTAGCTAGTAGATTCAGTGACTCTGCTTTACGGTTTTCCTGGGAACATGAACAGAATTCATCCCAGGGGACCCAGGTCTTCCCTGGGCAGAGACTGTCACCTTTTTAGGACATGTCACCACACTAAGCTCCTGGTTTCTGGGGACTCTTATTAACTAGTAGTCCTCTAATTCCTGACCTAATTTTAGACTGGAGCAGTGATTTTTAACCTTGCTTCTATAACTACAAGCACCTGGGGAGATTTAAGAAATCCTGATGCCTGGGGTTTACTGCAGAACAATTGCATTGGGGTCTCTGAAAATGGAACTCCAAGATACTGGTGACTTAAAAAACCCTCAAGGTGATTCCAGTAAGCAGCATAAATAGTGAGATTTTTGCATATATATACTTGTGTATGTGTCTATATATGTGTGTGTGTGTATGTGTTTCTCTCTATGTGTGTGTGTGTGTCTATATATATAAATATAATTGAAAACAGTATATGTAAATCTTAAAATTCACTAACTGACAGGTTTACAATTCAAGGCTTCTGTTAGTTTAAATAGGACATACCAACCTACCAAGCGGACCTGACATTTTAGGTTTCCTGAGTGGTGCATGTTACCTCCTATGTTACCCAGTCTAAATTGGGGAGATGGTTTTTCATAATTTTTTGATTTCCTGTTTTGGTCATTGTCAACACTGTTGGAGAGCCCATTTTTAAAGTATTAAAAAAACCTCTATACAAAGAGTGAAATAAAAAAAAAAGACTATAAAGAGTCAAACACTAAATTTACATCCAAACTAAAAAATATGAATGTATCTATGTAAAATCGTTTACTACCACACTGGAAAAAAAGAAAAGAATTGTTTGAAGTAACTTTTGGTTAAGGATTCTAATTGTAGAAACTCAGTGCTATGTATTCTTGAACTTAGTATGTTTTTATTAATGATGAAATTGGTATAGTGAATCTGCAAGTATTTTGTGTTTCAGTTCAGTTCAGTCGCTCAGTCGTATCTGACTCTTTGTGACACCATGAATTGGAGCACGCCAGGCCTCCCTGTCCATCACCAACTCCCAGAGTTCCTTCAAACTCACATCCCTCAAGTCGGTGATGCCATCCAGCCATCTCATCCTCTGTCGTCCCTTTGTCCTCCTGCCCCAAATCCCTCCCAGCATCAGAGTCTTTTCCAGTGAGTCAACTCTTCGCATGAGGTGGCCAAAGTACTGGAGTTTCAGCTTTAGCATCATTTCTTCCAAAGAACACCTAGGTCTGATCTCCTTTAGGATGGACTGGTTGGATCTCCTTGCAGTCCAAGGGACTCTCAAGAGTCTTCTCCAACACCACAGTTCAAAAGCATCAATTCTTTGGTGCTCAGCTTTCTTCACAGTCCAACTCTCACATCCATATATGACTACTGGAAAAACCATAGCCTTGACTAGGCAGACCTTTGTTGGCAAAGCAATGTCTCTGCTTTTGAATATGCTGTCTAGGTTGGTCATAACTTTCCTTGCAAGGAGTAAGCGTCTTTTAATTTCATGTTTGCAGTCACCGTCTGCAGTGATTTTGGAGCCCCAAAAAATAAAGTCTGACACTGTTTCCACTGTTTCCCATCTATTTCCCATGAAGTGATGGGACCAGATGCCATGATCTTCGTTTTCTGAATGTTGAGCTTTAAGCCAACTTTTCCACTCTCCACTTTCACTTTCATCAAGAGGCCTTTTAGTTCTTCTTCACTTTCTGCCATAAGGGTGGTGTCATCTGCATATCTGAGGTTATTGATATTTCTCCTGGCAATCTTGATTCCAGCTTGTGCTTCTTCCAGCCCAACATTTCTCATGATGTACTCTGCATATAAGTTAAATAAGCAGGGTGACAATATACAGCCTTGACGTACTCCTTTTCCTATTTTGTGTTTACTGTAGGACAAAGCAAGTGAATAAATATATAGAAATTATTGGGAAACAGGTTTACCATTGTGGGAAAAAGAAGATGAGGTAGAGGAAAAGAAGGAAAAGCCTGTGTTATTACATGTGAATAGGAGGTATCAGTCTGAACAATGGTTTAAACATTTTTGTAACTCTGCTCACTGAAAAGGTTTAGAAGTAACATCATTCTAGTAATACTGAACAACAACGTTGTCGTTTCTGAATAACTTTTCACCATAAAAGGAACTAAGGCTCATTGGAAAAATTTGTGATTCTCAACTCTGGGCGAAGTGAATTATAAAATGAAACTGGGACATTTCATTTTGCCAGAAAGCAAGAATATGGTTTTTACAAAATTGGGATATTTCAAAAGGACATGGGATTTGAATAGATATCTCTTCAAGCCCATATACAAATGGCCAATAAGCTCCTGAAAAGATGCTCAACATTGTTAGTCATTCGTGAAATGAAAACAAAAAACATAATGAAATACCACTTCACACCCACTAGGATGACTATAGCTTAAACAATAGGAAGTAAGAATTGGCGAGGATATGGAGAAATTCAATTTCTCATATGTTGCTGGTGGGATGCAATAGTGCAGCCACTTTGGAAAACATTCTAGCAGTTCCTCAAAAAGTTAAATATAAGGCTCCCTACCATATAACCCAGGAATTCAACTTTTAGGTGTATACCCTGGAGAATTGAAAACAAGTGTTCACAGAGAACTGTGTATGTGAATGCTCATAGCAACATACTCACAATAGCTAAAAGCAGAAACAACCCAATGTCCATCAATGAGTGAATGGGCAAATAAAATGTGACATATCCATGCAATGAAATATCGTTTAGCTGTAAAAAGCAACGAAGTGCTGACACATGCTGCAACATAGATGAACCTGGAAAACATGATGGTACATGAAAGGTGCCAGACATAAAATGTCACATATTGTATGATACAATTGATATAAAATACCTAGAATAGGCAAGCCCCAATGGCACCCCACTCCAGTACTCTTGCCTGGAAAATCCCACGGACGGAGGAGCCTGGTAGGCTGCAGTCCATGGGGTCACTAAGAGTCGGGCATGACTGAGCGACTTCACTTTCACTTTTCACTCTCATGCATTGGAGAAGGAAATGGCAACCCACTCCAATATTCTTGCCTGGAGAATCCCAGGGACAGAGGAGCCTAGTGGGCTGCCGTCTATGGGGTCGCACAGAGTCAGACACGACTGAAGCGACTTAGCAGCAGCAGCAAAGATAGAAAATAGATTAGTGCTTTCGGGGGCTGTGGTGAAGAGGTAAGGGGATTAATTACTTAATGAGTGCAGAGTTTCTCTCTTTGGTGATGAAAATGTTCTAGAGTTAGTGGTGATGGTTGCCCAACATTGTGAATATACTAAAACCCACTAAATTGTACACATAAATATAGTTTAAATGGTGAGTTTTATGTTACATAAATTTTATCTCAAAAAAAAAAAAAAAAAAAACAAAACACAACTCTACCAAAAAGAGCAAGTATCTTAGAACCTGACTGATCTGAGTTCACATTCAGATTTTGCTGCGTCCCAGATGTATGACTGTGTGTCAAGCACTCCATCACTGTGCATGTTTCTTGCTCTGTTATATGGGTATTTATAATCCCTAGCTCAAATCTAGGGGACACATTGCAAGGGACCCAGACATAACTTTCTGAAGTGCTTATAATATTTGTGTCACCCCTCACCGCCCCCATTTAAACTTAAACCTCCTTCTCAAAAGGCAAACCCTCTCCATCTCTGAACTTACTTGGACACTAGGCAGTTAAACAGCACAGTTCACTCCATCTTCAAACACATGCATACTTTTTCTGCTCCCACGTCATGACACCCAGTTTTTTCTTTGAATTATAGTGTCACTTGGCTGATTCCTCTTTTCCTGCCTGCCTTTAAGTTTGGAAGATCTAGTTTGTATTCTCTCTGAGGCGCACTTAGTTTTTAGGGCCAAGTAGCTTCTCCCAGGATATTCATCCACATCTTATTTTCAACCACAGTATAAAAGATCTGGGTCTAAACATGCTATTGACTGGTAGGTATCATCCACCGTGTATGACAATTCAACACCTCAAACTCAAGGTGTAACATGAAACTCCTTCTCTTCCCAATTTGAACCTTTCTTCAACTTGAACTTCATTTAACAAAAACCTCTATCTACACAATTCTCAAGATAGAACCTGGGACATTGTGGTTTAGTCACTAAGTCGTGTCCGACTCTTGTGACCCTATGGACTGTAGCCTGTCAGGTTACTCTGTCCATGGGATTCTCCAGTCAAGAATACTAGAGTGGGTTGCTATTTCCTTTTCCAGGAGATCTTCCCAACCCAAGAATCGAACCCGGGTCATTGTAGGCAGATTCTTTACGGACTGAGCTACAAGGGAAGCGGGACATGATGGTAGACATTTTTCTATGAATCACAATTACATCATATTAGTCAAATCTGTGTAGTTTTCATGTTAAATATAAAATTCATCTATCTTTACTTAGAGCTGCCAAACAAATATTCACTTAAATATTGGTCAGACACATTATAGCAGAGGTTGAGAAACTAGATTCTGAAATCAGATAGAAATGACGATTTTACCACTGTAGTCCTATTAGTAACCTACCTGAATTTCAGTTTCCTTGTCAGTAAAATAGGATAACCCACATCCTACAGTATTTTGGTGAGGAATGAATGAGATGATACATATAAAAAAATTAGCATAGCATAGTACCAGTACATAGGAAGTAACCTTTTCAGGAAATCTTGTACTTACTAAGTTTGACCCTTTCCATTGCAGAAAATGTTCTGAGTCTTATTCCTTTCTCTTGGTCTTAGATGTTCTTACATTATATTTGGTATATGGGAGGGTGTTTCCACTCAGGGTGATTAGGGAGGGACCACGTAAAGTCTTTCCTGGTGGCTCAGTGGTAAAGAATCCCCTTGTCAATGTAGGAAACCCAGGTTCAATCCCTGGGTCAGGAAGATTACCTAGAGTAGGAAAATCACCCTGTATTCTTGCCTGGAAACCATGGACGAGTAGCCTGGTGGGCTACAGCCCATGGGTTTGCAAAGAGTCGGACACAACTTAGTAACTAAAAAAAAAACAGCAAGGCCAAGCCTTAGAACGAAAGCAGTCTTGTTGAAGTCCCCTGGCAATGTGCAGAATGCTGACCAGGCAAAGTCGTCATCAGTGAATGCTGACTAGAGGAATGGCTAGTATAACATATCCCAATGAATCAGCTCTACTGTTTCCCTGGGAACATGAGAAGAACTCATCTCAGGGGACCTGAGTCTTCCTGGGTGGAGGTTTTTCCTCTTTTAGGACATGCCACCATAGTCAGTTCTTGGTTTCTGGGAACTCTTATTAACTAGTATTCGTCAGCTTCTCCTCAAATGCATGATCTAGTTTTAGACTGGTGTAGTGATTTTCAACCTTGCTTCCAAACTGCAATCATATGGGGAGATATAAGAAAGCTTGATGCTTGGCCTTAACTTCCAAACAGTTAAATCAGGATTTCTGGAGATCTGCAGATGGGACTCCAAGACATGAGTATTTTTTAAAACCCCTGAGGTGATTTAAAGATGCAACCAAGGTAGTGAACCACCAATCTACAGTCCTGCAAGAAAATATGTGGTCTGTGACAAGCAACATCCATATCAACTGGGAACCTTTTAGAAATGTAAAATTTTAGCTGAATCCCCAGACCTCCTGATTCAGAATCTACCATTTTCACAAGACACTTGAATGATTTATGTTTGAGAAGCACTGATTTAGAACAATGATTCTCAATTCTGGCTACACATTAATATTAGTTGTAAGATCAGATGTTAGAACAGATTTGAGAAGACAGGGAAATATGACTCAGGAAAGAAGGCCCAAGGGAAGGAGAGATGGGAGAGAGTCAGCATATTGAATGATGCAAAGAATCCAAACATGTCTTAGTATATTGGAGGGTGCAGAGGATCATATTTTTTTTAACTTATTTATTTTTAATTGGAGGATAATTGCTTGACGATGTTATATTGGTTTCTGCCATATAGCTACATGAATCAGTCATAGGTGTATATATATGTCTCCTCCCTTTTTTTTTTCTTAATTTATTTATTTAAATTGGAGTCACTTTCAATTTGTGGTAGACAACCTCCAAGTGGATTGCCAGTGATCCGTACCTCCTGGTATTTGGATCCTTATGTAATCTCCTCCCACACTGAATCAGGACCACAATGGAAATGATGGTGCTGGTTTCAAGGTTGTTGTTCAGTCGCTAAATCATGCCTGACTCTGTGACACCATGGACTGCAGCATCCCAGGCTTCCCTGTCCTTCACTGTCTCCTAGAGTTTGCTCAAACTCATGTCATTGAGTCAGTGATGCCATCCAACCATCTCATCCTCTGTCATCCCCTTCTCCTGCCTTCAGTCTTTCCCAGCATCATGTTTTTTTCCAATGAGTCAATTCTTCACATCAGGTGGCCGAAGTATTGGAGTTTCAGTTTCAGCATCAGCCCTTCCAATGAATATTCAAGACTAATTTCCTTTAGGATTGACTGGTTTGATCTCCTTGCATTTCAAGGGACTCTCAAGAGTCTTCTCAAACACCACAGGTCAAAAGCATCAATTCCTCCGCACTTAGCCTTCTTTATATTTCAACTCTCACATTCATACATGACTACTGGGAAAACCATAGCATTGACTACAAGATTAAGTAGTAAAAGACAATGCACCTTCTGATTTGGCCACTTGGACCCCTTGCTCCTGGGAAAGCCAGCTGCCATACTGTGATAACAGCCAAGCAGGCCCATGGACAGACCCATGTGGAGAAAAACTGGGGTCCCCTTCAACATTGCTAGCCTTGGGAGTGAGTGAGCCATCTTAGAATTAGGCCTTCCAGTTCTGGCTGAACCTTCAGGTAAAGGCAACCCTAACAAGTATCTAACTGCAGCTGCCTGAGAAACCCTGAGGAAGAAATGCCCTTTAGAGCCCTGACAAAAGTCTTTATATACAGACACTGTGGCACAATCAGTGATTGTTTCACACCACTTAGTTTTGGAATAATTCGTATTATACCAGTAGATAATGGCAACAGGGTTTGGTACCTGGCAGTGAGATGCTGACACAACAAAACCCTAAAATATGGCAGTGGATTGGAACAAGAAGATACGCAGAAGTTTCAAGAACCTTGAGAAGACTATTAAGGCCCTGGGGAACCCTGCTAGTGAGACCTTAAGGCAAAGTGAAGAAAACATGCTCAAAGTTAGAGGAAAGAGGTTCCTTTCTTCTAACAGTGATCCTTGTTATGTAGTGGTAGCAAACTTTGTGCCATCACCTATGATAACATGGAAAGTCAAAAATGCAGCTAATGAATTGGATGATATAGCTAAAGAGTTTTTCAGACATACTATTGAATGCACTACTTGACTTCTTTTTGATACTTACAGTAAAATGTAACAGATTAACTAAAGGAACTACTATAAATATGAAAGAGCTAGTAATTATTAAGTTTGAAAAAAAGGCTCTCACTCTAAGATTCTTAAATTAAGAAAAGATTTCAGAGCAGACTATATCCAAAATGAGACTATAAGACACTTTGTTAAGAGCTCAGAAAGATCTGAGGTGGGACCTTTGAGAACCATTCTCTCTCTCTCTCTGTTAAATAATAGGACTAAGAGTCTCACAATCTTTTTTTTCCACAAAATTATTTATTTAGTGTCTACAATATATTTAAGACTCTGATTGGTGGGCATCTGACTACAAGACCGAACAAAAGTGGAGAGGGGCCTCTTGCATTCATGGAGTTCACACAGGAAGAGTAACAGTGAAGTGTCTAACAATCTTTAGGGCATTGTTCTTCACCAAAGTAGAGAGGGCTTATCTTGAAGAGATTTGCTGAGTATGGTTTTGTTGGGAAGATTATAAATTGATTGACAAGAAATGTACAATTAAAAAAAATTATATCACTTTGGACTGAAAGGGACAGAGAAAGCACTAAATGAAAAGACCATTTGATCTCCAAATATCTACAGGTAGGAAACAAGATGCAAAAACTACAAACTGCAAACCCAGGGTACCTTTTTATATAGAGAAGGAAGGATGACTTGGGGGCTGAGAAGGTGAAACCAAGACTTTAGAGGGCAGAACCAAGAATCACTGGGCTTCCCAGGTGGTGCTAGAGGTAAAAAAACAAACCAAAAATTACCTGTCCACCAGTGCAGGAGACATAAGAGATGCAGGGCCAATCCCTGGATTGGGAAGATCACCTGGACTAGAATATGTCAACCCATCCCAGTTTTCTTGCCTGGAGAATCCCATGGACAGAGAAGTCTGGTGGGCTATAGTCCATAGGGTCACAAAGCATCTGACATGACTGAAGCGACTTAGCACACATGCATGCACCAAGAATCATCCCCAGGCAGTAGGACCAAGACCTAATTGAGGAACTAGCAACATGTGCTTGGCTGGATTTCAGAATTGCTATGGACCTGTGACTGCAGTGTGCCTCCAATTTCTCCTCTTTTTGACCTGATGGGCCTGTAGTAACTCTCCTAAACTTGTCCACTTAATGCATATTGGGTGTATGGAGGGGGGCAGATAAATTAGTTTGGGTTTATAGTTCCTCAAACTGAGAGAAACAGTACTAGAGGATCTGTACTTAATGAACCATACCTGAAGCATCTCATCCACACCTGGTCCTGATCTAGACAGTGAGATTCTGGACCTTGAACTTGGCTCTAATATTGTTACAGGACAACTTTTGGCAATATATGAATGTATATTGCATGTGAGTGGGGTACAAAATGTTATGGCCAGAGCGTTCACTGTGGCAGATGATACTTTCCATGTATAGCTGCATGTATGAAGACATACTTCCCATATGCTCTCTTACGATGGGACCAACATTCCACCTGAAGAGGTGGAAACAGATATTTCTTCCCTATGAATCTGGGGCTGGTAACTGCTCCAGTTAATAGAATATGCTTGCTCCTTGGAAGAAAAGCTATGACCAACCTAGACAACATATTAAAAAGCAGAGACAGTACTTTGCCAACAAAGGTCCATCCAGTCAAAGCTATGGTTTTTCCAGTAGTCATGTGTGGATGTGAGAGTTGAACTATAAAGAAAGCTGAGTACTGAAGAATTGATGCTTTTGAACTGTATTGTTGGAGAAGACTCGAGAGTCCCTTGGACTGCAAGGGGATCTGACCAGTCCACCCTAAAGGAAATCAGTCCTGAATATTCATTGGAAGGGCTGATGCTGAAGCTGAAACTCCAATACATTGGCCACTTGATGCCAAGAACTGACTCATTTGAAAAGACCCTGATGCTGGGAAAGATTGAAGGTGGGAGGAGAAGGGGATGACAGAAGATGTGATGGTGGGATGGCATCACTGACTCAGTGGACATGAGTTTGAGCAAACTCCGGGAGTTGGTGATGGACAGGGAGGCCTGGCTTGCTGCAGTCCATGGGGTCATGAAGAGTCGGACACAACTAAGCGACTGAAGTGAACTGAACTGAAAAGTAATACTGTGGGACTTTGAAGACTGGGTCAGAAGGTTTTACAGTATATCTGGCCCTTTCTCACTCTTGGGAAGTTTATCTTTGGTTCTCAGCCTCCATGCTGTAAGAAAGCATAAACTAGCCATGTAGATGGAGAGACCACATGAGGCTCCCAACCAACAGCATCAAAGGCAGACCTTTGATTGAGTGAGCCTTCAGATGATACCAGTCCCCAAATTCCATGTCTTCCAGCTCCACATGATAGAGCAAAAACATCTTCTCCCTCTTCTTCTCCATCCAAATTTCTGATCCATACAATTTTAAGGATAATACATGGGGTCTTACCCCACCATGCTCTGGAGTGATTTGTTACACAATCATAATAATGCAGTATAGTTCTTCACTCTTTGTTTATTTTGGGCGTCTTGAGACTCTAGGAGGTAAAGCGTGACTCTAGCTTTCAGTTAGAGCAAAGGTTCTTACCTGAACTCTAAAAATCTCTACCCCTTACTCAAACATTTACAATCATACGGGGGAGCTGAAGTTATTTGGGAAAATAAGTTACTTGGGAAAAGAAAGCACGTAATTAAACATTTGGTCCAAATGACCTTGTGTTTTAGGTAATGAAAGAATGAAGCAAATAAAGATATTATTTTTATAAAGAGAGATCTAAGCAGAATAGGTGACAAGGTCAGAATATGAAAGCAAGATTTAGCATAGTGAAGGCTTCTTTCAATAATTTAGTGATGATTATAGAGATGAAAGGAAATATACAAGAAGCTTTTTTGTTTGTTTCTTTTTCCACAGAGGGCAGGCCATGAGGGAATGTGATGGAAACTGGAGCAGCAGGAATTTGGGTCATAAATTAGGAAGCGTTTCCTGACTCTAAGAGTTGTGAAATACTGAATATGTTAATCAGATCCATTGTGTCATCTAATAAAATTTAAAGAAACATTTATGTGGCTTTCTATTTAATTGAAAAATTACCTTGCAGTTCTACAACATTGAAATTTTGTCAAGTGTATTGCATATAAAGAATTTATTGACAAAAATAATTTTAGGTTAAAGTGTTGGTTCCTCATTAGTTTTGTGCAATGACGATCTGTTACCCACACATCCTAGTCCATCATAAAAGTCTTGAATCTACTGGAGGAATCAACCTACCTGACTTCAGGCTCTACTACAAAGCCACAGTTATCAAGACAGTATGGTACTGGCACAAAGACAGAAATATAGATCAATGGAACAAAATAGAAAGCCCAGAGATAAATCCATGCACATATGGACACCTTACCTTTGACAAAGGAGGCAAGAATATACAATGGATTAAAAACAATCTCTTTAACAAGTGGTGCTGGGAAAACTGGTCAACCACTTGTAAAAGAATAAAACTAGAACACTTTCTAACACCATACACAAAAATAAACTAAAAATGGATTAAAGATCTAAACATAAGACCAGAAACTATAAAACTCCTAGAGGAGAACATAGGCAAAACACTCTCTGACATACATCACAGCAGGATCCTCTATGACCCACCTCCCAGAATATTGGAAATAAAAGCAAAAATAAACAAATGGGACCTAATTAAACTTAAAAGCTTCTGCACATCAAAGGAAACTATTAGCAAGGTGAAAATACAGCCTTCAGAATGGGAGAAAATAATAGCAAATGAAGCAACCGACAAACAACTAATCTCAAAAATATACAAGCAACTCCTACAGCTCAACTCCAGAAAAATAAATGACCCAATCAAAAAATGGGCCAAAGATCTAAATAGACATTTCTCCAAAGAAGACATACAGATGGCTAACAAACACATGAAAAGATGCTCAACATCACTCATTATCAGAGAAATGCAAATCAAAACCACTATGAGATACCATTTCACACCAGTCAGAATGGCTGCGATCCAAAAGTCTACAAATAATAAATGCTGGAGAGGGTGTGGAGAAAAGGGAACCCTCTTACACCATTGGTGGGAATGCAAACTAGTACAGCCACTATGGAGAACAGTGTGGAGATTCCTTTAAAAACTGGAAATAGAACTGCCTTATGATCCAGCAATCCCACTGCTGGGCATACACACTGAGGAAACCAGAAGGGAAAGAGACACGTGTACCCCAATGTTCATCGCAGCACTGTTTATAATAGCCAGGACATGGAAGCAACCTAGATGTCCATCAGCAGATGAATGGATAAGAAAGCGGTGGTACATATACACAATGGAGTATTACTCAGCCATTAAAAAGAATACATTTGAATCAGTTCTAATGAGGTGGATGAAACTGGAGCCTATTATACAGAGTGAAGTAAGCCAGAAGGAAAAACATAAATACAGTATACTAACGCATATATATGGAATTTAGAAAGATGGTAACGATAACCCTGTATACGAGACAGCAAAAGAGACACTGATGTATAGAACAGGCTTATGGACTCTGTGGGAGAGGGAGAGGGTGGGAAGATTTGGGAGAATGGCATTGAAACATGTGAAATGTCATGTATGAAACGAGATGCCAGTCCAGGTTCAATGCACGATGCTGGATGCTTGGGGCTGGTGCACTGGGACGACCCAGAGGGATGGTATGGGGAGGGAGGAGGGAGGAGGGTTCAGGATGGGGAACACATGAGAAATAAAGGAATAAAAAATTAAAAAAAAAGTCTTGAATCTTTAACTAATTTTATGGTAAGTGGTATAGTGGAAAGCACAGTATGTACAGAGTCAAAAGTTCTAGTTTCTCCCTCTCTTTGTCATTAGTGAGCTCTGTGATCTTGGTTAAATCATTTAGCTTCTCACAATTTTGGTTTCTTTACACATAAAGCATCAATAATACCTGCTCTATTGCCTCAGAGGGCTGCTGTACAAATCAAAGGAAATAATAAATGTTCCATGCTCTATGCATAGTAGACATAAAGGGAGAACTGCTCATAGACTGGAGTGGAATCATACTGGATGTGGCCTGAAAACTTAAATATATTGATGATTAATTCATGATTCTTAAGACTGTAGATGTCTTCTTTAACAGATTCACATCCAGCTTATAAATCCCTCAGTCACATTTATAGTCTGAAATAAGCACAGATTAGGAACTCTGAAAATATGAACGTTATGATGCTTATTTTTCAGTGTGATTTGGGGACAAGTCAAACATAGTCTGTCATCTGAAAATGGGGAAAAGAATGATGATACATACTTACAGGGTTAACAAGCAGTTTAAGTAATAAAACACATCTAAAAATGCCTCCCCAGTTGAACCGTGAGTTTTATTTATAATTTCCTTGATATTTAAAAGAAAGGAGCATGGTGTGTGTTGAAGCAGCCTGCTTCATTGGTGAACAGATCTCATCATTGAGAGGTCCTCAGATCATAACAAAATTAAATTTCCTAAAACTTCCAAGTATTGGTCTTTCTTCTGCCTCTTGGAGTCAGTGACTAAAAATACTACTTCCTCCACAGCATAGTACTTCAAAATATTTGGAGACAGCTATCATGTTTCTTTAGGCTTTCCTCTCAAGACAAAAATACCCATTTTCCTCAAAAGTTCTTTATATAAATGGATATATCTAGATTTTCTCTGGATATTCTTCAGGATTCCTTCAGACATGTGATGTGTATGATGGGGCAAAATTTTCCAGATGTGATCAGGCCAGCGTATATCACCTCCATTGAACTGAGCTCTAACTACCTTTTTTTGTTTGTTTGTTTAGATTTATTTTTGGCACGACAACCATAATTATAGTACCATTAATGAATGCTTACTACATACCATGAAAGTGAAAGTGAAGTTGCTCAGTCGTGTCTGACTCTTTGTGACCTTGTGGAACCTGGTGGGCTCCTCTATCCATGGGATTCTCCAGGCAAGAATACTGGAGTGGTTTGCCATTTCGTTTACCATGGGATCACTACATACCATGCACACTACTAATTCTATTCTTCTAAAAACTTTTGAACCAGGAATTGTTTTTCTTATTGTATCAACGGTTTAGAATTAATCTATAAACCAATATGCATTCTGTCAATGTATTCATCAAGCACACTGATGAAACAGAGTTGATTGGACAAACCACTAGAGATCTCTCTCCATGGTGACCATTCCAGAAATTGATACCTCTTGGATCTGGTTGTCCAACCATTATAAATTCAACTTAACTGTATTTTCATCCAGCCTGCGTTCCTTCATCTTGCCTAGAACAATAACATGAGAAATCTTAAGAAATACCAGGTTAGAGTTAGATAAGTGATGTCTGTGATGTACTCTTTATTCCCAGGCTAATGACTCATGTTGATTAATGGTTAATCAGATAAAGTGTTTATAAATGACAACAAATATATTAAAATTTTCATCATTGCTATAAAATCACAGAAGAATGCTTGTAAAATATTTAACTCCAGATATAAAATGCATTTTATTATAGAAATTATGTTTTAATTGTTACAAACTATAATCCAAATTCAGTGAAACTCCTGTTATTATAATTTTAACCATGTTTAGAAATTATAGGTGTGGGAGGCAATAACAATTTTCACTTTGTGACATTTTCATAATGATACTAAAAATATTTTCAAAAAGTTAACAGCATTATAAAGATGTGAAAATTCATGCCATTATGAAAAACGTGCTACCAAAATGATTAAATATTTTACTTATTAAAAATGTTGAGCAAGTTTGAATTAAACATAACAGATCTTTTATCTTTCAGGTTTTGAACTCTTTTTGTCTGGACTAATCTATGCCTCTTTTGGTCATTCATTCTTTCATTTTTCATCTAGCAAGTAAATTATATTAGCAAATAGTGTACTTGTACTTGGAAGGTCTCATAATGTATTAGATCTGCTTCCTGTCTTTATTAAGTGTCAGGAATATCCTATAATTCAGTAAGGAAGAGAAGTGTATAAATTATTTAAAGTAGATAATGAATGATAAGTTCTATGAAAATAATTTAGATTGAAGATAGAAAGATCAGTTTTGGCCAAGATAATCAGCAATATTTCATGAAGTAAGTAGAATATAAGCTGAACCTGGAAATCAAGTGATATTTCAATATTTCAGGATGTGATGAAGAGTATCTAAGACTGAGGATAGTATCCCCATTCCAGTCCATTTTCATTTTGATGATGCTTATTTAAGCCCTAAAGGTAGCAGAGGAAAACTGTGATCCCTTTCCTGATCAAGAGTGGAATGGTATCTTAGTGAAATACAGAGCACACGAGGACAGTATCTTTTGGAACACCTGGTTAAGTCCAAGATAGTGTGCTATAAATTGAGTTTACGAAATAAAAGAAATAATCCTTGCTCTCTAAGAATCTATAGTATAGCCATGACTAAGGAAAATCTTACAAGATGCCAGATGAAAGTATTTAAGTCCAGGTATTCTCCTACCTTGACCCACATTGGACATCATCCATCATTTTAATTCTGGCCAATCTGAGGTGACCCTCCAGGGATAGCTGGGTAGGTCTTTCCCCAAAGGTCAGCACATCAACCAAATTGGGAGACAGAACAACATGTCACATGAAAACATGGTGCCTTAGAAAACAGGACCAAAGAGTGGAAGGTCTGATTTGTTTCTGGTTTGAATTGAAACAGTGATGAATGTTAAGGGAAGTTTATTATTTAGGGTGGTGAAGGATCATGGATTACAGTAGTCATTTGTTGCATAATGTTTATGATTGGAAGGGAATTCCTTTTATTACACTGTGATCACTCTAGAACATGAAGTTTCCTCAGATTTTCATTCTTTGGAGGGAAAAATTTTAAATGACCCATTTCCCCCTGGTATTGTGTCATTTTGTCAAACAAACAACATTGAAAGTATTTTTCCTCCTCCTCATCCAATCACCTGTGTCAATCATGTTCCAGTTAGAAAAGAGAAACCACTCTAAGTATTTTAAATAGATACAATTTCATACAAAGACTTACTTAGAGGGCCAGTGATGAACTGGGCATCTAAAGAGGGAGCATAAGGCAATCTAGACCTTAGCAGAAGCAGAAAGTGCTGCCAAACTGAGGCTGACAGGATAAAGAGAGGGGGCATTGATATTAAAAATGAGATGCTGATGCTGGAAGCCAGAACTATAATAGGCCAGCCTGGTGGGAAATGGAGCCACAAGGAAAAGCCTCACCAGACTTCAGAGGTGGATCAGAGGAGCTACTGCTGGTACATGGCCCAAAGCAGACAGTAAGGGGAGGGAAGACCCTGGCTTCTCCCCTCCATCCACCACCTCATCTTGCAACAATTCTTCCAATGTTGAACATATTTTGGAAACAGAGGAAAAGGGATACAAAGATATGTAGTTCCTTGTAACGCAGAGAAGGACAGAGAGATGTGGAAGAAGGATCCAAGAGCAAAAAGCCAGCCCACAACTCAGAGACTATCAAGTTGACATTACTTCAGGTACTTTGTATGCATAAATAAAATAAAATGTTTACACTAAATGAATGATGTATAAACATATATTTTGGATTCAGCAAGTTACTCCACACTTTACACACTATAATGCAGTTTCTTTTTTCTCTTTCACACATATTACAAGCATCATTCCACATTGCCACATGCAGATCATTATTTTTAACAACTGCATAATGTTCCATTGTGTAGATGGACTATATTTAACCAGCTCTCCTCAAGGGTCATTTGGAATATTTTTAATTTTTCATGACTGCAAACAGTGCCAGATCAAAGATAACTCAATGGACATGAGTATGAGCAAGCTCTAGGAGATGGTGAAGGACAGGGAAGCCTGGCATGTTGCAGTCCATGGGGTTGCAAAGAGTCAGACATGACTGAGCGACTGAACAGCAACAACACTTATATCATAGGATATATTTCTAAAAGTGGATTTTTTGATGAAGGATCTGCACTTTTAAATTTTTGATAGCTATTTCCACATACCCTTTCTAATGTTGGTAGTAATTTGTATTCAAATTAAGATTGCATGAAAGCAGTTGTTAATTAATCATTTCATCCAATATTATCAATCTTTGTCAATTTGATAAGTAGATATATGTGCATGTGTATTGAAATCTGTGTCTGTATATGTTAGTATCTGTATCTGTGAAATGGCTATAGCTTATTCATATATTATGTTTGTGTATGATTATGTTGATATCTATATATGTCTGTGACTATGTCTTTGCTGATATATCTATGTAAATATAGTGGAGTTTCATTATCCATGGATTCTATATTTGTAAATTTTCCCTCTTGATGAAATTTATTTGTAACTCCCAAATCAATACCTGCAGTGCTTTTCTGATCACTTGGGGACATGTAAAAAGTAGTGAGAAAATTCAAGTCATGCTACACACATTTTCCCTGCTGAGATCAAGCAAGGTGATACTGTGTTCTTGTTTCAACTCTCAAAGTATAAATGTGTTCTTTTCATAGTCTATTTAGTGACTTTTTGGGTAATTTTTATCTTTTTTTTTTGGTGATTTTGCTTCTCAAAATTGCCCCCATGCATAGAACTGAAGTACAGGTTAGTGCTTCTAAATATGAGAAAGCTGTGATGGTGCCTTATGGAGAAAATATGTGTATTAGATACATATCATTCAGACATGCGTTATAATGCTCTTGGCCATAAGTCCAATGTTAATGAGTCAATAATATATATTAAATAAATTGTCTTTGAACAGAAAAACACATAAATCAAGGTTATGAATTGATTGATTTATGAAAATGGTGTAAACAGAGGCTTGTAAGACCCTAACCCTGGATTTCCCTTAAGAGAATGCTAAGAGTATTTAGTAACTTATTACTTATGGGGACTTTACAGCTCATAACTAATGCAAATAATGGGAATCACTTATATCCATATCTATGGCTCTATCAATCTTTCTATATCTTCAATTAAATAAATATTTATCAAGTGTCTCTTGTGAAATAGGCATTGGGGTTAAAATGTTAAGTGAAAACACCAAAAACACAAACAACAAAATTAAAAATAGATAAATTGAACTACATCAAATATTTTTAAAAAGTGAGTATTTCAAAGGAGTGAAAAGGAAACCCTTTCCTTACCCTTGTGGATTACTGTTTGGGAATGCAAAATGATGCAGCCACTGTGGAAAACAGTATGAAAATCTCAGTCGTGTGTGATTCTTGGTGACCCCCTGGACTGTAGCTCACCAGGCTCCTCTGTCCATGGAATTTTCCAGGCAAGAAAATTGCCATTCCCTTCTCCAAGACTTCTCATATGAGCCAGCAATTCCACTTTTGAATATGTATTTCAAGGAACTGAAAGCAGGAGCTCAAAAATATATTTGTGTGCCCATGTTCAGAGCAGCATTATTCACAGTAGCTAAAAACGTGAAGATAACAGTCAATTTCTTTCTTCCCTTGTCCGCGGTGGACAACGATAATCAGTCATGAAAACTAAGTACAACTTTGGAATTCTCCTTACCAGATGGTCTAGAACAGCAAACGTTTTGTTAAATGGTCACACAGTGTGTATTTTATGTTGGTGGACAGCACAGTACCTGTTGGAACTCCTCGTCTCTACCATCATAGTGCATTTTGTAGCACAAATGCAGACATAGACACTTTATAAACAAATGGCCATGACTGCATTCCAATAAAATAAAATATTGAGAGAACCTGGTGGCCAGCCTTTAGGCCACAGCTTGTGGACCCCAGGTCTGGAGAGCTACCACGATTCAATCAAAGTTAGCACATCAGAATTAACCTGCTTGCTGCTCTTGCTTTTCAGGCAGCTTTAATATGCCTGACCTTTTTCATGTTCAATTTAACCACACAACTCAAGCTAAATGGATCTTCCACCTTCCAATTTCAGCTCAGGGCTTTGCTAATTTTGTTATTCTGTCAGAGATAGTTTTTACCATTTTGAACCTCAGTTTCTTACTTGGTAAAAGAATCTGGCAGTACAGGGTTACTGCAAGAGTCAAATGAGAAAATGTAGATAAAAGCATTTGTAAATCATAAGACACTCAAGTATTTGAATGAAATATACTTTTTGGGAAATGTGGCTCATAAAGGTTATTTTGAGAAACTTTTTTTTTACTAGATAAAATTCACAGTATTTCTTTATGACAGTCCACTTTTTTGTCTTTCGTTTTAAAATGCCTTTATTGCAGCTAAAAGGTAAGAGACCTATCTAAAATTGAATGGAAGTAATTTTTGACCTCTTATGGCTTTTATGATACTTCTTTCTTTAAAAATCTTGATCCAATGCAAGTTCGTGTTGGGGAAAATAAACCATTGTACCAAAATTCCCAGCTGGAATCCATGCATTTTAGTCCTAAACAAATTATCAAGTCAAGAAAAATAGGATGTTACCAATGAAGCAAAGAGCAATGTTTGCACTAGACTGAAATCCAGGTTGTCTGAATAAGAACCCAACACAAGTGCAATAAATGCATAAAGAAAATTTGGTAAGAAAGCTGAAGAAAAACATGAGAGTAATGATCTGACCTATTGAGAGAATGAATGTGTACATCTCATTGTCAAAATGTCTGCTAATTGATAGTTTCCAATCTTTGATTGATATGAATAGTGAACAAAGTAGACTGTTGGCTCAGGATACTTGTTATGCTTAGTTAATGAGATCTACAATAATAATACATTTTCTGGATGATGGAAGGATAACCTTTTATATAGCATTTTGAATTAAATTCTTTAAATGGAAAATAGTTGAATAAAGATCACCTTTCTGTAATGAACACTACTCCTTTAATGAACACAGTTTGAGAGTTTATTAATGAATTGCAAATCTGTGATTTACTGGCTTGAATCTCTTTAGGCCCTAGTAGATGTATAGAAACTAAATTCTTGAATACCTTCCTGACTTACTTATTTTATAAACATTTTTGGGAAGAAAACAGTTGAATCCCTATGATCTTTGAAGAGTGTCACTGCATTATTGAAGCAAATTATAAAATATTTTCCTCCAAACTTATTTTTTCTTAGCTGAACTACAGTGGTATCTCTTTTGTCTTCAACTTTTTAGTAGCATTTGGAATATTACCATCACAACAGCAGTAACTATTTGGTTCTTTTTCGGTTTTTAACTCAGTTTCTCTTTTGTATTAATTCTTTGCTTTGGGGAATAAGGATTGGGATTCTCATGAGCACAGTATCCTGTTCTTTTCTAAGGGGAATACTTTTCATGAGCAAAACTCTGGAGCTGTTGCCATGAATGACAGAAGGCAAGTTATGTTTTTGCAAATAAGGAACAACAATTAGACTTTGTGTCTTCAACTCTTCCCAGGCTTGGTCTTTGACATTTTCTCTTCTGACTCCCGATTTCATCATGGTTCTGGAGAATGAAAGGTTCTAAACTTTTAAATTTCTGTTGAGCTTATCTTTAGTCCCTAGAGTGAGCTTTGCAGTGCTCTATATTATAGCAGAAAGGGCTAAAGACAGGATAGGTTCTAATTTTAGAGGCTGGGCAGATTTCTGAATGTCTGCAGGCCTCAATTTTCTAATCTTTTAAAGAACAATGATACTAACCTTGTCTACCACACAAAGTTGTTACGTGTGTGGAAAAAAAAAAAACTTCGCCAACTGCGAAATATACATATTGGCAGCATTTTAATTATTAAGAAAGTTAAGCTGTGGGCCTCAATAAAAATAAGTTGCACATAAAGGTGTCTTTTATTTTGTAAAGAGACTCTATCAATATTTAACTCTGATAAGGAAGGGGATAATTTATTCAATATGCAGTGTATAGACAAGAGCAACCTTTTTGATCAAGCTAGGGGAAGGAAAGCAAATTCCTTTCTGTAGATCGCCTACTTGCATGTCCCTCCCTGTGCATTCTGAAGTGCTCTGTTATGATTTAGTTTTGGAGAGGGGACACGACATTTACAAGAATAGAAAAGCAAGAAGAGGCAAAAGCACAGTGAGATAGGGACTTCCCTGGTGGTCCAGTGGCTAACACTCTGTGCTCCCAATGCAAGGGGCCAGGGTTCAATCCCTGGCCAGGGAACTAGATCCCACATGCTGCAACTGAGAGTTCGCATGCTGCAACTAATGATCTTGTGTTGCTGCTGCTGCTAAGTCATTCAGTCGTGTCCGACTCTGTGCGACCCCATAGACGGCAGCCCACCAGGCTCCCCCGTCCCTGGGATTCTCCAGGCAAGAGTACTGGAGTGGGGTGCCATTGCCTTCTCCGAATGATCCTGTGTGGTGCAACTAAGACCCGGCGCAGCCAAATAAAGAAGTTTTTTTTTTTTTTTAAGATTAAGAAAGAAAAAAATTGAAAAGGCACAATAGGATAAGTTAAGAAAAGATGAGGAGCCTGAGAGAAAGCTGTGAGGAAAACCCATGGTATTTCATGCCATCACTAACATTTTCACAGTATGTGAATCTGCCTTAGGTACATCAGTACAGGGGTCAGCAAGCTGGAGCCTGCTGCCTGTTTTATAAATGCAGTTTTGTTAGCATATAGCCCTGCCATTTTTGTTTCTGTATTGTCTATGGCTGCTTTTGCACTGCAGGGGCAGAGTTGAGTTGTAGCAACAAAAGCCAGAGGACCCATGAAGCCTAAACTATTTACTCTCTGATCCTTTACAGAAAACGTTTGCCCAGTGCTGCTCTAAGAGGAAATATAAGTGCTGGGCTGGGCCCAGAGGGAGCAATCTGCATCACTGCATCACTGTTGAATGTTTTTTTTTTTTTTGTGGTTTTAAAATATTTATCTGATCATGCTGTGCAGCATGTGCTTATCTCAGTTCCCTGGCCAGTGATTGAACCTGTGCCCCCTGCATTGGGATCGTGGAGTCTTAGCTACTGTACTGCCAGGGAAGTCCCAAATGTTTTAACCTAGTTTTTTGTTTTGTTTTGTTTTGTTTTCTAAGAACCACTTCCTTCCCTCCCCTTCTCCCACTATACACAGATACATAGATGTGTGTGTGTGTGTGTGTGTACGTGTGTTTGAGAGAGAGAAAGAGAGAAATAGTTCAAGATAGGCGGTTGGTAGTTGGCAATGTTACACAGGCCAACACTCTTTTATGAAAACAATGAGATTATAGTAAGCGCACCATCTTAATGGCATCAGTTTGAGCTGTTGTCCAGAGGAGTGGGTCTTTTCTTAGCTACAAAACAGACTCCATGCCTGCTTGTAAGTAAAGTTTTGTACAAAGAGCAACATTAGTTCTAAGACTTGATTTTATTGCATATCAGGTAATATGGAAGTAGTAAGGAAGTTGAATAGAGCACCCTGATGCTTGCTGAATGACCAAGATGATTTTGGTCTGTTTTTTATGTGAGATGTGTCTGAGAAAGAGAGGAAATGATGAGTGTCCAATCATTTAAGGTTAGCTACACAGGAAATACATATTAATAGATATGAAAGAGAGAATCATGAGTTTAGAGCAGCAGTCCCCAAGTTTTTTGGCACGAGGGAGCAGTTTCACAGAAGACAGTTTTTTCCACGGACTGGGGTTGGAGACTAGTTTTGGGATGATTCAAGCACGTTGCATTTATTGTGCACTTTATTTCTATTATTATTACATCAGCTCCACTTCAGATCATCAGGCGTTAGATCTTAGAAGTTGGGGACTCCTGGTTTAGAGGACTAGCTCTCAGGGTGGTGGGAAAATAAGTTAACTACAGCTCAGGTAAATTACCACTATTGGCTTAGTTCACTAACCCCAGTGCTGTGTCCCTCTGGCAGAAAAAAAGAGTAGTGCAGTTTTCTTGTTAATCTGTTTACAAATAGAGATCTTGGAGAATGTTTCTGTGTGTCACTTTAGGATCTAGTCATCTCTCCCAGGAAACCAGTCCTGAATATTCATTGGAAGGACTGATGCTGAAGCTGAAACTCTAATACTTTGGTCACCGGATGTGAAGAACTGACTCACTGGAAAAGACCCTGCTGCTGGGGAAGATTGAAGGCAGGAGGAGAAGGGGACGACAGAGGATGAGATGGTTGGATGGCATCACCGACTCGATGGACATGAGTTTGAGTAAACTCCGGGAGTTGGTGATGGACAGGGAGACCTGGCGTGCTGCAATCCATGGGGTCGCAAAGAGTCGGACACGACTGAGTGACTGAACTGACTAACTGACATCTCTCCCAAGTCTTTAGAATACCCAAGATAGCAATGGTTTGAAAGAAAGACTATTTTTAAAGAATCTTATGGTTGGAGAAGGGGAAGGACTTTTTTAGCTTAATAAGGTTCAGGAGCTCTACTAGCAGATTAACTTGGCTATGAAAAAGTTTTTATTTTGCAATTTTGTTATTACTCCAACTTTTAATGTTTTAAAATTGAAATAATTTCAAGCAATTTAAAAATGGTAATATTAGTACAAATAACTCTTATCTATACCTCATCTTCACCCAGGTTCACTATTAATCATTTGCCACTCATGCTTCCTCTCTCCCTCTGTCTCTCTCTGTGTCTTTATATCTATAAATGGATAACGATTTGCTGTTTATAGACATCATTCCTCATTTTCCCTAAACATTTCACATTTCACTGTGTGATTTTTATGAACAAAAATATCATCTTATATAATCACAGTATAATGATCAAAATCAGGATATATAACACTGATACTGTCCTGTCATCTAACTGCATTCATATTAAAATTGCCCCAATTGTTTCAATAATGTCCTTTATAACAACTTTTTTTTTTCCTGTCCAGAATCCAATCCTGGATCAGGTTTTGTATTCAGTTGTCATGTTTCTTTGGTTACTTTAATTTGCACAGTTTCAAAGGCTTATCTTTCATGATACTGACATTTTGCAGAGTTAAGACCAGGTATTTTGTAGAGTGTCCTTCAATATTCCGTTGTCTAAATTTTCCTCTTGATTAGATTTAGGATCTGTATTTTTGGCAGGCATACTATATGTGAGTTGTGTTTTGCTAGTGCATTATATGAGGAGACACATAATATTGGTTTAATTACTGCTCATGTTGATTTTGATCACTTAAATATGGTGATTCCTGCCAGGTTTCTCTATGATATTGTTACCATTTCCTCATTATAGTAATTACTCATTATTACTAAGTAATATGGGAGAGACTTTCAAAGATATCTGTGTGTCCTGTTATCTCTCAAAATTTCATTCATTAATTTTAGCATCCATTGATATTTTATTTGAATATTGAATACTTAAAACTGCCCCCAAATATGAACTTTTATTCCATCATTCTTCATATACTTATTAGTTGATATTCTAACATAAAGAGGTGCTGTACCTTTCTCTCTCTACTATAATTATAGACCCATAACTACTTATTTTATTAAAAAGATTATAGGGACTTCCCTTGTAGTCCAGTAGTTAAAACTCCATACTCCCAATGCAGAGTGTTCTGGTTTGATCCCTGATCAGGGAACTAGATTCCACATGCCATGGAGTGTGTCCAAAAGCATTTTTTTTTAATTTTAAAAGTAAAAAGTTATAATATATTAGTGTTGTTGTTGTTGCATCTTTATTATTAATAATGCTAAATGGAATATCATTCAGCCATACAGAATAATTGAAATATTGCTATTTGAGGCAAGATGGATGGACCTAAAGTTTATCATACCGAGTGAGGTAAGCCAAACAAAGAAGTGTAAATATTATATGATAACACTTATGTGTGGAATCTAAAAATAATACAAGTGAGCTCATTTATAAAACATAAACAGACTCACAAACATAGAAAACAAACTTACGGTTACCAAAGGGGAAAGAGGGTAAGATAATTAGGAGTGTGCGATTAACAGATGCTGTTGTTGTTGCCATCACCAAGCCATGGTAGACTCTTTGTGACCCCATGGACTGAAGCAAGCCAGGCTTCTCTGTCTCCCACCATCTCCTAGAGTTTGCCCAAGTCCATGTCCAGTGAATCGGTGATGCCATCCAACTGTCCTATCCTCTGTTGCCCTCTTCTCCTTCTGCCTTCATCTTTCCCAGCATCAGGGTCTTTTCCAATGAGTCAGTTGTTTGCATTAGGTGGCCAAAGTATTGAAGCTTCAGCTTCAGCATCAGTCTTTCCAATGAATATTCAGGGGTTGACTTCCTTTAAGATTGACTGGTTTGATCTCTTTGCTTCCCAAGTAACAAATTAACAGATACACACCACTATATATAAAATAAACAAGAAAAATATACTGTATAAAATGCAGAAATATATTCAATATTTTATAATAGACTATAATAGAAAACTATATATAACTTAATCACTTCTATATACTTGAAACTACCACAGTATTGTAAACCAACTATAGTTCAATAAAAAAAATATTTACCACTTTTGTAATATATTTTAGAAAAAATAGGTAGCTTCCTTTTGACTTATTCTCATCATTCTTTGAGAATTGTCTTACACTCTGCCACAAAAAGTATTCTAGATGTTTTTTTTTTTCCTTTGATTCAGCCTTGGAATGAGATGCTTCTTGAAAAAGCTCTCTGTGAAAAGTTTTGATTGATTTTGATTATGTAGACTTACCTCTTCCAAAACGTCTCTGTGTTCTTAATCCCTCATTCCCCTTCTCTCTGTGTGTTTGCTCAGTCGCTAAGTCATGTCCAACTCTTTGCAACCCCATGGACTGTAGCCCACCGGGCTCCTCTGTCCACAGGATTTCCCAGGCAAGAAAACAGGAGTGGGTTGCCACGTCTTCCTCTAAGGGATCTTCCCAACCCAGGGATAAACCCATGTCTCTTGCATCTCCTGCATTGGTAGGCAGATACTTTATCACTGAGCCACCTGGGAAGATTTAGTAATTATTTAGATTTACCTTTTATGGTGTATGGGCTTATAACTGTTGAATTTACTGAATAAAAGAAAAAGAAATTTGTGTCATGATGAGTTGTCACAAGTTTTTTTTTTTTTTTTTTCACCCAAGTAAAAGCCTGTTTTATAACATTAAGTCCAAATACTTGGAGACTAATGGTTGACAGGCTGGATATTCAAAGGGACTATGGCCAGACCATGTATAAATACAGATCTCTGACCCACAAACTGTAGAGCAAGCAGTCCAAGAATCAAAATCACAACATCTGCAGCAATTGGCCTCAAATGGTCAGGACTTGGTCAGTAACTACTTGCTTCCCTAATTTTTGTCCCCACTTACAACTTAGAACCAAGCAGAGAATGCTAAATATGTTCCCATGTCCTATCTCCAAAAATGTCCTACTTTTAGTTATCTCACCTCCAATTTCCCCATGTCATTAGCCACAATCAGGGGATACATAAAGACTTCCATTTTTTTCACTATAAAGCTTTCCCACTCCACTGCTTGCCTTGGATTCTGCCAAATCCAAATGATTTGAACTACTTCCCTTGATAGAGCAAGCTCTGAATAAATAATGTTTACTTATTCTCCTCTGGGTGGTCTTCATCTGTTTCCGTGTGATTGTCCCTTTTTTTGGGACAGATCTCTTGGTACTTCCCACATGACCTGCATTAAAAATGTCTACAAGAAATTTGAGTTTATAATTATAGTGTCAAGTTCTTTATATCCAGCCTTTTATTGTTCACTATTGAAAGATTTGCCAAGAACTTGCCCTGTTTGAAAATATAATTAAGAGTAAATATAGAGATCGTCTGTATTTCTGGTTGTTTAAAATCTGCACTGTGCTTTCCTATGAAAGCAAAATATTTCTCTTTAAATGGTTGTACAGCAGTGAGAGTCAGAATATGCACATATAATCAAACATTAAATCCATATTTTTTTCTGCAGCCTTGAAAACTAGCCATTGTCCGTAAATCATATACACTTAATCTTTGAATAAGATGGGGGTTAATCTGGGTAAAATGCAGAGTAGACTGCCTGGCCATTTGTATTTGGGGTTCCCTCCATATCTGTAGATTCACTAACCATGGACGATGTAGTATTATAGTATTTATTACTGAAAAATATCCAAATATAAATGAACCCGTACAATTCAAACCCATGTTGTTCCAGGGTCAACTATAAGCATTTTAACTCATCTAAGTGGTTGTATTCTGAAAGATGGATGACCAATTTAAGTGATAAATCCTCTGATAAAGAGTCATCTCTGGACTCAGATATTGGAACATATAGGTAGTTTTCTTTTATGGATACTTAGATTGTCTAACCACAGGTCTTCACGGCAATTGTGGACAAACACTACTCTTTGGCCACTGGAATCTAGCTACTAAAAAACAAAAGACAAACCACCTCATGGTTCACAATTTCTATCAAATCACTAAGCATTCCCATACAATCTTTCTGGAAAGACTTGTCAGCAGTTAGGAAGGTCCCAGTAAATCCTTTCTTCTTGTCCACTCTTCCATGATGACCTATTACCATGCCCTATGTCTACTTCATCCATTCAAATGATACCATCTTTCAAGATAAAACTAAATTCCCATACATAATACTACAAAATCCCATTTGAACTCAGTGTTAGTTTTCTCTTTTCAAAATCTGTAACCCTTATAACGTATGCCAAATAGCATTCCTATAATCCATTATTGGGCCAAATACTTCTTGAGGCCAAGGGCAATATCTTGGTTTGCCTTTGGATCTCCTGTGGAATACTTTAAAACTCGCTTCCTGCATGTATGTTGAGCTGAGTGGAAATTTGTTGGGTTTAACTCTGGCTTATCCTTCTCTATGCCTCACAGTGCCTAGGGTGATTATTAATACAGGTCAAGTACTCACTGAAAAGGTCTTTTGACTAATTATTAGTTAATGTCCCACTTTCGTAGTCATAGCCTGGGGACTAAGAAAATTTGATAAGTAAAAATGATAACATAGTGACATTTGTAGTATGTATGTTGGTCTTTATGTGCGTATTTTGATTCTGAGTGTCAGTTCCTAGTATTTACTTCTCATGTTTCATGGTGCGACAAAGGAGAAGGAATAAAGTCAAATGAACAGAGAACTTATCTGCTGACTCTAAGGATCTCATCTTATAGGTTGTTCCCTTTGGTTTGCTCCATTAAACACCGTCTTTCCCATCCATTCCCTAGAGAGGTCATCAATGACTGCTAGATTGTGAAGGATAGCCATATTTTCATGGGAGGTTACTGGTAAAGGTCATGTATGTGTGTATTAATTTCTTTTAGTTGTGATGTGCAATTTTCATCATTTGTCACGATACGAGAGATTTAAAAACAGTTTTATGTAGTGGGAGAGGATTGGTCATAGGAACTGAGGAATTCACATTTACTGAATGTTTAATGCACACCAATCATTGTGTTTTCTTATCTCACAGAATTCTTGTGATGGTCTTGTGAGGTGGAATTTAACATCTACTTTTTAAAGTTGAGAATATTGATAGAGAGGTAAAGCTATGTATAATAGGGTGCTTTCTTTCATTTATTGTGCTTGGTTAGATTGCACACATCTTTTAATTAAGAAATAATCAGTTGCTATGTATATGTTTATATCTAAATAAATATGTGTACAAGAAGACTTAGAAATAAATATATTATACAGAATTTCCCTTTTATGAGTATAACATTCACATCAAACAAACAGATGTTTCTTACTAAATCTCCCAGGCCTAATGAAGAAAAAAATCAAAATTATTTCCCTGCTTTTCCTCAAGGGTACTAGTAATCATTTCTTCAGCGATAACTAACTCAATTGTGAACAACTTCACATAGATCATTGTCACACACAAACATACAAACACACACTACAAAATCAGACATTTAAATAGCATGACAGATTATAACTTCACTAACATATTAAACAAGTACTCATCAAATCTCCTTAACATGACACTAAAAAGGATAGCTTAAGTGGGCCACTACCAACAAACTCAAAAGGTATACTACTTACAAAAGTCAGAAGAGGCAAAAAAACATATATTACTGGAAACCTAGCTTATTTACAGGGTGATGTCTTTCAAATATAAAGAAATCCTCAACCATAAATGAGTAAAGGAAAATAAACTAAAAAGTCTTTGAAAAAAAAAAATCTTTGGATTTTAATTCTTAAATTATTTCAGTATTAGGTGTTGCTATTTCATTATTCTTTACTGTATGCATCTTTCTCTCTTTTATCTGGTCTCTATAATGTCAAGTAAAGGCACAATCTATTTATTAATGTTTTTGCTTTCCATGCAGGGATATAATAGGATCTGTGGAACAAAACATCAATGAAAGTGAATCCATGGTCCTTTTCCTTTAGGAGTTGATAACTATTATAGAGAAATAAAGCTTACTATATACAGGCTGTGTAAAGTGAAAAGTTGGATAAAAAGTCTTTGCTATGGAAATCCAGAAATGGGAAAGTATGAAGTAAAAGAGAGGAATTTGATAGAAGGCTGCAGAAATAAAATATAATGTACTGGCTATGATACTGGACTCTTGAAGACTCCGACTCACTTGACTCATGAGTCTATTGTATATTGTGCTGCTGTGATCAAGTTTCTGAACTTAGCTAATGCTCATTCTCTTCATATACAATGGTGATTCTAATAGTATCACCTCCTAAGGTTGTTAAAAAGAAGAAATAAGATAATGCATTACAAGTCCTTTATTTATAGCAGCAGTAAACTTGCAGTAGGGATAAACTATTATTGCTATTGTAAATGCTGAGGAATAGAACTTGAAATAGACTTTGAAGCTATCATTAGATTTACACTAGATTGCATTAGATTTGGTAGAAAGAAAAGGGCAGGCAGTCATGGTTTCAATACAGTTTAGGTCTGGTGTTGGTAGGGAACATTAAATGTGAAAGATAGTTTAAAATAATAACTTATCTTGATACAGCCCTTTACCACTGCCAAATAATTTTTATTGACATCAAGGCATTCAGTTTTTCAAAAGTTTTGTAAAGGAGGAACTGTTACCTCCAGTTTAGAAACTGGGAAACTGAATCACAGAGAAGTTAAGTCCTGTGTCCAAGGCAACAGTGTGAATTCATACCCTGGTCTGACACTCTTTAAACTGAACTAAAATTTGCTAGTGTTTAGAGATAGAGATAAGTACATGATGATTTGATTGCCAAGGATGAAGTGTTTCCATTTGATCTACTTATATATTGAAAAAATTTTATTTTATATTGGGGTGCAGTTGATTAACAATGTTGCTGTTAGTTTTAGGTGTACAGCAAAGTGATTCAGTTATACATATACAGGTATCTGTTCTTTAAAAAGCACTGTAGAGTTAAACTAAGTTGAAAGATGATATTAGGAAGATGGATTAGAACTTTGGTCATATATGCAGGGATGAAAACTATGAGAAACTCTGAGAATACAATGCTACTCCATCTTTTTCATTCTGCAGGATCTCAATAGGAGGAGCTCAGATATGATTGTTGAGCGAAAGGACATTTGGTGTCAGGGAAATGGATAGTGGGCTATTAAAGTAATCTGATACAAAATGGATAGGAGGGTACCATTGGGAACAAAGACAGATGTAATCCAATTGAAAATTTAGATGATGAGTAGGAGAAGAAAGAGACAAGGAGAATTCAGGGGTTATTAGATGATAAATATCAATTGAACACATCTTAGAGACTTATGTTCCCAATTTCCAAGTAATAAGTAGAGTATTTTTTGCTTTGACAGGACGAGATCATTGAGTTGAGAAATGTATAATATGTTCCAGAATGTGTTTTTCCTTGGCTCTGACTCTCGAGTGAGGGGAAGTGAGTAGAAGAGGTGAATCCCAAGCTAGGTGTCCTCAGGGAAAGTGTGGGAATCCTCCCTCCCACATCACTGTCAACTCAATTGGTGTTTGGGGACCCATCTGTCCCCACCTTCTCTCACTCTCCATTTATGGGCGTGGCCTAAATGGGGTAAAGCCAATGGGCAATGAGCCCAGAGTCAGGAACACAGAGGAAGAATTGCAGGGAGAGAAGAATACACGCACAGCTACTACTTAGGTAGAGACCTGGGGAGCCTGAATGTAATTTATACAACTCCCATGTGACTCTCAGGTGCTGGTACAAATGGTACCCATTTGGCAGGAGGCTGGGTTTTCAGCAGACTCTGACCCTGGCCTTGGTCTCTCTGATCCAGACTCCTCTGTAGAGCCCATGCAACCCTCCCTAAGTCCTTTCCCTTCCTTTCCTCTGTTGTTCCAACTGGCTCCTGCAAGGACACCTTGAAAAATTTCTTTCATATGGGAGGAAACTTTTGCTCTCATTCATCATGATTTTTATTATTTTAGGTCATTTATAGCAGTCTGAATTAAATGTGTTCTCTAGGAGTTCTCATTAAAAATTTTCTGAAAGGAGAATGCCCTCAAATGGGAAAAATGTCAGACTTATGATTATATAGGGGATATTATCATGTTTCCCACAAATGTTGGGGAAATCTATAATCATAGGGGCTACAGAACTTTATTATGAGAAATATAATTAAAATTACGTAGCGCAATTGTTGCCCCTTCTCTGTATGTGGAAAGGGGTTGCTGATTTGAAAATAAAATAGACATCAAGCATTTCCCCATGCTTGCTTTATATAACACTGAGGTTTTAAATAATACATCACTTTATTTAAAATCTATTTACATGGTAATTGCCACTGTATAATGTATGAAAGATCACTTCACTGAGTTTAAATCTGGTTTGCAATGTGGGCTTGACATATATTTTATTATTTTTAAAAAAGCCTCTTAAATTACCCTTTGTGTATTTCTAAAATACAAATTCTAAAATACAAATAATCATGAACTCTAGCCGTTGCTAACCCGTTTTGTGATCCTTTGCTTTCTAGATTCACTTGCCTCCTTGAAATTCCATTTTTCTCATTTAGAAAGGTAGGCAGCAATAGGAGATTTAAAATACCAACTAAGAGACTGTTTTTTTTTAAATCCTATTTCTAATTTCTAACATGATTAAGCAAACTTACAAAAATCCTGTTTTGTATATATTATTATATTTACAGAAAAGCAATTGCTCTGAAGATTTTTTTTTAAACATGGTTAATTACTTCGTTACCGGGCCCTGGCACCCTCAGAATGGGGAACCATTGATGGTTGCTTGGGGTTCAGTGTGTTCATCTGTCTCCACATATTGCTCTCTATTTCTCCCCTCTCCTCTAGTCTTGTTCCTTTAGAACTATTAACACAATTTAAAAAGTTTTCCTTTAAACTTTTGGCTGTACTGGGCCTTCCCTGCAGCACAGGCTTCTCTCTAGTTGTGGTGGCGGGCTTACTTGCCCCAAGGCCTGTGGGATTTTAGTTCCCCAACCAGGGATCAAACTCACTTCCCTGACTTGGAAGGCAGATTCTTAACCCCTGGACTACCAGGGAAGTCCCCAAAACACCCTTTAGTATGGGATTCTTTTCTATTCATTGGTTTCTGTGACCGTCCTGTGATCTTCACAGAGACCTAGAACACAGTAAGGACTAAATTAATATCTGTTCAGTAATTGTACCACTATGATTGGCAGTCAGGAAGAGAGGATTTTATCCTGATTGCATTAAGAGGGAAATTGAGAAACTGATCTGTTATGGGAAGGACCTAGTGGTTAATTCAACCAATGATGATGTTTCTCTTTTGTGCTGGAGTTTCCAGATTGTCTTATTTTACCTTGAAAGATGCAGTCTTTGGACCTCTTTTAATTTGAATCTGTACTCATATCTTAGGTGATCTCGTCTGGACACCTGGCTTTAAATATAAAGATGATCCCCAAATTTATAGCCATTTTGTAATCCAGAGGCAAGTTAGCTGGTAAACAAAGATAACCCCATCAGGAGTGCATCGCTAGGACTCTTGCTGGGAAATTATGTCAGAGGCAGGCATTGATCCAGTTTTTCTGGGGTCTCAAGATTAAACAATTTATGAGGGGGAGTAGGGATGTCATCAAAAAAATTAATTAAAAAAATCTGTATACAGAATTAGGTGAAGGGCTTTAAAAGGGGCAAGTGATAGCCTCTAAAGTTTAAGCTTGATCAACTTCTCAATGAATCTACCTCTCAGGGAAACACTCCAGAGGCTCTTACCTTCCACCTCTCTTAACTCTGGACTTCCAAGTAGTGGAATAAGTAAATTCCATATTGTTCCTAACAGATGAAATAACCCAAACTAATGCAAAGATATGCATGAAAATAGAGTGTTCAGAAGTGACTCTTATAAATATTTGTTTCCTAGTGTTAGAGAACAGTAGTATATTATGCCTATTATTCTTAATTTTCTGAGACATACATAATTATAAATATCAGTATCTTGGTTCCAGCATTTTTTTGTTGATGGTTGTTCAGCAGTTAGTCGTGATTTTCGTGTTTCTGTAAGAAGTGGTGAGCTCACATCCTTCTACTCCACCATCTTGTCTCCTCTTAAATTTTAGGATCTTGGAAGTACTTGCCTTTTAGCAGTAATGCTTTACAGTATTTAAAAAATAGTTTAATTCAGTATCAATTAACTAATTTACCAATTTACTTTTTGGACAAGTAAAAGTTAGTCTACTTAAAGTCTGAGATTCCTACATACCTCCCCTTGTTATCCTAGGGAAATTCTGTGCTACCTTAAATTATTCTTTGAGCACAGACTGCAAATGACCAACATTGCCAGTGCTTTCCTTGTACAGATAAGGAACTCAAAGTCTATGTGAGTAGATTTGTCTAGTAACTCTTTACCAGTAGATCTTTGAGGAAACCAAACTTTATGGCTCTCCAATTATCCTTTCACTGTTCAGCCTTTTTGATGTAGTTATTTTCTTACCATTTTTTTCCCCCACACAAAGAAAAAAGGTGATAATCTCTTTCATACAGAACCATTTGGAAGTGAGTGATCTAGAGCTATTTGGGAGGTTCCATCCTTGGTATGTTGCATCCAAGTGCAATCTGGTCATTGCCATCTTCCTGACAATGAGAGTAGGGAAAATAAGTCCAGAAGTAGTTTCACTTTATTATTTAGTCTTTTAATAAATTTAACAATGCTAGGGAGTAATTCCTTCCAGCATCATTTTGTGTGTGCTTTTCATTGTGGTAAGAATGTTCAATACAATATTATCAATTCTAGACAATACATTATATAACAGATTTCTAGAACTTAATCACCTTGTATAACTGAAACTTCATACACGTGTAACTCCCCATTGACCCTGCCTCAGTCCTTGGCAACTACCATTCTGTTCTTTCTTTCTAAGAGCTTGGCTTTTTAAGATATCCCATGTGAGTGGAATCATGCAGTATTTGTCCTTCTGTGACAGGCTTATTTCATTTAGCACAGTGTCCTCCTGGTTCATATGTTTTCCCATATGGCAGGATTTCCTTCTTCTTCTTTTTTTTTTTTTTAAAGGCTGAATAATGTTTATATATATATATGCTGCTGCTAAGTCACCTCAGTCGTTTCCGACTCTGTGTGACCCCATAGACGGCAGCCCACCAGGCTCCCCTGTCCTGGGATTCTCCAGGCAAGAACACTGGAGTGGGTTGCCATTTCCTTCTCCAATGCATGAAAGTGAAAAGTGAAAGTGAAGTCACTCAGTCGTGTCCGACTCTTAGTGACCCCATGGACTGCAACCTACAAGGCTCCTCCGTCCATGGGATTTTCCAGGCAAGAGTACTGGAGTGGGGTGCCATTGCCTTCTCCGATACACACACACACACACACACACACACACACACACAGACACACATACATATATATAGGTATATGTATCATACTTCATGTGTGTGCCGTGCATGCATGTTCAGTCATGTCCAACTCTGTGCGACCCCAAGGACTGTAGCCTACCAAGGTCCTCTGTTCATGGAATTTTCCAGGCAAGGATACTGGAATGGGTTGCCATTTTCTTCTCCAATTTGTGTGTGTATATATACATATATCACAGTTTCTTCATCCGTTTATCCACTGATGAGCACCTGAGTTGTTTCCATATCTTGGCTGTTGTGAATAATGCTGCAGTGAACTTGGGAGTGCAGGTATCTCTTCGAGATCATGATTTCAATTCTTTTGGAAATATACCCAGAAGGCAGATCATTGGATCGTATGATATTCCTATTTTAAAATTCTTTTAATTCAGGAAAGCCATTCATTGAGCTTACTAATGTAATTAATCTAACACAGATGCTATGAAAAATGATTTTGGTTTGCATTTTGTTTGAATCAGAGTCCAAATAAAGTATTGTGATTAGTTACTATTTTCAGGTTCTCTCCCTTCTCTTTTTTTCCCTTGTATTTTATTTTTTTAAAGAGAACTTGGAATTGCTTTTTTATTTCAGTTTTTTGTGATATAATTGACATTCAGCACTGTATAAGTTTAAGGTATATAGCATAACGACTTACATGTATTGTAAAGTGGTTATCTTTATTTTTTTAAAGGAGCCTCTATGCTGTTTTCCATAGAGGCTACACCATTTTACATTCTACAATAGTCTACAAAGATTCCAATGTCTCCACATCCTTGCCAACACTTAATTTTTTTTTTTGATATTAGCTATACTGAAAGGTGTGAGGTGATATCTCATTGTGGTTTTGATTTGTACTTCTTTTTCTGAATGAATAGTTATTCCCATTATATTAAAAATCTTTTTATCCATTGATAAAAAGCACAACTTGAAGAAAAAGGCTTGAGTTTACATGTACCAGACTAGGATTCATTGCTCTTTGTAAAATAATAATAACAAAAACAAAATTATGAATTTCATTAGAACCAAATATATAATAGTTTTCCCTAGGGTACAATGATGATAATGTGGGCTCTCTTTATATTTATAGTCTAGTTTCAACATAAGTGATATTAAATTTGAACAGCAAATAACACTTTTTAAAGGTTATGTCAGTCATATCCATGAACTAAAATGAAATATACAACTGAGAACTTTCAGAGTTTGCTTGTTCATTATGTTCCATCTTTATTTTATGTTTCGGAGTTGGAGCTTTTATTTCTGAATTAATTCCTAAATTTGCTTCCCGGGTAGATATCCGGCACTCTGTGGATAAAGAAGAGGCGTGATGGGATGGCCTGTAAGAATGCTGGAACTATAGCTTTTTATAGATGAGTAATTTGAGGCAAAGAGAAGCAAAATGACTTACTTGCTTGCAATAAAACAATGACTCAGGTTCCTAGCAGGAATAGAACATGAGCTCTGGATTTAAGGCTGCTCAATTTTACTCCAAGAAATTATTCTTTTCCCTGTACTTTCTTTAGTAATGTGCAATATACATTGACACTTGAGTGAAGATTTATTTTCTGATTGTGTTCCTCTTCTGTATGTATTTCACTGCCTAATTATCATGTAAAGATTGCTCTTCAAGATTCTACCAACCTTCATTTCTGTCTTATGAGCTGCTAATTTCCTAAGTTTGCTTTGACATGTGAGAAGTTTTCTCTGTATTTTTGCTGCTGTAATCACTTTTCTTTGTCAATCTTATGATCCTATATATATAAACCAACATAAATATGGTCCATAACTGCAGACTGAAAGCTTAACAGCCCTCCCCCATTTTGCCACTCTTTGCTGTTTTTAAAAATAATTTGATAAAGTTCTACTTATATTTGTGAGGTTATAGATCTTTTTTTTTTCTGATTCTTTTTCCTTTTAGTTACACAATGACAGTTATAGGTTAAGGGACACAAAATGATGTTTAACAGTTCCATTCTTGTCATTTTCAAAGTATTTTAAAATTTCCATTTTGGGATATGAATATACATTATCATGATTCACTGGAAACAATAGTGTTACATTAAGAGAAGTGCAAAGCAGGGAACACAATCTCTAAAATTATCATTATCCGAATAATGATTTCTAAAAACCTGTTATAAAAAAAGTTCCAAAATTAGATTTTTCATTTTGTGGGTGAAAGGGAAAATACATACTTTGTATCAAAAACCTACAAAATCCCAAGTACAAAATGACAGTGCTGTCGATTAGTAAGGCCTGTTTCACAATGTTTACGTGATGAACAAATGATGTAAAATTTAAAAGGATCCAGTAGAGAGCATGTGATACATGGTAGCTACCCAGTAAATCATGCTTGTTTCCTCCTCTTCCCTTTTCCTGCCCCTATTCAGGGAGGTTGTAGAGAAATTGACTTTTTCTGATTATAAAAGAAATTTATGTTCATAAATTTGGAATACAGAAAAGCTTAAGAAAATATGAAAATTCATATACTCATCCCAGCTGGAGACAAAACTTGTAATAACTTTGTGTTTCCTCTCCATATTTTACATATACATAATTATCTCCATATTTTCAAAATATTAAGACCACTTTTTTCAGTTCTAAGTTGTTACAGTGTAAGTTTTTAAAGAATCAAGATTTAGGTTGATATCAAACTTTACAAGAAAAATGGTAGGTGAAAGGAGACAATAATAAAAAGTTCAAGAAAAAAACTGAACCTAGAATTTTACCTCCACTGAAATATATAAATTTAAAAGTATAAAAATGGGAAGAAAATGTTCATACACTTATTACTCAGACACACTATTTCCAAGCACTCCTAGAGGAAGCATTTCAGTGAAAAAGAAATGACCAATATGGTTGAAAGTGAATAACTTAGTATGGTTTGCTGTTGTCTGCAAATAATGATTTTAAAACTACATTTCTCAAACATTTGGAAACAAAATTCTACCCCAACAGTTCTCAAATATTTTAGTCACAGGGTCTATCTACATTCTTTTTTTTTTTTTTTCTAATTTTATTTTATTTTTAAACTTTACATAATTGTATTAGTTTTGCCAAATATCAAAATGAATCTGCCACATTCTTAAAAATTAAGACTGCCCAAAGAATTTTTGTTTATGTAGGTTATATCCATCAATATTATCCATGTTAAAAACTGAACCAGAAAGTTTTAAACAGTGTTAAAAATAACACTAATGAACCCAATGCAAGTTCATGTAAATGACATACCTTTTATGAAAAAATTATAAAACAAAACCAATTTGGGACTGGTTTTGCTTCATATATTTGCAAATTACTTTAAGGTCTAGGGAATAGGAAACAGCTTTATTCTCACCTGTGCTTCTGCACTCAGTCTGTTGTAATAAAATATGTCATGTGGCCTCTGCAGTCTGCCGCAAAATCTCCTGTATGTTCATAACAGAAGCAGAGTGAAAAAGACAAATGAATTCTTTGTGTTATTGTAAAAATAATTTTATCTTATTATTATTTTTCCTTTTTTAAAGATTTTTTGACTTCCTCTAGATTTTCAAAGTTGGTGCCATAGAACTATATGTGTTATAAAATTATCATTATTTTAATTATCATGTACCTATATGCAGGTCAGGAAGCAACAGTTAGAACTGGACATGGAACAACAGACTGGTTCCAAATAGGAAAAGGAGTACGTCAAAGCTGTATATTGTCACTCTGCTTATTTAACTTATATGCAGAGTACATTCTGAGAAACGCTGGGCTGGAGGAAGCACAAGCTGGAATCAAGATTGCCAGGAGAAATATCAATAACCTCAGATATGCAGATGACACCACCCTTATGGCAAAAAGTGAAGAGGAACTAAAAGGCCTCTGATGAAAGTGAAAGTGGAGAGTGAAAAAGTTGGCTTAAAGCTCAACATTCAGAAAACAAAGATTATGGCACCTGGTCCCATCACTTCATGGCAAATAGATGGGGAAACAGTGGAAACAGTGTCAGACTTTATTTTTTTGGGCTCCAAAATCACTGCAGATGGTGACTGCAGCCATGAAATTAAAAGACGCTTACTCCTTGGAAGAAAAGTTATGACCAACCTAGATAGCATATTCAAAAGCAGAGGTACTACTTTGCCAACAAAGGTCTGTCTAGTCAAGGCTATGGTTTTTCCTGTGGTCATGTATGGATGTGAGAGTTGAACTGTGAAGAAAGCTGAGCGCCGAAGAATTGATGCCTTTGAACTGTGGTGTTGGAGAAGACTCTTGAGAGTCCCTTGGACTGCAAGGAGATCAGCCCTGGGATTTCTTTGGAAGGACTGATGCTAAAGCTGAAACTCCAGTACTTTGGCCACCTCATGCAAAGAGTTGACTTATTGGAAAAGACTCTGATGCTGGGAGGGATTGGGGGCAGGAGGAGAAGGGGACGACAGAGGATGAGATGGCTGGATGGCATCACTGACTTGATGGACGTGAGTCTGAGTGAACTCCGGGAGTTGGTGATGGACAGGGAGGCCTGGCGTGCTGCGATTCATGGAGTCGCAGAGTCAGACAGGACTGAGCGACTGAACTGAACTGATGCTTGTTACATCACCAATTCTTATTCTTAAATTGTCATACAATGATTTTCTATGATTTCCCTATGTAGACTTATAAGACAAAAAGTAAATCTTTTTTTAATATCCTGCTTTTCTAAATTTCTTTATCCTTAATGTTTTTAATTAATTTAAGCTCTTAACTATATTTTATCTGTGATAATTTCCTTTTCCTTGTGTTTCCTTTTTGTTTTTAGTTTCTTTCCATGAGTATTAATCGTCCTTTAAAAATTATTTTTCAATAATAATGGAATATTATTGAAATTTAATAATAACAAAAGCATTTAAGGATATTAAGGATATACATACCTGTGTATTTACATATACACATAGAGAAAGAGATTACAAATTTAGATGCCTCCCATTTATTTTTATATGGTGTGTTTTCTTTGCCCTTAAGATAGTTTTTTAATTTATGTTTTTCCTTTCCATTTTTTCTTAAATTCCAAGTATTTATTTTAGTCACCTTCCAATTTATATCTAATTTTGTTGTATCATAAACAGTGAATATTTAACTATGAGGCTTTCTATGTAAATACCATAGATTTTTTTTTCCTCAACAAGATAGTTTAATATTTTACAGCTTACTTATTTTTTACTTAAATAATGACAGGAAAGTTGTATGAGGCTTCCTAATATGTTTACAATCTTCAACTATTTTCAACTATTTTTTGTATTGCTTATATTTTGTACTGTAGATTTTGATGGAATAAATTCATTCATTCATTCAACAAATGCTATGAAGAAAGGAGCCTTAAGGGAAGACTTTTTTGTGGTAAGATTGGGAAAGGGAGACCTAGGTGGATGCAGAGGGCATTTTGTTTAGAGGGATGAATACGCACGAAGGTGAAAAGTATGAAGGAACATCATGAGTTCAGGACCCAGAGGTAGAGAGGAATTTTTGGAGCATAATGGGAGTTAGGCAAGACAAGACTACCTAGAAAATGATGACTTAAGATAACTTCCTGAAACTTTTAATTCTCTTAGAGCCTCAAGCACACTGTGAACAGGATCTGGAAGACAAACTAAGGTACTTGGAGCCGAGGGCCTAAAGACTTCTCCAGCATAGGAGGCTGCTTTCCTTTCCTAGGGCTCCCTTAACAAAGAACCACACACTGGGGTGGCTTAGAACAGGATCAATTTATTGTTTCACAGCTCTGGAGGCCAGAAGTCTGAAATTAACATGTTAACAGGGCCATGTTGTGTCTGAAACCTGCAGGAGAGAATCATTCCTCCCATCTCCCTACCTCCTGGGGGTGCTGACAGTCCTTGGCATTCCTTGGTTTGTACCTGCATAGCTCCAATCTCTGCCTGTGTTGTTACATGGGTTTATTCCCTATTGATCTCTTGTCTTCAGATGATGTTTTATTTTTTTCTTTTAAAATTTATTTTCTTTTCTTATTTTGTTGCTCTGCGTCTTCGTTACATTGTACGTGCTTAGTTGCTGCATGCAGGATCTAGTTCCCTGACCAGGGATCTAACCCAGGTCCTTATTGGGAGTGTAGAGTCTTAGCCACTAGACCAACAGTTCAGTTTAGTTCAGTTCAGTCACTCAATTGTGTCCGACTCTTTGCAACTCCATGGATTGCAGCACGGCAGGCTTCCCTGTCCATCAACAACTCCCAGAGCTTGCTCAAACTCATGTTCATCTAGTCGGTGATGCCATCCAGTCATCTCATCCTCTGTCATCCCCTTCTCCTCCAACCTTCAATCTTTCCCAGCATCAGAGTCTTTTCCAAGGAGTCAGTTCTTCACATCAGGTGGCCAAAGTATTAGAGCTTCAGAATCAACATCAGTCCTTCCAATGAATATTCAGGACTGATTTCCTTTAGGATTGACTGCTTTGATCTCCTTGCAGTCCAAGGGACTCTCCAACACCACAGTTCAAAAGCATCAATTCTTCGGTGCTCAGCTTTCTCTTTTTTTAAATTTAAATTTATTTATTTTAATTGGAGGCTATATGCAGGGCTTGGGGCTGGTGCACTGGGATGACCCAGAGGGATGGTACGGGGAGGGAGGTGGGAGGGGCGTTCAGGATGGGGAGCACGTGTACACCCGTGGCTCAGCTTTCTTTATAGTCCAACGCTCAAATCCATATATGACTAATGGAAAAACCATAGTTTTGACTAGACAGACCTTTGTCAGCAAAGTAATGTATCTACTTTTTAATATGCTATCTAGGTTGGTCATAGCTTTTCTTTCAAGGAGCAAGCGTCTTTTCAACAGGGAAGTCCCCAGATAACATTTTCTTACAAGGACAGTTATATTTGATTAGGGACCCTATTCTAGTATCATCATAGCTAAATGTATCCTCGATGACCCTATTTCTAAATAAGGTCACATTCTGAGGCAATTGGAGTGATAACTTCAACATCTCTTGTGGAAAGACATGATTCTACCCATAACAAAGGTACAGTTTGATTTTTTTAGCCACTGCAAACAAATACATTGACTTTCTTCAAGATATTATTGTGTCTCTGGGCCATCAACTCAATTATCTGTAGCGCCTATTCTACTGTGTATGTACAAGCACATCAACCCAGCCTTTATTTTTGCCGTGTTCCCTTAAAAATCCTCTTTTTGGCTTCTAAGAAAAAAGCACTCTGCTACTGTGTGTTAGATATGCAGTACCCTTAGGCTTGGATTTTGAGAACAGAACTTATGGGTTGGGATCTACTGTTTGATTGTCAACCATGGCAATTGCTTTCTGAAATTTTTTGTTTTTTATGAATCTTAAAGAAATATTTACTGATAAAAATCATAATAGATTATATCAAACACTAATATTTTATAAAGCTTAAAACAATAGGTTATAATATAGCATTTCATGCATATGTATTATATGCATATGGATTAAGACTATTTTGTTTGCTTATTTGTTTTTATTTTTATTTTTTTAATTTAAACTTTTTATTTTTATTTTTTATATGATATTATACATGTTTTAATGCCATTCTCCCAAATCATCCTCCCCCCTCTCCCACAGAGTCCAAAAGACTGTTCTATACATCTGTGTCTCTTTTGCTGTCTCACATACAGGGTTATTGTGCAGATTTTTGTTCTTAATATCAAAATTGTTCACGGCTTCCCAAGTGATATGGTATAGATTTTAGGATTCAGTTATTGGGGAGATAACTCAAAGCCATCCAAAAGCCCACATTCTAAATGGTGGGAAACACTATTTTAGCTTTATTTATAAAATTCTCTGAATAGCTTTGTCCTTCTCAAAATTCTTCTCCTGAGCAGGAGATGCATACCCAAATATTCAAAAGTAGAGTGGCTGAAATTCAGTGTCACCAGGATTTCTACTTTTTCTAGCCTTTTAGAGAAACAGCTCTTTCTGGACTCTGCCAGCTAGCTTCTTTTTATTCCCTCCTCCCACCCAGGCTTTCTGTCCTGTGTTGTTTCCTCCTTCCTGCATGTACACTTGTTCCTACTATGTATTGAGTAACTGACTTTTATAATTAGGTCAAAGAAATGACTCTTGTAAACCTCTAAATTCCAGCATGGTCTGGAATGTTCCATTCTGTTTTCTTTCTTGAACCAGAACTCTATTTAAACCAATAACAAGTGAAACTTCCTACATGCTATTCACATGATGCATGGAAACTTCTCTGTTCTTGTATCACATCTTTTGGATTGGTTCCCGGGGTTTTCAAATTAATTAATTTGAGAAATGTACTTTTGTTTAAGTAATAAATCATCATGATTCCAAAGGGCAGTATATGGAGGTAAATAAGTTCTTCTATAGATGGTGCTCAATTAAATGATCAATAATTCCCACTTCAGACAAGGTAAAATGGGTAGTATCTTTGGAGGCAGAATGTCTTTTGGCATCTTTCCATTAAGTCTGCTCACATGTAAAGCCTGCTATGGATTAACGTCTGCTATTTTAGTATTGATGGGGTTCCCAGGTGTCTCAGTGGTAAAGAACCCACCCGCCAATGCAGGAGATGTGACCTTGATCCCTGGGTCAGAAAGATCCCCTGGAGGAGGAAATGGCAACCCACTCCAATATTCTTGCCTGGAAAATCCCATGGATGGAGGAACTTGGCAGGCTACAGTTCATGGGGTCACAAAAGAGTCAGACACAACTTAGCAAATGAGCATGCATGTATGCATTTTAATATTGATATTCAAGTATACAGTTACCAAATAATAGATGGACCAAGGGGGGAGAGGTTGGAGAGGAACTTGTTAGTTAACTTATTACAGTTGCCCCTTGAATAGCGTGTGGACTCGGGGTGTAGAACACTGTAGGTGGCTGTCCATACCTGCAGTTCCACATTTGCAGATTCAGCCAAACATACTTAGTGAAAAAAATCTGTGTATAAGTAGACCCCAACAATTCAAACCTGTGTTGTTCAAGTATCAACTATATTTAGAATCAGGTGAATGATATATTCTCCTGCAAATATTTTATATATAATTATAAAAGTTTTAATTGTTTAAAATGCTATTTTTCTTCTCAACACACTGTTTAAAAAGGTAACCCATTCATAAATTATTCTAACATATGAGTTGTTTGAAAATAACATGTATTTGTTACCGTTGGACAATTAATACCTCAAATTGTGTGAACTAGTCTCTTCCCAACTGTCATCAATCTATTGCAGTAAAGTCTGGTGTCCGAAAAGCTTTTAAAAACAATTTTCATAAAGAGAATCATTTCATATGTGTACAAAGTGGGTAATTCATCTTTCACAAATCATTAGAAATAGAAAACTAATGGTAAGGTAAGACTGTATGGTTTTCGGTGAGATCCAAGTCCTTGAAATGAAATTAAATCTACAATATGATTCAAACTCTTTTTGCACTTTCCTCTTGGCAGAAATTACTGTAGCACTGGGTGTCTAAGAAAACAGTATGGGAACAGAAAACCTATGCATCAACCTACCTTTACTTAGGATTTTCTTAGGCACCTATCGTGATTCAAATAAATGAGCAATTCAGACTACTTCTCCATTCAACCTGATTTCACAGAGAGTGAACTGAGGAGAGCAGAGATTCATTAGTCCTACTGCTGAGGTGTGGTGACAATTTATAAACCTAGGTCTGAAATAATAGCACAGCAACAAAGAAATTTGTATTCTTTCATTTCACTTTTTCAAGTTCAATAAAAATATAGAATGATGTTTTGGAATGAACCTATGGGGTTTTTACTAGGTAATAAAAGGGACGTTTGTTTTTGAAATTCCCATGTGATTTTTCAGAATCCACTCAAACTGGTGAGAATACAGTGAAGAATATGGCATTTCTTGAAAACTCATTTTGAAATGTGCACCTCCTTCAATGTTACTGATTCTCTATTCATTTGAGAGTCTTTGAACTTGCCTTATACTGTTCATATCCTTTCTAAGCAGAAAATATGGTTTCTATGGTGAAGTAGTAATCAAGATAAATTGACATTATTTTTAAAAAATGACTTATGAAGAAATTTAAAGAATGTATTTGTCTTGATATTGTAAACAACAAAAGCTATAGGTCATTCTCTTCCAATGAAATTATTGTGGATTGCATGAACGTATTTGTTTCCAAAATGAATTGACCTCACAACTTTTATATAAAAATATTACTTTATAATATTTCCTTTTGACTACCAAAAATTAAATTTATTTTAACACAGTGGCCTTTAAATAAAGTACAATTGGTTTTACCATGTTTGTGGAAAATGTATAACAAGTTCTTGAAAAACTGATTTTTTTTCCTGTGGTGGTAATATGTCATATGCCACTTCTGAGTAATTGAAAGTCTTGCCTTAGAAATAGGTAGGCAGTCAGATTTATACTCAACAAACTAGTTATTTGTCTTTAGAATATATTTACTGATGTTTACAGATTTGTATTCCTATACAACCCTCCCTTAAAAAGAACATGAATTAAAAATATGCTCTATTTATACCAACCATTCATTTAATAAATATTTACTAAGTGCATACTCTGTGCCAAGTTGTTATCTATGTTGTGCATAGTTAGTGCTGGTTCTTGTTATATGTTCTGTGTAATCAGATAAGATTCCTGCCTTCATGGAACTTAAGATCTAGCAGGGCCTGAGTTAGTGGTAGGTGTGGTTTGGGAAGATAGAAAAGAAAAACTTATAAACATAAAATTACTTAAAGAATTAATTAAGAAAATGGAGATGAAAAGTTTTTCGAAGTGAAGAAAACGGGAATAGAATAGATACCTTATATACTAGGTATTACACTTTATATAAGATATAAATTATAGTACTTAACATTTATTGAATACTTATCATGTACCAAATACTTCTCTGGTGACCATCACACAGATGAGGCTATTTCACAAGCTAATGGTACAGGTACTGTTATCATCATAATTTTAAATATGCAGATCCTGAGACACATTGTTTACTTCACTCTTTGAAGCTACACTATTAAGAAAGTATGAAGATGAGATTTTAGCCTATGTAGTTTGATGCAGAAACAGTGTTATCAATCATTGTTATTTTTGAGGAAATGACATGTTACCTCACTGTAGACAGATGAGGTTCAAAGGAAGGGGCAAATTAGAGATCAGAGATAACAGCAAGTACAAAGGTCTTCAGACAAGAAAACTCATGATATGCTTGGAGAACAGAAGGTAGTAGAGTTGGATTGTAGTGAGTAACTAAAAATGGTATATAAAAGTTGCTTTGGGAATCACCTTGGAGTATATCATATAGGGCCTTGTTAAACCATAGTTAAGAACTTTGTATTTCATTGTCAGAGCAATACAAAGAATTAGAGGACATTAAAACAAAAGAGATACCTGATTTGATTGACATTAATAGAGTCTACTTGCTGTATGGAGAATGGAGAGAAGTGGGATATGGGAGCTAGGCCAGTTGAAAGTCTGTGGTGGTAGTCAAGGCATGAAGTCAGGGCACCTTAAAGTAGGGAAATGGTAGTGGAAATGGAAAGGAAAGGATACATTCAAGATATCTTTTGGGTAGGAGGTCAGTAATACTCGATTTATTAGCTGTGTAGGATTGAAGACTGGTAGGCTGCAGTCCATGGGGTCGCTACAAGTCGGACACGACTGAGGGACTTCACTTTCACTTTTCACTTTCATCCATTGAAGGAAACAGCAACCCACTCCAGTGTTCTTGCCTGGAGAATCCCAGGGATGGGGGAGCCTGGTGGGCTGCCATCTCAGGTTGCACAGAGTCGGGCACGACTGAAGCGACTTAGCAGCAGCAGCAGGATTGAAGATAAGTAAGACATCAAATTCCATTTTGAATGTGCTTCTTTGAAGATGCTTGTGGATATGTCTAAGTGGAAATATCAAATAGGTAGCTGGAGTCTAAAGCTCAAGGGAAAGGTCTGAGCTGGTGGTGTCTATTTGGAATCATCAGCATATAATTGATGTTTAAAGCTATGAGCCCCAATATTTTCTAGGATAGTGTTCCTCAATCCCGATTGTGCTATTGACTCATCTAGGAAGATTTTTTTTTATATTTCTTTTTTTAAATTTATTTATTTTATTTAGAGGCTAATTACTTTACAATATTGTATTGGTTTTGCCATACATCAACATGAATACGCCACAGGTGTACACGTATTCCCAATCCTGAACCCCCCTTCCACCTCCCTCCCCATACCTTCCCTCTGGGTCATCCCAGTGCACCAGCCCCAAGCATCCTGTATCCTGCATCAAGAAGATATTTAAAAATATAGAACCCACGTGTTCCATACCTGTGGCGGATTCATGTTGATGTATGGCAAAACCAATACAATATTGTAAAGTAATTAACCTTCAATTAAAATAAATAAATTTATATAAAAAATAAACAAATATAGAGAAAAAAAAAAAAAACCCATGCTTTGTCTCAAGCCAACTAAATTAGACTCTGTGGAGATAGTCCCTGTACCATATTTTTAAAATCTCTTGAAGTTATTTGAAGGAGCAGCCAGGCTTGAGAACCACTGCTCTAGAAGGAGAGAGTAGATAGGCTGTGCTCTGGAGCACTCCATTATGTGGAGGCAAGCTGGAATCAAGATTGCTGGGAGAAATATCAATAACCAGATATGCAGATGAGACCACCCTTTTGGCAAAAAGTGAAGAGGAACTAAAAAGCCTCTTGATGAAGGTGAAAAAGGAGAGTGAAAAAGTTGGCTTAAAACTCAACATTCAGAAAACAAAGATCATGGCATCCAGTCCCATCACTTCATGGGAAATATATGGGGAAACAGTGTCAGACTTTATTTTTTTGGGCTCCAAAATCACTGCAGATGGTGACTGAAGCCATGAAATTAAAAGACACTTAATCCTTGGAAGAAAAGTTATGACCAACCTAGATAGCATATTGAAAAGCAGAGACATTACTTTGCCAACAAAGGTCCATCTAGTCAAGGCTATGGTTTTTCCTGTGGTCATGTATGGATGTGAGAGTTGGATTGTGAAGAAAGCTGAGCGCCGAAGAATTGATGCCTTTGAACTGTGGTGTTGGAGAAGACTCTTGAGAGTCCCTTGGACTGCAAGGAGATCCAACCAGTCCATTCTGAAGATCAGCCTTGGGATTTCTTTGGAAGGAATGATGCTAAAGCTGAAACTCCAGTACTTTGGCCACCTCATGAGAAGAGTTGACTTATTGGAAAAGACTCTGATTCTGGGAGGGATTGGGGGCAGGAGGAGAAGGGGATGACAGAGGATGAGATGGCTGGATGGCATCACTGACTCAATGGACGTGAGTCTGAGTGAACTCTGGGAGTTGGTGATGGACAGGGAGGCCTGGTATGCTGTGATTCATGGGGTCGCAAAGAGTCGGACACGACTGAGTGACTGAACTGAACTGAACTGAAAGAATGGGTAAGAACAGAAAAGGCGTGAGAAGCAAACAAACATGACATATTAAACAATGATACAAAGTTAATAGTCTGGATTCCAGAGAGGAAAGTTTTTTAAGAAGGATTGAAGGTCAGTAGAGTTAAGAAATTTGAAGAAGTTGAATAAGATGACAACCTTTGGAAAAAGTAATATGGAAGCTGTTAGCCTTGACCAATGTAGTCTTGATGAGATGGCGGGATGGGCGGTGAGAAAGTGGAGGCATCCAAAATCACAATGTGTTTGAAAAGTCTTTATGTGAAGAAGAGCAGAGGAAATGAGTGTTGGTTGCTGCTGCTGCTAAGTCACTTCAGTCGTGTCCGACTCTATGTGACCCCATAGACGGCAGCCCACCAGGCTCCCCCGTCCCTGGGATTCTCCAGGCAAGACCACTGGAGTGGGTTGCCAATTCCTTCTCCAATGCAGGAAAGTGAAAAATGAAAGTGAAGTCGCTCAGTCGTTGGAGGAGGATATAAGAGAGAAAATTCTTCCATTTTATAAATAGGGAGATGTGAAAGTGTTTTTATGTTGATGTGATTGACCTTGGAGGAATTGATCTTGAGAAGGCAGAAAGGATGGCACTCAGAGCTCAACTGGAAGTGATGGCTTTGGATGGGAGCAGAGGTGCTGTTGCCTTGTAAAAAGAGTGAAGACACTGAGACGTTCCATCAGTGTGGAGGATGAAAAAGATAACCGTCTGATTGCTTCCCTTTCACTCATGAAGTAGGAGGCAGACTCAGCAGCCAAGAATGTGGTGGGTGGTGAGAGTAGGAGATTTGAAGAGAATGAAGGAGCTGTAAACTGGCCATTTTGGAAAGTGGGAAAATAAACTCCCTAGAAAAATCTATTAAGCTTCAGTGTATTAGGCTTTCTTGAATTGCTGTTATACATTTAATATAGGAATGGTCAGCAAAGTTGTGTGGATTTTATTTTTTTCCTGGAAATTTTAAGCTGCTTGGGTGAAAATAGTCAAAGATTAGAGATCACTCTGCCAAGTGAGTAATTAAGACAGTGAGAGAGTCCAAGGGAGTTGGTAGCATTTTTTTAAGGAGCAATTGTAATAATGAACCATAGAAACCATGCTGGGTAAGGAGAGACATTTGGAGTGGATTTGCTTTTCCCTTTACTCTTTTTGAAGGTGTAATTTTATTTCATCCTGGTCACAGTACAGAAAAGGTCATATTAAAATTTAGAACAAAATGCCTTCTCATTTCTTGGAATGGAGTTGAATAGGGAGAAGCCAGCACTAGGTTCTATGCATGATTCGTAGGAATAAGAGGGAGACTAAGCCCTCTGGGAAGAGCTGATGATTCAAGATCTAGGGAAGTCTAAAGAAGAATTTTCCTGGAGTGGCTGATTCAGTAGTGAAAGCTAGAAGTGCTCCAGTATGTCATGATCACATGATAGGTAATTTTTTTTTTCATTTTTTTCTGAGCTCTCTTTCTGCCATAGAGGAGGAAAAAAATGTATTTTTCCTCTATTCATCTTAGGATCATTGGCTGGAGCCCTGAAAATTAGAGCCCTGAAAAAGATGAACAAAGGAAAACACACAGAAATTTTTAAAAGAATGCAAGACATGTACACGTGGTAATACACTGTGATGAGTAACTCAACTGGATCATTAGAACTTGAGCTTCTTTAGCATCTTATCAAAGAAAAATAATTTTGTAGAGATGTGACAAGACAAAGTAAAAGGACTTTGAGCTTCTAAGGGTGGCAAATTGTTGGAAGGCAAATATATGGGAAAACTAATGGTAGAGAAGGGCTAGTTTTAGCAAAGTTTGTTATAAGCATTCCTCTGATGTTATCTCTGGGCTGACAAAGGTCTAGAGTTGTCTCTGGTCATTAACTTGTGTATTTCCTGGCAGTGAAGGGAGAAAGGACATCTTCACAAATTTATGTCTTGCTTTAGGCAAATAAAAGGAGGGCAGAGAGCTTTTCTTATATCTGCTTTTCCTCAAATGTCTTTGTTTCAAAATAATAATATGGCAAAGTGACATACTTTGGGTAGGCATATTCAGCTACCCTTCATTACCAGGCTTCCATAAAATGTAGTGCCTGCCAATAATAAGTTTAAGAACTATATTGGTGCTTATTGATAGGAAAGAAAAGGAAGGGCCCCAGTGACCCAAGATATACTGGACTATGAGCATTTATAGCACTGAAGTAAGTTCTCAACATATTGATTAGTGAAATTTTGTCAGTTCTGCAGAGAAAACAAACTAATTTTTACTTTAAAGTTTGAAAAGTATCATATGATAACATATATTATGGCCTTAGATATTTTCATCTCTAAAATCATTACAGTGCTTCCTTTTATGTGCTGTAATGTAAATACTATGTAAAAATTTTTACATAACTCATCATGTGGGTGAGGACATGGTGAAGTCTCATTATTAAACCTCTAATACTGCAGTTTCTTCCCTAACCAATGACATACTGAGCTCAATTCTCTCCTGTGTGTCTAGGAGCTTTTCTCTTCAGAATCAGTGAAAGTATGATAATTGAATAAATGGATGAATATTAAAAAAAATCAGTCCTATCGGTGTTTACAGCCCTCTAAGAGTTTCACTGCACAGTAAACAAGTGAGAATTATAAGCCAAAACACTGATAATCTATAATAATGATATCTGGATTGGGTTTCATAGCAGCAGTTTAGAATTTGAACATGTGAGAGTTGATTTTTTCAGGTGTAAAGGATAACCAGGAAGATTATACCATAAAAGGCCTGAGTAGCAACTACATTTAGCCCATCAAAATGCATCTCCTGTTCTTTTCATTTGATCCTTGCAACAATTGTGGAATTAAGCTGAGCAGGTATTATTATCTTTAGTGACAATTAGGCCCAGAGATAGGTAGATTAGGCAGGATCCATCCATCCAGAGTATATGAAATAAAAGGAAGAGGAAGTTAGGTAACAATGATGGAGATTCACCTGAGCACGACACTGATGTTTCTGAGGTTGATCTATTTCAGCTGCAATTTATAGTATGCAATTTATATTATCTGGGATGCAATTTATATTGTTATAAACAACACCAGTTCAGTTCAGTTCAGTCACTCAGCCGTGTCCGACTCTTTGCGACCCCATGAACCGCAGTACGCCAGGCCTCCCTGTCCATCACCAACTCCCGGAGTCCACCCAAACCCATGTCCGTTAAGTCAGTGATGCCATTCAACCATCTCATCCTCTGTCGTCCCCTTGTCCTCCTACCCTCAGTCTTTCCCAGCATCAGGGTCTTTTCCAATGAGTCAGTTCTTTGCATCAGGTGGCCAAAATATTGGAGTTTCAGCTTCAACATCAGTCCTTCCAATGAACACTCAGGACTGATCTCCTTTAGGATGGACTGGTTGGATCTCCTTGCAGTCCAGGGGACTCTCAAGAGTCTTTTCCCATACCACAGTTCGAAAGCATCAATTCTTCAGTGCTCAGCTTTCTTTATAGTCCAACTCTCACATCCATACATGACCACTGGAAAAACCATAGCCTTGACTAAATGGACCTTTGTTGGCAAAGTAATATCTCTGCTTTTTAATATGCTGTCTAGGTTGGTCATAACTTACCTTCCAAGGAGTAAGCGTCTTTTAATTTCATGGCTGCAGTCACCATCTGCAGTGATTTTGGAGCCCAGAAAAATAAAGTCTGACACTGTTTCCACTGTTTCCCCATCTATTTGCCATGAAATGATGGGACCAGATGCCACGATCTTCGTTTTCTGAATGTTGAGCTTTAAGCCAACTTTTTCACTCTCCTTTTTCACTTTCATCAAGAGGCTCTTTAGTTATTCTTCACTTTCTGCCATAAGGCCCAGTTAGCAGGAACTGTGCCCACTCCAGTATTCTTGCCTGAAAAATCCTGTGGATCGAGGAGCCTGGTGGGCTGCTGTCCATAGGGTTGCACAGAGTCGGGCATGACTGAGGCGACTTAGCATGCATGCATGCGTTGGAGAAGGAAATGGCAACCCATTCCAGTATTCTTGCCTGGAGAATCCCAGGAACAGAGGAGCCTGGTGGGCTGCCGTCTATGGGGTCGCATGGAGTTGGACACGACTGAAGCGACTTAGCAGCAGCAGCAGGAACTGTCAGCTGACATTTCAGGAGTGTAATTGTGAATGAGGAAAAGACCTTTGCCTATGTGATAAAGAGTTACAAGAGTAGATTGGACCAAAAATCAGAGGCTAGCAAGCACCTTAAGTGAAGGTAAAGCACGTTTTAAGGGAATGAACATTAATACTTAATCCACGGGTGACATCTGCTACAGTTAAGCCCATAAAGACTATTAGAAAATTTCCCAGTTGGTAGGAGAACTAAGACTTCAATCCAATGATTTGCTTAACAATCTGTGTGTATTCCTCTATGTTACTGACAGTATTGAGCTTTCCCTGAACCCTCTGCTCTTGGAAAACAGTGACAGTTAAGTAATTCTGAGAAAGAATTACTACACAGAACCACTGTTCTCCATAAGACTTAGATAAGACCCCAAATGCCCCCTTTGTTTACCCATAGCAGGACCAGCCACAGGCCCTCCAATTTCCCACTCTTTGTCTCATAAATGGTCAGCTGAACTGTTTGTCCCCACTGACAAATGGACAAGTACCTACTAACTTGACATAACCAAACTCTAGTTAAGCCTCTCTCCTTCTTCCAGAGGCCCCTGAACTTTGGCCCACCTTTGAACTTAAGCAAGCATTGAATGTGTAACCCATTCCACTTCATGGTCCCTTTCAGGGAATCAGCTGACCTCCAGAAAAACGTTTCCTGCTTAACTACATCATTGTTCCTCCTGCTTATTCCATATCCCCATACCCAGTTCTTTCTAGACTTGTTTATTCCTCCCTATAAAAGAAAAGCCATGTGCCTCCCATTTGAGATACTTACAGATCATTTGGTCAATATTTTCCCTATTGCAATAGTTGCCCTCCTCTTATTGCAAGTCTTTTTCAAATAGAGTCTCTCCTTACCTAAGTTCACATTTGTTTTGTTTTGTTTTTTAATTTGACACTGCACTGGCTATCTGTTTTTAACTCAATGATTTCCTATAAATAAATAACGACATTTATGATCGTAACCCTCTTTCCCCTACATCTGCATTTTTGCACCACTCCTTGAAGATAAGTGAGTGAAGTCGCTCAGTCGTGTCTGACTCTTTGTGACCCCGTGGACTGTAGCCTACCAGGCTTGTCCATACATTGGATTTTCCAGGCAAGAGTACCTGAGTGGGTTGCTGTTTCCTTCTCCAGGGCATCTTCCTGACCCAGGGATTGAACCTGTGTCTCCCATATTGTAGGCAGATGCTTTACCTTCTGAGCCACCAGGGAAGGATTTTCCTTAAAGATTGGAATATAGCAAAACAAAGAATCAGGGTAGATATGAAGAAGAATAGTCTAGGCATCAGTGGAGGATAGGAACCAGATATATCAAATAAAAATTTTCCCTCAGAAAACCTAGTATACATTTTAGTACTGTGTTAGCGCCAAATTCAGAGGAACCTGGCAGGCTACAGTCCATAGGGTTGCAGACTCAGACACGACTTGGCATGGCACAGCACAGGGCCAAGTTCATATATCAAAATTGGACACTATGAGGTTATCTTGGGTCTTTCTCAGACACTGACATCTTAGGTGAGCTTTTAATTTGCTTTTAGCCTAAATGTTAACCTAATCTTGGGTTTCCCTGATGGCTCAGCAGGTAAAGAATCCATCTGCAATGCAGGAGACACAGGAGACATGGGTTTGATTCATGGGTTGGGAAGATCCCCAGGAGGAGGAAATCGCAGCCCACTGTGGTATTCTTTCCCGAAAAATCCCATGGACAGAGGAGCCTGGTGGGCTGCAGTACATGGGGTCAAAGAGAGTCAGACACAACTGAAGTGACTGAGCACACAAGCTAATGTCACTGAAGTAAACTTGAATCCCTTGAGGCAGGTATATTATTTTTTAAATATGCTCTGTTTTCCTCTTAATCTGACATCTAGACAACTCAAGATTTGACATTATTTGGTTAAATGAAATACTATATGGGAGACCTGACCGTGAATTGAGGAATAAGTTCCATTCTAATGAAAGATCACTCCTTAGTAAGTTTCTGGGCTTCCCTGATGGCTCAGGGGGTAAAGAATCTGCCTGCAATGCAGGAAACTTAGGGGATGCAGGTTCAGTCCCTGGGTGGGGAAGATCCCCTGGAGGTGGGCGTGGGAACCCACTCCAGTATTCTTGCCAGGAGATTCCCATGGACAGAGGAGCCTGGCGGCCTACAGTCTACAGGGTGGCAAAGAGTCAGACACAACTGAAGCGACTGAGCACAGCATGTTTCTATACAAGCAATATGACACATGCAGAGCTGGCTTGTAAGAACATAGAACAACTTGTGATAAGACCTGAAGCATGAAAAAAATTATCCAAGGCTCTCTGGTGTGTAAAACCTTGTTAATAATTCTTTTAAATTCTGAAAATTCTATTAATAGATTTTAATTTGGGGCTTCCCTGGTAGCTCAGCTGGTAAAGAAGCCACCTGCAATGCAGGACGCCCTGATTCAATTCATAGGTTGGGAAGATCCGCTGGAGAAGGGATAGGCTACCCACTCCAGTATTCTTGGACTTCCCTGGTGGCTTAGCTGTTAAAGAATATGCCTGTAATGCAGGAGGCCTGGGTTCAATACCTGGGTTGGGAAGATTCATGGAGAAGGGAACGGCTACCCAGGCCAGCATTCTGGCTTGGATAATTCCATGGACTGCATAGTATTTTAACATGTATTTTAATATGACTTCACATTTTTGTCCAGATCTAGCCATGGATGCATTCAGGTGGCCAAAGTTCTATGTATCAAAAACTCCTAGGGCTTTATGAAATATTTTTCCAGGCTACTCCAGAAAGTGGAGAACTGTTACTGTAAAGAATATATTTAAAAGAGTTTTTCTCAAATATTGAAAAGTATGAAAAATCATTTTCCTTTGCAGATTTTAAAGTTATAATTTATTCATAAAAAGTCACTATTTTGGTGATGTATTACATGATGCTATATAATATCATATGTATCAAAAATGTTTTCCTTAAAATTTCAGATTGGTGGTAGTATTTTTTAAATTGTGATAAAACACACATAACATAAATTTTATCATCTAAATGAAGTTGAAGTATACAATTCAGTAGTGTTAATTATCTTCACTTTGTCATGCAACCAATCTCAGGAACCTTATCATCTTGCTAAACAGGAACTCTTTATCATTAAACAACTCCTCATTTCCCCCTCTGCTAGCCCCTAACAACCACCATTCTACTTTTCTGTGGCTGTGAGTTTGACCACAAGGCTATCTTGGAGATATTGTAGGTTTGGTTCTACACCACTGCAATAAAGTAAATGTTGCAATAAAGCAAGTCACACAGTTTTTTGGTTTCCCAGTGCCTATAAAAATTATGTTTACACTCTATTGTAGTCTTTGGAGTGTTCAATAGCATTACATCTAAAACAGTGTACATACCTTAATTAAAAACACTTTATTACTAAAAAAAGCTGAACATCATCTGACAATACAAGGTTGCTGCAAACCTTCAATTTGTAACCAAGAAAAAAACCCAATATTTTTGAAGTGCAATAAAATGAGGCATGCCTGTATTCTAGATAACTCATATAAGTGGCATCATACTATATTTGTCTTTTTGTGACTGGCTTATTTCACTTAGTGTAATGTCCTCAAGATTCATCCCAAGTCTGTATCAGAATTTCCTTTGATTTTAAAACTGAATAACATTCCATTGTATGTATGTGGCCTTTTTTGTTTATCTGTTCATCTGCTGATGGACATTTGGGTTGCTTCCACCTTTTGACTATCGTGAATAAAACTGCTATATAGATGGTAGTATTTTCAACCAGAGGTAGCACATCCCTCAAGGGCAACTGGAAACATGTGGGAGGTTTTTGGATGTCACAGTGACTTGGGTGTTACTGGCACTTTGTGCCCAACTGGCAAGGATGCTAAATATCATGCAATATTTAGAACACAGATGATTCATATTAAAGAACTGTCCTGCTCAAAACATGCCAATAGCATCCCCATTGAGAAATTCTAAGTAAGTCAGGTTGTTGCTAACCTACTGGGCTCAATTCTTCCGCAGAATCCAGGGAGTTTTAAAGCTAGAGTGCAGCTGGTCTTCTCTTAATGTGCATGATAATACTCTTATCTTTATAGTTGAATCTAAGCCTCTGCTTTTTGTGGAGTAAAACTCTATAGCACAGAGCTTTAGGGCCAGGCTTGAGTGCATCTGTTACTATATGATTTCTGTTACAATGGTAGCATGTAATGTGTGAGGAAAGAAGAAGCTATTAGAATACTTCTTGACTGGGTAAAAAACATCTCTTCTATCCCTACAAATAAACAAGGAAGCATCAGGCATGCACGGGATCTAAAATAATATAAAAACATGAAATTAAACCATGGCACCTGGATATGGGTTAATATGCCACTCCAGTTTGATGTACTATTTAAAAAAAATAATTTACCTTCAGAAAAATTTTTTTCAAATAAGAACTTCTCAAAAAAATAGACTTTTCTTATGTGTGGGTTTTATGATACTGATATCCTTAGCTGTCTTTGTATTAAATTTCATAGGATTACATTCATAAACAAAATAGTTCCACCTGTTTTTAGAACTGTAAAAATGAAATCATGTTGAATATGTTCTTTTATGTCATGTTTCTTTTGCTCAATAATATCTTAATAATATTAATCCTTTTTAAAAAGATTTGTTGAGGAATTTTCATAATCACTGGAAATAGCTCTCCTTTTTTTGGATAGGTTTAATATGTAACATAGGGGATTAGAGCCCAGTATTGAATATGTAATTCTTGCTTTTCACTCCCAACTCCAATAAATGGAGCATGATATATAAATCCAGTAAGAAAATTATCAAAGGAAAATATGATCAGGAAGTTACTGTAGGAAAAGTTATCTTTCCGTGGCAAACTATAGATACTTCTAGGTTATTGGATTCTAGCTTTATTCCTTACCTTTCAGCCATTTTACAGGATTTTAAGCTATAGATACTAATGTATGTATACATTTTAGCCTCTGTGATGGAGATTTAAATCACATCCTCATCCTCACCACACATATCCATACCCTCAGCCCTGGAAAAACTAGTTTTGCCTTCACTTGCAATTCAATTCCTCTACACCAAGGGTCCCCAACCTCTGTGCCAAGGACCAGTACCTCCTGTCAGATTAGCAGTGGATTAGATTAGAAATAAAGTGCATAGTAAATGTAATGCCCTTGAATCATCCCGAAACCACATCCTCACCCCCAGTCAGTGGAAAAATTGTCTTCCACGAAATCGGTCCCTGGTGCCAAAAAGGTTGGGGATCACTGCCCTATATAAATTTGTGCTTTTTGGCTTTTCTTTTGAGCTAGTTATAACATCTGTCTGATTCCCTCGCATGAGAAAATCTTTACCATGTGGTCATTTTAATATCCATATCAGAGTTGTGATTTTACCTTTTTCTGAACATTATCTTTTAATATTATCAAACAAACATAAACCATTAACTTTAACATTATGAGTAGTGGATAATTATATACAGCACTCTCACCCTTGCCTTGACAGGGCTTCTCAGGTGGTGCAGTGGTAAAGAATCCACCTGCCAATGCAGGAGACATGGGTTCCATCCCTGGGTCAGGATGACCCCCTGGAGACGGAAACGTCAACCCACTCTAGTATTCTTGCCTGGGAAATCCCATGGACTGAGGAGCCTGCCAGGTGACAGTCCATGGGGTCACAAAAGAGTCAGACACAACTTAGCGACTGAGCACACACACACACACTCACTCACTCACCCTTGACAAGACTTGAAGAAGTCCTCAACCTTGTCTAAGGACTATCACTTTAGGGAAGATGATACGTTTCTCGGAGAAGGCAATGGCAACCCACTCCAGTATTCTTGCCTGGAAAATCCCATGGATGGAGGAGCCTGGTAGGCTGCAGTCCATGGGGTCGCTAGGAGTCGGACACGACTGAGCGACTTCACTTTCACTTTTCACTTTCATGCATTGGAGAAGGAAATAGCAACCCACTCCAGTGTTCTTGCCTGGAGAATCCCAGGGATGGGGGAGCCTGGTGGGCTGCCGTCTATGGGGTCGCACAGAGTCGGACATGACTGAAGTGATACATTTCTAAGAAACAGAGACTTAGCAACTGTTTAAATCTTGTGCTTTGTAGAGCTGTATCTTCCATTCAGTTAGAATGAATTGATCACTGTTAACAACCACATTCTTGAATTGTCAAATGCTAAAAGACTTTTATCATCAAAGCTACAACTTAGTGTAGATAAAATCCTGCCCTATAACTTGCTGGTAAGACCCTCTTTCATCATTATAAACCAAAATTGGCTCACAATATTATTAAATAAGTTTAGTGGCATATTAGGAAAGGTATTCCATGACACATTTTAATAATCTTCATGTACAAACCTATGTCTAATGGCCAAGGCAAAAAAACCCACATAAAACGTTAACATTTCAATATGGCAAAAAAATAGATTGAAAATCTTAGTCCTTTGACCTTAGAAAGACTCAGCATGTTGTCCTGAAGTCACTTTGGTGTAGGAAGGCCTTACAAAGTTGTTAATTAATCTAGGGCTGGCACCCTTTGGGAAGAATACCAGAAAATTGGAACAAAAAAGAGGTGCAGCTTACCTCACAGTAGGAAAGAAGGGACCTTTTAATTGGATTAAATCACATCACCACAAAATTTATGGATCCTGGCCACTATGCCAAAGAGGTGAGAAAATTTTAAATTAACTCATTAGGTTAGTTGGGAGGGGTAAAACTCTCTATGCACTCAGAAATTTCAAAGGCAAAGTTTATTCATGCAAAGGCATAAATCACAGTCATGAAAAAGATAAGTTCTTGGGAGTTTTGTGACTTACCTTAAGCTGTCCATTATGTCCTGAAAGAACACATTAAGATTGGCTAGCATCTCTAAGAAGATTCCTAGGGAACATTTTCTCATATAAGTAAAAAGAAAATGAAGTAAAATACCACTCTATTGTATATTTTCTTACTAAAAGATAAATTCTAATCTAGGTATAAAATATGTATTGTACATATGCATTAAAAAAACAGTATCCACACATGAGTCTTACATTTAATTTATCATTTAAAATCTTGAAAAGATTTTTAACATAAAATATTCATGCTATGGAGCTTTATTATAAATCTTTATATTCAACTGAAGCTTATAAAATATATTTATATTTAAGATAATATAATGTAAATTCCTAATTCATCTATCTTGAAAACATCTTGGGGAACTTTAAAAATAATAAATTGTTATTAAACTAATTTTTCTGCAATCAAACAAATCAGAAATTGAATTAATTAATTCATGTAGAGTCAATTGGAGGACTGATAATAAAACAGATTTTCACAAAGATAATTACTATTTGAAGAGCTGGAAAATAATTGAAGAGTTTTGGTTATGTGGATCCTTATTTCTTCAAGGACTGGCAGCTTACATTCTGCATTTCTTTGACCTTCTACTTTCTTACTTTTCATCATCCTTTATTCTTACACATAAAGAAAATTTGTCAAATAAACTATTTTAAAAATAAAATTAATTCAACTAATTTTAATGATATATATATAGGTAGAAAAAATGCCCTTCAGCATTTTTCTTTTCCTGGACTTAATGGTGTCCTGTAATTAGGAACCAGAGTAAATTGCCAGTTTTGAAAAGACTGAGATCTCCTCTTAGGGCAGCATTTCATCTTAGATGATTTGTTAAAGTTTATGGAGTGGGGACAAACACTCTCTTCTTGGGTAGCAGGCAAATTATAAAGTAATTGGCTGGAAAAGATACTTGCTAGTAATTTAGCACAATATTAGTAATTTCAAGGAGGAAGAAACTATATATACATCTCTGACCTGCCAACTTATATTTTAAGTTTCCATAGAATGATTTCCTACTATGAGACAATAACTTTGGTTTTTCTTTGCCATAAAACCAAAATAGGGGTTTTCTAGCATTATATCTATATCTATATACATGTATTAAAGTGTAGTTTCTATTAACAATAAAATAAACTATCAGCCAATTTATGGAATTGAAAATCTGAAAAGTGGTCAAAATTGATCACAACTTCTAATTAAAGACGTCAGAAGAAACTGAAGAGTTTAGCCCATGGGTAAGCTTATAGTATTTCTTAAACTTATACTATGTACATGACATGATATTAAGGGATTTGTGGTTTAACACTAGGTAGCACTTCCCAGTCTGATAGAGATATGGACATTCAATGATAATTACAAATAGATTTAGACATCCAATGATAATTACAAATCAAATTGTAAGTCTAAGTAATCCATATTTATATGATTTAATTTTAATAAGCTGCAGAGATTTAAAGTGACAATGCTGAAATTTACTTTGTGTTTCCCCAAAGCAGAAATGGTTGAGAAATCTCCCCACCATTTTGTTTTCTCATATACCTTTAAAGGACCACACTGCACCTGAATATCTGAGATAACATTTACTCCTTCTCTTCCTTAATGACTCATATGAGACCTATCTCCATCCTTCTTGATAGCTCCCATAAGATCTACTGATGACTTCCTTGTTTTCCTGCCTCCATAAACCTAGATTTCCTTCTATTTCTTTGAGATGTGCCTCATTAATGAATGTGCTCCCTATTACAATAGCCTGAATAAAATAATCCCCTTAACTGTCTAGTTCATTTTGTCTTTCAAAGTTTGGTACCAAGACCAAATGAAATTAGACCTTGCATCCTCATTTACTCCACCCAAATATAAAGGCTTCTTAGACCCCTTGATAATCCGTTCCTGAGTAGTGGCAATTTGAGACACAGGATGAGTCTGATTCCTTTTCCTGTGCTCTGCTTTCTTGTCTACTGTGAAGATTTGATTTTGATTATTTTTGATTAGTGGTTTGATTTCTGGTGGTGGCTTCATTTGGATTCATGCTCTGACCTTTTGAGATCTATGTAAATGAATTACTAATTTATAGAGATTTTGCCTCTGTTGGGTGAAAGGTGATATAAATCTGGTTTGTTAGTGTTTTCTATTTGTCTTTTTGACTGTGCTGAGTCCAAGTCAATGAAGAATTTCATGTCCACCAGAAAGTGGATACCTAAACTGATAAGGTTTATGTTTCTGTATTAATGCTTGATCTTTGGCTGGAATTTTAGATTTGAAGCTATATGCTTTCTTTGTGTTTGTCTACATGTTTGTGTGTCTGTAACTCATATAATTTACCCCTTATTGTGTGTATAATATATTCCTACCTCTAGATAGTATCAATAATAAATAAATAAATAAAACTGGTTTCCTTATAGAAAAATGGCACAACATATTTGAAGTGATGAAAGAGAAGAACCTATAACCAAGAATATTCTACCCAGAAAGACTCTTGTTCAGATTTGATGGAAAAACCAAAAGCTTTTCAGACAAGCAAAAGTTAAGAGAATTCAGCACCACCAAAACAGCTTTACAACAAATGCTGAAGGAACTTCTGTAGGCAGGAAGCATAAGAAAAAGAAAAGCCATAACTAAAGAAAATAAACCCAAAACAATTAAGAAAATGATAATAGGATCATACATATAGATAATTACCTTAAATGTAAATTGATTAAATGCACCAACCAAAAGACAGACTAGCTGGGTGGATGAAAACATGTGTATGTATGCACTTCCACTTACCACATCACTCTACTGAACCCCCCCCAATTGTTTGTAATTATTTTTTATTGTTAGGTTAATCACTTTTCCATTATGACTTGCAATTGCAATTATCTTTTATTTTTTGTCTGGCTGTTAATTGTGAAAACCGATCAACATCTTTTACTATTGTGATTTCAGTTCAGTTCAGTTCAGTCGCTCAGTCATGTCCGACTCTTTGCGACCCCATGAACTGCAGCACGCCAGGCCTCCCTGTCCATCACCAACTCCCCTCCCTGTCCATCACCAACTCCCGGAGTTCACACAGACTCACGTCCATTGAGTCAGTGATGCCATCCAGCCATCACATCCTCTGTCGTCCCCTTGTCCTCCTGCCCCCAATCCCTCCCAGCATCAGAGTCTTTTCCAATGAGTCAACTCTTCGCATGAGGTGGCCAAAGTACTGGAGTTTCAGCTTTAGTATCATTCCTTCCAAGGAAATCCCAGGGCTGATCTCCTTCAGAATGGACTGGTTGGATCTCCTTGCAGTCCAAGGGACTCTCAAGAGTCTTCTCCAACACCACAGTTCAAAAGCATCAATTCTTCGGCACTCAGCCTTCTTCACAGTCCAACTCTCACATCCATACATGACCACTGGAAGAACCATAGCCTTGAGTAGACGGACCTTTGTTGACAAAGTAATGTTTCTGCTTTTCAATATGCTATCTAGGTTGATCATAACTTTCTTTGTGATTATGTGGCTATTATTCACTTAATACCACTGTATCATGATTGGTCAACAGAAAATAATAGAATTGTATATCACTAAAACTGCCATTTAATAGAAAAGCCTGTAATCACTTTTTAAAATCCAGATGCATATCAGAATTATCTTGGAAAGTTTTGAAAACTACAAATGTCCAGGTACTGCTTTCTTTCTCCAAAACTCCATATATGTTTCTAGTGAGCAGTCATGTTTAAAAACAGTTGGACTATATGATGATCTTTAACTTTCATCTAGTTTCACTTTTTCAGTGCTGCCATTTCATTTAGTTTATGTTTTCCAATTTCTCTATCTCTTCTTTATTTTAATGTTCTTTCTCAAGCCTTTATCAAGCATAGTATAAAAGCTTTTGTATGCATATATATGAATAGTATGTATATATTATACAAAGCTTATGAATTTTTGCCTAGCTAAAAACTTTGTAACATTTTGATTCTGCCTGTTTGACATAGTATGAATAGAAAGCTAGATTTCTAATTAAAAAAAATGATACACAATAAGCAACAAAAGTTTACTGTATAGCACAAGAACTATAGTCAATATCTTCTAATGAATTATAATGGAAAATAATATGAAAAATTATATACGTATATATATTTATATAAATAAAACTGAATCACCTTGCTGTGTGCACCTGAAACATTTTAAGTCAACTATACATCAATAAAATATATATATTAAAAATTTTAAAAAGGTAAAATTTCCTTATAGAAATGAACTCAGAAATGCATTAAGAATTCAAATTTACATAATTTAGGTAAATCTTTGGCAAATGAGACTAGCTTTACATTTTTGGTTTAACAAAAAATTATATCTTCTCTGATTTGTCAGTGTTAAGTATAATATACCTATGTATTGTTATTCTACTTGGGTTTGATCTTCCTGAAATTATACAAGCTTACTGATCAGATAAGCTAGTATTACTTCTTTTTCTTAGTTGAAGTATATTTGATTACAATATTATGTTACTTTCAGATATACAAGAAAATGATTCAGTTATTTTTTCAGATCATATTCTATTATAGGTTATTAAAAATATTGACTATAATTCCCTGTGCTATACAGAAAACCTGTGTGGCTTATTTATTTTATGAAGGTAGAATTACTTGTATCAAATGTTTAAGATTATGAGAGAAGTAAATTGTGTTTACCCAAATCATATCATTATTTTGACACACTGTATTTCAATAGCAATTTTGTTTTTTATTATTTTAACTTCAACATAATTTCCAAGATTTAGGTAATTTAAAATCTTGTACTGATACTAAATTGAACTAATTAATAGATGTTCATTAGATATCTAGATAATTTTTGAGTAAAATGAAATACTGAGAAGATGATTAGTTAACATAATTTAATTTATATACTTTTCTCTTATTTGTATATGCTATACTGAGATTATAGATATTTGAATCTACTAATGAACAGATTCATCACTGCCACTTTGAAAAGATAGTGTGTAAGGGAAATTTATGTATATAGACAATTGCAGGAGATTTTCAGAAAAGGAATTTTATCTGTTGTGGTTAAAGCTAGCCAAGATATGATGGGTTTTTAAAAGAATATATTCAAAAAGAGCTTTAGCATAAAATATTATACTGATACAAGATTGGAATTTGATTTTCTTTCTGTTAAGATGATAAAATTGTCTTGGATCATTAGTCTGCTCTTAATAAGAGGTTGTAAAATATTCTTTTAAAATAGTTATTTTTTATTGTGACATAATTTACACATAACTTTATGTTAGTTTTAGGTATACAGCATAATGATTTGACATTTGTATGTATTGTGAAATGATCACAAGAAGTCTAGCTAACACCCATCACCATACATCATTACAAAACCTTTTTTTCTTGCGATGAAGACTCTTAAAATCTACTCTCCTAGCAACTTTCAAATGTGCAATACAGTATTAACTATAGTCACCATGCTATACACTACATGCCTATCATTTAATTATTTTATAACTGAAAGTTTGTATATTCTGACCCCCTTCATCCATTTCTCTGACTCCCAATCCTTGCTTCTGGCAACTGCCAATCTGTTCTTTGTGAGCTTGGTGTAAGATATTATTCTTTATCTTTTATGTAGTCTGTCAAGACAGCAAAGATTCTGTGTCTTAACAGGATAATCTTTTATTGTTTGTGTTGGTTTTATTAAATTCTTGGTTATTTAAGAAAACGAAGGTTTCTCACTTAGGAAAGAGCTAAGGTTCTTTGCTGCTAAGTCACTTCAGTCGTGTCTGACTTTGTGCGACCCCACAGATTGCAGCCCACCAGGCTCCGCCATCCCTGGGATTCTCCAGGCAAGAACACTGGAGTGGGTTGCCATTTCCTTCTCCAATGCATGAAAGTGAAAAGTGAAAGTGAAGTCGCTCAGTCGTGTCTGACTCTTCGCGACCCCATGGACTGCAGCCTACCAGGCTCCTCCGTCCATGGGATTTTCCAGGCAAGAGTACTGGAGTGGGGTGCCATTGCCTTCTCCAAAGGTTCTTTACCTCCTATGTTTATTTTTAAAAATATTCATCACTTTGGTTTAAACAGATATCTAAGTATTTTTTCTTGGTAACATATGATCCTATCTTAATACCTTTTGTTACTTTTGCCTTCCCAAAATGGAATCTTAATTGATGTTTTTCACACATACTATTCATTGCCTTTCTGTGGGCTCCTAGAAAATCAAAACGGATTTGCTCTTTCACCCTGGAAAGGTGCTCAATATAATTAGGTTTATGAGGTTTGATAGCTAACTATTGATTTATTTGATTGATGAGTTGCACAGGAAGCATTGTCAAATCAGAAGAGATGCTTAGCCTTCTCTATATTAAATATGTATCGGTAAACTATTAATAATATTTCAGCAAGGCTATGCAGTATGGAAAGTTCCTAGAGAATTCTATAAAATTGTCAACACCCTACCTGTCCATAGACCATTTCTACTTATCAAGGTCTTAATACTGCTTGTTTTGATATTACACAGAAATAGTATATAATTGGAAACATTGGTTATACAACCAAGGTCTTGCCTGGAATGTCATGGTCAAGAGTGATACTTACATAAAATATGACTAGACACTTGTGATGAAATAACATTGACTTTATGGAACCAATACTTACAAAGCCCTCCTGAGAAACTAGTCTGATGCCTGGCTTACAGGGTTTTTAAGTTTACAGGTAAAGAAGGAGGGTCACTTCCTGGCAGGCCCAGGAAACAGAAGGGAAGAATTTGCCCAAATCTATATTACTACAGGTGGATCCTTATTGTGAGTTCTTGTCTTGGCTTCTCTGTCTCAAGGGGCTTTGAAAAAATACAATCCAATAAAAAAAAGTTGTGATATCTGGCATATATATATACACACACACACACACACACACACAAACACACACACACTGGAATATCATTCAGTCATAAGAATGAGGAAATCCTACCGTTTGTAATAATATAGATGGACCTTGAAGTTATTATGCTAAATAAAATAAGTCAAAGAAAGGTAAATACTGTATGATCTCAGTTACATGTAGAATTTAGAAACAAACAAACAAACCCACTTAAAAAAAGTGAACTCACAGAAAAAGAGATCAGTCTTGTGGTTAACAGGAGTGTAGGGTGGGGGAGGGAGAACTGGAGGAACGTGGTAAAAGGTATAAACTTTCAGTTATAAGACAAATGAGCACTAGAGCTGTAATGTACAACATGGTGACTATAGCTACCACTGCTGTATCATATAAAGAAAAGTTATTAAGAGAGTAATCCTGAGTTCCCATCAAAAGGAAAATTTTTTCCCTTTTTTTCCTTTTATTTTTATTGTATCATTACAAGAATATGTATGTTAGCTGAGCCTTCTATGGTAATCATTTCACAATACACGTAAATCAAATCATCATGCTGTACACCTTCATCTTATACTGTGATATATGTCAATTTCTCAGTAACACGGGGGAGAAAAATCCAATCCGAGCTTCAGTAAAATCCAATCAAAATAAATTATGAATATTTCCAGAAAAAAAAAAAAAAAACCTTTAAAAAACCAATAGGGTAAATGAACATTCTTGCTTCACCTATGTAAGCAATTAGGCCAAATCTAATGAGACCAATCTTACTTTGTGGTTAAGAATACTCTTTCTGGGCTTCCCTGGTGTCTCAGTGGTAAAGTATCTGCCTGCCAGTGCAGGGGACACAGTTTTGATCCCTGATCTGGGAAGATCCCCACATGCCACGCAACAACTCAGCCAATGAGACACAACTACTGAAGCTTGAGTGCCCTAGAGTCCATGCTCCACAACAAGAGAAGCCGCTGCAGTGAGAAACCCATGTGCCACGACTAAAGAGCAGCTCCCGTCCTCCATAACTAGAGAAGAGCCCAATCAGCAACAAAGACCCAGCACCTCCAAAAATAAAATTTTAAAAAAAGAATAATCTTTCTTTGGGAATTCTCTGGCGATCCAGTGGTTAGAACTCCACACTTTCACTGCCAAGGACCTGGGTTTGATCCCTGGTCGGGGATCTAGGGTTTCACAAGGTGTGTGGTGCAGCCAAAACAAACAAAAACAAAAAAAAAGAAGAGTAAGCTTTCTTTGAGGTTACTTTTGATGAAAAAAAGTGGAGATTATAGAGAGAAACTTTGTGTTTCAATGGGAAACTATGTATTATCTCTATCAAATCCTTCTGAGTCAACCGATTTCAGTCATATGCATTGTCTTTGATCTGTTTTGCTCCTTTTTGTAAATCGTGGTAACTAATAGATACTTAAGTGTCTTGCCTGGTAGAGATTGTATTGACTTCTCCTAACATGGAAAAACTCAGTTTGGGTTTCTAGCTGCAAATTTGACTGTATTCTGTTACCTTGCCCAAATTGTCAAAACTTACCAAATTTTCAGTTCTTCATGTTTCTATCAATATCTGATTATAATCTTCTAAACCAAGATTTCTAATTTTTCTCCCTGCCGCCTGACTTGGAGTCACTAAAAACTAAAACCTCACTACCCATTCCCTTATTGGAACTCTGGGTTACCTTGTAGCTGACCCTGTGCTCCAAGATCTGAAAGAAGACTTGCTAGCTGAAGTTCATTGACATTGTGTAAACTTCCAGGAATTCCTCACCACAGCAAGACTATGTATGGGATATAAATCTTCTTGGGAAAAATGCTGTTGGTACTACTATGGAAGTCTGGCCAAATGTTTGGGTCATGCACGTCCTTATATGAAATGTAGCCAGAACTGTCAACAACATTACGAAGAACATTGACATCCTCAGACCAGATCAGTCACTCAGTCATGTCCGACTCATTGCGACCCCATGAATCGCAGCACGCCAGGCCTCCCTGTCCATCACCAACTCCCGGAGTTCACTCAAATTCACATCCATCAAGTCAGTGATGCCATCCAGCCATCTCATCCTCGGCCGTCCCCTTCTCCTCCTGCCCCCAATCCTTCCCAGCATCAGAGTCTTTTCCAATGAGTCAACTCTTTGCATGAGGTGGCCAAAGTACTGGAGTTTCAGCTTTAGCATCATTCCTTCCAAAGAACACCCAGGACTGATCTCCTTTAGAATGGACTGGTTGGATCTCCTTGCAGTCCAAGGGACTGTCAAGAGTCTTCTCCAACACCACAGTTCAAAAGCATCAATTCTTCAGCGTTCAGCTTTCTTCACAGTCCAACTCTCACATCCATACATGACCACTGGAAAAACCATAGCCTTGACTAGATGGACCTAGTTAACTCAATAAGTGGTGCTGCATAACTGAAAAATTTTACTCTAACAACCTCTTGGAATCCACTAGTCTAGTCTCTCTCAAAGTTCAATTTCTAGCTCTTTATTGCAGGCATTTATATATTTCTCCTTTTTCATTTAGACAATCTTCTTTCAGGATGCCTTATCCCATCAGAAAATTACTAGAGCTAATCAGTGAATTTAGCAAAGTTGCAGGATACAAAATCAGTACACAAAAATAACTTGCATTTCTATATACTAACAATGAAAAATCAGAAAGGGAAATTAAGGAATCAATCCCATTCACCATTGGAACAAAAAGATTTAAATACCTAGGAGTAAACTTACCTAAGGAGACAAAAGAACTGTACACAGAAAATTACAAGACACTAATGAAAGAAATCAAAGATGACATAAACAGATGGAGAGATATTCCTTTTTCCTGGGTTGGAAGAATCAACATTGTGAAAATGACTATACTACCAAGTGCAATCTACAGATTCAGTGCAATCCCCCTCAAATTACCAATGGCATTTTTCACAGAACTAGAACAAAAATTTTCACAATTCATGTGGAAACACAGAAGACCCTGAATAGCCAAAGAAGTCCTAAGAAAGAAGAATGGAGCTGGAGGAACCAACCTTCCTGACTTCAGATTATACTACAAAGCTACAATCATCAAGACAGTATGGTACTGGCACAAAAACAGAAATATAGACCAATGGAACAAGGTAGAAAGCCCAGAAATTAACCCATGCACCTAATGGGTACCTTATTTTTGACAAAGGAGGCAAGAATATACAATGGGACAAAGACACCCTCTTCAATAAATGGTTCTGGGAAAACTGGACACCATCTAGTCAAGGCTATGGTTTTTCCTGTGGTCATGTATGGATGTGAGAGTTGGACTGTGAAGAAGGTTGAGCGCCGAGGAATTGACGCTTTTGAACTGTTAGAAAGATGATAACAATAACCCTGTGTATGAGACAGCAAAAGTGACGCTGATGTATGGAACAGTCTTATGGACTCTGTGGGAGAGGGAGAGGGTGGGAAGATTTGGGAGAATGGCATTGAGACATGTAAAATATCATGTATGAAACGAGATGCAAGTCCAGGTTCAATGCACGATACTGGATGCTTGGGGCTAGTGCACTGGGACGACCCAGAGGGATGGTATGGGGAGGGAGGAGGGAGAAGGGTTCAGGATGGGGAGCACATGTATACCTGTGATGGATTCATTTTGATATTTGGCAAAATTAATACAATTATGTAAAGTTTAAAAATAAAATAAAATTTAAAAAATAAATATAAAAAACTATAAATTATATAAAAAAAATTCCAATTGAACTGTGGTGTTGGAGAAGACTCTTGAGAGTCCCTTGGACTGCAAGGAGATCTAACCAGTCCATTCTGAAGGAGATCAGCCCTGGGATTTCTTTGGAAGGAATGATGCTAAAGCTGAAACTCCAGTACTTTGGCCACCTCATGTAAAGAGTTGACTCATTGGAAAAGACTCTGATGCTGGGAGGGATTGGGGACAGGAGGAGAAGGGGACGGCCGAGGATGAGATGGCTGGATGGCATCACTGACTTGATGGATGTGAATTTGAGTGAACTCCGGGAGTTGGTGATGGACAGGGAGGCCTGGCGTGCTGCGATTCTTGGGGTTGCGAAGAGTCGGACATGACTGAGCGACTGAACTGAACATGTACAAGAATGAAACTAGAACAATTCCTAACACCATACACAATGATAAATTCAAAATGGATTAAAGACCTAAATGTAAGACCAGGAACTATAAAACTCTTAGAGCAAAACATAAGCAGAATACTCGATGACATAAATCAAAGCAAGATCCTCTATGACCCACCTCCTAGAGTAATGGAAATAGGAGCAAAAGTAAACAAGTGGGACCTGATTAAACTTAAAAGCTTTTGCACAGGAAAGGAAACTATAAGCAAGGTGAAAAGACAACCCTCAGAATGGGAGAAAATAATAGCAAATGAAACAACTGACAAAGGATTAATTTCCAAAATATACAAGCAGCTTATACAACTCAATGCCAGAGAAACAAATAACCCAATTAATAAGTGGGAAAAAGACTTAAACATTTCTTCAAATAAGACATACAGATGGCTAACAAACACATGAAAAGATGCTGAACACGTGTACACCCATGGCAGATTCATGTTCATATATGGCAAAACCAATACAATATTGTAAATTAATTAGCCTCAAATTAAAATAAATATATTTAAATTTTAAAAAATCGCTCATTATTAGAGAAATGCAAATCAAATCTACAATGAGATATCACCTCACACCGGTCAGAACAGCCATCATCAAAAAGTCTACAAACTATAAATTCTGGAGAGGGTGTGGAGAAAAGGAACACTTTTGCACTGTTAGTGGGAATGTAAATTGATACAGCCACTATGGATGATGGTATGGAGATTCCTTGAAAAACTAGGAATAAAACCACCATATGACCCAGAAATCCCACTCCTAGGCATATACCCTGAGGAAACCAAAATTGAAAAAGACACATGTATCCCACTGTTCATTGCAGCACTATTTACAATAGGTAGAACATGGAAGCAACCTAGATGTCCATCAACAGACTAATGGATAAAGAAGTGGTGGTACATATACACAATAGAATATTACTCAGTCATAAAAAGGAATGCATTTGAGTCAGTTCTGATGAGGCGGATGAATCTAGAACCTATTATATAGAGTAGGGTGACTCAGAAAGAGAAAGATAAATATCATATTCTAATGCATATATACAAAATCTATAAAAATGGTACCGAAGAATTTATTTACAGGGCAGCAACAGAGAAACAGACGTAGAGAATAAACTTATGGACATGGGGAGAGGGAAGGAGAGGGTGAGATGTATGGAAGGAGTAACATGGAAACTTACATTACCGTATGTAAAATAGCCAACGGGAATTTGGTGTATGGCTCAGGAAACTCAAACAGGGGCTCTATATCAATCTAGAGGGGTGGGATGGGGTGGGAGATGGGAGGGAGGTTCAAAAGGGAGGGGATATATGTATACCTATGGCTGATTCATGTCGAGGTTTGACAGAAAACATCAAAATTCTGTAAAGCAATTATCCTTCAATAAAAAATAAATTAATTAAAAAATAAAAATAAAATAATTAAAAAGATGCCTTATCCCTAGAACTCTAAAACAACTGACCTTTGCCACTAACTCTCAAGAGATTGTTCAACTGGCTTTATAGGAACAATGCCAACAAGAATCCTTGAGGGACTAATTCTTAAACACTGCTTTTTCCCACTCAGATGGTTTATGAATACATCTGAGTTGTTTAACAGCAATGATACTTATTCATTATGAACCAATGAGGGGGCTAATATTGTTGAAATTTATCTGAGCCCTATGCCCCTGGGAAGCAGTGATGTTTAAAAAATCTCCCATCCTTATGTGTTGTGAGGATGGGGGCTAACCATAAAAGACCTTCCTGCTCTCCCATATCCTGAGATAAGACTCATCTCCACTATTCCTCTACAACTCAGATCTAAGATCAGCTTCCATCCTTCCTGTGACTGTGCTAAAACTCACCAACGTCTCCCTTGTTCAACTCCTTCTATAAAATACCAAATCTCCTTCCTTTTCTTTGAGATGATCTTCATTGATATAACATGCTCTGAATAAAATCACTTCCTTAATTGTCCAGTGCATTCTGTCTTACACAAATGTTAAGATCCAATAAAGTGACACTTTATTTCAGGAGCAAGAGTAAAAACTCTTAGGTAAAAACCCTTTACTAACATGGACCATGACATTTATCAGAAAAAGATTAATAAGATTCTGTAATAACCCAACAAATATTTTAAGTATTATGACATATTCACTAAAATAGGAATGAAATTGCTTTCAGTTTTTGGCTCAAAATACTTTACTTGTCCTTTAATCATCCCATGGACAAAAAGGAAGTGATCATTACTACAAGTAGCTGAAAATTTGGAAGTCACCTTGGGGAAATAACCAATGGGCCTTCAGGAGGGTTTGGGTAGTGTTTGCAGGTCTCCCTTACTAGTTTTGCCCCTTTTTTTCCTAAAAGCATTACTACAAGGCTCTTTGAGTAAAATATTTGCTAATGGCTTGGAAAAATGGAGAGACAGTAAAACAGAACATAGAAAAGGGAGTGCAAATGTACAAATTAAAAATGTACATTAAAATCTTCACCCCATAGTTTGTCCATGATCCCACTCAGGAACACCCTTCACTGGTAATGCTTCTACTTCTTCCCATTAGGATAACTCTGGTTCCTCCCTCTTCTGCTTCCAGATATTAAGTCTTTCAAAACTTTTATCACTTAATTGCTAAAAATTGTGAAATATTACAAACACACAGAACATAGTGTGAAAAGACAATTTTCAGGAAAGGTAAGATCATGACTCATGCAGATATAAAAGTGAACACTTGTTAAATAATTTTTTTTTCACATGCTATGAGGGAACAAGGCAGATGTTAGAAACAGTGCAAAGTGTAATTTTATGGCACATATTGTGTCAGTGCTTTCATGGGTGTATCTAGTTTCCAAACTCTTCATCATGATTTATACATTAAATTTGTACAGCTTCTTGTATGTTGATCATACCCCAATAAAGTGGTCAAAAGAGGAAAAATCAAAATAGCACACATTGAGTGGGTTGAGGAGGGGGAAAGAATTTTTGATTTTTATTATTTATAATAATAAATATATTTGAACATTATTTGATTTCCAAAACTATGTTTATATGTTACTTTGATAAAAATAGAAAATCAAAACTGAACATATAAAAATTATGGCTAGTGCAGTATAGCAGGAAGAGTTTTGAGTTAGGAATCAAAATTAAAAAACCTGTGGTGGATTCATTTCGATATTTGGCAAAACTAATACAATATTGTAAAGTTTAAAAATAAAATAAAATTTAAAAAAAACTATTGATTACTTTAAAAATAACACATTTATAGGGAGTAAAGTAATGTTGAGATTAATGGTAAATGGAAGCAAACTGTCATTTTCATTTTGGGCTGTGGGAGAGGAAGTCAATTAAATCTTTATCAGCCAGGCCAGTTTAATAGGCTACAGAAATTTAATGTGACATTGTTGAACTTTATTTGAGCCCTGTGTCTGTCAGTTACCTCCAGATTATGAAAGTTTTAACTTAAAGTGTTTGTCACTCCGTGGTGTCCTACACTTTGTGACCTCATGGACTGTAGCCTACCAGGCTCCTCTGTCCATGGAATTCTCCAGGCAAGAATATTGGTGTGGATAGCTGTTCCTTTCTCCAGGGGATCTTCCCAACTCAGGGATCAAACCTGGGTCTCTCGCATTGCAGGTACACTTACCAACTGAGCCACCTGGCAGAATCTACCTCCAGGTTATAAAAGGTGCAAAATAGCTCAAAGACAATGAACAGAGCTAGACTCGGAAGCGTGTACTATATAAGATGTATAGTTTTCCATTTAAATATATTTTTTTCTATAGTAGACATGCATTGTCATGTTGTTGCTTAGTCGCTAAGTTGTGTGCAACTCTTTGCAACCCCATGGACTGCAGCATACCAGGCTTCCCTGTCCTTCACCATCTTCTGGAGTCCACTAAAGTTCATGTCCTTTAAGCTGGTGATGCTATCTCACCATCTCATCCTCTGCCTGTCCCTTCTCCTTTGCCTTCAATATTTTCCTGCATCAGGGTCCTTTCCAGTGAGTCAGCTCTTCGCATCAGGTGGCCAAAGTTTTGGAACTTCAGCTTTAGCATCAGTCTTTCCAATGAATATTCAGAGTTGATTTCCTTTAGGATTGACTGGTTTGATCTCCTTGCTGTCCAAGGGACGCTCAAGAGTCTTCTCCAGCACCACAATTTGAAAGCATCAATTCTTTAGCACTCAGCCATTATTATGGTCCCACTCTCACATCCAGATATGACTACTGGACATACATGTAGACATGTATGTAACCTATTTTAAAAAAGAGGTATTTTCTTTTTTTTTACTTTATTTTACTTTAATATTTTAGATCTCCATTTTAAGATCTTCTGGAGAAGGAAATGGCCACTCCAGTATTTTTGCCTGGAGAATGCCATGGACAGAGGAGCCTGGCGGGCTATAGTTCATGGGGTTGCAAAGAGTCAGACATGACTGAGCAACTAACACTTTTACTTTTATAAAGAAATAAATATATATTATATTTATTTAAAATATATTACATATATATTATATATATTTAAAATATATCACACATATATTACATGTATATTTAAAATATATTACATATAATATAATATAATATATAAAATAATATATAAAGATATAAATATGAATATAATATAAATATAAAAGAAAGAAATATAAATTATAATAAATACAACTAAATTGTCAAACCATTCTATTCCCATCCCCTTCCTATCCAAAAGTTACCACTGCCTTGAAGTAATTATATATTCTATCCAAACACCTTTTTGTACTTTTACTACTAATGTAAGTGCCTATAAAAAAATAGACTTTGTAATTCTGCATTTAACAGTTTAGAAAATTATATCAAGAATGTGAATTATAATCAGATTTTCTAATTTGGAGTTATTAAAAACATATAGCTAAATTTGATTTTCTAATTTTGGGGGTCTTTTTTTTACAAACAGGATTTGTCTTAATTTTTCTTTCTCATATTGCCATGGCTGATTTTGGCATGAAGGTTATACTCATTTAATAAAATGATTTGTGTCATTGCTCTCTCTTCCATTCTTTGGAACTGCTTGCCTAAAATAAGAATGACCTAGTCTCCAAAGATTTATTAAACCGTCATGTGGAAACTTCAAGCTGATTTCACCCACCATCTACTAGGTTAGCTGGTGATTTAATTTCTTTACAAGTTATAGATCTATTTAGACTTTTAAAAATTTCTTATTGAATTGATTTTTATACTTTTTTCCAGGAAATTTTCCATATTATCACATTTTTTTACTTAGTTGATATAAAGATGTACATGGTATACTCTTTTTAATTTTAATTTTATTGGAGTAGAGTTGATTTTCAAGTTTCTGTTAGTTTTAGGTGTGTAACAAAGTAATTCAGTTAAACATATATATATATATATATACATATATATATATACACATATATTCATTCTTTTTTAGATTCTTTTCTCATATAGGTTATCCCAGAATATTAAGTAGAGTTCCCTGTGCTATACAGTAGGTCCTTGTTGGCTATCTATCTTATATATAGTAGTGTGTGTATGCTAATTCCAAGCTCTTGATTTATCCTTGCCCACCACATTTCCCCTTTGGTAACCATAAGTTTGTAAAGCATACCTTAAAACCTGTTTCTTTTGTAAATAAGTTCATTTGTATCATTTCTTAAAATTAGATCCACATACTTCATGGGTCCATCCATGTTGCTGCAAGTAGCATTATTTCATTCTTCCTATGGCTGAATAGTAGTCCATTGTATGTGTGCACCAAATCTTTATCCATTCATCTGTCAATGGAGATTTAGTTTACTTCCATATCTTGGCCATTGTAAATAGGTATTCCCTTTTTTGATGATCAATTTTATTGCTATAAAAATACATACTATAAAACTTACCATTATAACTGTTTGAAGTATATAGAACAGTAGTGTTAAGTATATTTATATTGTGCAAACAACTCTAGAACTGTTCCATCTTGCAAAAGTAAAACTTTATACTCATGAAAAAACAACTACCCATTTTCCCCACCTCCTAGCCCCTGGCAACCACCATTCTACTTTCTGTTTCTGTGAAATTGACTACTCTAGATAATTCATGTAAGTAGAACCAGCCAATGTTTGTCTTTTTGTAATTGACTTATTTTACTTAGCATAATGTCTTCAAGGTTCATCTGTCTTGTAGCTTGTGTTAGAGTTTCTTTCCTTAACAAGGTTGAATATATTCCACTGTGTATTTTTGTTTATTCATTTATTCATTGAGGAACACTTGCTTCCAACTCTTGGTTATTGTGAATAGTGCTGCTATGAACTTGGGTGTGCAAACATCCCTGAGATTCTGCTTTCAAAACTTTTGGGTATATATCCAGAGGTGGGATATCTGGATCATGGTAATTCTATTTTTACTATTTTGAAAAACTGCCATTCAGTTTTCCATAAAAGCCACATCATTTTATAATATATTCCTACCAACAGTGCACAAGGATTCCATTTTCTTCACATCTTAGCCAGTACTTATTTTCTGTTTTTATTTGTTTGGATAGTAGCCATCCCTAATGATTAGTGATATGGAGCATATTTTCTATGCTTGTTGGCCATTTTTATAATCATTTTTGTAGATGTTCTATGAAGTTCTTTGCCCATTTTTTAACTGGGTTTATTTTTGTTGTTGAACTGTAAGAGTTTTTCTAATATTCTATATATTAACCCCTTATCAGATATATGATTTGCAAGTATTTTTCCAGTTTCATAGGTTGCCTCTTCACTCTGTTTATTGTGTTCATGGTATACTATAATAGGCAACAAATTTTGCCATAACTACTGCAGTCATGTATTCTTTTTCACTTTTAATATTGGGTATATCCCATCTTTCTCTCTTACTCACATACACTGAGACACACACACACACACTCTTCCTTCATAAATTGACCAACCTTTTCATAGCTTTTTATAGTTAGTCTATTTAGATAGCCTACTTCTGTTTTTGTTAATTTTTTCTTTTTTTTTTTTTCTTTCATTAATGCTTATTATATTTGCTTTGCTCTGCTTTTGCTTTTGATTTAATTTTTTCATACTCCCCCCCCCCTTTTTTTTTTCAAAATCTCGACTTGGTTGCTGCGTATTTGATTTTCCTTTTCTAGTCTATGTGTTTAATTTTATAAATGTGCCTTCGGTTGTTTTTTAGTGTCATCCTCAAAGTACTGATAATGTAGATTTTTCATTAGTGGCCTGGGATTTCATATTGTTCATAAAAGTGTGGAACAATTTTTATTTATTCTGCTCAGCACTTATGCTTTTATTTCTAAGTATCAACATCTTCTGTGTGTACTAAAATATATCTCAGTCATCATCCCTTCTAATAACGCCTAATGGATAATCTCTCTACTCTTTTCTCCTTCAGGAACATATACTAAAAATATATTAAACTTACATTTCATCCCCATTTGCTCTTAAATTTTATTTTTCTATTTTCCATCCCTTTTTTCCTCTATATAGTATCTTGAGCAATTATTCCTCACACCCATCATCCAGATCACTACTTATCTATTCAGCTGAGTCTAATTTGCTTTTGAACAAAATGTGCACTTAATTGTGACCATATTTTGGATATAGAAAAATTTTAAATCTGTTTTATTTTTATTCTCCCAAATCTGTATTTCCCCAAGGAACAGGTTTTAACTTTTCAGAGCAGATTTTTTTGTAACACACAGTAGACAGTTAAAATTCCCTTGCTGGTTAGTGATTTTTTTTTTTTTTTTTTTCTGGTACTCACTTTAGCAGAGGACGCAGAATTGTGGATATTTTCTGGGGCCTCACTTCCAACTTCCAGTCTCATAGAAGTTCTACATTTCTTTTCTTATGTGACATAACAGCCTAAGACCTTGGTTTTTTACCCAATCACCTTTTCTCAAAGTAGCAGTAGTAATAATACATGAAACAATTAGTAGCACTTCATTTCCATCTTTATTTCTGAAAACTTGGATGGAAGATTACTCTTTCTTTCTTATGAAATGAGCTATGCAACAACTTTTTTGTTGTTATAGCCAGCATCCCCAGGTGGTTTTAGAGTTTTGTTTTTGATTTTGTTTTTGCTTACTTTTAGTTGTTATCTTTCCATAATGGGCTTAATGATCCTCCTCTTGAACTGCCAAAGAACTAGTTCCAAATTCCAGCTACTTGGTTATGCAGAGCAATTTTGTTTTCCTTTTGTTATATTTTCCAACTTCTAAATGAATCTTCTCCAAAAGCCTTATGAAGATAATCTTACAAAGAAAAGACCAGAAGACTAAACTGCCTTTCTCCCAATTTTAGACTAGCTCCCAGCTTAAATTGTAATCATTCTTTAAGTTGACATTTCTTTTTTCTAGTATATAGTATGTAAGCCAAGAATTTAATCTAATGTATGCAATACCTATATCAATCTTGGTGTGCACTGGTGAAAAGCAAACAGTCAATGGTAGTGACAGCCCTATTATATGCTATGTTGGGGAGATGTTCCTTGAACATTATCAAATGAATCAGTGTATGGGGCAGCGGGGAGTGAGGATGCTGACCTCCAGAAGAGAAACCTTATAGATATGCCCATTGTCTTCAAATGTTTTGTGCATTGCTGTGTAGAACATGAATTAATTTAACTTGTTCTGAAGTATGGTAGATGTTCCAGTGGGTACATTTATAAAGATGTAGATTTTTGCTAAGTAGAATATGAACTGTCACACATAAAATGGCTTGTCTTTGGCAGTAATCAGCTTTGGAAGAACTTTAGCAGTGGTAGCTGACTCTGTCACAGGCGTTCTAAGATTTTGGCAAGTGGAGGAAGTTTGAACTAGATAGCTTTTCATGTCTCTTTCAAATTGAAGATTCTTCTTTTCTATGAAGCTCCCACATCTTGAAGCTTTGCTATATTGCATTTTAGTACTGTGAATTGGTGGGAGATTTGTTAATGATTAAAATAGACAGGTAGCTATAGATTTTTGAGGAAATAGAATTTGAAGGCTAGAGAGTATAAATAGATGAGCCAATCATTCTAATATTACTTTATGTCTGCCACTGTGCTCTTCCTTATTACGAATTCTCCTCTTTGTTTAGATGGATATACTATCTAGCCTATGTGAAACATAGGGCCACCAAATTTATGAATTTATATCCCTGCTATGTCATAAAATATTTTGGAATTCTAGTTTCAAAATTCTTTGATTCTTTCTATGCCCAAATTAAAACCTTTTGTTTCTGAAATGCCCCTTCCTTTCTCAACAACAGTAGGGCTTTATCTCATCATTATGGTCAGTCTATATTTATTTCTGGCTGCTTTTTAAAGCTACACTGAAGCTTCAGCTTTAAAACTTATGTACCACTACATGCCCTAGGTTAAATTTTATCTCCCTCAAGAATTCATATGTTGAAGTCCCAGTACCTCAAAATGTGATCTTATTTGGCTATAGGGTAGATGTGTTACTGAACCAAATTTGGGTCCACTCAGTCATGCGCAGTAAAACCATTCTATTGATACCAAGTTGTAGTGAAGGAAAATGCAGGGTTTATTGTGAGGCCAAGCAAGGAGTCTGGGCAACAAGAGCATAAAAGACCCAAACTCCCTGATGGATTTCAGGGAAGCATTTTTAGAGCAAGGTGAAGGAAAGAATCCCGGGTATGTGATCAACTGGTGCGCAATTCTCTGATTGATTGATGGTGAAATAACAGGGTGATGTCAGGGGGTTAACATTATCAATCTTCAGGCTTCCAGCTGATCTGGGGGCTACATGCTTCTGGTCATCATACAGTCAACCTCTTCCATTCGGTGGGGGTTTTAGAACCTATCTGCTACTGCTAAGTCGCTTCAGTCGTGTCCGACTCTGTGCAACCCCATAGATGGCAGCCCACCAGGCTCCCCCGTCCCTGGGATTCTCCAGGCAAAAACACTGGAGTGGGTTGCCATTTCCTTCTCCAATGCATGAAAGTGAAAAGTGAAAGGGAAGTTGCTCAGTCATGTCCGACTCTTAGCGACTCTATGGACTGCAGCCTACCAGGCTCCTCCGTCCATGGGATTTTCCAGGCAAAAGTACTGGAGTGGGGTGCCATTGCCTTCTCCGTTAGAACCTATAAAACAACTCAAAAATGCACACCAGACACTGTTATCCATGTCCTTCAGGGAGGAACTAAAGATTCTATGACTGCTATAGGATTGATCCATTGTTAAATTGTTACCAGTTCTCCTGGCCCAACTGTTATTTTTTTCTTGCTACACTTTCACATTCTTTCAATAATTAATTCTTGGGTCAGTTTTTGCAACTCAGGGGAAGCCCAAGACTCTAAAGCTTTTCTATAAAGAAGAGGCAGGCCGAGGACCTGGGGGTCTGTCCTGGGAAGGCCGGAGAGAGTTCTTAAGGATGACAATCCCCCCTTTCCTTGGATACCTCTGAATCTTGAGGGGAACAGCTGTGAGACAAGAAAGGGAATAAAGTTTTGGATAAAGAAGTTAATGTAAATTTGGCAGAGGAACTTGATTTTAGGGGGACTTGGTTTCAGATAGAGATGTAATTTGTTAAGATGAGGTCACACTGAAGTAGGGTGAGCCCCTAATCTGACTGATATCCTTATAAGAGGGGGAAATTGGAACATAGATGTGCACATAGGAAATTATCATATGAATATAAAAACAGAAATTGGAGTGATATGTCTATAAGCCACAGAGTGCCAAAGAATTGACAGCAAACCACTGGAGGCTGGACAGAGGTATAGAAAAGATTCTCCCTCATAAATCTCAGAAAGAACCAACTCTGCCAACACCTTGATCTTAGACTTTTAGCCTCCAGGACTGAGAGACGATAGATGTTTGGTGTTTAAGTCACCCAGCTGGTGGTACTTTGTTATGGTAGCTGTAGCATACCAGTACATCAAGAGATGTGAAAAAGAAACTTGACCTTTCCACAAAATAAATCAGTGGGATTTAGTTTGCAATGTAACAAAAGGTACCCTCATCCCTTATAATGATCTTGTGAAGTTCCAAAATAGCTTGAAGTCTTAAGAATATATTGAAGTCAAGTATTTGGTAACAAGAGAGCATGAATATTTTATTAACAAATATTTCAAATAAGGGTGCATTAGTATGTACATATTTAAATTGTTTTCATTTACCATACATTTGCCCTTCCTGTTCCTTGCCAGTGACAAATATCCAGTCAGAAAAGCTCTTAACTTTTTATTTTATTTTTTAACTTTACAATGTTGTATTGGTTTTGCCATATATCAACATGAATCCGCCACAGGTATACACATGCTCCCCATCCTGAACCCTCTTCCCTCCTCCCTCCTCGTACCATCCCTCTGGGTCGTCCCAGTGCACCAGCCCCAAGCATCCAGTATGAGTCGCCAGTCCAGGTTCGAAGCTCTTAACTTTTTACAAATGAAATGCTTTTCAGTGAAGCAGCAGTTTTTCCTCATTAACAAAAAGACTCTTCAAATTTACTTCTCAAAGTAAAAATCTCAGAGAAATTATAAAGTAACCCAAACTTAGAAATTTGTTGCCTGCATAAAAATTAGGCCAATGTGAAAATAGATTAAGCTGAGTGCAATTTTATAATAATAATAAATATGATTCATAAGACAATTAAAACAAGTTCTTCCATGGGTCAAAATTTGAAAGTTTGTTCAAAAACACCAGAAGAGCTTTCAGTTACTGACAGATTATTAGGCTAAAATCCAGAAACATTAAAAATTGACTTAAGAAGCATTTGACTTCTAGTTAAAGTAAGCTATAGTAGAACCTTCTATCACTTAGAACTAGAGAATATTTTTCACCCTTGCCTCGAGCCTATAAATCTTACCTGTGGACTATTAGATTTGCAAGTTGAAGGACTGGTATCGAGGAGTAAGAGAGACTTTAAGTAATGTGCATAATGTACATTGGAGACAAAAAAGATCTAGGGTCACATCGCAACTCAACCACTTAAAAGCTACAGAAAGCTATTTAAATTTCTTGCCCTTGGCCTCAGGTAGGCAAGGAACTACTTTGAAAGACTTTAATGATTATGAAAACTAAGTTTAAAATGCGTAGCACAGTTTCTAACTGTGGTTAGAGGTTAATAAGTAGTAGTTGTTATTTTTTAGTAGTTATTATTATTAAGTTTACTTTCCTTCCAACTAAATCTGATATTATAATCCTCTATCCCCCCATCTTGCTATAGTTTAACTTTGTTGTTGTTCACTCACTAAGTCATATCCAAATCTTTTGCAACTTCATGGACTGCAGCACACCAGGCTTCCCTGTCCATCACTATCTCCCGGAGTTTGCTCAAACTCATGTCCATTGAGTCAGTGATGCCATCCAACCATCTTATCCTCTGTTGCCCTCTTCTCCTCCTGCCCTCAAACTTTCCCAGCATCAGGGTCTTTTCCAGTGAACTTGGTATTCACATTTCTTCCCATATGTGAACTTTCCACAACCCATTTTAAAAAGGAATGGATATGGCTATAGTAACTTTAAGGATAAAGTAATATGAAGCTTGAAGAGTGATCCTCAATGTGTCCACATCCTCATCTCCAGACTCTGACTATGTCACCTTATATGGCCAAAGGGACTTTGCAAATCTGACTAAGTTCAGAACGTTGAGATGGGGGATTATCCTGGAGAATCCAGATGAGACTGAAATACTCACAGGAGTACCTATCAGAGGGGTGGGGGATTATCCTGGAGAATCCAGATGAGCCTGATATACTCACAGGAGTACTTATCAGAGGGGCACTGGAGGAGACAGATTTTGAGGATACAGTAATGTGATGATGGAAGCAGAGATTGGAGTGATGTGCTTTGAAGGTAGAGGAAGGGGCCAGAAGCCAATGAATACAGGGGGCCAGTAGAAACTGTAAAAGGCAAAAATAGATTCTCCCCTAGGGCCTCTAGAAGAGACCAGCCCTGCCAAACCTTGACTTTAGTTCAGTGAAACTGACCTCAGACTTCAGCCCTACAGAACTGTCAGAGAATACAGTGTTGTTTTAAATGACCAAATTTGTGGTCTGTTAGAGTAGCAACAAGAAACTAATACAGGTATAAAGTCATTTGTATTCTGCATCTGTTAGCTAGTGTTATGTCATAAACTGCTTTAAATCAGTGACTTAAAATTAACACAGTGAATTAAAATTAACCTCCCAAGTGTTGGATCAGCTGTAGTGTTCTGCTGATCTGGCCTGGGATTGGCTGATCACAGATGGGCTTACTCATGCATCTCAGGTCAATGGCCAGATCTGCTGTTTGTTGGCTGGTCTAGGGAGGCCTTAGCTGGAGAGGGAAGTTTGATCTCTGTTCAACATGCTCCTAAGAAGAGCTGGCTGAAGCTTTTCCAAGAGAGAGAACAAGGAAGGATGTTTGACTTCTTGAGGCTTAGGCTCAGAATTGACATAGCATCAGGTGGTGCAGTGGTAAAAAAATCCACCTGTCAGTGCAAGAGACGTAGGAGATGTGGGTTCAATCCCTGGGTCGGGAAGATCCCCTGGAGAAGGGGATGGCTACTCACTCCAGTATTCTTGCCTGGAGAATCCCATGGACAGAGGAACCTGGCAGGCTACAGTCCATGAAGTTGCAAAGGGTCAGACACTATTGAATAACCCAGCATGCATATATACTACATTCTCTTGGCCAAGGCACATCACAGGGCTAGCCCAGAATTTAGTGGCTAGTGAAATAGGTTTCACTTCTTAATGGGAGAAGTTTAAGAGTCATATTTTAAGGGGGTGGAGATACAGAGAGAGGTGAAGAATTTGAGATATTTTTACAATCAGTGTACTACATAGCCTCTCTTGGAAAAACATGTATCTTGGTTTTTACCTGGTTTCCAAGTCCTGCATTTGGCCATTACTTTAACCATCTCATAATTTCCTCTTTCTGCATAATGTTCACATGCCAAGGAACTTCTGATAACCTACTGTTGCCTGTTAGTTTTCAAAAGATCTGATCAACTAATTCACTTAATGGCATTCATAGCTATTTATCAAGTGAAATTTGCACCCCCTATATTAATCTTTTAATGGCAAATGTCTGTTTTTGTAAAATAGCTTTTTCAATATGTGATTCCAGGTTCAGCAAGTGTCATCCTTGTGGAATTACTAATGAAGTGTTATTTCAAGACTTTTTTGAACTCTTTCTAACACGGCTCAGCTGAGGACTAAAAAAACCATATGTTGCATGCTACTTTTTCTACATAAGATCTTTCCATTTCTTTAGCCAGGTGTTATATTTTTTGAAGAAATAATGGTGTAGCTACATATGTAGATGCATATTAGAGTAAAAGAAGTTATTGAGTTTGTGTCATGTAGGTTCCAAAGTCCAAATGGCTTTATGTGGCAGTTGTGACTTGATCAACTGTGAAGATATTCCTCCCAGGAAGTCTTGACAACACCACCAACTCCCCAAGAGCCATCTGGGTTATGCATTTTTTAACTGAAGTGTAGTTGACTTACAGGGCTTCCCAGGTGGCTCACTGGTAAAGAATCCAGCTGGCAATGCAGGAAGGCAATGGTAACCCACTCCAATATTCTTGCCTGGAAAATCCCATGGATGGAGGAGCCTGGTAAGCTGCAGTCCATGGGGTCGCTAAGATTCGGACACGACTGAGCGACTTCACTTTCACTTTTCACTTTCATGCATTGGAGAAGGAAATGGCAACCCACTCCAGTGTTCTTGCCTGGAGAATCCCAGGGACGGGGGAGCCTGGTGGGCTGCTGTCTATGGGGTTGCACAGAGTCATACAAGATTGAAGCGACTTAGCAGCAGCAGCAGCCAATGCAGGAAACGTGAGATGTGGGTTTAGTCCCTGGGTCGGGAAGATCCCCTGGAGAAGGAAATGGCTACCCACTCCACTATTCTTGCCTGGAAAATTCCATGGACAGAGGAGCCTGGTGGGCTATAGTCCAGGCAAATAGTTGGACACAATTGAGTGTCTGAGCACGCACATACACAGTTGACTTACAGTATTGTGTTGGTTTCAGGTGTATAGCAAAGTGATTCAGTTATATATTTTCAGATTATTTCCATTATGGCTTATCACAAGGTGTTGAATATAGTTCCCTGCACTATACAGTAAATACTTGTTGCTTGTCTGTTTTGTGTGTAGTGTATATCTGTTAATCTCAAACTCCTAATTTATCCCTCCCCCCTCCCTTTCCCCTTTGGTAGCCTTAAGTATGTTCTCTATGTCTATGAGAATGTTTCTGTTGTATATTTATATTCATTTGTATTATTTTTTGATTCCATGTATAAGCAATACTATTGATATACAATATTTGTCTTTGACGTAATTCACTAATATTCTCTAGGTTCATCCATGTTGATATAAATGGCAATATTTCAATCTTTTTAATGGCTGAGTAATATTTCATTGTATATGTGTGTGTGTGTGTGTGTGTGTGTATATATATATATATCTCACATATTCTTAAGCCAGTCGTCTATTGATGGGCACTTGGGTTTCAAAAGCATCAATTCTTCGGTGCTCAGCTTTCTTCACAGTCCCAACTCTCACATCCATACATGACTACTGGAAAAACCATAGCATTGACTAGACGGACCTTTGTTGGCAAAGTAATATCTCTGCTTTTGAATATGCTATCTAGGCTGGTCATAACTTTCCTTCCAAGGAGTAAGCATCTTTTAATTTCATGGCTGCAATCACCGTCTGCAGTGATTTTGGAGCCCCCCAAAATAAAGTCTGCCACTGATTCCACTGTTTCCCCATCTATTTCCCTGTGGTGTTGGAAGAGACCCTTGAGAGTCCCTTGGACTGCAAGGAGATCCAACCAGTCCATCCTAAAGGAGATCAGCCCTGGGTGTTCTTTGGAAGGAATGATGCTAAAGCTGAAACTCCAGGACTTTGGCCACCTCATGCGAAGAGTTGACTCATTGGAAAAGACTCTGATGCTGGGAGGGATTGGGGGCAGGAGGAGAAGGGGACGACAGAGGATGAGATGGCTGGATGGCATCACTGACTCGATGGACATGAGTTTGAGTGAACTCCAGGAGTTGGTGATGGACAGGGAGGCCTGGCGTGCTGCAATTTATGGGGTCACAAGGAGTCGGACACGACTGAGCGACTGAACTGAACTGAACTGGGTTATTTCCAAGTCTGGGTTATTTCCAAGTCTCAGCTATTGTAAATAGTGCTGCTATGAACAGTGGGGTGCATGTATCCTTTCAAATTAGAATTTTTGTCTTTTCCAGTTATATGCCCAAGAGTGGGATTGCTGAGTCATATGGTAGCTCTAATTTTTGTACCTTAAGAAAATGCATAGTTTTCCATAGTGGCTGCACCAATATATACTCCTACCTACCAACAGTGTAGGAAGGTCCTCTTTTTTTCACACCATTTCCAGCATTTATTTGTTTGTAGAGTTTTTAATGATGACCATTCTGACCTGCACAAAGTGATACCTTATTTTAGACTTGGTTCGGATTTCTCTAATATTAGCAACGTGGAATGTCTTTTACTGTTCCTGTTGGCCATCTGGATGTCTTCTTTGGAGAAATATCTGTTTGGGTCTTCTGCCCATTTTTTGCTTATTTTTATATTGACCTATATGAGCTGTTTGTGTATTTTGGAAATAAAACCCTTGTCAGTCACATCATTTGCAGATATTTTCTCACATTCCTTAGGTTGTCTTTTCATTTTGAATAAGGTTTCCTTTGCTGCACAAAAGCTTATAAGTTTGATTAGGGCCCCACTTGTTTATTTTTGCTTTTTTTTCTTTTGTCTCGGGAGATTGATCTAAGAAAGAGTTCTTATGATTTATATCAGTGAATGTGCTGCCTATGTTTTCTTCTAGGACTTTTATGGTGTCATATCTTATCAGTTCAGTTCAGTTTGGTCACTCAGTCATGTCCGACTCTTTGCGAGCCCATGAATCGCAGCACGCCAGGCCTCCCTGTCCATCACCAACTCCTGGAGTTCACTCAAACTCACATCCATAGAGTCAGTGATGCCATCCAGCCATCTCATCCTCTGTTGTCCCCTTGTCCTCCTGCCCCCAATCCCTCCCAGCATCAGAGTCTTTTCCAATGAGTCAACTCTTCCCATGAGGTGGCCAAAGTCCTGGAGTTTCAGCTATAGCATCATTCCTTCCAAAGAACACCCAGGACTGATCTCCTTTAGAATGGACTGGTTGGATCTCTTTGCATTCCAAGAGTCTCTCAAGGGTCTTCTCCAAAACCACAGTTCAAAAGCATCATTTCTTTGGTGCTCAGCTTTTTTCACAGTCCAACTCTCACATCCATACATGACTACTAGAAAAACCATAGCCTTGACTAGGCAGACCTTTGTTGGCAAAATAATGTCTCTGCTTTTCAATATGCTATCTAGGTTGGTCATAACTTTCCTTCCAAGGAGTAAGCATCTTTTAATTTCATGGCTGCAGTCACCATCTGCAGTGATTTTGGAGCCCTCCAAAATAAAGTCTGACACTGTTTCCACTGTTTCCCCATCTATTTCCCATGAAGTGATGGGACCAGATGCCATGATCTTCATTTTCTGAATGTTGAACTTTAAGCCAACTTTTTCATTCTCCTCTTTCACTTTCATCAAGAGGCTTTTTAGTTCCTCTTCATTTTCTGCCATAAGGGTGGTGTCATCTGCATATCTGAGGTTATTGATATTTCTCCCGGCAATCTTGATTCCAGCTTGTGCTTCTTCCAGCCCAGCATTTCTCATGATGTACTCTGCATATAAGTTAAATAAACAGGATGACAATATACAGCCTTGACGTACTCCTTTCCTATTTGGAACCAGTCTGTTGTTCCATGTCCAGTTCTAACTGTTGCTTCCTGACCTGCATATAGGTTTCTCAAGAGGCAAGTCAGGTGGTCTAGTATTTTCAGAATTTTCCACAGTTTATTGTGATCCACACAGTCAAAGGCTTTAGCATAGTCAATAAAGCAGAAATAGAAGTTTTTCTGGAATTCTCTTTCTTTTTCGATGATCCAGCAGATGTTGGCAATTTGATCTCTGGCTCCTCTGCCTTTTCTAAAACCAGCTTGAACATATAGAAGTTCATGGTTCACGTATTGCTGTAGCCTGGCTTGGAGAATTTTGAGCATTACTTTACTAGCGTGTGAGATGAGTGCAATTGTGTGGTAGTTTGAGCATTCTTTGGCATTGCCTTTCTTTGGGATTGGAATGAAAACTGACCTTTTCCAGTCCTGGGCCATTGCTAAGTTTTCCAAATTTTGTGGCATATTGAGTGCAGCACTTTCACAACATCATCTTTCAGGATTTAAAATAGCTCAACTGGAATTCCATCATCTCCACTAGCTTTGTTCATAGTGATGCTTTCTAAGGCCCACTTGACTTAACATTCCAGGATGTCTGGCTCTAGGTCAGTGATCACACCATCATGATTATCTCGGTCATGAAGATCTTTTTTGTACAGTTCTTCTGAGTATTTTTGCCACCTCTTCTTAATATCTTTTGCTTCTGTTAGGTCCATACCATTTCTGTCCATTATCGAGCCCATCTTTGCATGAAATGTTCCCTTGTTATGTCTAATTTTCTTGAAGAGATCTGTAGTCTTTCTCATTCTTTTGTTTTCCTCTATTTCTTTGCATTGATCGCTGAAGAAGGCTTTCTTATCTCTTCTTGCTATTCTTTGGAACTCTGCATTCAGATGCTTATATCTTTCCTTTTCTCCTTTGCTTTTCACTTCTCTTCTTTTCACAGCTATTTGTAAGGCCTCTCCAGACAGCCATTTTGCTTTTTTGCATTTCTTTTCCATGGGGATGGTCTTGATCCCTGTCTCCTGTACAATGTCACAAACCTCATTCCATAGTTCATCAGGCACTCTATCTATCAGATCTAGTCTGTTAATCTATTTATCACTTCCACTGTATAACCACAAGGGATTTGATTTAGGTCATACCTGAATGGTCTAGTGGTTTTTCCTACTTTCTTCAATTTAAGTCTGAATTTGGCAATAAGGTGTTCATGATCTGAGCCACGGTCAGCTCCCAGTCTTGTTTTTGCTGACAGTATAGAGCTTCTCTGTCTTTGGCTGCAAAGAATATAATCAATCTGATTTTGGTGTTGACCATCTGGTGATGTCCATGTGTAGAGTCTTCTCTTGTGTTGTTGGAAGAGTGTGTTCACTATGACCAATTCGTTCTCTTGGCAAAACTCTATTAGCCTTTGCCCTGCTTCATTCCATATTCCAAGGCCAAATTTGCCTGTTATTCCAGGTGTTTCTTGACTTCTTACTTTTGCATTCCATTGCCCCATAATGAAAAGGACATCTTTTTTGGGTGTTAGTTCTAAAAGGTCTTGTAGGTCTTCATAGAACCATTCAACTTCAGCTTCTTCAGCGTTACTGGTTGGGGCATAGACTGGATTACCGAGATATTGAATGGTTTGCCTTGGAAACGAACAGAGATCATTCTGTCGTTTTTGAGATTGCATCCAAGTACTGCATTTCAGACTCTTTGACCATGATGGCTACTCCATTTCATCTAAAGTATTCCTGCCCACAGTAGTAGATATAATGGACCAGATATAGTAGACCAATTCTGACAGAATGTGGTCCACTGGAGAAGGGAATGGCAAACCACTTCAGTATTCTTGCCTTGAGAACCCCATGAACAGTATGAAAAGGTAAAATAATAGGATCCTGAAAGAGGAACTCCCCAGGTCGGTAGGTGCCCAATATGCTACTGGAGATCAGTGGAGTGATAACTCCAGAAAGAATGAAGAGGTGGAGCCAAATCAAAAACAATACCCAGTTGTGGATGTGACTGGTGATAGAAGCAAGGTCCGATGCTGTAAAGAGCAATATTGCATAGGAACCTAGAATGTTAGGTCCATGAATCAAAGTAAATTGGAAGTGGTCAAACAGGAGATGGCAAGAGTGAACGTTGACATTCTAGGAATCAGTGAACTAAAATGGACTGGAATGGGTCATGTCTTATATTTAGGTCTTTAAACCATTTTTGAGTTTATTTTTGTATAGAAATAGCTGTCCAGCTTTCCTAGCACTCCTTAATGAAGGGCCTGTTTTTTCTGTCTGGCTTAGTTTTCATTTGTTTGTGATTTAGTGTTGTTTTTCTTAAGATCTTGTCAAATCCAAAAAGCAAATGATGAATGAATGGGTGAAGCTCACTTACTCCCACTTTCTTAGTTCAGTTCATTATCCTTTTTTAAAAAAATTTTGACAATTTTATATGTAAATTAACACAGACACTTATGATCTATAGTTCTACAAATTTTAAACTATATATAGATTTGTGTAACCACCACCATAATCAGAAAACAAAATAGTCCCATCTGTGCATGAATGTTGAAAGCAGCTCTATCCATAATGTCAAAAAACTGGAGGCAACCCAAATGCCCTTTTGTGGGTAAATTCAGAAGCAAATTATGGTACATCCATACAGTGAATACTACTCTGTAAGAAAAAGGATTGAACGACTGGTAGAAACAACTTAGGTGAATCTGACAATCACTAAGCTAAGTAAAAGGCTAGTTTCAAAAGTTGCATGCTGTGTGATCCTATTTGTATAACATCATCACTCTTTGCTTCAGCTTTCTAATCCCTTCCTATTAGATTCTAGTTCAAAGTTGCTTCAGTTTTCATTTTGAAGCAAATGGCCTTTTAAACATAAAAATCAAATCATACCATAGAGCTACTTAAATGACTTCAGTGATTCTGAAAATTCCTGAATATGATTTAGGAAGTTATTTATGATGTGAGTCTTGGCTCCTTCTCCAGACTAATCCCCTGCCTTGCCTATCTGATAACCAGTGTTCACCATATTACTACAGTTCCTTGAATGCATCATCCTCTCTAGTTCTTCTCTGTCTTTTCCTCTTGTTTGAAAATTCCCACACCTCCCCAACCATCTCATTGTCGTTCTTAGCACAAATTCTTAAAAGTTTTAAGTCAAGCATTCAAGAAATGAGTCTTTTGAAACAAAGTCACAGAATTTTTTCGGGGGATCATGGGGAGCCTCAAGTTTCTCAGTTTGTGTCTGTGATTATAGAAGTGGTTTAAAAAGGAGCCTGCCTGTGAATCAATTAAAATGATTTGCAAGGGGTAGGATTGGCAGGTGTGAAGGCTCTCTAAGGCAAAGTGAATTTCAGCTTCTTCATTTAAAGCTTATAGAGATCACAGTTTAGGTCTCTGCCCACATTTACAAATGGAATACACTGAGGAGGCATAAACACTTACTGAAACCCTTGTAGGAGCACATTTTGCCTGCCAGCAACTCTTTGCCAAGCAAACATTTTGAAAACACTTGGACGATCCTGGCTGCCCCAGTGTTTTCATAAATATTTCCATCCGGCAGTCACAGAAGCCTAGCAGAAAAGAGTGGTCAACAGGAAAAACTTGAAATGGAAGAGGTTCAGTGAGCAGCTGCTGAGTTGTGAAAATGTATGCAAAAGCATATGGCTGTCTTTAGGGCCTTAAGGCAACATTTTAATTTAAAAAATTTTATTTTCTTTACCCTGCAAGGATCAAAACATACGATTCCACTTCAGAAGGTTTTCTTGTAAACACATTCTTCACTTTGTAAAAGAGTACATAAATGTTTAGGAGGACATAAATATTTGTTTATCTAAATGTATGTATGAGATATAAACATTTGGGTATATTTGGCCTAGGGTCATCATGGATTTCTGATAATCTCTTTAGCATTCTTGTCTTTGTATGTGTTCACCTTTATTTGGGAAGATGTAACGTTTAATTTGATACCATTTTAAGCTGAACTGCAGAAGGATATCTAGGTGAAAAGCGTTTAGAATTTGATGCTGGTGCAGAATGCTGCAATTTGCTTTCTTGAGTATAAATGCTGAGCTTTCAACACTTCTATATAGTCAGCTATGTTTTGCGTTTAATTCAAGTATTGAATTATATCTAAAAATATCTCCACTGTTATGGTCTCAAATCTGCAGGTCATCCTTGTTATGTATTGGGACAGTGTTGGTTTAGCCACTAGGGATAAATCCTCTGCACTATGTCCCTTTATGTAGGTAAGAAATTCCCCATGGTAATCCTTTTCTTCCTGTACTGAAAGGTCAGTTTTTCTGACATGGTTAAGAAATCTTCTCCAGGCATAAGTGGATTTAAATTATGATAGCTTTTCCTCATTTTTTTTATTAGGTTCCCACCCAAAAAAACACTATTTGTATGTGTGTGTGTGTCTGTGTGTATGTGTGTGTATTTAAGGGTCCAATTGCCACTTTGAGTTCAGCACTTCTCTTAGAACACTAGTGGAATATTGGAATATTTCACCCCAAAATTATTCCATGGCCAAATAAATTTGAGCAATTTTGCAACTGTATCAAACCTCGGTCCTTGTAGATTCTCAGTTCTCATTAACATGCTAAACCCCTAATTAGCATTGCATAAAGATAGCTCTTTTTCACTTCTTTAACCCACTGTTTCCTAACTTATTTACAGTGGAATCCACTTAAAAAAAAAAACACGTAGCACTTATTGCAATCTTAATGAAAAGTTCTTGGGTAATTTTTTAAAACTTCCATGGAATTTTTCATAAGATGAAGCCCTCATCTAAATGTTTCCTTCTATAATGCTAGCTTTGTGGCAGTTTCCAGTTCTCAAAAATTCAGAGCAAATTAACGAGGTAACCAAAAGGAACTTACTAATCAGAATAATCACTCTTTTATGTATAACACAGCTAATAGTATTTATGACTTCTAAGCCAGTGGAAAAAGAATGTTTTAAAAATATATATATATACATATATTTTATTTTTGGCTGTGGTCTTCATTGCTGCTCAGGCTTTCTCTAGCTGTGGTGAGAGGAGGCTGCTCTCTAGTTCTGAGGCATAGGCTTCTCATTGTGGAGGCTTCTATTGCAGTGCTGCATGGGCTCTATGGTGCTTGAGCTTCAGCAGCTGCAGCATGTGGGCTCCATACTTGTAGTTCCCAGGCTCTTGAGCACAGCTCATTAGTTATGGCGCACGGGCTTAGTTGCTCCATGACATATGGGATCTTCTGGCTCAGGGAGCGAACCTGCATCTTCTGCATTGGCAGGTAGATTCTTCACTTCTGAACCACAAGGGAAGCCCTGGAAACAGAATTTTAAATCTGGTTGGGATGTGAAAGGTCTTTTAAGCTAGTTCACCTTCTTTAGATATAGATGGGAAAACAGCTGACATGATGAGGTCAGTCAGTGAGACACAAAGGCGGTACAGGAATTAAAATGTCTGCACCCCCAATCCATCATTATTTTGATTCACAAGATAAAGGCCCAACTTATCAATAGATGTTTAGAAATCATAGTGATTCCTAGTGTTCGAACTTCATTCTTAAGACCTTCCCAACACAATCTGTAACCCGTATCCTAAACCTCTATACAAGGATATACTAACATCTTTTAAGTTCCTCTTTTGTTACAGTAGTTCAAGAAACATTTATTAATTACCTATTTAGTTATAAAAATATGCATTTTGTCCTTTTTAGAGATGATTTAAACTCCATGAAACTTAGGAGTGTGTGTGTGTGTGAGCCTAACACATTTCTAAGTAAGAATGATTTTACAGTGCTTAATAGGTTCTGGCAGCAACTGGAATTTTGTACATTCAAAAATACAGATTTACAAATGATTTTTTTTTTTTAAGTTGGAAGATATTCAAAAAGACATCAGGAAGCTCAATTGGAAGGACTTTCCCAGGGTAACACTCCAATCTCACGGCCCACACCCAATTCTCCCCACTGGTTGAAAATCTAACTTTTACTCCATGTTTTTTTAAATAGATGAAAATAATTGGTTAGACACCCATGAACACTGGGTATTCTGTCTTGTTTCCTTCCCTCATGTGAGACTGTGTTCTTTGGTGTGTCTGCTCTGAAAATTTTTTTTAAAGCTACTGTCCAAAAGTCAGAATTGAAGAGAAGGGAGTTAGAAGCACGGCCAGGGAGAGTTAACAAGCCCATTTGGCCCACACACCTCAACTTCACTGACTAAAATCTTTATAAGCAATAAAAGGGACATTTTGTCAAAAGGAAAAAAAAGTAAAAAAGAAAAGGAAAATAAAAATCTCTGTCTAGAATTGAAAAACCAAAAGTCTGTTAAGCATCATGGAGCTTTGCCACAATGTTCCCAGGTAGCACAGTGTTAAAGAATCTGCCTGCCAATGCAGGAGCCACAGAGACGTGAGTTCGATACCTGAGTTGGGAAGATCCCCTGGTCAAGGAAATGGAAACTCATTCTAGTATTCTTACCTGGGAAATCCCATGGACAGGGGGGCCTGGTGGGCTACAGTCCGTGGGGTAGCAAAAAGTCAGACATGAGTGACTGAGCACAGCACAAGGCTTGAATGTATACAGCCCACATATCTCAGAGCTGAGAACTTCTTCAAATATCTTCTGGTTTAAGGACCATTTTGCCAAATTATGTAGTCAGAAGCTGAAGGCAGTTTGAGACTAGGGCTGCTCCAACTTTAATGTGAATATGGACCACCTGGGGATCTCGTTAAAGTGCAGTTTCTGTTTTAGAGGTCAGAGGTTGGGCCAGTTCTAATAAGTTTATAGGTGATGTTCATAATGCTGGAATCATTTTAAGGAGCAAGGGCCTAGAGAAGTGAAGAAGGGATTACCTGGTCTCAATGAGGCTGAAAGAGGTTTCCGATTCGCTCTGAAATCTTCAAAGCCCTTCTTTAGGTAAAGTAACTCCTGGTGCTTTTTCAGGTCTTGGTGTTTTTACAAGTCTCCTGGAGCTACAGTTGCCTCTTTTCTGTGGATCAAGGGACTGGAAACAAGACAAAAAGCAAGTATCTTGGGACCAAGGCCAGGGCCACCTCACTCCCTGACCATCATGGTAAGTTGCAATTTATGATGTTACTCTTTCTGCTCGCCCACAAAGTAGGTCTTTGCATTAATTTAGGAGAAGGCAATGGCAACCCACTCCAGTACTCTTGCCTGGAAAATCCCATGGAGGGAAGAGCCTGGTAGGCTACAGTCCATGGGGTCGCAAAGAGTTGGACACGACTGAGCAACTTCACTTTCATTTTTCACTTTCATGCATTGGAGAAGGAAATGGTAACCCACTCCAGTGTTCTTGCCTGGAGACTCCCAGGGACGGGGGAGCCTGGTGGGCTACAGTCCATGGGGTCGCAAAGAGTCGGACAAGACTGAGCAACTTCACTTTCTTTGGAAAATGCTTAGTTTCAGTTTGGAACTGAAAATATCAAAATTTAAAAAGGCTCTTTCCAGCATTCAAATGAAGCTAAATGTAGTTGTTTGCCCTTTTTTCGGCAGAGAGTGTTAGTAGAGACTAACCAAGAGGAAACATACAATGGCATTATGTAAGGATGAATTCTGATACCTCCAGAGCCAATTAGTTGTAAGTTAACCTTATGCTAAGAGGTGAGGGGGTGGGGATGATGATGGTAGTGGAAGCTATTTATAAAAAAGATCCCTTTTCATGTGTATTTACATATATTCTCTTACTGTTAGCATCATTAATTTATGGGGGAGGGGTGATATGCATTTTTCCCAAGCATGTTTACCAACTCAAAGCCAGAATTGTGTTTTAAAATATCAATTTAATATAACTTAGAGCAGTAGTGTGTTGTCCCGTTCCATTTATGTTGTGCAGAAAAACAGACTTCTGTGTGCTGAAAGTGTGTTCGGATGAAAGCTTTAAATTGGTGGGCTAGTAGCCCAGTTATGAAAAACTTGGCTGCCTGCTGCTCCTTGGTAATGTGTTCTACAGGCTGTTGTTTTCTGCTGATCGCCTATTTACAGTGATTTACTTCAAATATGTGGGTGTCTTAAGTATATGGGTGTTGTCCAAGAAAAAAAGTCAGTTTATTCTAATGGATGAAATGAGAAGCAACAAACAATAGCTTCTGTTGATCCCCTACTAATTCTCAAATTGAGAAAAGACCTGCCATAGAGGCTTGGAGGCCAGCAGAAGAATCGGCTAAGAGGGAGGGAACCCACAAAAACCAAAGGGTCACCGCAAAAGGGCCCACTGCATACTCACTGAGGGTATAACAGTGACATTAATGGTGTGAGGAGAGAGGAGGTAGATAGAGCCTGAACCTTTAAGAAATGTTATTAAATCCAGTTGATGAAGCTGAATACCATGCAAACAAAATGATGAGCTCAGTTGCAAATCAGAATAAAAAATGACACTGTACCAATTTAATACATTATGACACACTGGCAGAAGATAAGGCAACACTTCTTTCCAAGATTAAAAATTTACTCAATTAGAGTGAAAATGCCTGGGGTGATTCTAACTGAGACTTCTCTCTAGTTTATATAGATCGATTCATCAGTGCATGTGAGATTAATATTTTTCAATTACTTATGAGTTTACCTAGTATGTCATAATTCAGTATCAAATACTCAGATCTTTTTGAGCATACCTACAGGATGCCAAGCATAGTACTAGGTCTTGGTGTTATATGGAAAATAATGTTCGTTGATATTCAGAAGCTCCAGATGTTGGGAGATGAGGGACAGATATGTGAAACTGTAACCACAAACTAATGTGATAGTAATTATCATATAAGAATAAACAAAATGATAAAGGAGCCTAGAGGACAGTGATCAAGTTTACTGGAGGGATTCAGGGCAGGAGGTTACATGAGGGATTTTTGTTAAATGCTCTCTGAGATGCAAGTACACTGTAAGTTTGGGATTATACTAATTGTCTAATGGAAGGTCTCCACCAAGAAACAAAGTTAGCTTGCCATGATACTCATTTAGTAATCCCATGTGAACCTTGCCTGATCAGTTTTGTTCTATTTTAAATGATCACAACTTCATTTATTATTCTAGACTTTTGCTCTGTCTTGAGTTTGAAGCTATGAGTCAGTGATTTGAAAGCTTACCATTTTGCCAGTTCTGGTTTTCTCAAAAGTTGATGTGTATCTTTCTAGGTTTGATGTGTGAAACTGACCATTCTAAGTATTTTAAGCAGAAGGGATTTAATATTGGGACTTAGGTGTTTAAAATGGAGGAACAAAGTTAGCAGCCTGTCACTGGGCTCACCATAGCTGAGATTCAAAGATAAGGAAGATGCTATTGGCACCATCTGCTGAGTCACATCTGCCTCTTCTATCCATGAGCTAATGCTTATCACCAGGACCCTGAGTCAGGCCACAGACAGACATATCTTTATGAATGCTTTGCAAGCAGTGATAAGTAGTCACAGGAGGAAGATGGCTTCCAAGCCATTTGATCCTAAGAGTGGTTCTCACTGATGGAAACTAATTACCATTCAGAGACCTAGACTGCAGAGAATATAAGAATGTAATTTTAGTTTTCTACATTGTATATGAAGGTATATAGAAGGGAATGCAAATAAATGACAGCTACCGATTAACTGTCTTGTCCTCACTTTTGTTCTTAATTGTTTTATTGTCATTTTTCTTCAAATCTACTAACACTTTCCTAGGATTTGATGAGCCTTGACAATAAATGGTTTAACTATATTAACCTAAATATGCAATATGTTTTATTATCAACTAACTCACCTTACTCATTAAACAGAAATTTCCTGAAGACTCTGTGCCAGGCAAGTTCCCAACTGTTGACGATACAGCTGTGTATTGAATAAGCTATGGTACCTGTCCTCAAGGAAATTATAGTCTATTGGGGAAGACAGGCTGTAAGAAATGACCATCCCAAAATGTGTACTTAAAATTATTGTAGGGGAAAGTATGATAAAATGTCAAAACAAGGGAGTATACTATTGATTGAGATGGTCAAGAAAAGTTGCTTTTTTTTCTCCCTGAGAAAAGTAACATGACCTGCAAGCTTTAACAGGAGATGGACTGAGGGGAAGAGGGTTGCAGACCAAGAGAAGAAAAGCAACCAGTTCAGTCGCTCAGTCATGTCTGACTCTTTGCAACCCCATGAACTGCAGCACGCCAGGCCTCCCTGTCCATCACCAATTCCCAGAGTTCACCCAAACTCATATCCATTGAGTCAGTGATGCCATCCAGCCATCTCAACCTCTGTCATCCCCTTCTCCTCCTGCCTTCAATCTTTCCCAGCATTAGGGTCTTTTCAAATGAGTCAGCTCTTCACATCAGATGGCCAAAGTATTGGAGTTTCAGCTTCAACATCAGTCCTTCCAATGAACACCAAGAGCTGATCTCCTTTAGGATGGACTGGTTGGATCTCCTTGTAGTCCATGGGACCCTCAAGAGTCTTCTCCAACACCACAGTTCAAAAGCATCAATTCTTTGGCACTCAGCTTTCTTTATACTCCAACTCTCACATCCATACATGACTACTGGAAAAAGAAGAGTGATGTCTGCACACAAAAAGGAGTGGTTTAGGGAGGGTCAAAAAGTTGTCCAATTCCAAGATACGGTGAGCTATGTTTTTTGTTTCTTTAACTGTTATGAAGTATACATAACATGCAATTGACCATCTTGATCTTGTTAAATACATTTTTAGATTTTTATTGTGGTAAAATACATACAACATAAAAGTGGTTATGATAGTAAATTTTAGGTGTACAGTTCAGTAGTGTTAAATACATACAGTGTTGTGCAACCGATCTCCAGAACTTTTTCATCTTCCCCAACTGAAACTCTATAACCATGAAATCAACTCTCCAGTGTTCCCTTCCTCCAGCCCCTGGCAACCATCATTTTACTTTCTGTTTTTCTGAACTTGACTACATACCTTGATGATGATTATCTAGTATGTGGAATCACACAATATTGGTCCTTTTGTGATTTGGCTTATTTCACTTAGCATAATGTCCTCTAAGTTCATCTGTGTTATAAGATGTGTAAAAAGTTCCTTCCTTTTTAAGGTGGAATTGTATTAAATTGTATAAAATTGTATAAATTGTTTGCTTATCCATTCATCAGTGGAGAGACACTTGGTTTGCTTTCACATCTTGGCTATTATGAGTAATGCTGCTGTGAACATGGATGTAGAAATATTTGAGACCCTCCTATAATTATTTTGTATATATAATCAAAAGTGGAATTACTGGATCATATGCTAGTTTTATGTTAAATTGTTTTAAGAATTGCTGTACTGTTTTCTATGCTGTTTGCATCATTGTATATTTCTACCTATAGTGCAAAAGGGTTCCAGTTTCTCCACAGCCTAAACAACATTTTTTTCCTCTTTGCTTGACAATAGTCATCTTAATGAATGTGACGTGGTTTTCATTGTGCTTTTCATTTGCATTTCTCTGATGATTAATAATGTTGAACTTCTTTACATGTGCTTATTGGCCATTGATTTGTCTTCTCTGGAGAAACGTCTGTTAAAGTCATTTGCTTATTTTTAATTGTTTTTATAGGGGTTCTTTATATACTTTGGATATTAATTCCTTACCAGATACATGATTGCAAATATTTCCTTCCATTTCTTGAGTGTCCGTTTCACTCTGCTGATTATGTCCTTTGAAATATAAAAGGTTTTAATGTTTGTATAGTCCAGTTTATCTCTATGTAATTTTGTTGCCTGTGCTATTGACATTGTATCCAAGAAATCATTGCCAAACATACCGTCATGAAAATTTTCGCCTATCATTGCTTCTAAGAGATTGAATTTTAGCTCTTAAATTTAAGCCTTTGATCCGTTTCACTTAATTTTTATGGTGTAAGATCCTACTTCATTCTTTTGCACATCGGAGTCCAGTTTTTGCAACAACATATGCTTGAAAGATTGTCCTTTCACCAGGGTGAAGATTTTTATTTTACAATAAATGTAAAGTTCTTAAGATATCCTCCCTTTTCTTTATTATTTTTAGTTTACATACGTATTTCAAATATGCTTATAAATAAAGTTTTTGGTATTGATAGGATTTTTCAAAAAAATTTCAGTTTGTACTTTGAGCTGTCCAACACTGTTCTTAGAGATGCTGGTACCTGCTTTTCATCATTCTTAGAGCATTCTCTTGCCATTTATCTACTCGTTCCTTTATGTTTCTTGTCTATTTTCACTACCAAAATGCTCAAATGCTTGGAGAACAATTCTTTCAACACTCGTTTTACAACATGGCATTTGTATATTTCCATTACACCAAATCTCTGGTGACTCAAACAGGAAAGAGTCTGCTTGAAGTGCAGGAAACCCAGGTTCAATCCCTGGGTTTGGAAGATCCTCTGAAGAAGGGAATGGCTACCCACTCCAGTATTCTTGCCTGGAGAATTCCATGGATAGACCCCAGCAGGCTACAGTCCAGAGAGTCGTAAAGACTCAGACACTACTAGGCGACTAATACGTATTCCACTGAATGCGAATTCCTGAATTTTGTTCCTCATGGCTTCTCTGAGGAGTTTTCCTTATGTAGTCTTCATTCTACTGCATTTGACCATGACTCATTTGATCCTAAGCTGTTTTCGACACCCTCTCCCCATACTGACATCCTGATGTCACATTTTTCTGATTCACTAAACTTTAATTCAAAATGACTTTTAATACTTCTTTTATTATGTGTATGAGATATAAATAAAAATATAGTGCTCCTTGGGCTTCCCAGGTGGCTCAGTGGTTTAAGAATCTGCCTGCCAAGCAGGAGTCACGGGTTTGATCCCTGGGTAGGGAAGATCCCCTGGAGGAGGAAATGGCAGCCCACTCCAGTGTTTTTGCCTGGAAATTCCTATGGACAGATCCTGGTGGGCTACAGTCCATGGGGTTGCAAAAAGTCAGACATGACTTAGCAATTAAACAATAGTACTCTTTATCTGTGAAGAAAGCTGAGCGCCGAAGAATTGATGCCTTTGAACTGTGGTGTTGGAGAAGACTCTTGAGAGTCCCTTGGACTGCAAGGAGATCCAACCAGTCCATTCTGAAGGAGATCAGCCCTGGGATTTCTTTGGAAGGAATGATGCTAAAGCTGAAACTCCAATACTTTGGCCACCTCATGCAAAGAGTTGACTCATTGGAAAAGACTCTGATGCTGGGAGGGATTGGAGGCAGGAGGAAAAGGGGATGACAGAGGATGAGATGGCTGGATGGCATCACTGACTTGACGGATGTGAGTCTGAGTGAGCTCCAGGAGTTGGTGATGGACAGGGAGCCTTGGCGTGGTACGATTCATGGGGTCGCGAAGAGTCGGACACGACTGAGCGACTGAACTGAACTGAGTACTCTTTATCAATAATTTTTATACTCAGATTCTTCCTATGCTGCCTCCCTCACTAATTCTTTCACTTTCTCTTGGTATTTCTAGTATAGTTTGTTATCTGTGCTTTTCTTTGTACCCTTTCCCCATATTATGATTAAATACATTCCTTCCCTCTTCTAATGAGAAGGAACTAGGACCTGTATGCCTGAGTTTCTAGTACAAAGCCATGTTTTTACATAAGAGTGGATACTAATATACATGACTTGAATTATGTAAAGTTTTTAAAGATCAGCATAAAATTGATAATAGAAAGGTTAAAAAAAATAGCAACTACTGGTATGCTAGAGCAGAAGAAAATGAGCTGTAACATCAAGCTTAAGGAATGAAAATAGGCTAGGATGATATTAAATAAGACATTATTTACAGATAAGGGAATTTTTAGAGACTTATTTCTGAATCCAAGGCTTAAAATTAGAAGGACCAAGGCTTTGAGAATGAATGAGCCATTCAGAAAAGCACCACAAAGTTTTGAAAACACAAAGTCCTGTATTGAGTTTTAGAAGATTCTTCATACAACCTAAGTAATTATTCAGCTTCTATATTCACCTACTTTTTTTAGAGAAAGGTGCAATAAAACATGATGTGAGTGGATAAAGGCAATGGTTTAGGATTTGGAAGTTTCTGACATTACTAAGCATTAATTACAAGGTTCTTACAGGAATCAGGATGGGAGGGGAGGGAAAATGGCTGGTGGAATGATGCATGAGAGACAGTGTATGTTTCTGAAGAAGTTCATGTTGACGAGTAATCACTGGTGGTTATATAATAGCATTTAGGCAGGAGACAATATTGAGTGGTTTAAAATATAGATTTCTTTTCCTGTATAGGCAGATAATGAAATGTTTAATATAAAAAGTGAGCCATTAATGAAAACAAAATAAGTTGATGTATGTTACAGATTTTATATTATAGATTCTATAATTTCAACACAGAAAAAAAAAATTCTGAGTGTCCTCTGAGTCTATAACTCCCTTTTGGGGAAAGCAAGAAAAAGTAGCTTCTTCTGCACAAACCACCATGCTTTGTGTCATGTGACTTTATTGTCATAGACAGAACTGGTTGAATCAGGATAACCAGCTAAAGAGTGGACCAGGAGCTAAATAGGTAGCCTACCATAAGAACTCTACACAGTGTGGGTATGCTATACTGGATGTTAACTGCTAGGCTCAGTAGAATCCTTTCCCTTAGGGAGTTTTGTATGTGACACAGTCAGGGATACACAAACAAAAGCAATAATATCAGATTTAAAGGATATATAAAATGAAACAATGATATAGAAATGAGAGAGAAGAGTGGAAGCAATATAAGTGTTCAAAGACAGATGAATGGGTAAAGAATATGTGGTGCATATATACAGTAGAATATTATTCAACCGTAAAAAAGAATGAATTTTGCAACAACATGGGTGAACCTGGAGGATATTATACTAAGTGAAATGAATCAGACAAATTTTGTATGATATCACTTATATGTGAAATATAAAAAATAAGAAACTAGATTTGAATAAATTGTGGTATTTATAACTTATACATAAAAGTGAATATGTTCATTAAAAAAGAGAAGGCAAGAAAGTTAGAATCATTACAGAAAAGAATAAATGCCTACTTCTTGTGGAATGATGTACTAACTGATTCCTCAAAGCTGGTTTGGTTTCTTGCCCAGAGTTGTGAAGGACTATTGTCTTATTAATGCCTGAGTCCTGAAAGGAAGCTGTTGAGAAAGGTTTTCTGTGGCTCTTCATTTCATCAGGCACATATCATAATACCATTTTATTACATACATAAATTTAAGCATTTCTTATGGCTAAAAGATTCTAACACAAGATCATAGTGTGAATTTTTGAAGCTTCTTTTTATATAACCTTGAATTATTAAAATCTTATTGAGTGAAAATGAAAGTCGCTTAGTTGTGTCCAACTCTTTGAGACCCCATTGACTGCAGCCTGCCAGGCTCCTCTGTCCATGGATATTACTGTATTTCTAGAATATCTTATTTTTCCTGGATGCATAGTAGTTCTTCTCATGGGTATAGCATATTTTATTCAAGTAATCCCCTTTTCTTTGATATCTAGATTGTGATTATAGATACTAAGTAATGGGATACACATCTTGTGGTTATAGTTATTTTCTTAGGATAAATTTCTAGGAACTTTCTATGTCAAAAGATGTTACCATTTTTAAAGAAAAATTTCTCCCTAGAAAGTTGTACTTTTTATGCTTACCAGAAGTATTAATATATAAAATTACCATTCACTTTTATTCACATCCACATCAATATTGGGTAGTAACATTGCATTAAAAAAATTAACCATATGGAAGATACATAAATGACCTTAGTGCTTCAGTTGAAATTTACTCAATAACTGGTAAACTTAAGACTGTTTTTACATTACTAGCCATCTGTATTTACTTTCTTTCTGGATTACCTATTCATATCCCCTTACTATATTTCTACAAATGTAATTTTTCTCCATTTTTATCAAAGCATTTGTATTATAAATGAATAACCCTTTGTCTGTCTTAATGTTCATTTTTTTTCTCCTAGGGTTATAATTCACCTTTCATTTAAAAATAATACATACAGCATATAAAAAATAATACCTATAGCATATAGGCTTTTTGTAAATTTTTATTTAAGACTTTCACTTTATATTTTGAGATTCTTTGTAGATTATATGATTCTGTTAAGTTATGTTAATCTCTGGGGGAAACTTTTTTAAATGTGTTCTCATTTGGTAATAAGAAATACCTATTAAAGATTAAAATTGAGATAACTTCAGATAGCACTATTATACATGTTTGAAAGTTTCCTAACTTAATTGATATAAAGTAACAAGTAGGTAAATATGAGAACTGATCCTTTTCAAAATTTTATAACATGATTCTCTTGGAATCACAAATATGTTATTAAACTCTCAAGAGGCATATGTTTTGATATGTTCAAAATGGGATGAATGCTGTATTTCCTCATGCTATGTGTAATTTTATGCATAAAAGTATATATTCAGATCTCAAATTACTTAGAGAAAATAAGTGGGAAGAAAGAAAATTACTAAACTAAATCACGTGGAGCCAGGCTATCAAGGAAATCTGCATATGCCCTTGATGTCAGAAAAACCTTTTACAGTAGATCTGATAAAAGTTATTTTTTACTTGGTTTTCCTTTCACCCATTATTTCCTCTGGGAATAGCTCAGATGATGCAAGAGCATTACTGCAGACAGGATGGCTCTGCTTACTGTAATGTTGAATTCATCACAAGTTTAAAAAAATAGCTTCAAAAATTTTCAAGTAAACATTTGTTGTGAGAGCTTTAGTGGAATAATTAATCGTGATCACATTTTTGAGAATTATTTCAAATATATTGCTACATGTCTTCCTTATAGTTCTGCATCACTCTGATTAATTTATATTTGTAACTCTTGACCATAGAATGCTCTAGAGTGTGCATATTGCATCTTTCACCCTACAAAATTAGCTGAAAAAAATCTAGAGAGGAAAGAAAAGAGAGTAGAAATACACACAGGGACATACACTCACATAATGACAACTGCAGTATCTTCCATTTCATAAACTAGTTGTAAGTACTACTTTTAACCTTAAAAAATATATGGGAAAAATGTATGGGAAATTGTAGAGTACTTTTCTGTGCCATCATTTTGCTAGCTGATTATAAATTTATAGTGTTCTATTTTCTCCTTAGTTGAGAATTGTAGTCCTCTGTTTTCAAGTAAACAGCAAATTCTTATACTTCATTATATAATCCACATAAACTAGCATATTTTTAAAAGGAGGTGTATCAGGTGCCATATATTCCACTTGCTGAACAATCCAATTATCCATGTGCAGCCCATGACAGGTATTAGACACATTTTACTCTTAATTACCTTATATTCACTGGCCAATAGATCTTAAAGGCATCTTTTCAGAGTCTAGTTGGGGAATCCAGTTACTTGTATTCCCTTTATTGAAGAATATGCATCTTTAGGTAAGATGATCCTTTTTCTTCACTTAATGTGTAGTTTATTACCTGTAAACTTAGATTCTGTGAAGCCAGATTTCTTTTTCATCAATATCTGATTAACTCCTAAGGATAAACTTGTTGGTTTGGTATTTTCTAATCAGAGTTCACAGAATGAACCGGGATTCAGAGAGGTTAGTTTGCCCAGGAAAACACAATAGTAAGGTGGGTTCATATTTCAAGCTAATGTCATTCTAACTCTGAATCCCATGCATATTGTTTCCACAAAACGATGTTGTTAGTTCACTGATGCTTGGAAGGATGAGGAAACCCCTTCACAGAGGAGGAAACACTGAAATGGGGCTTGTAGCATGAAGATTACTGGGCCTGAGTGCAAGGGCATTTCAGGCAAGGGACATAGCATAAATACATGACATACTCAAAGACTCAGATCTACACAGTAGTTCCATCCTCTTGGTAAGGCTCAGGATTTCTGAGTCTCTGTACTGTTGACATTTGGGACTGGATAATGATTTGTTGTGTCTTGTATACTGAAGGGTCTGTATCTGCTAGATGCCGTAGCACACCACCTCAGTTGTCACAGTCAAAAATGCCTTTGGATATTGCTGAATGTTCCTGGGGAGAAAAATTCCCCAGCTTGAAAACCATTCATTTAAAGTGTAGAATATGGTAGGAAGCATCTGGGTCATTTAGTTCAGTTCAGTCACTCAGTTGTGTCCAACTCTTTGTGACCCATGGACTGCAGCACGCCAGGCTTCCCTGTCCATCACCAACTCCCAGAGCTTGCTCAAACTCATGTTCATTGAGTCAGTGATGCCATCCAACCATCTCGTCCTCTGTCGTCCCCTTCTCCTCCTGCCTTCAGTCTTTGCCAGCATCAGGGTCTTTTCCAGTGAGGCAGCTCTTTGCATCAGGTGGCCAAAGTATTGGAGCTTCAGCTTTAGCATCAGTCCTTCCAATGAATATTCAGGACTGATTTCTTTTAGGATTGACTGGTTTGATCTCCTTGCAGTCCAAGGGACTCAAGAGCCTCCTCCAACACCACAGTTCAAAAGCATCAATTCTTCAGTATTCAGCTTGTCATTAGAGCCATGTCTATTGAAGAAATAGGGGATGGAAGTGGAAATGTCTACACAAGGAGTTTTGTGATCAGATTTTCATTCTGGAATTCAGAGTAGCAGTTAGATAACTATAGAACACTCCAAGGAAGAATTAATAAGGGACTCTACACTAGAACAGTGCCTATAGGACTGAAATGGTTGGAAGCAATCTAACAAAAGTCCGAGCTGATGAGACTTCGAGGTTGGTGCTGAGATTGAAAAAAATGAAGTTGCTTTGGTGAAATAAGGAATCCCATTTTGTGTATATACTGATAGATTTAGAGGAGCTAGTAGTATATCAAGGAAGAAGTACCTAGTGAATATTTCTAGATCTTGGAAAAGCACTCCACAAGTAAACAACATTGAAGTGGGAGTTGATTCTATGGGAAAAGATGAGAAGATGAATAGACTGAGAAAATGAGGTACTTAAGGAGAGAGTAATGTGAAACACTAACATGTTAAGTTAAGAGATCTTAGGATAGGAGGAGCCATAGAGAAGATTAGAATGAGTTGCTGAAAAGGTAGGAAATGATGTTGGGAATAACAGTGCCAACTGTTGATGAATATTCATGTAAGATAACTCAACATGGTTTTTGGTCTTTGGTAGCGTGGAAGTCTTTAGTAACTTTAATAAGAGCTGTTATAATAGAGTGAAAAGGATAGAATCCAATTTGCTTTGGGTTCCTCAGAAGCCCAGGGAATCTAAGCATGAAGAGAGTGAAGCAGTACTTCCTCTGAGCCCACGATAACACATGCTCCTGTTGTTTTGACTGTGAGATATAAATGGACTGTTACAAACAGGCATGACATATGAGAGTCCGGAAGTAATTCATCCACCACACTCTGTGTTAATAGGACCCATGTAAGAACACTTTGTCCAGGTTTGCTCATATCACCTTCAAAAGAACTTGCAGACATGTGTTAAAAATGATCAAACATGCAGAAAATAACTCCTATGGAGTAAAGCTAAGTTTTGTGGGTATTTTTAGCCTATAAGTGGAAAATTTGTAGTGTGACTTAATTACAATTTCTAGAATATGAGAATTTGTATGAACAAGATGCATGTTGGATATTCCAATGCCCACACAGAAATGGATTTAAATAAGAAAGATGTTCTGGAAATGGCTCTCAAGGGAAGTTTTGTGATTCATATTTTTCAGATGATAGTGTCCATTATGTAATGTAGGAACTATTCCATTAAAAAAGAAATTTACCAAGGAAAATGCATTTCCTTGATTTATTAATATTAACTTTCAGAATTCTGATTTACATGCATTAACTTCCAAGAATCAGGTACAGAGCTTTGATTTATACATCATGCATATAAAAGTTCTTATTAATGAATCCTAAATTTTAAAGTTGTGATTTAGTATGTTAGTTTATAAATCTTATGTTTAAATTTCCAATTTAGTGCTGTGATTTATGGCTGACAAGTTTCGTGCTATTTATGAATCATAATGTTAAAGTTCTGATTTAATACAGTAGTTACTGTAAGAAGCATTAGTACAATAAAATGGTCAATTCCTAAGAGACTAAGATAAAACTGATCAATATTCCTATATGCAGCACCCTGTACATAGGCTCAGTTACAAAACTATTCAGTGGTACATTTTGAATAGAATGCTAAGATGAGGCTAGAAGAGAACTCGGTAGAGTTATAATAAATTGTGTTGAAGGAACTATTTTCCTTTTTAATTAGACCCTTCATTGTAAAAGTGAGCAATTTCAAGCTGTTATACCTCTTATGACTTATTTTATTAGGTAGGCAGCAAAAGACAGTCTCAGCTTTTCCTTATGATCAATCAATGTCTTAGAAAGATGGTCAAGTTTTCTTAGGTGACATAACTACATCTTTGGCTCATGTGGTTTACAGCCAACCCTGAAAATGATTCTCTGTTATCAGTCGACTAGCCTGCAAACAAGTATTTGGTCACAAAATGACATGAATACCAAACTCATCTTCCTCATCCTCCACTCCTTCTCCACCGTATGGATGGTGACCATCATCCATATGTGACGATGGCACACTTGGCAGTGTGGCTGGCTGGGCAAAATTGACATAGGCTAGAAATGGCAAATATAGATCGGATTTCAAAGAGGGAAAATGTATCAATAAAATACCTTGACAATTTTTATGAGTTATATAGGATTATGCTGTTTTAGATATATTAGACTGAATAGAATAAACTTTACCTGTTCATTTTTACCTTTTTAAATGTGGCTACTAAAATATTTAAAATTTAGCCTGCACCTATATGGCTCACACTATATTTCTTTTGAACAACAGGGCTCTAGTCCTTCCACTCTTTTTCAGAATAAAAGTGCCTGCCAGCTGCAATCCTTTCCCAAAAGTTCACTCATGGTGTTATGAACAGCATACTAAAAGGAGAAAGGATGGTCAACCAAGACTATCATTTGTCTCCCTTTACCCTGACCAACTTGATTCTCATTAAGTGAAATATATAACCTAGAGACAAACAGTTTTGTTGTTTACTGCGTTCCTGGATGGGTTATAATTTCACTTAATCTTTCTAAGTTAGCGTCTAATTGATTACTTAGTAAGACTTGAATTCTTAGGTGAAGTTCTTTCTCTTCATAACAGTTCATTGAATCAGCATCACAGCTCTCTAAAGTGGATACTATTAATACATTGCTTCTATTAACAGACACTCTTGAGGCACAGATAAATAATATGATTAAGATCACACCTTGGCAGAGTTCAGAGTCAAACTTCGAATCTACTTTCTATACTCCATACGTTAAACAGCCGTTTGAGGCAGACATTTGGATTCTGCAGCTGTGAGCTGTGCCCCAACTTGTTTTCTAAAAAAGGATATGTAAAGCGGAAATGTCAGGATCTCAGCCCAAACCCCTTACTTTCTACTTTACAGTTCTTGCCTTTCTTTTTGACTAAAGATATGTTAAGAAAACCAGCCAAGGCAAGTCTGAGCAAGGGGTAGGTTTGTCAGGAAAGCTATCTGGTCATGCTGGGCTCCAACACTGGGGCTCCAGATAAACTCAATGGAACACAAAGGAACTCGGCATCCTGAAGCCATGACAAAGCTTTGCTTTTCTTGTTTTCCTAACAGAAGTGGCCATACGTGGCCTTTGGGGACCTAGGCCTTAATTAGAAGAAACCACTCAGGTGATGGTAGCTTATCTAATCCTGCCGCACATGTTTCTGAAAAGGAGAGCAGGAGGTTGGCAGCTTCACATTTTTAATTTGGTGGTGTTCCATGTATCTTTTTAAACCCCAGCCTTTCTGCTTTGCTCTACTACAAATCCAAAAGCAAACTCTAACTTTGCTTTGAATGTTCCATTCTCAAGAGACAATATGTAGAGTTCAGAGAAATCCACTGAAATATTTAATAGTAATATACTTGGAATTGGAAGATGAATCGAGTTTAGAATTTAAATCTGAGCCAGAAAATATCTTTCAAGCTCACTAAAGGAAAAAGTAGCACCTTGATGTGGCGTGGCTATAACAGCACCCCATTCCAAAAAAAAAAAAAAAAAAAAAAACAAACCCAGCCAGTCAAACTAATACACACAAAAAATCTGTTATTGAAAACTAAAACACTGCATGCTGACAAAAGGTAAAATTTGATAGCACTGACTTGTTGTTGAAGTGAAAAGAACTGTATTTAAAAATTCTACTAACAAAATAGAGATAATGCATGCTCTTTTTTCTTTTCCATAGATGTAAAAAATAAAATGATAAATGTAGTATCCCACACACACAAAGGGAAAGATAAATTGTCGGCAAACTATGATTCTAAAGACATTTTAGTGTCTTCTGAGTTAAATTCCTTGAGGCCGTTACCAAATAAAAATTTAGTTGTTGTGTGCAATGTAATAGCTATTCTTTTCTTGCTAGCTAGTGCAAAAGCACTATATAACAATGAGTTTTAAGTGTTCTTTTCAGACATTGTCAAGGATCATTCCAGGACCAATAATTTCACCATCAGTGAAAGCTTTAATTAAAGCAGGAAAAAAATAAAAATGGCAATAAACATTATACTAAACTTCAACTCTGTATTCACATCCTAACAATTGACACACTTCTGAGGAAGATACCTGGAACAAGGAAATGAATCCCAGTGTTAATTTCATAGAAGACCAAATTTCAAGTTTCAAAATATTATTTCTGGGTTATTCCTCAGGATACATTAGATAAATACCATTGATATCTGCTGAAGGAAATAAACATTAAACGAATGTAGATAATAGATCAGGATACCAGAGTGAGACTAGGGTTTAGTCATTTGCACATGCACTGAGCATTTTGACTTTTAACATTTCATATTCTCATCAAAATTCGCACAGCTCCCCAAATTTTCTTACCATTTTCCTTTGTTAAAGTATCATTTCACATTTGTCAATTGTCTGTGGTTCCAGTTTTCACCTGAAAATTCAGCAGGATACTAATTTTCTGGAGTGTCTTGGGCAGAAAATATGTACTGGATTGCATTCTTGCTTAGAAAATCTTCACTCATCTTGATCACCCCATCACAGGAGGAGTGTACTTCACTGCCCGTTTGATGATGAGTTCACCATATCATTTTCTTTGACCAGTGGACCAGTGGAATGTGGAGGGGAATGACAACCTGCCAGTTTTAAGCGAAGGCAGTCCTGAAGACAAGTTTTAAGAGGCACTGATGGTTTCTGTCTGCCCTATTATACCTAGCCCTGTGTGAGAATATTTTATTATAAATACAATGAACCAATGAAATTTTTGAGTTGAATATTAGAGAATTATCATAATAAAAGCTTTTATAGAATGTGAGGAGATTGAGGGCTGTCAGTCTAAGGGCAGTCTTGGGATTTCCGCAGTCAAACCAACAAGTACTTAAGAAGATAAGAATTAGAACTTGGATTTGTCACATTAGTGATGTTTTCTTCATAAGCTGAGTAAAGTGGAAGTAGTTATGAGTGGTAAGAGGTAGGACAGCGACCTTGCTATTTGACTATGTCCGAGCATTTAATAAAATATCTAGATATCTCGGTATGTCTATCTATCAATCATTTATCTGGTTTCAAACCCATAAAAGTAAATCACAAAGGAAACAAACGCTTGGAGAGAACTCTCTGGTAACTCCTAGAATATAATGGTGGATGTACGTGGACAGAGTCTCTGAGTATGTTTCTCCATGTGAGAACAAGTTGGTGCTGGAGATAAAGTAGGGCCTGAAATTCTTATATGCTGTATCTGCTCTTTTCAAAACTAATTATTGATTTGGCTGCATTGGGTTTTAGTTGCGACACTTGGGATCTTCATTGCGGCACATGGATTTTTACGTCGGGCAGGCTCAGTAGTTGCGGTGTGCAGGTTTAGTTGCTCCACAGCATGTGGGATCCTAGTTCCCCAACCAGGAATCAAATCCATGTTCCCTGCATTGCAAGGCAGTTTCTTAACCACTGGACCACCAGGGAAGTCCCTGTACCTGCTGTTGACTCACAACCCCCATGTTTTTCAGAGAGCATCTTGAATGTTGGACATGCACATTTGGACATGTAACTCCCATGATACTATATGCCCTTGATTTTAGCTGAGGGTGTTTGTCAAGTTCTTAAGGCAGTGATTTTTTTGGGCTCCAAAATCACTGCAGATGGTGACTGTAGCCATGAAATTAAAAGACGCTTACTCCTTGGAAGGAAAGTTATGACCAACCTAGATAGCATATTCAAAAGCAGAGACATTACTTTGCCAACAAAGGTCCATCTAGTCAAGGCTATGGTTTTTCCTGTGGTCATGTATGGATGTGAGAGTTGGACTGTGAAGAAGGCTGAGCACCTAAGAATTGATGCTTTTGAACTGTGGTGTTGGAGAAGACTCTTGAGAGTCCCTTGGACTGCAAGGAGATCCAACCAGTCCATTCTGAAGGAGATCAGCCCTGGGTGTTCTTTGGAAGGAATGACGCTAAAGCTGAAACTCCAGTACTTTGGCCACCTCATGTGAAGAGTTGACTCATTGGAAAAGACTCTGATGCTGGGAGGGATTGGGGGCAGGAGGAGAAGGGGATGACAGAGGATGAGATGGCTGGATGGCATCACTCACTCAATGGACGTGAGTCTGAGTGAACTCTGGGAGTTGGTGATGGACAGGGAGGCCTGGTGTTCTGCGATTCATGGGGTCGCAAAGAGTCGGACATGACTGAGCAACTGAACTGAACTGAACTGAAGGCAGTCATTGAAATTCAGATGAAATTTCACAGGTCAAGAAGTTGCATGCTGTAGAGTTTTCTTGACTCAGTAACAATCTTGATTAAAAACCTGGGTTAAGAACATTTCTCTGTGCTTATCTCCCTTTGTGCAATTATTTATGTGAGACTATATTAACCAGCATGGAAAGGATTAACTTGTAAGTTATGGTTAAGGCTTTTGAAAGTAAGAAGTAGTACAAAAATGTATTACGATTACTAAGTAACAAAGGTTACTAACTAGATGAACTTTTTTCTTAAAAAAAAATTTAGTGATAACATTTAAAATACATTTTGACTGGCTCTTCAGTGATCATTGGTTTCTGTTGTATGTAGATGTTGAGTCCTCAAAGAGAACCAAAGCCAAATGTTTGATATCTTAGAAGTGTTTACAGTTTAGTGATGTGTTCTAGAGTTTAGACATTTCTTTAAACTGAATCTCAGCATTTGGTAACTTTGTCATTTTATAATTTGAAATTGTACACAGTCCACAGTTTTGCCACCAAATGTTCTTAACATCAGTGATATAGTCAATCAAATTCTAAATATTTTGGTTGAAAGTAACAGAAAGTAACTGGCTAGTATCTCCAATAGATGGTAATTAATAAACAGGATGCAGAAAGAGCTTAGAGCAAGACCATGGAGCAGAGTGGAGCCCTGCAGAAAGAGTTCAGGCATCTAATCAATATGAGTGTTTCAATTAGCATAACTCACCTAATTCCCCTGGAGAAAGGGACAGCCTACCCACTGAAGTTTTCTTGGGCTTCCCTGGGGAATCAGCTGGTAAAGAATCTGCCTGCAATGCAGGAGACCTGGGTTCAATCCCTGCATTGGCAAGATCTCCTGGAGAAGGGAATGGCTATCTACTCCAGTATTCTTGCCTGCAGAATTCCATGGACAGAGGAGCCTGGCGAGTTACAGTCCATGGAGCCATGAAGAGTTGGACACGACTGAGCGACTTTGACTTTCGCCTAATTCCTACCTTCTTTCCCTCTTGTAATTGCCAATGGGAAAGTATCTGGTTGCCCTAGCTTTAGGGCCTGGTTCCACTCCCAGATCATTCAGGTATGACGAAAAAGCTGAGGCTACAAAACATGGAGGAGTTTCCCAGCAACCAGGCAAATTTTAGAGAAAGGAAAGTCCTTGAAAGCTGGACCATACAACTACTATAAGAAATGTTTTTGTTATTCAGTCACTAAGTTGTGTCCAACTCTTGCAACACCATGGACTGTAGCCCACCAGGCTCCCCTGTCCGTGGGATTACCCAGGCAAGAATACTGGAGTGAGTTGACGTTTCCTTCTCCAGGGGATCTACCTCGACCCAGAGATCAAATGTCTCCTGCTTGGGAGGCGGATTCTTTCCCACTGAGCCACGGAATACGTATTCCAAATTCTCTAATGCAGGCTCTGCTTTGATTGGAGGTGGTTGTTTGTCTAATGCTTAAGTATAATAAAAATAGACTTGGCCATCAATGTCCGAAACATATACAGTCATTTAAAATAGTAAAACATGCTTTTTAATGTAAAAAAGGGACATAAAGTTTTCTTCCTTTCCTCCTTTTTCCCCTTCCCTTCCCCCTTCTCTTACTCCCTCTTCTCCTTTACCCTCCCCTTTTTTATCCCCTCTTTTTAACTAAGGCCTGGTGATGGCTATAGTATGCATATATGCATGTGCAACATAAACACACAACTGTTTGCCAAGCTGTTTTGTACTTGCTGCTTTAGAATGTGAATACAGTCTGAGCTGTCATAATGAGCTGGTATCTGCACACAGGTCACTTGCCTCAGCCGCACTGTTCTACTCAGTCTGAAATCTGTTTCTCAAACAGTGACAATGCTGTAATCCCAGTGCTCACTGTTTATTCCAAATACCTCTATTGCTGTCCTTTTTTAAATTTTAGAAGGCTTTGGAGAGATGATCTGTTTGGCATATATATATATATATATATATATATATATATACACATTTTTTTTAGCTGTCAAAGAAAGTTCAGACTAATGTCTTATGTGTTCAGTATATTTGCTTCTAGCAAGCTGATTCATTCAGATCCATTCCCTTGACCTTAGTGGTACATCTGTGAGAGTTGGGGCAATACATGTTTGTTGCTGTTAATGATGGTGATTTAGAATTTCTCCATCTGAACAGCATTTTAAAAAATAAGAAACAATACAACTTTTATTCTTAGCACAGCTTTAGTGAAGGATACAGTTGCATAGAAAGGGAATGAAATTTGTTGTGGAAGGAAACAATTAGTGTGAATCACTTTTTTATTCTGCTGACACTGTTGAGGAGAGGTGATATATTGTTTATAACTATCCAAGTCCTCCTGAGCTTGCTGAACATTCATAAAAAAAATGACCAACTCATTAGTCTGGACTTTTGAATAACAACTTAGATTCTCTGTACACCATTAAACTAGTAGAATAAATATTTATTGACATGACATAAAAGGACACTTGTGAACTACATCTGAACTTTTGAAACAAGTTAGATATATTTGAGCCTATGGTTACATCTCCTCTCATCTTAACTTCCATTTAAATTATCCAAGAAACAGGAAAACAGCAAATGGTGCCATTCAAAAGCCAGAATGTTTGAGTAATTTCTGAAGAGTTGATACTGCTTGGTTAGCAACCATTTAAAATTTCAGTATAAGCAAAGTGTTGCTAATATATAGAGTAGATAAGATTCCATAATGAAACATGATACAGAGAATGCTGTTATTTGTTTCTGTCTCAAAGATGATGGACAGGGAGGCCTGGCGTGCTGCAGGTCATGGGGTTGCAAAGAGTCGGACATGCCTGAGTGACTGAACTGAACTGAACGAAGATGATGGTCATGTTACTCAGGGCTTTTGTAGCTACCCAGACAATGTCAATGTCAGGCTTCCACAACAAAGCTCAATGCACACACACACACATGCACAGACACACGTGAACACACACACGTACACAGGGGAAAATAAAAGATACTGACTGTGCATGATAGCTACCTCCACTTTTCTAAAGGACGTTGGAGTTCTGGCCAAATACAGGGCTCCCAACCTCAGACTTGTTGAGCCAAGAGGAAAAGTTTGGCCTGGAACAGTTGGCAAAGAGGTAATCTTGATCCCAAGAAGTTTTAGGGAATTTTACCTACATATGAAATACTGAAAATTAACTGTATGCCAAGCTAATAAAACTATCTGTGTTAGATTAGATTCAAAGTCATACTTTAGCAAAATGAAAACAAACCACAAACTTCTTTGTCTTTTGTCCAGTTCTACATTTGAATAACAGAAACTTAAAACTTCTTGTAAAATCTAGCTCTAATTTGAAGGATGAGCAAGGAGAAAAAAGAGCAATGAGCAAGAAGGAAAGGAAAAGTGTAAATATTCTATCATGTTCCTGACTCCAAACAGATATTTTCCTAAGGAAAAAAAAAAAAAACAATAAGAAATATTTAAAAATTTCTAACTTTTAGCCTTAAAATGAACTGTGCTTTTAACTACAGAAGGGAATCAATTAGAAATCCAAAATGATTATTTTCAAATTGACAAAACCACAACCACAGTGAGAGATTTTAATATACTTCTGTCAGCCACAATTCAGTAGACATGCTGATCAAATTTAAAAATTCAATAGACAGGAAACAACAAACTCAGTACTGCAGAAGTCCATATAATTAATTTAAAAGATTGACCTGGGACATTTTCTCAGAAGTCAGAGGAAGAAGTTAATGACATGAAGTTGATGAGTGAAAAGATAAGAGACCTAGAGGACAAATCCAGGAAATCCAATATGTATAATAACTCTATAAAGAGAGAACAAGGCAAATCAAAGGACAGGAAAAAATAACAGTTTCATCAAGACAGGAAAGAACTGAACTTCAAATGGAAAGGGTCTTCTGGGAATAGGAGAAAAATAAATGAAATAGCAGTTTGTTGAGCCCTTAAAGATAATAAAACTGTACAGTTTTAAGTGACCAAGTTTGTTGTGATTGTTTACAGCAGCCATAGGAGACTAGTGAAGAAATAGAGGATAAAAGGGAGAAAACCACAGTCATGGTAGAATATTTAAAACATATCACAAGTTTTGAAAGATCATGTAACAAGGAAATGCAGGAAATAAATAATATGATAAATAGTTTATATGACAGAATATTAAATGGATGTTAAACGTAGCTATTCAGGCTCAGTGTGGATTGTACCCAAGAGGAGTTCCAAAATGAGCACACCATGTTTAGATAGAAGAAACTTGAAAAAAATGAATTGTATTACTTGTAGCCTCTCATCCACATATTTATTTTTTAAAAAGATAATTGTTGATGTTTTGCTTTTTGAACCCATCTGCTTTATCAGAGGAACAGATATGGGTGACATAAGGAGAAGAGAATTTCTGAATTTACTTTAAAGAGCCTTCTGGACAGGCAAGAAAACCTCAGCAGAAATACAGTATAGGAGGATCAGTCATAGTAGTTCAGTCACTCAGTTGTGTCCAACTCTTTGTGACCCAATGAACCGCAGCACACCAGGCCTCCCTGTCCATCACCAATTCCCGGAGTTCACCCAAACTCATGTCCATAGAGTCCGTGATGCCATCCAACTATCTCATCCTCTGTCATCCCCTTCTCCTCCTGCCCTCAATCTTTCCCAGCATCAGGGTCTTTTCAAATAAGTCAGTTCTTCACATCAGGTGGCCAAAGTATTGGAGTTTCAGTTTCAGCATCAGTCCTTCCAATGAATATTTAGGACTGATTTCCTTTAGGATGGACTGGTTGGATCCCCTTGCAGTCCAAGGGACTCTGAAAAGTCTTCTCCAACACCACAGTTCGAAAGCATCAATTCTTCGGCACTCAGCTTTCTTTATAGTCCAGTTCTCACATCCATACATGCCTACTGGAAAAACCATAGCCTTGGCTAGACGGACCTTTGTTGGCAAAGTAATGTCTCTGCTTTTTAATGTGCTGTCTAGGTTGGTCATAACTTTTCTTCCCAGGAGTAAGCGTCTTTTAATTTCATGGCTGCAGTCACCATCTGCTGTGATTTTGGAGCCCCCAAATAGTCTGTCACTGTTTCCTCCTATCCTAGGAGGACAGAAAATATATTAAGTGGACAAATGTGGAGAACCATTTACCAGCTTCACAGTTAGAGTATTACAAAAAAAAAAAAAAAAAGCCTGCTAGAGTCAGACTTAAGTACTTGTCACAGACAAAGGAAACCAATGACACACAGGTACTAGTCACGTGAAACCAAAGATCACTGCTCTTGTCCCCTACCCGCTTACTACCGGAGGAGCCAGATACAGCCTGAAAATGAGGAGAGAGGGCAAAAATGCCAGAAGGGATTTGTTATAAAAGAAAGAAAAATAGGCTTTGATAAAAAGGGGTAATCTGCGGAGAGAAGAAATAACTTTCCAGCTCATACTACACACCAATTTCCAAGAGAAATAAGATTTAAATATACACTATACAACATGCACTATAATACAGTCTCATTTCTGATTGAAATGTATGCATCTCACTGAAGGACAATTTGGCAACATCAGCGATTTCTCTTTTTAGAACTTATCCCACAGATATTCTCACTATGTGAAAAGACTATTCATCCATTGTTTACAATAAATGCTTAATAAAATTAATATGTCAGTAGAATACTGATTAAAATATAATTTCACACTAAATTGACAAACATTTTGGAGAATTCTTTGACAGCCTGGCACTGGGGAATGTTTTATACCTTGTTAGAATTTTAGAAACCACACATGAAACACTGATACTTAAATTATATACCATTTTTAAAAATCTGCATAGAAAGAAATTAAATCAAATGACAACATATTATTTTTAAAATCTGTGTGTTTTTTTTCTCAAGAGGATATTCTCCCTGATATATGAATACTAACCCTCCTCCTCAAATGGTTAATGGGCATAAACATATAATTCATTGAAAAGGAAATATGAATAGATATTAAATATATAGGAACATATCTTTTTTATTATTAAAAGGATGTACAAATTAAAATGCAGTTAGATAACATTTTTAACCTCCTGGTTTGAAAAAAATAAAATACATAGTGTTGGCAAGGCTATTGGGTAATACAGAGTCTCATTCATTTCTGATTGAAATTTATACAGCTCTTTGGAAGACAATTTGGCAATATCAGCAATTTGTCTTTCTGGAATTTATCCCACAGATATTCTCACTATGTGAAAAGATTTTATTTACCCGTTGTTTACAATAAGTGCTAAAAAAAAGAATATCAATAGAATACTGATTAAATTAATCATGGTAAATCCATAAATAAACCTGGATAAAAGGAAAGAGAAGCTTTTTAAATATTTATATAGTAAGATCTCTAAGAAATCCTAAGTAAAAGCAAACTGAAAAACAGTGTATTGAAGTTGTTTTTTTAGGAAAGAAGTTGTTTTGCTAGAAAAAGGGATAATTTATCTTAGTATTTGCTTTTAAATATGTGTTAGGATACACAATAATTATTAATAGTGGCTTCTCAAGGAGGAAGTGAATTGTGAACCAGATGGGAAGGAGGAAGATGTTTCACTGTACAACTTGTTCCATATATAAATTTTAATATTTGAACCCATGTAAAAGATATTTATTCCAAAAAAAAATTTATTTATTTATTATTTTTTATTTTTTTAAATTTTATTTTATTTTTAAACTTTACATAATTGTGTTAGTTTTGCCAAATATCAAAATGAATCCGCCACAGGTATACATGAAGGTTAAAATATACATTACTAAAAGGATAGTAAAATCCTTTGAGAAGAGTAGATGGTGATATGATAGAGTTAAATAATTTAGAAAATGAGAAATTAAGAGAACTTAGAACTTAAAAGAACAATAAATTAGACAAAACTCTGCCAATATTGACCTAGGACAAAGAACCAAAGATGAAGCACATGGGATTATGAGTAAGAAAAATATATAAAACATATACAAAGGAGTTTGTAAACATAAAAAGCAATTACATGACAGTGAATGTGAATTCTTCTTTCTAGCAATGAAATTTTTCTAGGAAAATAAAAATGACTGAGGAAGACCCCAGAATGCAGAATTCTGGATTACAGAAGAAATTGAAATTTCTAAGAATTACCTTCATGGAATAGTGCCTGAATGGACATCCCTGGAGAAGTTCTTCCCAGTCTTTAAGAAACAGATAATTCCAGTGGCATTGTAACAGTCTCACAGCAGAAAGCAAAGAGACATTTCATGTTTTATTTCATTGAGCTACTACCATATCATGATAATACACCTTACTAGTAAACAAGTTGGGTCCTTATTCGTGGTAAACATGTTAGTCCCTATGCAATACTTTTATCAGTTGTATTCTCAGGTTGAATAAACATCTATACATTTTCCTACCATTGTGGCTCCCTTCACAAGCATTTTGTTTATGATAGCATCTTCAGTAGAAACTTCTGTTTACAGAAGTTAACTGCACTAGAAAATATATTACAAGAGGAATTCTAAGAAGCACAAGCATTCTTCATGCCTTGTAAAATTGTTTCCATTAAAATGATTATTTTCTGAGCACACAAGTTGAAGGGTTATCCTCTGTTTTCCCCCATAAAACTCTTCGATTTCATTTGGGAGCTAGTGTTTTCTCTTTTAATTATAAAGTGAAAGAATTAAGACATATGTGCTTTTAATTAATCCAAAGAAAAAAGGGCTGCAAAATAAAGTTGACTGATAGGTATATTAGTACATTTTAGGGCTTACCCTAAAAAAGTGATTCCAAATATATATGGCATAAGTATAAACTCAGAAATATCATTCATTCCATTAAAAAATAATACCATAAGGAAAATAGTATCTGTTCTTTCTTACTAAGAATAGACGAAGGGGAAATAAGGTACTGTAAGAGCATGTTTATATGCATTGGATGTACTTAAAATTAAACAGTTATGCAAATTAAGCTGTATATATATATATATATATTTCTAAATTATGCAATATTCTGAAAAATTATTTCTTGGTGTTGAATAAATGTACAGGATACATACAGAAATAGAAAACAGTCCTGTCCATAACTAGTTTGAGCTTTGCTATTTGGCAGTATCTGATTTGTAATACGGAGGATGATTGTAGATCTTTCTTTGGCTCAGGGGTGTATAAATCTGCATACCCTCCACTTACTCTTTCTTTGGAATTTTCCTGGGTTTTTAAAATACTTTTTTTTTTTAAAGAGTTTTTGAATCACAGCAATATTGAGGAGGAAGTTACAGAGATTTCTCATATACTCCCTGCCCCAACATATGCACAGACTCCCCTATTATCAACATCCTCCACCAGAGTGGGACACTTGCTTTAACTGATTAATCTACACTGACACATCATTATTCCCCACAATCCACAGTTTACCTTAGAGTTCAGTTTTGATTGTATATGTGTAAAGGGTTTGGGCAAATGTAAAATTTTATATGTATATATATATATATCTCCATCATAATATCATAAAGAGTATCTCTATGGCCCTAAAAATCCTTCTTAAAATCATACCAAATCCTGCAGTGCTATCCAGTATTTTATTAACTCTGTGATGTTCAAGAACCTAATGATCTGATGTATTCGTATATACACTTTATATTTTGACACATGCATAAGATTATTTTGTACAGTCTTACTATGCTGTCTAAATATTTAGTATTTGTTATACTTGTGTCCTAAAAATACTGTGGTGGAAATTTACTGAGGGTGGTATCCTATGTAAATTTTATTTTATATACATTGCATTACCTAACATTACTAGTTCTGTAAGTGTGGTTTCTGAAACCATGGCAGTGTCATCATGTAGGGTTTTGAACTAAACTGTGTTCCCCCAAATTCATGTCTTGAAGCCCTAACACCCATTCTGACTCTGTTTGGAGATAGGACCATTAGAGTGGTACTCAAATTGGGTCATAAGGTTGGGGCCCTAATCTGATATAACTGGTATCCTTATAAGAAGAGGAACCAACAGCAGAGGTCTCTCTCTGAATGTGCCCAAAGTAGTAGTCATACGAGCACATAGTGAGATGGTGGCCACCTACAAGCCAAGAAAAGAGGCTGCAGAATGAAACCTACCTTATTGGCACCTTGATTTGGATTCCTTAGGCTCCAGAACTGTGAGATGTAAGTTTCTGTTGTTTAATCCACTCAGTCAAGTGGTATTTTGTAATGGCAACCCAAATAGATGGGTATACCAGGAAGCTTGTTAGAAATGCAAGTTTTGCAGGCTCACTCTGGAACTGAAACTCTGGGGTTGAAGATCAGGGGTCTGTGTCGTAACAAGCTCTCCAGGGGTTTCTGATGCAAACAGAAATTTGAGAACCACTGACTTAACACATTGCTAGTATGTGTATGTTACTATACACTGAGGGATTTGAAGGATGCATCCGATACTTTGATTAGAAATGTGTCCCCTATATAGGCTTGAATTGTTATGAGTTTGATATTATACATTCTTAAGCCAATTTCACTAGGCAAGCCCATTGAAAGTGAAAGTTGCTCAGTCATGTCTGACTCTTTGCGACCCCATGGACTATACAGTCCATGGAATTCTCCAAGCCAGAATACTAGAGTGGGTAGCTTTTCCCTTCTCCAGGGGATCTTCCCAACCCAGGGATCGAACCCAGGTCTCCTGCATTGCAGCTGAATTCTTTACCAGCTGAGACTCTAGGGAAGCCCAAGAATACTGGAGTGGGTAGCTCATCCCTTCTCCAGTGGGAACACTCCTGAATGTGATTATTAAATCCTCATTTGGACATGGAAAACGCTCTCTCCTTCCAACTGGGCTTCATGTTTTCACTTCTCATTTATCCCTCTCATTGTTGTTATTCATTTCTTCTCTGCATTTCTGTAGTGTGGAAATGGCTGCAAGAGATTAGGATAATTCATTTCCCAAATAAATAGCTTCTGGCTTTAGTCTTCACATCCAATATTTAAAAAGCTTGAAGACTTTTTAAAGAGTCCATGAAAGTCTGAAGAAAAGGTTTCAATGGAAATCTAAATGAGTTAGTGAGAAAATCTGCACCCTATTGATAGTGGCACTTTTGTTCTGAGGGTTTGGTAATATGAGAAATTGAAGAATGCCATTAGAGTTACTGACTTGAAACATATCCAGCATTACTTTGTAAAAGTGTTCTGTACTGTAGAAAGAATATATTTTTTCATCATCACTTTGCCATCTTCACTGCATAAATATGACTTTAAATGTTATAGAAAAGATGACGTATAAACATGTACCATTATATACACGTAAAAAAAAAAAAGAACTTGCCATTTGGCCTTCTTTAGCAATATCTTCTCCTAATTATGGAACACAAAAGTTGTATTTCCACAGTTCCTCATGGTGTGAAAGGAACTCATGTAAAATACAGTCCTCCCAAACATTTAAAGATTTATAATTAAGGAGCTGTCTGCTGAACAATTGAGTTTATTCATGATGCAAGTCATTCACCTTCAAATGCCTTTTACCATGACAGATTGAAAAAAAAGTAAAAATTAAGTATTCTCTGTAATTCAGATTATAAAATATACTAAATAATTGTACCAACTTGTACTTGGAAAGTCCATGAATACCTTAGTTTAAAAAAAATTGTGACAGTGTTCATGAAACCCCAAGTTTTCAAAAAGTGAAGGTTTCCTTTTATATCAATATTTTAAAATCCTCTTGAAACAGTTTCTAGTATAGTGTGACCTCAGTTCCAATTAAGATGAACTCATTAGATTTCAGTAGATCCTGACTTCCTATTGGCAGCACCCATGTCTTGTTTTTCTTTGTATTCCCCAACAGTTAGCATGGGGCTTGAAACATAGCGGTTTATAAATATAATTGAAGGGCTTTGATTTAATAGAGATACAAAGAAAGCTCAGTATAGAATCCCTGTAATTTGGTTGAGAAATGCTTATTTCCTAGACTTGCATAAACTAGCATTTCTTGAGCAAGTGCACATAATTAAATTGAAAGAATAAATTGCAAAGGGGGTTTCATTACCAAAAATCATGACATGGTTCATTGAATTTTCCAAACCGTCAATCCTGTGTTATCTTTCTCACTAGGGCTATCAATAGTAGATCAAAATTTCAAACCTATCTGCTAGTGTGTGTGTGTGTGTGTGTGTGTGTGTGTATGTAGAAGATGTGTATGTGTATGTGTGTGTGTGTGTGTATATATATATATATATATATATATATATATACATGTGTGTATATATATACACACATGTATATATATGTGTGTGTGTGTGTGTGTGTATGCCTTAAGTAGGCCATTGTGCTTAATTTAGAAGTGACTCAGACTATTCATCACTAATAATTATTTTGTCTTCTGAGTTGAAAGGTAGAAGTCAATTTGAATGATTCCACTCATGATTTTTTCTGTGGATTACAGTGCATTTGAAGCTGTTTTCTGGATTAAACATTTTTCTGACTGATAAATTGTTTTAAATGTGTTTGAGGGCACACTGCCTTTTCTGAGTTTGGATATGAACTTTTTCTCTTATCTAGAAGGGTTTTAATGCAGACCTCTTCAGTTTGCCTTTGCGTCTACTGGGGACTCATTTTGGCAAGACCATACTTGCTCTTTTGTGACTCTCAATCAAAGCTGTGGATTATTTTGTGAAAATTGAATTTTTAAATGTAAATAATTTCAGTTTGTATGGAAATACAAAAAACCTCGAATAGCCAAAGCAATCTTGAGAAAGAAGAATGGAACTGGAGGAATCAACCTGCCTGACTTTAGGCTCTACTACAAAGCCACAGTCATCAAGACAGTATGGTACTGGCACAAAGACAGAAATATAAATCAATGGAACAAAATAGAAAGCCCAGAGATAAATCCACACACCTATGGGCACCTTATCTTCGACAAAGGAGGAGAGAATATACAGTGGAAAAAAGACAATCTCTTTAACAAGTGGTGCTGGGAAATCTGGTCAACCACTTGTAAAAGAATGAAACTAGAACACTTTCTAACACCATACACAAAAATAAACTCAAAATGGATAAAGATCTAAATGTAAGACCAGAAACTATAAAACTCCTAGAAGAAAACTTAGGCAAAACACTCTCCGACATAAATCACAGCAGGATCCTCTACCCACCTCCCAGAATATTGGAAATAAAAGCAAAAATAAACAAATGGGACCTAATTAAACTTAAAAGCTTTTGCATAACAAAGGAAACTATAAATAAGGTGAAAAGACAGCCTTCAGAATGGGAGAAAATAATAGCAAACAAAGCAACTGACAAAGACTTATCTCAAAAATATACAAGCAACTCCTGCAGCTCAGTTCCAGAAAAACAAACGGCCCAATTAAAAAATGGGCCAAAGAACTAAACAGACACTTCTCCAAAGAAGACATACAGATGGCTAACAAACACATGAAAAGATGCTCAACATCACTCATTATCAGAGAAATGCAAATCAAAACCACAATGAGGTACCATTTCACGCCAGTCAGAATGGCTGCTATCCAAAAGTCTACAAGCAATAAATGCTGAAGAGGGTGTGGAGAAAAGGGAACCCTCTTACACCATTGGTGGGAATGCAAACTAGTACAGCCACTATGGAGAACAGTGTGGAGATTCCTTAAAAAACTGAAAATAGAACTGCCTTATGACCCAGCAATCCCACTGCTAGACATAGAAAAGAGACATGTGTACCCCAATGTTCACTGCAGCACTGTTTATAGTAGCTAGGACATGGAAGCAACCTAGATGTCCATCAGCAGACGAGTGGATAAGAAAGCTGTGGTACATATACACAATGGAATATTACTCAGCCATTAAAAAGAATACATTTGAATCAGTTCTAATGAGGTGGATGAAACTGGAGCCTATTATACAGAGTGAAGTAAGCCAGAAAGAAAAACACCAATACAGTATACTAACACATATATATGGAATTTAGAAAGATGTTGACAATAACCCTATATGTGAGACAGCAAAAGAGACACAGATGTATAGAACAGTCTTTTCAACTCTGTGGGAGAGGGTGAGGGTGGAATGATTTGGGAGAATGGCATTGAAACATGTATATTATCATATGTGAAACTAATCGCCAGTCCAGGTTCGATGCATGATACAGGGTGCTTGGGGCTGGTGCACTGGGATGACCCAGAGGGATGGGAAGGGAGGGAGGTAGGAGGGGGGTTCAGGATGGGGAACACCTGTACACCCGTGGCAGATTCATGTCAATGTATGGCAAAGCCACTACAATATTGTAATTAGCCTCCAATTAAAATAAATAAATTTATATTAAAAAAAAATGTCCTTCTTGTAAATGGTAACTTTAACTGTTAAAAATAGTTTAAAATTTTTCATTAAAAAAATTGACTCTTGATCAAAATTTTTACCATAAGTCATTTCTCTGTGAAACAAATTGGTTGAAAAAGAATCCCAAGACTGGGTGTGTGTTTATGTAGAGAGGCATTTTGAGTATAGAAACATTCAAGACTGTCTCTTTTACTGAGGTGTATTTTTACAAAAGAGGCAAAGGTGGTGCAAAATCAAAATGGAAGACTGAGTACGGAACAGAGACACAGGCAGGAGAGTTAAAACAGGCAGTTTGAAAACTGACAAAAATATGACCATCAAGTTCATTGCAATCCACTAGTCTAATTAGATGCTGTACTTCTAAAATCTTCCCTATTCTTTCCTTACCAGCCATCAAGACTCTCAGTAGAGTTATAAAACCATGAACCTCTGCCTATATAGCTTTTATAGTTGATATCATTATCTTCTCTCCTCTCCACCATTCTTCTATACGCCAAGATATCATAATATTTGGAAAAATAAAAATATCTTCATTGGAGAAGTTGGGAGATTCTTTCTCCAAAGTAACAGAGTTAATCTGGGAAAGAGGTTAAGAAAAGTCTAAAGGTATTAATAGATTAAAAGAAAAAACAAACCTATAATTTTCATGATACAATATTTGCTTACTGGATTTATGCCATAAAAAGTGTATGTGGGATCAAAGAGGGTGAATCTGAGTTCAGACAAGCTTGGGAAAAGCCACATTAAAGCAAATTGAAGATATTCCACGGCAACAGAGTTTGTCAGGGCTAAATTACACAGGTGAAGTGAAAGTGAAACGCGCTTAGTCCTGTCCAACTCTTTGCGACCCCATGGACTGTAGCCTGCCAGGCCCCTCTGTCCATGGAATTCTCCAGGCAAGAATATTGGAGTGGATTGCCATTCCCTTCTCCAGGGGATCTTCCCAAGCTAGGGATCAAACCTAGGCTTCCCACATTGCAGGCAAATTCTTTGCCAGCTGAGCCACCAGGGAAACCAGGAAAACTTTTGAAAAAGAGACAATCTTGAATATGTTTCTATACTCAAACTACCTCTCTACATAAACACACACTCATCCCTGGGACTCCCTTTTAACTGATTTGTTTCACAGAGAAACCTAAATTACATCGGTAGACCCCTCCTAATTAGACATGGAACACTGAGGATTAGGGGGCAAATATCCTTTTTGTCTATAAGCTTTTCTTTTCCCCTAGAGCATCTCGAAGTGGTAAAGAATCTGCCTCCAATGCAAAAAACCCTAGTTGGATTCCTGGGTAGGGAAGATCCACTGGTGAAGGGATAGGCTATGCACTCCAGTATTCTTGGGCTTCCCTGGTGGCTCAGATGGTAAAAAAAAATCCACCTGCAATGTGGAAGACCTGGGTTTGATCCCTGGGTTGGGAAGATCCACTGGAGGAGGGCATGGCAACCCACTCCAGTATTCTTGCCTGGAGAATCCCCATGGACAGAGGAGCCTGGTGGGCTACAGTGCATGGGGTTGCAAATAGTCGGACAGGACTGAATGACTAAGCATGGAACATGTTCAGTTCAGTTCAGTCACTCAGTCGTGTCCAACTTTTTGCGACCCCATGAATCGCAGCACGCCAGGCCTCCCTGTCCATCACCAACTCCTGGAGTTCACTCAGACTCAGGTCCATCGAGTCAGTGATGCCATCCAGCCATCTCATCCTCTGTCGTCCCCTTCTCCTCCTGCCCCCAATCCCTCCCAGCATCAGAGTCTTTTCCAATGAGTCAACTCTTCGCATGACGTGGCCAAAGTAGTGGAGTTTCAGCTTCAGTATCATTCCTTCCAAAGAAATCCCAGGGCTGATCTCCTTTAGAATGGACTGGTTGGATCTCCTTGCAGTCCAAGGGACCCTCAAGAGTCTTCTCCAACACCACAGTTCAAAAGCATCAATTCTTCAGTGCTCAGCCTTCTTCACAGTCCAACTCTCACATCCATACAAGACCACAGGAAAAACCATAGCCTTGACTAGACGGACCTTTGTTGGCCAAGTAACGTCTCTGCTTTTGAATATGCTATCTAGGTTGGCCATAACTTTCTTTCCAAGGAGTAAGCGTCTTTTAATTTCATGGCTGCAGTCACCATCTGCAGTGATTTTGGAGCCCAAAAAAATAAAGTCTGACACTGTTTCCACTGTTTCTCCATCTATTTCCCATGAAGTGATGGGACCGGATGCCATGATCTTTGTTTTCTGAACATTGAGCTTTAAGCCAACATGTTAATCATTGCTAAGTTGCTAAGTCACTTCAGTCGTGTCAGACTCTGTGCGACCCCATAGAGGGCAGCCCACCAGGCTCTGTTGTCCCTGGGATTCTCCAGGCAAGAACACTGGAATGGGTTGCCATTTCCTTCTCCAATGCATGAAAGGGAAAAGTGAAAGTGAAGTCGCTCTGTCATGTCTGACTCTTCGCAATCCCATGAACTGAAGCCTACCAGGCTCCTCCTTCCATGGGATTTTCCAACCCACTGGAGTGGGTTGCCATTGCCTTCTCCATATTAATCATAGTTATTTTAAAATCTGTCTCTGCTAAAACCAATATTGGTTTTATCTCTTTCACCTGTATATGATTTTTTCTCTTGGCGTTTGGTAATTTTTGTCTTATTTTTTAAAATGAATGATAATTTACGGTGAAATGGCAGCCTCTCAATGAATTAAATTTTTTCCACTGTGCAATTAGAATCAAAGCAATCATCTCAGTTTCATCATAAATTGATATGACTCAAGGCTGTGTTTTAAGCTTTGGAAAAATCTGATTTACATTTGTTTGCCTTATTCCTACAACATGACACTTCAGAGACCCTGGAGTCTAATACTTGTCTCCCTAGCACTGTGGTACTGCCCAGATATCTGCTTGGCATCATAACCTCTTGCTGCTGCTGCTAAGTCGCTTCAGTCGTGTCTGACTCTGTGCAACCCCATAGACGGCAGCCCACTAGGCTCCTCTGTCCCTGGGATTCTCTAGCCAAGAATACTGGAGTGGGTTTCCATTTCCTTCTTTAATGCATGAAAGTGAAAAGTGAAAGTGAAGTCGCTCAGTCATGCCCGACTCAGTGACCCCATGGACTGGAGCCTACCAGGCTCCTCCATCCATGGGATTTTCCAGGCAAGAGTACTGGAGTGGGGTGCCGTTGCCTTCTCCACATAACCTCTTAGCCTCTGCTTATTTTAGTTATTTTTGGCATCTCACTCCATTCATTTCTCAAGGAAAAGTTGAGTGCATATCACCAACCCTGTAGATCTGAGTTCTTTGATATTCCCAATTCCAGAGTTTTGGCACCTGAAGTATTGATGGTCCTTATAGCTCTGAACTCCAATATTTTCCTCTACATCCTGGTGAGAGTGCTGCAAACTGCCACTGTATTTGTTTAGGCTTCAAGACCCAAGGAAGATAAGACCCAAGACTTCAAGATCCAAAGGTCTTTAGAGGGAAAATGTTGGCAAATGCATGTCCAGTCTCATTTCATGTCCCTGTTTCCTGGGTCTTGATTCCTCTTATGGTTACTTTTTGTTATTTTCATAAAATTGTTTTCTATATTTTATTTCACCTGTCCAGTTTGTATGAAGGTTAGTCTGATATAAGCTATTTTTCATAGCCAGTAGGAGAAATATTTGTTTCTAGAATATTTAAAAGTCCTAAATATTATGAAATTAATATATTTTCTTTAAATCCTTAATACTAGATTTTTCTTTCCAAAGATTGTGGTCTTGAAAAAATTTTTTCTGGGTTATTAACTATGTATTGAGTTGCTCACTAGGCCTTTCTTCTAGATTAAAAAAATACTATAAAACTCATTGATCATATTCTGAATCCAGATATAATTGCTTGGTATACTTTCCACTTTAAATTATATATAGAAAATGAATAAGATTTAAGTTATATTCAACATTTCTGGGAGGTAATCCAGTGTCCTCAAAATGCATTATGAATTTGAGCATGTAAATAAAATTCTTATCAACTCTTTAAAATGGAATCAAATGCATAAAATTTCTTTGGAAGAATACAGTAATAACAGGCAATTGCAATGACTTCTGGGAAGGGAGGCTGGGGCACTGAGGGCCAGTTGAGGGAAGGTATCTTAATTAAGGAGAATTTTCAACAGCATGTGTCAACTAAAAAAAAAAAAATGAATCAAGTGAGAGCTAAGTTTTATTTGGGGCAAAATGAAGGCTATAACCTGTGAGGTAGCATTGCAGATAGCTCTGAGAAACTGCTCCAAAGAAGTGGGGGACGAGGTCAGTGTCAGGGAAGGGGGATACTTGAAGTGGAGCCTAGATTTTGGCAGAAGATTGCTGCTAGTCACAGGGAGCAGATGTCTCCATTAATGATTTTAGTGCTTTTCTAGATATGAGGAGATGCAAGAATTGGCTTCATAAAATCTTCTGAAAATAACAATCTGAAGACCTGTTCATTGGTTTTTCCCAGAGCACAGAGGGTCTCATTCTTGATTTCCACTCTTCACCCCTTTCAGGGAGTGTTGAAGGTCAGCAGCTGCAGCAGTTCGTGATTTAATCCTTCTAAAAATACATGGCAAGTGCCAGTTTTTAGTTAGCAATGTAACAGAAGCTGAGTATGATGTCCTAGCCAAATCTGAAATAAGTGTGTGGGTTTGTTTCTTCCTTTCCACAAAACAGTGGATCAATAAATGGGCAAGTAAAAGCCAATGCTCAAGGAACTGAGATGCTTTTTCCTCGATGTTCTGCATCTCTTAAAATGTAGATCTAGTCTTTTTCATGACAAAAATGGCTACTCCATCCACCTCCAAGAATTCAGTTTTCATTCTAGGCTTTAAAAATAAAAGGGAATTTTAGGGCAAATTTGCCTGCTATCTGAAACTCTTTCCTTTTTATCAGGAAAGTAATTTCCTGGAATTCCACCCAGCAACTTATGTTTTTGTCTTATTGAGGGGAGGTTAGTCACAAGGCCCCATTTAGCTGCAAAGGCCCCGGGGGAAGTATGCATTCTTAAAGTGCCCATGAGTATCCTGAATAAAAGTTTGTCTTCACAAGAAAAGCATGAGAGTCAGTATAATATTATAAATAACTAATATTGTCTATTTTTTCCCAATATATACTTATATAATGTTTGATTTTTTAAAGTGTCATCACTTAAAGCCATTTAAAATATACATTTAAAGCATAGATGTAAACAATAAAAAAAATTACTGCAGATATTCTGTATGCATGTGTATTAAAAGTCTTAGTTTTACAAATGTACATGAAGCATATTTCTGTACACATGTGCCTTTTTTCAGATTTACAAATAACAAATATTTTAATATATTTATATAGTACTTTTAACTCTAAATTTTGGAAAAAAGCTAAATAAACCCAGCATATGTAACACTCACTGAAGAGCTAGTTGAGGCACTTGAGTACAGTGTTACAGATAGTGTTCTAAAAAGCCCCAAGTTTCTAGCAAAATCACTCAAATTTTGCAATATAGCAAGTTGTTACAGTGACATATACCCAAATACATTTTAAAATTGAGGAATGTGGTAATATTTTTCCATTGGCCTTGTGGCAGCATCCTTTTTCCTTCTCATCAAATATCTACCCATCTTTTAAAAAATGTTGTGGTAACTGCCTGAGCTGACATTAACAGACGATTTTAAGGACAAGAGAGAAAAGTGAGTCCAGACAAGAATGTATATTTTATGTGTTATGGCAGCTTCCAACTGTAATGGAGATAAAGGGCATCTATGAAAACCCCACAGCTAACATCATACTTAATTGTGAAAGACGGAATGCCCTCTTCCTAAGATCGGATACAAAACAAAGATGTTTGCTCTCATCATTTCTGTTCAACTTTGCACTGGGGGTTCTAGCTAATGCAACAAGGTGAAACAAAACACAGCAAAGTAAATTCAGATTGGAAAGGAACTAAAACTGTAAAGCTGTGTTGATTCACAAGTCTATATAGAAAATATTCTCTCTAGAGAATCCAAAGGAATCAACAACATCAATAAAAAACTTTAGAACTAAGAATAAGAATATAAGGGTAAAATAAAACACGAAGTGTATTTCTATATCCTAAAACAACTCAAAAATGAAATTAAGAAAATTATTCATTCACAGTATCCTCAAAATGAATAAAATACATAGAAATAAATTTTAACAAAGTAAGTGCAAGACTTGTAGACTGAAAACCATAAAACATGGCCGAGAGAATTAAAAAATATCTAAATAAATCAAAGGGCTTCCCCATTGGCTCAGTGGTAAAGAATCTGCCTGCCAGTGTAGTAGATGCCAGAGATATGAGTTCAATCCCTGGGTCAGGAATATCCCATGGACAGAGGACCCTGGCTGGCTACAGTCCATGGGTTCACAAAGAGTCAGACATGACTGAGCATGCACACACAAATAAATTCAAAGTTCACATTCAAGGCTGAGAATACTCACTACAATAAAGGTGGTAATTCTCCACAAATTGATCTGCAAATTCAATGGGATCCTTGTGAGTATCCTAGCTGGAATCATTATAGAACTTGACAAATGGATCCTAAGATTCATCTGGAAATGTGAGGGATCTCAAATAGCCAAGGCAATATTGAAGAAGAACAAAGTTGGAGGACTCAGACATCTCTATTTCAAAACTTATTCCAAAGCTACAGTAATCACAACTGCGGTGCTGGCGTAAGGATAGACTATTGGAATCTATAACTGAGAATTCAGAAATAAACTGTTACATTATGGTCAGTTTATTTTTTTAATTGAAGTATAGTTGATTTACAGTGTTGTACTGATCTCTGCTATAGAGCACAGTGACTCAGTCTTACACATATATACATTTTTTAATATATTCTTTTCCATTATGATTTATCCCAGGATACTGAGTATAATTCTCTGTGCTGTACAGTAGGACCTTGGTGTTTATCCATTCTAAATGTAATAGTTTGCATCTACCAATCTTCCATTCTTCTCCCTCTCCCTCTCCCCCTCCCACTTGGCAACAAGTCTGATCTCTGTTTCTGTTTTGTAGATAGGTTAATTTGTGTCATATGTTAGATTGCACATATAAGAAATAGCATGTGGTATATGTCTTTTTCTTTCTGACTTAATTCACTTAGATGAAGATCTCTGCTTGCGTTCACGTTGTGGCAAATGTCATTATTTCATTCTTTTTATGGCTGAGCAGTATTCTGTTGCATACATATGCCACGTCTTATTTATCCATCCCTCTGCCATTGGACATTTAGGTTGTTTCCATGTTTTGGCAATTGTGAACAGTGCTGCTGTGAACATGGGGGTGCATATATCTTTTTTTTTTCTTTTAAATTTTATTTTATTTTTAAACTTTACATAATTGTATTAGTTTTGCCAAATATCAAAATGAATCCGCCACAGGCATACATGTGTTCCCCATCCTGAACCCTCCTCCCTCCTCCCTCCCCACACCATCCCTCTGGGTCGTCCCAGTGCACTAGCCCCAAGCATCCAGTATCGCGCATCGAACCTGGACTGGCAACTCGTTTCTTACATGATATTCTACATGTTTCAATGTCACTCTCCCAAATCTTCCCACCCTCTCCCTCTCCCACAGAGTCCATAAGACTGTTCTATACATCAGTGTCTCTTTTGCTATCTCGTACACCAGGTTATCTTTTTGAATTATCATTTTGTCTGGCTATATGCCCAAGAGTAGGATTGCTATTAACAGATCACATGGTAGTTCTATTTTTAGTTTTCTGAGAACCTTCCATACTACTTTATATAGTGGCTATACCAAGTTACATTCCCACCAGCAGAGTAGGAGGGTTCCCTTTCTCTATGCCCTCTCCAGAATGTTATAGACTTGTTAATGAAGGCCATTCTGACCACTGTGAAGTGGTGCCTTATTGTAGTTATGATTTGCATTTTTCTAATAATTAGTGATGTTGAGCATTTTTTAATGTGCCTACTGGTATATCCAGTTGGTTTTTGACAAAGAAAAAAGGAAATGAAAGTGTTTGTCACTCAGTCGTGACTGACTCTTTGTGACCCCATGGACTGTACCCCACTGGATTCCTCTGTCCATGGAATTCTCCAGGCAAGAATACTGGAGTGGGTAGCCAGCCATTCCCTTCTCCAGGGGATCTTCCCAACCCAGGGATTGAACCTGAGTCTCCTGCATTGCAGGCAGATTCTTTACTATCTGAGCCACCAGGGAAGCCCTTTTTGACAAGATATCAAGATAATCACTGCAGAAAGAAAAATATTTTCAACAAAGGGGCTGGTAAAATGGAATATACACATGACAAAAATGAACGTAACCTTCACACCGGGCATAAAAATTCATGCAAGATGAAACATAGATCTAAATTTCAGAGCTAAAATTATTAAACTTCTAGAAGAAAACAAAAAAAAAATTTGAGCTTGAATTAGGTAAGTTAAAAAAAAAAAAAAAGTTTGATCCAAAAAAGAAGAAAATTCAAAAACTGGACTTTGTAAAGCTTAGGACTTTTGTGCTTCAAAAGAGACCATTGAGAAAATGAAAAGATAAGTGAAAGGCTGGAAAAAAATATTTGCAAATCATATATCTGATAAAAGACTTATATCCAGATATCTACTCTAACAACTCAGTACTAAGACAAAGACCTACTTTTTAAATGGGCAAACAAATCTGTAGACATTTTACCAAAACATATAAAGAGGCTGATGAAAAGATGCTTATCATTGTTACTCATTAGGGGAATAAAAATTAAAAGCACAATGAAATATCACTTCACACCTTCCAGAATGTACACAGTGCAAAAGCCAAAAAATACTAAGTATTTACAAGGACAGACAGAAATGAGCCCTCAAGCTTGGGTGGTTTCCACTTTTTAGAAAGCAGTTTCTTAAAAAGTTAAATTTGCCATAATCACAGCAGTGGCACTCCTAAGGATCTGCCCGAGGGAGATGAAAAATGTCTGCTCAAAGGTATGGTAGTAGGTGCTCAAAGCATTATTCAGAATAGAAACACCAGGAAATAATTCAAGTATCTGTTGACTAATGACTGGACAAAAAAAAAAAAAGTGTAGTATATTCATGTAATGGAATAGTACTCAACAATGAAAAGGAAGAACTGGTACATGCAACATGAATAAGCCTCAGACACAGCACACTAAGTGAAAGAAGGCAGAACACTACATATTGTATAATTCAATTCATATAAAATGTTTAAGAAACAAATTTATTCAGACAGAAAACAGGTCAGTAGTTACCTAACACTGGGGGTGGGAGTAGGGAGTACCTGCAAGTGGAAATGAAGGAAACTTTGAGAATGATTCAAACTTCTAAAATTGGATGTGGAGATGGTTGTAGAGCAATGTCAGTTTACTAAAATTACTGAATCATGTACATTAAATGGATGAATATTATAGTATGTAAGCTATAACTCCTTAAAGCTCTTAAAACATAATGAAGACCATTTTTGGAAGCTGTATATTAAGTGGCCATGGATCTTTCTGTGACCTTAAGATCATTAGTCTGCACAGCTATAAACAAAGGCCAAAACACTTTAGGATTTCATCAGAGTAGTTTGAAGGTTTTTAGTTGTTCATATTTGTATAGAATTTATATTCCTGAATGGCAAGTCCTATTAAGGGATGAAAATCATAGCCTGTATTATATCCTCAATCACTTTGGGATATAAAATCTTTTATCCATTTAATGTTCTTTCTGTAAGCCCTTGTCTGGAGAGTTCTCACAACTTTTGTGAGAACTGGAACTAATGAATAGAGTTACATCTTATTCTTGCTCCTTTAAGAGATAACACCTTCTCTGAGGAAGAACAAATTGCATTACAAATGTTCTCATTAATTCCTACAACAGACTTGTTCAGAGAAAAAAATAAAAAATATGTCCTTTAAAACAGACACACAGCTATTTCAAAATCTTGCTTGATTCTTAGATTTCAGGAGTTCAGTTAATACTGATAGCAACAATGAAATTACAAGAAATCACTTGACAATTTTACTTCGGCAAATGTTACATTAGCATCAAAGTGATTGATGCTTTTGAACTGTGGTGTTGGAGAGGACTCTTAAAAGTCTCTTGGACTGCATGGAGATCCAACAAGTCCATCCTAAAGGAAATCAGTCCTTAATATTCATTGGAAGGACTGATGCTGAAGCTGAAACTCCAACACTTTGGCTACCTGAGGTGAAGAACTGACTCATTTGAAAAGACCCTGATGCTGGGAAAGACTAAAGGCAGAAGAAGGGAATGACAGGGGATGAGATGGTTGGATGGCATCACCGACTCAATGGACATGAGTTTGAGTAAATTTCTGGAGCTAGTGATGGACAGGGAGGCTTGGCATGCTGCAGTCCATGGGGTCACAAGGAGTTGGACATGACTGAGCGACTGAACTGAACTGATGGCAGTTCTGTGTTTAATTTTTTTGAGGAATCTCCATACTGATCACCATATTTACATTCTGCACCAATTTACATTCCCACCAACAGTGTAGGAGGGTTCCCTTTTCTGTATACCCTCTCTAGCATTTGTTATTTGTAGACTGTTTAATGATGGGCATTCTGACTGCTGTGAGATGGTACCTCATTATAGTTTTGATTTGCATGATGATTTTAGTTTAGCAAGTGTTACATTAGAGAAACTTTATAATGATGCATTTATACTATTCATAAAGTATGTAAAATTTACTCTAAAGTTTAAAAATAGACTTAAAATGTGCATATGAAGGAAAACTGCAATTAGAAATGCTTAGTATGGGTGGCCATGGTGCTCTTTCTTTGGAGGAAAAAAATGTCACCTCCTTTTTCTTCTCTTCAAAAATTAGTTTTTATTCACAATGATTTTTGTCTATGTTTAGAAAAAATTGATCTGAAAGTATCAACAATATCAGAAAGAAGATAAATATGTTAAACAGAGAAAAACAGACTGAATGGAATCCTCTATCACACTGTTGGCTATCTGATTGTTATTTAGTTGCTAAGTCACGTCCAACTCTTTTGCCACCCCGTGGACTGTAACCCACCAAGCTCCTCTTTACAAGAGATTTCCCAGGCAAGAATACTAGAGTGGGTTGCCATTTCCTCCTCCAGTGGATCTTTCCAACTCAGAGATTGAATCCACATCTCCTGCATTGGCAGGCAGATTCTTTACTGCTGAACCACCTGAAAAGCCCCACTGGCTATCTGATACTCTCCTACAAAAATTTTCCGTCATTTTATAAAAGGCTGTATATGGTTAAAATTAGATTTTCCCTATAAGCTTTAAATCATCATAGATCTTCCCTGAAGGAAAGTTACATGGCTCAAAATAGCCTGGAGTTAAAACTCCCCTCCAGGTCCTCCCCACCATTCTATGAAAACAAAGAACTCTCTCACCTGAAGGAAAAAAAAGTGGACATTAAGGTTGATAATGCCCAGCTCCTAGCCGGTCCAGTCTCTGGCCAATCTCCGGAATTCCTTGCCCCAGCCATTTAAGAGATAACTACTCCGAACAACCTTGGAGAAAAACAGGCCCCCTTAAGACAGTAGATTTCCACATATATGCCTATATATACTTACTCTTTTCTTGGGTTAGGGCAGCAGCTCAATAATCTAACTGCTGCCCCTTCTCGTCTCATTAAAGGTGATCTGTTCCTGTAAAGTGCCGGTCTTGTTCTTTTTCTGAACCTCGCCTTCTCTAACTCCCTTACCCTACATTCCCTATATATCATTTTCCCCTCCTATCTCTGGACATGCACAGCTTTACCTGGGCCTTTGCTGGAACCTGGTTGCATCATTAATTGTACTAGTCTATTCTGTTAACACTCATCCCAAAGGACATGCTGAATCTGAGTCATTCCCCCCGCTCCTGTCACTATTCCTAACTATCACAGTCAGTTCTCGGTAAATGTCAACTAAGTTCTCTGTACAGCTTACCTCATCCCTTTTAATAATGTTACAGTGTCCCATCTTTGGCATTGCCTACTGCTGAGTTAATCAAGGTTAAACTAGGAGCTTTCCCCAAATGTTATTTGAAAGCTGAAATGTCATACAAGTTGAACAACCCTACTGCTTAAAATATTTTTGTCCTTCATTTATTGAAAAATTGAGATGTAATTGACATATAATGTTGTCTTAGTTTAGTTTTGGGTTTTCAACATAATGATTCAATATTTGTATCTGTTGTGAAATGATCACCACACCATCACCCTCCATCTAATTTAATCACCCTCCATCACCTTAGAGAGTTACAAAACATTTTTTTTTTCTTGTGGTGAGAACTTTTAAGATTTACTCTGTTAAGAACTTTCAAATATGCAACACAGTATTATTAATTATAGTCACCATGCTGTACATTACATTCCTGTGCCTGACTTATTTTATAACTGGAAGCTTGTACCTTTGGGCCCCTTTCACTCATTTCTCTTGCTCCCTACCCCCTGCCTCTGGCAACCACCCATATTTTCTCTCTGTATATATGAGTGTTTTGTTTGGCTTTAGATTCCATATGTAAGTGAGGTCATATGGTGTTTATCTTTCTCCATATAACTTACTTCACCGAGTATAATGTTCTTGAGGTTCATCTATGTTGTCACAAATGGCAAGATTTCATTCATTTTTAAAATGGCTTAATAATATTTCATTGTGTGTGCATACACACATATATATATATATACACACATATATTACACACACATGTATACATATACTACATTTTCTTTATTCATTCATCCATCAAGGGACACAGGTTGTTTCCATGACTACAGTATTGTAAATAATACTGTAATGTATATGTAGGAACATATATCTTTTCAAGGTAGTATTTTCATTTTCTTCTGATAAATATCTACAAGTGGGACTGCTAGATCATATGGTAGTTCTGTTTTTAATTTTTTGAGGAAACTCTATACTATTTTCCATAATGGTCATACCAGTTTACATTCTCAACAGTGCTTGAGGATTTCCCTTTCTCTACCTCCTTGCCAACATTTGTTATTTCTTGTCTTTTTTTATAATAGCCATTCTCACAGGTTTGAGGTGAAATCTCACTGTGTTTCTTCTTTTGGAGTGAGCTGTTCAATGAATATTTATTTTGGTTCACACCGATTTGAAGATTGTTAGTTATCTGTGATGGTTGGGCTAGATCACTCCTGTGGCTCTTCTAAGATCTACATCTTTCAGCATTTGAAATCTAAAAATATTTTTTCTTAAGGACTTTTTTTCTTTGTAAAAAAAAAAAAATACATTGTCAGTAGCCAGAATTACCCTCTTACCAGTCTGAAATCATTGGAAGTTACTGGTAAAATTCTTCAGAATCACAGTTTTGAAGATCTTTAAGGTTAGGAGACTCAATTTCAATTTCTGAAAGAGGAAAGGAGGTGTGTGGGGTATTGGGTGTGGGGAAGCCTATCTTACCCAGTGTCTTTCTTGGTCAGTAGCAACATCCAGCATTTAACCTTTTTATATTTATAATTCCTTTTTCATATGAGCCTTTTAAGTTTCTGATCTGTGCAACTTACTTCTGCATCTCTTGCAGCTTGAACAGTAGCAAGGTACATAGTGGGTGCTCAGTATACGAACATAATCCAACCAGTGTTCTAGATGTCACAGATCATGCCTATCTTGTTGTGGTTTTGACTTGCATTTCCCTGATGAGTAGTGATGTCGAGCATCTTTTCACATACCAGTTGGCCATCTGTATGTCTTCTTTGGAAAAATATTTAGATCTTTTGCTGATTTTTTAAATTGGACTTTTTGGATTTTTTGTTTGGTTTTGGGTTTTTTGGTTTTGTTTGTTTGTTTGTTTGTTTTTGCTATTGAGTTGTATGAGTTCTTTACAAATTTAGAATATTAACCCCTTATCTGTTTTATGACTTGCAAATACTATCTCCCATTCAGTAGGTTGCTTTTTCATTTTGTTGATGTTTTTTTAATCTTAAAATATCCATAATTTCAGAAGGAATGCTGAATAGAGAAAGTCAGACTGAATAGAATCCTCTATCATACTCATAGCTATCTAAATACTCTCCTACAAATCCAGATTTTCTGGTATTTTATAAAAGTTACACTGGTTAAAACTACATTTTTCCTATAAGTTTTAAATCATCATTAAGAATAGACCCTTACTACATGTCAATTTTAGTTTGTAGAGTTTTATCTTTAGTTGGGTTTATAGGATATGAAAATACTACTCTAATTTGAATGTATAATCAGTTCAGTATCCTTTATTTGACTTACAGGAGGTTTATTAGAGATGAAAGAAACATGTGGTAAGTGCAAAACATGTATTCATTCAAAAAACATCCATTTAGTGTCTACAGTGGATTAGATAAAAAGGCAGGGTAAATAAGAAAGAGGTTTTGATGGGGGGGAATGTCACTATTTTATATATGGTATAAGGAAGTATCTTTCTAAAGTGGTAAAGTTGGGGTATAGAAATTGAGAGAGCACAAGCTATGTAGATATTCTGAGGAAGAGAATTCTAGGAGTGGGAACAACATGGGGCAAATATCTGAGATGGAAATGTGCTTGTAATATTTACCTCGAGCAAGCCATTGTAGTAGGAGCAAGTTAAGCTGGGGGAGAGGAGAGTAGATGAATGTGGATAAGGAAAAGCATAAGGGAAAAGGAAAAAATCATAGGTGGTTTTTAATGCTTTCTTCCCAAGTCCTCCTGCCCTTTTGTTTTTGAGACTCATAATCAGTGTATTTTTTTTTCTTAATTTCTGACAACTGGGTGCCTGAGTGACTCATCACTAACATGACTTATGTACATATTAACAGCACATGGTCCAAGCTAACAGTTTGGGCTGCCTAACTGGCTGGCATCTCATTCTCAGTTGTTGGCCAATGGGAAAGCGAAAGTGAAGTCGCTCAGTCGTGTCTGACTCTTTGCGACCCCATGGACTGTAGCCTATCAGGCTCCTCCGTCCATGGGATTTTCCAGGCAAGAGTGCAACAATTCAGATGCTACAACTGGGTTTCCAGTGTAATCTGATAAGATACCTCAACACACAATCTCTCTTGAAATATCTAAGGAAATAAACAAACTCAACCTTAAAAAGACATGATAGCATCACAGATAAGGTGAGGATATGAAAGGCAAAAATGCATTAAGGAGATAATTGTGTCTAGCCTTTTGCAGTGGGGGAACATTTCTTAGAGTAGAACTTCTCGACAAAGTGGGAGAAAACGTGATGTTTCATGAAACAGGGGAGTTGTTAAGGAAAAGTGAAGGTCTTATCTTGGAATGTTAACAGTTTATTGGTCCTTTGAAAGTAGCCATTTCTGGGGTTCCCAGAAGGATGGGTTTTTAAAGCATTGTTTTCTGGGAGAACAGAAGTCAGGTAAATTTCACTACTATCTGGGGCATAATCCAGGAGTACTGGCCAAAGAAATAAAAAGAGAACTGTGACTCAGTTCTGAGGGACAGACTTTTTACCCCACAAACATACCCTCCATCCCAAAGGAACTACATGTGTGTGTGTGCATATACAGTGGCAAATAGAAAGCTATTCTGAGAATTCTCACCAAACACTCAAAATTGGAAATAAGGAAAGTGAGTATTCTTACTGTTTCTATCTTCTGACTATGGACTTAGGAAGAAGGCTCACCAAGGAGAAGAAAGACAAACACTGAGCTAGATGATCATAATGGGAAGGAAATTTTCCAGGCCTCACCCCACTGACAGCAGTTTGAATTTTGAGGTTTGAGACCTGCCAAAACTCTAAGCCCAGCACTCCGTCCAAATACCCAAACTAAGAGACCTGGCCAAGCCTAGCTTGGCTTCTAGCAGCCCAAGGTGGTCTCTGGGATGACCCAACCTCCCTTTGAGTTTCACTCTGGGAAGTCTCAGGACTGTCAGAAGAATTTACTGTTGGTTCAAACCAACACCTAAAGATAGGCCTCTGACCTACTTCTCTTAGAGCCTTGTGGTTATGAATCCTTCCTCTATCCCTTGGAGATGTGTATGTGTCTCCTATAACTCAGAAGTGTCTTTCTCAGTGACCTGAAAGTCGTTCCTTTGAAATGTAACCATCCAGAGGGATGTGGCCTCTGGCTCTCAGCCTCTGTAAGAAGGTAGCATCCCAATTTTGATAAGTGCCAGCCAGCAAACAAAGAGGCCTAAGCCTATTTTCACCAACCAACCCTTTGTAATTTTCTCCTTCTCTGACTTGACTTGAGCCTGCCTCCATTCCCATTTTGCCCCCCTTCCCTCTCCCTCAATCTCCTATTTTAAAATACCCAGTCACCCCTGCACAAATCAGAATTGAGCTCAGCTCTTAACTCCACTGTCAGTAGTTCATAAATAAAATGCTTTTTACTGCCCTAACAGATGTTCAGCTTTGTTTACTCTTGGCTAGGTTTGTTCCTCTATGTCAGTGTTATACACCATTCTCCAACTAGGAGGAGTGAACCCTAACAAGGCATTTAACGAACTGTCCCAAGAGTAAGTGGTCTAAGAAATTTTAAGAAAAACAAATCACTACCTGAAAGAAACTTTCCTTTCTATGACCTCATGTTATGGGAGCAGAAGTGAGGGGTAGGGGAGTGGAAATGCCAGATATAACATGTCTTGAAACTGCAGCAGCTCAGAATGAAATAGACATGTCTCTGGCATGGTAAGAACCGAGTCAAGAAGTCATCTATACAATATCAGATAAAACAGATCTACAGAGAGGTTTCTAAGCACCAAAAAGAAACAGTACGATAACCAGGGGAAAAGAAGGAAAAGGAAGGAAGAAAGGTTATATAAAAGATAAATTATCCAACTTAGAATAATGCATAACCCAAGCAAGAGAAGATAATTCTCCACATGTGCTTTGCACTAGAAAATAAAATTATTTTCAATAAAATTAGAGCTCAGAAATGAGATGATTAAATAATATGTGACTAAAATGGAGATTGCAGATCATAAAAAATAACTTCTTGAGGACCAAACAATACCACTTAGAACAGATAAATTAAGAATAAATCCCAGATGGCTCAGTGGTAAAGAATCTGCCTGCCAATGCAGGAGATGTGGGTGTAATCCCTGGGTTGGGAAGATCCCCTGGAGGAGGAACTGGCAACCCACTCCAGTAATACTGCCTGAAAAATCCCATGGACAGAGAAACATGGTGGGCTACAGTTCATGGGGTCACAAGAGTTGAACCTGACTTAGCGACCAAAACAACAAATCCTATTAACATATACACACTACTATATATAAAATAGATAATGAACAAGGACCTACTGTATAGCACAGGGAATGATATTCACTATCTTATAATAATGTATAATGGAAAAAAAATCTGAAAAAGAATATATATATATATATATAAATAAATATATATATAAAACTGAGTCACTTTGCTGTACACCTGAAAATAACACAACTGTGCAAATTAACTCTACTCCAGTAAAAAAATTATTTTAAAAAGAGTAAATATCTTAGAGGGAATGACACACAAAAAATGATAAAACTGAAAATGGAATTACCAACGTAGGAGGGATGGGTGAAAAAATCAGTCAATGCAGACAAAACTACAAACAGGTTGCATCAATTAGAGAAAAACTAGTAGAGGATAGACAATAATGATTCAAAATAAAACTAATTTGTATACCAAAATAGAGAATCCCAATTAACAAGGATTAAAAAAAAATTCCCTGTAATGAAAGAACAATCCAAGTTTGGGAAAAGCACTGGGAAACACATATCCTGGTTAAATTATTGAAATGGAAGCATAAAAAATAATTCTTTAGTCATCTGGGCAGAAAATTTAAATCGCCTTGAAGAATAAAAATTCAGACCAATGGCTATACATTTCTGAAGGAAAATGTAGCTGAAAAATGTATTGCCAGGCATTAAGAACCATTGCAGTATCAAGCAGCCATTTCAATTATCAAAGAATAAGGAGTAGAGAGCCTATAAAATCTTCTTGTCTTGTATTTGGTGGGGAGGGGGAAGAAGTAATTTGCATCTCATTATGCTATTGAAATACAGACAGTTGAAAAAAATTTAAATGAATATTCTTAGAAAGGAGTGGATATAATAAAGAACATTATGAGTACCAAATTGTGGGAGTTATAGTTTCAGAAAAGAATGTAAAATTTATAAATCTTGATAATGTAAAAATAACATAGAGATCACGGAATTGATCAATGTTGTCTGAATTGAATGAAGCATGGTTAAAAAATACATAACTTCAGCCTTTGTGTTTTCCATTATCTATTTATTAAGGTTAGAGAACTCTTTCAGGATGTGATAAATCCTATCTAAAAAAATCATCTATTTGACATGGAATAGGTTTTCTTTTGGATGGTTTACTTTTCTTTTCATGAAAAGATGCTCAACATCACTCATTATCAGAGAAATGCAAATCAAAACCACTATGAGGTACCATTTCACACCAGTCAGAATGGCTGCGATCCAAAAGTCTACAAATAATAAATGCTGGAGAGGGTGTGGAGAAAAGGGAACCCTCTTACACTGTTGGTGGGAATGCAAACTAGTACAACCACTATGGAGAACAGTGTGGAGATTCCTTAAAAAACTGGAAATAGAACTGCCTTATGATCCAGCAATCCCACTGCTGGGCATACACACTGAGGAAACCAGAAGGGAAAGAGACACGTGTACCCCAATGTTCATCACAGCACTGTTTATAATAGCCAGGACATGGAAACAACCTAGATGCCCATCAGCAGATGAATGGATAAGAAAGCGGTGGTACATATACACAATGGAGTATTACTCAGCCATTAAAAAGAATACATTTGAATCAGTTCTAATGAGGTGGATGAAACTGGAGCCTATTATACAGAGTGAAGTAAGCCAGAAGGAAAAACATAAATACAGTAAACTAACGCATATATATGGAATTTAGAAAGATGGTAACAATAACCCGGTGTACAAGACAGCAAAAGAGACACTGATGTATAGAACAGTCTTATGGACTCTGTGGGAGAGGGAGAGGGTGGGAAGATTTGGGAGAATGGCATTGAAACATGTAAAATATCATGTATGAAACGAGATGCAAGTCCAGGTTCAATGCACGATACTGGATGCTTGGGGCTAGTGCACTGGGACGACCCAGAGGGATGGTATGGGGAGGGAGGAGGGAGGAGGGTTCAGGATGGGGAACACATGTATACCTGTGGTGGATTCATTTTGATATTTGGCAAAACTAATACAATTATGTAAAGTTTAAAAATAAAATAAAATTAGAAAAAAAAAAAGATAATAGTCAACCCCCCCCCAAAAAAAATTTTTAATTTCTTTTTGGTTAATTTCAGATGTACAGCAAATTGATTCAGTTATGCATATATAAGCAAATATTAATATTCTTTTTTCATCTTTTTCATTATAATTTATTATAAGATAATATACATCCCTGTGCTACTATATATATATATATATATATACACACACACACACTGTATAATAGGTCCTTATTGTTAATCTATTTCATAGCATGCATTTATTAATCCCATACTCCTAAATTTGTTGTTGCTGTTTAGATGCTCAGTTGTGTCTGACCCCGTGTGTGACCCCATGTACCGTAGCCCGCCAGGCTCCTCTGTCCATGAGATTTTCTAGGTAAGAATACTGGAGTGGGTTGCTATGCCCTCCTCCAGGAGATCTTCCCAACTCAGGGATCAAACCCCAGTCTCCTGCATTGTCAAGCAGATTCTTTACCACTGAGCCTCAGGAAAGGCTACTCTTAATTTACCCTCCTCCCAATGCTCTCTCATTTTAAAACAAAGGCAGAAAAAACACAGCATCATGATAACACTATTAAGATCTTACTGAACTGTTGTTCCTTGTGCTTTTATTGGTTTAATCTTCCCCAAGTGAGTTTTTTCCCTGTTTTTATTCTATTTTTAATTAGTGATGATTAGTTAAAACTACACATGGAATTCATATTCAGTTTTTAAGGACCAATAATAAATGCTGGATGAGAGAATCATGTAAGTGATAAGTAAATGTGTAAGGATATGTTTGGGAAAAGTAAAGTGCTTAAAAACTGAAATAATATAAAAGGACCCTTTGCTCCTAAATTTGAGGCTTTCGATATGAATATATGTTATTCTTGTGTGTGTGTCACTTTTGAAAATTTAATGTTTTATTTTGTATTTACCTGCTCTTGAAAAGTTAGCTCCATTACATTTCAAATCAAAAGTGTCCCGTCTTTTATTACCAAAAGTTACACAAGTCATTTTAGTGTTCAGTATAATACAGGTGTAATTGAGTCAAGTGTGAGTTAACTGAATGACTCCTAGCAAGTTTATTTGATAACATCCCTCCACCTTATTTAATTAAGAAGTGTGTGATAACCTTGAAGGTAAATCTTTTAAAAAAAATATTTACAGACTGTATCAGCATCCTCATGATTATCTTGTCAATTCCAATTTTTGTTATTTTTTTCTTAAATTCTTTCATAAGCAGTGAGTTAAATGTGTGTTTACACTAACACCTGTATTATAATATGAATGACCAGTCAGATATTTGGACTCCAAGGCTAGTACTCTTTTGACTCCTCATTTATTCAGAATTTGGAGACGAAAGAAAATAGAGTCTGGTTTTGAAACACATGGCACTCCTTACTACTAAGTGCCTGTTGGTGGAGGTGGAAGTCTGCTATAGGAAGTAAAGTATATTAACCTAGTTAACAGAGTTGACTTTGAGCTCTCTTAAGAAAATAAACATGCCTAAATTCAATAGATATGACTATATTTATCTGTGACTTGAAATGGTGATTTCTCCTCAATTTCACACTCATAAATTGTTACTATGATCCAGTCATTCCAGGAAAAGTAAAATCAATGCCTATAATGTTAAAACTGGTAATTCAATGAAAATATGTGGGACTCAGGATGTAGCACAATATAGAGTGAAATCAGGGAGCAAAACTTGCTAAAAAGAATGGACTGTTCAGAGCTCAAGTGGGTAGCCTGGAAGAGGTTCAGAATGTGATAGCATCACTCCAGACCTTGTACTGTTGTGTTGTTAGGAAGATGGTGACCAGCAAAAGAAAATGCAGTGCAGTTTTGAGCTATTTCTTGTAGAAAAATTGCAAATGATCTTGCATTCAATAAATAGGCAATAGGAAGAAAAGGCAGATTGATCTACTGTGTACATAATTCATTTGTGTGGAGTGATTTTGTAACATATGGATAATTTAAAAGTTCTAGAAGGAAATTTTGAGGCTGATTCTTGCTGGCAGTTATAAAAAGCAGTTAAATAATAGCAGTAATTAAGGATTGGGATGACATTTACTAAGAGAACTCTAAAACTCAATAAACTATAATCAAAATCTAACTAGTCAGCAAAACCTCAAGTTGAATGCAGACTACAGATTTCTAACAGCTTTCCAGAGTTAAATAGATTTGGAATTCAAACAACAGACAAGGACTAATTAAGTTGTCTACTATCAGAGGTTCTCAAATTTGAAGGTGCATTGTAATGCCCTGGAAGACTTGTTAAAATACAAGTTGTTGGGCTCCATCCTTCAGAGTTTCAAACTCAGTAGATCGGAGGTATGGGGTCAGAGAATTTCTGTCTCTAACCAGTTTCCAGAAAACACTGATGATGCTGTCTGGGGACCACACTTTGAAAACCACTGACTCAAATCATACTGTGCTGAGAACTGACTTTCCATCTCTTATTCTATAATAAATGTTTGAAACTCTCACAGGGAGATCAGAAAGGTACAGTCAGTTAAAAATCAGGCAAGAAGTTGTAAATACCCTTTGGTTGAGGCATGGTATAATGTAACTCTTTAAAATAGTGTTTGGAAATTGAGCTTAGCATTTCAAATAGCTGGTATAACCTCAGTGTATAACCATTGTGTTATTAGAATTCACTTTGGAGAGAAGAATCAAGCCAGTCATTATCTTTGTCAAAATTAAGTTTTGAGATGAGAAAATAGTTTGAAGGTTGCATTTCTCAGAAGTGCTAATTTCTCAGGGTTTGAGTTATCAATACATACTTTTCTTCATAAATAATTTGATATTAATTTTCAGTTTTTTTTTAATGTTTAATGTGAAAAAGCGTTACTTTTTTTTAACTTATAAGGTATTAGTAGTAGGTAGGTGGTGTGATGTTTGCTTTAAAAGTCACAGAGTTGTCTGGCTTGACACTACTATTTGCATAACAAGCCATATATTTCTGCTTTGTTTGCCAAGTGTAGAAAATTATATGTTTGTAAGATGCTGTAAAAGTTAAGGGGAAAAAACTCCCCCACAATCAGAATCCTTCTTTGAAAGATCTGTCTGTAAATGTTTTATATGTTTATAAGGAAACCTGAAGAAGTTAGTGACCCTTAAGAAGCATGCACATTTTTGTAATCCTTTAATTAACTGAATGGCAAGTTTCTGTGTTAACTAGGATTCTGCAATGAGAAGTCTCTCCACTGAAATGCGTGTCATCACTGAATAAGACTAAATTCTATAATAAAACCCAGTGAGATAATGTCAGCCAAGAAATCAAAATAAAATAAAAATTTAAAAAGCATTAAAACTTTATATGCTCTTACTCAAAGGAGTTTCTCATTTTTCAAGATTTGCTAGTAGAATGATAAAATATTGTAAAATCTTAGTGTTGCAGAGAATAAAATAAGAGAGGAATAATGATTGTATTGAAAGGGAACTGTGCACGTGGTCTTAGAGAGTGTAGCATGCATGTGGAGAATGGACGTGGCAGAGGTGGTGTCCATCATAAGTGAAGAACACTCTCCAATGCCATAAAATGTTTATATAAACTATTAATATTCCAGGAAATTGAGACAGGAACAAAGGAATCAAAATTAATCTCAGCAACCATGACTGGATGTCCAAACCACTTGTACATTTCCAGTTCTACAAAGAAGTAGAAGATGAGGGAATCCAAGACAGTATGACAAGGGAAATATAGGAAGAGTAATTTTCTTCAACTGCATATGCATCAGATGCAAATAAAGGAAGACAAGCAAATTTCTATCTCACGTAATGTGAAACTCATAGGTAGGGTCGTCTCAGGACTTCGGGTGCGAGGATTCCAGATCAATGGTTCAGAGGTTCTCTTGGCTTGCTTCCTGTGATACCCTCAGAACAGACTGATAGGGAGGTGGAGTGTACAAGGAAACGTTCTTATATTCACTTATACCTCTCTTAGGTGCCTACGTTTGGCTCCTGACTCTGACACTTAGTAGGTGTTGGACACTGGGTAAATTACTTAACTTCTCTGCAACTCCAAGTCCTTTGCTTAACATTGAAGATGGTGTTCTCGTCAGCTTTATAATAGAAAGATCCGCCTGTAAAGTGCTGAAAACAGTGACTTTCACATAAATCTCTCCCACATCTCGGCAATGATTGTGAGGGTAAAGGTGACGATGTGGTGACGATGATTCCTTTGTCACTTAGAGGGTGTAGATAGATTTCTGTCATGTGGGAGACGTTGATGTGAACAGAGAAATGGCATACACTTCTATGTCCACAGTGGAAATTTGCATGTTTCTTTCTAGAGAAATTAGAACCCCATCACAGTGAGCCCTAAATACACACATCTGAGCAGTCTGTCAGAGGAGCTATTAGATGCTTTGTGTCTGTGTTTAAATGCAGTAGCTTCCCCTCCTCCATCTGCTGTCCAAAGAAGGCACTAAAGTCTCAGCATATCCTGGTAGGAATCACACAGCATTTTTTATTTCCTATAGAGCCCACTGTCCATGGTTCTTTGTTCTCCATGCAACTGACTTTTCAACTGGCCTTTGAAAAACCAATTATTACCATTTCCTTTATTTCACACTTTTTTCTATTTTTTGGCAACATGCAGGATCTTAGTTCCCTGACCAGGGATCAAGCCCATGGCCCCTGCAGTGGGCATGCGGAGTCTTAACCACTGGACTGCCAGGGAAGTCCCTCACATTTTCTTTTCTGAGCCATCTCTACCACTGGTATAGACTCTTCTCCCATACCTAGCAATGACTTTACCCCCAAACACATTTTAAAAGTTATATTTGCATTAAGTTCGTTTTTTCTTAGACAAGTAGATATACATGATGAATGAGAGATTTTTTTCACAATGAAAGGTAGTAGTAATAATGAAACTACAATAATACTAAACTAATAATAGCACTGAGAATTTTAAAAATCCTCCAAATACAAAGTGCATTGCAGAATGAGAAACAAATGCATTTGAGAGTTAGCTATCTGATGTAAGGCAGAAAAAACCACGATAGAACATATACTCTAACTTTCATTTAAAAAATGATCAAAATTTAGTTTCCCAAAAATCTTTTGAACGATTCAAATATACATCATAACTGTGGGAGTTGGGTTAAGGATAAATATTCAGGTCAAAGCAATTGTTCCAGTTATCTTCATTGGGAGAATACTTCACACTACTGAAGATGTGACTAAGAACTTGGGATTTTACTCTCTTGGATAAATGACTTGCCCAGTTTACTGACACCGTAAGATCTCAGTCAGATCAGTTCAGTCACTCGGTTGTATCTGACTCTTTGCAACCCCATGGACTGCAGCATGCCAGGCTTCCCTGTCCTTCACCAACTCCCGTAGCTTGCTCGAACTCATGTCCATTTAGTCGATGATGCCATCCAACCATCTCATCCTCTGTCATCCCCTTCTCCTCCTGCCTTCAATCTTCCCAGCATCAGGGTCTTTTCCAAGGAGTCAGTTCTTTGCATCAGGTGACCAAAGTATTGGAGTTTCAGCTTCAGTATCAGTCCTTCCAATGAATATTCAGGACCAGTTTCCTTTAGGATGGACTGGTTTGATCTCCTTGCAGTATAAGGGACTCTCAAGGGACTTCTCCAACACCACAACTCTTTGGCACTCAGCTTTCTTTATAATCCAACTCTCACAGCTATGCATGACTACTGGAAAAACCATAGCTTGGACTAGATGGAACTTTGTTGGCAAAGTAACGTCTCTGTTTTTTAATATGCTGTCTAGGTTGGTCATTGCTTTTCTTCCAAGGAGCAAGCATCTTTTAATTTCATGGCTGCAATCACCATCTGCAGTGATTTTGGAGCCCAAGAAAATAAAGTCTCTCACTGTTTCCATTGTTTGTTCATCTATTTGCCATGGAGTGATGGGACTGGATGCCATGATTTTAATTTTCTGAATGTTGAATTTTAAGCCAACTTTTTCACTCTCCTCTTTCACTTTCATCAAGAGGCTCTTTAGTTCCTCTTTGCTTTCTGCCATAAGGGTGGGCTCATCTGTGTATCTGAGGTTACTGACATTTCTCCCAGCAATCTTGATCCCAACATGTACTTCATCCAGCCTTGCATTTCATATGATGTACTCTGCATATAAGTTAAACAAGTACAGTGACAATATATAGCCTTGACGTACGCTTGTCCCAATTTGGAACCAGTCTGTTGTTCCATGTCCAGTTCTAACTGTTGCTTCTTGACCTGCATACAGATTTCTCAGGAGGCAAGTAAGGTGGTCTGGCATTCCATTTCTCGAAGAATTGTCCACAGTTTCTTGTGATCCACAAGTCAAAGGCTTTGGCGTAGTTAATAAAGCAGAAGTAGATATTTTTCTAGAACTCTCTTGCTTTCTTGATGATGCAGTGGATGTTGGCAGTTTGATCTGTGGTTCCTCTTCCTTTTCTAAATCTAGGTTGAACATCTGAAGTTTATGGTTCACGTACTGTTGAAGCCTGGCTTGGAGAATTTTGAGCATTACTTTGCTAGCGTGTGAGATGAGTGCAATTGTGTGGTAGTTTTAACATTCTTTGGCATTGCCCTTCTTTGGAACTGGACTGAGAAACTGACCTTTTCCAGTCCTGTGGCCATTGCTGAGTTTTCCTAATTTGCTGGCATATTGAGTGCAGCACTTTCACAGCACCATCTTTTAGGATTTGGAATAGCTCAACCGGAATTCCATCACCTCCACTAGCCTTGTTTGTAGTGATGCTTCCTTAAGCCCATTTGACTTCACATTCCAGGATGTCCATAAGATCTAAGCTCTCACAAATTGTAAGTTTCATAAAGACTGGGGGTTTTGATATTTTTTCAGTTTGTTTCTAACACAGAATTGAATGTGGCACATGATAAGTGCAAAATAAATATTTATTGAAGGAATAAAAATATGTATTGAAGGACTTAATTTAAAAACTCTGCCTTTTAGGGTTGAATGTGAAAATGAAAATCACTCAGTTGTGTCCGATTCTTTGTGATCCCATGGACTATACAGTCCACAGAATTCTCAGGTCAGATTGCTGGAGTGGGTAGACTTTCCCTTCTCTAAGGGACCTTCCCAACCTGGGGATCTAACCCAGGTCTCCCTCATTGTAGGTGGATTCTTTACCAGCTGAGCCATCAGGGTTTGAATATATCTTATCTCTGGATTTCCAAGATATATTTTAAAAATTTATTTTATTTGTTTATTTGCCTGTACTGAGTCTTAGTTGCAGCACTCTGGTTCTTTGATGCATATGAACTCTTAGTTGAAGCAAGTGGGATCTAGTTCCCCAACCAGGAATCAAACCTGGGCACCTGCATTGGTAGTATGAAGTCTTAGCCACTGGACCACCAGGGAAGTCCTGGTGATATGATAACATGATATGTTATCACACATTTTTATACTTAGTATAGTTAAAATTTTATTTTAATAAATATTTTGATGTAGATTCAGATATTCGAATAAATTGCATGGGTAATACAGAGCTCTTATACATCCTATACTGTCATGCACTCTTTCTCTCGTTATTCATATAATACATATTAATACTGAGATACTTAGGTGTTGGGGGCAGGAGGAGAAGGGGATGACAGAGGATGAGATGGCTAGATGGCATCACCAACTTGATGGACATGAATTTGAGTGAACTCCGGGAGTTGGTGATGGACAGGGAGGCCTGGCGTGCTGCAATTCATGGGGTCGCAAAGAGTCAGACATGACTGAGTGACTGAACTGAACTGAACTGAACTGAAAGGACAATTATAGTATAATTATCAAAAAGGAAATTACTATTGTTACGTGTTAGTTCAGGCTTTCCTGGTGGCTCAGATGGTAAAAAATCTGCCTGCATTGCAGGAGACCTGGGTTTGATTCTGGGTCAGGAAGTTCCCCTGGAGAAGGGAATGGCAACCCACTCCATTATTCTTGCTTGGAGAATCCCATGGACAAAGGAGCCTGGTGGGCTACAGTCCATGGGGTCACAAAGAGTTGGACATGACTGAGCGACTAACACATACACACAGCATTAGTTCATCTGAAGACCTTACTTATTTCATCAGCTGACCCTATAATGTCCTGTATTGAAAAATAAACCCCTGGATTATGTGTTGCATAAAGGTATAAAGTCTCCTTCTCTCCTTTAATTTGAAAGAGTTTCAGTCTTTCCTTGTTTTGTATGACCTTGACTTTTTTTTTTTTTATTTTTTGATGAGTACAGGTCAGCTATTTTATAGAACGTACCTCAATTTGGATTCGTCACTGTTTTATTCTGATTAGTCTCAGGTTCTTCATTTTACAGTAGGAATACCATAGTCGTGATACTATCATATTTGGATTCACATGATGTTGATTACCCCCATTACTACTTTTGTTAAGTTTGGTCATTTAGTGGATGTATTTGCTTTTTATTGCTGCTGTAAAAAAAAAAAATTACAAGTTGCTTAAAACAACACAAATTTGTTATATTACAGCTCTGTATGTCAGGGATCAGACATGGGTCTCACTGGGCTAAAATCAAAGTGTGGAGCTGTTTTCCTTCTTGAGGCCCTAGGGGAAAATTGTTTCCTTACCTTTTCTGGTTTCTAGAGGCTGCACACATTCCTTGGCTCACGGCCCCATTCTTCATCTTCAAAGCCAGTAGCATTGCATCTCTCTGACCTTTTTTCTGTAGTTGCATCTTCCTCTGACCATAGTTGGGAAAGATTCTCACTTTTAAGGATTTGTATGATTACATCAGGTATACCTGGATAACGTAATATACAGATGAGCCGTGAAAACATGGGTTTTAACTGTGCAGGTCTACTTACATGTGGATTTTTTTTTTCAATAAATATTTACTATACTATTCTATAGTACTTCCCAGGTGGTGCTAGTGGGAAAGAACACATCTGCCAATGCAAGACACATAAGAGATGCAGGCCCCATCCCTGGGTCTGGAAGATCCCATAGAGGAGGGCATGGCAACCTACTCTAGTGTTCTTGTATGGAGAATCCCATGGACAGAGGAGCCAAGTGGGCTACAGTCCATAGGGTCACAAAAAGTTGGACACAACTGAAGTGACTTAACACACACTCATAGTACTATACGATCCACAGTTGATTGAGTTTGCAAATGCAGAACCTCAGATATAAAGGGCTGACTGTAAACTTATACTTGAATTTTTTAGACTTTTAAACTTGGCAGAGGCTCAGTGTCCCTAACACCCATATTGCTGAAAGGTCAGCTCTAGTCTCCCTTCTCTAGATCGTTAACTTCAATCACATCTGCAAAAATCCCTTTTTTTCATGTAAGGAACAGATAGGGGTTCTGGATATTAGGGCATGGATATCCTCGGTGGGGGTGGATTATTTTGCCTAACACCCTCAAAGTGTTGTTTGCCATGTCTTCACTGTACAGTTACTGTTTTCTCCTTTGCATTCAATAATGTGTTGTGGGAGATGGTTTGAGATCATGCAAATACATTGTTACTCACCAAACTTTCACACACTAGTTTTAGTGCTATTAACCATTCATACCTTGGAGCTGAAACATTGCTTTTCCCCCACAATGTCCAAACTTTTAAGAAATTTAAGGGCTGCCCTTCAGACCACGGATCTTAAAGTTTCCCCCAGTATAGATCCCAAGATAAAGTTGTGGGTAGAAATAACTTAGTGGGGATGTGATCCTAGGAAATTCAGAGAGAGCTTGGAGAAGGGAGACAAGCAAAGGAAGAAATCCAGTGAAGAATGTATTAATGAGAACTTTTTGTGGGAAAGTAGTACTGAAATTTCCCAAGGACCCTTTAAGAGCTTGTAGAACACATTTCAGAATTGTCCACTAATGAGGGAAGAATGCACACTCTGTCGCTGTACCTCTGAAGGCATTAACTCTCCATCACCTCTGCCTGGCATACTCCAGTAGCCAGAAAGACCCCAGTGCTTGAGGTAGAAATCCCTAACCAGGTACAAGAACCTTCAACCAAAGATGCAGAGATGTACAAGTCAGTGCAGGGCATGGTGTGGGACACCTGAGAATGTCTTTGATATTTTAATACATTTGTACTACTAATGATTAAAACAAATTTTAATGATATCCTTCTCAGCCTTCCAGAGTTCTTACTGCCTTATTCTAACCTCCAGTACAAACTCTTTTATCTTCTAGATCGTTCCAATTGTTCTCTTATAGGAGTTAGAATCTTTGACTTCTAGAGATGGACTGAATCCAAGAGGTATCAAAGTCAACTTTTGATTAAACAGAGAGAAAACAGAAGTCTAGGAAGACCCTAGTCTGCCCTCCTACAGTTGTTTAGTGACAGTGTTAGCATGAAAATGTGGGATTCTGAATTCCTTATTAAATAAAGTATATGTCAGTCATTCAGTTCAGTCACTCAGTTGTGCCCAACTCTTTGCGACCCAATGGACTGCAGCACACCAGGCTTCATGTCTATCACCAACTCCCGTAGCTTGCTCAAACTCATGTCCATCGAGTCAGTGATGCCATCTAACCATCTCATCCTCTGTAATCCCCTTCTCCTCCTGCCTTCAGTCTTTCCCAGCAGCAAGGGCTTTTCCAAGGAGTCAGTTCTTTGCATCAGGTGGCCAAAGTATTGGAGTTTCAGCTTCAGCATCAGTACTTCCAATGAATATTCAGGACCAATTTCGTTTATGATGGACTGGTTTGATCCCCTTGCAGTTCAAGGGTCTCTCAACAGACTTCTCCCACACCACAGTTCAAAAGCATCAATTCTTCAGTGCTCAGCTTTCTTTATAGTCTAACTCTCACATCCATACATGACTACTGGAAAAACCATAGCTTGGACTAGATGGAATTTTGTCAGCAAAGTAACGTCTCTGCTTTTTAATATGCTGCCTAGGTTGGTCATAGCTTTTCTTCCAAGGAGCAAGCATCTTTTAATTTCATGGCTGCAGTCACCATCTGCAGTGATTTTGGAGACTAAGAAAATAAAGTTTCTCACTGTTTCCATTGTTTCCCCATCTATTTGCCATCAAGTGATGGGACTGGATGCCATGATTTTAGTTTTCTGACTGTTGAGTTTTAAGCCAACTTTTTCACTCTTCTCTTTCACTTTCATCAAGGGGCTCTTTAGTTCTTCGCTTTCTGCCATAAGGGTGGTGTCACCTGCATATCTGAGGTTATTGATATTTCTCCTGGCAATCTTAATTCCAGCTTGTACTTCATCCAGCCTGACATTTCGCATGGTGTATTCTGCATGTAAGTTAAATACATGTAAGCAGGGTGACAATATACAGCCTTGATGTACTCCTTTCCCAATTTGGAACGAGTCTGTTGTTCCATGTCCAGTTCTAACTATTGCTTCTTGACCTGCATACAGATTTCTCAGGAGCCAAGTAAGGTAGCCTGGTATTCCTGTCTCTTGAAGAATTGTCCACAGTTTGTTGTGATCCACACAGTCAAAGACTTTGGCATAGTCATTGAAGCAGAAGTAGATGTTGTTCTAGAACTCTGTTGCTTTCTCTATGATCCAGCTGATGTTGGCAATTTGATCTCTGGTTCCTCTGACTTTTCTAAAACCAGCTTGAACATCTGGAAGTTCACAGTTCATGTACTGTTGAAGCCTGGCTTGGAGAATTTTGAGCAATATTTTGCTGGCATGTGAGATGAGTGCAATTGTGCAGTAGTTTGAACATTCTTTCGCATCACACTTCTTTGGAACTGGAATGAAAACTGATCTTTTCCAGTCTGGTGGCCACTGCTGAGTTTTCCAGATTTGTTGCAATATTGAGTGTAGCACTTCCACAGCATTATCTTTTAAGATTTGAAATAGCTCACCTGGAATTCCATCACCTCCACTAACTTTGTTTGTAGTGATGCTTCCTGAGGCCCACTTGACTTCACTTTCCAGGATATCTGGCTCTAGGTGGGTGATCACACTATCGTGGTTTTCTGGGTCATGAAGATCTTTTTGGTGTAGTTCTTCTGTGTATTCTTGCCACATCTTCTTAATATCTTCTACTTCTGTTAGGCCTATACCATTTCTGTCCTTTATTGTGCCCATTTTTGCATGAAATGGTCCCTGGGTATCTCTAAGTTTCTTAAAGAGCTCTCTAGTCTTTCCCATTCTATTGTTTTCCTCTATTTCTTTGGATTGATCACTAAGGAAGTATTTCTTATCTCTCCTTGCTATTCTTTGGAACTCTGTATTCAAATGAGTATATCTTTCCTTCTCCTTTGCCTTTAGCTTCTCTTCTTTACTCGGCTATTTGTAAGGCCTCCTCAGACAACCATTTAGCCTTTTTGCATTTCTTTTTCTTGAGGATGGTCTTGATCACTGCCTCCTGTACAATGTCACGAACCTCCATCCATAGTTCTTCAGGGACTCTGTAAGTACTAATCCCTTGATTCTATTTGTTCCTTCCACTGTATAATCATAAGGTATTTGATCTAAGTCTACGTATATGACCAAAAATGCACTGGAGGTAACTTTGATGGGCAAATTTTGCTAATAAGAGGCAATATTTTCCTTATAATCTTTTTCTACTCTTTAATAAGTATATCTTTTCTGAGTGGACACTAAAAATAGAAAGTTAATTTATTTTTTTTCAAAAGCAATACTATAATTCTCATTTAGGGTTTTTTTTTTTTTTTTTAAATTCAGAATGGCCTGGGGAATTTGAAAGCATTTTCAGTTCTATTATATGGGTGTCACAGCAAGAAATGTTCCAAGAGTAACAGGACCCTGCCCAACAGTAGGATGCTGTTTTGTTTCCCATATAATGGTGTTAGGTGCTACGTTGCCTTTTCAGCTGCAGCTGTTTGTCACATCCATTCCTTATCTGTGGCAAGTCAACAATGCAGTAACCCTGATCCTTTGAGCTGTTGACAGATGATAATCCTTCAGCTAAATAGCATAGGATATTATTTTCTCTAGATATATTTTTTTATAGAGTAACCTTTTGTCATTTGAAAACTAAAATGAGTAAAATGTCAAAATAGACTTACAGAAAATAGAAACAATAGACATCTCCAAACAGTGTCTATTATATTTTCAAGTTAGGACAGTGGTTAAAGTAACAGGCTTGGAATTCAAATGACTGAGCCTTTTGTCCACTGTCTGACTGTAGTGTATGCAAGTTTCCCAGCCTCTGTAAACATCAGATTTCTCATCTCTAAAATGGGGCTAACAGTAGTACATGCCTTTTAAGATTGTTGAGAAGATTAAATGAGATGGTTTATGTAACATGTTTATCATATGCATTGAATTCTTGATAAATACTGTCAGTACAACGGAAATTCGAGCAGCGCCACTCACAACTAATGTAAACATTGGAAGGTAATTTGGTCAGAGTGTGTGCTAAGTCGCTTCAGTTGTGTCTAACTCTTTGGGTCCCTATAGAGTGTAGCCCACCAGGCTGCTCTGTCCATGAGATTCTCCAGGCAAGAATACTGGAGTGGGTTGCCATGCCCTCCTCTAGGGAATCTTCCCGACCCAGGGATCGAACCTATGTCTCTTACATCTCCTGCATTGGCAGGCGGGTTCTTTACCACTAGCACCATACGGGCTTTCCTGAACTGTGTATTGCTTTCCTAAATTGTGTACTGCTTTCCTTAGCTATGTAGCACATCTGCCTTCCATCACCAAATTACCTCAGTGTGTAACTGAAATAATGTCATGAGGTCAGTATTTTGGAAAAAAAATTTCTTCATGCTTAATTTCTCTTACTGGTAATTCAAATTATTGATGTATCTAAGTGATGAAAATTCCTGGCTCGTATCTTTCAAAAATATATTTATCTTATTGCAGTATAGTTGATTGGCATTGTTGGGTTAATTTCTGCTATACAGCAAAATGATTCAGTTATATATATATATATATATATATATATATATATATATATATATGTATTATATATTCCTTTTCTTTCTTTTCCATTATGGTTTATCACAGGGTATTGAATATAATTTCCTGTGTTACATAGTAGGACCTTTTTGCATATCCATTCAATATATAATAGTTTGTATCTACTAATCCCAACCTCCCACTCCGTCATTCCCCTACCCTTCCTCCCCACTGGCAACCATAAGTCTGTTCTCTGTCTGTGAATCTGTTTCTGTTTTATAGATGAGTTCATTTGTGCTGTGTTTTAGATTCCACATATAAGTGATATCATATGGTATTTGTCTTTCTCTTTCTGACTTACTTCACTTTATATAATAAGTCCATTCATGTTGCTGCAAATGGCATTATTTCATTCTTTTTTATGACTGAGTAGTATTCTATTCAATGCATGTACCACATCTTCTTTATCCATTCATTTCTTGATAGACATGTAGGCTGTTTCCATGTCTTGGCTGTTGTACATAGTGCTGCTATAAACATTGGGGAGTGTGTGTCTTTTCAAATTAGAGTTTTCTCTGGATATATGTCCAGGATTGTGGGATTGCAGGATCATATGGAAGTTCTGGAAAACTGTTTTTCCAGTAGTCATGTATGGATGTGAGAGTTGGACTATAAAGAAAGCTGAGTGCTGAAGAATTGGTGCTTTTGAACTGTAGTGTTGGAGAAAACTCTTGAGAGTCCCTTGGACAGCAGGGAAGTCCAACAAGTCCATCCTAAAGGAGGTCAGTCCTGAATATTCATCAGAAGGACTGATGCTGAAGCTGAAACTCCAATACTTTGGCCACCTGATGGGAAGAACTGACTCATTTGAAAAGACCCTGATGCTGGGAAAGATGGAAGGTGGGAGGAGAAGGGGACAACAGAGGATGAGATGGTTGGATAGCATCACTGACTCAATGGACATGAGTTTGAGTAAACTCCTGGGGTTGGTGATGGACAGGGAGGCTTGGCGTGCTGCAGTCCATGGGGTCGCAAAGATTTGGACACGACTGAGCAACTGAACTGAACTGAATTGATGGAAGTTCTGTGTTTAATTTTTTTGAGGAATCTCCATACTGTTCACCATAGAGGCTGCCCCAATTTGCATTCCCACCAACAGTGTAGGAGGGTTCCATTTTCTCTATACCTCTCTAGCATTTGTTATTTGTAGACTTTAATGATGGGCATTCTGACTGCTGTGAGATGGTACCTCATTATAGTTTTGATTTGCATTTCTCTAATAATTAGCAATATAAAGCATCTTCTCATGTGCCTGTATGTCTTCTTATGAAGAAATGTATATATAGGTCTTCTGCTAATTTTTTTAAATTTATGTCTTTTTAATTGAAGGATAGTTGCTTTATAGTATTGTGTCAGTTTCTACCAAGCATCAACTTGAATCAGCCATAAGTTTACCCACGGCCCCTTCCACTTGATCACCCCTCCCATCTCCCTCCCCATTCCACCCCTCTAGGTTGTTACTGAGCCCAGGTTTGAATTCCCTGAGCCATACAGCAAATTCCCATTCACTATCTGTTATACATATGGTAATGTACGTTGCCATGTTACTCTCTCCATACATCCCACCCTTTCCTTCCTTCCCCCAATGCGGCCATGTCCATAAGTCTGTTCTCAATGTCTGTGTCTCCATTGCTGCTCTGCAAATAATTTCATCAGTTCCATCTTTCTAGATTCCATATATATATATATATGTGTGTGTGTGTGTGTGTGTGTGTTAGTATACGATATTTGTCTTTCTCTGACTTACTTCACTCTGTGTAGTAGGCTCATTTTTGATTGGGTTGTTTTTTTTATTGTTATTGAGCTGTACGAACTGTTTATCTATTTTCAAAATTAAGCTCTTGTCAGTTGCTTCATTTGTAAAGGTTTTCTCCCATTCTATAGATTGTCTTTTTGTGTTGTTTATGGTTTCCTTTGCTATGCAAAAGCTTGTAAGTTTGATTAGGTCTTACTTGTTTGTTTTTGCTTTTATTTCTATTGCCTGGCCCATTTCATAAATAATTTCTATCAGTATGGGGTATAAGAAGTCTGGGGAGCAATATGCTTTTCCACTGTATCCCATGAAACAGGCATAAAAAGAGCAATGACATTGCAGTTACAGTAAAAAAAAGCGGGCCATTGCTTTAAAGTTAGTAATGTGTAAGCAGTGATTTTAAATGCCTTTAGAGCCCAGACAGATGATAGAAAAGTTAAGTCAGCATTTAGGTGGATAATGGGACTATGGCAAATATGAGAATAAATAGATCTTCAAAAATTACACAAACACTAACAAATCAAATTGAGCAATCTGTGGACTGAATTATTTGGCCCACACAGCAGAGTTTCAACCTCTTGGAAGTCTCAAAACTTATTTTCTTAGAGATTGTAATCTCTCTAAGAGGTTTATAACAACAGGAACAGTTCAGTAAGAGTACAAATACCATGACTTCCTTTTAGATGTGGGAGACAACTGGGATGAACAAAATACAACTTCTGAGTTTCAGTTTCCTCATGTGTCAGTTGTATGGACTACCTTCTTTACCAACCTTTAAAAAAGTTTCTTCTTTTGTCACAGGTTTTCTGTGCATTACTGCACTTTCATACATTTCTTATCTAATCCCCACAAGAAGAAGATGCATGTATAATTGTCATGTTCATGATAAATCTCAAATGAGAATAGCAATGTTAAGTTGCTTATTCAAAGCCTATAAGTCTTGACACCAGGCTTGTTTCTTAGTAAAAAATCCATGTGACAAAATACTGCTAGACTGTCTTCCTATGATTGGGGAAAGAATCCAATTAGATAATACATTTAAAAGAGCTTTAAAGCCACAATATTCTAAGTGAGCTATCATAATTATTATATCAAGGAATAATTGTAGACACCAAAAATTCCAATAAATTTGATTGAAACTCAATCTAATATGAAAATATATGCATATGATTATACACTTTTGCTCATAATTATGTTGTAATCTTAAATGAATAGCCATAGAATTTTGCAGCATGAAACAATTAGATGGTATTGGCATAAAGTAGAGAAAATTCTTTGATTATTCTACTAATGTTATTATTTTAATTGAACTTCCCTGGGGGAAAAAAAGGAGAAAATGTTCCATGTTGGAATATTATAGATAATTATAGACCCGATTACTTCCTTAGAATCTTGTAATTTTTAAATGAAAAAAATTCCAAATTCATTTTTGTTTTTGCATAGGTAATGCATGCATATCACTCAAACCAAATATATAGCATTTTAAAATGAAAACTGCATTCTCATTTTTCTCCCACTCTCATTTCCTTACATACCTTTCATGGCAGTCACATTGCCCAGAAAGCGCACATTTAATCCCTTTTACATATTTTCTCTAGAACTTACCTCCATATTGCTAACTAATGTTTTTAAACTGCTGTTTCTTAATTTATCACACTGAGACATTTCCAGCACTGCTTACTAACATTTAAGGTTTCCTAATGTCACTTCAACATTTTCTTTACTCATTTTTTTCCAACAAATATTTTCTGGGCACCTATTAGGTGCTGAGTATTTTCTAGGCTCTGGGAACACAGAAGCAAAAATAATGTCTTCTCATGACATTTCCATTCTAGTTGGGGAGATCCAGGACTACAGATGATAGGAGAATGACAGATCATGGTATGATGGAAATGGCAAGTTTTCCCTCTTCATATTTTCTGAATATTATTAATCAAAATCTTTTCAACTTAATTGAAGTTGTGTATTTCAACATACTTCCTTTCTCGTATCACTTTCCTTTTTTCTTGACACCCATAATAGCCTTGTTATTACATTTGCTTGTTTTTCTGAATATCTGTCAGTATTCTTCTCCAAAATGCTCCAGCAGATCTTCTACAAGCCTATTCCTCTTTTTTCTCCAAGAGATCAAACAGTTCTCAATACTTTGATCAATTATATTTTATTTTCCCAGATTCCTTCCTCCCTCAGTTGTCCATCCTTTCTCTTCAGGTTCAGCTATTACTCTCAAATGCTTGGGCTCCTTGTCATTCCCTGGTGGCTCAGACGGTAAAGCTTCTGTCTACGATGCGGGAGACTTGGGTTCCATCCCTGTGTTGGGAAGATCCGCTGGAGAAGGAAATGGCAATCCACTCCAGTACTTTTGCCTGGAAAATCCCATGGACAGAGGAGCCTGGCAGGCTACAGTCCATGGGGTCGCAAAGAGTTGGACACAACTGAGCGACTTCACTTTCCTTTCCTTTCCTTGTCATTCTAGGACATTATTTCACCATTGTCTTGAATCTCCTTTTTATTGATTGCCTGTTTCCTTCTTTTTCACTTTAATCCTCTTTTGCTAAAGTACATATTCCAGCAAGTAGAGTACTTTAATCCTTGGATGTCTGGCCATATCATTAATTTTCCTTTTCCAAATCTGCTCCCCACTACTTCATTAAAAGGCCATTCCATCCTTCTAATTGTTCATACACCCAGGACTCCTCTCTCTCAATGCTCCACATGCAATCCATCCATAAACACATCCTACTGATCTTATAAAGAGATCTAGAATCTGACCATTTCATGCCATCTCCACTGGTTAGCACGTTGGTGCAAGCCACCATTATCTTTCACCTTGATTATTCTAATCAGCTTTCACTTGTTTCTGTCCTTGTTCTGTTTCAGTTAATTCTAAAGAAAGCAGTCAGGTCATCCTTTCAAAACCTAAACCATATGTCTTTCTGTTCAGAAGTCTTCAGTGGTTTCCCATCTCACTCATAGTAAGAGTTACTCTGGCCTATAAGTGCCCTGAGGGATCTGCTCTAGGTCTCATCTCCTCTAACACTCTCCACTACTTAAGCCATGCTAGCCTCCTTGAACTTGATGGAGCATTCCTGACATCTTTCCACATCAGGGTTCACTTCACTATCACTTCCTTCCAACCCTTGATTAAATAGATTAAAAGTCTTCACAGAATGTCTTTCCTGAACAACAAATTTACATACTGAAATCCTGCAGACCCACTCCTCAAAGCACCCAATCTCAATTCCATGATTGATTTTTCTTTCTATTACCTGTCATCCTATGGTATTCTCTACAATTTTCTTATGTATTTTGTTTACTGTCTATAGCATGCCCACTAAAATATAACCTTTATGAGAGTAGGCTTTTAAAATCATCTGTTTGCAGCTTTAGTATAAATAACTAGGTACTTATTATTTGTTAAGTCAACTATAAAAAAGATTTAATGTTTGGATTTGTATAAAATTCACAGTTAAAAATAAGTTTTTTTTTCAATATTTTGATGACATTTCTTTATTAGGTGCTGTTGAAAAGCCTGGTCCCAGTCTGACTCACATTCCTTTGGTTTTGTACTCTAAGATTTTTTTCTTTGTTTTCTTTCCTTTTATTTATTTATTAAAAAAATTTTTTTGGTATTATGAAAGGTTTTCATTTATTGTTCTGAACACTCAAAGAGTTCTTCAGTTTGAAAGATCATATCCTTCAGGTGGGAAGCGCATTTCTCCCAGTTCTTTCTCCATGGTACATCTGTTCAGCAGGTATTGGACCGCCTCCATTGATCCTCTGATTTTCTTGGCTTTCTTTCCCCCTCTTTTCCATGTCATGATATTTTTCTTTTGCTTTTTGGGAGATTACTTAACTTTATCTTCTAGCATGTTTCTATCACTTAGGATTTCATTCTTCCATTCTATTGCAAATACCTAAAACACAGTAGCTTAAAAAATATTTTTCTTTTTTTCTTTTCTGTCTCATGATACAAGAAATATGAATCTAGGCAGTGCATAACTGAAACAAGCTCAGTGATGTCATCAGTTGTAGATGCTTTTTTCGATGTTTGGGGGTATATTTTTAAAATTTTATTTTTATTTGGAGGATTATTGCTTTACCACATTGTACTGGTTTCTGTCATGCATCCTCATGAATCAGCCATAGGTATCCATACGTCCCCTTCCTCTTGAACCTACCTCTCACCTCTCACCTCCCACCTCCCACCCCATCCCACCCCTTTAGGTTATCACAGAGCACAGGGTTTGAGCTCCCTGCTTCAAAAAGCAAATTCTCACTGGCTGTCTGTTTTACATATAGTAATGTGCATGTTTTAGTGCTACTCTCTCAATTTATCCCATGCTCTCTTTCCCCCACTGTGTCCGCAAGTCTGTTCTTTGTGTCTCCATTGCTGACCTGTAAATAGGTTCATCAGTCCATATATATGTGTTAATATACAATATTTGTTTCTCTCTTTCTGACTAACTTCATTGTGTATAATAGGCTCTAGGTTCATCCACCTCATTAGAACTGACTTCAAATGCATTTCTTTTTATGGCTGAATAATATTACATTGTATTTATGTACCACAGCTTCTTTATCCATTCATCAGTCCATGGACATCTAGGTTGCATCCATGTCCTATCTATTGTAAATAGTGCTGCAATGAACATTGGGGTACATGTGTCTTTTTCAGTTATGGTTTCCTCAGGGGATATGCTCAATAATATGACTGCTGGGTGGTATGGTAGTTTAGGGCTTCCTGGTGATTCAGATGATAAAGAATCTGCCTGCAATGCAGGAGACCCAGATTCGATTTCTGGGTCAGGAAGATCCCCTGGAGAAGGAAATGGCAACCCACTTTAGTATTCTGGCCTGGAAAATTCCATAGACAGAGGAGTTTGGTGGCCTACAGTTCATGAGGTCACAATGACTCGGACCCAACTGAGCAACTAACATTTTCACATTTCATGGTAGTTTTATTCTTAGTTTTTTAAGGAATCTCCATACTTTTCTCCACAGTGGCTGGATCAATTTATATTCCCACTAGCAGTGCAAGAGAATTCACTTTCTCCACACCCTCTCCAGCATTTATTGTTTGTTGATTTTTTTGGTGATGGCCGTTCTGATTGGCGTGAGTTGATAACCTCATTGTAGTTTCGATTTGCATTTCTCTAACAATGAGTGACATTGAGCATCCTTTCATGTGTTTATTAGCTACCTGGATATCTTCTTTGGATAAATGTCTATTTAGATCTTCTGCTCACTTTTTGATTGGGTTGTTTGTTTTTCTGGTATTCAGCTGCATGAGCTGCTTGTATATTTTTGGAGATTAATTCCTTTGTCAGTTGTTTCATTTTTTTATTCTAGTTCTGTGACAATACCATTGTTAGGGGTACAATTCTTTTTAAAAACATTTTTTAATTGAATGATAATTGCTTTACAGAATTTTGTGGTTTTCTGTCATACATCAACAAGAATCAGCCATCAGTACACCCATGTCCCTTCCCTTCCAGACCTCCCTCCCATCTCGCTCCCCATCCCACTCTTCAGCCTGTAGCAGAGCCCCTGTTTGAGTTTCCTGAGTCATACAGAAAATTCCCATTGGCTATTTTACATATGGTATTGTAAATTTCTGTTACTCTCTCCATATATCTCCCCTTCTCCTTCCTCTCCTCCCACCATGTCAATGGGTCTGTTCTCTATGTCTGTTTCTCCATTGCTACCCTGAAAATAAATGCATCAGTGCCATCTCTTTAGATTCCATATATATGTGTCAATATACAATATTTATATCTCTCTTTCTGACTTACTTCACTTGGTGTAATAGGCTCTAGTTTTGTCTACCTCATTAGAACAGATTCAAATGCATTCCTTTTTATGGCTAAGTAGTATTCTGAGAAGGAAATGGCAACCCACTCCAGTGTTCTTGCCTGGAGAATCCCAGGGATGGGGGAGCCTGGTGGCCTGCTGTCTATGGGGTCGCACAGAGTCGGACATGACTGAAGCGACTTAGCAGCAGCAGCAGCAGTATTCCGTTGTGTATATGTATGACAGCTTCTTTATTCATTCATCTGTTGAAGTACATTACCTAGATGTAATTTACAATTACATTGCAGCTATTGTAAATAGTGCTGCAATGAACATTGGGGTACATTTAGTTTTTTTCAGTTTTGATTTCCTCAAGGGGTACAGTTCTTAATAGAAGGATCTTGATCAGTGTTGTAGATAGGATAAAGGGAAAAGGTAGACAGAGAAGACCAGGAAATAAGAGCAAGACGATGAGAACAAAGGAATTTTCTTCCATGGAGGCATTGCCTATATGTCAGCCAAAATAGCAAAAGAGAAAATATAATAAAGAGACTTCTGGAGAGAAAATAATTTCTACCCCAAATTCTATTGCCTTACTTTACCTATCAGAAAGAAATTTCTAGCTATTTTCTTGTTTCCTGATACTCCTTTAGCTCAACTTCTGTTCTTATTTAACCCATGAACGGCCACCACTCATTTTAGCATATTTTTATATTGATAGCATTTTCATTTCTATTTTCTTTTTGTATCTCTTACATATTTTCTTTTTTCAACACATTTTTCTTTGTTTTCAATGGGTAGTTTGTTTATAGTCTTATGTGTTAGAAAATTATCTCCAATGTATAGTGCTCCTTGTTGATCTCTTTATATTTAAGGCACATTATCACAATATACATTGGAATTGTTGAAAAGGTTTCCTGTAGAGCAGTTGGCAAACTTTTTCTGAGAATGGCCATAGAGAAATATTTTAGACCTCATGGGCAATGTGTTCTCAGTTACAAGCACGCCACTCTGCTGTTGTAGGATAAGAACAGCCACGTTGTTCTTGTTGTTCAGTCATTAAGCCATGTCTGCCTCTTTTGTGACCCCATGGACTGTAGCCCACAAGATTCCTCTGTCCATGAGATTTACCAGACAAGAACACTGGAGTGGGTTGCTGTTTCCTTCTCCAAGGGATCTTCCCAACCCAGGATCGAACCTGTGTCTCCTGAATTGGCAGACAAATTCTTAACACTGAGCCACGAGGGAAGCCCAAGAAGAGCCATTGACAGTTGAAAATGAATGGATATGTCTGACTTCCAATAAAAGTTTCTACACAAAACAGGCTGGGGATCAGCTTTGGTTTTTTGGGCAGAGTTCTGGAGTAATTAAGTGAGGAACCATGTTTTCCTTACTGGTTTGCATCTTCTCTGTGGATATTCAGATTCTCCAGAAAAGAAAAGTCTAGTTTCCTATCTGATAGTATTTGGGTGGTATGTTGAGACACTGGTAGAAGCAGCTATATCTGTCAGTATTTAGTCTGTAGACATCTCCCGGTTACAGGTTACATGCCTCTCTCATCCTCTAAGAACCTGGATTCTCTGATGTTTGTTTTCTCCACAGAAAAGTTTTTTCTAGTGTCTGAGAGTATTGTGGTTGGGATAGTTACCTGACGACCTTACCTCAGTCCTCTGCCCTCCAGTATTCTGAAAATATACTTGTTACTCATCAGTGTCTCCCTCTGTAACACTCTAGCTTCCTTAGCGTCCCTTAATGAGGTAAAACTTCCTTCTGTCTTTCCTCTTTCATGAATTGGATGACATATGTTGTCCATTGTTAACTCCCCTCCCATTCTCACTTCCTTTCCGGCTTTATACTACTTTTAATTCCACTAAAATGACAGTGGCGTTTCTGGAGGGAACACAGATCAATGCACATACTTGGCCATACTTACCTAGAGGTGTGTGGGTTCTTTTTATCAAATAGCAAGGCTCACATAGTATTGGAAGTGAAATGGAAAAATAGAAAACACCAAAGCTGTGATAGCCAGAGGGACTATTCCACTGTGGTACCCCAGAAGTATCATAACATTCACATTTCTGCCCATCAGTGCATCTGCTTTTAGTCAGGATTCAATCTGCAGTTGAAATGTTATCCCCCCTAATTTGAGTGTTGATAAAAACAATGTTATCAAATCATCTTCATTAGAACACACAAAACATATTACATAACCAGATAAGGATTCAACACAGAGCATAGTAACTACATGGTAGTATTTGTAGGGTGAATCCATTCCATGGTCATGGAGAACTAGAGGAAGGATTGTACAAAGTATATTGGAGAGAAGCAAAGCCTCATTAATAATATAATTGATGATCATTTTACTTTACAAGTCAACATGAAAAATTGTATTTGTAGAAAGTATAAGTTTTGCATATTTTAATATTCATGAAAATAAATAAATATCCCATTACAAAGCATTTCTGAAACTAGAGAAGAGGAACCACAGAACTGAGATAAGTAATGAGAAAAATAATTGGGAAGAACTGAAGAGACAGAGTTATCTTAAGCATACCTGTTTCAGGGACATTCAGTAATTTCTCATTCATTAATGATGTGGAGGCATGTTTATTAAGCACTCAGGGTAGTCAGAAAGATAAAACATGATATATTGGAAAAAGCAGTGACTGTAACAAAGCACAATGTGGAGTTCACATCTAAGGTTAAGGGTATACTATCCATTACATGGACAATTTATTTAAAAGTCACTCATCTTAATGTTTGTATTTTTTAAGACATTGGGAAAAAATACTTCTTTTAGTTGGTCATGGTAAAAATTAATGAAGTGAGCTATGGTATATGCCAGCAGCATAAGTCATAAAGGAACTGGTTGTAGTTTAGCTGGGTGTGGAGGTGCGTACACTCTGGGTCTGGACCCTTTAGACCCCACCTTGCTCGTTGTGATTATTAATCTGAAGCTCAAAAAAGCAAACTTGTTAAGTAGCCTCTTTAGCAGAATATTGCTTTACTAAAACTCATTTCTGTTTGAATGTTCTACATGATAGAAGTTATTAGTGCTTATTATAGTGTCGGATACATAATAAACACTAAAGAAATATTTGCTGATTGAATTGGATTTAACTTTTGTCCTTTCCTTCAGTTTAATCACTCAGTCATGTCCAACTCTTTGTGATCCCATGGACAGCAACACGCCAGGCTTCCCTGTCCATCACCAACTTGTGGAGTTTACTCAAACTCGTGTCCATCTAGTTGGTGATGCTATCCAACCATCTCATCCTCTGTTATCCCCTTCTCCTCCCACCTTCAATCTTTCCCATCTTCAGGGTCTTGTCCAATGAGTCAGTTCTACGCATCAGGTGGCCAAAGTATTGGAGTTTCAGCTTCAGCATCAGTCCTTCCAATGAATATTCAGGACTGATTTCCTTTAGGATTGACTGGTTGGATCTCCTTGCAGTCCAAGGGACTCTCAAGAGTCTTCTCCAACACCACATTTCAAAAGCATCAGTTCTTCGGTGCTCAACTTTGTTTATAGTCCAACTCTCACATCCATACATGAATACTGGAAAAGCCATAGTTTTGACTAGACGGACCTTTGTTGGCAAAGTAATGTCTCCACTTTCTAATATGCTATCTAGGTTGGTCATATCTTTTCTTCCAAGGAGCAAGCATCTTTTAATTTCATGGCTGCAGTCACCATCTGCTGTGATTTTGGAGCCCAAGAAAATAGAGTTTCTCACTGTTTCCATTGTTTCCCCATCTATTTGCCATGAAATGATGGGACCGGATGCCATGATCTTCGTTTTCTGAATGTTGAGTTTTAAGCCAACTTTTTCACTCTTCTCTTTCACTTTCATCATGAGGCTCTATAGTTCTTTGCTTTCTACCATAAATTAGTCTTTCCTTTGACTAATTTAACAATGTCCCAGGAAAACATAGGAGTTCAATTTGACCAAGTCATTTACACTCTTTGTCCATAGGTTCCTTTTGAGGTTTTTGCAACCTGATTTTGCTTTTAGCTTTTATAAAGAAATGAATTGAAGCCATACTTTTCAATTATTTACAAGCACTAATGAATACAAGTCTCAGGGAAGAAGCATTTTATTCTCTCATAATTAACTTGTCTAATATAATGTCCATTTGACTGAAGAGATGAGTTACAGGATTTATAAAAATATATACAAACCCTAATGACAAGATATAAAAATATCAAGACCTACATAATACTTAGAGTGATGCAAAAATTAAAAAATGACTTTGAGGTACTTTGAGGCAGCATTTTAAACATTTCAACAGGTATGTTTTTTCCTATACATTTTCATTGATACTGTGGCCTCAGTATTGTCTGTTTCCAGGCAACACTGGTAATATCTTAAGTTTCTCCATACTTTCTATGTACACTTCCAAAAGCACTCCCTTTTCTATCTTAGGGTTCCTAGTGCTTGTCACTTCTTGATCTTCAAGACAAGATAGACAAGGGCTTGATCATGCATAAGTCTTTTCTTGTTGACCTCTTGACTTCTCACCTCACTAATTAAGTTAAAACATTGCTTCTAAAATGAATTTCTTACTCTAACCTCATAACTCCTCTAATCAAAATTCTTAACTGAGCAGAACATTCTATCCAGTGTAATCAGATTAGACTTAAATAGGTTCAACCATTGCTTTTCCACAGTCCCAACCTGATAATGTCAATTTAATCAACAGGCTGTGGAATCTGTTATTTGATAACCCTAGCTCATAAAAATGTCTCTTGTGCTTCTATTGGGATAAGCACAGCTTCATGTGAACCCTTGTATTAATTTTTGACATTTATAAGTTAAAGTTGCATGTATTTTTTCTTACACACATTAATTATATATTCATATTTCATGCAGTGTTTTTTTCTTTATGTGTTCCCATTCAACACTATGACCTGAATCATGACAGACGGGAAGATAGAATTATATAGAAAGAAAAATAATTTTATTGTAATCCAGCTCTGCTATAATGAATTATTCAGAGCTCTCTGATTATGCAGATTTATATACTTTTCAGCATCTACTCATTCAGACTTTCTACCTCACTGACAATGCTCTAAGAACATTTTGAAATTTAATGATTAAAATTTTTTTTCCTAAATAATCCTTTATATTAACTGATGCATGAGTTTCTAATCTTGGATACTTGTATCCCTGGGTAAACTAAATGCAAAAATGGTGGTCCTTGTGTTATGCTTAGTTGTTTGAAAAGCCAAATGTAAATCTCAACATTTTCATAAGGTTTTCATGAGGCTTCAGTACACAAGTGAAACCTCACATTCCTTTGCTTTATTTCCTGGAAGTCTTTGTATGTTGCATGTTAACTGGTTACCTCAGCTTACTTGAAACTGTGACTGTTCTATTTTACTGTAATGAAATTGAGAAAGTGAATTATTATCAAACATTTATTGAGAGTGAAAGCTTTCAGATCATGAAGTCTGAAGATTGAAATAGGAAGAACCAAAGGTGTTAATGTTGGGAAAATCTGAGATAACATATTTCAGAGTGTGCTCTTGATAAGGTCTAAGTCTGGTTTATGATACCCAGAGATAACTGAATAACTGATCCTCGATTTGGTTACATAGCATGTGAAATTCAGGCATGTTCTTGGACATGGCTGTAATTATTCTCAGGAGTTGAGGGGTAACAGAGATGTCTATTCCTGAGTGTTCTGTACTACACTGGTCTCTGAACTTGTTGTATATTACACAGCTAAGTTTGATGAGGAACTCCTCACCTAGATGAATTTATGTCCCTTATATATCCAGACACAACAACATTCAGATTTAATTCAGAGTATTCATATAAAACTGTGCACAAGAAATGTGGCTTCCATAATGTCTGAAGGGACCCTCTGTCATTTATATATGCCCATCCTTAGTACATCTACCCTGTAACGTTTTGGGGCTCAGGTAACTTGGTGATTTACTCTGACTACACTGATTTCCTTTTGTAATTAATAAAACTTATTTGATTTATGCAGATCAATGTCAGTGTGCAGTTGTTCCATCAGTACAAGCATATTGTTCACCCACGTCAGTGCAATTATCAAAGAAGTGTTAGGAATACTTAACCATAAAACTGATTTTTTTTTAAAAATATATTAAAGAAGCAAGCCAAAAAAGGCATCAGAAAGCACAAACTAGCTTAAGGATAAAATCACTTGTAAACTGTAGGATAATTTGTTCAACTTTTTCTTATATACATTTCTTAGGCAAAGTTATAGCGATAACAGACCTCCTCACTAAAAGAGATACACACGTGGCAAAGAAACATATGAATAGATATTCCCACAATATGTCATCAGGGAAATGCAAATTAAAATGAGATACCACTACACACCTATAAGAATGACTACCATCTAGAACACTGGCAACACCAAATGTTGGCAAGGATGTGGTGGTGGTTGTTCAGCTGCTAAGTCATCTCTGACTCTGCGACCCCATGGACTACAGCATGCCAGGCTTCCCTGTCCTTCACTACCTCGTAGAGTTTGCATAAACTCACATCCATTGAGTCAATGATGCCATGCAACCACCTCATCCTCTGTCGTCCCCTTTTCCTCCTGCTCTCAATTTTTTCCCAGAATCAGGGTCTTTTCCAGTGAGTCACAGCTTTGCATCAGGTGGGCTAAGTATTGGAGCTTCAGCTTCAGCATCAGTTGTTCCAATGGATACTCAGAGTTGATTTCCTTTAGGATTGACTGGTTTGATCTCCTTGCTGACCAAGGGACTCTCAAGAGTCTTTTCCAGCTGTCATAGAATAATTGACCATAAGTGTGTGAGTTTATTTCTGGTCTTTCTATACTGTTCCACTGATCAATGTGTCTGTTTTTGTGCTAGTACCATCCTGTTTGGTTTACTCTACTTTGTCCTCCTACAGAGGACTTACATTCTGTCAATGACCTGTGAGGTCATTGTGACTAACTTTTACATTTTCTTTCAGGTTAAATTGATGTAAGGTATTATACAAACTTTGTTATACAAAGTTTGGTTTTGTGGGGAGGTTATTGTATTCTTTTTATATTTGTTTGCTGTGTGTGTGTTTTTATGGTGACTTTTAAGTGAAAAGAGATCCTTATCATCTCAAGAATATGATGATGATTCTATGGTTGAAACCATCCCACCGTTACTTAAATTAGAAAAAGAAACTACAAAGAAAAAAATATAAACTAATATTTCTCATAAATCTAGGTGTGAAAATCCTTACCAAAATTGTAGCTAATGAATTCTAGCAGTTTGTAAAGAAAATTCTACTATCTTGCTATTTATTAATCTATCAATCTAATGACACTAACCATTCTTCTGATATGAATATATGTGTGTGTGTGTGTGTGTATATATATATGTATACACACACACACACACACACTATACATTACCTACATAAAATTTTCTTCAGTGTCTGTTTAAATCATTTACCCTTTTTGTAAAATTCATGTTCTATTTTAGAATAGTTTTAGATTTGCATGAAAGCTATGAATATAATACAGATAGTTCCTATATACCTCACTGCCCAGTGTTCCCTATAATTAACATCTTTCAGTAATATGTTACATTTTTGTATCGTATGCAAGATGTTTATCAATGAAAAATTAAGTTCAAATACAGACTCATATATAAATATTCAAGCTACTTTTGTGCAAAGCACACCCAAACTGGGAACAGCCCAATTGTCCATCAGTCCATCAATAGGTAAATAGATAAGCAAATTAAAATTAGTTAGTTCAGTCACTCAGTTGTGTCCAACTCTTTGTGAACCCATGGACTGCAGGATGCCAGGCTTCCCTGTCCATCATGAACTCCTGGAGCTTACTCACACTCACACCCATCGAGTTGGTGCTATCCAGCCATCTCATCCTCTGTCATCCCCTTCTCCTGCCTTCAATCTTTCCCAGCAGCAGGGTCTTTTCCAATGAGTTAATTCTTTGCATCAGGTGGCCAAAGTATTGGAGTTTCAGCTTCAGCATCAGTCCTTCCAATAAATATTCAGGACTGATTTCCTTTAGGATTGACTGGTTGGATCTCCTTGCCATCGAAGGGACTTTCAAGAGTCTTCTCCAACACCACAGTTCAAAAGCATCAATTCTTCGGTGTTCAGCTTTCTTTATGGTCCAACTCTCACATCCACACATGACTACTGGAAAAACCATAGCTTTGTTTAGATGGACCTTTGTTGGCAAAGTAATGTCTCTGCTTTTTAATATACTGTCTAGGATGGTCATAACTTTTCTTCCAAGGAGCAAATGTCTTTTAATTTCATGACTGCAGTCACCATCTGCAGTGATTTTGAAACCTAAAAATATAGTCTGTCACTGTTTCCATTGTTTCTCCATCTATTGGCCATGAAGTGATGGAACCGGATGCCATGATCTTAGTTTTCTGAATATATTAAAGTTAGAATGTATCCATACAAATGAATATCATTCAGAGGGAAAAAAGCATTGCTCCATTTAACAACATGAATGACATTCAGTAGCATGGTGTTAAGTGAAAGAATCCAGACACGAAAGCCTAGGTATTTTCTCATTCAACTTATATGAAATCTAGAAAGGGGAAAACATACTAGAAGAAAGATCAGCATTTACCAGGCGCTGGGAGTGAAGGAGGGGGGAAGAAGGCAATTGAATGCAAAAGGACCAGAGAAAATTTGGGGGAGATGGATGTGAGCTATATATTTATTGTGATGGTAGTTACATGACTGTCAGCATTTGTCAAACCTGTAACTGTATTGTCAGAACTATATGCTTATAATGGGTGAATTTTAATATATGTAAATCATATCTCAGTACAGCAAATTTTAAAATAACATGCTAAATTTTATGATGGAGGTCATAGAACTCTGCTGAGTGGAGGCACAGGGGAAATCCTGCTCTCCCACCTGGCTGTTCAAATAGGCATCTTTGGGAAGACAAAGTTTATTTTCTAAGCCTTGAAAGATAAGGATGGGTTGTTAACAATGAAAGACAGAGTGCTATTTCAGACAGAAGATCCCTGAAAATCACTAAAAATAAATGATGCACATATAGTTGAATGTAGTGACATTTATGTCAGAAGAATGGTTAATGTCTCTAGGTTCTTGATAGAATAGGGAAGAGTCAGACTCTTATCCTTGGGGAGTACCCTCTTACAGTAAGTAAATCTCTGTATAAATGTAGACCTTTTCTTGTCATTAAACAAACTTTTAACATAGCAGGTAGTAATCATCAGTCCTGTTTCAGATGTGAGTGTCAGAAATTCAATTTAAACCAGATTTTAGAGTGAGTTATTTATGTACACAGAACAGAAAAATCCAAGGGTAGACGTATTCTCAGGGTATACCTGGATCAGGATGGTAACATGATGCTCTCAGGAATCTGCTGGTTGCCTTTTTTTTTTTTTTTTTTTAACCTCTCAGGCATGCTTTCTTACATTAAAAATTTATGTATGTTTCCTTCAAAGAATGAAGTTACTATGTGATTTATTATCCAAACCAGTAAGTATACTGGGATCACAGTTGTAAGCCAAGATTGTTCTGGGTAATTGGGATGTGAATGAAGTCACTCAGTCGTGTCTGACTCTTTGCGACCCCATGGACTGTAGCCTACCAGGCTCCTCCCTCCATGGGATTTTTCAGGCAAGAGTACTGGAGTGGGTTGCCATTTAGGGTCCATAACAAATGAACACAAATCACTCCACGCTTACATATTTCCACTTTGTAGCCTCAGTGGAAATTATTCTTTCCTGGTGTTCCAGCCGAACTATGTAATTGACTCTCTTTTTTGGTTATGAGAATTCCTGAACCAAAAGCTGTGACAGGGAAGATGTAGGCCAGCCTAGATACTTGCTTGTCTCTAAAGCCAGTGTAAGCCCAGCAAATTCCAGAAAGAGGTATGTGAGCAGATTTAGTTGTCTAAGGGAAAATGAAGATTATACTGTCCAAAGAAGGAGCAATGGATAATCGGTTAACAAACGAAGATGTCCATAGTATACTGTGTATTTCCATACCTTTTCATTTATCATGTATTAATTTGACTACTTCTATCTTTTTTTTAAGGAAATGGTAGTTTCGTCTTTATAATATTGAATAACTATCTCTCAATATGAATAGAATTAAAATAGATTTACTGTATTTTTCATCAGGCGAGTAAAAGCACATGGCTGAGGCTGTGGGCTCCACCGAAGAATGTATTCTGTATTGTTATTTCTCAAAAAGTTTTAATTTTTTTGGTCTTTTCCGGCTGCAGGACAGCTGGATGCTCAGAACCTGAGGCCAACGCCGCAAAGACCGTCGGGGGGCGGGGGCGGGTAGGGGGGCTTTCCTTTCATCTTTCAATAAAGCTGTTGATTTAAAAAAAAAAAAAAGTTTTAATTTTTTTGGTAACTGATACACGCTTTTGTTTTTTTTTTTTTATAATATCACCCATTCTTCCTGTATTTGCTTCTGTTGCTTCATCTATATTTCATGAACTTCCTATTAACTTAGCTTTGCTTTTCTGAATCTACTGAAATTATGGTTGTGTATTTTCTAGAGTGTTCAATTTCCCCTGTCAATCAAGAGTATAAGCATGGCTTGTAATATGGGCATGTAATGGTTTATCCAAGTTATTTCAGCCAGTTTATATTGTTTAAAATTGAGAGCCACAGGAAACTCTTCCTTTTTCCTTTGACTCATATCACTTTTTAGGTTCTTTTTCCTCTTTTCATTTAAAAAAGGGTATCCTACAGTTTGGGTAACATTCATCTAAATCTGTATTGGAGAAGCAAAGCAATGTAAGTAAATTAAGAGAAGTAAAACCATGAAATTGATGCTTGTGGTTTTATTTCATCTTATTTTCTTCCAAAGAATGCTGAAGCAAGTTAGTTCTATCCAAGGCTTATCTGTTTTCTTCTCTCTAGGTACTCATCTTGGGTGATTTTAATCCACTTTGTGTGTTAAAATGATATTGATATTCTACAGTCTCCCAATTATCTTTCTGTCTCTAGTCAAAGTTTCTTTTCTGCATTCTCAAGCCACTCTTAATTGGCCATCTTCAACTAGGTATTCTAATGACAGTTCAAACATACCAAGTTCCACATTTAGCATAGGAACTCTGTATATCAGCCCTGATTGTGAAATATTGGGTTGGCCAGAAAGTTCATTGATATTTTCATAATATGGTGCAGAAAAACCCAGATGAACTTTCTGGTCAACCCCATATTATTCACTATAGTGAAAGACCCTACCCTGTACCTCAGTGTTCCTTGCAAGAATCCTACAAGGCCCCCCAGTACTTTCATTTTTCTTATACCAAACCCTGAAAATTATAAGCTCTAATCATTCATTCAGTAATTTTAATGAATTTTTCTAGCCCTGTTGCTTTTACTATAGCTCTGCTCATCACCAATTCTCACCCAAGTTATTGCTTCTTACTCTAGGTTGGTCTTCTTCAAATCCATTTTCTATAGTTACACTAGGGAGATCTTTTAAAATGCAGTATCAGCTTCCACTTTTATCTCTGATAGGGTAATTATGGGAGGCCAACGTTGCCATTGATAATGACCAGAAAAAATTGAAAAATTCGTAAGAAATATTCATTAGAAAAGGTTAGTTGCTCAGTAATGTCTGACTCTTTGCTACCCCATGGACTGTAGCTCACCAGGCTCCTCTGTCCATGGGATTTCCCAGGCAAGAATACTGGAGTGGGTTGCTCATTAAGGCACTAAAATCACTTAGTGAAGGGAAGTGCAAAGAGGTAAGCCAACATTTTATAAGCTCCCATCCCTCATTGGATGTGTGCCACTTCTTGGCACTGGGTGAAAGGCTGAGAATTCTGTCAGAAGGCTATGATAAAGAAGCAGGGAGATACACACACACACACACACACACACACACAACATTATTTGTCAATGATGCCTCAATAGACCTGAGAAAAAAATCAAAATCCTGAAGTTTGGGTTACAACCCCTCTCCCCACCCACCCCCAAAAAGGAAGCAGAGAAGCCAACAAAGAGTTTGACAACCTCTTAGGGCTGAAGAAACAAAGACTGATGTTCGGGATTTACAAAGCAACTGGGATTTATGGGGCTGAGATCCTGGCAAAAAGGGAGCAGATCCCCCAGCACTTGACAGCATTCCATTTAGGTATTTGTTCAGACCTTATAAGCAGCTAAAAACCTAACAAAAGTTTGCATGTTTAAATGATCTGTTTCTGAGTAACAAAGCACCCCCAAAGGCATAGGCTTAAAACAATAGCAATATTGATTTACTCATGATGCTACTATTTAGGCAAGGCTTGGAAAGGACAGATTGTCTCATTCCTATTCATTGTCACCTGAGGCTGGAATCGTATGTGACTTCACTTCCTCACCACTTACATGTCTTGCAGTTGATACTGGCTCTGGTCTGGGTCCCCTGAGGGAACTGTGACCCAAACACTTTCTATGTGACTTTTTGGCTTCGTCACAACATGGCAGCTGTGTCCCAGGGAAGAATATCCCAAAAGGACTGGGTGAAAGGAAGCCACGTTGCCTTTTATGATTTAGTTACGAAAGTGACACAATATCACTTCTACCATAGAAGCAGACTCATCCAGATTCAAATAACATGAATTTTACCTCTTAATGTCAGCACTAAATTGCAAGAAAAACAAAGGGGATGGGATGTATTGGTATGGTCATCTTTGAAAACTACATCATGTCTCACTGAAGAAAAGCAGTGCAAAATTTCTATCAGTCTCATAGTGCTGACTGGGCAGAATTAGAATTTAAGACAGAAAAAGGGACCCTCCCCCAGTAAACCCACTGGCTTCTAAGTTGGGATCCCCAGTGGGCAACACTCCAAAAAAAATCAGAGAGAGATGGAACCTCAGGAAAATTAGAAACTTACTGTGTTTCAGTAAGTTTGGCCTCAATTAGATTAGGGTAATCTGCCTTTACTCTTTCTTCCTCTCTGAAAATATGGATAACTCTCCTGAAAAAATACAGTAAGTTCCAGGAGACCTTTACAATTTTTCATATACAAAGTCTGGCATAGTAAAAAAATGATCAGGTCAACATATTACAGAGGGTATAAATGGAATTGTACTAGTGTAAGTTTTTTTATAACTGAATTTAAAATAGTCTATGATAAGATAATTTTTTACTAAAGTAAGCATTTATGCATACCAGTAGAGGGGACATGTGGCTCACTAAGACCATATTTGGTTAATCAAAAAAGAAAGGAAGAAACAATAGAGATGACACAGAAAACAAATAGTAATGCTAGACTCAAAATTCAACTGTATCAATCACTTCATTCTCAGTTGTCTAAAAACTCAAAAGATCAATTAGCAGACTGATTAATAAATGAAGACAACACTACATGGTGCGTTTTCAAACAACACATTTTAAATTTGAAGACAGAGCCTGGTTGAAATCCAAGAATTGAAAAAAAGATACCACAGAATATTCAGGTATAAGAAAGATGTAGTTTTATTTGCAAAATAGATCTCAAGAAAAGAACCATTATCAAAGATTAAAAGGTTCAATTTATAATAGTAAAAGGAGCATTTCATCAACAAAGATATACCTAATAATAGAGCTTCAAAACACATGGAATAAACTTAACACAAGTAAAAGAAAAAATCAGTAAGGATGCAGATTTAAACAATACTGGTGGACACAAGGATTCAACACCCAAGTGTCCCTTGAAGGAAGAACTTGTTTCCTCAGGTGTTAGCTCCCTCAGATTTTATCTCAGCTACAGAGAGCCACAAGAGAATGCTTATTATTCAGGGTAACTCATCCAAGTATTGATTATGGCACGGTTCTGCATCTAATGACTGATCAAGGCTTTTCAGCCCACTGGGGGACAATCCTAATGAGCCATGTACATTCCAGGCAGTGTTTTGGGATTGTCCAAGGCTTTGCTGGGACTGCAGTACAATCCAATTTCTCCCTTTGCCTAATCTTAACCCATCTCCAACCCTGTTCACAGGTGTTGATAACTAATAAATACCTTACATGGAAAACCTTTCAGTATCTGCTTTTGGATATCCCAATTTGTGACAAACACTATCAACAAGCTTCTCCTAATTGATATTTCTTATACATTACAGCCAACAACCATAAAACACATATTTTTTAAAATTTAAGTATAGTTGATTTAAAGTGTTAGTTTCAGATGTACAGCAACATTGTATCAAACATCAGACAATCTATGAACTGTTGAAGAGCTGTGTGATCTGAAATCCATTTCACTCAAGATTTTCTGTGTTCCTGCCCATGGTTAACTCTGGGATGTTTCATGTGAATGAAGGAAGTTGTATCAATATAAGTCAGGATCACGTCAGAACACAGATGTACACCAATTATTTTAAAAGAAAAAATTTACACTGGTCTTAGCTGAAAGATGGAGAAGCGATTAAAAGAAAGAATTTGAAGAATAATTTTTTTAAATTTATTAGAGAGCTGAAAAGGCCAAAAGGGGACTCTGAGACATCAGAGAGGTAGGAAATACAGACAGTAGCCACCTTCCTTATGGCTGGGGAACAAAAGAAAGAGGTTGTAATATTAAAACTTAGAGGCTTTAAGGTGGGTTCCCACAGCACTGGCCCTTCCTCCTCCTCTAACCTTCTCCCTTCCTTCCCCTTTGAGCCATGCAGTCTCCTGACAGCACTCGTTATTGGTAAAGTCTAACAGGAAGCAGCTAGAACAGTAGAAGTGCGCTCTGCAGTCTCCATAGGAGAGCAGTGGACAGAGGGATGGGCTTGAGGTTGAGAGCCAGCAGCTTAACCAGCACAGTGGGGATGGTGGGGGGGCAGTTATCTGAACTAAATTTCAGAAGCACAGCCCTTTTAATCTTTTCTAAAGGGACAAAGGGTCATTCCTTAAACTGCCCTCTTGAGTATTTTTTTAGTCTTCAGAGAGACTCAGTAGCAAATGAAAGTTTTCTCCTAAATTCATAGAGGGCATGGCACTTACTGGACATCCCCAGGAGCAGACCTGGATAAAGGAGTGGATTTTGATAGGAGACATAGAAGGGATTTCACAAACATAGGCTTAACTGAGCAGAATGGAGGGCCTCGTGACTTAGAGATTGTCATGGTAACCATGGTGACTAAAATGTTTATGAGGCAGACTGTGGGACCCAGTATGTTTTCTACTGCTGTTGAAAATATTTCTTCATTTACAGATACTGTTTCATTTAATAATAGCTAGAAGATGTGAAGTAGTTCTTTTAAATGAGTTTTAATTTATCCTATCAACTTGAGCAGGACAAGAAAGTTTATTGTACACTGGCATTTTCAGCTGCTTTTACTGGAAAATGCAATTCATACTCATCCCTTTGCAACTTTGATCAATTTCAGCAAGATTCCAATAAAAAGCCTATTTCTAAGTTTCATAGAAAAATAAATCTTATCTAAAAAGCACAGTCTGCTTTTGCTATACTCCGACAGTGAGAGTATTAAAAAAACTTCACATTATTAAAAAATTCCACAATAAAAATAATTGTTTCAAATGGAAAAGTGGTTTACAGTCCAAAAAATTCCAGACTAGCAATAAGTAGTGATGGTATATTTGTGTCTGTGTCACTGTGTTTGATATTATAAATATAATGAACCCGGCATATGCTCATACTAAGTTTGGTTTTATAATAATGATTTGATTTTTTTAAAATCTCATTAACAGACATTTTTTTATACAGCAGTATCAACCTTGATCAATTTCATTACTTATTTTCATCACTTATTTTCACAAAGTCCCTCAGTTTGAATTATGAAAACTATGATATCTTGGCAATACTTGAGTAATGAATTTGGATGGTACCTTGTGTTGGGGAGCAATTCTCTATGGGTCTTTGGTGTTTCTGTGTATCTTGCAAGTGAGACACCAGCTACCTTTTTTTGGACAATCTTTTCAAGGATGTTTGTAAAACAAACAACACTGAGATACACAGATAGTGTGTCTCTCTGAAGCAAAGGACAGGCATGCTTGCTTCTCATTACAAATGATTCAGGCTTCCTAAACTCACGATTTCCCTACTGTAGGGCAATCCCCCATGTGGGCAAGTATCCCCTAGCTTTCTCTGCATTGCTCTTTGGGAACTGGGGCTTGGGAAAACTGGCACCAAAATGCTGATACTCTGGCTACTGCTTGTATTTCGTTTTCTATTGCTGCTATTTAAAAAATCACCACAAAGTTAGTGACTTATAGGAGCACAGATTTATTACCTTATGGTTCTAGAGGTCAGAAGACCAATGGAAATCTGACTGAGCTAACATCAAGGTGTCAGTTAGGGCTGTGTTCCTTCTGAACACTCCAGGGAAGAACTCATCGCCCTGCCTTTCTCAGCGTCTAAAGGCTGAACACTTTCCCAGGCTTATGGTTCCCTTCCTCCATCTTCAAAGCTAGCAAGGTAGCATCTCACTGGTCCTGATTCCATCCTCACATCCTTTTCTCCGACCCCAGGCAGGAAAGTTTGTTCCCATTGAAAGGATCCTTGTGATTAGGACAGGCCTACCAGGATAATCCAGAATAAACTCTCCGTCTCCCAGTCTCTGCCCCAGCAGCTGCCTGTCTATCAGCATCCATGAAATTGTGCAAGCAGAAGAAAATTTCAGACCTTTTCTAGTACCCGAAGCTGTGACCCCTAGTTTGGAAACTGAATTCAGTCATCTTAGCAAACATATCTAACTGCAAGTTAAATAAAGCTAAACATGAGTATAATTTTAAGCACCCGTGGCTGCTTTAATATTTTCATGTTTAGAAAGCAGATGTCCCTACTTCCCAGACCATGTGAACTAGATAAAAATATTAAATGAACTTGAAAAGTATTCTCCAAGTCAGTGGTTCTGAAGATTTAGCATGTGCCATAATGTCCTTAAAACTTGTCTGATAACCACATTCCTATCACAGCTTCATCCACCTGATAATTTGTTCTGGATGTGATTGTTGTTGTTCAGTCGCTAAATCGTGTCCGACTCTTTGCGACCTCTTGGACTGCAGCTTGCTAGGCTTCCCTGTCCTTCACTATTTCCATGAGTTTGCTCAAACTCATGTCCACTAAGTCGGTAATGCCATCCAACCATCTCATCCTCTGTTGCCCCCTTCTCTTCTTGCCCTCAATCTTTCTTTTCAGCATCAGGGTTTTTTCCAATGAGTTGGCTCTGCAGAGGTCTAAATTTTTAACCAGTACCCCAAGTGATCCTTGCTTTGAGATCCGGTTTTTAATGACCAGTTACCTTTGTTGCTTTAGTAATTAAATTTTACTCTACTTGTATTGAAAATACATATACTTTAAATAAAATTCTAGAGTCATCATAGCAGTCATCATTTATTCACTGTTTCCCTCAGCTGTGTTGTAGCCATATTTTTACTTCTCTCCATCAATACCAAATATAGACCAGTTGAGGCCACCGCATTCTAAGAGCTTCCCATGTCAAGTTGTTCTAACAGGCATTGTGTTTGTGAATAAAATAACTTCAGTTCAGTTCATTCTCATTTCAAGGGTTTACATTACATTTCACAGTTTTATAAAAGATCATGAGGCTTTATTTGGGGAAGATTTAAACATTTATAGACATAATTATTGGATACAAACTAATACACTACTGAATATTTTTTAAAAGACATACCCATATCTATGCTAATAGCATGACCTTGGAACTTATCAAAGGAGCAAGAAATCATAGCCAAAACAAGATACCAAATGATTAAGATAGAAATGATTACGTTTTCAGTCACTTCACCTAGGTTTATTGTTTGTAAGATTACACATGGACACATCACTTTGTCCTCATTTCTGTTTTGTATCTGTTAAAGGGGACTTGAAATTCATTAGGGGAAAATATATTTTGTATTACCTTCGTAGCCTGCATAGTGTGGGAAAAACATAGTGGCTATACTGTCAAAGTATATGTAACAATTAAAATTACTTTTTAGGTAAATTTCAGGGAGATCAAATTCTATTAAAATATAAATTTTGTTCCCCTGGCTTTCTGTTCCTCCTAGTAAATGAATCCCTAGTTTGCTAACTTAACTATATGACAAGTTCTAGTTTTTAACATCATACATCTCATAGGAAACTGGAATCCACTTATTTTCAGACTAGAATTTTTTTAATGAGGTGTTATTTTTTAAAATTAATTAATTTTAATTGGAGAATTATTGCTTTACAATATTGTGATGGTTTTTGCCATATATCAACATGAATTGGCCACAGGTACCACTTCAGTAAGTAATCGACACACACTTTCAAAGCCATCTCTTTTAGTCTAAGATTAAAATAGAAATGCATTTTATTTATTATACAGTGCCATTGTCCTTGCCATGTACTCTTATGTGTGTCACAAGTTGGCATATTTATTTGACATCTGACAACAAATCATAAGCAGTAAAAATATTTTCATTAATTTAATAAACATTGATGAGGTCCAGGGCCACCATAAATGCTTGTGAGGTTGTGCACTCTATGACTTCAGAGGTGCCATTCACATCATATTTATGAGTACGGTGCCCCCAGAGTTGTGCACTATACAACCTGCACTGTATAAGGTGGCCCCACCTCGCATGAAGTCAGACACTACGATATGTGCCCGGCATGAATATAAGCATAATGACATCAAAGTAGCTTTTCTTTTAGAACTTACAGTTCAGTGAGGGGAACTGATAATTAAAGGAACCAATGGTAAGTCCTATGACAGGAAAAGTATAAGACCTTCCTGTCAATATAGCCATCCAATTAAACTAGAAGAACAAATAAAGGTGAGCAGTTAAAGCTAGAACTTGTCCTGGGAACGTTTCAAAGTATGAGTTCCTAAGCCAGATTTTCTTTTTGTATAGCTGCTCAGTAGTAACACAAATTCAATCACAAATATTGCACTTGTGTAGACAAGCTAGGTGGTCTTTATAGCAACCCACTTCTCATGGTAAGGCCACAGCTATTAGATGAAACACTATTTGGCTCTGTTTTCTGTTTTCTCCCAGGCTCTGATCTGGCTTTGCCTCCTGATCTCACTAATCCCATCTTGTGTGTCTTTACTGTGTACATATTCAGCTTTCGATCTTGTTCTTATTTGGTAATATGTCTCTTAGAACTTAATGCTTCTGAGATCCTAGAGGTTTCTCAAGTCAAACTCAATGAACATGGTCCTGTTTTTCTATACCATGCAGCTATGGCCCAGCTCCACCTACTTTTAAAAACTGATTTTTGAACCTCAGCCCTGGAATCCACTGCTGCTTCCAATATGAGCTTGAATTTTTTTTTTTTTTTCCTTAAGGCCGAGTCTAGATACAGAATTTTGTTCTGATAAATAGAAGCTTCATGAGGGCAGGAATTTTGATGTTTTGTTTTGTTTTGTTTTGTTTTTTAGATACACCTTCAGTGCCTAGACCTATGCTTATCATTTAGTGCTTATTAAGTATTTGCTAAGTAATTAAATGTGTGTGAGACAATACCTAAGGATTCCAGTGGCCTTTGGCTGGGACCTGCCTTCTGTTTATCTGAAGATGCAGCTTGCTCAGTTTCTAGTAGTGCTCCCTGAGTTCCCAACAGGGAAATTCTCATGGCCACACTCCAGCTGAGTAACTCCACAGTCTCAGAATCCAGACAAAATCCTCTCCACCTCACCGTGGCAGGAAACTGCTCATGGAAATATCAACAGTGACTTAGGGTCTCAATCCTTCTTCCCTTCCAGATGTACTTACATAAGAGGAGGTCCTCAGTGCAAGCAATATACTTGTCTTCAGGGTTTCTTGAAGGTCAGACAGAACAGATTACAGCACAACTCTGGGAAGGATTCTGGAAAAATAAAAATAGTATTTTAAGGCATTTCCCTGGAAGTCCATCCAGTAGTTAAGACTCCACACTTCCAGTGCAAGGGGCACAGTTCTATCCCTGGTCTGGAAACTAAGATCCCACCTACCATACAGCCTGTCCAAAAAAAAAAAAAAGTTCTTTGGGTAGTTTTCCTCTCTCCTTGCTGTTTTCACTCCAACTTTATTATTCTTTTTTTTTTTTTTTTTATGCAGACCAGTTTTAAAGTCTTTATTGAATTTGTTACAATATTGCTCCTTTTTTTTCTTTTTTGTTTTTTTGGCCATGAGGTATGTGGGACCTTAACTTGTGACAGAAGCCTATGAGTCTTTTAAACTGATGCACTTCCTGTTCTGAACTTGAAGCCTGAGCCACTCTCAAGCACAATTACATTACAGTAGGAAATCACTGGAATCGCCTCCCAGGACTTTGTATATGTGATGAATCTAATGTCACATGTTCTCCCCAAAGAAAGGCTTGATCTGGACTATAGAAAACACATCTGAAGACCTCTTTTTATATCCAAGATATAAAATCTGAAGTTCATCCCTACCCAACCTAGATCCTTACTTTCAAGGCTGATGACTACAGCTGAGCCTCTTTGACCTAGGTGATACCAGCCCCTCAGCTCTCTGTCCTGTGTCTATTCCTTTCAGGAAATGGTACTTACCTGCTTGGAATGAGAATTCCTGTGCCTCACAGCCATCTTAAAAGCTTGCCAATATCACCATGAATGGCTGCGGAATCTGGATTTTTTTTTTAATACTTAGTTTTAAGCCAGTTCTTTCACTCTCCTCCTTCACCCTCATCAAAAGGCTCTTAAGCTCCTCTTTGCTTTCTGCTATTAGAGTGGTATCATCCACATATCTGAGGTTGTTGATGTTTCTCCTGCCTATTTTTATTCCAGCTTGCAACTCATCCAGCCTGGCATTTCTCACCATGTGCTCAGCATATAGGTTAAACAAACAGGGTGACAGCAGACAGTCCTGTTGGACTCCTTTCTCAGTCCTGAACCTATCAGTTGTTCCATACAGGGTCTAAATTGTTGCTTCTTGATTCGCATATAGGTTTCTCAGGAGACAGATAAGATGGTCTGGTATTCCCATCTCCTTAAGAGCTTTCCACAGTTTGTTATGATCCATATAGTCAAAATCTTCAGCACAGTCGATGAAACAGAGGTAGATGTTTTTCTGGAATTCCTAGGCTTTCTCCATGATCCAGCAAATGTTGGCAGTTTGATATCTGGTTCCTCTTCCTTTTCTAAACCCAGATTTGGACATCTGGAAGTTCTTGGTTCCCTCCTCCCTAACCTTTGGCAAAAACAAATCTTATTGTCTCCATAGTTTTGCCTTTTCCAGAATGTTTTATAGTCGGAATAATATAGTATGTACCCTTTTCAGATGTGTTTTCATTTAGTAATATCCATTAAGTTTTCTTCCATATCTTTTCATGACTTCCATAGGTCATTTCTTTTATTCCATTGTCTGGATGGACCACAATTTGTTGATTTACTCACCAACTGAAGGACATCTTGGTTGTTTCTAAGTTCTTGGAATTTATGGATAGAGCTGCTGTAAATATCCATGTGCAGATTTTTACATGGATATGAGTTTTCAATACATTTGAGTAAATACCAAGGAGCATGATCACTGAATTGTATAGTAATAATATGTTTAATTTTGTAAGAAACTACAAAACTATCTTTCAAAGTGGCTGTTTGCATTCCCACCAGCAATGAATGAAAATTCATGTTATTCCACATCCTTGCCAACATTTGGTATTGTCAGTGTTCTAGACTGTGGCCATTCTAATAGATGAGTAGTGGTATCTCATTTTAATTTGCATTTCCCTGGTGACATATGATGTGAAACATCTATTCATATGCTTGTTTGCCATTTGTGTATCTCTTTTAAAAAGGGGATCTGTTAAGATTTTTGGCCTATTTTTTAAATCAGGTGGTTTGTTTTACTGTTGAGTTTTAAAAATTCTTTGTATATTTTGGGTAAAGGTCCTTCATCAGATGTCTTTTGCAAATATTTTCTCCCAGTCTGTGGACTGCCATTTCTTTCTCTTGACATTGTCTTCCAGAGAGCAGAACTTAGTAATTATCATAAAGTGCAGTTTCTCAGTTCTTTCTTACATGGATCATGATTTTAGTGCTGTATCTAAAAAGTCCTTGACATATTCAGTGTCATTTAGGTGTTCTCCTGTGTTATCTTCTAGGAGTTCTATAGTTTTACATTTTATATTTAGGTTTGTGATACATTTAGACTTAGTTTTTATAAACAGTAGAAGATCTGTGTTAAGACTATGCCCAGATTCTAGAGATACATATAGATTAAAAGTTGCCTCCTGGATCTGCCCATTTCTGAAGGAGGAATGTTGAAGTCTCTAACTGGAACAGTGGCTTAATCTATTTCTCCTTGCAGTTCTATCAGTTTTGCCTCATTTATTTTGATTGTATATTGTTAGAGGCATACATGTTAAGATTATATCTTGTTGGAACATTGACCCCTTTATCATTACAAAATATTCCTTCTTTCCTTACTCTGTATACTATGAAATTATGATACTGACTCCTACTTTCTATTGATTTGTGTTAGCATGGTATATTTTTCTCCATCTGTTTACTTTTAATCTATATGTATCTTTTTAGTTAAAGTGGGTTTCTGACACACAATACATAATCTTCTTTCTTTTATCCTCTCTGACAATCTCTTTAAATTGGTGTATTTAGACCACTGATACCCAAAGTGATTATTGATATATTTGGAATAGTACCTAGCATATTTGTTCAGCTCAGTTCAGTCGCTCAGTTGTGTCCGACTCTTTGTGACCCCATGAATTGCAGCATGCCAGGCCTCCCTGTCCATCACCAACTCCTGGAGTTCACTCAGACTCAGGTCCATCGAGTCAGTGATGCCATCCAGCCATCTCATCCTCTGTCATCCCCTTCTCCTCCTGCCCCCAATCCCTCCCAGCATCAGAGTCTTTTCCAATAAGTCAACTCTTCTCATGAGGTGGCCAAAATACTGGAGTTTCAGCTTTAGCATCATTCCTTCCAAAGAAATCCCAGGGTTGATCTCCTTCAGAATGGACTGGTTGGATCTCCTTGCAGTCCAAGGGACTCTCAAGAGTCTTCTCCAATGCCACAGTTCAAAAGCATCAATTCTTCGGTGCTCAGCCTTCTTCACAGTCCAACTCTCACATCCATACATGACCACAGGAAAAACCATAGCCTTGACTAGACGGACCTTTGTTGGCAAAGTAATGTCTCTGATTTTGAATATGCTATCTAGGTTGGTCATAACTTTCCTTCCAAGGAGTAAGCGTCTTTTAATTTCATGGCTGCAGTCACCATCTGCAGTGATTTTGGAGCCCCCAAAAATAAAGTCTGACACTGTTTCCACTGTTTCCCCATCTATTTCCCATGAAGTGATGGGACCGGATGCCATGATCTTCATTTTCTGAATGTTGAGCTTTAAGCCAACTTTTTCACTCTCCACTTTCACTTTCATCAAGAGGCTTTTGAGTTCCTCTTCACTTTCTGCCATAAGAGTGATGTCATCTGCATATCTGAGGTTATTGATATTTCTCCCAGCATATTTGTTACTGTTTTCTATTTTTTTGGCTTGCTTTTTGTTCCTAATTTTGTCTTTCATTATTTTTCTGCCTTTTGTGGTTTTAACTGAGCATATTATGGGATTCCCTTTTCTCTTAGCAGAGCATATCAGTTATATTTTATTTTGGCTTTTTAAACTTGCTGTTCTAGAATTTGCAATATATGTTTATATCTAATGTGATTCACTTTTCATGTAACAGTATACAGTCTCATGGGTAGTATAAATATCTTATCATAACAAAATAATTCTAGTTCTCTCCTGTCCCTTTAATCATTATCATCATTCATTTTGCTTACACATAAGCATACATAAGCATCTAATTTTTTTATGGATTGTCAGGGTCTCACATCAGAAAGGCCTTGGACTTTATCTTTTCCTGTTGCCCTACGAGATTAACCAAACTGCAGCTTAGTTTTTCAGATAGTTCTCCTAGATTAGAAAATGTCATTAAGGCAAAATTAGCTTTGGAAACTTAGTTAACCTTTCTGGGCTTTCACTTTTTCCTTTATTCTCTTGACTATCATGCTGTCTTTTTCATGTTTTTGAGAAGCTATTTTAAAACTTTTAAAATTATTTTCTAGGGGAGAATGGGTGTTTGTTAATCTACCTTGCCATTTCAAGAAGTGAAACTCTCATAGCATTAGTTTTTAAATTATATTTTCAATGAGAACTTCTTTGCAATACAAACACAATTTCATGGTTAGCACTCACCACAGATTTGTGGGGCACTGTCAGGGGTTATGTTTCAGAGAGCTGGCTTCGTTTTCTCTTCATGGATTTACAAGGAAGAACATGTTTTATTAATCATCCTCTCAAATTACGGCATAAAAATACTGGCACTGAAAGAGAATCCAAGGGAGAGGGAGAGATATTCTTCATAGCATGTTAGAGCCTCAACTTTTCAAACCATTTAGGTCCTGATGTCTACTGGCATATGAACAGTACAGATTTAAGTGATTTTTCTGAAACCAACTTGATTGCAGCAGAGAATATAAATGGTTTGAGTGGGAGACCTCTTTCCTTATGCATGGCTTAGGGCATACTCTTGTGATTTTCCCCAGAAACTTAGAGAAAGAAAATTAACCTGGACCTTTCTCGGTCAAATCAATTCTTTCATTTGAGCTTAGGCTGGTCACTCCTTTATTTGGTAGGAATTAGTCCTGCTTACATGGTTTTTCAGCAAAGGTTTGTTTTATTTTAACCCTCATCCTTAAAACCTAGAAATTTGAAGAATGTTAGAAAATATCACATGACATTATTGAAATTGAACCCAGAAGATTTTCAGTGACCTATATAATAAGCAATCAGAAATAAACAGGATTTTAATTTCTTCTAGATGTTCAAGCATGTAATTTTTAAATGCCATTTTAAAAACCTAAGCTATTTCATAGCAATTGAGTTCTAATTGCTCAAAAGTATGTTCCAACACAGTTATTAAAGAAATCAGTGATTGCCGGAGGTAGATAGATGTAATTTAAGTCTACACAAATTAGTTATCATTGATCCAGTTGATACTCCATACATTTTTGTTTTAATTCTCCTTGTTTATTAGCCAAAGGCAGTTTGCATAGATTTATAATCATGACTCATGATATGCACCAATTGCTTTTTATTTAAACAAATGGCATTGATTAATATTGTCTAAAAATCATTGCTGTTTTACATTCACATATGTGAATGTACTGATATTTTTAAGGCAAAAATTTGATGGCTAATCTTTATAAAGAAGTTGCTCAAAACCTAAACTTTGTATTCAATATATGATATGATTTTGTGAAGAAAAGTGCCTATCAAGTGACACAATTCAATTTTTTGTTGTTCAATTTAAATTTCTTTATTCATTCAAGAAGGTGCTTTTCTATTTGTAATTTATTTGTCATATCCTCATCACAAGTGCATCTTGAAAAGTAGTTAAATCAAGTTTTTCAATTGAGAGTAATTGAAGAGGTGATGAAGCATGGTTTCTGGAGATTGCATACATATAATTTTCTAACTTTTTTTCCTTGAATCTGGTATAAAACACTGTCAACAATATAATATTGATCCATTATTGAAACTTTGAATAGCTCCTAATGATGACCGCTAGATTCACTGATTGTGAATATTAAGGAACTTACTTAAGCAAAACTAAGTCCTCCCTCCTCCTGGGGCAAGAGTACTTAGCACAAGGACCAGGTGGCGTATGGAATGATGAGTACAACATGACTCTGGAGTTGGAGAGAGTTGTTTCATGTAACAGCCCTGTTCTTAACAGCTAGAGGAAAGTAGCCTGGCTTCCCTAATCTGTAGTTTTGGATTGCAATTGCTTCTGCTTCACAGGATGTTGTGAAGATTGAGACAAAATGCAATGGCTGAAACTTTTCATATGATTGGAAAAATGGGCATATGAACTAGTAACTATAGTGAAATCAGTAAAAAATAGAACTAAAACCAATCTGCTATAGAATAGGTTTATGGGAATGATCAATTTCTACACATAGTTATTTTTTTTCTTTTAATTTATTGTGATAAGAATACAACATAGTATCTGCCCTGTTAATTTTTTTTACATCCTCAATACAGTGTTTTTGACTATAATCAATATGTTATACAGTGGGCTACGGTAGAGTTTATTGATCTTGCTAAAATCTGTACCCATTGATAACTGACTCCTCATTTTACCCACTCTTCAGCCCCTGGAAACCACCATTTCACAATTTGAGTCTATGAATTTGAATATTTTTGACACCTCATATAAGTGGATCATGTAGTATTTGCCTTCTGTAACAGATCTGTTTCATTTAGCACAATGTTCACAAGTTTCACTTATATCATGTGTCAATTTCTTCCTTTTTAAGGCTCAGTAATATTCCACTGTATGTATATACCACATGTTTTTAAATTTATTCATCTGTCCCAATTGGCTCTTGTGAATAGTACCACAATGAACATGGGGATGCTAATACCTCATTGAGATCCTGACTTCAGTTATTTTGGATAAATACCCTGAAGTGGGATTGTTGAATGATACAATTAATTTTTAAGAAGTTGGAAAATGAATGAGGTGAGAGGTGATATTTAACTGGTTGGACTTGGTTATTTCTGATAATCCCAAATTCAGTATAACTGTGCCTTGATTTGAATTTAATCTAAGGTGGTTGGTTTGAGTTTGAGTGTGGGAGTCAGGAATGTTTGTTTGTTGTGATTTTGATGTAATTTTGACTTGTTTTAGTACCTTTCTTTTGTACATTCAAGATACCATGTTAATATTACTGACACAAAACTAACTTTTCTCCCTGACGAAAACCTTAAGGTCATTCTAAGCCTTAAGTTTGTCAAGGGCTTTTAATCATCTTTTTCTTTATAAAAACATTAACTAGAAGTTTGATATAAGGAAAATTAACTGTATTTGATGAACTTAACTTCCATTCGTCCAGTCACAAATGTTATAACAATCCTCTGCTAAGAATCAGCATATAAGAATTTCATGTTGCTTCCTTTCATCATTATTTTTTTTTGTATCTAATGTTCTGGAAAGGCATATAACATTTAAACTTTGCTGATAGCTAAAATAGTTTTTAAAATATAGGTATAGAGACAAGATTGGACACTATTTGAAATTAAAAGGAATATAAAGAAGACATTTGAAGCTATGGTATTTAAAAAAGGAATTAGGGAAAAAAGAAATGAGTTAGGATGAGAAGTAATACAAATTAGTCATCATAACTAGATCAGGGTGACATTCAAAATATTTTAATTTTAATCCTCCTTATTTATTAGCCAAAGGCAATTTCCATACAATTATAACCATGACTCATGATGTACAATTGCATTTTTTAAAATGACATTGATTAATAGTGTTTAACAATTGTTTCCCTTTCACAATGTCTATATTAGCATTTTTAAGATAAAGCAGAATTTTGAATGTTACTTTTTATAAATAAATTGCTTCAAAAATTCAAACCTTATATTTTGCCATATGCTTAATATATGTTTTAGTAGCACTGTTGGGTATGAATAAGATACAGGGCTGGATCGCAGGGTCATGAAAGCTATCACATAATTTAAATAATACATCTTGTAAATAATAACCATTTCAATTTGCAAATTGATTGTTTCAAGATAAGTCTCCATAATTCTCAGTGTCATTTTTAGTATTTGTGTAATAGGTTTAATAGGGCTTCTCTGGTGGCGCTAGTGGTGAAGAAGCCACCTGCCAATGCAGAAGCCATAAGAGAAGCAGGTTCGATCCCTGTGTCAGGAAGATCCCCTAGAGGGGGACGTGGCAACCCATGCCTGTATTCTTGCCTGGAGAATCCCATGGACAGAGGAGCCTGGTGGGCTCCAGGCTTCTTTGCTTCTTGCAAAGAATCGGACACAACTGAAGCTACTTAGCACACACACATGCAATAGGTTTAATACTGTGGAGTTGTGAAGAATAAAGGAGGTAACACAGGAAGAAGTGAGGTGAGAGAGAAAGCACATGTAGGGTCAGCATGACAGCATTGAGGACATAAGATGAAAATATAGATAGTGGAAGTTTTGCAGAGACAACCACCTTGACCTCCATAACCTCCTGCCTGGACTGCTTCAGTTGCCTCTCCTCAGCTTTTATCAAAATGCATTGATTCTTTACACAATATGAACCAGATTCTTTCTCTTTTGCTTAAGTTCCCATTGTGCTTAGATTTAATCTAAGCTCTCTGTTCTAATTTCTAAAGTTCCAAATTACCTGGCTTTACTTAACCCTTTGACTTCAGCCACAATTTTCTCTCCTGCTCACTGTGCTTTAGCAGGGCTGGCCTTTTGTCTCCTTTTGTTCCTACAAAATACCAAGCTCCTTACAACCATTCAGCTTTTGCATTAATGCGTACCTCTTGGAATGCTTTCCCCTGGTTTGTAGGTGGCTGATTTCTTCTTGTCATTTAGAGCTGTCGTGTTTTTAGAGGGACTTTCCATGACCATCTCTTCTGAAAGAGCCACTTGCTGCTGCTGCTGCTGCTGCTGCTGCTAAATCACTTCAGTCGTGTCCGACTCTATGCGACCCCATAGACGGCAGCCCACCAGGCTCCCCCGTCCCTGGGATTCTCCAGGCAAGAACACTGGAGTGGGTTGCCATTTCCTTCTCCAATGCATTAAACTGAAAAGTGAAAGTGAAGTCACTCGGTCGTGTCCGACTTTTCACTACCCCATGGACTGCAGCCTAGCAGGCTCCTCCGTCCATGGGATTTTCCAGGCAAGAGTACTGGAGCGGGGTGCCATCGCCTTCTCTGGAAAGAGCCACCTAGTAACTTTGAAATCTCCTCATTGAATTGGATGAGCAGAAAATATAACTAACTGATAGTTCTTTGATTTTTTTGGTTTATTGATAGATTATTTTTCTTTGTCCACTAAAATGTAAACTCTATGAGAGGAGCAACTTTTTCTGTCTTGCTCACCAATGTGACTGCAGCACCTAGAAGAGTACTTGACATCTAGGAAACACTCAGTGAATACTTATTAAATGAATGAATATTGGATGGATGAGAATATTGATTTAAAGATGTATCTTCTGGATCAGCCAAATTTAGAGAGTAGGACTATTAATCCTAAAGGTTACTGCAGTAATTCTAGTATAAGGTGGTAGGAATCCACAATATTGGTTCTTAATCCTTTAAGAAACTAATGAAAACAAATGGCCTTTCTTTATAAATTCACATAGGTATATGTTGAGTTACCCAAAAGGTTTTGGCCAACCCAATACAAAATTACACACACTGTCTGTGGGTTCACAGATTCTCTGTTATTTCCCCACAACCCCTTGAATCCTTCTATAAAAATCCCTAATCTACACACTCTAATCCATGAAATGGACATGGAAAATACAAGAGACATTTTAAGGAAAAAAAATTAGCATTCGGATTACTAACTTGAGGAATAATTCCAAGAATGATGCCATCAAAATATTGAATTGAGAAGTATAGATGATGTTAAGGTGACAGTTTTGGATTTTGTGACACATTGGCAATGAGAATTAGAGAACCATAATTCTTGTAGAAATCTGGACTTTGGAGGCAGAATTAGGTAGTAAGTAGAAAGAGAATTAATGGAATCATGATCTTTTCACTTTTCAAAGGAGTTGGAATATAGGGAACATTTAGGGGGGGGGTGAGAAATGAAAGAAGCACAATTAAAAGAGAAAAACAGAACTGAAAAGTAAGGTGAAATTAGGACCATGTGTTATAACAAAGGTGAAAGACTAGGGAACTTAAACGCTGTAAACCCTCGTGTCATGTCACATATGGAGTGAACTGAATGAGTTGGCCTCATGGATCAGTAGGCAATGTCCCAGAAGGGCTAAGAAGGAAAAGAGGGGAGGGAGGAAGAATGAGAGACAAAATGGTTCCAAGGAGTTTGCGGGTAACCTAGGGAAGGATAAAACAGGATCCAAGCTGAGGGCCCATGCAAATGCACATAGTGTGAGATCGTTTGACAAATAAAATTCCAACAAGAGTCAGGCATATAGAAACACAACTGATCCAGAAAACAGAAATATTGATAGGAGTCTGATGCTAGTCAACTTTTACGTTTTTAAAACTTTTGATTTTGTATTGGAGTATAGCCTATTAACAATGTTGTGATAGTTTCAGGTGGACAGCAAAGTGATTCAGCTATACATAAACATGTATTCATTCTGCCCTAATCTCCCCTCCCATCCAGGTTGCTACATAACATTGACCAACCTATGCTAGGTTCCCTATGCTAGGTCCTTGTTGGTTATCCATTTTAAATAGAGCTCCACTTATTATTTTTAGCTTCTTTTCTCCTTTTAGTTGCCCTTGTGTGTGTATGTGTGTGTACTTAGTCGCTTCTGTCATGTCTGACTCTTTGTGACCCTATGGACTGTAGCCCACCAGGCTCTTCTCTCCATAGAATTCTCCAGGCAAGAAGACTAGAGTGGGTGGCCATTCCCTTCTCCAGTATATCTTCCCAACCCGGGATTGAACCTGGGTCTTCTGCATTGCGGCCGACTCTTGACCATCTAGCCAGCAGTGTTCTTAGAGGGTATCAAACAGTGAATAAGAATTCAAAGTCTGGAAACTCCATGATACTGAGTACAGAAAAAGGGAGCTTCAAAGTGTGAAAAACAAGAATGGCCTTTGAGAAGGTATGTTTAGTGTTAGAAAATGGGAATGTATGTATTTTCCTATAATAGCTCTTTATAGAGCTATTTATATATAACAAGTAAAGCAAGAATCTTCTAGAATGGTGGACCAGGTAATTAAAATGAATCTGCCAACTGAAAATAACTAATACAGGGCAAAAATACTAAAGGTATCTTTGTGAGGACCCAAAATACTTGATTGAAGTGGAGGACAAAGGCCCCAAGACATGAATATTTGGTGTCTTTTATTCCCCCTTGTTGTTATCATTCAATCGCTCAGTCATGTCTGACTCTCTGCAACTCCATGGACTGCAGCACACCAGGCTTCCCTGTCCTTCACTATCTCCCGGAGTATTCTCCCTTGGACAGCAACAATTAGAAAATAATTTTAATTAGAAAACAAATGGCAAAAAAAGTTATGAAAGGTTAATTCCAAATGGTCAATGAACATACAGCCTGGGATTCAAACTCAATCATCAGTAAAATGCAAGTTAAAATATGAGATACTGATGCAATTTTGAAATGGCTAATATTAAAATTGCTGACTATATAAAATGTTAGTAAAATGATGAAAAATGGAAATTCTCATACCCTAGTCTTTGTCACTTTGGAAAATATTTTAGCATTATTACCCAACAATTCCTCTCTAGAAATATACCTTGCATAAATATATGTACATGCCTACCAGTACCCATGAACACAAATGTTCATATATGTTATCCATTATATCAACACTGGAAACAACAGAAATAGTAATCCATAGTAGAATGGATAAAACCCAAATTTTTGCATGTTTATTCAGTGGAATACTACAAAGTAATGAAAGGGAGAATTGCAGATGAAACATAGATATAATATTGAATGAAAGAACACAGATACAAAAATGTCATGATGTGTAATGGATCTAAACTCTGAAGCATAAAAAATGCTAGGGATACATTTTATTTGATAAAGGGTAAAGAAAATGAGTACTTTTCCTGAAAAACAGGAGAGTGATTACTTATGAGCAACGTAGAATGACACATGGACTTGGAGGGGGCATCTGGATAATGTTCAAAATTTGCACTGGAGAGTGGTTTCATGGATGCCTGCTTCATGATACACAATTGAGCTGTACATTTTGTGTAGTTTTTATGTCACATTTTTAAATTTATGTCACATTTTTTTAAAAAAGCAAAGCTAGATAAAAATGTATCATCAGATGTAACAAAAATGAAGAAAAGTTATCTTGAAGGACCAACATCTTTTCATTTCTTATATTTTGTGAAAGCTTAATCTATTTCCAGAATTAGCAAATAGAACTTAAGAAAAAGGAAAAGCCATAGAGATTATGAGTATCTCTGTTTTACAGGTGAGAAAATGAAGTCTAACAAGTTTGAATATAAACAATATCACACAATGAGCTGGAAATGAGAATCAGTTCTGTTATCAATGAGTATGGATTTTTTTTTATTACAACCTGATATTTCTTGCTGAATTCCCCCTTTGACCTGTGAATAGAAATTTAGATATTACAAAAATTTAAATATTTAAATAACCTTCCCCATTCTTGGGAAAATATTTATATCTCAAATCTGTTTCCTGTAATAGATTGGTATCTTGAAATGGAAGGGCTTCCCGGGTGGTGTAGTAGTAAAGACTCTGCCTGCCAATGCAGGAGATGCAAGAGATGAGGGTTTGATCCCTGAATTGGGAAGATCCCCTGGAGGAGAATATGCAACCCACTCCAGTATTCTTGGCCTAGGAAATCCCATGGACAAAGGAGCCTGGGCTAACAGTGCTCATGACTGAGTGTGTTCACGCGCATGCACGTACACACACACACACACACGTATTTGAAATGGACTTAAAGATATATTTTTGAGGTAATTTTTCTCTGGAAATTTTCTCCATTAAAAGTCAATGAACATGATGAAATATATGCATCTAGTAAATATCTTCAGAATTACTGGATAACTGGCAAATGATGTATATGAGTTCAATATAGGATGTTAAGAAAGTGGATGACTTATGATTTCTTTTCACACGAAAGGACAAGATTTCACACCTAGTATTCATGAATGTTGATTATTTCTTGCATTTACTTGATTTATTATTCTAAAATATCATGGAAAGGTGTGTACATGGCATGCATGTATACATGACATTTATCTTATAATTTAAAAAAGGATTTCTTACAGTACACATTGAAAAGCACATGAGTTAGAGATGGTACAGCATAATTATATATCCTTGTTCACATGTAAAACCAACAGCAAAGAGTGAAGCTATTAATATGTCTGATTCATTCAACAAATATTTATCTAGTGTCCAGTAAGACAAGTTTAAAAGTGTTGTATTAGCAATGTTTACAAGTTAACGATGTGATATTTGCATTCCAGACATAAAGGTTATTATATTGCCTATTTGTGATTTAATCCTGGTTCTCTGCATGAATCTGTTTCTTATTATTCCAGAGTCATCTTTATTACCTGTGAATTCATCTGTTAAATATAATCAATTAGTGATGAAAGTCAAAGCCTGCAGTGTGGATATGGGAGAAATACACATCCAGTGTGGTATTAATGTTGTTGTATTAGTCACTCAGTAGTGTCTGACTCTTCTTGACCCCATGGACTGTAGCCCGCCAGGCTCCTCTGTCCATGGGATTTCCCAGGGAAGAATAGCAAGAATACTGGTATTAATACTCTTGGTTTAAAGGACTGTTTTCATTGCCAAGTTTTGATTGTTCTGAATACTTGGATGTATTGCTGCCTTTCATCACACCAGAAAATGTGGAATTCTTCATTTCTTTGTTTTCCTTGGCTTTCACAACAGCCATTAAGATTCATTGTCAATCTGACTGCCATCTTTTATATATTATGGCACCTGGAATTAAGCATAATGCTTTCAGAGTAATATGTTTATTCAGTTCAGAATTTCACTTCATTCTAATTGGAGAGCTCATAATTACATTGTTCAATAGTTTGTCACAATGCTCAGAGGAATACTTTAGCAAATTAAAGGGAAGACAAAAAAACTATTTCAGTATTTAATGACACACTTTCTACTAATTCTTTCTTGTTTTAAAATACAGAAAAATTTTTTTTCTTTTCTTCTGAGATTTGTGATCAAAATCAGATGAACAGATATTGAACAGTTACTCTTGCAAGAAAAAGTAGAAAATACAGAGAGGTACAAGATACACTGCTTTCAACTGATTTATAATTCAGTTAGACAAAGGAGAAAATTAAATACCATAATAATATGATATAATATTTAAATAAGAATTCACATTTATTATAAAAAGGTTATAAAAGCATCATATTTCAGTATCAGTATTACATGTCTGTACTTAAATTTCATATGCAATCCAAAATTACAAATAAATACCAATATGAATACATAGGAAGCAAGCCAAGTTTCATGTTTTTTAGTACCATTGGACTGTCAGTTACTAAAATTTTATGTAGTTGTTTACTGCTATGAGATACAGAAACTGACATTTTCAATTTTTGTTTCTTCTTAGGGCCTTTCTGATTTACACGAAGATTAAAGATTGTTTTCACTTTGGGTTTGAAAGAACTGCATATTTATCTGACATGTAATTTATAATTAGAATTTAGGAAAGAAGTGTTCATCTATTTTAAGAGGTAGAAATCATTTACTTTTTATTGATGGTATATTCAAATTTGTGATGATACACTGATTTTCATGCTCATATAAACTGGAGATAAGGTATATCATTAGTTTTAAAATATAAATATTTCTAAGATATTTATAAACTCATATTAAACTAATTTACATGAGTATGTGTTTATGAGCAAAAAAAAAAAAAAAAAACTCATTTCAAATTCCAGAAAGCAACAAATTTTAAGGTACCAGTTGTCAAAAACATTAATTTCTAGAGTTCACACTCATTAATACTTTAAAATTAGACATTCTAAAAGCAAAAAAAATTTGTAAATTTAAGGCTCTAATTTGTTGCAATTGACATTTCTTTCTAGTTAGAGCATTTGATTCCATAATTTCCACACTATAGACATGGAAAAGAGTTTTAATATATGTGTATTATAATGTACAAATAGATCTCAAGGAAACAGAGTAGTCAGTTCTCTAATTTGGTTTGAAATGAATTTGAATGTTTTAGTTATTCTCAGATCAGTATGTCAGAAATATTTTTTTAAGCAACAAATATCTAAAGTAGATTTATTTTATTTTTCAGTAAGAATGGCATCAGAATAAAGGGACAAATGATGAAGAATGTACTTTTCTATTGCACATGCACTTACAAATGGAGCATATCTTTTATATATTATAGAAAGGTCGTAGTATCAGTTTCTCCTCTCTCAGGCAATTGAACAGGAATGCTAAGCAAAGCTACCTCCTTGCAATCATTCAAAACATAGTACTGATGGCCTGCCATGTATGCAGCACCTGGTTTTGAGGCAGTAGAGGACACTTAGAAATATAATACCCAGTCCTTTTCCATAAGAAGTGTCAATCTAGACTGAGCATAAGCCATGACAATGGATGATAAATCACTGTACAAGAACGAATACAAAAACTAGACAGCAATATAAAGAATGGCAGCCAACACTATGTGATAAGTGATACAGGAGGTATGTACTCTAGAAACGCGAAGAAAGAAAATACCATTCTTGGCTGGTTATGCATTAAGATATTATACCAGTCAATTCTGGAACATTGACCATAGATTTATTACAGAGAGTTATCTAAAACCATCCTGTCTTTTATTCTTTGTAGACATAGAAGAGTTTGATTAAAAATAAAAATATTTGGTTTGATGTAGTAGATCAAACCTCTATAAACCTCTATTCTCGGTGTTTTGGCAAAGAATTGGGTATTCATTAAATGTGTAAAGGCTACCCTTCTTATTCATATTGGTAAAATACAGGAAAATTATGTTTCTTACTCTTATCTAGACTACGTTGTTTGGATTACTTGATCATCTGGAATTCTAGAAATGCCATTTTATGTTAATGATATCAGTATCTCTTTATTTTGCTACTAGATTTAAAATGTATTTAAATGGGAGTTGAGATAAACTCAATGAGGTGGAGAAATTCACATGGTGTTAAATTTCTAAATAATGTGATTCTCGTATTTGGAGGTGTCTCTAATAGAAAGGTAAATTCTAAATTGCATATTAATCTTAACTTTCTTTCACATCCAAACTCCAGTTTTTCTTCTTTGGAAAACCCAATGTTATATATCTACAGATATGATTTTTGTTCTTAATTGATTCCAAATGATATTAATACTCACTATCCATATCCTAGAGTAGAAATATCTGTATTTCCTTGTACATTTATTCTAAACCTTCTACAGAAGTTTAATCTCTTAACCAAAGCTGGAAAGGATTCCTGCTTATTTATTGTAAGAACAATTTCCATAAAAATTACTAAACTATTTGTTGAAAGTGAGAAACACTGAAGAAATGCACATTATCAATATTTTTAGGACATGTAAGTTTCAGAATTTTCAAAATCTCTTTGAAAACTCATATCATTATTCAATTCAGTTTGTATATTAGAGCATGCTAGCCTTGAGCTCATGATCAGACATAGATTAATAAAGCCTCTGTCAGACTTAGGGAATTATATAATATATATTTAGAAATAGTACTGCTTGTAGTAGACAAGTGGCTTCTCCATGTCAGGGAAATTAAAGCCAAATTGCACAGCATTCACAACTATAGACTAAAGGGGTGTATAACATTCCTGCAGAGGGTATCAATCCTGAGCTGGAAGAAGGATACAGAGAAGATTATTGTTCATTTATGATCTAGACATAGTTGATCATGCTCAGGTTAAATCCTACCACCCCATATTTACCATTTACATGATTCAACACCAGTTTATCTAACCTGCCTTGGCCCTATTTTTTTTTTTTCACATTTTTCAAAACTCAGGGCTTATTGAGAGGATTACATTTGTATCTTAAAGAAAAGTAATCCCTTTTGTTCATTTATTAAACAGATGTTTGGGGATGCTTAATGGAGATATAATCATAACAAAAACAGACTTGGCTTTAGTCATCAAGGCTAAGACTGTTAGATAGATGAAGTAAATGTCAATTGACATGATGAATGGATAAAGAAAATGTGGTATACACATATAATGGAGTATTACTAAGCCTTTAAAAAGAAGGAAATTCTGCCATATGGGACAGCATGGATGAACCTGGAGGACATTACGCTAAATGAAAGGACAAATATGTCATGCTTCTACTTACATGAGCTATCTAAAACGGTAAAACATAGAAACAGAGAGTTGAATTGTGGTTTCCAGGGTCTGTGGGGGAGAGGAACTAGGGAGTTGGCATTCAACGAGTAGTAAGTTCTAAGGATCCGCTCTACAACATAATGCTTACAGATAACAATGCTGTACTGTGTATATCCAAACTCATCAAATTGTATATGTTAAACATGTGCAGTTTTAATGTATCGATTACACTGCAACAAATTTGTTAAAAAATGAAAGAAAGGATAGATGAGGATGTTGTCTGCTAGATAGAATAAGGATACAGAAGAAGGGAATTCCTTCTAGGTATCCAATTATTTGGATTCCCTGATGGCTCAATAGTAAAGAATTTGGCTGCCAATGCAAGAGACGTAGGAGATGCAGGTTTGATCCCTGGGTTGGGAAGATCCCCTGGAGGAGGAAATGTCAATCCATTCCAGTATTCTTGCTTGGAAAATCCCAGGGACAGAGGAGCTTAGTGGGCTACAGTCTATGGGGTCACAAAGAGTCGAATGCAACTGAGCACCGCGGTATTTAATTATAGGTGCTACAGAGGCAGAGAGAAATACAGGTTACTTCCATATTCATTAACAGTTGTACTGGAATATAATGTACATACCATAAAATTCACCTATTTTAACTGTACAATTCAATGAATTTTAATATTGGGTTGGCCAAAAAGTTTATTTGAGTTTTTCTGCAACATCTTATGGAAAAATCCAAACAAATATTTTGGCCAACCCAGTGCATTAACAGAGTCATGTAACCACCACCATAATCTAATTTTAGAACATTTCCATCACCCTCAAAAGAAACCTTCTGCCCATTTACATTTATTCCCATTCCTACCCTCAGTCCCAGGCAACCACTTATCTACTTTCTATGTCTATAGATTTTACTTCTAAGGATTTTTCATGTAAGTGGAACTATATAATACGTTACCTTTGTGTCTGACTTCTTTCACTTAGCATAATGTTTCTGAGGTTCATCCATGTCATAGTACATCAGTACTTTATTCCTTTTTATTGCCAAATCACATTCCATTGTCTGGGTCTCCATTTTTTAATGTACCTTAGAAATTTTAAAAAATAAAATAGCAAAAAATGATTAGAAAAACTATACTATAATTTCAATTCTTAATTAAAACAAATTAATATCTTCACATTGAAAGATGAAAATAAATATCTATATGAATGAATGTACTTTGTTTTACATCACAGCTCTAGACTTGAAGCCTAACCCTAAAGTTCCTTGCACATACACATTACTATACTTGACTAACATTTAGTCAGTGATTATTAAATGCCTGTAACTGGCATGCATGTTTTACAGAGTTTATATCATTTAATCTTCACAGCAACCCTATAAAATAGGTTGACTCTGAAATCAGACTGGCTCAGCATCAATGCAGGCCACTGACCAAGTGTGTGATCTTGGGCAAGGCATTTTAGAACCAGAGCTTCAGTATCTGTTATTAAAAAATAAGAATAAAAATAGAATCTAAGAATGGATTTATTGTGAAGGTCAAATTATACATGCATAAGAATTCTTGGCATATAGAAAGAACAATTTTAGTGTCAGCTACTATTAACAGAAGAGGAAATTGAAGCTCAGAGTATTAAATAACATTTTCCTGGGTAACATTGCAAGTAAATACAGTGACCAGTTCAAAAATCGGCAACAAGACTTCAGACACCAAAACATCCCATATGATGGCAGAAAGAGCCCAGATCATGGATGTAGGATTTATAAATCCATGACTTATTTTTCTTTGGTCTAGAAAATGAGTCTCTTTTAAAATATTGAATATGCAAAATATAAATGGGCAATGAGTCCAAGGGCTTACTACCAAAATAAATATCATCACATAAGCTTAAACTTCACAGGGTCTGGGTGAACACTACAGGATTTTGGTTATAGAGATTATTTAAAGCTGTTATATACTGAGAAAATTTGAATCTGAAAATAAGGTAACAGATTTTTGCTTAAGAAGTAATAAATACTGGAATACCTAATTATCCTGAATACTTCTGCACTAGATTTTTTACCTGCACCTTTAAGTGATTGCACACACACACACATATAATTGAAGTAACATAGTTTCATGTATACAACATTATAATTCAACTTCTGTATATATTATAGCACGTTCACCACCAAAAGTTTAGTTTCTATCCATCACCATACAGCTGACCCTCTGCCTACTCATTTTGCCCTTCTCCTACCCCTTCTCTCTGGCAACTTCCATCTGTTCTCTCTATGTGGTTTTCGTTTGTTCCTTTATTTAGGTCTTACATATGAATGAAATCATAATTGATATTTGTCTTTGTTGTTCTGACTTATTTCACATAATGCAATGCCCTCAATGTCTATCCATGTGATAATGGGAAGGTTTCATCTTTTTATGGCTGAGTAGTATTCCACTCTATACACATACAATTTCTTCTTCATCCATTCATCTGTCAATGGGCATTAGGTCATTCTATATCCTGGCTAAGCAATGCCACAGTGGATATACCGGTGCAGATGTCTTTTCAGATTAGTGCTTTGTTCATTGCAAATATCTTTTATGACCATTATAGTTTGCTCAGGATCCTCAAGAGTAATTTGGTATAATTATTATTAGGAAATATCTTACAAATGAGCATATCTTCCTTAATCTGTGCATACCTAGCAAAGAAGGCTCATTTATACTATAGTAATCCCTGTTCTAAGGAAAAGTACTCTTGTATGTATAGATCAGTGAAGGAGTTATTAAATTACTTTTCCCTATCGCTTTTCTTGCAAAGCAGATAATGTGATTATTTTAAAGATACTTATTGTTCTAATTTTAGTGGGGATATTTAGAATAATAAGACCAGTCACTGATTTATTATTTTTTAAAAAAAATTCTTACATTTCTGCAATATATTTTATTAACTGTCTCTGAAACTGATAAAATGTGGTATATATGTTCTAAACTATTTTTTTTTTTAATGTGATTATATTAGTTGACTTCTTGTGACTTTGCTGGATACATTTCTGAATTTTAAAAGAAGTTTCATTATTTGCGACCAACATTATTATTTCAGGATCCTGAATTGGTAATGCTTACACCCTTAGTTGACTCCTACTTCAATTTACCCGCATTAATTCAAAACCTGAATTAAACTAGAGTATGTCATATCTTTATATTGAAGTTCAAGTTTCAGTTCATATTCTGCTAAAAGTTCTACCATCATAGTAGAAGATTCTTTGGATTTGTTTTTAATTTTGCAAAAGGATCTTGAATTCATCTCTTGAAAAGGAAGGCCTGAAATTTATGGCTTTTGGAAGAGAGAGTTTAACCTTTTATTCACCATATAAAAAGACATCCTTCATTTGTTCAGTAAGAAATATTAAAGCAAAAAGTACTCTCTTATTTTGGTTTCTACACTATTTTTTGCTTGAAAGGATATTCTCTTTTAGGACTTTTTGATCAAACTGCCATGTTAATTGAGTGAAATGACCAAGTTAGTGTTTAAATGCTTTGTTGTGTTTAAAGAAGAAAATTCAGTAAAACATGAAAAATATATATTAATCATGGGTAAACCAATATTTCCTAAAAATATGATATCTAAGACAAATTCTAGAACAATTAAAAGAAAGTTTTAGATGTAATTATTACATTAAGTGGGGAACCAAAGAGAATAAATGTGTGCTAATATATTTTGTCTTTCATGGGAACAATAGAGATACCAATATGGTTTAAAATATTAATGGAGCAAAACAAATATATTGTTGTTCAGTCACTGAGTTGTGTCTGACTCTGCGACCCCACAGGCTGCAGCACACCAGGCTTCCCTGTCCTTCACTATCTCCTGGAGTTTGCTCAGACTCATGCCATCCAATCATTTCATCCTCTGTTGCCCCCTTCTCCCCTTGACCTCAATTTTGCCCAGAATCAGTGTCTTTTCCAATTAGTTGGCTCTTCACATCAGATGGGCAAAGTATTGAAGCTTCAGCTTCAGCATCAGTCCCTCCAATGAATATTCAGGGTTAATTTCCTTTAGGATTGACTGGTTTGCTCTCCTTGCTGTCCAAGGGACTTTCAAGTCTTCTCCAACACCACAGTGCAAAAGCATCGATTCTTTGGTGCTCAGCCTTCTTTATGATCCAACAGTAACATGTTACTGGAAAAACCATAACTTTGACTAGACGAACCTCTGTCAACAAAGTGATGTTTCTGCTTTTGAATATGTTCTGTAGATTTGTCGTATCTTTTCTTCCAAGGAGCAAGTGTCTTTTAATTTCATGGCTGCAGTCACTGTCTGCAGTGATTTTGGAGCCCAAGAAATAAAAAATAAAATTTGTCACTGTTTCCATTTTTTCCCCATCTATTTGCCATGAAGTGATAGGACTGGATGCTATGATCTTAGTTTTGGTATGTCGAGTTTTAAGCCAGCTTTTTCACTCTCCTCTTTCACCTTCATCAAGAGTCTCTAGTTCTTCTTTGCTTGCTGAGGTGTTGTCATCTGCATATCTGAGGTGATTGATATTTCTGCCGGCAATCTTGTTTCCACCTTGTGCTTCATCTAGCACAACATTTCACGTGATGTACTCTGCATATAGGTTAAGTAAACAGGGTGATAATATACAGCCTTGGCATTCTCCTTTCCCAATTTGGAACCAGTTCGTTGTTCCATGTCCAGTTCTAACTGTTGCTTCTTGACCTGCATACAGGTTTCTCAGGAGGTGGGTAAGGTGTTCCGGAACTCCCAACTCTTTTAGAATTTTCCAGTTTATTGTGATCCACACAGTCAAAGGCTTTGGTGTAGCCAATGAAGCAGAAGTAGATATTTTTCTGGAATTCTCTTGCTTTTTCTATGATCCAATGGATGTTGGCAATTTGATCTCTGGTTCCTCTGCCTTTTCTAAATCCCACTTGTACATTGGATTGCAAGTTCTTGGTTTGTACTACTGAAGTCTAGGCTGAAGGATTTTGAACATGATCTTGCTAGCATGTGAAATGAATACAATTGTGTGGTAGTTTGAACATTCTTCAGTATTGCCTTTCTTTGGAATTGAAATGAAAACTGGCATTTTCCAATCCTGTGGCCGCTGCTGTTTTCCAAATTTGCTGGCATGTTGAGTACAGCACTTTTAAAGCATCATCTTTTAGGATTTGAAATAGCTCAGCTTGAATTCCATCATCTCCACTAGCTTTGTTGGGAGTAATGCTTCCTAAGGCCCACTTGACTTCACACTCCAGGATGTCTGGCTCTAGATGAATGACCACACCATCATGGTGATCCGGGTCATTAAGACCATTTTATGTACAGCTCTTCTGTGTATTCTTGCCACCTCCTCTTGATCTCTTCTGCTTCTTCCATACAGATGTATCTTCATTTAAGGGCAATGTAAAGACAAAATAGAATGTTAAAATTTTTTCTTTTAATTTTTATATATTTTTCAAAATTTTATTGGAGTATAGTTGCTTTACAATGTTGTGTTACTTTACTTTCTGCTGTACAGCAAAGTGAATCAGCTATATACCTATATACCCTCTTTTTTGGATTTCCTTCCCATTAAGTCACCACAGAGCACTGAGTAGAGTTCCCTTTGCTATTGAGTAGGTTCTCATTAGTTACCTATTTTAAAGTAGTGTGTATATGTTAATCCCAATCCCAACTTCCCAATTCATCCCACCGTCCCTTCCCCCTTGGTGTCCATACATTTGTTCTCTACATCTGTGTCTGCATTTCTGCTTTGCAAGTAGGTTCATCTGTACCATTTTTCTACATTCCACATATATGCATTAATATACTATATGTAATTAAATACATTTGACATTTCACTTCAGTGCAGTTCAGTTGCTCAGTTGTGTCAGACTCATTGTGACCCCATGGACTGCAACACACCAGGCTTCCTCATCCATCACCAACTCCTGGAGCCTACTCAAACTCATGTCCATTGCATTGGTGATGCCATCTAAGCATCTCATCCCTTCTCCTCCTGCCTTCAATCTTTCCTAGGATCAGGGTCTTTTCCAGTGAGTCAGTTCTTCCCATCAGGTGGCCAAACTATTGGAGTTTCAGCTTCAGCATCAGTCCTTCCAATGAATATTGAGGACCAATTTCCTTTAGGATGGACTGGTTGGATCTCCTTGCAGTCCAAGGAACTCTCAAGAGTTCTCCAACACCACAGTTCAAAAGCATCAATTCTTCACTGCTCAGCTTTCTTTATAGTCCAACTCTCACATCCATACATGACCACTGGAAAAACCATAGCCTTGACTAGACGGACCTTTGTTGGTAAAGCAATGTCTCTGCTTTTTAATATGCTGTCTAGGTTGGTCATAGCTTTTCTTCCAAGGAGTAAGTGTCTTTTAATTTCATGGCTGCAGTCACCATCTGCAGTGATTTTGGAGCCCCCCAAAATAAAGTCTCTCACTGTTTCCACTGTTTACCCATCTATTTGCCATGAAGTGATGGGACTGGAAGCCATGATTTTAGTTTTCTGAATGTTGAGTTTTAAGCCAACTTTTTCATGTTCCTCTTTCACTTTGATCAAGAGGCTCTTTAGTTCTTCTTTGTTTTGTGCCATAAGGGTGGTGTTATCTGCATATCTGAGGTTATTAATATTTCTCCCAGCAATCTTGATTCCAGCTTGTGCTTCATCCAGCCTGGCATTTCTCATGATGTACTCTGCATAGAAGTTAAATAAGCAGGGTGACAATACTCAGCCTTGATATACTCCTTTCCCGATTTGGAACCAGTCTGTTTTTCCATGTCCAGTTCTAACTGTTGCTTCTTGACCTGCATACAGATTTCTCAGGGGTCAGGTAAGGTGGTCTGGTATCCCCATCTCTTGAAGAATTTTCCACAGTTTGTTGTGATCCACACAGTCAAAGACTTTGGCATAGTCAATGAAGCAGAAGTAGATGTTGTTCTAGAACTCTGTTGCTTTCTCTATGATCCAGCTGATGTTGGCAATTTGATCTCTGGTTCCTCTGCCTTTTCTAAATCCAGCTTGAACACCTGGAAGTTCACGGTTCTTGTACTGTTGAAGCCAGGCTTGGAGAATTTTGAGTATTATTTTGCTGGCATGTGAGATAAGTGCAATTGTGAAGTAGTTTGAACATTCTTTGGCATTGCCTTTCTTTGGGATTGGAATGAAAACTGACCTTTTCTAGTCATGTGGCCTTTTTGCATTCTATAAATTTAAGGTATACAGTGTGTTACTTTGATAAAGATATATTGTAAATATTTTTATATGATTGCCTTTGTAACTATTTATCCCATGTAATTATAGTTCAGTATTGTTATTTATATTAATTATACCGTGTGCTAGATCACCATGGCTTATTTACTACTTGTAGCAGGTTTGTACCTGCAAACATTTTTAGTTCCCTGCCTCCCATTCCCTGGTGACCATCATTTAACTCTCTCATTCTCTCTCTCTCTCTTTTTTTTTGAGATCCTTCATATAAGTGATCACATACAGCACTGTCCTTGTCTGACTTATGTCACTTACTGCAATAAGCTCTAGGTGCATCTACATTGTCACAAATGGCAGGATATCCTCCTTTCTTGTGGCTGAATATTATTGCATTATGTGTGTGTATATATATCTCACATCTTTTTAATCTATTTATTTGTTGATGGGCATTTAGGTTGTTTCCATATCTTGGCTATTGCAAATAATACTTTAGTAAACATGGAGTGCATGTATCTCTCCAAAATAGAGTGCTTAAATTTAAAACCAAGGATAGAAATCTTGACCTAGCTAACTGAAAGCTGGAAAGAGAGTAAAAGTAAATGACAAAGAAATTCAAAGAAAAAATATGAAATTCGACAAATAAATACATCCTCATATATACAATCTAAATATGAGTCTTTCAAAGTTACTGATTCAAAGGCAGACTCTATTGATGAAAGATATAAAAAGTCATGGAAATTTTGCATGTTTTTTAAAATGCGAAAAGATCAAAAGAAATTTGAGTAATGATTCTAATTATGGATAAAATAAAATTTAAGCCAAATACATTGTGAGAACTTAAGAAATTTTATACTTCTAAAAGGAAAAAAAAAATGTAACAGATACATCATCCTAAACATGTCTATACCTTACCCACAGTTTCAAAATATGTCAAACAGCATCTGAAATAAATTTTTCATTAAAAAATGAAATCAAATGGGTCTGAAGATCAGTAACACATTCTTCTCAAAAAAAAAAAAATAATAACAGATCAAGCAAGCAAGAAATCAGCAGAGATTTTTGAAGGCTTGAATCTATAGTTTCATTTTTAGATATGTATGGAACTCTTTGTAAATATCGGAAAAGTTATAAAAAATAGAGCAAAGCCTAGAAAGCCTTTATGAAGTCCAAAAGAGCAATATGAATAACATATTCCCTGATTATAGTGTAACAAAGTGGAAGTTAGTAATGAAAGATTAGCTTAAATATACCATTTTTTGAAATTACTCAAACATATTCCAAACATAATATTTTGAATAAAATGAAATGATAAAAGGGTATAAGAAATACTCAGAAGTAAATGACAGTGAAAATAGTGTATGTCAGTGGTTAAGACTCCACGCTTCCCTTGCAGGGGTCACAGTTTTGATCCCTGGTCAGGGAACTACCCTGCATGCCACATAGCAGCCACCCCCTGCCCCACAAAAAAATAAATAAATAAATAAAACCAAAAATAAAATAACACATATCACAGTGACTAGGATACGGCTACAAATGTGTACAGAGGGAATTTTATAGTTTCACTTTTTTGTGGTAAATTTAAAATATTAACTAATGAACTGAAAATGTAACTTCAAATAGTTTACTGATAGCAAGATGTAAAATTAAAATGAAAAAAGAAGGAAAGGGGTAGAAATCAGTCAAATAATGACAACATCAATACAGAAGATAAATATAATCAAAGCTTATATTTTGAAAATATGAATAAAGTAGGCAGACCTTTGGCAAAGAAGTCAAGAGGGGGAAAGAGGATATAAATAAACAAAATATATAATGAGAAAAAAATCTATATGTAATAAATAGGTTAGAAAATAACTGCAGGTACACACATATGCTAATACACTTGAAAGTATGGTTTAAATGTATTATTTCTTAGAAAAATCTCCAAATTGGTATAAGATGAAATAGAGAATTTTCAATGGGTCAGTAAGAATCAAAGCAATAGAAATGGTTGTTTAGCCCTTGTCTTTGATGAAAAACTCCAGGACCAGATGGTTTTACTTGTGAATTCTACTGCCATTTAAAGATTAGTTATTTCTCATCTTGTCTCATGGACCACAATACAAAAATTGGAGCGCTTAGGCCCAGGTAATTTTCTGATGATAGTGCAATCCTGACTCCAAAATCTGATAAAAACAGTTTCCCTTTTTCTTATAAAGATGCTAATATCCCAAATAAAGTATTAAATCTAATAGTATATCAAAATAATACAACATTACCAAGTAAGTTTATTGTACAAATGTAGGACTGTCTGGACATCAGAAAATTTATCAGTATTGTTTCCACATTAGTAGATTAAAAGAGGAGTCATACAATTATCTTGACTAATACAGAATAAATATTTAATACAGTTCTTCATAAACTTAAAATTGATACTCTTATCAAGCCAGGAATATAAAGGAACTTCCTTTTCTTAGTAAATTTGTATTCCAACATTCTACAGCAAATATTGTACTTATGGAAGTAACTTTAATGCATTTTCTTTATGGTTTGGAACAAGGCAAGGATGTCTATTATTACTGCTACATTTTACTCTAGTACAGGAAGAACTAGCCAATTTAATATTACAGAAAAATAATATAGAGAATATGAATAATATAGAAAAAACAGATGTAAGGATTGGAAGACAGGACAGTAAAACTGATATTTTTTTGGTGGATGAAATGATGATTTAACTAGAAGAACCAATAGACTCCAGGCAGACTGTCAGAATTAGTAATTTTTAGAAAGTTCAGCTTTTGTGTTACTGATAAAAAAAATCATTCCATAAAAATTATTAAAAATAGTTACTTACAACATATGATAAAATAATTTTCCATTAAAAATCTTGGAATTAGCTTTAAAAAGACAAATAAGATCTGTAAATGAACTTTAAAACTAAAAAAGGACCAAAATGTCCCATGCTGTTGACTGGATGACATATTAGGAAGATAATCATTCTCCCCAAATTTATTCATAAATTTAATAGTATTCCAATCAAAATCACCATATATTGGTTGAAAATGTGATAAACTCACTTTCTACTCTAAAAAGTGTATGGATAAATGCACATCCAGGAATAACTAGGTCAGTCTTTAAAAATGGAGGACTTCCGTAGTAGCTATTAAGAGATAAAGTCAGAGAAATACAGTATGCTGTCCAAGCAAGAAAAGCTCAGCACATGAAGCACCAAAGTGTGTCCAGAAACAAAGACAGAAACTTGATGTAGGTGTGACACATACATCAATGGGGAAAATAGATTCTTTGGTAAATGGTGTTGGGCCAAGCAGATGACTGTATAGAGTAAAATAAAACTGGATTATGATCTCCTACCAGATGGAAAGGTGGATTATAACTATTGATGGAATAAAGGCCAAGGTTTGATTGGTAAAAACAATAATAGAAGAAAAGGTAGATGGGTAGAATTCAGTGGCAAGTAAGGACACTTTAAAACTTCAGAAATCCCAAAAGTAAGACAAACATTTTATGAATCTGATTATATTAAAATTAAGGATTTCTATTCAGAGAACACTTGACAAATTTAATTCACCTACGGCAAAATGGAAAATACATTTGTAATAACTGAAATCAAAATGGGTTTTATCTTTTATATAAAATGAACTCCAAATGAAGAAGGAAAAGATAACGCCACTTACAGAAAATAATGGACCCAAAACTTAAAGAAGTCATTTACTAAAGAGAAGGCCCCCAAAGTAACAAGCATGTGATAAGACTGTCTAAATTATTGTTAACTAGAAAAATAGAAATAAATAGGAAATAGGTACACTGTACAACTATTGTGCTCAGTTGCTAAGCCGGGTCTGACTCTTTGCAACCAAACAAACTGTAGCCTGCCAGGCTCCTCTGTCCCCAGGATTTCCCAGGCAAGAATGCCGGAGTGGGTTGCCATGTCCTTCTCCAGTACACTTATTATACTGGCCATAATTGGAAAGCTGGATTATGCCAAGTACAGTCAGAGATTTGGGAACATAGAAATCCTCACCATTGCTTTTGAAACTGTAGACCAGTGCAGCCATTCAGGAGAGAAACCTGCACTAGTTAGTAAAATTAAACATATGCATACCTAAGTTTTCACAGTTTTGCAAGTGCATTTGTATTCCAGAATTTTTCATAAAGGCACATAAGAGTATGTGTACAGGATATTTATTGAAGTGTTGACTGTATGCCTAGGAAATGCAGGTAATCTCCATGTCTATCCTTGGGAGATGGTTGAGGTATAATGTGGAAGATGCGCAACTTAGAGTACTGTGAATAGTTAGAAGCAACAGTTTGATGTACAAAGAACAATTTGATAGATCTTAAACATCAGTGGAGGTTGGAGACAAAGATTAATAAACAGAAAGAAAAATAAAACGTACTACTTTTATATGCATTAAAAATGTGTACTAACAAAGCAGTGTACATTTTGCAAGAACATATATAAAAATATAATTTCAATGGAGACCTAAGGCAAGAGGAGAAAAGTGAGAGCAAGGTATGCAGAAAAGTGGGTATTGTTCAAGCATTCACTTAATAAAGATGAAACTGGGTCCTTGTGTGGGATAATGTTGAGGCTTCCCTGGTGGCTAGGATGGTAAAGAATCTGCCTGGAAATGTAGGAGACGGAAGTTTGATCCCTCAGTCGGGAAGATCCCCTGGAGAAGGGGATGGCAAATCCACTCCAGTGGAATAATGTACCAGAAACTGAGTGAAAGGATTAGCTCAACTCAATATATGCCGGGTTTCTCTCCCTCTGTTTCTCTCCCTGTGTACGTGTCGTTGTAACTATAACTGGAACTTTTAAGCAACAACAAAAATAATCAGGTTAGTTGCATAATTTGTATGATTTGAGAACTAGTAAAACAACCCGAGCCTCTAGTAAAGAGAAAGTAGAGTGCTGCCTAAATGACTAAGTTAATTACTCTCTGGGGTTCCAGTGCCTTTTGCCTTAAGGATTCTAGAGCAATTTTAAATTATAATAGAGAGTATTAGCTAACTTCATCCTGACTCTGCAATGATAGGCAACTCAGTTCTTACATATGCAGTCTCTCTGCCAGCTGTATGCACGTTTGCCCTCAGACCTATTCTCAGCCCTTCCTTCCTCTGTTTCCCAGGGGCATACTATGTTTGGATACATCTCCTAGGCAACCTTGCTTCTGATGAGGTTTAGCCAGGTGGGTAGCACTGATGAGACCCTGGATGACAGGGCTAGGGGAGAAAGTGCATCCTCTGCTTAGGGTGCTGGTTCCAGTGGAGCCTCCATATCTTCTCTTGTTGCAGCTTCTGCTGGGAATTTTCTTTCTTCTGCTTCTGATTCTCCCTGGACCCTCCCCTCCGTGGTAGCCACCTTCCCCTGGTCTCCAGTTCTTGCTTGTATAACCTCTCAGACATCACCTATACCCAGCTGCCAACCTCTCTTGCCAATCCTATTTTCTGAGATAAACTAATTTCTCCTTTTAATTCCTCCAGTTTTAGAGTTGCAGGAGCTTTTTATAGTTTTTATTCTCTGGGTTCCTCACCTCACCTAATACCTCTGTGCCTAGTTCCCTGTGTGAAATTACTTCTATTGAAATACTTGTTTTCCTAACTAGAATCTGACTGATACAACCTGGCTGCAAGAGAGTTTGTTATAGATATTAAATTAGATAGTAAAAATAATTTTCATAAAACAGCTAATAAGAATGTTATTATTAAAGAGATGGCACATAGTAACCAAAGTAATATGGTTACTATGTGCCAAGTACTATGCTGAGCATTTGGCATGCATTTTATTACTTATTTTCTGTTATAACCCTTTAAGAGCCATCTTTAAATCATCATTTTATATGATCATTTTACTAAATCCAAAGAATGACTTGCCCAATATATAGATATTTAATGATTCCTCTTAACGTACCACATAACCATGTAGAGTTTATGGCCACTATCATGATTCCTAAAAATATCTCTGGCATTAAAAAAATGAAAGCTGTGGTACATATACACAATGGAGTATTACTCAGCCATTAAAAAGAATACATTTGAATCAGTTCTGATGAGGTGGATGAAACTGGAGCCTATTATACAGAGTGAAGTAAGCCAGAAAGAAAAACACCAATACAGTATACTAACACATATATATGGAATTTAGAAAGATGGTAACAATAACCCTGTATGCGAGACAGCAAAAGAGACACAGATGTATAGAACAGTCTTTTGGACTCTGTGGGAGAGGGAGAGGGTGGGATGATTTGGGAGAATGGCTTTGAAACATGTATAATATCATATATGGAATGTATCGCCAGTCCAGGTTTGATGCATAATACAGGATGCTTGGGGCTGGTGCACTGGGATGACCCAGAGGGATGGTACGGGGAGGGAGGTGGGAGGGGGGTTCAGGATGAGGAACATGTGTATACCTGTGGCAGATTCATGTTGATGTATGGCAAAACCAATACAATATTGTAAAGTAATTAGCCTCCAATTAAAATAAATAAATTTATTAAAAAAAATAGAATCCATGAAATTAGGCACTTAAGGCAAACATTGAATTTGACACACCATTATTAGCACTTTTAAGGGATGCTAAATTTACTTACATTTTTTCTCCCCACAAGTAAGTATGACCACTTTTAGAATAAAGCACACAAAAAATTTGCTCAAAATAGACCTAAATGTAAGATAAAACTATGAAACTCTTAGAAGAAAAGATAGGAGTAAATATTCATGAACTTGGGTTCAGTCATGCTTTCTCAGCTATGATACCAAAACACAAATGACAAAAGAAAAAAAGATAAATTGGACTACATTTAAAAAAAAAAAAGTTTTTGCTTCAAAGGACATCATAAAGGAAGTGAAAAGAAAATCCACTGAATGGGAGAAAATGTTTGTAATTTATTTATCTGATAAGGGTCTGGTGTCTGGAACATTATAAATCACTCTTACAACTCATTATAAAGACAAATAACCCAATTAAAAAATGAGAAAAGTATTTCAGTAGGTATTTTTTCCAAAGAAGAATTTGTGGTTGTTGTTTAGTTGCTAAGTTGTATCCAACTCTTTGAGACCCCATGGACTGTAGCCTGCCAGGTTCCTCTATCCATGAGATTTTCCAGGCAAAAATACAATACTGGAGTGGGTTGCCATTTACTTCCCCAGTGGATCTTCCCACATCAGGGATCGAACCCATGTCTCTTGCATTGGCAGGTGGATTCTTTACTGCTGAACCACCAGGGAAACCCTAAAGAAGATGTTCACATGGCCAATAAGTACATGAAAAGATGCTCAACATCTTTAGTCACTAGGGAAATGAAAGTCAAAACCACAATGAGATACCACTTTACTCCTATGTGCTCACTGTAATAAAAAGACAGTAACTTGGCATGGATGTATAGAAATTAGCACCCTAGTACATTGCTAGTGGAAATGTAAAATTGTGCCACAAAATTTGGAAAAAATTTTGGCAGTTTCTCAACTAGTTAAACATAGAGTTACCCTATGACTCAGCAGCATATCCTAGATATATACTCAGGAGAAATGAAGACTTATATCCATATTAAAACTTGTACATAAATGTTCAGAGAAGCATTATCTATAAAAGTCAAAAGTGGAAACAACCCAAAGACCATCAGTTAATTGATGGATAAGCAATGTGTTATATCCATACAATAGAATGTTATTTATCTAGAAAAAGGAATAAAGTACCAATACATGTTACAACATGGATGAATATTGAAAACATTATGTTAAGTAAAAAACTCAGCCACAAAAGACCACGTATTTTATGATTACATTTATATTAAATGTCCAGAATAGCCAAATTTATAGAGATGGTAAGTAGATTAGTACTGCTTAGGACTGGGGTTGAAGAGGAAGGATTTAGATTCACTACTTATGGGTACAGGGTCTCTTTTAGGGTTTAATAATATGCTTTAAATCAGTGGTCCCCAACTTTTTGGCACCAGGGACCAGTTTCATGAAATATAATTTTTCCCATGGACTGGGTAGAGGGGGATGGTTTGGGGATGATTCAGGTACATTACATTTATTTCTATTATTATTACATCAGCTCCACCTCAAATCATCAGGCATTAGATCCCAGAGGTTGGGGACCCATGCTTTAAATAAATTTTATGGTATGTGACTTAAACTTCAATAATGCTATAGAAAAAAACAGTATGGGTTAAATAAAGCTGTTTCAGGATGTCAACCTAGTGAGTCTAACTTGTTCACTAATGTCTGTTTTGGAAATTTTGACTTTGTAGGTGCCAGAAAAGTGACACAATGTGAGATTTATTTGGAGCTGTAAGAGGATAAATTTAAAGGGGGAAATGAGAAAGGGCTTTTTTGTTTAAGTAACTAAATGAAAATAGTAATGAGGTAGGTGTTACGTGACATGATAGCATAGAAATGAGCACTACACTCTGCTCTAAAGTTACTAGATCATTGGTGATAGTAGTATTGAGAAAGCCAATGTTGGAGGGAGAAATTTTTAATTCATTTCCTGGTTGGTTGGTTAGTTATTATGTCACATTCTAATTAGGTTTTCAAGAGTCCATGACAACACAGTGAGGAGAATGTCTCTGGTAGACTTGAATAGCTTAGGTGGATTCGGATGACACTGTGGGAAGATATTTCCAGCAGATGAAACTGGGTTACATACAGCTGCTTCAGCCTATTGATTCATCCAGAATTAATTTAGCTCATTTGGCTGGCCAGGTGGGTGGCCCTTCCTATGTTTACCCCTCATCTTGTTTTCTTTCTGAAGTTTCATGCTTCATTTAAGAAGATGACTTCCTTAAGTGGTTTTGATAAGCATATACCTGAATCTGACTTCCAGGTAGAACTTCCAAAAACTTCTGAAGGTCATTTTAAAGGAGAATTTAAGCTAGGGTATGTCATTAATCATTTCCCAGGTGGCTCAGTGGTAAAGAATCTGCCTGCCAATGTAGGAGACATGAGTTCGATCCCTGTGTTTGGAAGATCCCTTGGAGAAGGAAATGGCAACCCACTTCAGTATTCTTACCTGGAGAATCCCATGGACAGAGGAGCCTGGTGGAATGCAGTCCCTGGGGTTGCAAAAGAGTCAGACATGAATGAGCATACATGAGAAGTCAGTAATAACAGGGACTTCTTTATTACCCCCAAAATGGGATTATTCATTAAATCTCAATGAGAGTCTCACATTTTAAGCTTGGGGTACCGAGTGTTTAACAAACAATCTGAAAATTAGAGGAAGGGACCATAGATCACAGAGCTCTGATTTCGGCAATGGACTGGTGTAATCTTCAAAACATCATTAATAACTGAGGATCTCTAGTAAAAGTGTGACCATAAATCACATTTTATAGTGAACATAATGAACATACTATACATGTTTTAACTATTTCTTCTTTGAGATAATACAAGTTATAACAGTGAAGAGTGGCAGAATCATTGAACCTGAATTCTGTGCAGTAATTATATAAAAGAAATAAGTGGGAAATTGGGCCCTTGAATTTTTAATAGGAAGGCTTTCTTCAAGAGTTAAGAAATGATGCTGCACCCTGTGATTCGTTCATAATTTGGCTAAAATGAAACATTTCATTTCAGAGATGGAATGACGGTGCTGCATTTCTAAGCTTGAGGACATGAATATGGATTAGGCTCATCAATCAGGATAGATCCTAAGTTAATGTTTCTCAATTCAGTTGAACCTAAGAATCTCTTTTAATAATAAATATTTTAACGCATCATTTAATATCCTGAAATAAAATTTATAGATAATAGAACTTAATGACAAACATAAATTTTTAAAAGCACTCTAATACTCTAACTTTAATATAAAGGAGACATAAAAGCCAAGCACTTTATTATTTTTTTTTAACAAGGTATCTCAGTACGTAAATACTGAGGCACGACCATCCTAGAAGACCTAATGAAATAGTCAGATGCTTGTACCTCTCCATAGAATCACTGGACTTGTGACAGATGTGAATACAGATGGATACAGCTATTCTTCCCTGGTGGCTCAGAGGTTAAAGCATCTGCCTCCAATGCGGGAGACCCGAGTAAGATTCCTGGGTTGGGAAGATCCCCTGAAGGAAATGGTAACCCACTCCAGTATTCTTGCCTGGAGAATCCCGTGGACGGAGAAGCCTGGTAGGCTACAGTCCATGGGTCGCAAAGAGTCGGACACGAGTGAGCAACTGAACTGACTGACTCTGCTTTAAATGAAGTAAATTGTCATTCACCAGTGGGTATTAGCATTTCTCTAATTCTGCCCCTGAAATTCATAGTCAGCAACTTGTAGAAGCATGCACCACTCTGAATATGATATTCTCAGTGGGGTGTGCTAAAAATCAATTTATTCTTGAGAAGTTAAATCATTTTTAAAGGGTATCATCCGACACCATAAACCAGAGTCCTCAGTGATTTGTTTGTTTGGAAAGCAAATTGGGTTTTTTGTTTCTTTGTGTTTTTTAGGTAGTTGCCATCATTTTAAAATTATTGTATTTCAAACAAAAGTCTGATATATTTTTTAAAACTTTTAAGCTGTGGCCTACTGGAACCACAGCCACCACCGTTTACAGATGCGGTACACATTCTCCAATTCACCATGGTTTTTACCATTTCCTATTAATCTTCCAACATGACCAGCTTCAAGGTGTATTGTATTCACCTGCTTTCAAATCGAAGTGCAAGTAGCCCTGGGGGTAAATGAAATCTACTATTAACTTAAAGGGAGTATTGATGCTTTTATCACAGAATGTGGCTTTTTTTCCTTCTGTTTAACATAAGTAATACAATTTTTTATAGAAGACTTTGAAAATATAGACTAATACCAAGGAAAAAAATATAAATGTCACCCTTAGATAACAACTGTTAGCGTGTTAGTGTGTGTGTGTGCTAAGTCACTCAGTCGTGTCTGACTCTTTGCCACCCCATGGACTGTATAGCCCACTAGGCCCCTCTGTCCATGGGATTCTCCAGACAAGAATATTGGAGTGGGTTGCCATGCCCTCTTCCAGCAGATTTTCCCGACCCAGGGATCGAACCCAGATCTCTTATCTCTCCTGCATTGGCCGGCTGGTTCTTTACCACTAGCGCCACCTGGGAGGCATTTTAGTGTATGTGCATCTAATTTAACAAAAGAGCTCTTGTGGTTTTTTGGTATCTAAATTCCAGTGGGATCTTTTTAAAAAAAATATTGATTTATTTGGCTGTGCTTTGTCTTAGTTGTGGCACACAGAATCTTCGATCTTTGTTGTGGCATGCAAGATTTTTAGTTACGGCATGTGAACCCTTAGTTGCAGCATGTGGGATCTAGTTCTGTGACCAGGGATTGAAGCCGGGCCCCCAGCATTGGGAGTGCAGTCTCAGCCACTGGACCACTAGGGAAGTCCCTTAGTGGGATCTTAATTATGGAAAATTTTAAAGTAACAGAAAACAAGGTGAAAACCAACCATTCCAGTATTCTCCACTGTATTAATCAGGGTTCTCCAAAGAAACAGACCCAATAGGATGTTAATCTATATATCTCTTTGGATATATAGATATCTATGTCCACCTATTTATATATTTATCTGTGTCTGTCTAGAGAGAAATTAAGGAAATTAGCTCATACAACTATAAGGAGGGTAAGTCCAAAATTTGCAGGTTGGGCCAGCATGCAAGAGACCAAGGAAGAACTAATGATGCACTTCAAGTCTAAAGGCAGTCTGCTGGCAGAATTTCCTCTTCTTAGAGGAAGGTCAGGCTTTTTCTACGAAGGCCTTCAACTGATTAGATGAGGCCCACCCACGTTATGGTGGATAATCTGCTTTCTTCAAAGTTGGCTAGGTTAGATGTTAATATAGCACAAAACTACCTCACAGAAACATTTAGAATAATGTTTGCTCAAATATCTGAGTACCACGGCCTAGTCAATTCGATGCATAAAATTAACCATCACACCCACCAATATTAATAAAAGTCATGTGAGATATCACATAGCTTGTATATGTGAAAATACTATGGGCTGCCCATAAGACAAAATTTAATTTTATCTTGGTGTGAGGGTGATGAGTTAGAAGCTGATAGAGTACGTGATGCTTGAGTAGGGAGGTTGTAATTGATCAAAGAATTAAAGACTGAGGTACCAAAGTAAGCAAGATATACTAGGTATGAAGGTGTGCAAGATATACTAGGTATGAAGGTATAGAAGATATAAGATGTTTAGAAACTGTGATGGAATAAAGAAAAGTGTGTGCTGGTGTTGAGACTGAAATGGTGCTAGGCTTGACGTCTACCTGAGTTGTATTTTAGAAAAGAATTGGTAAAAACTTGTAAAAACAGTAAAGATTTATACTAAATAAGAAATTTCCATATATTTGGAGTGTTTCAACAGAACTTGTCTGTTATTGCATTTTTATTGTTTGCTTTAGTTGGTGGTATTTTAATGGCCCTTATCAATGAGGTGTTAAGATAACCAGATCTCTGCTTTTCAAAATAAGTGCAGTCAAGTGTTTTGCACTCTGTAGCACATTGTGAAATGGAATATTTCCCCCAAGAAACAAGGTGGAAGTATTTAAAATTCTCTTTTATCTATACTCACATTACTTGAGGAATCAATTTCACAGTGAACAAATATGAGGATCACTTTGAGAACAGATTTTCCTCCTCAAGGGGGAATTAGTGGAAATCCATTTATTCTTACCACATTCGGTTCAGTTCAGTCACTCAGGCATGTCCGACTCTTTGCGACCCCATGGACTGCAGCATGCCAGGCCTCCTTCTCCATCGCCAACTCCAAGAGTTTACTCAAATTCATGCCCATTGAGTCAGTGATGCCATCCAACCATCTCATCCTCTGTTTTCCCCTTCTCCTCCCACCTGCAATCTTTCCCAGCATCAGGGTCTTTTCAAATGAGTCAGCTCTTCACATCAGGTGGCCAAAGAATTGGAGTTTCAGCTTCAGCATCAGTCCTTCCAATGAATATTCAGGACTGATTTCCTTTATGATTTATTGGTTGGATCTCCAAGATATCCAAGGGACTCTCAAGAGTCTTCTCCAACACCATAGTTCTAAAGCATCAGTTCTTTGGCGCTCAGCTTTCTTTATAGTCTAACTCTCACATCCATACATGACTACTTGAAAAACCATAGCTTTGACTAGATGGACCTTTGTTGGCAAAGTAATGTCTCTGCTTTTTAATATGCTGCCTAGGCTTGTTATAGCTTTTCTTCCAGGGAGCAAGCATCTTTTAATTTCATGGCTGCAGTCACCATCTGCAGTGACTTTGGAGCTCCCCAAAATAAGTCTATAAAGAAAGCTGAGCACCAAAGAGTTGATACTTTTGAACTGTGGTGTTGAAGAAGACTCTTGAGAGTCCCTTGGACTGCAGGGAGATCCAACTAGTCCATCCTAAAGGAGATCAGTCCTGGGTGTTCATTGGAGGGAGTGATGCTGAAGCTGAAACTCCAATACTTTGGCCACCTGATGCGAAAAGCTGACTCATTTGAAAAGACTCTGATCCTGGGAAAGATTGAGGGCAGGAGGAGAAGGGGACGACAGAGGATGAGATGGTTCGATGTCATCATTGACTCAATGGACATGGGTTTGGGTGGATGCCAGGAGTTGGTGATGGTCAGGGAGGCCTGGTGTGCTGCGGTTCATGGGGTTTCATAGAGTTGGACATGACTGAGCGACTGAACTGAACTGAACTGAAAATAAGTCTTTCACTGTTTCCCCATCTATTTGCCATGAAGTGATGGGACCAGATGCCATGATCTTCATTTTCTGAATATTGAGTTTTAAGCCAACTTTTTCACTCTCCTCTATCACTTTCATCAAGAGGCTCTTTAGTTCTTCTTCACTTTCTGCCATAAGTGTGGTGTCATCTGCATATCTGAGGTTATTGATGTTTCTCCCGGCAATCTTGATTCTAGCTTGTGTTTCATCCAGTCCGGCATTTTGCATGATGTACTCTGCATATAAGTTAAACATGCATATTGACAATATACAGTGTTGACGTACTCCTTTCCTGATTTGGAACTAGTCTGTTCCATGTGCAGTTCTTACCACATATGATAGTATATAAGCTCCTTTTTACCAATAATTTTATGTTATGATATAGGATGTTTAATTTGATCAAATATTCTATATTTCTTTCAAGAAATTGTTTGTCAGAAACTCTCAGTACATAGGGCTCAATCTATCATTTTAAAAGTCAAAGAGAAAAAGTGAGAATTATAAATGTTTAGTTTAAAACTAGATGAGGATTTTGAAAGTTAAGAGCAGAGTGTTCCTTTTAATCTGAGGATCCATATATTCCTGAAGAGAGTCTATCATAGGTTTCTTGGAGGTCATAGTTGGAGATTTTTAAGAATATCAGACTTAAAATGAGGTAGAAGACACATCAACATTAATATATTGACAGAGTCTAAGTCATCTAGGGATCAAAGTCCAAATGGACTTTCCAGGATACTCAGGGCTAAGAAATGACCAATGAAGCTGGGAGTTAGACTTGACAAGGATGATAGCTGAGAGGCAAATTATATTGACTGAATATCATGAGACCCAGACTACCTTTCTCATGTTGCTTGGAAAAGCCAAGTCAACTTACAGGCTATAACACGATTTCCAATTACAAATATGGCTTATAGAGAGGTAATGAATCAAAGCCAGATTTTTCATAAAGTGAATATAGGAAACACCATTGCCAATATTGTATTCATGTCTTCTGAAATGCTAATGCATGCCCAGTGCTTCAAATGTGAACAAATTTGCATCCATTCAATCCATGTATAATTTAATAGAGGGTTAAAGCATCCAAAATTGGTTTCATAAAAGCAGTAGCTTGGGATACATTTTTTCTGATGTTTTTGAGAATTGCAAAAATAGTATCTCTTTACCTCTAGTAAGTTCTTTAAGAAAGACATTCTCTTACATCATCACAGTGCTAAGTCACTTTTGTCATGTCCTACTCTTTGTGACTCTCTGAACCATAGCCCACCAGGCTCCTCTGTCCATGGGATTCTCCAGGCAAGAATACATCATCACAGTACAATTACTTAAATCAAGAAATTAACCCTGATACATTATCAGCTAATTTACAGGTCTGATTCAAAATTTTCCCATTGTCCCAACAATACCTTTTTCAGAAAAAAAGTTTCTCCCTGGTCCGTTATCCAATCCAGGATCACATGGGTTCACTTGTCATATATTTTTAGTCTTCTTTTTTTTCAAGTTATTTTTTAACTGGAGGAAAATTGCTTTACAACATTGTGTTGGTTTCTACTGTACAACAATGTAAACCAGACATAAAGGTATACATATCACCTTCCTCTTGAGTCTCCCTCCCCTCCCTCCCCCTCAGTCATCACGGAGCACCAGGTTTGGCTCCCTGTATTATATAGCAACTTCTCATCAGCTATCTGTTTTACACATGGTAGTGTATATATGTTGATGCTACTTTCTCCATTCATCCCGCTCTTTCCTTCCTCTACTATGTCCACGAGTCCATTCTCTATATCTTCGTCTCCATTCCTTCCCTGCAAGTAGGTTCATCAATACCATTTGTTTTAGATTCCATATATATGCGTTAATATACTATATTTGTTTTTTATCTTTTTGACTTACTTCACTCTGTACAACAAGTTCTATGTTCATCCACCTAACTAGAACTGACTCAGATTAATTCTTTTTAATGCATGAGTGATAGTCTCTTGTAAATCTTAAAGGAAATCAACCCTGAATATTCATTGGAGGGACTGATACTAAAGCTGAAGCTCCAATAGTTTAGCCACCTGATGCAAAGAGCTGACTCATTGGAAAAGACCTGAATGCTGGGAAAGATTGAAGGCAAAAGGAGAAGGGGGTGGGAGAGGATGAGATGAGTAGATAGCAACACCCACTCAATGGACCTGAATTTGAGCAGAATCTGGGAGATAGTGAAGGACAGGGAAGCCTTGCATGCTGCAGTCCGTGGGGTCACAAAGAGTTGGGCATGAGTTAGCGAATGAACAACAGCAAATATATGTACCACATCTTTATCCATTCATCTGTCCATGGACATCTAGATTTCTAGGTTGCTTCCATGTCCTGGTTTATTGTAAATAGTGCTGCTATAGTGAACATTAGGGTACATGTGTCTTTTTCAATTATGGTTTCCTCAGGGTATATGCCCAGTAGTGGGATTGCTGGGTCATATGGTAGTTTTATTCCTAGTTTTTTAAGGAATCTCCATAGGGGCTGTATCAACTTACATTTCCATCAACATCCCAAGAGGGTTCCCTTTTCTCCACATCCTCTCCAGCATTCATTGTTTGCAGATTTTTTGATGATGTCCATTCTGACAGGTGTGAGGTGATACTTCACTGTAGTTTTGATTTTCACTTCTCTAATGATGAGCAATGTTGAGTATCTTTTCGTGTGTTTATTGGCCTTCTGAATGTCTTCTTTGGAGAAATGTTGGTTTAGGTCTTCTGCTCGGTTTTAATTGGGCTGTTTGTTTTTCTGATATTGAGCTATATGAGCTGCTTATACACTTTGGAGATTAATCCTTTGTCAGTTGTTTTGTTTGCAATTATTTTCTTCCATTCTGAGGGTTGTCTTTTAATCTTGTCCATTGTTTCCTTTGCTGTGCAAGAGTTTTTAAGTTTAATTAGATCCCATTTGTTTATTTTTGTTTTTATTTCCATTACTCTAGGAGGTGGGTCAAAGAGGATCTTGCTGTCATTTATGTCAGAGTGTACTGCCTATGTTTTCCTCTAAGAGCTTTATCATTTCTGGCCTTACATTTACATCTTTAAACCATTTTGATTATATTTTTATGTATGGTGCTAGGAAATGTCTTTAATCTTCTTTCATCTAGAACTTTAAAGTTGTCTGCAATTTCTTTGCCTTTCATGACTATGACATTTTGGAAGAGTACTGGCAGTCATTTTATAGAATGCCCCTCTGTTTAAGTCAGTCTGGTATTTCTTCATGATTAGTTTTAGGTTATACACTTTTGTCAGGAATACCACAGAAGTGATTTTGTATGATACACATTTTAGAAGCAGCAATTACTAGGTACACTGCTGTTTGGGGCTTTCAGGAAATGCCAAGTGATGGCCCCTCCTTGTTTTTGAAGAAATGATAAAAGGATAAATAATATTGTGAAAATGCATTTCTGCAACTTACTTGTCATTTAGTTTGTAAGTAGTTGGATTTTTTTCTCTTTAAACATGAGAGCTTTTTCCCATGGTTATATTTAACAGCACAAAGGTTTCCATCTTAAAGGGTGTTGTGCTCACACTTTGAGAGAAGTTAGGTCTACATAACCCAACACGATGCTCAAGTGAGTAGATGTTCTTAAAATTCTTAATGTGTACCACATTCCTAAGAAAGTAACTTCATACAAATGAAAAGGAGATTAAAGTTTGAAGAACTGGAAAGATTTATATGTTCCTGCATTGTAATCAAGGATAAGATGATCATAACATTTCTATGCACAAGTCAGTTTAAGTACCTCTTTTACTTTGCAAAAGCAGTAGAATGTCCAAAATAAACACGTAAGCTATGGCGATGGACTGCCTGGGGAGAATCCCAGATCTGGATGTCTTAATTGGGAGACTCTAGATCTCACTAATATCAGTTTGCCCATCTGGAAAGAGAATCACAGTAGTACTAAATTAATGAGGATTTAATGGAACATGATAAGCTAATTCCTTAACCATGGTTCCCACCATACTGTCATCATATGCAGCTATGATCTGGTTCTGAATAAACTGTTTCAGATCCAGGCTTCTCCACTTTTGGGATGTTGGGAAAGTATTAATACTTTAATCTCTCTAAATCTCAAGCTCCTATTTTGAAATGGAGATAATGATAATATTGGGTTGGCCCAAAAGTTCATTTGGGCTTTTCCATAATATTTTACTGGGAGAGACACTGTTGACATATGACAGCGAGAGGATTGGTGTAATGCACTGCTTTTTACTATCCCACAGAAAAATACAGTTCATGCAGAGCCCCTTCTGTTGCCCACAGATACCTATCCCTGTAGGTATCACAAGCCCCATTATGCAGGAGAATCACTAGACCCTAGGGTTCTTTAGCATTTTTTGTGACATGGACGCTTTTGTCAGCCTGGGTTTCATTTAATATTCACTTATCTCCTTCCTTTCAATGCAGGAATAATTCTTTTCTACAGAAATGGAACTCATTACATTAGAAGACAGATTACTCCTTTTTCTGGGCAGCTCAAATTGTTGAGAAAAGTCTTTACACAGAAGATAGGTTGATGATTATGTTATAAATTAGGTTTTTAACTTGGGCAACCATTTTTTCAGTCTCTTTTGTAGAAAACTATGAATATTGTCCATGTATAATTCACAGGGTGGTTTCAATAATAAAATAAGTGATTAAAATAACACAAATAATACAATGTTAAAATATATCTCAAATTTATGACAGAAACTTTAAAAAATTGCAGAATACTTCATGAATAATTTTTCCTTAGTTATTGCCCATTTCTTCTTTTGTTCTATATACTCTTACCAGGTGTTGTATATAATTTATAAAATTTGGGGCATCTAAAAGGCCTCTGAGATCGGCAGGGCAGGAATGATTTCCCGTATGTATAAATAAGGAAATGGAGCCATGAGGTGCTGAGTAACTTATCAAGACTCCCATAACTGTTACTACCATAACAAAGAGCTGTCTCCTCACTCCTGGACCATTACTTGTCTTAGCACATCACCCTGTCATTCGCTGTGACTTCAAACCTTACAGCCTGCCGAGTGAGTTCCATGAGTCAATTAGGATATGTATTTCAGTGTTAAGAACAGTCAGTTCTCTAGCTAGAAATTGACGTAGCTGTAGATAACTTGAGTTTCCCGTTCCCCAGGAGACTCCTGTGAACTTTTTGGTAGTTCTTTAAGATGGGCAGAGCACCAGGACACAGAATAATAGTTCTCAGATGTGCTAAAATTTTAAAGAGGCCAATTATGAACCTAGACAAGGCTGGAATTTCCAGAAATATATAGCTGTAAAACTGCACAATTCGTTAATTAGTCTCCATAGGATCATTTGAAATTCTTTTGTTTGTTTATTTGCTTTACCTCTTCTGTGTTCCTACTTGCTTTAGCAGCTGCCAAAATATATTTGAACAATTTATCCTGCCTGGTTGAAAGTATATGATAATATCTTTTATCTGCCATCTGTTGCCTAGCATTGAAACAGATTTTCCTCATCTCCCTCTAGATCTACCTACCAATATAGAAATTTTAAACTAAACACTCTTCTTTAAATGTTTGATAAAATTTTCAGGGAAGAAATTTTTTTTGGACCCACCAAAACTCCCATTTAGTCATGAGATCTTTATTCAGTTATTTATGAAATTCTGTAAAATGCCTGGTTACTGATACTGATAGAAATCCTACTTGTTGTTGTTGTTATTTTTTGCTATGATTTTAAGAGATTATTTTCTCTTTCCAGTGTTTCGTTGTTAGTGTAAAGAAACACAACCAGTTTCTATACGTTTATCTGGTATCCTGCTACCTTGCTGAATTCATTTATCAATTCTAGTAGATTTTGTGTGCAGTCTTTAGGACTTTCTACTGTATAGTACCATGTCATCTGCATAAAATGACAGTTTTACCTCTTCCCTAAAAATTTAAATACTTTTTCTGTTTCTTGTCTGATTGCTGTGACTAGGACTTCCAGTACCATGCTGATTAGAAGTGGTAAGAGTGAGCATCCTTGTCTCATCCCAGATTTTAGTGGGAAGGCGTTCAGCTTTTCACTGTCAAGTATTATGTTGACCGTGGGTTTGTCATAAATAGCTTTTATTATGTTGAGATATGGTCCTGTTATACCCACTTTCATAAGGGTTTTTTATAATGAATGAATGATGAATTTTATCAAATGCATGCTTTTGCTGCATCTATTGAGATGATTATTTGGTTTTTGTCTTTTCTTTTGTTTATGTGGTATATCATGATGATTGATTTATGTATGTTGAACCATCCTTGTGAACCTGGGATGAATCCCACTTAGTCATGATGTATGATCTTTTTATGTGTTGTTGGATTTGGTTTGCTAATATTTTATTGAGAATTTTTTGCATTTATATTCACCAAAGATATTGTCCTGTAATTTTCTTTTTTTTTTTTTTGTAGTGTCTTTGCTGATCTTGGTAATCAGGGTGAATGAGTATTTTTTATGGCTTATTTCCCTTTTTGACTAATTAGGCATAATTTTTAAATGGTTGCTTTAGGGTTTATGGGACACTTATTAACTTAATAAGTGTCCTTAAGTTAACATAATACTATGTCAACTATGGTAACAGAAACTTAGAACCATTTCCCCCATCTCAGCTGCTGTGCTATCTTCATCAAGCATTTTACTTCTACATATGCTATTGACTTTAAACTGATAATTACATTTAAAAGAGACTTAAAAATAAGTTTAAAAGTCTTTGTATTTATCATTTCTGGTGCTCTTCATTCCTTTATGAAAACACAGATTTTCATCTAGTATAAGTTTGATCCTACTTGAAGAATTCTTTTAATATTTTTTGAAATGCCAGTCTTGGTAAAGAATTAGTTCACCTTTTGTAAGCATGAAAAGGTCTTTTTTTATTTTTGTTTTTCCCTGGGTATATAATTCAAGCATTGCTTTAAAGATGCTGCTCCATTGTCCTCTCATTTGCAATGAATCCAGTGCAAATTCTGAGGTAATTCTTACCTTTGTTCCACTATATATATATATATATATAATGTCTTTTTGTTCCTGGCTCCTTTTAAAGTGTTCTCTTTATTACTGCTTTTAAGCAGTTTGAATGGGATGTGCCATGGTGTATTTTTCTTCCTTTTCTGATGCTTGTGGGTTGTTGAGCTTCGTGGATATTGGGTGTTTATTCAGTTCAGTTCAGTTCAATCACTCAGTGGTGTTTGACTCTTTGTGACCCCCATGGACTGTAGCATGCCAGGCTTCCCTGTCCATCACCAATTCCCAGAGCTTACTCATACTCATGTCCATTGAGTTGGTGATGCTATCCAACCATCTCATCCTCTGTCATCCCCTTCTCCTCCTGCCCTCAATCTTTCCCAGCATCAAGGTCTTTTCAAATGAGTCAGCTCTTTGCATCAGGTGGCCAAAGTATTGGAGTTTCAGCTTCAACATCAGTCCTTCCAATGAACATACAGGACTGAATGTTCTCCTTATTATAGGTAATATTTTCCTGCTTCTTTAAAAGCCTAGTCGTTTTTCTGAAATGAATGCCAAAAATGCCAAATATTACCTTGTTAGATTCTGTGTATTCTTGAACTTTCTTCTGAGTTGCAGGTAAGTTACTTGGAAATACTTTAATCCTTTCAAATGTTGCATTTAAGCTTTTCCAGATAAAACTAGTGAAGCATTAATCGAGGGCTAATCTTTCTCCATTACTGTAGCAATGTCATTCTGAGCCCTCTCTCCTATACCCTATACAGGGTTTTCCATTTTGCCTAGTGGGACCATGAACCATTGGTGTTCCTGGAGTGATTATTCTAATTATTACTCTAATTCTTTTGGGTGGTGAAAAATCTATGAAAGATCTGAGCTTTTGGTCTACTTACAAGGTAACAACTTAACTACCACAGTACCATGAACGCTGACAGAAGTCATAAGACCCTGGACAGAGCTCACCAGTTCTGTGAGTCACAGTTCTCACAGGATGCTGTAAAGAGGACCAGGTGACTCCTGTACTTGCCGAAGATTGCATTATAGGCAGGAAGCCCTAAGCTTAGTCGATTTAGATGTTTTTTTCCTGCACAGTAAGCAGGCTTGTTCTTTGCTTCCAAGGAGAACATTATAGCTATCCTCTAAGAGAGTTCACTGCAAAAACATCCTTGAAAAGCTATACTAGAACAAAGACAGTTGGTGAATCTGCTTGTAAAACATGTAGAAACAAGAGACGCTGTTTTGGATTGAATTATGACACCCCCCAACCCTCTGCAAATTAGTATGTTGAGGCCCTAATTCCCAGTGTAAGTTTATTTAGAGATAGGGCCTTTAAAGAGATAATAAACATTATATGAGGTCATAAGTTTGGAGCTATATTTTGATAAGACTCATCTCCTTATGTGAAGAGGAAGAAACACGAAGGACACTCACAGAGAAAAGACCATGGGAGGACACAGTGATAAGGTCTGTAAGTGAAGAGAGAGGCTACAGAAAAAACCTACCCTGCTAGCACTTTGATCTTGGGCTTCCAGAGCAGTGAGAAAAGAAACATCTGTTGCTTAGGTCACCCAGTCTGTGATATTTTGTTATGAAACCCCTGCAGACTCATGGAGAACTGCCTCTGGATGGTTCTTTCTCTGATAGCAGGTAATTTCCTCACAGTGTGGTCAATATATATGCATCGATCTGTACTTAGAGAAAGACATGGGGACCCTCTGCAGACCTCTGGAGCTCTCTCTTGGTGCGGTTCTTTCCTCTCTAGTACACTGCCTGAAAACTCGAGCTGTTTTGGTATACCCAGACTTGAGCTCCATCTTCTCAACTCAGGATGACCTCTAGGTTCAGCCTGTGTTCTCCATCACGCTGTTGGGGCCTGGAAACTCTCTCTAGACAGTAAGTTAAATTGATGCAATCACAGGCTCACCCCATTGGATTTCCTGGTCTCAGGGGTCATTGTCCTCTGATATGTGATGTGTAGCATCTAATTTAGTTTTTAATACATATTTTGTCTTGCTTTCAGTTGTGTCACACAGAAAGGTAAAACCAGTCATGGATAGAAGTTTCTTACCCTAAAGAATAAATATTTACTTTTAATCTAGGAATGAGTTAAAGCTGAAATGATAGATTAGAATTTAAGAAATAGAGGCTTGGTAGTTTTTGTGTTTTTTTTTTTTTTTTTTGGCTTTGTAGTTTTGATGCAACAATTGCTCAGACTTATAAATGCACATCAGATATTCTGAGTTTTTAGGTCTCATTTTCTCGTTTGTTATTGGGAATAAAATAAGCCTTCCAAGTAGAATATTGGCATGGTTAGAGGAAATGTTATAAAGGAGATTTGAACTCTCCAAAAGGAAGTTTATATACAAATATGAGGTTTATGCATTATTAAGAAGGCCTGGCAAATTCTAACTATATTTTACAGTTTGGTGAAATATAAAAAAAATCATAGTGAATATGACACCCTTCTTCTGCTACTGTGGGTGCTGCAGTAAAATTCCAGACCCTGTTTATTTTCTTTATTTTTAATTGCTGAGTACTTAAAGCAATTCCATTTTTAATCTTTTTATCTCTTCTTACAACCATGAAGATTTGAGCTTTTTGGGTTTCTTTTATTAAAAAGAAAAGAAAATCCGGCTGAAATGGTTGAATTAACTAAAACATGTATTGGAAATTAAACACAGAAAAAAGTTGAGTCCTGTTACCTAGAATATTTTTCTTTATGATTTTAAGATGGATGGCAACATAGAATTAAATACTTCATTTGGTCATTCCACTAAATAAAATATTAGGAAATTGTATCAGGAGTGCAAAAGACTTGAAAAATAATGGAGGGTGAAGAAGGGCAAAAGGCTGAAAAGACATTAGAATGAGGTACCTTTGCCTTAGGGAGAGCAACTATTTAAAAACTGCTTTTTAAAAAAGTTACTCCTCTGCATCAAAGGAAAGATGTCATTCAGGAGAGTACACTGTGAAACTGTTTTTAAATGGTTTTCAAAATCTGCAGCTAGAAGAAAAATTATATAGAAGTCTCTTAGTAAAACAGCATCTCTTCCCACACGCTCACTTTGGCAAAAGAAATGCTAAGGAAGAAACTGACTTTTAAGGGATCTAAGTTGCTTTTCAAATAAAACATTTGACTTTTTAAAAGTCTTCATTTTTTAGAGCAGTTTTCAGTTTATGATAAAATTGAAAAAAAAAAATGTAGAGATTTCTCATATACTCTCCTGACATGTATAACCTCCACTATCATCAACATCACTTACCAGAATGGTACATTTTTTACCAAGGATGGACATACATTGATACATTGATAATCATTATCATTATACATATATTAATAATCATTCTAAGTCTGTAATTTGCCTTAGAGTTCACTCTTGGTGTTGTATATTCTGTGAGTTTGGATGAATGCATAATGACATTTATCCATCATGTAATATTATATAGAGTACTTCCACTGCCCTGAAAATCCTCTGTGCTCTGCTTTTTCATCTGCTCCTCACCTCCTGGCAAACACTGACATTTTTACTGTTTTTTCTAGCTTTGCCTCTTTCAGAATGACATATAGTTGGAATCATACAGTACGTAGTCTTCTCAGACTGGCTTCTTTCACTTGGTAATATGAATGTAATGTTCCTCCATGTCTTTTCATAGCTGGACAGCTCATTTCTTTTTAATGCTGAATATTTTCCATTATCTGGGTGTATCACAGTTTGTTTATCCATTCACATACTAAAGGACATCTTGGCTATTTCCAAGTTTTGGCAATGGTGAATAAAGCTGCTACTGATGTCTATGGGCAAATTTTTGTGTGGATATACGTTCTTAACTCCTTTCGATAAATACCATGGAATGCAATTCCTAGATCATATGGTAAGAGGATGTTTAACTTTGGAATAACTGTTAAACTGTCTTCCAAAGTGGCTGAAACATTAGACATTCCCACCAGCAATATACAAGAGTCTCTGATACTCTGAATCCTTGCTAGAATTTGGCATTGTCCATGTTTCAGATTTTGGCCGTTCTAATAGGTACTTAATGATTTTACATTGTTTTATGTTTCATTGCCCTCATGACATATGATGTGGAACATCTTTTCATGTGCTTATTTTCCATCTGTTTATCATATCTTTGGTGAAGTATCTTGTTAAAAGCTTTGGCCCATTTTTCACTTGGGTTTTTGCTTATTATTAAGTTAAAAATTTTAATTTGTATATTTAAAATAATGATCCTTTATCAGATGTGTATTTTGCAAATATTTTCTCCCAGTCTGTGTTTTGTTTTCCTATTATCTTGTTATTGTCTTTAATGGGACAAAAAAATTAAATTTTAATGAATTCTAGCTTATCAGTTCTTTTTTCATGCAGTATGTCTTTGATGTTATATCTCAAAAAGTATCACTATACCCAAGGTCATCTAGGTTTTCTCCTATGTTCTAGGAGTTTAATAACTTTTACATGTTACCTTTAAGTCTGTGGGGCTTCTCCAATGGCTCACACAGTAAAAGAATCTGCCTGTAATTCAAGAGACCAGGGTTTGATCCCTGGGTCGGGAATGCCCTGGAGAAAGAAATGGCTACCCACTCCAGTATTCTTGCCTGGGAAATCCCATGGACAGAGGAGCCTGGCGGGCTACAGTCCATGGGATCACAAAGAGCTGGACACAACTGAGTGACTAATACTTTAAGTCTGTGATCTGTTTGGGGGTTAATTATTATGAAGTGTGTAAGGTTCATGTCTAAATTCATTTTTTGCTTGTGCATGTCTGATTGTTCCAGAAATATTTGTTGAACAGACTGTCTTTGCTTCATTGTGTTGCCTTTGCTCATTTGCTATATATTTAAGTGGGTCTACTTCTGGGTTCTCTGTTCTGTTCCATCGATCTTTTTGTCCATTCTTTGAACCAATACCACAATGTCTGGGTTGCTGTAGCTTTATAGTAAGTCTTAAAAGTCAGGGAGCATCAGTTTTCCAACTCTGTTCTTCTTCAATATTGTGTTGGTTTTGGCGGGGGGTTCTTTTGCCTCTCCATATAAACTTTAGAATCAGTTTATCAATATCCATAAAATGACTTGGTGGAATTTTGGTTGGCATTGCATTGAATCTATTGGGGCTTCCCAGCTGGCTCAGTGGTAAAGAATCCACCTGCCAGTGCAGGAGACACAAGAGACGTGGGTTGGATCCCTGGGTCAGGAAGATACCCTGGAAGAGGAAATGGCAACCCACTTCAGTATTCTTGCCTGGAAAATCTCATGGACAGAGAGCCTGATGGGCTACAGTCTATGGGGTTGTAAAAAGTCAGACACAACTTGGTGAGATGGTAACAGGCAGGAAGGCCAGGGGTCTCCAAACGGAGGAAATAGGCTGCAAGTGTCAGACATTTTTTCTCTCTCTCTTAAGCAGCAGGAGGAAAGATTATTTTCCCCTTCTCCATACAAATTTAAAAAGAGGTTTCTTTTAAAATTCTGTGTTGCCATAACGGTACCTGGTTCCACCTGAACTTAACTTTTCTCAAACCTTGAGCTAACCAATGCATTTTTCTTATGGAAATGTTTGTCTTAAGCTATGTTAATGAACTATGTATTTACCCTAGACTCTTGTCCTCAAGTTGGTTCCACCTAAGACTCAGAACCAACTTGACAAACCAGTATGTTTTACTCATGCAAATGTTCTCTTAAGCTATGCTAATGAGACTGTATTCACTAGGAAACTGCCTTTCTTCAAGATTCTTGTCAATCATTTTATGACCCAGGACAACTCATCTTGTGCCAATGTTATCTCAAAATGCATGTTGTGGGTGAGGGGCCTGGTGCCAGTCTTTGAGTTTTGAGAGATTTCCTTTCTCGAATTAGTAGACAGCTAGTAGCTATATAACATCCAGCTAAAGACTAGCAGATGGGCACTCTTTGTGCCCACTTCTGATGTCAATGTCAGAAGCTTTCTCTATGTCTTTTATATGTTAATAAAACTTTATTACACAAAAGCTCTAAGCGATCAAGCCTCATCACTGGCCCCAGATTGAATTCCTTTCCTCCAGAGGCCAAGAATCCTGGCGTCTTTCACAGCTCAGCAACAACCTTTCATTAGCACACATGCACACATTGAATCTATAGATCAAATCAGGAAGAACTGACATCTTGACAATTGTGAGTCTATCTATGAACATGGGGTATCTCTCCCTTTATTTTTTGATTTTGTTTGACAGAATTTTTTAGTTCTCCTTATATAGATCTTATGTTTATTTTTAAGGTTTACACCTAAGTATTTCATTTTGGGGGGTAGTGATAATAATTCCCTGGTGGACTTCCCTGGTGGCTCAGAGGGTAAAGCATCTGCCTACAGTGTGGGAGACCTGGGTTCAATCCCTGGGTCAGGAAGATCCTCTGGAGAAGGAAATGGCAACCCACTCCAGTACTCTCGCCTGGAAAATCCCATGGACGGAGGAGCATAATAGGCTACAGTCCATGGGGTCATGAAGAGTCGGACAAGACTGAGGGACTTCACTTCACTAATAATAATCCAGGATAATCACATCATTTTAAGCTAAGCTGATTAACAATCTTCATTCTATTTGCAACCTTAACTTCTCTTTGCCATGTAATAAAACATATTCTAAGTTTCTGCAGATTAGGACGTGGACATCTCTGGTAGGTTCATTAATCTTCCTAGTCTACCATAGTACCTAACACATGAAAGGATTTAAAATAATAGTAGTTGCATGAATGACTGTGCATGGATGAATGAATAAACAAACATTAAGTGAAAGGTGTGGTAGTGCTGGAGACATTTGGGATGATGCCCAGAAAACAGACCTGTTTACCAGCCTCAAGTAAAAGCAAAGTAAATAAAACTTTGAATAAACTTAACAGAAACAGTGTTTGAAATTCAAGGCTGTCTTTGGGGTTCACAGGACCCAGTTTCTAAGAGGAATAGTAGCTAAAGCTGAATCAAAAATTTTATCTCTTTGTTTCTGGAAAAGAAAAAGAAATACAGCATAAGACAGAGATTCTCAAAGTTGAACATGATTCACAAACATTTGAAGGACTTGGTAAAATGTAGGTTTCTGGGCCTAATTCGGGCAGTATCTAGGTAATCAAGTACAAGAATTTGAACTTCTGAAAAGTTTTGAGATTATGTCAGTGCTGCCAGTCCAGGGACCATACTTCGAGAACAACTGGTATAATAAAAGGGCACAAAATCTATAAAAGACCAATCTTCGGGTTCAAATACCTGTCCATTCTTTTATTATTTGTGAGACTTCTTTCAAGTTATTTAGCTTATTTTAACTTGAGTTTCTTTTGCTGTAGAAAGAGAATAAATATTTGATAGGGTTATTTTAAAAGATCATGGATGTAAAAATTTACTTCATTAAGACATATGTAAATTTACAGCTTTCTAAAAAAAATACTCGATGAATATTGATGCCTTCCACTTTCCCCTTGCAGTGAAATTACTGCTGTTTCCAGTAATGAGTGGAAGTGAGAGCAATGCAATGGAGCAGTATGCAGTGGTTCATCAGAAATCGAAGCACAGAGCTCCCAGATCCTATATTTGAAGGCATGGAGGGATGGTCACTCTCATTTACATGTAGTGGGAGGATGAAAAACTTGCTAAATGGTAAGATCCTTGGATTAAGACTGGCTAGCATCTGGAGCCTTATTTGCAGCTTAAGATCTTGCCTGGCTTTAGGCCAATGGTACCAATTATAATAAATAGTGTTCTCTTTTGCTTATAAATGATCTTACAACTTATTAGCAGTGGTTCTTTTAAAAATTATGTCTGATCTGGGATGGGTGATAAATGTTGATTTTAGAATGAAAAGCTGCATGTTTCTGTTCAGAGTTGTCTGGGGAAACAGCTCATTTTATGAAGTTTTCCCATTTTGGGGTCAGAAAAAGGTGATTCACTTTTATTTTGTAAATATAATATTTCGCAGATTATATAGAAGTCTTAAAGTACCCCAAATCCTCATTATTCTGTCATATATTTCAAAATGCTGCAATTTGTGTTGGTACAGTCTCTTCCAATTGACAATCATCAGTGACTCAGTTTATAAGTATTATTTCTCTGTGAAATCATATTAGTAGCTATGCCCTAAAAGTGTAGATCCAGTCTCATTTTAAGCTGACATTATTCTAAAAACCCAGTCTCTTTTGTTCTAGTAAATTGAAATACGCTTGTGAAGTTTCAAGCAATATCTGGTACAGATTTCAAACTTCGCAACTTTTTTTATACAAATTCCATGGTCTAATAAGCAATGAAAGTGTTGCTAGAAAATTACTTTCCGCCTCTAGTAGACCTGCTTGGGTCATACCAAGATCCTCTATACCTGGATATTGCTCCCATTCTTTCACTGCTGAGTTTTGACTGCTAACATACATAGCTGGCCCCTCTCCAGAGAACTGGCCTCATCTTGCCTAGGAGATAACTTTCCCCTGGCACACATTCTTTATGCCGCCCCGTCAATGACTTCCTGGTATAGGCATACAAAAGGCAGTACCTACTCTGTGGTGTAATTCAGGCTCTAGAACTCCCTGTAGCATCCAGTTCAATCTAGACTCCAGGTTAGACCGCTTTCTTGGTTGGCTTCTTTCACCCACTGTGTCAGCTTTCTTCACTTCCTTTCTCCTGAGAGTACTCCCTCAATAAATCACTTGTTTAAGAACCCCCCATCTCAGGCTTTGTATTTAGGAAAACCAACTCAACACTCACTCCTGAAAGTAGATATTAAATTATTTTTTACTTACGTTTGACTTTAATCTTCCAGTATTTTATTGCAAAGATGAAGATACTGAATTACTGTGCCTTTCCTAAGATAAAATAACAGTAAATTAGAACTGATACATCACAGTGTTTGGTGAATGATTTGGAATCATTTGATTCAACCATCATCAATTTACAAAATGGTCCAGAATGGTGAGCTTGAAGACCACTTCTTTGATCTGGATCCAGGAATGAGAGGGAGAATGAGGGAGGCAGAGAAATGAATTGCTGTCACCATGATGAGGGCAAAGATGGTTGTTTGTATATGCAAAGCAATTAAAGTGTTGCCTGGTAATCCACCAGCCAGCAGCTGAGAAACACAATTTGGGATTCCCTGGTGTCTCCTGGTAGACGGAATCAAATTGCCCTGAATGTCCACATGATGATTTTTCATTAAGAACAAGTCATGGTTGAGAAAGCAGACACTTCACTGCAATGATCCATGTTCTGATGTTTAAATATAATCTCCATGTTGCTGTGTCGTTCTAGTGACCCCCCCCTCCACTTCTGTTACTGATTATGTAATAAATTCCTCAAAAATGGAGAAGTAAATGGAAATTAATTTTCAATTTGTAATGCTGGTGAAAAATCTACCCCGTCCCCCTTCACCGTAACCTCTCAAATGGATTTGGTGCATTTTATTTTTTAGAGCCATTTAAGATGTCCACTGTTATTCTGCCAATATAAAGAAACACTCGTATCAAAAATAGAAGGATGACCCTACTCTCAGACTTGGAGCCTCATGTTCCAGTCGTTTTTGTTTTAAACCTACACTGTGTTTGCAGTTTGCGTTTTTCAGTTGTTATTCAACTGCCTCTCTCCTTTGGGCACTGCTGTTCTGTTCTGCTTTGGACTTATGTATTCCCTGCTTTCCTGATGATTATTTCTTGGTAAAATCTTGTGACTAGTTTTTTTTTGTTTTTAACCATCTTGGCTAATAGCTTTGCCTGCTTCCTCCTTCTGCAGACAAAAGATCTCATTAACTGAAAAAAAAAAACCAAAAACAATCACCTAAATTCAGCATAGTACATCCTGGATTACCTATTATTGAATCATCTGATTTTTTTTTTCAGTATTGTCCTTAGGTCCCCCATCCCCACCCCCACCCTGCCATCCAACTTACTTGTAAGAGATAATACAAATTCCTCTTTTGGGAAAAGCTCTATTTTTATTAGACAAGGAGTCTGAGGTCCAGAAATGCTAGTATTTTGCATTCATACTTGTCATTTGTAACTATGGATTCATCAATTTTATAGCATTTATATAGCATTATATTGTGTATTATTAGTATAATACTGTGATTTTTATATATATATATATATTTCATTTATCTATTTTACCATTGATGTGCATTTGAGCTGTTTCCAGATTTTGCTCTAAAAACAATGCTGATAAGAACTGTTGATATAAATAAATAAACGGCTGATTAGCTAAGCAAGAATTTCTCTGGGTTATTTACCTGAGAATAACCCAGGTAATTGGAACATGGAACATGTGCATTTCCATTTGCTTTCCAAAGTGGTCATGCTAAGTCACATTCTCACCACAGTATATAATGGTTCTAGTCACTTGACATCTCTATATATTCTTGATATTTAAAAAAATTTTTTTCCAATAGGTTGGGAATGAAATGGCATCTTGTGGCTTTAATTTATATTTTCTTGATTAGTAATGAGATTGATTTTCTGATTATTTATATGTTTATTCATTACTTGGATTTCTTTTGCAAAGTATCTATTCAAGTACATTGATCATTTTTTTTTGTAGAATTATTTGTCATTGCCATCATGGCAAAAGAGGGAAAACATGAAAGAATGTGTTGAGTATTACTGTATTTATATAAAGATGAAAGCCAGGCAAATTAATTTATATTTTCTATGCATGCCTACATATGTTAAAACTAGTAGTAAAAGTAAGGGAATTATTTTTCCCCAAACAGGATTGTATTGACATCTAAGGGGAAGAAGATGGTTATGCTTCAGGAGGAACATGTAGGGGATTGCTGTGGTGCTGACAATATTCTAGCTTGTGACTAGTTGGTTATATGGTTCATCACTCCATTAATATTTGTTTAGTTGTATGCTTTACTTTGAATATAAACTTGAAAATTGAAGGCTGCACTTTTCATCTGCTTGTTGCTATTTACTGATTAGAAATGCAACAGATTTTTATATATAGATTTTTTAAATCAAGCAGCTTTTTAAAACCTTTCTTATGTGTAATAAATAAATCTGTAGACAGTAAGATTTGTAGACAGTGAGTTTTGAAACACAATGATATTGTTAGGGGAAGCACACCAACTGAAACCGCCCACCCTGGCCAGGCACCATAGTAACCATTTGTATGAGTTGTTTTACGACAGGAGGTCCTGCTAAGCAACAGGGAACTAATAAGCCACCACCAACTGGAAGAGTTTGAGAAAGGTCAAAAGGAGACACCACATGTCTGACCACCTCCCAGAATCCTTCTCTCTGGCATCCATCTTGGCTTAACAAGGCGTGCACCACCAGGAAGGACTCTGAGTCAGAATGATTGGCTACAGACAACCCGGAAACTAATCCCATCACCATAAAACCAGAGACTGCAAGCCATATGGCAGAGCTGTTTTCCTGGGTTCCCTTATGCTACTGCTCTCCACCCAGGTGCCCTTTTCCAATAAAATCTCCTGCTTTGTCAGCACACGTGTCTACTTGGACAATTCATTTTTGAGTGTTAGACAAGAGCCCAGTTTCAGGGGTCCCCCTTCCTGCAACAATATTATCTGAGAAAAATGAAAAATTTGTTTCTTCCTTTCTAGTCACTTGATTTATTTTTCTTTTATTATTCTTTTAACTTTGATATAGTATTAAGTAGAAGTAGGCCTGGCGTGCTGCGATTCATGGGGTTGCAAAGAGTCAGACACGACTGAACGACTGATCTGATCTGATCTGATCTGAGAAGTCACATCGTGTCCCTGAACTTAAAGGGAACATTTTTCATATTTTACCAATAATTGTGAATTTTAGTAGGATTTGTGTAGCTATCTTTTATCAAATGAAGGAAGCTCCCTTATATTACTCTTTTTGAAATCTCTTTGTGTTAAAAAAAAATGATGTTAAATTTTATCAAACATGTTTTCCTCACTCACTGAACTCTTAATATCTGGTATTATATATTTTTAAATCTTCTATTTCATCTTGGATAATTTAAAGATCTGTTTGCTCTTTATTTTCTTATTCTCATATTGGTCACATCTTGTATTTTTTTAAACTCTATCATTATACTTATTTTTGTTTGTTTTCTAATAATTCAAATATATGGAAGAGCTGCAGGTCTGATGCCACTGTCTGAGGATTCTGCTGGTTTTCACATATGACACCATATTTTGTGTTTTACAACTTTTGAACTGAATTCATTATTCTAGAAACTTTACCTCTGGGGATCCTTTGAGGCCTGTGTTTTAGGTGAGTTTACCCAGAGAGTATTTTCATTTTCTTCTGCAGGGTACCAGGAGGTTTTACCAGCTCAGGATGCTTTAAATTCTTGGCTAGAAATTTTTCAGACTCCTTGTGTAGTAAGAATTCAGTTTGTAAATGCACATAAGGGCTGGGTTTTGGCTATAAATTTTCAAGGAACATTTCTTTTTCTTCCCCTGTATTCAGTGCTAAAGTTCAATTAGATGTTTTTCCTTGCATTATTCTGGAGGCAGGGAAGGAAGGAGGGAGGGAAGCAAATTTGCTTTGAGTAACTTATTTTGAAAGTATAGCTTCTTAGGACTCCAGCTGTCAATGTTGGAGTATTTCCTATTAGATGCCCCAACTTGGCTGACTTCCTGCCTATCTCCTCTGGGTCTTAAGAGGGCCTGAAAACCAAAGAGCAAGTTCACTTTTTTTGTCAAGTGTTATCAAGTTGAAAGCCATCTGTTTACTTATTTTCCCTCTGGGTTCCAACTTACATTTATTTTATTGGCCTCTGAGTATTTCTTTACCATTTTTTGACTCTTAGATGCAGTTAAAAATATTTTAAAATATTTTATCCAGCAATTTTTTTTTTCTGTTGAAAGGGTTGTTCAGGTTACTCAGTTTCTTCAGATGCCAGAAGCAATAACTTAAACTTTATGATTTCTGACCTCTCTTTCAACTTTGTGGTTGAGGCTATGCTTACTGTATTAAAGATTTGTGGCTGGTAAGTGCTGTATTTCTAAAAAGAAATAACTTAGACAGCAAGCATTGTAATTGTCCACTCTTGAGGTTTTGGAGCCACATGTTTCTGTAGCTTATGCATTAGTGTCTTTACGTTCAGTTCAGTTCAGTTCAATTCACTTGCTCAGTTGTGTCTGACTTTTTGCAACCCCATGAACTGCAGCACGCCAGGCCTCCCTCTCCATCACCAGCTCCCGGAGTTCACTCAGACTCACGTCCATTGAGTCAGTGATGCCATCCAGCCATCTCATCCTCTGTCGTCCCCTTCTCCTCTTGCCCCCAATCCCTCCCAGCATCAGAGTCTTTTCCAATAAGTCAACTCTTCGCATGAGGTGGCCAAAGTACTGGAGTTTCAGCTTCAGCATCATTCCCTCCAAAGAAATTCCAGGGCTGATCTTCAGAATGGACTGGTTGAATCTCCTTGCAGTCCAAGGGACTCTCAAGAGTCTTCTCCAACACCACAGTTCAAAAGCATCAATTTTTCGGCACTCAGCTTTCTTAGCAGTCCAACTCTCACATCCATACATGACCACTGGAAAAACCATAGCCTTGACTAGACGGACCTTTGCTGGCAAAGTAATGTCTCTGCTTTTGAATATGCTATCTAGGTTGGTCATAACTTTCCTTCCAAGGAGTAAGCGTCTTTTAATTTCATGGCTGCAGTGACCATCTGCAGTGATTTTGGAGCCCAAAAAAATAAAGTCTGACACTGTTTCCACTGTTTCCCCATCTATTTCCCATGAAGTGATGGGACCAGATGCCATGATCTTCGTTTTCTGAATGTTGAACTTTAAGCCAACTTTTTCACTCTCCTCTTTCACTTTCATCAAGAGGCTTTTGAGTTCCTCTTCACTTTCTGCCATAAGGGTTGTGTCATCTGCATATCTGAGGTTATTGATATTTCTCCCAGCAATCTTGATTCCAGCTTGTGCTTCTTCCAGCCCAGTGTTTCTCATGATGTACTCTGCATAGAAGTTAAATAAGCAGGGTCACAATATACAGCCTTGACTACTCCTTTTCTTATTTAGACTCTTCCATTTAACAGGTAGGGCATTTTTAGTTAAATGGTAAATTCACTTTAACTAAAACTCCATTTTCTGACCATTTCCTGGAATGTAATAACAATGACTTGATAATTGTTGAAGCTTCTTTCTTTTGAACTTCCCTGATGGCTCCTTGGGTAAAGAATTTGCCTGATATGCAGGAGACATAGGAGATGTAAATTCAATTCCTGGGTTGAGAAGATCCCCTGGAGGAGGAAATGGCAACTCACTCCAGTATTCTTGCCTGGAAAATCCCATGAACAGAGGAGCCTGGCAGGCCACAGTCAATGGGGTCACAAAGCATCAGACATGACTGAGCACACACAATATTTCACTGTGTATGTATTTATAATGTATATATTCATATGTGTGTGTGTGTATCTTCTTAAGATCCACATCTTCTTAAGCCAGGTTGTTTCCATGTATTGGCTATCATAAATAGTGCTGCTAGGAACTTTGGGGTGCATGCATCTTTTCAAATTATAATTTTTGTCTTTTCTGGATGTTTGCCAAGGAGTGGGATTGTTGGATCATATGGTAGTTTTGTTTTTAGGTTTTTAAGGAACCTCCACAGTTTTCCATAGAGGGCTACACCAATTTATATTCCCACTGTTGTAGGGAAGGGGAGGCCCCCGCTTCATGGCCCCAAGAGTGGGCTCTTGTCTAACACTTGGAAAAGAATTGTCTGAGGAGACACGTGCTGACAAAGCAAGAGATTTTCTTGGGAGGGCACCCGGGTGGCGAGCAGTTGGTAAGGGAACCCAGGAGAACAGCTCTGCCATGAGGCTCGCAGTCTCAGGTTTTATGGTGATAGGATTAGTTTCCAGGTTGTCTTTGGCCAATCATTCTAATTCAGAGTCTTTCCTGGTGGCTCACGCATCGCTCAGCCAAGATGGATGCTAGAGAGAGGGATTCTGGGAAGTGGAAGGACATACAGTTTCTCCTTTTGACCTTTCCCGAACTCTTCCAGTTGGTGGTGACTTATTAGTTCCGTATTCCTTACCAGGATCTCCTGTCATAAAACAACACATGTGAATGGTAATGAAAGAGCCTGGCCAGGGTGGGCAGTTTCTATCAGTGTGCTTCCCCTAACACCACCAACAGTGTAGGACAGTTCCCTTTGCTGCACACCCTCTCCAGCATTTATTATTTGTAGACTTTTTGATGGGGCCAGTCTTACCAGTGTGAGATGATACTTCCTTGTGGTTCTGATTGGCATTTCTCTAATAATAAGCGATGTTGAGCATCTTTTCACGTGCCTGTTTGAAGAGGAAAAGTTAAAATTTTACATAACCTCCTTCTCCTTCTGCCTCTGTAACTCAGCTTGCCCCTTGCAAAGTCTAGATCACGTAGGTCGCATAGTCTCAGAAAGTGGGGACTTGCAGTACTAGGAACTGGAGTTTATCTCACTCACCCTTGTCCTATTGAAGGAGGAAACAGAACAGGTTCTATCTTGAAAGCAGGACTCCATCTTGGGGCGGACTGTGGACTTTGAGCTATATGCCCAGTATCTATGGAAACGACGTATCAACTGGAAAACCAGGCCCCTGGAAGGAAGAGCCCCAGGGCTCTCTGTTGCCTAAAAGAATACCCTAATTATCTGTGTAACCTAATAGAATCATACATTCTATTATGCTTATTGGGGTATGACCATAAGCCTATTGATAATTGTTCACTGTTAACTACCTAGGCTCTGGTCCCATCACTTCATGGGAAATAGATGGGGAAACAGTGGAAACAGTGTCAGACTTTATTTTTCTGGGCTCCAAAATCACTGCAGATGGTGATTGCAGCCATGAAATTAAAAGACGCTTACTCCTTGGAAGGAAAGTTATGACCAACCTAGATAGCATATTCAAAAGCAGAGACATTACTTTGCCAGCAAAGGTCCGTCTAGTCAAGGCTATGGTTTTTCCAGTGGTCATGTATGGATGTGAGAGTTGGACTGCTAAGAAAGCTGAGTGCCGAAAAATTGATGCTTTTGAACTGTGGTGTTGGAGAAGACTCTTGAGAGTCCCTTGGACTGCAAGGAGATCCAACCAGTCCATTCTGAAGGAGATCAGCCCTGGGATTTCTTTGGAAGGAATGATGCTGAAGCTGAAACTCCAGTACTTTGGCCACCTCATGCAAAGAGTTGACTCATTGGAAAAGACTCTGATGCTGGGAGGGATTGGGGGCAGGAGGAGAAGGGGACGACAGAGGATGAGATGGCTGGATGGCATCATTGACTCAATGGACATGAGTCTGAGTGAACTCCGGGAGCTGGTGATGGACAGGGAAGCCTGGCGTGCTGCAATTCATGGGGTCGTAGAGTCGGACATGACTGAGCAACTGAACTGAACTGACTGAACTACCTAGGCTTAAGGGATATGAATCACGGGTTGACTTTGATTGTATCTTTCTTTTTCCTTTTTTCAGACTAGTTTCAGGGAACCATATACACTTAGGGTATATAAGGTTTTCACAAAAACTGGTTGGAGTCCTTGGCTAAGAGGAGACTCTGCCTTGGGCTCGCTAGTGTAATAAACTGCACTCCACTATCTGCATTGTCCTTCAGAGTGACAACGTCCTTCTGAGTGTCCTTCTTGTTTCCCAGAATGCGTGGCTACAACACTGCTCTTTGCAATCACCCAGCCCCTGAAGACCTGCTTACTCATGCCTGTCCAGGTCAGGCATCCCCCTCTCCATCTTGACCACTGTTCCCCCATGTGCAAAACCCCTTATTTTAAACCAGCCTATTAACAGCTAGTGTTGCCCACTACAGTCTGTATATTAAAACTCTGTAATCCCTTTGTTTGGGGCTCAGAGCTTGGAGTGTTAACTCCTCTGGACCCACTGGCATAATAAACCTGAGTTCTCTAACTCTCTGAGTGTGGTGCTTGGTTTCTGTAGTACTGGTTTCTGCAACATGTTGACCATCTGTATATGATTATTATTCTTGCGATAATAGTACTAACCTCACAGAGTTGTGAGACTTTCCTGAGTTTATGTATGTGAACATCTTTGCACATGAAAAGCAAAATAAAGTATCAAAATATTTTAAGAAATCAAACGTTACATCATCTGAATTCTTATAGCACTTGAAAAAACCATAAGAGGATACAACTTTATTTTTCTAAGTTTTGAGCTTAATGATGGAAGAAACTTTGACTTAAATGAGATCTCTAGAATTTAGCACATGGTGCATATAGTAAACATTCAATCACAAAGAATGTTTATTTGGTAATAAATGAGAAATGCTTTTAATGAGATGGCTCTCAATATGTCATAGAAACATTCATTTTTAAAGGCTGTTTATTTATACTAGGAATTTCTCATGTCTTTTGCTTCTATCTTCCATATTTTGTATCTGCTAAAGAATGTCCATAACAACTTTAAGATAGGTCTTTGTGGTGAAGGGGCGATGTTACAAGGGCTTTCCAATGTGTCAAATGGAAGAGTTTGAATAATATGAAATGTTTTCCCCAGATGTCAAATCCTATGAGGTTTGATAGTAAATGAAGTGTAGATCTAATTTCTAAACTGTAGTGCTAACATGGTCACTAGAAAGGGCATACTATTGAAGAGGAAAAGTTATAATTTTACATAACCTCCTGCTCCTTCTGCCTCTGTAACTCAGCTTGCTCCTTGCAAAGTCTAGATCACGTAGGTCTCAGAAAGTGGGGCCTCACAATACTAGGAACTGGAACTTATCTCACTCACCCTTGTCCTGCTCTTTGCAATTGCCCAATCCCTGCAGACCTGCTTAATCATGCCTGTTCATGTAAAGGTCAGGCATCCCCCTCCTCATCTTGACTGCTGTTCCTGTGCGCATGTGAAACCCCTTAATTTAAACCAGCCTATTAGCAGCTAGTGTTGCCCACTATAGTCTGTCTATAAAAACTCTGTAACCTCTTTGTTCGGGGCTCAGAGCTTAGAGTGTTAACGCCTCTGGGCCCGCCAGCATAATAAACATGAGTTTTCCAACTCTCTGAGTGTGGTGCTTGTTTTCTGGATTACTGGTTTCTGGACCACTAGAAGACAAAAAGGCAAACGTATGCAAATATGGAAAATTTGCAAACATATGCAAATTTTCTTTTGCAGTGTTTGTCTTGTCTAATCCATTTTCCACAACAGAACTATGCAAGTCCTAACCTCTGTAACCTACCTGGGTTGCTTTTCAAAGGTATAATCTGTCCTTCCTCCTTTGTTACCATCAAAAGTCTACAGGGAATTCTGTGGTGGTCCAGTGGTTAGGACTCTGCACTTCCATTGCAGGGGCCATGAGTTCGATCCCTGGTTGGGGAACAAAGATCCTGCACACACAGCTAAAAAAAAGTTATTTGCTTTGAGTATGATCTGGGGCCATTTTCTGTAATTTCCAAGGTGACAACTGGCTAGCCCAATAAAATAATCCATGAGATTCGGTTTATGTATTGATGGAAGAGGAATTATATTCTCAGTCTATTATGTTATCATGTATTACTTAAATATGATGAAATAGAGTATTATTGTGATTGTTGTTTTGGCAGAAATAGTGAATTTATTTTTAGGAATATCAAACTGAATTGCAAAGAGAATAGCACCTAAGACCTCAGACTGAACAGAGATCTTGAGCTCAGCAGATTATAAACATATTCAATTTGTAAGTTTCCTTCAGGTGTCTGGGTATATGGAGGATATTGAGGTGAGCACCACTTATAAATATAGCTACTTTTTACATTGTTTATATATCTATAGTGTCTTTAAACATCGTATCTAGATTAGTACTATGAACAATATTGGTGCTTAATCAGTGGTTAATAAAATAAAATAAAACAAAAACTACATGATTAAGAACTGAATGTCTTTCAAAATTAATTTTTTACATGGGAAAATGAAAGAGTAGAAGACTCATTTAACCCTTCTATTACAAATAGTTTCTTCCCTTAGAAGGCATGTCTTTTTAATATTTAGTTCAGATTCATGAATGTTGTCAAATGCCCTTCCATTCACTTTTGAAAACTAGCATCCTTGCTTTTTAAGATTTTCTCCATTTTCTACAGTTACACATTAAAGGAAAGAAAAGCAAATGTTAAATGTAAGGACACATTCTAAATATTCCTGAAGAGATAGCATTTTGTTGTCAACTTAGAGTGTGAAGTGAATGAATAGAAATCAAAATGCACTTGCAAGAGGTAGTCTTTTGAGACTTCTATTAATGTCCATATTACCCATAAGGAGTGCACAGTTTATCTGTGTGAACTATTGTATGGCTGCAGATCTAGGGATTTTACTCTTTTGCTATCAGACTCTCTTTAGGCAGTGAATCAAGGGAGCATCAGCTGAAAAACCTACAGATAAGGGATTCTGAGTACTTTTAAATAATCCATTCATCCCTTATGACATTTAAATGACTATAAAAAGTTACTAATCTATGGGCATGTCATGCTTTTTCTTTTCATGTCAGTTTCTTGGTGTTCACTTGGTTTTCTTTTCCTACTTCTGAGGAGTAAGAAGATAAATTATTTTATATCCATTCTGTTTTCACAAACCATTGTTTGGTAAAAAGTCATTCTGAATTTTGTGATGTTAAAGAGATCAATCACATAAGAATAGAAATTACAGCAAAAATTTGATTGTAAACTGTGCATTTTATGCATGTTTTTACAACATATGCAGAGTTTGCACATTAGGAAAATTCAATTTAAACATATTTTTGGTCAGAAATTCTTAGCAGTACCTCTTCTTTCTCTGCTGTCCCTTGCATTTGGTTTCCACAAAAAATAGATATGATATTACAGAAAGTTTTATCACAAACTTGGGAAGACAAATAATGTGAGGGATGACAAACTGATAGCACAAATCAAACGATCAGCCTCCTCCTACCAATAACACTCATCACTAATTAAACAAAACACTTTTCACCTTCTCCTCATCAAGATATGGCACCTTTAAGCAGCACTCTTAAAGAGACACTTGCTATTCAACAGAGGTAGAAAAAAATCTAATGTCATTTGCCATTGCTGATTGAGAAAAAAATGTTCAGGAAATAATGATGCAGTTTAATTTATTCCACATTTTACAGATATGGTTATATTAAGAGATGCATATTCAAAATGAAGACTGAAGCAGTGTATGGATTGATTATTAATTCTGTATTGCCATGAATATATATCAAACATTGAATTATACTTTGAATACAGAAAGATAAATTAAGAAAAGACCTTACCCTCAGTGTATTAGGAATATTTACAAATGAAAGATTGAAGGCAAAAGGAGAAGAGGGTGGCAGAGGATAAGATGGTTAGATAGCATCACCAACTCAATGGACATGAGTTTGAGCAAACTCTGGGAGACTGTAGAGGACAGCCTGGCATGCTACAGTTCATGGGGTCACAAAGAGCCAGACATGACTGAGCAACTGAACAGTAACAACAAATAAGCAATTTCAGTATCAAGTAATAAACCATAAAAATAATGTAGAGAATGCTATAGGTGCACACAGAAAAAGGGAATCACTTTCTGTTATTGCCCAGAGTACCTAAAGAAGACTTTTACTGAGAAAGTAATAATATTTGAATAGATCTTGAAAGACGAATAGGAAAATGGGATGGGGCGATAGGCAATAACAAGACCACTCCAGGAAGAAATAATGATGGGGCGAAAGTAAGATTATGATGATGTACATCGTAATTAGAGAAAGATGAATCATTTGATGAGGCTAGATGGCAGAAGAGAATAATTTGATGATTCCAGGTTATAAATGGCCTTTAATATCGTATTAAAGAGTTTGAGGTTTTTCCTTTAGGCAATGAGGGAAAACTAAAGATTTTAAGCAAAGGGATATATGCAGTAACTTAATAATATGAAAAATGAAGTAAGAAATAAATATATCCTGGTGGCAGAAATATCACTTAAAACAGTGATCTCTCAAATGGAATGATCATATCCTAGGGAACATGAAATGAGCCATTGGAATATGGGAAGGTAACCTCAGGATATTTACTTTTATTTAAAGATGAGAAAGAATTTAGCTTTACTCATACGTATTTTGAGTATAATTACTTTACAATGCTGTGTTAGTTTCTGCTGTACAACAAAGTAAATCAGCTGTATGTATACATATTTCCTTTCCCTCTTGAGCCTTCCGCCCATTCCCCCCACTCCCATCCTACCCATCTAGGCCATCATAGAGCACTGAGCTGAGCTTCTCGTGCTTTATAGCAGGTTCCCACTAGCTATCTATTTTACACACGGTAGTGTATATGTGTCAATCCTCATCTCCCAATTCATCCTGCTCTCCTCTCCCCCCATGTCATCATGTCCATTCTCTAGGTCTGCATCTCTTTTTCTGCCCTACAGATAGGTTCATCTGTACCATTTTTCTAGATTCCACATATATGCATGAATATTTGTTTTTCTCTTTCTGACTGACTTGACTCTGTACGACAGACTCTAGGTCCATCCACATCTCTACAGATTACCCAATTTCATTCCTGTTTATGACTGAGTAATATCCTATTGTATATATGTACCGCATCTTCTTTATCCGTTCATCTGTCAATGGACATTTAGGTTGCTTTCATGTCCCAGCTACTGTAAATAGCACTGCAGTGAACATTGGGGTACATGTGTCTTTTTGAACTATGCTTTTCTCAAGGTATATGCCCACTAGTGAGATTTCTGGGTCTTATGATAGTTCTACTTTTAGTTTTTAAAGGAATCTGCATACTCTTCTCCATAGTGGATGTACCAATTTACATTCCCAACAGCAGTACAAGAGGGTTCCCTTTTCTGTACACTCTCTCCAGCATTTATTATTGGTAGATTTGTTGAGAGTGGCCATTCTAACTGGTGTGAGATGATATCATTGTAGTTTTGATTTGCATTTCTCTAATAATTAGTGATGTTGAATGTGTTTTCATATGTCTCTTGGCCATCTGTATGTCTTCTTTGGAGAAATGTCTATTTAGGTCTTCCACCCATTTTTTGGTTGAGTTGCTTGTTGTTTTGATATTGAGCTGCATAAGCTGTTTGTATATTTTGAAGATTATTCCTTTGTCAGTTGCTTTATTTGCAAATATTTTCTCCTATTCTGAGGGTTGTCTTTCCTTCTTGCTTATTGTTTCCTTTGCTGTGCAGAAGTTTTTAAGTTTAATCAGGTACAATTTATTTTTTCATTACACTAGGAGGTAGGTCAAAAAAGATCTTGCTGTTATTTATGTCAGAGTATTTTTCCTATGTTTTCCTCTAAGAGTTTTATAGTGTCAAGTCTTATATTTTTGTGTATGGTAAGGTAGTGTTCTAATTTCATTCTTTTACATGTAGCTGACCAGTTTTCCCAGTACTACTTATTGAAGAGACTGTCTTTTCTCCACTGTATATTCTTTTTTTTTTTTATTGAGATTCCTTTGATAATTCAATCCACTGTATATTCTTGCCTCCTTTGTCATAAATTAGGCAGACATAGGTGCATGAGTTCATCTCTGGGCTTTCTGTCCTGTACCATTGATCTTTATTTCTTTTTTTGTGCCAGTACCAAACTGCCTTGATGACTGTAGCTTTGTAGTATAGTCTGAAGTCAGGGAGCCTGATTCCTCCAGCTCTACGTTTCTTTTTCAAGATTTCTTTGGCTACTTGGGATCGTTTGTGTTTCCATACAAATTGTGAAATTTTTTGTTCTAATTTTGTGGAAAATGCCATTAGTAATTTGATAGGGATTGCATTGAATCTGTAGATTGTTTTGGGTAGTATAATCTCACAATATCGATTCTTCCAATCTAAGAACATGTTATATCTCTCCACTTTTTGTGTCATCTTTGTTTCATCAGTGTTTTATAATTTTCTGAATACAGGTCTTTTGAATCCTTAGGTAGGTTAATTCCTAGGTATTTTATTCTTTTTTGTTGCAATGGTAAATGGGATTCTTTCCTTAATTTATACTTACGATCTTTCATTGTTAGGATATAGGAACACAAGAGATTTCTGTACATTAATTTTGTATCCTGTAACTTTACCAGATTCATTTAGCTCTAGTAGTTTTCTGGTGGCATCTTTAGGATTTTCTACATATAGTATCATGTCATCTGTGAACAGTGTACTGATATCCAGTAAATATAATCAACTGATACATTTAATCATTTGTATATTTAAATAAAAGGTCCCCTGGAGGAGGGCACAGCAACCCTGTATTCTTGTCTGGAGAATCCCATGGATGAGAGAGCCTAGGGGACTACAGTCCATAGGGTCTCAAAGAGTCAGACATAACTGACGTGACTTCGCACACACATAATGGTGTTGTATACTCAAACATTTGTCTTTACTGATATAGCTGTGACATTTCAGAGCTACTCCTTACTCTTCTGTCTTGATCATAGGCTGAAGAAGCTAATTTGAATGCTCTGCTTCCTAGCCTCTCTGGCTTTCAGTTTAATTCAGTCTATGGAGAATAATGGCAGGAGAGTGAAGTGTGAGGACAGAGAGAATTTGGGAAATTTATCCTCCTGGAAGCCTCATTACAAATGTGAGGGTTTGGTAGTGATTGATCCCCTCAACTAGGAGAAGAAAAAAGGAGATAAAAACTGAGATAGAGGATACAGTAAATTTGTGCTGCTGTCCAATTTGTGCCATAAACTAAAGTCACATGAATCACATATGTGAACTAACGCTTCAATTTTATTCAATTTTACTAAATTTATGTTAAAATTTAAAACTAGTATTTGATTCAGGTACTGGGAAACTTCATTGGAACCAAACTATTTTGGAACAACTTGGATACATTTTATTAAGTCTAAATATAGATCAAGTCTTTCTGATGAAGACTAAACACTCACATTGAGACCTGTTGGTGAGAGAAAGGCCAAATTTTGAAAACTTAGTAAGAAAAAAAGTAAAATAGCTCATTAATAATTTTATATTGAGTTCATGCTAAAATAACAATATTTAGAATATATTAGTTTCCATAAAATGTATAATTAAAAATCATTTCACTTCTTTCTGTTTTTTATTGCAGCTATTAGAAAATTTAGAATTACATATGTACCTTATATTATACTGAACACTACTCAATTAAAGATTTCCAGTATATCCCCACTGAGGACAAAGCAGAAAAATTTAATTAAAAAACCAGAGATGAACTTCTGGTCCTAGCAAAATGACATAGACTCATGTTCCCCTACTCTTTCTGTTAAGTATAATTATAAACACTGGGAAAATGTAAGAGACAACCAAAGAAGAACCCTGACAGGTGGGAAGAGGAAGGAAAATTAGAGAATGCAGGAACAAGACTGGCAACGTGGGTGTCTTATTCCCATCCCCCCAACATATGAAGGCAACCCATGCCCAGCATTTCTTAACCCCCAATCTAGTAACAAAAGGTGGCTCACGGAGCCTTCTACCTGATACTAAATCTTGCTGACTTTTTACAAAAGTGCAAAAGGGATTTTAATGGAGGAAAGATAGCTTTCTCAACAAATGATGCAGGAACAATTGGACATCTGAGTTACTTCACTTTGACTTTTCACTTTCATGCATTGGAGAAGGAAATGGCAACCCACTCCAGTGTTCTTGCTTGGAGAATCCCAGGGACGGGGAAGCCTGGTGGGCTGCCGTCTATGGGGTTGCCCGACTGAAGCGACTTAGCAGCAGCAGCAGCAGCAAAATAAATAAATAACCTTGACCTCAACCACACATATTATAAAAATTAACTCAAATGGATCACAGACATGAATGTAAAACATAAAACTATTAAGCTTTTAGATCAAGGATAAAATCTTCTGGATCTTGGAATAGGCAACAGTTTCTCAGATTTGATACCAAAAGCACTATCAATAAAAGTAAAATTGATAAATTTGGCCTAGCCAAATTTAAAAATTTACCCTATGAAAGACTGAAACCACCAGCTATAGATGGGAAGAAAATATCTGCAAACCACATAGCTGACAAGGAACTAGTATCTAGAATACGTGAAGAACTCTGAAAACTTACCAGTCCAGCAAAGCTGATTAGACACTGAGAAGATCTGAAGAGACATTTCTTTGAAGAGGAAGACAATATACAGATGGTGAAAAAGTTGTTCAACATCATGAGTCATTGTGCCATTGAGCACACTGAGCATCATTGAGCCATCTGCATGCTAAGTCGCTTCAGTGGTGTCTGGCTCTGCGATCCCATGGACTGTAGCCCGCCAGGCTCCTCTGTCCATGGGATTTCCTAGGCAAGAATACTGGAGTGGTTTGCCATTTGCTTCTCCAGGGGATCTTCCTATGAGCCACTAAGGAAATGCAAATGAAAAACTACAATGAGATTTCACTACACACTTATCACATGATTAAAATAAAGTGATAACACCAAATATTGGAGAGTATACAGAGAAACTGGGTCACTTATACATAACTAGTAAAAATGTAAAATGGTACAGTCACTCTGAAAAATAGTTTGGTAGTTTTCTATAAAATTAAACAGGCAACAATCATTGGAATCAGCAATTACACTGTTTGGCATTTATCCCAGAGACATGAAAACTTATATTTACTCAAAAATCTACACAGATGCCGTATTCATAATAGCCCAAAACTTGAAATAATCCAAATATCCTTCAATTACTGAATGGTTGAACAAATTATGGTAAGTCTATATCATGAACCACTCAGTAATTAAAAGGAACAAACTATGAATATATGCAACAACTTACATGGATTGCCATTGAATTAGCTTAGCGAAAAAAGGTCAATCCCAATGTTACATTCTGTAATAGTTAATTTATATAACATTATTGAAATGACAGAATTATTGAAGTGGAGAACAGACTAGTTCCTGCCAGAGGGTAGGGATGAGTGCAGATTCAGGGAGGAAGTATGTGTGAGAGCCAAAGGGAAGCCTGAAGGACCCTAGTGAGGATGGAAATGCTCAAATTTTGACTGTACCAATGTCAGTACTCTAATTCTGATATTGTGCTGTAGATTTGTAAGCTATCACCATTGGTGGAATCTGGTGCAGGGGACCTCACTATATTGTTAATCTTTCTTACCACTGAATGTGAATCTATAATTATCTTAAATGAAAAAGATTTAAAAAGTCAAAGAATTATACTGATGAAATTTTTGTCCTGTAGAGATAATTTTAAAATTCTAAAAAAAACTTCATGAGAGAAAAGACCTTTTTGTTCCACAAAAAGATAGAAAACAAATCTCCAAAAGATGTCCTATCTGCAAAATAATGTGTAAGAAACAATGGCACTAGTAATAAACACATAAAGCAAAATATAATTGTAATGGCAAATGTCAGCACAGTTCTCTGAGAATTGATAGATATTGTGGGACAAGCTAAATTGTGCTATTGAGGAATAGATTATTGCTGCTATTTTTGTTCAGTCACTAAGTCGTGACCAACTTTTTGCAACCCCATGGACTGCAGCATGCCAGGCTCCTCTGTCCTCCACTATCCACTGGAGTTTGCTCAAATTCATGTCCATTGAGTCGATGATGCTGTCTAACCATCTCATCCTCTGTCGCCCCCCCACATCCTGCCCTCAATGTTTCCCCAAATCAGGGTCTTCTCCAATGAGTTGGCTCTTTACATCAGGTGACCAAAGTATTAGAGCTTCAGATCAGCATCACTTGTTCCAATGAATATTCAGGACTGATTTCCTTTAGGATTGACTGGTTTGAACTCTTTGCAGTCCAAGGGACACTCCAAAGTCCTCTCCAGCTCATTTCAAAAGCATCAGTTCTTCAGTGTTCAGCCTTCTTTATGGTACAACTCTCACATCCACACATGACTACTGGAAAAACCATAGCTTTGACTAGACGGACCTTTGTTGTCAAAGAGAGATCTCTTCTTTTTAATACATTATCTAGGTTGGTCACAGATTGTCTTCCAAGGTGCAAGCATCTTTTAATGTCATGGTTGCAGTCACTATCCCCAGTGATTTTGGAGTCCACCCCCCCACAAAAAAAAATAAAATCTGTGACTGTTTCCACTTTTTCCCCTTCTATTTGCCATGAAGTGATGGGATCAGATGCCATGATCTTAGTTTTTTGAATGTTGAGTTTCAATCTGGCTGTTCCCCTCTCTTCTTTCACCCTCATCAAGAGTTTTTTAGTTCCTCTTCACTTTCTGCCATTAGAGTGGTATCTTCTACACATCTGAGATTGTTGATATTTCTACCAGAAATCTTGATTCCAGATTTTGATTCATCCAGCCTGGAATTTCGCATGATGAACTCTGCATACAGGCTGCAATACACAGCCTTGTCACACTCCTTTCCCAATTTTGAACCAGTTGGTTGTTCCATGTCCAGTTCTAACTGTTGCTTCTTGACTCACAGGTTTCTCAGGAGGCAGGTAAGGTGGTCTGGTTTCCCATCTCTTTAAGGATTTTCCAAGGTTTGGTGTGATCCACACAGTCAAAGGCTTTAACGTAGTCAATGAGGCAGAAGTAGATGCTTTTCTGGAATTCCCTTGCTTTCTCTATGATGCCAGAGATATTGACAATTTGATCTCTGGTTCCTCTGCCTTTTTTAAATCCAGCTTGTACATCTGAAAGTTCTTAGTTCATGTATTGCTGAAGCCTAGCTTGAAGGATTTTGAGCATAAACTTGCTAGCATGTGAAATGATTGCAGTTGTGTGGTAGTTTGAACATACTTTGGCATTGCCTTCTTTGGGACTGGAATGAAAACTGATCTTTTCCCATCTGGTGGCCACTGCTGAATTTTCCAAATTTGATGACATATTGAGTGCAGCACTTTAATGCCACATCATCTTTTAGGACTTGAAATAGCTCAGAGCTGGAATTCCATCACTTTGAATAGCTTTGTTAGTAGTGATGCTTCCTAAGGCCCACTTGACCTCACACTCCAGGATGTCCAGCTCTAGTTGAGTGACCACACCATCGTGGTGATTAGGGTCATTAAGACCTTTTTTTGTATACTTCTGTGTATTCTTGTCACCTCTTCGTAATCTTTTCTGCTTCTGTTAGGTCCTTACCATTTTTGTCCTTTATTGTGCTCATCCTTACATGAAATGTTGCCTTGGTATCTCTAGTTTTCTTGAAGAGAGCTCTAGTATTCCCCATTCTGTTTTCCTCTATCTCTGCATTGTTCACTTCAGAAGGCCTTCTCTCCTTGCTAATTTTTGGAACTCTGCATTCAGCTGAGTATATTTTTCCCTTTCTTCCTTGCTTTTGCGTCTTTCCTCAGGTATTTGTCAAGCCTTCTCAGACAACCACTTTGCCTCCTTGCGTTTCTTTTTCTTCAGGGTGGTTTTGGCCACTGCCTCCTGTACAATATTACAAACCTCTGTCCATTGTTCTTTAGGCATTCTGACCCAGTCTGATCCCTTGAATCTATTTGTCACCTCCACTGTATAATCATAAGGGATTTGATTTAGGTCATATCTGAATGGCCCAGTGGTTTTACCTACTTTATTCAATTTAAGCCTGAATTTTGCAATAAGGGGCTCATTATCTGAGCCACAGTCAGCTCTAGGCCTTGTTTTTGCTGACTGTGTAGAGCTTCTTCATCTTTGGCTACAAAGAACATAATCAATCTGATTTTGGTATTGACCATCTGGTGATGTCCATGTGTAGAGTCATCTCTTGTGTTGTTGGAAAAGGGTATTTGCTATGACCAGTGTGTTCTCTTGACATAACTCTGTTAGCCTTTGCCTTGTTTCATTTTGTACTCCAAAGCCAAACTTGCCTGTTATTCTGAGTATCTCTTGACTTTCTACTTTTGCATTCCAATGCCCTTTGATGAAAAGGACATCATTTTTGGTGTTTGTTGTAGAAGGTGTTGTAGATCTTCATAGAACCAGTCAACTTCAGCTTCTTTAGCATCAGTAGTTGGGGGCATAGACTTAGATTACTAAGATGTTGAATGGTTTGCCTTGGAAACGAACTGAGATCATTCTGTTGTTTTTGAAGTTGCACCCAAGTATTGCATTTCAACTCTCTTGTTGACTCTGAGGGCTGCTCCATTTTTTCTAAGAGATTCTTGCCCACAGTAGTAGATAAAACGGTCATCTGAATTAAATTCTCCCATTCCTGTCCATTTTAGTTCACTGATTCCTAAAATGTTGGTGTTCACTCTTGCCATCTCTTGCTTGACTACGTCCAATTTACTTTGATTCATGGACCTAACATTCTAGGTTCCTATGCAGTATTGTTCTTTACAGCACTGGACTTTACTTTCACCACCAGACACATCCACAACTGAGCATCATTCCTGCTTTGGCCCCATTGCTTCATTCTTTCTGGAGCTATTCTTAATTGCCTTCTACTCTTCCCCAGTAGCATACTGGACATCTTCTGACCTGGGGGCTCATCTTCTGGTGTCATATCTTTTTGCTTTTTCATGTTGTTCATGGGGGTTTCACAGCAAGAATACTGGAGTGAGTTGCCATTTCCTTCTCCAGTGGACTACATTTTGTCAGAACTCTTCACTATGACCCATCCATGTTGGGTGGCCCTGCACAGCATGGCTCATAGCTTCATTGAGCTAAACAAGCTCCTTTGCCATGACAAGGCTATGATCCATGTGAGGGAGGAATAGTTTAATCAAATTCTTAATTTTATATAAGAATAAGCACACACACAGAGCCTGACGTATGTCAATTAAGGTATGTGCAGTTCCTTTAAAAAATGTTTTACTCAGAGTCACTTAAAATGTATCTTGTTACTTGCCTCAAGGTATACCTCAACACAGTTTAATAAACCAATAAAAGGCATAATTATATAAAAGTTTACCAAAGTTCTTAGCAACTTTGAAGTGAAGACATATATACTACTAGATAATTATTTTATCAAAAAGTAACTCAGAAGGGAACTTATTATCTATAAAACAGTGTAAAACAGAGCACTTCATACCAAAATACATAGAACATAGCAAAAGTTATATTTACATATTAAATACATTTATTTATTTATTCATAGATGTTATTGTTACCCATTGATAAAAATGTGAATAATATTTAATAGATATTAAAATCATACCAGTTATTAGGTGGTAATATTTATTCTCTCAGGCCATGTGTGAATATTCTTAGTCCAGAGTTACAACTGGCCCTGCTGTCTTTTTGCTTTCAACAAGGGAAGGCAGGTTAAAATGCATTTTTTTTTTCCTGTGTTTACATTCTTCATTCATGTACACTATGAAGATGAACTCATAGCTCACCTGGTACAAGGAATTGTTTTTGTCAATTTATTACTTCATATTGAGATAACACTAGTTTGTAACATTATAGTTTCATGTAATGTATAGTACGTTATATTGCTACTATCATATATGCCACCATTAAATGCCTTTATTGTTAAAGAATGTTCAAAAATAAAGAATAAGCATGTTACGAAACTAAAATGTATAAGAAATTAGAAAAATAAGATATAGAAACACAATATTGATCAATGTTTTACCAATTTTAAGGGAGGACTAAAATGCAGAAATTTTATTAAATAATAAAATAAAAGGTAGAATAAAAGATAACCGTGGGAAAGACTGCTAATTTTCCTTCCAATGCCCACAGATCTCTCTCTCTCTCTCTCTCTCTTTTCTTAAAGTGAGAGAATCCTCAATGGCTTCCAGGTTTAAATGTTGCATTTCCAGTAGAGTCCTCTATTCTGGATGGAATGCAGATGTGATGTCTAGAGTTCAGCAGTTATTTTAGACCATGAGTCAGAAGCCACACATTGAGTTCAATGAAGATAGAAAAATGCTGGAAAGTTGAAGATTATTAAGCCCTAAGTTACTTATTTCCAGAATTTATGTATGTGAAAAATAACCTTCTATATAAGTGGCAGTTCTAAGGGGTAGCTTAGCAGGCTTAGCAGGATATTAAAAAAAAAAAAAAAGCATGGAGAACCTTTACAGGGTGAGGATTAAGGATATTTCCTTTTCATCAGAGTCTAAGCTTTCAGATGGCCAGCTGCTATTAAATCGAGAGACAGGGGTTGAGTATAACTGAGGCCAATAAATGAAAGTCTTAAGGCTTAAATAAATACCTAGATAGGGAACTAGCTCATAGCAAATAGGCCAGAAATCAACTACATTTTTGAAGTATTAAATTTTACCATAACCACCCCTCCAAACCAAACAAACACAAAATACAGGGTAAGACTGCAAAATCCTATAACTGTTTAACCCATAAAGCAATCCCCAGGGGTTTGAAACTGCATAAGCATGAAGATAGTTGTAAATATTTTGCCACTAGACTTCAAATATGACTATGGGAAATAATGGAAAAGAGCCTCCCAAAGGGTAAAGACAGGCACCACAGAAGAAAATAAAAAAGAAAATCCTCCCAGAAGACAGAACTGGAGGGACTTTAAAAAATCACTACACTGTTCTGATAGGGAACTTTTGCAGCCCCTGCCCTGCAGGTTTTGATAATGGCTGTTCAAGCTGGTTTTAGAAAAGGCAGAGGAACCAGAGATCAAATTGCCAACATCTGCTGGATCATAGAAAAAGCAAGAGAGTTCCAGAAAAACATCTATTTCTGCTTTATTGACTATGCCAAAGACTTTGACTGTGTGGATCACAATAAACTGTGGAAAATTCTGAAAGAGATGAGGATACCAGACCACCTGACCTACCTCTTAAGAAACCTGTATGCAGTTCAGGAAGCAACAGTTAGAACTGGACATGGAACAACAGACTGGTTCCAAATAGGAAAAGGAGTACATCAAGGCTGTATATTGTCACCCTGCTTATTTAAACTATATGCAAAGTACATCATGAGAAACGCTGGGCTGGTGGAAGCACAAGCTGGAATCAAGATTGCTGGGAGAAATATCAATAACCTCAGATATGCAGATGACACCACCCCTATGGTAGAAAGTGAAGAAGAACTAAAGAGCCTCTTAATGAAAGTGGAAGAGTGAAAAAGTTGGCTTAAAGCTCGACATTCAGAAAACGAAGATCATGGCATCTGGTCCCATCACTTCATGGCAGATAGATGGGGAAACAGTGGAAACAGTGGCTGACTTAATTTTTCTGGGCTCCAAAATCACTGCAGATGGTGATTGCAGCCATGAAATTAAAAGACGCTTACTCCTTGGAAGGAAAGTTATGACCAACCTAGACAGCATATTGAAAAGCAGAGACATTACTTTGCCAACAAAGGTCCGTCTAGTCAAGGCTATGGTTTTTCCTGTGGTCATGTATGGATTGAGAGTTGGGCTATAAAAAAAGCTGAACACTGAAGGATTGATGCTTTTGAACTGTGGTGTTGGAGAAGACTCTTGAGAGTCCCTTGGACTGCAAGGAGATCCAACCAGTCCATCCTAAAGGAGGTCAGTCCTGGGTGTTCATTGGAAGGACTGATGTGGAAGCTGAAACTCCAATACTTTGGCCACCTGATGCAAAGGACTGACTCATTTGAAAAGACCCTGATGCTGGGAAAGATTGAAGGCAGGAGGAGAAGGGGACGACAGAGGATGAGATGGTTGGATGGCATCACTGACTCTATGGGTATGAGTTTGGGTAAACTCTGGGAGTTGGTGATGGTCAGGGAGGCCTGGCGTGCTGTGGTTCATGGGGTCGCAAAGAGTCAGACACGACTGAGTGACTGAACTGAACTGAACTGAAGAATCAATAACTATTGTTTCCTATTTTCCCATTTTTGAATGGGAGCTTCATTTTGGTTGTTGTATTAATACTCCAGCATTTAATATTAAATAACTTGAGGCCATAAAACATGTCTGGAAAATAATTACCACATATGAATCTGAAGAAGATAAGTATCACCCAGAGTGTAGATTTTGAGGTTTAGTGATACACTGGAGTTTGTTCTCTTGGGAACAGTTTGATACTCTGTGTGAAGAAAGTTTGTTCATGGATAGTTGGGTTGCAACACTTTAGGTCTTCCCCAAACCAACCAATCTTTAATTTCTTATTTAATAATAGAACCTCTGATGTTTAGTGGGGCACATGGCTGCCCAGAATAAAGACTACAGTTTCCAGCGTGCTTAGCAGCCATGTGTGTCTATGTAGCCATGTTCTGGTCAATGAAATATAAATAAAACGTTTGTTCTAATTGAATAAGTATATTCTAATCCCTTCTCTTGGTGGGACAAAGATGTGGTGAATGGGCTAATTGATCGATCTTAAAGTTTGTGAAATGTTAATTGTAGTGGGGCAGAAAGATAGGAGGGAGCTGCATCCATGGAGCTGCCTAATAGCCTTGGAGTTCTTACTCCATGTATACTTTTAAAATACAATAGAGAAATATAATTCTGGTTTTTGAAATCACTGATGTTCATTCAGATATCTTCTCTGAAGCACTTCATTCCTTCTGCAATACTGTACTCCCACGTGAAATCATTTTTTCTTCTGCTGAAGATTACCATTTAGTATATCTTTTAATGAACAGGTACTGACCCCATGCCTCCCTCCACTAAAAATCTCAGACTGCCTTTGAAAGTAAATTTAATTCTTTTTTCTTTTTGGAGGAAATTTTTACAGGTCATACAATTTAAGTTTAGCTGTTACATCCTTTCAGGACTTTAGCTTACTCAAGCTTATTACTGTTTTTCAGCTTCTACTAAAAAAGTAAGTTGTTAGTCTTTTTGATGTGCCTCTAAAAGATTTTTTTTTCTTATTTCAGTATTTTCCTTTAAGATTCACTATGATGTACGCTGCCACTGCTGCTGCTAAGTCGCTTCAGTTGTGTCCGACTCTGTGCGACCCCATAGATGGCAGCCCATCAGACTCCCTCGTCCCTGGGATTCTCCAGGCAAGAACACTATGATGTATAGGTATGGTATTATTTGTATTTTTTCCTACTTTGGATTTATAGGTATTTTGGAATCTGAGATGTGTCTTTAGTAAGTCTAAACATTTTTTGGCCAAGAACTCTTTAAATACTGCTTCTGCCACATTTTAATCACACTTCTCCTTTGTGGCTACAAACATATATACTGGGTTGTGTGTATGTGTGCATGTCTCGCAATTATGTTTTAATTAATAGATTATTTTTTAAAGCAGTTTTACATTTACAGGAAAAAAATGAGCAGAAAGTATAGAGAGTTCTCATGTACCCTTTCTTCTCCCCTGCCACAGTTTCCCCTATTATTAACGTTTTGCTTTGATGCGATATATTTGTTAAAATTGATGAGCACACATTGATAATGTTATTAATAGATAAAATCCATAGTTTTCATTAGGGTTACTCTTTGTGTTGTATGGGTCCATGGGTTTTGACAAATGCACAATGTCAGTTTTCCACCATTATACAATACTGCCTTTAAAATCCTGTGTTCCACCTATTCATCCTTCCTTCTGTCTCGCTGAACCTCTGGTGAACAGTGATAATTTTATTGTCTCTATAGATTTGCTCTTTCCAGAATGTTTATGTTGGAAATCACACACTAGACAACCTTGCAGGCTGCCTTCTACCACTTAAAAATATGTATTTCAAGTTTCTCCATATCTTTTAATGGCTTAATAAATAATTTTTTTATCATTGAATACTATTTCATTGCATGGATATATATGCCTGATAATTTTAAACAAATGTCAGCTAGAATGTATAGCAGATCCTAGCCATCCTAAATGATGTTATCTTCCTAATGGGATGATTTCATTTTCTTCTGGCAAGAAGGTAGATATGGGCATATTACCATGATTTGGTGGATCTGAGATTATTTGAGGCTGTATTTCATACTTTGAGAGAGTTGCTCTTCTTTGATGTTACTTCTAGAAGGTAGAGATCTCATCTAAAAGCCTGGGGTATTTACCCAGGTACTTCCATTTTAGCAAGATTAATTCTGGTTTGTATCTTCACCACATACAGTAGGCTCCATGAGCCTAATTAAGAAAAAAAAATGTGTGAAAGGAAATGTATCAGCTACACTGGAGAGAGAAAAATAATTATAGAAGAATGTTGCATAAAACTGACATATTAGACAGTCATAACAAGGTAGATTATTTTTAACAGAATATCATCAAAATTGCTTAAGGCAATTGTCATGGAAGACTCTGAAAAATTTATTAGAAGTACATTATTTGAGAGAACACTGGGCATCATACCTGTTTACAACTCACTTTGACAAAATAGATTATCCAGATATCATTTAAAAATTATAGACCATAGTATTGTTGGAAATTTTCTGCTATGAGAAGGGTAATTTTTATATAAAAAGCTAATAAAATAGCAGGACTTCTCAGGTGTTGCAAGAGCACCTGCCAAATCAGGAGACACAAGAGACAGGTTTGATCTCTGGGTCAGGAAGATCCCCTGGAAGATGAAATAGCAACCCATTCCAGTATTCTTGCCTGGGAAATCCCATGGACAGAGGAACCTGGCAGGTTACAGTTCATGGGTTGCAAAGAGTCAGACAAGTCTGAGTGACTAAACACATACAATAGTACCAAAACCTCATAATAGACTAGTTTCCGGAGAAGGCAGTGGCACCCCATTCCAGTACTCTTGCCTGGAATATCCCATGCGCAGAGGAGCCTGGTAGGCTGCAGTCCATGGGGTCGCTAAGAGTCGGACACAACTGAGCGATTTCACTTTCACTTTTCACTTTCATGCATTGGAGAAGGAAATGGCAACCCACACGTGTTCTTGCCTGGAGAATCCCAGGGACGAGGGAGCCTGGTGGGCTGCCGTCTATGGGGTCGCACAGAGTCGGACACAACTGAAGTGACTTAGCAGCAGCAGACTAGTTTCATTTACATATTTGAATGCAAGCATTATATTAAAATATTTAGAAGATAATGGATAGCTGTTTTAGTAATTCTATAGGAAAGTATCTTAAAATTCAAAGTTGATTCCCAGGAAAAATATAATTTAAACATAAAAATTTTAATGTTTTCAATATGGGAGGAAACACCAAGTTTTGGTAAAAAAAAAAATTGATAATTTTTCATAGAAAATACATGACTACAATGACCAAAAATAAAATTAATGGAATTTATAATGTAAAGAAAGTTTATGGTGAATCATTATGTGACTCATTAAAAGGTAATGTAAACAGTCACTGTTTAACATATTTTGTCTTTTTGGCTTTCTAAGAGTGAAGAAGCTATCTGCCTCTGCATTCTGATAAAAGTTGATCTTAATTTGGCAAAACATAGCAACTCAGAAGCTCATGCTCTCGGTGGTATTCCAGTTAATGTCTTGTGGGCACTGATTCAGCAGTTGAAATAACTGTGGTATTTATGTTCATAATAATCTGACCTTCAATATCAGGTGTTTCCCATGAAGTGTTTCCATTTATGGAATTCATTTTTTCTCCAAAACTGATGAAAGTCATGTCTATTTTAAGGCTTCTACCCTCCATATGCATCCTATTAGAGATGGAAGTGTGTGATGGATCGCATTGTTAGAGTGCTGTTCTGTAACTTAACACTAGTTCATGTAGTAGGCTGAATAATGGCTCAAAAGACATCAAGTCTTAATCTCTGGAACCTATAAATATGGAAAAGGAGTTTTGCATGTGTGATTAAGTTATGGATGTTTATCCAGAAGAATAAATTAAGTTATGGATGTTGCACTGGGAAAGAGTATCCTGGTTTACCCATGCGGAACCTAAATGTATCAAACATACCCTTAGAAGGAAAGGCAAAGGGAGATTTGATACAGACAGAAAAGAAGGTAGCATTCTGACTATAGGAGGTGGAGATTGGAGTGCTAGAGCTGCAAGCCCAGAGATGCCCAAAGATTTCTAGCAGCCACAAGAAGGTGGAAGAGGTAAGGAGCAGATTCTCCCCAGAGCCTGCAGAGAGAGAGTGTGACCCCATCAACACCTTGAATTCTTCTGAGTGATAGTCGTTTCAGACTTCTAGTCTCCAGAACTCCAAAAGAATAAATTTCTCTGGTTTTAAGCCACCAAGATTTGTAGTAATTTATTATGGCAGCCATAGAAAGTGAATACAGTTGATGTTATAAATTTTCATGCATCCACACAGGAGCTCAGCAGGTATACTTAGTCTAGAAAATTGATGACAACTCCAGAAAATAAATAATAAAATAAAAGCACATTTAATACATGTTGTTTTGTTGGAAATGGAAACAAGCTTTTTAAGATTTACTTTTTTAATGAAAATTTTGGTTTTTTTTAAGATGTACAGCATACTTACATGATACACAGTGAAATGATTACTAGAGTCAAGCTAACTAACATATCATCTCTTCACATAGTTACCAGTTTTTCTGTGATTAGAGCATCTGAAATCTATTCTCAGGAAAATTCCAGTGTTCAGTACAATACGTTAGCTTTCTAGACTTATTCATCTTACCCTTTGATCAACATTACCTCATTTCCACCATATTCTCACCCCTGGTAATAACCACTCTACTCTCTACTGTGCATTTGACTTTTTTAAGATTCTACATATGTGAGGTCATACAGTTTTTCCTTTTCTGTGTGTCTTATCTCACTTAGCATAAGGTCCTCTAGGTCCATTTATGTTGTTATAAATGGCACAATGTCTATTTAAGGCTGAATAATATTCCATTGTATCCATGTGTATGTATGTGTGTGTATATACACACACAGAGAGATTATAGGTTATAAGGTTATTACAAGATACTGAATATTGTTCCGTGTTCTATACAGTAAATCCATGTTGCTTTTCTATTTTATGTATAGTAGTGTGTATCTGTTAATCATATACTCTCTCTCTCCCTTTCCCCTTTGGTAACCATAGTTTGTTTTATATGTGAGTGAGCCTTTATATATATATATAGATTAATTTGTGTTATGTTTTAGATTCCACATATAAGTGATATATAATGTTTATGTATATATTTAACACAAATGTGTCAATCTATGAATAGAAAGCAAAGATAGATTCTCAGCAGGGGAAAAATTTTACAAAATTAAAAGAGATCTGGCTCATATGGTAGTTTTATTTTTAGTTTCTTGAGGAACCTCTATACCATTTTCTATAGTTGCTTATATAAAATTATAAATCAACTATACACTAATATAAAACATTGAAAGAGAGCTAAGCCTTTTTATTCACAGAATATTTTCAGTGAAAAATTACTATAAAGTAGCTTTTTCATTTAGGCACAAAGTTTTACCCCATGAAATTGTCTGTCACTTTGGTCTCATTGTGTATATCCATTTATATATCAGTGGACACTTAGGTTGTTTCCATATCTTGGCTATTGTAAACAATGCTGTTATGAACCTGGGGATACAGATATATTTTTGAGTTTGTGTTTTCGGTTTCTTCAGATAAATACCAAGAGGTAGAATTTCTGGATCATATGGTAGTTCTATTTTTAGTTTTTTGAGGAATCTCTGAACTGTTTCCATAGTGGCTGCACTAATTTCCATTACCACCAGCAGTGAACAACGGTTCTCTTGTCCCCACACCCTCTCCAGCATTTGTGTGTAGACTTATTAATGATGGCTATTCTGACTGGTATGAGGTAGTATCTCATAGTTTTGATTTGCATTTCTCTAATAATCAGTAATGTTGAGCATGTTTTCATGTGCTTCTTGGCCATCTGTATATCTTCTTTGGAGAGATGTCTATTTAGATCTACTCAGTTTTTGATTGGGTTGTTCTTTGTTGTCATTTGTGAGTTGTGTTATCTGTTTGTGTTGTTGTTGTTCAGTTGCTCAGTCATATCAGACTTTTTGCAACCCCATGGACTGTAGCACACCACGATCCCTTGTCCTTCACTATCTCCGGGAGTTTGCTCAAACTCAGGTCCATTGAGTCAATGATGCTATCCAACCATCTCATCCTCTCTCACCCACTTCTCCTCCTGCCCTGTTTTTCCAGCATCAGTATTTTTTCCAATGAATTGGCTCTTCGCATCAGGTGGCCTAAGTATTGGAGCTTCAGCTTCAGCATCAGTCCTTCCAATGAATATTCAGGGTTGATTTCCTTTAGGATTGACAAGTTTGATCTATTTGCTGTCCAAGGGACTCTCAAGAGTCTTCTCCAGAACTACAGTTCAAAAGCATCATTTCTTCAGCACTCAGCCTTCTTTATGGTCCAACTCTAACATATACTACTGGAAAAACCATAGCTTTAACTATATGGACCTTTGTCAGCAAAGTGATGTCTCTGCTTTTTAATATGCTATCTAGATTGGTCATAGCTTTCATTCCAAGGAGCAAGCATCTTTTAATTTAAGGCTGCAGTCACCGTCCACAGTGATTTGGGAGCATAAGAAATAAAGTCTGTCATTGTTTCTATTGTTTCCCCATCTATTTGGCATGAAGTGATGGGACTGGATGTCATGATTTTAGTTTTTTGAATGTTCAGTTTTAAGCCAGCTCTCCTCTTTCAGTTTCATCAAGAGGCTCTTTAGTTCCTCTTCCCTTTCTGCCACTAGGGTGGTGTCATCTACATATCTGAGGTTATTGCTATTTCTCCCAACAATCTTGATTCCAATCTTGAGCTGTTTGTATATTTTGGAAATTGAGCCCTTGGTGGTTACACCGTTTGCAAATATTTTCACCCATCCTGTAGGTTTTTTGTTTTGTTTATAGTTTCCTTTGCTGTGAAAAAGATTTTAGGTTTGATTAGGTCCCATTTGTTTATTTTTGCTTTTATTAGGACTCAGCAGCTATTGTATTCACCGTTATGATTTACTTTGGCAAAAGTAATACAGATGCTAATCAGCAAAAGGGAAAGGCTCATGATGTGAAGTCCAGCAGAAAGCAGGTGCAAGCTGCCAAGTCTCTCCTCACTTAACCTCCCCCTGTTGAAGTTGCGTGTAATGTGCTTAATTCTCCCAACTTTCACAACATATGCAAAGTTGTGCCATCCAGGGAAGTTCATCTGAAGCCTTGGTGTTCATGGTTTTTATCCAGGGTCAGTGACATAGGCATGTAGGAGCTGGACATCTGACTTCAGACCCTCAGACTCCACACTCTCAGAGCAGAAATGTGTTTACAGTAAGTCACATTGTTAGCAGTAACTATAGGATCCAAATGGTAGAGGCAGAACATTCCAAGAGCTCAGATCCCAGGAGCCGGCCACTGGCCAATCCTAAAAGCAGGCCTTTTCTTCTGAAGGCACGGAGTTTGAACAACTCAGACCTACTGAGTTAGTGCTTTCCTACACAGGAACACATCCTGTGAACACTGCTTTTGGAAACAGCTTCATGAAGAACAATCCTCCAAATGTTTAGCTCATTTCTTCTTCTGAGTTCTGTATTCATCTTTCTCTAAACATCCAAAAGCAAGAACACAAAGAGGAAGGGCATTATCATTCAACTCTATGAAAACCTATCACTATCATTTTTCTATAAACAGGGATGTTTAACTTATCTTTTAAAAAGAAGAGAGAAATAACCTCCTCTTCCTTAGAAGAGTAACTGTTTGTCAGCTAAGTGCTCCCCAAAGAGTGCTATCTTGAACAAACCACAGTTTGTGCTTACTGTTCCTCTGGCCCTAGAACTCCACCTCTGATCCATGAAGACTGGCAAGAGCTTTATTCCCTGTGGCAGCAGCGTCCCCTGGGAGCTTGTGAGGAATGCCAAATCTCAGGTCACATTCTCTACTTACAGGTGCAGAACCTGAATTTTAATGGCTGAGTCGTATGCATCTTAAAGCCTCAGCTAAAGGACCAAAACTTTTATATATTGTTGTATAATCACTAATGTAATTACATTTGTCCTTTTAGCAACCATTCTGTTATGGGATGACATATTAAATTGTTTCTGTTATGATCCATTCAGTATAAATACTAGAAATAATTTTGTGAAAAAATAGTTCTCTTTTAAGCCAGGGCTTAAAACAACTATGTGTAACACTCATCAACTTTAATTGGATTTTAAAATCTGTTTTATGTTTGTGTCATTTCTTTGCCTACTGAATGCAAACATCACAAAAGAATACAAATTTTAAAAAGTAAAAATACTGCCTCTGCCTCTCATCTGAATCTTAAGACTTAATGTTTATATCAAGGATGGGTTACCTAATTTAAAAAAAAGTAATAATAACCACCTCCACTGCCAGCAAAAGCCCTCTATATGGTGGCTTAAATCTCCAGGGATTTAATTATTTTAAAAGCAAAAAACCCAGAGGTAGGTAGCCTAGTACTGGTGCTGTTGCTGTACGACGCCATGAGAGACTCAAGCACATTATTCTCCACACACACCCCCTCCCGCCGCCCGTGCTCCGTTTTGTGTTGGTTCTAGTCTTTATGCTTGCTATCTCATGGTCACCAAATGGCTGCTGCACCTTCACACTCCACAGAGGTATTCTAGGCAGGGTAAAACAAGGGAAAGAAGCAGCAGTTGTAAACTTCTGATTATAGATCATTAGCCATAACTGTTTCATATGCTCAACCTTAGCTGCAAGGGAAACTGGGAAGTAAAATTTTTCTTTTACAGCCTCTACAGGAGAGGCAGGCAGGAGAGAGGAGTTGAAAATGCAGTCAGATAAGCCAACATACAATAACAGCTATATAGTCCCTATAGATTTTATATACTACACACATACACACACACACATACATGCAGATACATGTAGTTAAACATATGACTTATTCAAGGGAAAGCATACAACATATAATTTTATAACTTGGATGGACTATAAAATACTTGTTAAACATCTTCCTAGTTCAGTTCAGTTCAGTCGCTCAGTCATGTCCGACTCTTTGCGACCCCATGAATCGCAGCACGCCAGGCCTCCCTGTCCATCACCAACTCCCGGAGTTCACTCAGACTCACGTCCATCGAGTCAGTGATACCATCCAGCCATCTCATCCTCTGTCGTCCCCTTCTCCTCCTGCCCCCAATCCCTCCCAGCATCAGAGTCTTTTCCAATGAGTCAACTCTTCGCATGAGGTGGCCAAAGTACTGGAGTTTCAGCTTTAGCATCATTCCTTTCAAAGGACACCCAGGGCTGATCTCCTTTAGAATGGACTGGTTAGATTTCCTTGCAGTTAATCTTTAACATATAAAAATCTTCTTTATCTACCTCTGTTTAACTTTGCATATCTATTCTTTCTTTCATCTCAATATATTTGTTAGTTTTATTTTCATTGCTTTATTCCCCAGTTGGCACCTTGCTTTAGTTTTGTTTTCCAGTTTGTGCTTTAATTAGTTTTGTTCTGGTAGATACAATTTTTGGTTTAGTTGTTCGCCAGGTCAATCTATTGTACTTTATTTTGGGGGGACTGTTTTGATTCTGCTTATGTGTGTATATGTATATGTGTATACTGGAAATCCAACCAGTCCATCCTAAAGGAGCTCAGTCCCGGGTGTTCATTGCAAAGACTGATGCTGAAGCTGAAACTCCAGTACTTTGGCCACCTCATGCGAAGAGTTGACTCATTGGAAAAGATCCTGATGCTGGGAGGGATTGGGGGCAGGAGGAGAAGGGGACGACAGAGGATGAGATGGCTGGATGGCATCACTGACTCGGTGGACATGAGTTTGGGTAAACTCCGGGAGTTGGTGATGGACAGGGAGGCCTGGCACGCTGCGGTTCATGGGGTCGCAAAGAGTCGGACACGACTGAGTGACTGAACTGAACTGAACTGATATTCAGTTACACTTTTTATTGTTATAAACCTCTGCCTCTACGTTGGGCTTTTGCAGTTCTGTGAAGTTTTCCTTTTTATTCTTCTTTTTTCTTTCTTCCACTTTTTTCTTTTCTTTTCTCTAATTTTAATTTTAAAACCTATTATTTTTTTCTACATTTATTCCTTTGTTTGCCTTTCCTACTGTTCTTTTCCCCTTGCAGCTAATATTTAAAATATATAAATTTTCTTCATCTATCTCTAGTACCTTTTCATATCTATTCTTTCTTTTCTTCCTTTCTTTTCTTCTCAACATATTTGTTACTTGTTTTCATTGCTTTATTCCCCACTTGGCACCTCGCTCTAGTTTTGTTTTCCAGTTTGTACTTTAGTTAGTTTTGTTCTTAAGTGGTAAATATAATTTTTTATTTCCTTTGTTTGCTAGGTCAGTCTACTGTACTTTATTTTTGTTGGACTGTTTTGACTTTGCTCATGGGTATATATGTATATGTGTATATTCCATTCTTTTAAAAACAAGAGCAGTAAATATAATAAGTGGTTGTTTTACATACATACAAATATCTATCTATACATACCCACAAGAATATCTATTATATAATAATATATAACATGCAATAATACATTATAAATATGTAAAAATATACAGCATATCACCTAATACATTAACCTCTAAGTGATAATGAAGATACAAACTATGATATATCATAATAAACAATTTTATATACCATACAGTGGATAATATATATTAATGAATATTATATAATATGTAATACTGTATATTTAGTATATAAAATTAGTCTAGAATATACTATATACACTACATCATGGAATGTGTATATGTGATATATAAAATAGTACATTTTATAAAATGTATTCTACTTTTGTAATAATTCTTTTTATAACTGAATCATAGATTTTTACTACAAAATTAGAAGATTATACTCATTCTCTCTTTTACTTTAATTGACATATGAAAGAATCATAATCACATTTCACTTCAAAGTTTTTATATTGCCTCTACATTTCAAAAAATAGTCTTAAATTCTAAATTGTTTCAGTTTTTAAATAGCCATATACACAGTTACCCTTTCAAACAATCCACAGAGTGTTACTGATGAGATTGAAAGAGAACAAGATATTTGAGCACCAATTACCTGCTTGGTGATTTATGTAAGTAATCTCACAATCCCCTTGTATCAATCCTATGAGAGACATACCATTTAACCCGTTATTAAATGGGGGTATAATTACTTTAAAAATTACCTCTTCTAAAGTCTTGACAGTATTTGAATCCAAATGTGTTTATCTCAAATGTGATTCTCTTTGCAGTGTATTTATTATCCTAGTATGGTTTATGTAACAGTTACTTTATTATATATCAGGAATAATCATACTATATATTTCCAAAAATGGGCACAACATAATTTTCTAGTTTGGATAAAGTTAACCATTTCTACAACACTGTAAAAAGTTTTTAAGAAATACAGTATCTAAGGTGAGCTTACTTATACCCCAGCACAGTAATTAAGCTGAATTGTATGCTATTTGTCTATGAAGACTTTGCCCAGTTTGTGAGTTTTATATTTTACCTGCAGTTTGAAGAAATCAGTAGCAAGCTGTAGCTTCTCCCATTACCTTGAGTCATTTTCATCCTATGTTACTATGAAGAAGAATCTCAGAGATTCATATTAAACCTAAACTTTCTAACCTTGTGTTTTCATTATTACATAAGATTGATATTGGAGGCAGTTTTGAGAACTATCCAACCTTGTAATAGAAGGTTATTTTAGGAAGGTATGCTGTATTAATCCCAGCATGGGTTATTGATGTTAACGTCAGGGAATGGGGAAATTTAGGTAGGCATGACCTTAAGATAAAATGACCCCTCTGCTGCGAAGGGAATATCCTAGTAGAGCTCTTGCTTTAGGGATAATTACTATGTGAAATAAATGATCTCAGTTTGTCCATACCTTATATTCAGCTTCCATGGACTGTGCTGCCCTTTATCTAGAAAACCAGAGTAATAGTAAATATCACAATTTAGGACCTGGCACCTAATCATTTGAACATTTTCAATAAACTCTGTAAAAATGATAATCATCCCATATTGGTAAAAATGAGGGGCTTTTAGAAACTTGGCTCCATTTCATTATTCCTTTTTTGATGGTCTCAGTGTTTTTCAGATAGTTAATTTTAAATAAAGTATTCCAGCAATTTAATATCAATAATAATCTGAATTTTCCTATCATAAACAGATTTTATAACCCCAAATCTATGTAATCACACTGATTAATTAATAGTTTTAAATAAGCTTCCATTAAAGATTTCTATGTATTTCCTTTAGAAGTTAAAGGGTAGAAGCCCTTTCAGTTTATAAATGATTTATAAAATTAGTTTTTCAAGATAATTTCCCTCTTTTTTTTTTTGCTTCTTCTGAGATTTTGAGCTCAGATTCTCCCATCACTATCTGCTTTTGTTTATTGCTAGGAAGAGGTATAAAAGTGCAATGAATGGAGGCAGATGAGAGAGAGGTTTGTACAATCATTATCTCATTATCCAACACACTGCCATTGTAGGATACATCTTAAAAAAATTTTTTTTAATTGGGGTAGTTGGATTTACAGTGTTGTTAATTACAAACTGTTAATTACAGTTGTACAGCAAAGTGAATAAGTTACACATATATCCATTTATTTTCTAGATTCTTTTCCCATATAAGTTATTACAGAATACTGAATAGATCCTTATTAGTAATCTATTTTATATATAGTAATACACACATACACACACACACACACACACACACACATATGTTAATCCTAATCTTCTAATTCATTCCTCCCGGCCTTTCACTTTTGGTAACCATAAATGTGTTTCCACCATCTGTGACTATTTCTGTCTTATAAATAAGTTGATTTGTACTATTAGTTTTGGATCCCACATTTATGCAATATATATTTGTCTTTCTCTGTCTCACTTACTTCCCTTAGGACAATAATCTCTGGGTCCATCTATACTGTTGCAAGTGGCATTATTTCATTCATTTTATGGCTGAGTAATATTCCATTTTATATGTGTGTCTCATCTTCTTTATCCATTCATTGGTTGAGGGACACTTAAGTTGCATGTCTTGACTATTATAATACTGCTACAATGAAAAATGGGCTGCATTTTCAGTTATTTTTTGTGAGTGCTGTAAAATAGAGATTTAATTCTATTCTGCATGTGGATATCCAGTTTTCTGAACACCATTTATTGAAGATACTATCCTTTCCCCATTCAGTATTCTTGTCTTCCTTGTCAAACTCTCCGGATTTTTTCCACTGGTCTCTGTTTTTGTGCAAGTAGCACACTGTTTTTATTACTATACATTTGTTCAGTTCAGTTCAGTTCAGTCGCTCAGTCGTGTCCAACTCATTGCAACCCCATGAATTGCAGCATGTCAGGCCTCCCTGTCCATCACCAACTCCCGGAGTTCACACAAACTCATGTCCATCAAGTCGGTGATGCCATCCAGCCATCTCATCCTCTGTCGTCCCCTTCTCCTCCTGCCCTCAATCCCTCCCAGCATCAGAGTCTTTTCTAATGAGTCAACTCTTCGCATGAGGTGGCCAAAGTACTGGAGTTTCAGCTTTAGCATCATTCCTTCCAAAGAACACCCAGGACTAATCTCCTTTAGAATGGACTGGATGGATCTCCTTGCAGTCCAAGGGACTCTCAAGAGTCCTCTCCAACACCACAGTTCAAAAGCATCAATTCTTTGGTGCTCAGCTTTTTTCACAGTCCAACTCTCACATCCATACATGACCACAGGAAAAACCATAGCCTTGACTAGACGGACCTTTGTTGGCAAAGTAATGTCTCTGCTTTTGAATATGCTATCTAGGTTGGTCATAACTTTCCTTCCAAGGAGTAAGCGTCTTTTAATTTCATGGCTGCAGTCACCATCTGCAGTGATTTTGGAGCCCAGAAAAATAAAGTCTGACACTGTTTCCCCATCTATTTGCCATGAAGTGATGGGACCAGATGCCATGATCTTCGTTTTCTGAATGTTGACCTTTAAGCCAACTTTTTCACTCTCCTCTTTCACTTTCATCAAGAGGCTTTTGAGTTCCTCTTCACTTTCTGCCATAAGGGTGGTGTCATCTGCATATCTGAGGTTACTGAGACTTCTCCCGGCAATCTTGATTCCAGCTTGTGCTTCCACCAGCCCAGCGTTTCTCATGATGTACTCTGCATATAAGTTAAATAAGCAGGGTGACAATATACAGCCTTGATGTACCCTTTTCCTATTTGGAACCAGTCTGTTGTTCCAAGTCCGTTCTGTTGCTTCCTGACCTGCATATAGGTTTCTCAAGAGGCAGGTCAGGTGGTCTGGTATTCCCAGCTCTTTCAGAATTTTCCACAGTTTGTTGTGATCCACAGAGTCAAAGGCTTTGGCATAGTCAATAAAGCAGAAATAGATGTTTTTCTGGAACTCTCTTGCTTTTTCGATGATCCAGCGGATGTTGGCAATTTGATCTCTGGTTCCTCTGCCTTTTCTAAAACCAGCTTGAGCATCTGGCAGTTCACGGTTCACGTATTGCTGAAGCCTGGCTTGGAGAATTTTGAGCATTACTTTACTAGTGTGTGAGATGAGTAATATAGTATTATTAGGTAGTGTGATGCCTACCACTGTTTTTCTTTCTCAAGATTTACTTGACTACTTGTAGTCTTGTGTGGCGCAACAGAAATTTTAGGATTTTCTTTCCTGTTTCTGTGAAAATTCCCCTGGGATTTGATAGCAATTACATTAATTCTGTAGATTGATTTCAGTTTGAGTGTCTCCTGCAGAGATACGGGTCAGCAGTGGACTGCTGTAGGGGCAGGGGCTCTGGGTGCAGAAGACTTGGGTATGGCATAAGCTCTTTTGAAGGAGGTCACCACTAACCCCACCACAGAGCTACCAGAACTTACACAGGACTGGGGAAACAGATTCTTGGAGGGCACAAATAAAACCTTGAAGAAAGGAGCAGTGACCCAACAAGAGGCTGACCCAGACTTGCCCATGAGTGTCCTAGAGTCTCAGGTGGAGGGGTGCATCTATGGTGGCCTGCTGCAGGGTGGGGGCACTGAGTACAGCAGTGTATGACTGGGACCTTCTGAAGGTCACCATTATCATCATTACCTCCACCATAGTTTGGCCGCAGGTCAAAAAACAGGGACAGAATACAGCCCCACCCATCAAAGATAATTGGATTAAATATTTACTGAGCATGGCCCCACCAATCAGAACAAGACTCAGTTTCCCCCTCAGTCAGTCTCTCCCATCAGCAGGCTTCCATAAGCCTCTTATCTTTCTCCATCAGAGAATAGACAGAATGAAAATCACAATCACAGAAAATGAACCAAACTGATCACATGGACCACAGCCTTGTTTAACTCAATGAAACAATGAGCCATGCCCTGTAGGGCCACCCAAGATGGACATGTCATGGTAGAGAGTTCTAAGAAAACGTGGTCCACTGGAGAAGAGAATGGCAAATCACTTCAATATTCTTGCCTTGAGAACTCCATGAATAGGATGAAAAGGCAAAAAGATAGGACACTGAAAGATGAACTCCCCAGGTTGGTAGGTGCCCAATATGCTACTGGAGACCAGTGGAGAAATAACTCTGGAAAGAATGAAGAGACAGAGCCAAAGCAACAACAACACCTAGTTGTGGATGTGACTGGTGATGGAAGTAAAGTCTGATGCTGTCAAGAACAATATTGCATAGGAACCTGGTATGTTAGGTCCATGAATCAAGGCAAATTGGAAGTGATCAAACAAGAGATGGCAAGAATGAGCATCGACATTCTAGGAATCAGCGAACTAAAATGGACTGGAATGGGTGAATTTAACTCAGATGACCATTATATCTACTACTGTGGGCAAGAATCCCTTAGAAGAAATGGAGTAGCCATCATAGTCAACAAAAGAGATCAAAATGCAGTACTTGGATGCATTCTCAAAAACAGCAGAATGATCTCTATTCATTTCCAAGGTAAACCATTCAATATCATGGTAATCCAAGTCTATGCCCCAACCAGTAATGCTGAAGAAGCTGAAGTTGAACAGTTCTATGAAGACCTATAAGACCGTCTAGAACTAACACCCAAAAAAGATGTTCTTTTCATTATAGGTAACTGGAATGCAAAAGTATGATGTCAAGAAACACCTGGAGTAACAGGCAAATTTGGGCTTGAAGTACAGAATGAAACAGGGCAAAGGCTAATAGAGTTTTGTAAGAGAACTCACTGGTCATAGCAAACACCCTCTTCCAACAACACAAGAGAAGATTCTACACATGGGTATCACCAGATGATCAATACCGAAATCAGATTGATTATATTGTTTGTAGCCAAGATGGAGAAGTTCTATACAGTCAGCAAAAACAAGATGGGAGCTGACTGTGGCTCAGATCATGAACTCCTTATTGCCAAATTCAGACTTAAATTGAAGAAAGTAGGGAAAACCACTAGACCACTCAGGCATGACCTAAATCAAATCCCTTACAATTATACAGTGAAGTGACAAATAGATTCAAGGGTTTAGATTTGATAGAATGCCTGAAGAACTATGGACGGAGGTTCATGACATTGTACAGGAAGCAGTGATCAAGACTATCCTCAAGAAAAAGAAATGCAAAAAGGCAAAATGGTTCTCTGAGGAGGCCTTACAAATAGCTGAGAAAATAAAAGACATGAATGGCAAAGAAGAAAAGGAAAGATATACCCATTTGAATGCAGAGTTCCAAATAATAGCAAGGAGAGATAAGAAAGCCTTCGTCAGTGATCAATGCAAAGAAATAGAGGAAAACAATAGAATGGGAAAGACTAGAGATCTCTTCAAGAAAATTAGAGATACCAAGGGAACATTTCATGCAAAGATTGGCACAATAAAGGATAGAAATGGTATGGACCTAACAGAAGCAGAAGATACTAAGAAGAGGTGGCAAGAATACACAGAAGAACTGTACAAAAAAGACCTTCATGACCAAGATAATCATGATGCTGTGATCACTCACCTAGAGCCAGACACCCTGGAATGCAAAGTCAGTGGGCCTTAGGAAGCATCAATATGGACAAAGCTAGTGGAAGTGATGGAATTCCAGTTGAGCTGTATCAAATCCTAAAAGATGATGCTGTTAAAGTTCTGCACTCAATATGCCAGCAAATCTGGAAAACTCAGCAGTGGCCACAGGACTAGAAAAGGTCAGTTTTCATTCCAATCCCAAAGAAAGGCAATGCAAAAGAATGCTCAAACTATGCACAATTGTACTTATCTCACACACCAGCAAAGTAATGCTCAAAATTCTGCAAGCCAGGCTTCAACAGTATGTGAATTGTGAACTTCCAGATGTTCAAGCTGGATTTAGAAAAAGCAGAGGAACCAGAGTTCAGATATCCAACATCCATTGGATCATTGAAAAAGCAAGAGAGTTCCAGAAAAACATCTACTTCTGCTTTATTGACTACGCCAAAGCGTTTGACTGTGTAGATCACAACAAACTGTGGAAAATTCTGAAAGAGATGGGAAAACCAGACCACATTACCTGCCTCCTAAGAAATCTGTATGCAGGTCAAGAAGCAACAGCTAGAACTGATCATGGAACAACTGACTGGTCCCAAGACAGGAAAGGAGCACAGCAAGGCTGTATATTGTCACCCTGCTTATTTAACTTACATGTGGAATACATCATGAGAAATGCTGGGTTGGACAAAGCACAAGCTGGAATCAAGATTTCAGGAGAAATATCAATAACCTCAGATTTGCAGATGACACCACACTTACAGAAGAAAGTGAAGAACTAAAGAGCCTCTGATGAAAGTGAAAGAGGAGAGTGAAAAAGTTGGCTTAAAACTCAACATTCGGAAATCTAAGATCAAGGCTTCTGGTACCATCATTTCATGGCAAATAGATGGGGAAACAGTGTCAGACTTAATTTTTGGGGCTCCAGAATCATTGCAGATGGTGACTGAGGCCATGAAATTAAAAGATGCTTGCTCCTTGAGAGAAAAGCTATGATCAACCTAGGCAGCATATTAAAAAGCAGAGACATTACTTGGCCAACAAAGGTCCATCTAGTCAAAGCTCTGGTTTTTCCAGTAGTCATGTATGGATGTAAGATTTGGACTATAAAGAAAGCAGAGTGCCAAAGAATTGATGCTTTTGAACTGTGGTGTTGGAGAAGAGTCTTGAGAGTCCCTTAGACTGCAAGGAGATCCAACCAGTCCATCCTAAAGGAGATCAATCCTGAGTGTTCATTGGAAGGACTGATGCTGAAGCAGAAGCTCCAATACTTTGGCCATCTGATGTGAAGAACAGACTCATTTGAAAAGACCCTGATGCTGGGAAAGATAAAAGGCATGAGGAGAAGGGGATGACAGAAGATGACATGGTTGGATGGCATCACCGACTCAATGGACATGAGTTTGAGTAGGCTTCAGGAGTTGACGATGGACAGGGAGGCCTGATGTGCTACAGTCCATGGGGTCACAAAGTCGGACACGACTATGCAACTGAACTGAACTGACTTGGGTAGTATGAACATTTTAACAGTATTCTTTCAATACATGAACACAAGTTACCTTTCTATTTACATGTGTCTTCTTCAATTTCTTTCCTTAGCATTGCGTAGTTTGCAATATATAGACCTTTCACCTCCTCAGTTAAGCTTATTCCTAAATGTCTTATTCTTTTTGATGGTATTGTAAATAAGATTATAGATTATGATACGACTTTTTTTTCTGATATGGCAGTGGGAAAAAAAGCAATAAAGTGAAATATCTGGGTAAGTGCTACCACAAGCTTGACCTATTGAACAGATACAGAATCCTTGATCCAACAACAGGAGGAATCACATCCTTTTATTTAGAACCCATGGAATATATTCTAAACTAGTGATTTTATGATATGAAAAGAAAAGTTCAGCAAATTTCAAAGATTAGGCATTGTATTTCTGTGCATTTTTATCTCAATACTTTTTACAAGTTAATAACAAATTTCCAGTGTTGGGGGCTTTTATGTCATTTTAGTGTAATACTAAATAATTTTAATATTATAATGGGTATTTTAAATAACTCAAGGTAAGTATCAATGAAAATACTATATAGAAAAACTACTTAAGGCGTGAAAGGTGCAGTATTGAGGGAAACTGAAAGATGTCAAAACTCCTAAGAGAGCACAGGCTCAAAAATAATAAGTTCCAAAATTAAGACACTAGAAAATGGTATTATGCTCAGGGAATTAAGTCAGAGAAAGACATATCATGTTATGATATCACTTATATGTGGAATATAAAAAATACAACAAACTAATGAATATAACAAAAAAGAAGCAGACTCAGACACTTAAAAGAAACTAGTGGTTATCAGTGGGACAATATAGGGGTTGGAGGGTGAGAGGTTCAAACTATTACGTGTAAGACAGGCTACAAGGATGTATATAGTACAATATGTGGAATATAGCCAACATTTTTTAATAACTGTAAATGGAGTGTATCCTTTAAAAATTGTACAAAAAATTAAATATAAATAAAAAGAAGGTAGAAGATGAACAATATCTTCAAAAACAAAAGCAAGTAATTATAGATAATAAGAGAATAATTAAATGAAATAGCTTTTTAAAACCTGAAGTTCTTTAGAAAAAATAAAAACTTCTACAATTATTGATTAAGGGAGGACACACACACAAACATAATTAGAAAGAAGACATAATTACTGATTGTGTAGAAACCGAAGTGATAGTAAAAGAATTCTTCCCACTGCAATATGTCAACGATTACAAATGTGGACAAACTGGAAAAATTAACACAAATCATTACTTCTATAATAATTAAAAGAGTATTTTAGGAAAAATTTTATGAAACGTTCAAGTTCATGTCAATCTTAATAGATAACCAACAAAGATCTGTTATACAGCACAGGGAACTCAGCTCAATATTAGGTAAAAACCTAAATGAGAAAAGAATTTGAGAAAGAGTAGATATTTGTATGGGTATAACTGAATCACTTTGCTGTCTACCCGTAACTAACACATCACTGTTAATCAATTATACTCCAATATAAGATTAACAAATAAAGGAATAAAGCAAAACAAATTCATGTCAATCTTAAGCAAAATCCTCTGAGAATAAAAGGATAATACTACTTACCTAATTTTACAAAACCAGGATAATCCTCATGCCAAAACCAAAGGTATTACAAGGAGTTTTTAGGCCTTTTTCACTGTTGCAAAATGCTAAAAAATACATTAACAAATCAATTCCAACAGTGCATAAAAATATATACATACTGTGTGTTCCACTTGGCTTTATCACAGATATAACTGAGTTGGCCAAAAAGTTTGTTCAGTCTTAAGTAAAATTAAGACTTTTTCATTTTACCAAGAACTTTACTGAAAAACATAGTCACTAATGGAATGAACTTTTTGGCCAGCCCAATATAATGGTGATTTAATTTTGGACAACCAATTTATTGAGGGATTGAAAATGAAAACAATCACTGTTTAAATAGAAGCAGGAAAATAATAAAAACTTGGTAAATTAAGAATAGAAAATTTCTATAACTTGCTAAAGAATATTTTTTAACAAAATAGGTAACAGCTACTTTAAGTGGCCAATTGAACAAACATTCCTTTTAAAACTAGAAACAAGAAAAGGGAGCTCACAGTTACCACTTCAGTATTGTGGCACAGGTTGTAGTCAGTAAAATACAGCTGTCAAGAAATATTAGTGACAAAAGTCTTAGGAAGAAATACAACTGCTGCTGTTCCAGTTCAGTTCAGTCACTTAGTCGTGTCTGACTATTTGCAACCCCATGGACTGCAGCACGCCAGGCCTCCCTGTCCATCACCAACTCCCGAAGCCTACTCAAACTCATGTCCATTGAGTTGGTGATGCCATCCAACCATGTCATCCTCTGTCATCCTCTTCTCCTCACACCTTCAATTTTTCCCAGCATCGGGGTCTTTTCAAATGAGTAGTTCTTCGCATCAGGTGGCCAAAGTATTGGAGCTTCTGCTTCAGCATCAGTCCTTCCAATGAACACTCAGGACTGATCTCCTTTAGGATGGACTGGTTGGATCTCCCTGCAGTCCAAGGGACTCTCAAGACTCTTCTCCAACACCACAGTTCAAAAGCATCAATTCTTTGGCATTCAGCTTTCTTTATAGTCCAACTCTCACATCCATACATGACTACTGGAAAACCATAACTTTGACTAGACAGACTTCTGTTGGCAAAGTAATGTCTCTGCTTTTTAATATGCTGCCTAGGTTGATCATAGCTTTTCTTCCAAGGAGCAAGCATCTTTTAATTTCATGGCTTCAATCACCATCTGCAATAGTTTTGGAGCCCCCCCTCCAAAATAAGTCTGTCACTGTTTCCATTGTTTCCCCATCTATTTGCCATGAAGTGATGGTACCAGATGCCTTGATCTCAGATTTCTGAATATTGAGTTTTAAGCCAACTTTTTTACTCTCCTCTTTCACTTTCATCAGAGGCTCTTTAGTTCTTCACTTTCTTCCATAAGTGTGGTGTCATCTGCATATCTGAGGTTATTGATATTTCTCCTGGCAATCTTGACTCCAGCTTGTGCTTCTTCCAGCCCAGTGTTTCTCACGATGTACTCTGAGTATAGTTAAATAAGCAGGGCGACAGAATACAGCTTTGATGTAGTCCTTTCCCAATTTGGAACCAGTCTGTTGTTCCATGTCCAGTTTTAACTGTTGCTGCTGTTTAGAGGTGATATTATTAATCACAGAATAATTCAAAAAAATACTCAGATGACTTAGAATTAATAGGTGAGTTTAGCAGTTTTAGATAAAATTAGTTTACAGAAATCAATCACATAGATAAAAAACAAGGAACTAAAAATATATTTTATAAAAATACATATTCAAAAATATGTGCTATTACTTACATTAGTATCATACAAATATCACATATATAAAGACTAAAAATGTGTAAAACTTTTATAGGAAATAATTATAAAAATACTGTTTGGTGACATTAAATTAGACTTATATAAATGGAGAAATATGCTGTATTCATGGGTTGGAAGACAATAATACATAAAAATAGTTGTTCTTTAATTTGATCTCTAGAGTCAAGGGAATTCCCCACCAGATCTCAAAAGCAATTTTAAATAAATTATTTTAAGAATTTAATAACTTGATTATAGTATTTATAGAAAGACATTTCTGAAAAAGTAAAAGCTTGCTGTAATATCTTAATAGTCATTATAAACCTATATTAATTAAATGTATTACTGGCATGGAAATAGACATGTTCACCAGTGGAGTCAAACAGTGCAGAAACTGAACTCACTTACGTGTCAGAGGTCTTATACTAGATCAGATTATAAGAGAGTGACTACTCAAAAGATGGACCAAAAAATTTATCCACATATGATAAAAAGTAAAATTGCATTCCTACCATACACTGTTTAAAAAAAAAAAAACTCCCCATAAATCTAGGACTTAAATGTCCGAAATAAAACTTAAAGCCCTTAGTAAATTATAGTGGGAATGATTTATTAGACCTTGAAAAAGAAAAGGATTTCTTTCTAAACAGTACAATCATGCACAACAATAAAAGATTTTTCAGTTAGGGTAAGCTAAACTTTAAACAGTACACTATATATCCAGTGTAGCAAAAGAGCTATGCTCATTACTCAGAGACTCAGGCTGACCAAAGTTTCATCTTAATTATAAGGCCAGGGAAAAGAAAACAAGTTTAATTTTATGCTGCCTCTTAAATATTCTTCCTGAAGTGACAAATGTCACTTCTGCACCCAGGTGACTAAAATCACATGACAATGAGTAAATTCACCAAGATCGTAATGTTAATCCTTTCACTTGAAGGACATAAAATATTTATGAAAATAATATAGTTTTCTATAAAATACTTGCCTGCAATGTGGGAGACCCGGGTTTGATTCCTGGGTCGGAAGATCCCCTGGAGAAGGAAATGGCAATCCACTCCAGCACTCTTGCCTGGAAAATCCCATGGACGGAGGAGCCTGATAGGCTACAGTCCATGGGGTCGCAAAGAGTCGGACACAACTGAGCGACTTCACTCACTCACTCACTCATATACTAACTAGATACTTGACTATATTAAAAGTAAAGTACATTGTTAAAACTATGCAAAAGTAAAACAATTACAAGGGATAGCTATAATGCATAACATAAGCCTAAATCATCAAAGAGCATGGTACCAGTACTGAATACATAATGAAAAAGAGAGTCCAGAAATGTATGAGCAACACACCCTCAAGTAGTAAAGAGAACAATTAATACCAAATCTTGGTTTCTAAATATCATCCTTCATGAAAAGGAACCAGATCTTTTTTGGAGAAATGGGTGATAATAGGTCTTGGCACAGAAATGTAAGGGTAAGCCTCAGATTCCTTTTTAGTAAAAAACAAAGAAATGGTCAAAGTCTAATGGACTCATGTCTAAAGAGAGAGAGTGACTTGGATGAGCTTCTAGTAATCAAATTTGGAATAATTTGAAAATTGAAAGATATACTGAACTAATAACAGCATCAAACTACACAAAGAAAAACTGATAGAACTGTAAGGAGAAAGGGGCGAATCCATGATCACAAGTGGAGACTTCAATACCCCTCTCTTAGATCCAGCAGGCAGAAAACCAGTAAGCAAGAAGTTGCACTCAACAACACTATCAATCAACTGGATAGGACTGACATCTATAGACTATTTGATCCAACAAAAGCAGAATTCACATTTTTCCCAACATAGCTAGGAACATTCAATAAGACAGACAACACTGTTGGCCATAAAACAACCTGCTGCTGCTGCTAAGTCACTTCAGTCATGTCCCACTCTGTGCGACCCCATAGAAGGCAGCCCACCAGGCTCCGCCGTCCCTGGGATTCTCCAGGCAAGAACACTGGAGTGGGTTGCCATTTCCTTCTCCAATGCATGAAAGTGAAAGGTGAAAACAACCTAAGCAAATTTAAAAGAACTGAAAATATACAATGTCTGCTCTTGGACCACAACAGATTAAAGTTGAAATCAATAACAAAGTGATAGCTGGAAAAATCCCCAAATACATGAAATTAAGCAACATATGTATAAATAACATGAGTCAAAGAGTAAATCTCAAATTTTGAAATATTTCAAATAAATGAAAATAAAAGTTGTGGGATTCAGTGAAAGCAGTGCTTAGAAATTTATAGCACTGTATGCATTCATTAGAAAAGATCTAAAATCAATAATTAAGTTTCCACCTTAAGAAACTAGAAAAGAGTTGAATTTGAAAGATTAAATTCAAACTAAGCAGAAGAATAACTAAGAATTAGAGCAGAAATCAATGAAATTGAAAACAGGAAATCAATGCAGAAAATCAACACAATCAAAAAAAGCTGTTTTTTTAAAAGATCAATAAAAATAAGACATTAGCCAGGCTAAGAAAAAACAGAGGTACAAATGACTAATATCAGAACGAAGGAGGGAACATCACAAAAGATTCCATGGCCATTAAAATTATAATAAAGGAATACTAATAACAGCTCTACTATGGGTATAATTTGACAACCTAGATGAAGTAAGTGGACCAATTTCTTGAAAGACACAGTCTGCCAAAATGCATGCAAGAAGAACTAAATCTGAGTAGGCCTATATCTATTAAAGATATTGAATAAATAATAACTTTTCAAAACAAAATGAACCAGGCTCAGATGGGTGCACTGGTGAATCCTACCAAACATTCAAGGAACATACTATTCCAGTTGTCTACAATTTCTTTCAGAGGATTAACCAGAGGAAATACTTACCTATTCCATGAGGCCAGCATTACCCAAATAACAAAATAAGACAAAGACCTTAAAAGAATACTGCAGATCAATCTCTCATGAACACAGGTGCAACAAACCTCAGTGAAATCAAATCCAAAAGCATATGAAAAGAACTATACACTACAACCAAGTGGGATTTATTCTAGGTATGCAAGGCTTGTTCAACATTTGAAAATCAATTAATGCAATCCATCATACTAACAGACTAAAAAAAAAATCACATGATCAATAGATGCAGAAAAAATATCTGAAACAATTCCAACATTCATCCATGACAAAAACTCTCAACCTGATAAAGAATATCTACAAAACACCTACAGCTAACATCATACTTAATAGTGGGAAATAAGACACTTTCCTGCTAAGATGAGGTACAAGGCATGGATGGACCCTCTTGCCAATTCTTTTCATCATCATACTGGAAGCACTTCCTAAAGAAATAAGACATGAATATAAAATAAAAGGTATAAAGATTGGTAAGGAAGACATAAAGCCATCTTTGCAAATAACATGCCTACATACAGAAATCTGAAAGAATCAACAAAAATCTCTTAGAACTAACAAGCAATTATACCACAGTTGCAGAATACAGGGTTAATATATAAAAGTTATTTGCTTTCCTTTACCATCAATTGGATTCCTATACCAACAGTAAACAAGAGGAATTTGAAATTAAAAACAATACCATTTACATTAGCACCCCAAAAAATGAATACTTAAGTAAAACCTATACACAGGATCTGTATGAGAAAACAGTGAAACTCTGATGAATTAAAAAAAAGCTAAATAAGTGGAAATATACTCCATGTTCATGGACAGAAACAGTATGGTAAATATGTTAGTTCTTCCCAACTTGAGCTAGAGAATCAATGTAATTCCAATAAAAACTGCATTAAGTTGATTTAAGGATATCAACAAACTGATTCCGAAGTTTACATGGTGAGGCAAAGGGCTCATTTTTGTTGTAAACTTAAACTGCTGTAAAACATAAAGTTGTAAAAAAGAATAATGAGAATAGCTGATCATATCACATTAGATTTTAAAGAAAACAAATGAGCTCATAATAAAGTATGTTTTTAAATGTGGTTGGGGATGAAGTTTTTTTTTTTTTTTCTTTTACACAAGTTCCTAGCTAATAAGTTTTGAAGGAATAGTATAATTAAGAAATCACCAGTTTGCAACATCTAATGTAATAACTATAAGAACTGATTGATGCCAAAAGAACTGGGGTTATTTAGTACTGAAGCACAACTCGCAGATTATTTATTAAATACAAAGAGAAAACTATTATTGTTACAGTGGAGCTATCTGGTCAACAATTCATTGACTAGGCAGAATGGAGGATGTTATAAAAGATAAATAGATTAGATTATTTTAAAATGTAATACCATTAGAAACAAATGTGAAAAAGTAAGCAACTAGAAAATCAAAAAGACAGAACTTTCTGAGATTAAAAATGACATAAAAACAAAAGTAAATTAGTAAACTTTGGATATTTAAAAAGATCTTGAGGACAACTGGGGATATCATAATATTGCCCCTATATTATATAATATCACAGAAATATTTTTATTATTTTAAGGTAGTAATAACAGTATTATAATTGTATTGGACAGTGTCCCTATTCTTAAGAGATACATGGTGAAGCAGTTAAGGATAAAGTATGATGTCAATGACTTTCTTTCAAGTGATTTGGCAAAATAATACACACATAAACACAAATGTTAACAGAAAATGTGGCATCAGTTAGAAACTGATGAATGCAACTGAACGATGGTGAACAACTGGCATCCACTGCACTACTCTTTTTTTATTTTTATTTTTTAACTTTACAATATTGTATTGGTTTTGCCATATATCAACATGAATCCACCACAGGTATACATGTGTTCCCCATCCTGAACCCTCCTCCCTCCTCCCTCCCCATACCATCCCTCTGGGTTGTCCCAGTGCACCAGCCCCCCACTGCACTACTTTTAACTTTAGTTTTGAAAAAAACCACCAAGAGACACTGTAAAGAAAGTGAATAGTCAGGTCATAAACTGGAAAGTATTTGTCCTCACATAAATGACAAACAATAAATATTAGGAATGACAAACAATAATATTAGGAATATGTAAAAATTGTCTACAGATTGCTAAGGAAACCAGAAACAGAAAAATGAGGGAAAATAAAGAAGCATTTGACTAATGATAAACAACTTTGCAGTAACAAATTTGAAAATATGTTTTCTAATAAGTGAAATACAAATCAAGATCAAAGTTATATATAATATTTTTCCATTTAGATTGGTGTAAATTCAAATAAAATTTCTAGCAATACCACATGTTGGACAGAATATAGATGCACAGTATTTTTTTTTTTTTTTCTTTCTCTGTGTGCTTTTTTTTTTTAATTCTTTTTTTTAAAATTTTATTTTATTTTTAAACTTTACATAATTGTATTAGTTTTGCCAAATATCAAAATGAATCCGCCACAGGTATACATGTGTTCCCCATCCTGAACCCTCCTCCCTCCTCCCTCCCCATACCATCCCTCTGGGTCTTCCCAGTGCACTAGCCCCAAGCATCCAGTATCGTGCATCGAACCTGGACTGGCAACTCGTTTCTTAGGGTCTATTAAAGATGCACAGTATTTTTAATAGACCCTTACTACAGTATAGATTGGTACAACTACTTTGAAAAACATATGACACTGTCGCATAAAATTGTACACACGGACATTATCTATGACTCAACAATTCCACTCCCAAGAGAAACTCATATACTTACGTCCAGAGTCATGTAGGAACATCCATAGTGACACCATTTTAAAGAGCAAAAACCTGGAAATAATCCAGTATACATCAAGAGGAAAATAGATGAATGAACTGTTTACCTTCACACAAGGGAATATTGCACAGGCATTAAAATGAATTACATCAAGATATGACAGTATATGTAAAACTCAAAAATTTTAAGTTAAATCTCAAACTATAACATAAATATGTATAACATACATGTAAATATCTATAAAAATCTTTCTATGTATCCTTGCATATACTTTTTTAGGAATACATATAATTTAAAACTATGCAATTTAACCTAAGGAAATGATGAACACAGATTCAGATGGCAATTTCATTATGTGAAAGGCAGGCAGGAGAATGGTTTGTATAAGATCACATATGAATATTTAAATTCTCATCAAGGTTCTGTTTTTCACATTGAACAATGATTTCCCAGGTTCTTATTATATTATAAAACAGACAAATTAAAAAATAGACAAGTACAAACATATGCATATCTAACTGAGTGAATAATAAAAGAAAGTCATACCTGGGCCAACAATAACTGTTAGAAATCAAGGATGAAGATCAATCCTTAGTCTGGTGCCTCTGCAGTTAGGTGGTATGAGGAGCATTTGTTGTGTGAAGCTCATATGCATTGCTATTAGCAACAGGCAGGAGGAATATGAAGGAGGTCCAATTGCAAACTGTAAAGAACACTGAGGGCGAATTAAGTAGTTTGTTGTCTTAACTCTGTACCTCAAATTCTTTATTAATACTTTTCCCTTTATTAATTCCATAAGGTTCATTGAGTATCACTTTGCCTCTAATTTCTGCAAAAATCTATTGGCTGTGTGGGTCGATTTATTCCTGAGAGTATCAACACTCTAATGAACCTGGATGTTTTGAGCTGTTTGTAAGGGCAATTGAGCATGGTTTGAAAACCTTGGAGGAGGAAAGAGCAAATTAAGTTTAAGAAGGTATTATTACCTTTTTACTCCAAGGACAACTAGACTAAGAAGGAGTCAGATACTTCATCTTCCCTCCCATTTTCCTGGGTGATGAGGAAAACTTAAAGTCTGTCTGAAAACAAGGCTTTTTCTTTTAAGAAGTTCAGGTAATTCTCTGGGAGGTAACATGAAAGGTAAACGTATTTCTATAGACTATTCAGCATTCCTAAAACTATTTGTGAAATAAAACTGCACAATAATATCAGTGTAGGTAGTGATTAGAAAGGCAATTTTATTCTGGAAAATTTTCACATTTTGAAACACAGAGAGATAAAAGATACCTGTATTTATTCATAACATTCCTCCAACCTACTTGTTGGATTATCATTCATCTTTTTGAGTGTAACATTCACAAGTGCCGTCAACTGGGGCTGGCCATATGACAGTGTTGAATGGACCTGTGTTTAGTCACACGTCTGAAATCAGCTGACTCTTCACTGGGGCAATTGCTCTCATCCGCATTTCTCATCCTGCATCAGGCTGGCCGGGGCAAGTGCCCTGAGCGACAACAGAGGCCTAAGAGCAAAGTCAAAATACGGAAGACTCAGTGGTGACACACCAACAGCTGGCAAGTCACACGGTCAAATGAAGCATGAATGGAGAAGAGCATTCCACTGTGTAGATAAAAAATGAGGAAATAATTGAGGCTGGTGTTGCAATCTACTGCTGGCACTTCTCTCTGTAACTGTACCCTAATCACTGGTCTTGGAATAAGGCCAATTTTTGGCCTTATTCTCATCTCACATCTCTTTCCACTTCATCATAGTAGTTTCGCTTGGGGCTTCTCTTAATCCCTATGAAGGTTGTGCACCTCCAAGGCCTAAGGGAAAGAATTTGAACAGTGTGTTACCTAGCTAGGCTAGTAAATACCGGTGTCTATTTCTAATTGGACAAGCATCACTTAATTTTTGTATTATGGGTCATTATTTCCAGATAAATATTTCTTCAGAAATATTGAGGTTTATAACATGTTTTAAATATATGAGTTTTTCTCAGTATTTAACCTGCTTATAGTAGGTACTCAATAAATAATCAGCAGTTGTTTAATGGATATTTCACTTCTGAGGTGAACAAAGAATCTTTTATTTCAAGGATTAAAAAGTCCTGGCTAATGACAGAATATTCAAATAAGGATTTTCTAGAAGCAGTACAGAAATGTACTCGTCAAGAAAAAAAAGACTAAAACACTCAATTAAATATTAATTTCTTTTTTTTTCTTGATGGGACACTTTTTAAAATTGACCTCATAGAAGCATATTATGAAGCATAGAAAAAGCGACTGCTGTTATTTTAAACCCGTGGTATTCTATGCTGGCTTCAAACCAGAATCAACAGGGGAGAATTTTAAACTATACTAATTCTGGGGCTCACCCTAAATTAAATCAGTATCTCTTGAGGTGGAGCCTGAGGATGGATATATTTAGAAGCCCCCTAGGTGATTCTAATGTGAAGCCAAGGTTGAGGACAGATGCTTTAAACTCTTCTAAAAATACCAACAAGAAAGTTTGGAAATTGAGCAATACACCTGGAAGCAACATGGCTGTTAACTTAGCTATTGCTAAACAATCCTGACAGATGAAACAGAATCCTAATTAATTTTTCTTCCTAAGTCCATTATGGGCCTTCACCTGGCAGCATTTTCAAAACACAGATTTTGGAAATGCTTAATTTCAGTTATTACAAAGTTGTTCATAGATGCTGGGCAAGCAACTTACAATCTGACTTATATTGTGATATAAAATTGATTTGATATCACTGGGATGTAGATCTCCTGATGAGAGCTGACAAAGACCAGCTGAGGCTTTAGCTAAATGATGTGTGAGAGCACTGAGGAGCAGACAATTGGAAACTAATGAGATGATAAAAGCTTTCAGGTATGTGAGTTGATCAGCTACCTGCTGAGACCCTCTCACTGTCGAGAACTCCCATACTCAGGGCCCTCTTTTCCATCTTAGGTACAATCAAGGTTAGTGATATTCTGTGAAGTATTGTCCCTGCTCATTTTTGGAGGTGAAGTTGGAGAACAGTGGGAACCAGTAGGTATATCTTCCATCCCACATTTATATATATTCCAGTCTAAGCTTTCTTATGTGTTTACATATAGTGGCACAGGGATGACTTATGAAGGGATTGTCGGCCATAAGCTGAAACCTTGGTTGTACGTACTGCTCCATAAACTACTGACCTCGACTGAGATTCCCTGACCCCGCCTCTGACCAATCCTGGACGTATTCTACCTTTTACCAAGAGCAGTGACTGTGGTAGGAAAAATGAGGTATGAGGCTATGTTTTAAAGTCAAGGTAAAATCAGGTTTTAAATTCTAAAAAAATCAATTGGATTTCAATTTCAACTTCAAGGAATTCAGAATAACTCATGATGAGATGGAATTAGACTACAACAGAATATACTAGCAAAATATAAATGTGTACATAAAACAAGGGTTACTGAACTATTAAAAAGTGGGAACAAATTAAAAATTCCCAAGACTGGACTAGACAAGCAATTTTCTATACCAGCTTCAAGAAATTCTCCAGAAAACAAGTGTCCCGCTGTCATATCAGTATAGAAAACGCTGCAAACCACACCTCCTTCTTAAAGTGTCAAGGCCCATAGAAATAATACAGTAAATAAGAAGGGGCTCGCTTATTGCAGAGTTTCAAAATACTCAGAGTGAGAACACTTGCTGTCATATGATTACATCTTGGGGAACACTGAGCTGCTATTGTTTATGTAATTATCACAGACAGGTATATTAATTAAAGGAAATGTAAAGCCACACACATGTAAATGTAAAGCCAACTGATAAGTCAAATTGGATAATTTACCTTTTCTTGAAATTCACAAACAAATTTTAGGTGTGGAGATTATTTCATTATTTTACTTTTCACCATCCACAAGAATGCAGCTATTGAAAAACACTGCTAGATTTAAATCTACATACAGTTCTCAGGCAATCTAGGGCAGAAATTCAAGAATACAATATAGAGTCACTTACCTTTGAATGTAATCCAAGTTTTTATGTCTCTTGGCAAATATGGCACTTAGAATTTGACAATACACTTTGTGCAGTCAAGCCAGAAGGCCATCTATAATACAACTACAGTTGTCTGTTATCCACAGAGGATTGGTTTCATGACCCACTGTGGACACCAAAATCCACATATGTTTAAGTACCATAGTCAACCCTCCATGTGAAAGTTCCACATCCACAGATTCAAACAAATGCAGATTGTGTATTAAGTTTGTGATCTGTGGCTAGTTGAATCCATGGATATTCAACGCAGGGACATAGAGAGCTGACTAAAAATAATAACAAAAAATCTACACATATGCAGTTCAAAATCATGTTGTTCAAGTGTCAACTGTATTTCTGTCAAAGTTTTCTTTCCCTCTCTATCCATACTTCCTTTCTTTCATTATTTTATGTTGCTTCTTTCTAAAAATAACCTATTTTACAACATCCTAATTCAAATCTGTAGTAACAGGTTCATTTAGATTCTGTTTTACTCAAAACCCATTATTTCAAAATATAATTGTTGATACTGCAGTCGATTATTATAGTGCAACACTAACCTTACTCCAAGTGTTACCACAGGAAAAATTTAATATTGATGTAGTTTCATTAATACCATTTGAATATGAATGTGTAGTAATTCTTTTATCTTCCAGATAAAGAATGAGGTTCCAGCTCAAGATGATGATGTAGGAAGATCCTGAACTCACCTCTACCCATGGGCAAACTGGTTCTACAGCTACGTAGGAAACAATTTCCTCCTTAAAAAACCCAGAGCCTAGCTGAATGATGACTATACACCAGATAGATAAGAACAACAACATCTCAAAGTAGGTAGGAGATGATGGAACCCAATTTCACCATAAACCCCACCCCAGCATGGTGACCCACAAACAAGAGGGAACTTGAAACCCAGAGCTTCTGCACTTCTGGGTATTTATCCAAAGAAAACAAAAACACTAACTCCAATAAATATCTGAAGCCTTATGTTCATTGTATCATTTATAATAGTCAAGGTGTAGAAACAATCTGACTGACCATTGATGGATGAATGGGTAAAAAAAATATGTTTTATATCACACAATGGACTATTATTCAGCTATAAAAAAAAGAATGAAACTTGCCATCTGTGACAACACGGATGGGCAGTGAAGGGATTATGCTTAAATGAAATAAGTTAGACAGAAATAGACAAATTTTATGTGTGGAGTTTAAGGGGAAAACCCCACCAAACTCACAGATACAGGTTGGTGGCTGCCAAAATCAGGGAGTGGTGGGTAAGAAAAAAAAGAATCTTGTATGTCTTATGTATTTCACTTCTAGCACTCCATCCTAAGGAGAAAATAATGAGAAATGTGCTTATACTAGAGTATCTATGTATCTACAGATCATCTCAGTAGGGAAGTTTTGATAATCAACCACTATTTGGATGTTATTTAAAGGAAGAAGTATTATAAAAGACCATGGAATGATGTTTTTAGTGTTAGACAAAGTGGCATCAGTCAACAGGCACAGCATAAATGAATCTTCCTAAATGCATAAGTTAGGCAAAGGTTAAAATATACATCATCATACTAATATATGCATTATTGATAATGGTGATTTATGATTTAAATGTTTCTAGTAAACAGTATTCCTTTGGTAAAAAGTGTAACATCGAGAACTAATACATTTGTACAAACCATAATCCTGACACTGTTTCAGATGCTCTGAATGTATTAGTTTAATAAACAAAATGCTTCTATGAGCTATAAAGAGTATCAGCCACCTGGTATCACACCACTAGTCTATACCAGTAGTGGTAGCAAAGATTTTTGGTTTGACCCCCTAGGTGGGACCTGAATCCAGACAATAAATCCACAGACCATATACTGACCTCAAATTCTGAATCCAAAATGTCACAGTGAGCCAGGAAATGTTTCTCTGTATGCAGCTTTTACTGAAAGCTATATTTATATTGGTGCTTAGTCACTGTGGCACTACAACCAACAATTTTATATAGGTACAAAACATTGAAAAATACTGAAATGTATTTCAGCTAAAATCTCATGAAATATGGGACAAACTACTTGAGTAGAAGATATGTTACATTTTATGATCAAACCCAGTAATCTTCAGTTCAGTTCAGTTCCAAATTACATTAGGTTTCAGGAAAAGGGAATTTTTGATTTCCATAAATATCTAGAAACTTATAAAACTCTGGGTTGTAAAATTGCAGTTTTATGAAACAAATATGATTTAATTCAAAAAGACAAAACAATGGAAAATTCATTTGGGAAATTCATTTTAGTTGCTTGAAAATGTGGTAATTGAGAGAAATGTTGGCATGAATGATACAATTCTTTGGTAGCAAAGTACTTAACTCACTGGTATTTTAGTCAATGAGACTGTTTTGGGGGAAACAAAAAGTTTCTCTTTGGACTTTAAAACTGTTTAATTAGAAGGCAGATAGTGTAATACAATTAATAAAAGGATAATTTGGTAGGAAAATGTATTTGAATCAAAATGAAAGGAACTGACTGAAATATTTCATATAAGTAGAATTCACTAGTTTGAAAATGTATACATTCAAGAATTTGTTGCTTATACTTTAAAAATTCTTTGATTCTAGAAATGGGAACATTAAAAAAAAAATCTGTGTGGTAATAAAGATTTTAAAAATCCAAAACATGCTTTCCTACTAATAATGAGAGTTATTTAAAAAAGAACTCACGGAAGTTTTCATTCATGGCTTTTTGTCAGTGAGCAACAATGCTTTTGAGAAAGCAGAATGGTACTAGCACCTGAGAAGGACCACCTCCTCCAGTGACCATCCCACCTAAGAGATCAAGCCCTGAGCCTTTGGCGTGGGAGCACTGACTCCAAGACCCTAGACTACCAGAGAACTAACCATAGGGAATATGAAATAGTGAGAACTCACACAAAGGAAACCACTTGAATACAAGACCCAGCAGCACCCACCCACCTGAGCAGGATGCCTCATCTAAACAACAAACAAAACAAAAATACAAACCCAATCATCAGCAGACAGGATTACCACCTCACTCAGCCTTGCCCATCAGAGGAAAAACAAACAAACAAACAAAAACTCAGCACATATCTCACCCTATACAAAGCTTACACAAACCACTGGACCAACCTTAGGAGGGCAGAAGCCAAAAGGAAGAAAGATTTCAACCTTGAAGCCTGGGAAAGGGGACCTCAAACACAATAAGTTAAAAAAAATAATAATGAAAAGGCAGAAAAATACTACACAAATGAAGGAACAAACTAGAAACATAGAAGTCCAAATAAATGAAGAGGAAATAGGCAAACTACCTGAAAAAGAATTCAGAATAATGATAGTAAAGATGACCAAAAACCTTGAAAACAAAATGGAGAAAATGCAAGAATCATTTAACAAAGACCTAGAAGAATTAAAGAATAAACATACAGAGACAAACAATACAATTACTGAAATTAAAAATACTCTAGAAGGAATCAATAACAGAATATCAGAAGCAGAACAAATCAGTGAGCTGGAAGATAAAATGGTGGAAATAACTTCTGAAGAGCAGAATAAATTATAAAGAATTAAGAGAACCAAGGACAGTCTCAGAGACCTTTGGGACCATATCAAATGCACCAACATTCAAATTATAGGGGCCCCAGAAGAAGAGAAAAAGGGTATGAGAAAATTTTTGAAGAGATTATAGTTGAAAATTTCCCCAACATGGAAAAGGAAATAGTCAATCAAGTCCAAGAGGCACAAAGAGTCCCATACAGGATAAACCAAGGAAAAACACGCCAAGACATACTAATCAAACCAACAGAGACTAAACACAAAGAAAGAATACTAAAAGCAGCAAGGGAGAAGCAACAAGTAACATACAAGGGAAACCCCAAATGCCTAACAGCTGATTTTTCAGCAGAAACTCTGTAGGCAAGAAGGGAATGGCAGGATATATTTAAAGTACTGAAAGGGAAAAATCTAGAATCAAGATTACTGTACCTGGCAAGGATTGCATTCAAAATTGATGGAGAAATTAAAAACTTTTCAGACAAGTAAAAGTTAAGAGAATTCAGTACCACCAAACCAGCTTTACAACAAATGTTAAAGGGGCTTATATAGTCAAGAATACAAGAGAATAAAAAGGTCTACAAAATCAACCCCCCAAAATTAAGAAAATGGAACATATATATCAATAATTACTTTAAATGTAAATGGATTAAATGCTCCAACCAAAAGACACAGACTGGCTGAATGGATACAATAACAAGACCCATATATATGCTGTCTACAAGAAACCCACTTTAGGCCTCAAAACACATATAGACTGAAAGTGAGAGGATGGAAAAATATATTCCATGCAAATGGGAAGCAAAAGAAAGCTGGAGTAGCAATCTTCATATCAGACAAAATAGACCTTAAAATAAAGAAGATTACAAGAGATAAGGAAGGACACTACATAATTATCAAGGGATCAATCCAAGAGGAAGACATAACAGTTGTAAATATCTATGCACCCAACATAGGAACACCTCAGTACATAAGACAAACACTAACAGACATAAAAGGAGAAACTGACAGTAACACAGTAATAGTAGGAGACTTTAACACCCCACTCCTACCAATGGACAGATCATCAAAACAGAAAATTAATAAGGAAACACAAGTCTTAAATGGTACATTAGATGAGATGGATCACACTGATATCGTCAGGACATTCCATCCAAATGCAGAATACACCTTCTTATCAAGTGCACATGGAACATTCTCCCAGATAGACCACATTTTGGGTCACAAATCAAGCCTCAGTAAATTTAAGAAACGTGGAATCACATCAAGCACCTTCTCTGACTACAATACTATGAAACTAGATATCAATTACAAGAAAAAAAGTGTAAGAAACACAAACATAATGGAGATTAAACAACACGTTTCTAAATAATCAACAGGTTACTAAAGAAATCAAAAGGGAAATTAAAAAAAAAATTCTAGAAACAAATAACAATGAAAACACTCAAAACCTATGGGATGCAGCAAAAGCAGTCCTAAGAGGGAAGTTTATAGCAATACAATCCTACCTCAAGAAACAAGAAAAAGATTGAATAGACAATCTAACTTTACACCTAAAACAACTGGAAAAAGAAAAATAAGAAAACCCCAAAATTAGCAGAAGGAAAGAAACCATAAAGATCCAAGCAGAAATAAATGAAAAAGAAATGAAAGAAACAATAGTAAAAACTAATAAAACTAAAATGTGGTTCTTCGAGAAGATAAACAAAATTGACAAACCTTTAGCCAAACTCATCAAGAAACAAAGAAAGAAGAATCACATCAACAAAATTAGAAATGAAAAAGGAGAGGTTACAACAGACAATGAAGAAATACAAAGGATTATAAAGAGACTATTATGAACAACTATATGGCAATAAAATGGATAACCTGGAAGAAATGGACAGATTCTTAGAAAAGTTCAATCTAAAAGGCTGAACCAGGAAGAAATAGAAATTATGAACAACCCATTACAAGCACTGAAATTGAAGCTGTGATCAAACATCTCCCAAAAAACAAAAGCCCAGGACCGGATGGTTTCACAGGAGAATTCTATCAAACATTTAGAGAAGAGCTAATGCCTATCCTTCTAAAACTCTTTCAAAAAATTTCAGAGGAAGAAACACTTCCAAACTCATTATACGAGGCCACCATCACCCTGATACAAAAACCAGACAAAGACAACACAAAAAAGAGAAAACTACAGGCCAATATCACTGATGAATATAGATTCAAAAATCCTCAACAAAATTTTAGCAAACAGAATTCAGCAACGCATCAAAAAGCTCATACACCATGATCAAGTTGGGTTTATTCCAGGAATGCAAGGATTCTTCAATATATGCAATCAATCAATGTAATACACCATATTAACAAATTGAAAGATAAAAACCATATGATCATCTTAATAGATGCAGGAAAAGCCTTTGACAAAATTTAGCACCCATTTATGACTAAAATTCTTCCAAAAATGGGCATAGAAGGAACCTACCTCAACCTAGTAAAGGCCACATATGATAAGCCTATAGCAAACATTATTCTCAATGGTGAGAAACTGAAAGCATTCCCCCTAAGATGAGGAGCAAGACAAGGGTGTCCACTGTCACCACTATTAATCAACATAGTTCTGGAAGTCCTAACTACAGCAATCAGAGAAGAAAAAGAAATAAATAGAATGCAGATCAGAAAAGAAGAAAGAAAGCTCTCACTGTTTGCAGCTGACATGATACTGTACATAGAAAACCCTAAAGATAGTATTAGAAAATTACTAGAGCTAACCAGTTAATTTAGCAAAGATGCAAGATACAGAGTCAATACACAGAAATCACTTGCATTTCTATATACTAACAGTGAAAAATCAGAAACAGCAATTAAGGAATCAATCCCGTTCACCACTGCAACAAAAAGATTTAAATATCTAGGAATAAACTTACCTAAAGAGACAAAAGAACTGTACACAGAAAATTATAAGACACTAATGAAAGAAATCAAAGATGACATAAACAGATGGAGAGATATTCCATGTTCCTGGGTAGGAAAAATCAATATTGTGAAAATGACTATACTACCAAATGCAATCTATGATTCAATGTGATCCCTATCAAATTACCAATGGCATTTTTCACAGAACAAGAACAAAAAATGTCACAGTTCATATGGAAACACAGAAGACCCCGAATAGCCAAAGCAGTCTTGAGAAAGAAGAATGGAGCCGGAGGAATCAACCTTCCTGACTTCAGATTATACTACAAAGCTACAGTCATCACGGCAGTATGGTACTGGCACAAAAATAGAAATATAGACCAATGAAACAAGATAGAAAGCCCACAAATAAACCCATGCAACAAAAATATGGGTACCTTATCTTTGACAAAGGAGGGAAGAAAATACAATGGGGCAAAGACAGCCTCTTCAATAAATGGTGCTGGGAAAACTGGACAGCTACATGTACAAGAATGATATTAGGACACTTCCTAACACCATGCACAAAGATAAACTCAAAATGGATTAAAGACCTAAATGTAAGACCAGAAACTATAAAACTTAGAGGAAAACAGAGGCAGAACACTCAATAACATAAATCAAAGCAAGATCCTCTATGACCCACCCCCTCAGTTCAGTTCAGTCTCTCAGTTGTGTCCAACTCTTTGTGACCCCATAAACCGCAGCACACCAGGCCTCCCTGTCCATCACCAACTCGCAGAGTCCACCCAAACCCATGTCCATTGAATCAATGATGCCATCCAACCATCTCATCCTCTGTCGTCCCCTTCTCCTCCTGCCCTCAATCTTTTCCAGCATCAGGGTCTTTTCAATTGAGTCAGTTCTTCGCATCAGGTGGCCAAAGTATTGGAGTTTCAGCTTCAACATCAGTCCTTCCAATGAACACCCAGGACTGATCTCCTTTAGGATGGGCTGGTTGGATCTCCTTGCAGTTCAAGGGACTCTCAAGAGTCTTCTCCAACACCACGGTTCAAAAGTATCAATTCTTCGGCACTCATCTTTCTTCACAGTCCAACTCTCGCATCCATACATGACCACTGGAAAAACCATAGCCTTGACTAGATGGACCTTTGTTGGCAAAGTAATGTCTCTGCTTTTCAATATGCTGCCTAGGTTGGTCATAACTTTCCTTCCAAGGAGTAAGCGTCTTTTAATTTCATGGCTGCAATCACCATCTGCAGTGATTTTGGAGCCCAGAAAAATAATGTCAGCCACTGTTTTCCCATCTATTTCCCATGAAGTGATGGGACCGGATGCCATGATCTTTGTTTTCTGAATGTTGAGCTTTAAGCCAACTTTTTCACTGTCCTCTTTCACTTTCATCAAGAAGGTCTTTAGTTCTTCTTCACTTTCTGCTATCAGGGTGGTGTCATCTGCATATCTGAGGTTATTGACATTTCTCCCGGCAATCTTGATTCCAGCTTGTGCTTCCTCCAGCCCAGCATTTCTCATGATGCACTCTGCATATAAGTTAAATGTGCAGGGTGACAATATACAGCCTTGATGTACTCCTTTTCCTATTTGGAACCAGTCTGTTGTTCCATGTCCAGTTCTAACTGTTGCTTCCTCACCTGCATCAGGTTTCTCAAGAGGAAGGTCAGGTGCTCTGGTATTCCCATCTCTTTCAGAATTTTCCACAGTTTATTGTGATCCATGCAGTCAAAGGCTTTGGCATAGTCAATAAAGCAGAAATAGATGTTCCCTAGAGTAATGGAAATAAAAACAAAGTAAACAAGTGGGACCTGATTAAACTTAAAAACTTCTGCACAGCAAAGGAAACTATAATCAAGGTGAAGAGACAACCCTCAGAATTGGAGAAAATAATAGCAAATTAAACAACTGATAAAGGATTAATTTCCAAAATATACAAGTAGCTCATATAATCCCATGCCAGAAAAACAACCCAATCAAAAAATGGGAAAAAGACCTAAACAGACATTTCTCCAAAGAAGACATACAGATGGCTAACAAACACATGAAAAAATGCTCAACATCACTCATTATTAGAGAAATGCAAATCAAACCTACAATGAGATATCACTTCACACTGGTCACAATGGCCATCATCAAAAAGTCTACAAACAGTAAATGCTGGAGAGGGTGTGGAGAAAAGGGAACACTCTTGCACTGTTGGTGGGAATGTAAATTGATACAGCCACTATGGAAGATGGTATGGAGATTCCTTAAAAAACTAGGAATAAAACTACCATATAACCCAGAAATCCCACTCCTAGGCATATACCCTGAGGAAACCAAAATTGAAAAAGACACATGTATCCCACTGTTCATTGCAGCACTATTTACAATAGCTGGAACATGGAAGCAATCTAGATGTCCATCAACAGATGAATGGATAAAGAAATTGTGGGACATATACACAATGCAATATTACTCAGCCATAAAAAGGAATGCATTTGAGTCAGTTCTGATGAGGTGGATGAACCTAGAACCTATTATACAGAGTGAAGAGAGTCAGAAATAGAAAGGTAAATATCGTATTCTAACACATAGATATGGAATCTAGAAGAATGGTACTGAAGAATCTATTTACAGGGCAGCAATGGAGAAACAGACATAGAGAACAGACTTATGAACATGGGGAGAGGAGGGAAGGGGGTGAGATATATGGAAAGAATGACATGGAAACTTACATTACCATTTGGAAAATAGATAGCCAACAGGAATTTTCTGTGTGTCTCAGGAAACTCCATCAGCCTAGGGGGTCAGGTTGGGAGGGAGATGGGAGGAATGTTCAGGAGGAAGGGGATATATATGTATATCTATGGCTGATTCATGTTAAGGTTTGACAGAAAACAGAATTCTGTAAAGCAATTATCTTTCAATTCAAAAAAAGAAACATAAAAAAGAATTCACAGAAATACATTTGTCCTAGCATAAAATGAAACCAGAACTATTAATGCACAGATAATTTATAAACAAATGCCTATAGACTTTGAAAACTCCTAATTTTCTGATTATAATTCTTTATTCTGCAATGATTTGACAAACTCCACTACTGAAGTTAGTGAAACACATAATTTAGGCAAGCAAAGGTTATAAATTCAATGCTGAAAACCTTTCCTCCAGACTATATACCTTCTTAATTTCAGTTAAGATTCTTTGATTTATACATAAAAACAAACATTTATACAGTGAACCTACTTTTAAAAATTTCCTAAATAGTGTAGTTTTAAAAATTATCAAATAGTAAATGCCAGCCCACGGTGTTTCAAAAAAAAAAAAATGAGGAAAAGTAGTCAATAAAATATTGATGATCATTTCTCAAATCTACCAAATTAATGAAACAATTTGAGGAAAGGCTGATGGAAATCCTGTTAATGCAGTTCCAAGAAACTATGGCTCATATTTACAAAATACAAAATGATGGAATTATCTTGAAAAACTGGTCATGGATGGATAAAGATAGAATTTTCCAGAAAATGGCATGGTCCCCAAATTTTTTTAAGGTTCCTAGCCTGTCCGAAAGTGACCCTTCTTACTACCTGTGAGACTGGGAACTTATAAGTCAGATACCAAGTCTGTTTTCATAGGAGGTCTTTGTAGTCATTTGGTCAACATATTACGTCAATACTATTTCTTTAAGAGTGAGATTATAATGCCTGATTTGATGAGAATCACTTGCAAATATGATGCTGTAAGTATGGCTGTGACTGCACAAGCAATCTGTCGAGTTATATATCTGGGAATAAAGGAGGACAAATTCTTATTGAGTCTGTGCAAATAAGTATATAACACTGTCATGAAAGGTAAGGGCACTCAAGTATAAACTACTGTTTGTTTCAGAACTATGAGAGGCCAGTGACAAATAGCATTAAATTGTTTCATTTTACTTTTACAGAAGCATACTGTACTAAATTAAGTGTTGCTGCTGCTGCTGCTGCTAAGTCGCTTCAGTTGTGTCCGACTCTGTGCGACCCCATAGACGGCAGCCCACTAGGCTCCCCTGTCCCTGGGATTCTCCAGGCAAGAACACTGGAGTGGGTTGCCATTTCCTTCTCCAATGCATGAAAGTGAAAGGTGAAAGTGAAGTCGCTCAATTGTGTCTGACTCTTAGCAGCCCCATGGACTGCAGCCCACCAGGCTCCTCCATCCATGGAACTTTCTAGGCAAGAGCACTGGAGTGGGGTGCCAAGTGTTAGGAATAGCTTAAGAAGAAAATGCATGAGACTGCCTTACATAATATTAAAAATCAAACATTAAAAAAATTCCAGTAATGTTTTAAACAATTATAATAAGATTGTTTTCCTCAGTCCGAAATGATGAATTTTGTTTCATCAGGTCTCAATTCAGCAATCTGCTTTTGCAAAGTATGCTTGCTTCTGCACTAAGAAGGGTTCTAGAAATCCTGACTAGAAATCCATACCATAATCTCAAAGTTGTTAACCAATGCCGACTGGGCAGCCTGTAGACATAAACTATTCTTTAATTTCTATTTCTTTAATTTCAGAGTACCTGTTAGAATCCTTTCCAAGAGGTTCTATGACTGTCCTTCTTTGTTGAAGACACAAATGTTAGATTCTGGATTATACCAGAGAGTTGAGGCAAATATTTAGAAGCAAAAAATCAGTTGATGAGACAGAGGGGCTATGGTTAATTTATCACTTTGCTAATAGTATCATAGTTTACTACTGCTGCTGCTGCTGCTAAGTCGCTTCAGTCATGTCCGACTCTGTGCAACCCCATAGACAACAGCCCACCGGGCTCTGTCGTCCCTGGGATTCTCCAGGCAAGAGTGCTGGAGTGGGTTGCCATTTCCTTCTCCAATGCATGAAAGTGAAAAGTGAAAGTGAAGTTGTTCAGTCCTGTCCAACTCTTAGCGACCCCATGGACTGCAGCCTACCAGGCTCCTCCGTCCATGGGATTTTCCAGGCAAGAGTACTAGAGTGGGTTGCCATTGCCTTCTCCAGTTTACTACTGGGGTACAGTAAATAATTATTTTGTAAAGATTTAATCAGTAGTTTCTTGAGGCATAAGAATGCATTATGGCAGCACAGGCATTAGCAAATCACTAAGCCTCCCCATGAAATGTAAAATCTCTATAATATTTACACTGATACAAATCCTTATGATTATACAGTGGAAGTGAGAAATATATTTAAAGGACTAGATCTGATAGACAGAGTGCCTGATGAACTATGGACAAAGGTTCATGACATTCTACAGGAGACAGGGATCAAGACCATCCCCAAGAAAAAGAAATGCAAAAAAGAAAAATGGCTGTCTGAGGAGGCCTTAGAAATTGCTATGAAAAGAAGAGAAGCAAAAAGCAAAGTATAAAAGGAAAGATATACCAACTTGAATGTAGAGTTCCAAAGATTAGCAAGGAGAGATAAGAAAGCCTTCCTCAGTGATCAGTGCAAAGAAATAGAGGAAAACAATAGAATGGGAAAGACTAGAGATCTCTTCAAGAAAATTAGAGATACCAAGGGAACATTTCATGGAAAGATGGGCTCGATAAAGGACAGAAATGGTATGGACCTAACAGAAACAGAAGATATTAAGGAGAAGTGGCAAGACTACACAGAAGAACTGTACAAAAAAGATCTTCATGACCCAGATAACCACGATGGTGTGATCACTCACCTAGAGCCAGACATCCTGGAATGCGAAGTCAGGTTGGCCTTAGGAAGCTTCATGACGAACAAAGCTAGTGGAGGTGATGGAATTCCAGTTGAGCTATTTCAAATCATAAAAGATGATGCAGTGAAAGTGCTGCACTCAATATGCCAGCAAATTTGGAAAACTCAGCAGTGGCCACAGGACTGGAAAAGGGCAATTTTCATTCCAATCCCAAAGAAAGGCAATGCCAAAGAATGCTCCAACTACCGCACAGTTGCACTCATCTCACACTGTAGTAAAGTAATGCTCAAAATTCTCCAAGCCATGCTTCAACAATACGTGAACTGTGAACTTCCAGATATTCAAGCTGGTTTTAGAAAAGGCAGAGGAACCAGAGATCAAATTGCCAACATACACTGGATCATTAAAAAAGCAAGAGAGTTTCAGAAAAATATCTATTTCTGCTTTATTGACTCTGTGAAAGACTCGGACTGTGTGGATCACAATAAACTTCGGAAAATTCTGAAAGAGAGAGGAATACCAGACCACCTTACCTGTCTCCTGTGAAATCTGTATGTAGGTCAAGAAGCAACAATTAGAACTGGACATGGAACAACAGACTGGATAGGAAAAGGAGTACGTCAAGGTTGTATATTGTCACCCTGCTTATTTAACTCATATGCAGAATTCATCATGCGAAATGCCAGGCTGGGTGAAGCACAAGCTGGAATCAAAATGCCAGAAGAAATATCAATAACCTCAGATATGCAGATGGACCCACCCTTATGGCAGAAAGCGAAGGAGAACTAAAGAGCCTCTTGATGAAAGTGAAAGAGGAGAGTGAAAAAGTTGGCTTAAAGCTCAACATTCAGAAAACGAAGATCATGGCATCTGGTCCCATCACTTCATGGGAAATAGATGGGGAAACAGTGGCAGACTTTATTTTTTTGGGCTCCAAAATCACTGCAGATAGTGATTCCGGCCATAAAATTAAAAGTTGCTTACCCTTGGAAGGAAAGTTATGACCAACCTAGGCAGCATATTCAAAAACAGAGACATTACTTTGCCAACAAAGGTCCATCTAGTCAAGACTATGGTTTTTCCAGTGGTCATGTATGGAGGTGAGAGTTGGACTATAAAGAAAGCTGAGTGCTGAAGAATTGATGCTTTTGAGCTGTGTTGGAGATGACTCTTGAGAGTCCCTTAGACAGCAAGGAGATCCAAACAGTCCATCCTAAAGGAGATCAATCCTGAGTGTTCATTGGAAGGACTGATGTTGAAGCTGAAATGCCAATACTTTGGCCACCTGATGCGAAGAGCTGACTCATTTGAAAAGACCCTGATGCTGGGAAAGATTGAAGGTGGGAGGAGAAGGGAGCGACAGAGGATGAGATGGTTAGATGCCATCACTTACTCAATGGGCATGAGTTTGAGTAAACTCTGGGAGTTGGTGATGGACAGAGAGACCTGGCATGCTGCGGTCCGTGGGGTCGCAAAGAGTTGGACACGACTGAGCAACTGAACTGAACTGAATATTTTAACTATAAAAATTTAAACTCAGGAAAACCAAGCCTCTCTTTTGATTTGACAGTTTTGTTCACACAATTCTTACAATAATGTTAATTAATATGGAGATACCAAACCTATTTAGAGCATCTTTTCTAAGATAAATAATAAATCTTTGTGATTTTCCAAGGGTCTCCTGGAAATTCTATACGATCTCTTTAAATGTGAATGTTAGACTTGAACTTTTATTTTTCTCAAATTAGATCCTATCTTGGGCAAGTAAAATGAAAGTTGTCAGAGATCTGATCAATTGTTTAAGATAGGATGATGGATGCCTGAGAAACAATATATGGTTACCTATTTAATCAAAGTGACAGTAAAATATTGTTAAATAATTATTTAAGAAAGTAACACAGTTGTAAGGAACTTTATCTTTTTGACAACTGAAGAATCCGTGCTGTTTTTATTGTTAATTAAATAATCAAAATAATAAAGCCAAACAACTATTTTTGTGAGATGGGGATTACCTACAGAAAGTAAATAATAACCTTTATAACTTCCTGTTAAGATTCTTAAAAGATACCTTAATGATTTTAACAAAGGAAAAAGTCACAATATACTCTTGCATTTATATTTTGGGCAGTAAAAGTTTCAATATTCTTTTTTCAATATTATTTTTTTTTGTATAAATAACCTCATCTAAAATGAGCGAACTTTGGTAAAATTTTAATATATTTCATTGTCTCTTTTCATGCTCAATTATTACATACTAAGCTAAGTAAAAACTACCTTTCTTCAAACCTTCTACAATTTTCCATATCAAATTTAGTCACTCACTAAACTGTTTGACATCCTGGAACAACTGGAACCTTTAGAACAAAATGACCCTCTTTTTCTGTTGATAAACAGAACCACATTTTATTACCATACATACTAAGTGTATTTACCTTGGTACTGTTCCTCCTAATATATTCTCAACCAACTACAATAATTATAACTTTTAATAAAGAAAATGAACCATTTCAGAAAAATACTAAGAGGTCTATTATTTGAGAACTCCCTATCAAATACTTTAACAGGCTAAGAAAATTTATTCTCTGCAGCCACATACAGCACTTTTATACCTTCACAAATTAGCTTAAGTGAACATGTTTATTAACATCACCCAAAGACATAGCCACTGTAAGGCATATAAGAATAATCAGTAAAAGCATATAAACTTAAAATTTTATGTTTACTAATCAATGTTAGATTGATGCTGAAGCTGAAGCTGCAATACTTTGACCACCTGATGCAAAGAACTTACTCTTTGAAGGCAGGAGGAGGAGGGAACGACAGAGGATTAGATGGTTGGATGGCATCACCGACTCAATGGACATGAGTTTGAGCAAGTTCCAGGAGTTGATGATGGTCAGGGAAGCTGGCATGCTGCAGTCCATGGGGTCTCAAAGAGTCAAGCACAACTGAGTTACTGAACTGAATCAATGTTTGAGAATTCACTTTTACTTGGAAATTATCTAGGCATCTATTCACTATCTAATAACTCAATTTAATATTACTACAAATTTGTAAATTATATTTAAACTGAAACACTACAAGACATATTCACTGTTGATACAAAAAAGTGTCAGAATAATGATTCAATTTAGCCCAAAACAAACTAATCTCTTTCATAATTGTAAATGTTTCCTAGGAGTCATATTAACTGATTTCATCAGTAAACTAATATAAAAAGCCTAGAAGTTCAGATCAACTTTTGACTTCAAGAGAAAGTACCCCCAAAACTAAAAAACAAAAACAAAATGCTTGGATTATAAACCATACTGACAGATTCAAGGAAAAGAGAGCGTTACTACTTATTATTTTAGCCAAAACTACTAGTTTAATTTGTCCAAAGATTCATCTTACTTATGCAAACTTAGATTAAAAGTGTTTTTAAGTCAGCAATTTCTATATTTTTTTTACATATTTTACATTTAGAATTATTAGGTCAGGTTGTTTTTTTTTTTTTTTTTTCCCCCTATGCTTTTAAAGCAGAATATTAGATTTCTGTAAGGGATCTTTTGGAGAAGGCAATGGCACCCCACTCCAGTACTCTTGCCTGGAAAATCCCATGGACAGAGGAGCCTGGAAGGCTGCAGTCCATGGGGTCGCTGAGGGTCGGACATGACTGAGTGACTTCACTTTCACTTTTCACTTTCATGCATTGGAGAAGGAAATGGCAACCCACTCCAATGTTCTTGCCTGGAGAATCCCAGGGACAGGGGAGCCTGGTGGGCTGCCGTCTCTGGGGTCCCACAGAGTCAGACACGACTGAAGCGACTTAGCAGCAGCAGCAGCAGCAGCAAGGGATCTTTTATCTCTGTATACAAATCAGAATAGCATTCCTTTATGTTTAAGGGATATAATCAGAGAACATAATTCTCCATCAAAGTGGGAAAACATTTCACACTGACATCAGGCAAGATGAAGTCCTTTTATTAAGTACAGGTACACAGACACAAACAGAACCTATACCTTCTGTTCCACAATTTCAGCCACAGGACAATATTAAACACTAAACCCTCCAGTTAAAATCTCAGAGAGACTTTCTTCATTCTAATTGGTATAAAACTCCTAACTGACTTAAGCTCATAAATAGCAAACAAACAAACAAACAAAAAAAACCCGAAAAGATCAACAAACTATATTCTCCACTATCTCTATCATTCATCCAACATATATCATGAAATGGTAAGATTGTGAGACCAAATTTCCAATCACTGATGCTGCCAAGAGAAAGTAATATCACTTGAGTCCAAGACAGAAACAAATATAAAAACACAAAATCAACAGAAAGGTGGAAGAAAACAAACTGAGTAAAAACTAAGAGTCAGCAAAATGGAAGTTCTGTTGTCATTTGGAATTCAATCCAGTAACCAGGAGAAGACAGGCCTGGAACTAACCAGCCCACAAGGTTTAATTTCCTTGTCTCCATCAGGTGCATCAGCTGGGGCATCTCAGTGAAACCTCCAACATGGTTCAGGTAGAATTTTCACTAAGATAAAATCATGTGAAAAGTTAGGTAAATAGTTTACCAAAGAAAAGATAGAATTAGATGCTGCGTTAGAAAGCTTCTTACTGTCTAAGAGGACTATAAACTATTAGGGATTATCTGTTACAACAGACAGAAATGACTTTTATCTCTACCAGTTAACCTCTGCCCTACAAAACTATAAAATAGCCCAGACAACAGAAAGGCAAGCCCAGGGTTATCTTTTTCCCATTTCCAAATTTCAGAGAATTTTCCTGACAGATTTCACCTATGTTTACCTCCAGTGGTTGAAAAGAGAGTTAATATAATTTCAGGAGAGAAGCTGATAAAGCATGTTTCATGAGAACTTAGGGTAGCTGTCTCCATCTAAAGCAAAGTTACCCAGGCTTCACCTAGATTTGAATGAACAATTTAAAGCATGTGAGGAATACCCTCACACAATAATTTTTTCTTAGAGTTAACAATCAGTTGATCTACTTAAAACACTTAAAGTGAAGTGAAGTCGCTCAGTCATGTCTGACTCTTTGAGACCCCATGGACTCTAGCCTATCAGGCTCCTCCATCCATGGGATTTTCCAGGCATGAATACTGGAGTGGGTTGCCATTTCCTTCTCCAGGGGATCTTCCCAACCCAGGGATCGAACCCAGGCATCGCAGGCAGATGCTTTACCATCTAAGGTATTTTACAAATTAACATACTCTGTTTTTAGTTAAAGAAAGTTAAGGGGGAAAAAAATCTATTAAAGTCCTAGAACATCAAGTCTACCATTCCTTGGACCTATAATGAAAATAATATAATCAGATATGTTTCTTCAGAAATGTTATGCATTGAAACATTAAACTCCCCACAACCTCCAACACTACTTGCTAAGGCCAACTAGAAAACGACAATACACTCAAGACCTATACCAGTTCCTGGAAGCTTCTGTCCCTCTTTCTCTGGCCACCACCAGATCTGAAAGATAATTGGATTAGAAAAAAAAATGTCAATATTATACTTAGTATATAGCTCTCATATAGAAACTCTGAGACAAGTAACTCTTAGAGATAGTGACAAAGAATCAAAGATCATTTACACACATTAAACTAGAGCAAATAGATGGTATTCATGAACTTCCCACTACTTTACTTGTGGGTAAGGTGAAATGAAATATGATAAATATACAAAATTTTTAAAAAACTATAAATACAGGAGCATAATTTGAAAAAGAGGGGAAAAGAGAAATAAAAATTATGACAACCAACCAACCTAACAAAATCCCCACAATAAATGATTTGCACTACAGAATAATTTTTTCCAGTTTTACTGAGGCATAATTAACAAAAAATAGTATAAAGTATATATAACAAGATTTGACAAACACAGACTTTGTGAATTATTTACTGCAATCAAACAAATTAGCACACATATTACCTTACAGTTCCCTTTTTTGTGTGTGTGATTACAACACTTAGGATCCACTCTGAGCAAATTTCATGTATACAATACACTATTAACTACAGTCACCATGCTGTACATTAGATCCTCAGAACTTATTCATATTCCAGTTTCAGGTCTCTACCATTTGATCAACATTTCCCAAGTTCCCCCAACCCTCAGCCCCTGGAAATAACCACCCACCACCACCATTCTACTCTCTGTTTCTTATAGAAAAAGAGATGAGATTTGTGGTTATCAGTGGTGGGGGGTTGGAGGAGGGGGAGTTGGGGGAAGGTGGTCAAAAAGTACAAATTTGTAGTTGTAAGATAAAGAAGTACTGGGGATGTAACGTTCAACCTGATGAACATAGTTAATACTGCTGTATGATAGGCAAGTTGTTCAGAGAGTAGATCCTGAGAGTTTTCATCAAAAGGAAAAATTTTGTTTTTCTTTTTATAGTATCTGGATGAGATGATGGGTATTAACTAAACCTGTTGTGATAATCATTTAACAATATATATATATCAAACCATAATGCTGCATACCTTAAACTTATACAGTGATGTACAATTATTTCTCAGTACGGCTAAAAAGAAAATAAAAATATTTTAAAAATCAAGATCACAGTAGAGAGTTTAACAAATGCTTAGTGAAGAGTGAAGATAGATGAGGGATCAGAAGGATAAGACCTAAGGATAACAGGAAGAACAGACGGAGAGAAATTTATCTCAGAAGCAATAAAATACAATTAGAGTTACGTTTATTTACATCTTAGGCAAAGAATAAGTCCCACTTTCTCCTAAATATTTGAGTAACCTATTTAAAATTTTAAAAAATATTTTTCATATGATATCTCAAGTTCTTAACTTAAATACTATATCTGAAGTCACCCATATTACAATCATGATTCCTTTAATTTTTATTTTATCTATCAACTCTGATTTCCACTGCTACCAATTATCTTCCATGTGACTAATTTAAAATAATTACAGCTCAGCAGATTTTATTTTGTTACTGAATATGTGTATAATTTTGTTGCAGTTTACTTTTCAAAAATCTTATTTCATTATTTTATCAAGAATTTAACCTTTTAAGCATGTCTCAATGTTTCATTTGCTTTAGCTGCCAATAAGATATACTTATGTCATGTGTATCTTTTGTAGATCAAAAACAAACAAACAAAATTTTGCATGTACCAAGACCCAGAGGAGAGGAGCAGTGCCCCCACAGGAGACTGAACCCAAACTAGCTGCTAGTGTTGGAGGGCAGCCTATGGAGGCATGGGTCGAAAAGGGCTCACCACTGAGATGGAGACACTAGAAGGTCCCCCTTGGCTTAAATCCTCTTGGAGTTTGCCATTAACCCTACCACAGAGGCCATAGACCCCAGGGCTGAGTTGCCTCAGGCCAAACTACCACCAAAGAAGGAGTGCAAAACCACCCATCAGCAGAAAATTAAAGCTTTACTGAGCAAGGCCCTGCCGGCCAGAGCAAGACCCAGTTTTTCCCACCAGTGCCTCCCATCAAGAAGCTTACACAAGCCTCTTAGCCTCACCCATCAGAGGGCAGACAGAAGAAGCAAGAAGCAGCAGTCTCACAGAAGCTAAAACAAAAAACATATTACAGAAAGTTCAGATCAGATCAGATCAGTCGCTCAGTCATGTCCGACTCTTTGCGACCCCATGAATCGCAGCATGCCAGGCCTCCCTGTCCATCACCAGCTCCCGGAGTTCACTCAGACTCACGTCCATCGAGTCAGTGATGCCATCCAGCCATCTCATCCTCTGTCGTCCCCTTCTCCTCCTGCCCCCAATCCCTCCCAGCATCAGAGTCTTTTCCAATGAGTCAACTCTTCGCATGAGGTGGCCAAAGTACTGGAGTTTCAGCTTTAGCATCATTCCTTCCAAAGAAATCCCAGGGCTGATCTCCTTCAGAATGGACTGGTTGGATCTCCTTGCAGTCCAAGGGACTCTCAAGAGTCTTCTCCAACACCACAGTTCAAAAGCATCCATTCTTTGGTGCTCAGCCTTCTTCACAGTCCAACTCTCACATCCATACAAGACCACAGGAAAAACCATAGCCTTGACTAGACGAACCTTTGTTGGCAAAGTAATGTCTCTGCTTTTCAATATGCTATCTAGGTTGGTCATAACTTTCCTTCCAAGGAGTAAGCGTCTTTTAATTTCATGGCTGCAGTCACCATCTGCAGTGATTTTGGAGCCCCCAAAAATAAAGTCTGACACTGTTTCCATTGTTTCCCCATCTATTTCCCATGAAGTGGTGGGACCCGATGCCATGATCTTCGTTTTCTGAATGTTGAGCTTTAAGCCAACTTTTTCACTCTCCACTTTCACTTTCATCAAGAGGCTTTTTAGTTCCTCTTCACTTTCTGCCATAAGGGTGGTGTCATCTGCATATCTGAGGTTCTTGATATTTCTCCCGGCAATCTTGATTCCAGCTTGTGTTTCTTCCAGTCCAGCATTTCTCATGATGTACTCTGCATATAAGTTAAATAAACAGGGTGACAATATACAGCCTTGACGAACTCCTTTTCCTATTTGGAACCAGTCTGTTGTTCCATGTCCAGTTCTAACTGTTGCTTCCTGACCTGCATACAAATTTCTCAAGAGGCAGATCAGGTGTTCTGGTATTCCCATCTCTTTCAGAATTTTCCAGAGTTTATTGTGATCCACACAGCCAATAGAGAAAGTTAATCATGATGAAAAAGCAGAAATTTATGTCCCACATGGAGGGACAAGATAAAATCCCAGAAAAACAACTAAATGAAGCAGAGGCAACCTTCCAGAAAAATAATTCAGAATAATGAGAGTGAAGATGATCCAGGATTTGGGAAAGAGTGGAGGCAAAGATTGAGACAATGCATGAAATGTTTACCAAAGACCTACGAGAACTAAAGAACAAACAAACAGGCAGAAGGAAAAGAAAGAGAGAAAGGATCTGAGAAAATATTTGAAGAGATAATAGCTGAAAACTTCCTGAACATCAGAAAGGAAATAGTCAGGTAAGTCCAGAAAGCACAGAGAGTCCCAGGAAGGTTAAACCCAAGGAGGAACACATCAAGACACATAGTAATCAAACTGACAAAAATTAAAGACAGAGATAAAATATTAAGAGCAACAAGGGAAAAACAACAAATAACATACCAGGCAACTCCCATTAGGCTATCATCTGATTTCTCAACAGAAACTCTACAAGCTAGAAGGGAATGGCATGATATATTTAAAGTGATGAAATGGAAGAACCCACAACCAAGAATATTCTACCCAGCAAGACTCTCTTTCAGGTCTGATGCAGAAATCAAAAGCTTTCCAGAAAAGCAAAAGTTAAGGGAATTTGGCACCACCAAACCAGCTTTACAACAAATGCTAAAGGAACTTCTCTAGACAGGAAACATAAGAGAAGAAAAAGATCTACAGAAAATAAACCCAAAATAAGAAAATGTTAATAGGATCATACATATCAATAATGACCTTAAATGTAAATGGATTATATGCATCAACTGAAAGACATATGATATAGACAGGGGAGGTGGATGAAAACATGTGCATGTAATGCACTTTCAATTACAACATCATTCTGCTTGACCACTGCCCCCCAATTGTATGTAATTATTTTATATTGTTAAGTTAATCATGTTCCTACTATGGTTTGGAATTTTAATTATATTTTTTATCTGGCTATTGTGATACTGTAACTATTACTCATTTAATATGATTGTATCATGATTGGTCAACAGAATAATAATAGAACTCTATATCAGCAAAACTGGTATCTAATAGAAAAACCTGTAATCACTTTTTAAAATCCAGATGCATATCAGAATTATATTGAAATGTCTGAAAAATACAAATGCTCAGGTATTGCTTTTTTCCTCTAGAGCTCGAGATATGTTTCTAATGAGCACTCATGTTTAAAAACAACTGGATTACATGATCATCTTTTACTTTCATCTAGTTTGTTTCAATTTTTCTATTTCATATTGAATGCTCCCAATTCATTTACTTTATGTTCTCCAATTTCTCGATCTCTTCTCTTTTTTTTCTTGATGTTCTTTCTCAAGCCTTTATCAAGTGTAGTTGAAAAGGTTTTGTATAGCTACATATAAATACATATAATATATACCTTTTAGAAAACTTAAAAAAAAAGCAAAGCTAGATAATTAATACATTCATCACCTCAGCCATTCAACAATGTCTATCAAATCATTACACTATAATACTTACATACAGAGTGAAAAATCTGGCTTAAAACTCAACATTCAAAAAGCTAAGATCATGACATGCAGTCCCATCACTTCATGGCAAATAGATGGGGAAACAATGGAAACAGTGACAGACTTTATTTTCTTGGGCTCCAAAATCACTGCAGATGGTGACTGCAGCCATGAAATTAAAAGACACTTGCTCCTTGGAAGAAAAGCTATGACCAAACTAGACAGCATATTAAAAAGCAGAGATATTACTTTGCAGACAAAGGCCCATCTAGTCAAAGAAATGGTTTTTCCCGTAGTCATGTGTGGATGTGTGTTGGACTATAAAGAAAACTGAGTGCTGAAGAATTGATGCTTTTGAACTGTGGTGTTGGAGAAGACTCTTGAGAGTCCTTTGGACTGCAAAGAGAACCAACCAGTCCATCCTAAAGGAAATCAGTCTTGAATATTCATTGGAAGGACTGATGCTGAAGCTGCAACTCCAATACTTTGGCCACCTGATGGGAAGAACTGATTCATTGGAAAACACCCTGATGCTGGCAAAGATTGAAGGCAGGAGAAGGGGACAACAAAGGATGAGGTGGTTGGATGTCACCAACTCACTGGGCATGAGTTTTGGAGTTGGTGAAGGTTAGGGAGGCCTGGTGTGCTGCAGTCCATGGGGTTGCAAAGAGTTGGACATGACTGAGCAACTGAACTGATACACTTTAAATATATACAATTATATCGGTAAATTTTTCCTCAATAAAGAAAAAAGGGGGGGGAAAGTTAAATTTAGTATACTATACCACAAAAGTTAGAGCTATTTCAAATCCTAAAAGATGATGTTGTTAAAGTGCTGCACTCAATATGCCAGCAAATATTGAAAACTCAGCAGTGGCCACAGGACTGGAAAAGGTCAGTTTTCATTCCATTCCCAAAGAAAGGAAATGCAAAAGAATGTTCAAACTACCACACAACTGTACTCATCTCACATGCTAGCAATGTAATACTCAAAATTCTCCAAGCCAGGCTTCAACGGTTTGTGAATTATGAACTTCCAGATATTCAAGCTGGATTTAGAAACAGCAGAGGAACCAGAGATCAAATTGTCAACATCCATTGGATCATTGAAAAAGCAAGAGAATTCCATAAAAATACCTACTTCTGCTTTATTGACTACACCAAAGCCTTGACTGTGTGGATCACAACAAAATGTGGAAAATTCTTCAAGAGATGGGAATACCAGACCACCTTACCTGCCTCCTGAGAAATCTGTATGTAGGTCAAGAAGCAACAGTTAGAACAGGACATGGAACTACAAACTGGTTCCAAATTGGGAAAGGAATACGTTAAAGCTATATATTGTCACTCTGCTTATTTAACTTATGTGCAGGGTACATCAATGGAAATGCCAGGCTGGATGAAGCACAAGCTTGGAATCAAGATTGCTGGGAGAAATATCAATAACCTCAGATATGCAGATGATATCACCCTTATGGCAGAAAGTGAAGAAGAACTAAAGAGCCTCTTGATGAAAGTGAAAAAGGAGAGTGAAAAAGTTGACTTAAAACTCAATATTCAGAAAACTAAGATCATGGCATCCGGTCCCATCACTTCATGGCAAATAGAGGGGAAACAATAGAAATAGTGACAGACTTTATTTTTGGGGGCTCAAAAATCACTGCAGATGGTGACTGCAGTCATGAAATTAAAAGACACTTGCTCCTTGGAAGAAAAGCTATGACAAACCTAGACAGCATATTTAAAGCAGAGACATTACTTTGCCAACAAACGTCCATCTTGTCAAAGCTATGCTTTTTCCAGGAGTCATGTATGGATGTGAGAGTTGGACCATAAAGAAAGCTGAGCATGAAAGAATTGATGCTTCTGAACTGTGGTGTTGGAGAAGACTCGAGAGTCCCATGGACTGCAAGGAAGTAAAACCAGTCCATCCTAAAGGAAATCAGTCTTGAATATTCATTGGAAGGACTGATGCTGAAGCTGAAGATCTGATACTTTGGCCACCTGATGGGATGAACTGACTCGTTGGAAAACATTTGATGCTGGGAAAGATTGAAGGTGGGAGGAAAAGGGGACAACAAAGGATAAAGTGGTTGGATGACATCACCAACTCAATGGACGTGAGTTTGAGCAAGCTTAGGGAGTTGGTGATGGACAGGGAATCCTGGCATACTGCAGTCCATGGGGTCACAAGAGTCACACACGACTGAGTGACTGAACTGAAACCAAGAAACAAAAAAAGATTCCACACACAAAGAAAGTAAATAAAAATAATTTTAAAAGCATCTATGACACTACAGCCTACCAAACACTGTATTCTTACCATGCAGTGCTTTTTCCAAATATGGCACCTTGGGTTTTATTTTAATTCTGAGTTGCCTAAATGCACTAATATCAACAAAGTCATGAATAGTTCCTATGTAACATTAGGCACATTTCAAATGGTTTTTCTTTAATGGCAGTATCAAATATATAGCACTACTAATCTTACTTTTTATCTGTATTTCTTAAATAGCACCTATAACCACATCCACATCCTGTTGGTAAATAAATCCCAAATGGTTTAGTGGATGTTTGATATTATATTACATAAAATTTATACTCCAGTTTCTCTTAGTTCAGATCAAAGTGGTCAAAAGCAGCTCAAGTAGTTTTATAAAAAATGACTCCATACAGGAATATCAACTGAGTTTAATTTGAGTTACTTCATTGGAAACTTAAACGGCACTTGACAAGGAAGCAGGGACACTATTATGAAGGCTCTGACCACAACAGTGCTCCTTGGTGACAACTGGGGCTTTCTGTATTTCACTAATTTTATAAAATGCTCATTTTTCCACAATGCAAAATTTCAGAACTAGCAAATTATCTTCCAATAAATACCATCTTATCACTGCCATATTTACTTTCCTTTTAAATATCAGTGAAATTGATGGCACTGTAGATTCAATAAAGTATGATATATTTGGAATCCTCCATGTGTTGCCTTCTTATCATATTCCATTAGAGTTTTATCTTCAAGGAGCTAGGGAACTTTCGTGGATTAATTTGGAAGTTCGCTAAAAGTAAAGAATGATAATTTTGGAGTGTAATAGTATCACTTTAGTTATTATGGCAACTAAAACAAAGTCCTGTATTTTGTTGTTTGCTTGCTTTTAAGTAAATTAGACAAAAATGAAAGTGTTAGCTGTTTCCCATTCAGAAATGAGATGTATTTGGTGAAGTTTTGTCTAAGCTCATGGTAATTTGGTTTCATGAGTGCTGGGTTTCTGTTTGTTTCTTTCTTCTTGGGCCATCCAGATGATCAAGTAGATGTATAAATACAAATCAAAACAACAGTGTGATATCACCTCACAGAATGGCCATCATGCAATGGCCATCATCAAAAAGTCTACTAACAATAAATGCTGGAGAGGGTATGAAAAAAAGGGAACATTCTTACACTGCTGGTGGGAATGTAAACTAGTATAACCACTATGGAGAACTGTATGGAAGTTGCTTCAACTAAATATAGAGCTACCATACAACTCTTCAATACCACCCCTGGGCATGTATCTGGAGAAACCCAGGGTTCAAAAGGATACATGCACCCCAGTGTTCACTGCACTGCTGTTTACAATAGCCAAGACATGGAAGAAATGGAAATGTCCAGCAACAGATGAACGGATAAAGAAGGTATAGTACATATATACAATGGAATATTATCCAAGCATTAAAAAGAGTGAAATAATGCCACTTGGATTATTAGCAACATGGATGGACCCAGAGATTATCATACTGAGTGAAGTAAATCAGACAAAGACAAATATCATATGATATCGCTTATAGGTAGAATCTAAAAAAATGATACAAATGAACTTATTTACAAAACAGAAACTGACAGACTTAGAAAACAAATTTAGGTTACCAGAGGGGAAGGAGGGATAGATTAGGAGTTTGGGATTGACATGTACACATTGCTATATTTAAAACAGATAACCAATAAGGACAGGGAACTCTGTTCAACATTCTGTAATAATCTAAATAGGAAAAGAATTTGAAAAAGAACAGGTATATGTGTGTGTGTGTGTGTGTGTGTGTGTGTGTGTATATATAAAACTTAACCACTCTGTTATACACCTGAAACTAACACAACATTGTTAATCAACTATACTCCAATATAAAATAAAATGTAAAAAATATATGTTTTTTAAAAAGTTCTAAAACTTACATTTGGGAGAGCTATAAATAAAAGCTAGACTTGATATCTGAAAGCCCGAGAGTTAAGGCAGCCAAAGGACAGGCTTTTGTAGTGTCTCACTCTTAATTTAAAAGATCAGCCCTAAATTAGTAGGCATTTGATGAGTGTCAATATTGGGGAAGAAAGAAAATTGGAAGACACAAAGACAAGATATACAGTAAAAGAAAATTTAATATATAATATCCACAGAGCATATGAGAAGATATTTCATCCAAAAAATAAAACTAGAATTCTATTAAAAATAGGGAAAAAATTAGAGAACTTGAAAATAACAAAGAGTTACTGATAATAACAGTAAGATATTGAGAATTAAAATTAAACTGAGGGGCTGGAAGATAAAGTTGCAAAAAAATAGCACAAAAATACAGAACAATAAGACAGAGATGGAAAATTAGATACTAAAAAAATAGGTAAGCCATTGACTAATTCTAACATCTGACTAATTGCAGTACCATAAAGAGATAATAAAGAAAACAGATGAAAGTAAATTATCAATGAATGAAATTTCAAAAACTGAATGATAAATCTCCAGATTTAAATGGCTTACCAAGAACCTAGAACATAAATGAAAGGGACCTACATCATGTTGAATCATTGGGAGTGATCAGCATTCCAGGAGAAAGAGAAAATCCTAAAAGCTTACAGAAAGAGGCCACTTGTAAATTACTTGTAAATAAGTAAATATATTTGACAATATGAAACAAGAACAACAATCATGAATTCACTAAAATTATCAGGGCATAAAATCTATGATCAATGAAATAAGGACTACAATAAGTATATTTATGAAGTAGAACAACAAATAGAATTACCTTTCTGCTTTCTTGAAAACAGAAAGAAAGAATAGATAGCATATGTAAAATAAAAGTTAAAAAATACAGAATACAGAATAGTCCCAACACATACTAGGAGAAGCAGAGGAAATTTATTAGAGAGAGAAATAAAAGAGAGGAAAGGAGGTGCGGAGAAGGAGGAGGAAAGTGGCAAGAAGGAAGGTAGGAAGGGAGAGAGATTTGAGGAAATAATAGAGATGAAATTGCCAAATTAAAAGTGAAATCACTCACTGATTACAAATACTACACCTAGATTGTAAAGACACATAAAAGGCCAAAGAAAAAGAGAGAAATTCTAGTAAGAGAGTGCAGATGAACTTCAAAGAACCAAGAACCATATTGATGTCTTAGTTATCTTCAGATGCAAGAAGACAGGGGAATGATGTGTTTGTTTTTTTTTTTTTAATTTATTTATTTTAATTGGAGGCTAATTACTTTACAATACTGTAGTGGTTTTTGACATACATTGACTTGAATCAGCCATGGGTATACATATGTTCCCAATCCTGAACACCCCTCCCACCTCCCTTCCCATCCCATCCCTCTGGGTCATTCCAGCGCACCAGCCCTGGGCACCCTGTCTCATGCATTGAAGCTGGACTGGTGATCTGTTTCACATATGATAATATACATGTTTCAATGCTCTTCTCTCAAATCATCCCACCCTCACCATCTCCCACAGAGTCCAAAAGACAGTGCTATATATCTGTGTCTCTTTTGCTGTCTTGTATATAGGGTTATCATGACCATATTTCTAAATTCCATATATATGCATCAGCATTCTGTACTGGTGTTTTTCTTTGACTTACTTCACTCTGTATAAGAGGCTCCAGTTTCATCCACCTCATTAGAACTGATTCAAATGTATTCTTTTTAATGGCTGAGTAATACTCCATCGTGTATATGTACCACAGCTTTCTTATCCATTCGTCTGCTGATGGGCATCTAGGTTGCTTCCATGTCCTGACTATTGTAAACAGTGCTGCGATGAACATTGGGGTACATGTGTCTCTTTCAATTCTGGTTTCCTCGGTATGTATGCCCAGCAGTGAGATTGCTGGGTCATACGGCAGTTCTATTTCCAGTTTTTTAAGGAATCTCCACACTCTTCTCCACAGTGGCTGTACTGGTTTGCATTCCCACTAACAGTGTAAGAGGGTTCCCTTTTCTCCACACCCTCTCCAGCATTTATTGTTTGTAGACTTTTGGATAGCAGCCATTCTGACTGGAGTGAGATGGTACCTTATTGTGGTTTTGATTTGCATTTCTCTGATAATGAGTGATGTTGAGCATCTTTTCATGTATTTGTTAGCCATCTGTATGTCTTCTTTGGAGAAATGTCTGTTTAATTATTTGGCCCATTTTTTAATTGGGTCATTTATTTTTCTAGAATTGAGCTGCAGGAGTTGCTTGTATATTTTTTAGGTTAATTCTTTGTCAATTGCTTCATTTGCTATCATTTTCTCTCATTCTGAAGGCTGTCTTTTCACCTTGCTTATAGTTTCCTTCATTGTCCAAAAGCTTTCAAGTTTAATTAGGTCCTATTTGTTTTTAAGGTACTGAAGGAAAAGATACTTTCATCAAGATATATATAACCAGCCAAGCTGATATTCATATACAAGAGTATGATAAATACATCATTAGGCATTTTTTAAAAGGTATAGAAGGTTTGTCACAAAAAGACCCACATAAATGGGGAGGGGTGGTGGGAGGAGCCTGAGAGATGCTGAAAGTCATATAAGACTTATCACAGTCCCTGATAAGAATAGGTTCTCTATCAATGTTTGCTTAACTCCCTGGGCCTGGAGAAGGGAATGACAACCCACTCCAGTAATCTTGCCTGGGTAATTCCATGGACAGAGGAGCCTGGCGGGCTACAGTCCATGGGGTTGCAAATAGTCAGACACAACTGAGCAGCTAACACTGGAGCTTGAACTGGACTGAAGGTGGTTAATGAGGAAAGAGTCCTGAGGAATTTGAAAGCTCTGGAATTGAAAGCAAAGGGACAAAATAAAAAATATAGTCCAAAGGAGATATCTTTGCAAGTTCTTCAAGGTTTTCTCATCCCCTAATCCAATATGACTTTCTTTATTGATATACACAGTGATTTAGACTCCAGCCAGGGAAAATGTCTGTGAGATTTACAGAGAGGAATTTAAGGATATCAAATGCCCAAGACACCAAAATCTCTCTTGTATTAATATCAAGCACACAAAAACTGCTGCTATATCAAAGTCATATGTTTCTATTAGTTCATAGGTGAAAAGCCATTCATGGAAAGGAAATTTACTTTTAAAAAGGATTGATAAAGATCTGCATACATTATCAAAGAAATAATCACTTGTGCAATAGTTACTACTCAAATGAATACAAAGACAAATCCACAAGCAGAAGAGAAAGGGTTTAATTATGTCATCTGCCTACAGCTTATATTCATTCCTTCATATTACAACAATGTGTTTTCAGTTTCTGAGATCTGGAATCAATTAAGATATATCTGGACTCTTTTTAATAATGGATTCTACTGAAAACAGCTTATTTCCTTTCCTCCAAATAGTGAATATATGAAGAAATGTAAATTCTCCCATCTTAATGAGTAATCTTTTTATTATTTTATTTTTATAAACTTTGAAGATACAGTATTCATTGATCAGATTCCTTGATTTTATGTGCATAAATTCAACCTGAATTAACTTAAGCAAAAAGGTTAATACACAGGTTCAATTATCCACTATGATAAAAATTAAAAACAGAACTACCATATGATACAGGAATTCCACTTCTGGGACTATATGCAAAGCAAACAAAAACATTAATTTGAAAGCATATCTGTACTCTATGTTCCCATGTTCATGCCAGCATTATTTACAATAGCCAAGACACAGAAGCAGTCTAACTGTCCACTAATGGATGAATGGATATGAAGTTGTGGGGTGTATGTGTGTGTGTGTATATATATGTGTGTGTGTGTATATATATATATAGAGAGAGAGAGACATACACACTAGGAATATTATACAGCCATAAAAATGAGGAAATTCTACAATTTTCATGAACACAGATGGACTTCAAAGGCATTATCCTAAGTGAAATAAATCAAAGAGAACTGCTGAATGAGCTCAACTTATATGTAGCATCTAAAAAAAACACAAAAAACCAAACTTCATAGAAAAAGAGATCAGACTTATTAATAGACATGGAGTGGGGGTTGGAGGGGGAAGGAGGGGAATAGGAGGAAGGTGGTTAAAAGGTACAAAATTCCAGTTATATGATAAATAAATACTAGGGAGGTAATGTACAACAGGATGACTATAGTTAACACTGCTATATGATATATGTTCAGAGAATAAATCCTAAGAATTTTATCACAAGGAGAAAAATTATTTTGTTTTCTTTTCATTTTGTCTATATGAGAGGATAGATATTAGCTGAACCTATTGTGGTAATCATTCCACAATATGTATAAATTAAACCATCAGCCTGTACACCTTAAACTTAGAATGTATGTCAATTATTTTTTCATAAAACTTGGCAAAATATTTTACAAAAGTTCCATTTAGTGTAAAGTTTTATTTAAAATAGGGTTCAAGGGCATCCCTGGGGGCTCAGTGGTAAAGACTCCGCCTGCCAATGCAGGAGACACGGGTTCAATCCCTGATTTGGGAAGATCGCACATGCCATGAAGCAACCAAGCCTGTGCACTATAACTACTGAAGCCTGCACACTGTAGAGCCCATGCTCCACAAGAGAAGCCACCACAGTTGGAAACCCGCACACTGCAACTAGAGAGTCGCCTCCCCTCACCACAACTAGAGAAAAGCCTGTGCAGCAAAGAAGACCCAGTACAGCCAAAAATAAAATTAAAAAATAATTTAAAAGGTCCAAGAGCATGATAACAGAGATTTAAACCAAGTATAGGTCCCTTTTAAGGAGAAGGCAATGGCACCTCACTCCAGTACTCTTGCCTGGAAAATCCCATGGATGGAGGAGCCTGGTGGGCTACAGTCCATGGGGTCTCAAAGAGTCGGACACGACTGAGTGGCTTCACTTTCACTTTTCACTTTCATGCATTGGAGAAGGAAATGGCAACCCACTCCAGTATTCTTGCCTGGAGAATCCCAGGGACAGAGGAGACTGGTAGGCTGCCGTCTATGGGGTCTCACAAAGTCGGACACAGCTGAAGTGACTCAGCAGCAGCAGCGGCAGCGTCCCTTCTAAGTGAAGTGCCCTGTGCAACTGCATAGGCTGTATACCCAAGGAGCTGGTCCTTATTCTTGAGGCAAAAGTTTCTCAAGGAGATGTGATATCATTGAAATTTCCCGTCCATGCTTGGCTTCCCTGGATCCATGAATGAGGGCAATTGCCTCAACCCTCCCCTCCTTCCTATTATCACTATATCTTATAGCTATATCCTATTATACTATTATCATTATTTAGAAAAATTTGCAGGCAATCCAGTTCAATTCTGTGCTTGCCTGGATATATTTTGGTCCTAAAAGGGCCAGATCCAGCATTTCTGACTCTTAAGTTTCCAAAGGCCACTGTCTTATGAACTAGTCTTCCATTTTTGTGATTGTATTCTTGCCTCTAGAAAAATGTTTACCAAATTTACAAAGTATGTTCTCTTTTGAACATCTGTTACATGTTCTAACACTTAAATTTAATACAATTTATAGTGCCTGTAACACTATTTTCTTTGAAATTCAGTTCAGTTGCTCAGTTGTGTCTGACTCTTTGTGACCCAGTGGACTGCAGTACACCAGGCTTCCCTGTCCATCACCAAATCCCGAAGCCTACTCAAACTCATGTCCATCGAGTTGGTGATGCCATCCAACCATCTCATCCTCTGTCGTCCCCTCCTCCCGCCTTCAGTCTTTGCTAGCATCAGGGTCTTTTCCAATGAGTCAGTTCTTCGCAACAGGTGGCTAAAGTATTGGAGTTGCAGCTTCAGCATCAGTCCTTCCAATGAATATTCAGGACTGATTTCCTTTAGGATGGACTGGTTGGATCTCCTTGCAGTCCAAGGGACTCTCAAGAGTCTTCAACACCATAGTTCAAAAGCATCAATTCTTCAGCACTCAGATTTCTTTATGGTCTAACTGATATCCATACATGACTACTGGAAAAACCATTTCTTTGACTAGATGGGCCTTTGTCTGCAAAGTAATGTCTCTGCTTTTTAATATGCTGTCTAGTTTGGTCATAGCTTTTCTTCCAAGGAGCAAGTGTCTTTTAATTTTATGGCTGCAGTCACCATCTGTAGTGATTTTGGAGCCCAGGAAAATAAAGTCTGTCACTGTTTCCATTGTTTCCCCATCTATATGCCATGAAGTGATGGGACCGGATGCCATGATCTTAGTTTTTTGTATGTCGAGTTGCAAAGAGTTGGACATGACTGAGCTACTGAACAACACAAGACTGTGTATTTATTGAGGACAGACAATTCTAGAGGCATTTGTTTTTACTGTTAATAGATCTGTTTTTTAAATAGATCCTCAGTAATGAACACAGCACCTGGAAAAACAGCACATGAAAAAAATTTTGAATGGATGGATAGAAAGATGCAGCGGTAGAGTGGATGTCTAAAGAAATAAAGAACTATTGAGTTATTATTGACACAGTTCATGTGAAAAGAGTAATAAAAGCCTAAACTAGGGTATCAAACATAGTAATGGAAGGAAGTGAAGGTCAAGAAAGCTATTTTGAATAGCTATTTTTTTGCTTTAAGAAAATTAATCTCAAATTTTTAATAACACAGCTTTAAATAGTACACTAGTTTCCTGTGGGTTATTGACTTTTATATTTTATCTTCAAAATTGGACTTACTATTGCATTTTGTCAGGGTTTCATTTGTATATTGGATAATTATATTATGTTTTCCTTTGACTTCCTTTCCCACCATGATTCTGAATTTAATTGTGTGGTGACTCACCAACTTTTATTCCTGCAGGAGTTTCTGTTAATCACACAGCACAATGTCCCTCATAGGTTCTAGAAATAATTGCTAGAGAAAAATAATTTGTTTGAGCAAAACTTTTACTTCATTTCTTATTCCAAAGAGATATTCTATGATTGGAGAATAATAACAATAAAAATTTATTGTGTCTATAATGTCATAGACAACAATAAGTGGTCTACACAAGTACTATTTTAACAATAATTTAACCTTCACAACTATGAGGAAGTTAACAAAGTGACAAAGTGGCTAGATCATGGTATAAAACTAGTTCAATATGACCTCAAAGCTTATTCCTTCCTTTCCCAGGAGGAAATATTACTCTGTAGCTTCCTTTTATGATCATCTTCCTCAAATCTGTAGATTTCTGACCCTCATTTAAAATTTTAACTTAGTTCTGTTTCCCTGGTCAGGTAACTTGTAGAGTGGCAATGATCAGACAAAACAAAGTCTTTTCTCTACTTAAGTCTACTTCACTGTGTAGGTTCATTGCTCTGCTGCTGGCCTGTAAGGGGGCCTAATCCTGTCTGATTTCTTGAGCAAATATGTGCTTGAGTGGCCTGAGTATGAATCTGTTACTCTTTCCCTCAGGCTGTCCTTAAGACTGATTTGGGATTGGGTCTACAGTATTTGGTAACTGAACCTGCAAAGATGTCCCTAATTCCCTTCCTTTCACAAACATCTGGAAAGTAAATCTGATTTTATCTTCCACCATTCATATCAGTATTGTGTCCACTTTCCAAGGGGTCATCTAAAAGGTCCACTAAAATGTCACTACCAACCTTTTACCATTTTCACCAGCCCTGCATTCCTCCTGCATTGTAGCTGAACTTCCCAATCAGACCACATCCTTTCTGAAGTCTGATTTGCACATGTGACTTCCTCACTTTGACTTTCTTTCACCTACAAAGTGTCTCCTTGGTGAATGCCAACTCATTTCAAAATATTTCATCCTTTGGGAAGGTTGTCTGACACGTTTAGGTAGAGCTGAACACCCGAGGGAACAAACCTCTACTTGATGTTAGGCTTCAGTTGACATGAGCCACATCTGCAGACTGCTGCATCACCCCTTGGAATGAGTTTCCCAGCAGTCTACCAGCTTGGCACTGTAAACCAGTGATTTTGTTCCAGCTCTATCTCTTTAAAAGAGTTATTGTCAAACACTGCCCCAAATACTGGAAACCATCAAGGCCACAAGGCAGTGGGATTACATATTCAAAGTGCTAAAAGAAAGACAGTCAACCAAGAGTCCTATATTTGGCAAAACTATTCAGAAGGGCATCCCTTTTGGCTCAGATGGCAAAGAATCTGCCTGTGATGCAGGACACCTGGGTTTGATCCCTAGGTTGGGAAGATCCCCTGGAAAAGGGAATGGCTGTCCACTCCAGTATTCTTGCCTGGAGAATTTCATGGGCAGGGGAGCCTGGCGGGCTACAGTCCATGCAATTGCAAAAAGTTAGACACGACTGAGCAACTCACACATTCTTCAGAAATGAATTAGAAATTACAACATTCCCATATAAACATCAACTAAGAGAATTCATCACTAGCAGACCTACCTGATAAGAAATACTAAAGAGAGTCCTTCAGGTTGAAATGAAAGTACACTAGACAGTAACTCAATTCCATGTGATACATTGATTAAAGGGTACATAGTTTTACTTATGCTCATAAAGAAATAAAAAGGAGAAAAATTTTACAAGTGGTAGTTCAGTTTATGGTATTATATATAGGGATGGCTTCACAGGTATATACTTATCAAACTCATCAAGATGTACACATTAAATATGTGCAAGCTTTGTTTATGTCAATCATACCTCAGTACAAAAATAAAGAGCACAAGAGTAAAGGAAACTATATAAGTAAATATAAAAGACAGTATAATTGTATTTTTCCTAATAACTTTTTTTCTCCTATATAGTTTAAAAGACTATAGCATAGAGCTATAATTATAAAATTGTATTGATGAGTTTATAAGGTATAGTAAATATAATGTACAATATATGCATAGTATAATGCCTAATAAAGGTGTAATTTGTATGACAATAACAGCACGAAAGAGGAAGAGGGAAAGGAGCTACAATGGAGCAAAGTATACAATTGAAATTAAGTTAATATTAATCTGATTAGGTTGTTTTAAATTATGATCTAATTTTAATCCCCAGGGCAACCAGCAAGCAAATAACTCAAAACAATATTGTACTGCTAAAGGCTAGATTGTACCATCTGGAGAATAAAGAAGATTATTGACTACAACTGAAAGCAGAAGGAGAACTGTTCTCTCTATATATGTAACTTCTCAAATTGTAAAAGATTGTGGCTTTACCTCTGTACACAAATTAGGTAGCATCTATGCAATAGAAAAACATCTATGTTAAAAATTGTTAATTTAGTCAAATAACACTTAAAAGTCACAGTAGAGTGCCCCAAAGTAATCAAGTCATTTTATTTCATGGACCTGTTCTATTTAAGCATATATAGTTGACCCTTGAACAGTGTGGATTTAAACTGTGCAGGTCCATTACATGCAGGGCTTTTTTCAGTAAATACAGTCAGTCCTCCATATCTGGGGGTTCCACATCTGTGCAGACCACATTCCTGATCAGTTATCTCCCTAATGATTTACTTTGATTAGCATTTCCAGTGGGCAAATTACCTCTTAGTCAGGAATATATATGTGTTACAGAAAGACAGTATTTGACTGATAATGTAATCTCTTTCTGAAGCATTTTATAAGATTAAATGAGAGAGAATATTGAGCCATATGTGAGGATACTGATAATGCTCATGTGCAAATGAAATAATATTAAGGCAAAAAATTTAAAAGCTGGACACAGAGTAGCTATCATCAGAAGTCTACAAATAATAAATGTTAGAGAAGGTGTGCAGAAAAGGGAACCCACCTACACTGTTGGTGAGAATGTAAATTGGTGCAGCCACTATGGAAAACAGTATGGAGGTTCCTTAAACCATAAACAATATGAAAGTCCAACCTATAGACTAGGAGAAAGTATTTGCAAATGATGCAACTGACTAGGAGCTAATTACCAAAATATACAAACAACACATACAACTGAATAACAAAAAACCAAACAACCCAATCAAAAAATGGCCAGGAGACCTATTAATAAATAGATATTTCTCCAAAGATATACAGATGCCCAAGAGACACATGAAAAGATGCTCAACATCATTAATTATTAGAGAGATGCACATCATAACTAGAATGAGGTATCACCTCACATTGATCAAAATGTCTACTGTCCAAAAATCTACAAACAATTGCTGGAGAGGGTGTAGAGAAAAAGGAACCCTCCTACACTGTTGGTGGGAGTATAAACTGATACATCCACCATGGAAAACAGTATGCAGATTCCTTATAAAACTAAAAATAGAGCTACCATATGCTCCAAGGATCCCACTTCTAAGCATATATCTGGAAAACAGGAAAACCCTAATTAGAAAAGATACATGCACACCAATGTTCAGAGCAATATTATTTCCAATAGTCAAGGCACAGAAGCAAATTAAGTGTCCATTGACAGAGGAAAGGTTAAAGAAGATGTGGTACATATATACACAATGGAATATTACTCAGCCATAAAGAAGAACGAAATATTGCCAACTGCAGCAACATGGATGGACCTAGAGATTATTATACTAAGTAAAAGCCAGTCCAGGTTCAATGCACGATACTGGTTGCTTAGGGCTAGTGCACTGGGACGACCCAGAGGGATGGTATGGGGAGGCAGGAGGGAGGAGGGTTCAGGATGGGGAGCACATGTATACCTGTGATGGATTCATTTTGATATTTGGCAAAAATAATACAATTATGTAAAGTTTAAAAATAAAATAAAATTAAAAAAAAAAGAAGTCATACAGAGAAAGATAATTATTATATGATATCACTTATATACGGAATCTAAAAAGTAGCACATGAATCAACACACAAAACAGAAACAGACTCACAGGCATGGGAGGGGGAGGAGGGATAAATTAGAAGCAGGTTAACATATATACACTACTAAATATAAAACAGATAAACAACCAGGATTTACTGCATAACACAGGGAACTATATTTAATACCTTGCTGCTGCTGCTAAGTCACTTCAGTCGTGTCCGACTTTGTGCGACCCCAGAGACGGCAGCCCACCAGGCTCCCCCGTCCCTGGGATTCTCCAGGCAAGAACACTGGAGTGGGTTGCCATTTCCTTCTCCAATGCATGAAAGTCAAAAGTGAAAGTGAAGTCGCTCAGTCGTGTCCGACCCTCAGCGACCCCATGGACTGCAACCTACCAGGCTTCTCTGTCCATGGGATTTTCCAGGCAAGAGTACTGGAGTGGGGTGCCATTGCCTTCTCCATTTAATACCTTATGATAACCTATAATGGAAAATAATCTAAAGGAAAAAAAAAATATATATATATAAAACTGAATCACTTTGCTGTACACCTAAAACTAACACAATATTGGAAATCAACTATATTTCAATTTTTTAAAAAAGCTGGACACAAAATAAAACGTGCACATTAGTTACCATTTCCACAATAAACTGTGGAAAATTCTGAAAGAGATGGGAATACCAGACCACCTGATCTGCCTCTTGAGAAATCTATATGCAGGTCAGGAAGCAACAGTTAGAACTGGACATGGAACAACAGACTGGTTCCAAATTGGGAAAGGAGTTAGTCAAAGCTGTATATTGTCACCCTGCTTATTTAACTTATATGCAGAGTACATCATGAGAAACGCTGGGCTGGAAGAAGCACAAGCTGGAATCAAGATTGCCAGGAGAAATATCAATAACCTCAGATATGCAGATGACACCACCCTTATGGCAGAAAGTGAAGAGGAACTCAAAAGCCTCTTGATGAAAGTGAAAGTGGAGAGTGAAAAAGTTGGCTTAAAGCTCAACATTCAGAAAACGATGATTATGGCATCTGGCTCCATCACTTCATGGGAAATAGATGGGGAAACAGTGGAAACAGTGTCAGACTTTATTTTTCTGGGCTCCAAAATCACCGCAGATGGTGACTGCAGCCATGAAATTAAAAGACGCTTACTCCTTGGAAGGAAAGTTATGACCAACCTAGATAGCATATTCAGAAGCAGAGACATTACTTGGCCAACAAAGGTTCGTCTAGTCAAGGCTATGGTTTTTCCTGTGGTCATATATGGATGTGAAAGTTGGACTGTGAAGAAGGCTGAGCACCGAAGAATTTATGCTTTTGAACTGTGGCGTTTGAGAAGACTCTTGAGAGTCCCTTGGACTGCAAGGAGATCCAACCAGTCCATTCTGAAGGAGATCAGCCCTGGGATTTCTTTGGAAGGAATGATGCTAAAGCTGAAACTCCAGTACTTTGGCCACCTCATGCGAAGAGTTGACTCATTGGAAAAGACTCTGATGCTGGGAGGGATTGGGGGCAAGAGGAGAAGGGGACGACAGAGGATGAGATGGCTGGATGGCATCACTGACTCGATGGACATGAGTCTGAGTGAACTCCGGGAGTTGGTGATGGAGAGGGAGGCCTGGCGTGCTGCGATTCATGGGGTTGCAAAGAGTTGGACACAACTGAGCGACTGATCTGATCTGATCTGAAAAGTACTGCTGTTTGCTCGCTAAGTTGTGACTGCATCTTTTGTGACACCATAGACTGTAACCCTCCAGGTTCCTCTGTCCATGGGATTTCCCAGACAAGAATATTGGAGTGGGTTGTCTTTTCCTTCTCCAGAGGATCTTCCAGACTCAGGGATCAAACCTGCATCTCATGCATTGCGGGCAGATTCTTTACCACTGAGTACTGTACATATAAGTGAAAAATAAATGAAGGGAACTATAGAGTCATACAATTATCTAAAAAAACTGTGAGAGATTTATTGTTATAGAGGAAGGACAAAGTCATTTTGGACAAAAGAAAGATCACAAGAAAGTGAGGGTAGAAAGAAGAAAACAAAGGACACAAAAAATTTCAAATAAACAATCTAAACTTCCGTCTAAAAGAATTAGAAAAAGAAGACTAAAGGAAACCCTAATTCAGCAGAAGGAAGAAAATGATAATAGAGGAAATAAAAGAGATCAAAGGAAAACAAAAGCAATAAAAAATTCAATGAAAAGAGGAGCTGCTTCTTTGAAAAGATAAACTGAATTAATAAACCTTTAACCACACTCATCAAGAAAAGTGGACTCAAATAAAGAAAATAAGAAATGACAGAGGAAAAATAACAACTGATACCACAGACATGCACTTAATCAACTGAACAGTTACATGCCAACAAAATGGATAATCTAGAAGAAAGGGACAAATTTCTAGAAAAATGCAAATTTCTGAGACTGAATCTGGAAGAAATACACAATCAGAACAGACCAATCACTAGCAGTGAAATTTGATTTGTAATTTAAAAAACTCTCATCAAACAAAAGTCCAGAACTGTATGGCTTCAGTGGGGAATTATACCAAACATAGCTAATACCTATCTTTCTCAAATTATTCTCCCCAAAAATGAAGAGGATGGAATACTTCCAGATTCATTCTGCTGCTGCTGCTGTTGCTGCTAACTCGCGTCAGTTGTGTCCAACTCTGTGTGACCCCATAGGCGGCAGCCCACCAGGCTCCTCTGTCCCTGGGATTCTCCAGGCAAGAACACTGGAGTGGGGTGCCATTGCCTTCTTCGCCAAATTCATTCTACAAGCCCATTATTACTCTGATATCAAACCCAAACAAAGACATTACAAAAAAAAATAAAGAAAAGTAAAAGCTATTTTCACTGGTGAACATAGGCACAAAATCCTCAACAAATATAGTAGCAAACTGAATCCAACAACACATTAAAAGAATCAAACACCATGATCAAGTGGGATTTATCCCAGGGATACAAGAATTGTTCAATATATACAAATCAATCAATGTGATACTCCATATCAGCAAATTGAAGAATAGAAACCATAGGCAGTTTTGGACTCTGTGGGAGAGGGAGAGGGTGGGAAGATTTTGGAGAATGGCACTGAAACATGTAAAATATCATGTATGAAACGAGATGCCAGTCCAGGTTCGATGCACAATACTGGATGCTTGGGGCTGGTGCACTGGGACGACCCAGAGGGATGGTGTGGGGAGGGAGGAGGGAGGAGGGTTCAGGATGGGGAGCACGTGTATATCTGTGGCAGATTCATTTTGATATTTGGCAAAACTAATACAATTATATAAAGTTAAAAAAAAAAAAAAAGAAACCATAGGCAGGTAGATGCAGAAAAAGCTTTCAACAATATTCAACACACATTAATAATAAAACAAAATTTCCAGGAAGTGGGCATACAGGGAACTATCTCATCAAAATAAGGCCATATGTGGCAAATACACAACTAACATAATACTCAACAGTGAAAAGCTAAAAGCTTTTCCTCTAATTCAGGAACAAGACAAGGTGCCCACTCTCATCTCTTCTATTTAACATAGTACTGGAAGTCACACCTGCAGCAATCTAACAAGAAAAAGCAATAAAAGGTATCAAAATTTGAAGGGAAGAAGTAAAACTATCACTATTTACAGATAACATGATAGAATAAATGAATTCAGAAAAGTTGCAGTATAGAAGATTATATACACAAGTCTGTTGCTTTTCTATATACTGATAATGAACTATCAGAAAGAGAAATTAAGGAAATAATTCCATTTACAATCACATCAAAAGGAATAAAATACCCACAGATAAATTTAAACAAGGAGGTAAAAGACCTATACTATGAAAACTATAAAACATTAATGAAGAAATTTGAAAATAATACAAAAAAGGGAAGCTATCCCATGTTCTTGAATTGGAAGAATTATTATTAAAATGTCCCTACTTGCCAAAGCAATTTATAGATTTAATGCAATTCCTATCAAACTATGCATGACCTTTTTCACAGAATTATAACAAATAATCCTAAAATTTATATAGAACCATGAAAGACCCCAAATTGCCAAAGCAAATTAAAGGAAAAAAGAACAAAGCCAGAGATATCATGCTCCCTGACTTCAGATTATATGACAAAGCCACAGTAATCATAACAGCATGATACTGATACAAAAATAGACACATAGACCAATGCAACAGTACAGAGAGTCCAGAAATAAGCCCACATGATTATCATCAATTAATTTCCAACAAAGGAGGCAAGAAATTACAAGGGAGAAAAGACAGCCTCTTGAATAAGTGGTGCTGAGAAAACTAGACAGATACAGGAAAAAGAATGAGATTAGAAACATTTCTTCAAGCCAAAAACAAAAATACACTCAATATGGATTAAAGATCTAAATGTAAGACCTGAAAGCATAAAACTCCTAGAAGAGAGCATAGGCAGAACACTCTTTGACATAAATTGTGCAATATTTTTTTGGGTTGGGCTTATAAGGCAAGAGAAATGAAAGCAAAATAAAGAGGATCTAATCAAACATTCAGAAAACTAAGATCATGGCTTCTGGTCCCATCACTTCATGGGAAATAGATGGGGAAACAGTGGAAACAGTGTCAGACTTTATTTTTTGGGGCTCCAAAATCACTGCAGATGGTGACTGCAGCCATGAAATTAAAAGACGCTTACTCCTTGGAAGGAAAGTTATGACCAACCTAGATAGCATATTCAAAAGCAGAGAAATTACCTTGCCAACAAAGGTCCGTCTAGTCAAGGCTATGGTTTTTCCTGTGGTCGTGTATGGATGTGAGAGTTGGACTGTGAAGAAAGCTGAGCGCCGAAGAATGGATGCTTTTGAACTGTGGTGTTGGAGAAGACTCTTGGGAGTCCCTTGGACTGCAAGGAGGTCCAACCAGTCCATTCTGAAGGAGATCAGTCCTGGATGTTCTTTGGAAGGACTGATGCTGAAGCTGAAAGTCCAATACTTTGACCACCTCACGAGAAGAGTTGACTCATTGGAAAAGACTCTGATGCTGGGAGGGATTGGGGACAGGAGAAGAAGGGGATGACAGAGGATGAGATGGCTGGATGGCATCACTGACTTGATGGACGTGAGTTTGAGTGAACTCCAGGAGTTGGTGATGGACAGGGAGGCCTGGCGTGCTGTGATTCATGGGGTCGCAAAGAGTCGGACATGACTGAGCGACTGAACTGAACTGAACTGAACTAAACTAAACTTAAAAACAAAGGCTAGTGAGAATGTGGAGAAAGTGAAATTCTAGCACAGTATTGGAGGGGTTGTAAACTGGTTCAGCCACTACAGAAAACAGTATGCAATTTCCTCAAAAAACTAAAAATATAACTGCCATATGATCTAGCAATTCCACTGCTGGGTACACAGCCAAAAAAACAAAAAACAGTACTTCAAAAAGATACATGGACCCAATGTTCATAGCAACATTATTTACAATAGCTAATTATAAAAGCATTCTAGAACTATCACCAAAAAAAAGATGTCCTTCTCATCATAGGGGCCTGGAATGCAAAAGCAGGAAGTCAAGAGATAGGTGGAGTAACAGGCTAATTTGGCCTTGGGAGTACAAAATTAAGCAAGGCAAAGGCTAATAGAGTTTTCCCAAGAGAACGCACTAGTCATAGCAAACACCCTCTTCCAATAACACAAGAGACAACTCTACACATAGACATCACCAGATGGTCAATGCTGAAATCAGATTGATTATATTGTTTTCAGCCAAAGATGGAGAAGCTCTACACAGTCAGCAAAAACAAGACTGGGAGCTCATTGTGGCTCAGATCATGAGATCCTTATTGCTAAATTCAGACTTAAATTTAAGAAAGTAGGGAAAACCACTAGACCATTCAGGTATGACATAAATCAAACCCTTACGATTATACATGGAAGTGAGAAATAGATTCAAGGGATTACATTTGATAGACAGAGTGCCTGATTAACTATGGATGGAGGTTCATGACATTGTACAGGAGGCAGTGATCAAGACCATTCCCAAGAAAAAGAAATGCAAAAAGGCAAAATGGTTCTCTGAGGAGCCTTACACATACCTGAGAAAAGAAGAGAAGCGTAAGGCAAAGGAGAAAAGGAAAGATATAACCATCTGAATGCAGAGTTCTAAAGAATAGCAAGGAGAGATAAAGTCTTCCTCAGTGATCAATGCAAAGAATTAGAGGAAAACAATAGAAGGGCAAAGACTAGAGATCTCTTCAAGAAAATTAGAGACACCGAGGGAACATTTCATGCAAAGATGGGCACGATAAATTACAGAAATGGTATGGACCTAACAGAACAGAAGATATTAATAAAAGGTGGCAAGAAAACACAGAAGAACTATATGAAAAAGATCTTCATGACCCAGATAACCACAATGGTGTGATCACTCACCTAGAGCCAGACATCCTGGAAAGCGAAGTCAGGTGGTCCTTACGAAGCATCATGACGAACAAAACTAGTGGAGGTGATGGAATTCCAGCTGATCTATTTCAAGTTCTAAAAGATGATGCTATTAAAGTGCTGCACTCAATATGCAAGCAATTTTGAAAAATTCAGCAGTGGCCACAGGACGGGAAAAGGTCAGTTTTCATTCCAATCCCAAAGAAAGGCAATGCCAAAGAATGCTCAAACTACTGCACAATTGCATTCATCTCACATGCTATCAAAGTAATACTCAAAATTCTCCAAGCCAGGCTTCAACAGTACATGAACCAAGAACTTCCAGATGTTCAAGATGGATTTAGAAAAGGCAAAGGAACCAGAGATCAAATTGCCAACATCCATTGGAGCATAGAAAAAGCAAGAGAGTTCCCAGAAAACATCTACTTCTGCTTTACTGACTAAGCCAAGCCTTTGACTGTGTGGATCACAACAAACTGTGGAAAATTCTTCAAGAGATGGGAATACCAGACCACCTGACCTGCCTCCTGAGAAATCTGTATGCAGGTCAAGAAGCAACAGTTTGAACTGGACATGGAACAACAGACTGGTTCCAAATAGGGAAAGGAGCATGTCAAGGCTGTATATTGTCACCCTGCTTATTTAACTTATATGCAGAGGACATCATGCAAAATGTTGGGCTGCATGAAGCACAAGCTGCAATCAAAATTGCCAGGAGAAATATCAATAACCTCAGATATGTAGATGACACCACCCTTATGGCAGAAAGAAAAGAGAAACTGCAGAGCCTCCTGATGAAGGGAAAGAGAAGAGTGAAAAAGTTGGCTTAAAACTCAACATTCATAAAACTAAGATTATGGCATCCAGTCCCATCACTTCATGGAAAATAGATGGAGAAACAATGGAAACAGTGACAGACTTTATCTTTTTGGACTCCAAAATCACTGCAAATGGTGACTGCAGCCATGAAATTAAAAGTTGCTTGCTCCTTGGAAGAAAAGCTATGACTAACTTAGACAGCATTTTAAAAAGCAGAGACATTACTTTGCCAACAAAAGTCTGTCCAGTCAGAGCTATGTTTTTTCCAGTAGTCATGTATGGATGTGAGAGTTGGACTATAAAGAATAATGAGCGCCGAAAAATTGATGCTTTTGAACTGTGGTGTTGAAGTCTCTTGAGAGTCCCTTGGCCTGTAAGGAGTTTAAACCGGTCAATCCTAAAGGAAATCAGTGTTGAATATTCATTGGAAGGACTGATGCTGAAACCGAAGCTCCAATACTTTGGCCACCTGATGGGAAGAACTGACTGATTGGAAAAGACCCTGATGCCGGAAAAGATTGAAGGTGGGAGGAGAAGGGTCGACAGTAGATGAGATGGTTGGATTGGCATCACCAACTCAATGGATATGAGTTTCAGCAAGCTCTGGGAGTTGGTGATGGACAGGAAAGCCTGGCATTCTGCAGTCCATGGGGTTGCAAAGATTTGGACACGACTGAGCTACTGAACTGAACCAAACTATGGGAGCAGCCCCAAACTCCCGGATCAACAGTCTCCCACTGATGTGCAGAATAAGGGCTGGGTGAATGCATATGTTCAATTTCTCACTGGACCCCACTGACACCAACCACCCTGACAAAAATGGGGCACTTACAATGCCTCATGTGAAATGGGTGTTGTACAAGTTTAACTTCCCCCTTGAACCCTAGTGACTCCTTCCTGGCTAAAATTGGGCTACTGAGACTTTGAAGTTGTCTTATTCTAGGCTACTCTGATTTTGATTGCATTATCTCATTTGATGTAAATTTCCTAAGCAGAGAAAACCAAGAGATACAATTTCCGATTAGGAAATGAAAAAACTAAAAGAAGTATTTTACTTTTGATTTATAAAAAGTATTTATTCAAATTTATTTTTGAAATTTACTTTTCAACTTTCGAGAAGCATTTTACCTAACAAATCTTAACTAATTACCCACTATATGCAATGAAGTTTTCATTAATTGGTTTTATTCAATTTACGAGTTTATTTTTCATCATATACAAAGAAGATGAAATTAATTTCACATGGGTCCACCTCATGAGTTAGAATAAAAATAACAGAATAACACAACATGCATGATAAAACATGAGTAAAGAAGAAGAGATATTTTATCATTTCAAATGTATTAAGACTTGCTTAATATATGATACAGATTAGTTATTGCATGTTTCCAGTTTTCTGGCTACTCTTATTCATTGAACTTACTATATAGGTATTTTTGAAATGAATAAATATGTACTTAGAAGAACTGGATTTTCGGGTTAATATTGTATACCTAACTCTCTTTATTCATTTATTTTCTGACTTAGAGGAGAAATAATATCCCTCCAACTTTAGAAAAGACAGTCTTCCTTTTATCTACTTTCCAATCCTAAGCAATTTGCTTTTGTAACAGAACTGACTAATAAAAAAGATACTTGAACAACTGCTCCTATCTTATTCTAGGTTCATAGCTTTTTGGATGGGAATGATGTGAGTGCAGGTTTCCTCAGCCCTGACCTTTAAGATTTTTACTATTGCTAAACTTTAGTCAAAAGGTACCACTAATTTGTGGGGCTAATTGACCTCATATCTAATATTGATTTAATTAAATTCATTCCTGCTAATGACTGTTATGTGGATCAACCCTAGAAATATAATTGTATGTGATCAGTAGATTTCCTTTTCTCTATTCTGCTTTCTATTCCTTTCTAGCACTCCTTCATCCTTGCCCCAGGGGACCACTATTCTCTTAATGTTTTATGATAGTATAATGGAAAAAAGCACTGGGCTGGAATCAGGAGTCTTAGGGATTAGTTCTGGATTTGTGCTTAACTAGGTGTGTGAGCCTTTACTGAGCCTCAATTTTATCATCTGTAAAATGCAGTGTCTGGACCAGATGATGATGTATTTTCCTTCTAATCCTATACTCCCATCTAATATTTTCTAGATCTGTAATTTATTTAAGAGGAAAAATAGATAAAACTACATCATATTAAGTTATTATTGTTTTATACCACTCTTTCTAAAAATCTCCATTAAAATAGGCTTGGAAAGGCCTTTTTTATAATGAAGAAATAAACATTTCATCATGGTTTTTTAGGCAACACTATTTTAGGATGGTATTTTGGGGTTAAAGGAGCTCTCATATCTCATGTAGACTGTGTCCATCATCTGCAAGAAAGGACAAGATTTTTCAGGCCAAATGTTAGAGACATGGGTCAGAAAAACACAGGAGCCTTGCCAGTATAGAGTGGTACTGAACCTATTTATGTTGGTTGGAGAAAAATGGGCCTCATCTCATCTTCCATCAGCCATATGCCTGTTCTCCTCTCTGTCACATCCAGTCTTCCAAGCATGACCAGGGTCTGCACATGAGCCCTTAAACACTCTATTCCCTATGGAGAATCCAGGTAATTCATTTCTTTAACACTTTGCCTTAGAATCCTCCACTAAGCTCCAGGAATGGAATCATGGACCTTTCCATCCTTGACCAAAAACATCAACATGGGAAAAGAGGCCAAAGACTGTATTTTCCAATGATATAAAGCTTACTTTCCACAATACTCATCCTGCACTGATAATAAAATATATTTAAGAACAGGGAGACCCCAATAAATATTCTTATGATGGAATTCTATAGAAAAATTAGGACAGTTGTGACAGACTTTGTAGAGATGTTTATAACTAATGTACATGATTCTAAGTATTATTACTGGAGGAAAAGTGAGTATATCAGAATTCATTTAATTCACATTTTATTATTCATTCTTGTATATAGATAAATTTTACATGAAAATTAATTCAAAATCAAGTTTTATAGCATAAGTTTATCTGTTATCTAGGACTGGCCGTATTTAATATAGGAGCTATCACAGGGACTGACTGACCTTATTTAAACTGGGAGTCATCACTGCTTAAATTCATACCTTTTAAATGTAAATATAAAATGCTAATCACAATATATAAGCAGTTACTACTGTCTGCTGCAGCTATTTTTTTTTTTTTTTTTAGGTGCACTTCATTTTGCAGATGGTGAGAGCTCTCCTAACACATCTATTGTTAGCATGAAAGTCAAGCGATCATCTGTGTAGGTGGTTGTGTGGGAGCAGTGCTAAGATTTACAAGGATTTTCTCCCACACTGGCAATCCACATTGAACACAGAGCCATATGAAACAATCTTCTGTTTCCTGGCATTGTTAATCATTCACTTAATTTGCAATAATATAAAAATTCTCAATTAAGGTTTGCCATTTTTCCACTCAGATATTTCCTTCAGTTTTTAAAAATATATTATCTTTTTGTAATTTTTAAATTGGGTATCTATCTATTGAGGGAAGAAAAGCTTTGAAAGTTTATCAAGGGTAGAAATTCTGGGAAGAAATCAGTAATTCTGTTCAGCTTGTCAGTTTTAAGATTAAAAAAATTCTTGAGTGTTTACATCAATAATTATATATTTGGACTTCAAACCTGAAGGGGAAGATTATTAGGAGACATCGCTCATCTGTTTTACAATCCTCCTATATAAATCTGTAGAGGTAAGAAATACAGAATATTTCTAACATCTTACTTTTTCATTATTAATATATTTGTCCCAATTTAGGTATTATCTCAAGGGAAAATAATATATCTCATATATTAAAGCCTCACACTAAAAAATTCTATTACAGGAGTCCTACAGTATCCACAGTTACTACACCATAGTAGACAAAATTCCATTGGGCAAACCTGCCTTTACTCTTTGTAAGGCTCCTTCCACATTTTTTTCTCTCATTGCTTTGGTGTCGCCAATATTTAGACACAGGGCAAAATCTCGGCCAATTTGACTCTCTTAGAGTGTTTTTGATACAAAGTTTTAAGAAATCTTTAGGACTTATTGGCTCTAGTGGTGAAGGATGGTGGGACTGCCACACAAACATTATCAAGGTCTTCTAAAGCTACGAGGTTCCAGTCTGGACCACACCTCATCCTTCTTTGTCTTGCCTTTTCCTTCATGACTCTGAATTCTTCAATATCTTTCCAATGTATTACATTTAGGTGACCCCACATTTTAAAACTTCTTTTAGCCAAAAAATTCATGACTGGTGAACAGTATTATTAATAAAGAAAAGTAATCTATTTGGTCTGGGGGAAGGGTCTTTGATTCATCAAATTCCTTTAATTAGAGTGAAAAATACCCAGGCCTAGACTTAACATTAAGTTGCCCAATGAAACTAGAAAATATGAGATTGTAACTGAGCCTCAAAAGTCTGGTCTTTCAACATAAAATTCGTTGACAGGCTAATTTATTTCTAGGAATTTATGATATCATCTTTCTTTTGCATTCAGGTCCCTGCATATTAGGTAAGTTTTTTTTCCTGATATCTCAATATTTGTAGAATTCCCATTCCTGCATTCCTCAAGTAGCTGCACTTAACAACATTTTTGAATTATAAAAAATAAATCTTCACCTTGACATTTGCATTTTTCCTTTGTTTCTTTTCCACTGTGATGTTCAGCAAATTACTTAGCATCTTTTTGACTTTGCTTTGCCCACTGTTGTGAGGATTATGTGAGTTAATGTACAGAAAACACCTAGAACAGTATAGAGCGCATGATAAATGCTATATGAATGCTACTTAATTAATACTAGTATTGTTGTTGCTAGTGTTACTTATTAGAGTAACTATATAAATTACTATTCCTCTTCCCTTTTGGTGTTATATTCCTCATTTTTTTAGATTATTATTACATTTCTGAAAATATATTCTACTTTCAAAAATGAAAAAAACCATTTGTAGCAAGTAAGATACATAATTCAGTTTCATACAAATAATTTGGGGGGCAAATGATCAGCTTAGCAAACAAACAAAAAAATTATCACCAAAGAAAAGTAGTAACAATTGAAGGAAGATAAGAGCAAAATTGAAAGATAATTTTAAGGATGCTTTAAATGCAAACACCATTCTTTTTATGTCTTATTTTAACTCAGATACACTAGTACAATGGGGAACAGGAATTTAAGATTATACTAAAGAAAAACTTAAGTCAATTTAAAAATCAAATTATTATCACCCTTTTTGTTGAACTGACTCTTCCAGGATTGACACAGACAATGAAGCTACCAGTTTGAGACATCACTGAAAGATATATGTAGCTTCACTTTATTTAGAAGCATTTGGTTTTACCACTAAAACTAGTCTATAAAAGAATCTTAATTTTCTGACTTAAATCATGAATTCACTTAGCTTTACATCTACAAAAGTCCAAATAAAATGTTAATGTTTATTAATAAGCAATTAAAATGGATTATGTTAAAACAGGGCTTCCCCAAGGGTTCAGCAGGTACAGCCCACCTGCAATGCAGGAGATACAGGAAACGGGTTCCATCCCTGGATCAGGAAGATCCCTTGGAGAAGCAAATGAAACCTACTCCGGTATTCTTGCCTGAAAACTCCATGGACATAAATCCTGAATTCACTTAGCATTACATTTGCCAAAGTCCAAATAAAGTTTAAATGCTTATTAATAAACAATTAAAATGGTTATATTAAAATAACAATAATAAAAATAAATATATAAAGTAGATAAATAAATAACATTTCCTTCTCTATTGGGGCATTAAAATTGCTGAAGGGATGGTAACTGTGTGATTCCTGGCCCCTAAATATAAGACTAAATAGGTCTTAAAATAGTCAGGTACTCCATATTAATGTAATCAAAGCCGCTGTAGCTGTGTCTCCTTTCCAGGTCAGTTCGGAAGTGATCCCTCAATTCAACAGCCTAGTTTGTATCATCGCTAAAAATAACAGCATAACATTTTCTCCCTAAAGTTGATTTAGGGAACAAATGTACTGTAATAATTACAGCTATTATTTATGGCAATTTTCCTGAGTCCTGAAATGAATGCAAATATTTAGGAACAGTGATCATCGAGTCATCTTGGAGAACTGACACTTTTGACTTTGGAATGCAGTATGCTATTTTTCACTTTAGTTGGTTTTACGTTAGGATGGAGGACAATATAAGTAAGGATTCATCTAAAAGTTATAATTCTAAGAAAAGGATAGGGGAAGCTAGCAAATATTGAAAAAACTATCCATTATGACAGGTGAAATCATATTGCAGTGCTCATCAATGCAAACAAAAATAGACATTTGTTTGCTAACTGTAGAAGCAGTCAAATCCCTGGAAAACATTATAAAACTACCACCTGATAACCATTCCAGAAATCCTGAGATGTAATAAAAACTGTCAATATTGAAACTGTATGCACAAAAGTTAAAAATGTAATCGACTTACCAACTTTAGATGAAAGAATAAAATTGGAACAGATATGAGTTGTTCAGTATTTGCTTTAGCATAGAAAGATGCTAAATGTTTTTAAACAAAAATATACATGATGAGTAAATTTTTCAGTCAATAAAAGACTTTTGGACTACCTCTATGTCTTTAGGGGAAGTTTCCATGTCTCTCACAATAAATGCTAAGACTTTAGGTCTCAAAACAGGTATGGCACTTTTTTTTTTTAACTAAGGAGGCTACTTCTAGAGAATCTGTTGGTAAGGTTGACATTTTTTATAATTTTAAATTAGTGTTGACCTTTCAATGGCTTCTCTTTGGACTAAAAATAGTCCACTAACTTTTCTCCCTTTCATTGTTTTCTGATATCACAGCATATAGGGACCTGGTTTGTACCTATAAAAAATTAGTGTTTATATTAATAGAATCATTTGCCAAAATCTAGAAAGTGGCCAAGCAGGCATTCACTGAAAGTCACAATCTTTAAGAAGCAAAAAGTCCTGGATCAAAGACAAATTTAGAATGGGAAAGGCTCATAAAAAAGAAATTGGAATTAATTCATAGTGTGTGTTTCCTGTAGTAGGTGCTCAACCAATATTTTGGAATGTTGAAGGCATTATATCAATATATATTATATATATGATATATATATTATATCATATATATATATATATCTTCTTTTTCATTAAAATATCAAATAAGATAGTGACCCAAATTCGGACCTTGCCCTGATAGCATCTTCAAACAAGTTAAGTTTTTCACAGAATTAAGAGAAATGTAATAGTTGGAAAAGCTATTTTAAAACCAGATATATTAATACAACCTGACAAAGGTATCATGCAATCAAACTGCCCAACTTATAATCAAATATAAAGTTTACAAAGTTTTCCAAACCCCACTTGAAAAGGGGCTTGTTGCTCAAACGCAAGCAAACTATTAGATTTCCTATTCCTTGTGGATAAGAATGTTTAAATTGTGTTCGGAATTTATTTCACGTTGAGGCACAAAAATATCTATGTGCCATTTTATTTTGAAGTATGTGTTACTTCCTACATTCTTTCAATGTGAGGAGACTTTGTTCAGTTTTAGTACTCTTCCTAAAGAAATCAGAGAATATATGCAGTCTTACACTAAGATAAATATTTTTTACATCACCAAAACTGTAATTAAACTTATAAACAAAACACAGTGAAACACATCAGCCTTTTTGTGTCAGTCTTTCTGTATTTTGCCTCAGTTAAAATATTTAGTTTGGAGATTGTGAATGGAGGAGGATGGCAAAAAGGGAAGGGACTTGTGAAACAATTTTTGAAACTTATTAAATACTAAAAATCAAAGTGTAATTAAGAAAGTGAGCAGATCACACGTTTATAAGATTTAGGCATCTCTAACATAAAAGTCGTACTAAAACTTTTGAGTCAAGGTGGACAACTGAGCACATGCATTCATTTCTTGCTCCAATTCCAAATACACAAGCAAATTTCAGAATTCTCAGTGTTGGAAATAAACAAAGTATCAGATAACAGACATTGGAAGCTGTGACACTAATGCCTGCTTCACAGAAACAGAGGCCACAAGCCCAGTGCTGCTGGAAGTCAGAACAGAACTCCCTGCAGGAAGCTGGAAGCCCAGTCTACACTTCTTGTTCCTGAGAGGTAACCTGCAAATTTCTGCCATTTAACTGACTGGCTTATTTTCCAATCGAAAGCTACCTGCCCCATATCGTGTGTGAAAAAATTTCTCTTTGGATGATGGGAATTTTGAGTTTGTGATAATGCTGGAGCTGTGGCCCAACAAGTGCTGTTCACCTTATGTAGAAATGCAGGCCTAAATATAAAAAATTGAATTTCTGGGTGTTTCAAACTACTCTCATAAAAAAGATTTCCACTCATATCACACTAAGGAGAAAAGTTCCGTAGAATATAACTTTAGCAGGAGTTGAGCTCACCGACAAGAACAGTAACAAATGTGGAGCTCAATGCCACTAAAAAAGTTCTGCAGACCCAGAAGTTGTATTACTATCTGTATCAATAAACAGTCTGTCGATAGCAGCACATTTCTAAATGGGTTTCACTGAGGACATCTGGGTATTTTACTTTTGTCAAAGAATATCTACATTAAGGCATATTAAAAACGTATATTACATACTTTGTGACTTTACTTCCCTGGTGGCTCAGATGGTAAAGCGTCTGTCTACAATGTGAGAGACCTGGGTTCTATCCCTGGACTGGGAAGATTCCCTGGAGAAGGAATTGGCAACCCACTCCAGTACTCTTGCCTTGAAAATCCCATGGACGGAGGAGCTTGGTGCAGGCTACTATCCATGGGGTCGCAAAGAGTCGGGCACGACTGAGCGACTTTACTTTCACTTTTGTGACTTTGGAGAAGTTATCTTTTCTGTAGGTCACTTTCCTTATTTGCCAAAGGACCTTTGTGAAGATTAAATGACTGGATTTGAAGCATTATAATAGATTCTAGAGAATAGTAAGCAATATGTAATGTACTTACTATGTAATTAGACAAAAACTGGTAACAATCATCTCAAGAAGATGGGCTGTGCTGAAAGGGGAATTTTTAGTTCTTAAAGGACTGTTTTAATTCTTTTCTTTTTGTGCAAGTTTTATTACTTTATAAACAATCTGGTTAAAAATAAAAAGAGAATCACAAAGCAAAGAAAGAAAAACTCCTCCCACAATACACTTTTATTTCACGGTTAGTTAAGAGAGACATTAAAAGAAAAAAAGGAAGGTAACTAAGGAGAAATAAAGAGGGTAACTGCTGGCCCTATAAGGACACCTGGATAGAGTGAAGATGGAAGACAAGTCAGACCACAAGGCGGACAAAAAAAGAAGTCAGTAGGCTCTGCAATGTTGGTGACACTGTGGCCATGATCAATTATTCACTAGAGCTGTTTGTTGCCCTATTCTCAGGCCTGAGGGGAGTACTCTGAACTATTGATTAGTCATAGCACATATTGGCTCGAATTCTTCTTTAAAGTCTCAAGTTATTTGACAGAAACAGAAAAGGATTTTTTAAGTCCAAAAATATCAAAGAAAGCAGAGAAGGCACATCTCTGCACCACTAAAAAAAGGGGCGAGGGGGATATTTTAGATGTCTCCAACAATGGCCAAGGTGCCCGAACATGTGAATAGTTACAGCAAACAATGGAAATGTTGAAAGGGCTCAGCAGGTACATAATACAAAGGAAAACGTGTCCACTGTCTTGACAGGCAAGTTTGCTAATCTTTGCTGGAGATGTGGAGGACTCCAACCTTGAAACTTGTTTCCAAAAAGTAAAAACATTCCTTGACCCTATTTCCACCTTCACTGGCACTTTCTTCTCAACCTTAGAATTTCTTCCTGAGAAGAAAGGGCTGTCCTCAGGTTTAGCCTGGGATACTCTCTCAACTCTATCTGCCTGGTTTCCCAAGATTTAGTTTTTAGACCCATGGCTTTGAATGCTGTCACTAATGTGACAAATTCCAAATATACATCAAAAGTGTTGACCTCTCTCCTGAGCACCAGGTCTATAGATGCACCTGTCATCTCCACTTGGATATCTAATTGGTATGGGATCATGAGAATGAGCAATATGTGGGGCATGCTAAAAAATTATTCATCATTTATATGGAATTCCAATTAAACTGGTCATCTCGTATTTTGATCTTGCCAACCAACACAGGCTTTTCAAGCTTTGTTGTCGTTTAGTCGCTAAGTCATATCCAACTCTTTTGCGACCCTATGAACTCTAGCCCGCCAGTCTCCTATATCCATGGGATTTCCCAGGCAAGAATACTGGAGTGGGTTGCCATTTCCCTCTCCAGGGGATCTTCCAGACTCAGGTATTGAACCCACCACTCCTATCACCCTCCTGCGTTGAAGCCGGGTTCTTTACTGCTGAGCCATGGGGGAATATACCTAAATCAAATTTCTCACATGTATTAATAAGAGCTCTGGGTTACATGGAAAAGAAACCCACGCAACTCAATCAAATTGTCTCAAGAATACAAAAGCTAATTTTTGGAACAGATAGCTCACAGTTCCTGGAGTCAATTTCACTTCAGGCATGGGGCTTTAGGGGCTTAAAAATATCATAAGCACTTGGTTTCTCACCACTTGGCCGAGTTTGCCTCTGCACTGGCCTCATTCTCTGGCATGCTCTCCCAGTGTGATAACCTCTAGCTGTTCCAAATGAATTTCTAATTTACCATTCATTTTGCAAAAAGACCACTTTATCTCTTTTAGTTTAACCCAAAGTCTCAGGATTGCATCTGACTGGGCCAAGTGTGGTCACTAAGTCAATGACTTTGATGGAAAATTTGAAAACACTGACTAGCCAAGTGTGCTCCTCATCACCCATATCTGAGCTAGGAAATGGAGGAAGGCCCACACAACATGACTGAGTAGGAGGAGGGAGAACGACCAGTGAAATATCAGCGTGCTATATTTAAAAGTGGGAGTTGAAGAGTTTTTTTTTTTTTCCAAGTTGAAGTTCAACAGGAAAAAAGGTATTAGTTACCCTCTACATTCCCCTAAAGTACATGTATAAGAGGCACGGTTCTTTAAGTAATTGCTCAAGTAAAAAAAATAGCCATCATTTTTTAATCTTATGTTCTATTTATCCAGAGAGTCACTAGATCTGCAAATGCTGTCTATTCTACTTCCAGGATTTATCTCAAATTAGTCCAATTCTCTCCTAGTCGAGGTGACCATCATCTTACTCCTGAACTATTGCCACAACCTCTTATCAGGATTTCTGCTTCCATGCCCTAAAATCCATTCTCCTTATAGCAGTATGGGAAAAAATTTTTTAAACATAAATTCAGTTGTGTCATCTTCCTGCTTAACATCCTCTCATGCTTTCCCTTTATACTCTAAGAACTTATGTGAGCTGGTTTTTCTCTAACCCTAGAAATCCAGTTCATAGACTCCTTTCCCTGAAAACCCTGTTTACTACCTCCTAGACACCCTGGCGTTCTTAATGTTCCTTGAATATGCCTAGGGTATCCCTTCCTTAAAGCCTCTGTAGTTTCTAGTTTCCTCTACTTGAGAAAAATTTCCTTTTTCTGTAACTGCCTTTTTTCAGACCTCAAGCCTCAGATCAAAGACCACTTCTTCAGAAATGCCTTCCTTAAACACCCTGGATAAAGAAAATGTTCAGTCATTATCACATTCCCCAGTATGAGAAAGTGTTAGTCATTCAGTTGTGTCCAACTCTTTGCAACCCTATAGACTCCTGTCAGGCTCCTCTGTCCATGGGATTTTGCAGGCAAGAATACTGGAGTGGGTTGCCGTTTCCTTCTCCAGGGGATCTTCCTGACCCAGGGATCAAACTCAGGTCCCCTGCATTGCAGGCAGATTCTTTATCATCTGAGCCACCAGGGAGGTAAATTATCACACCCCCCAGTATATGCTACAGAATACATAATGGCAAGATATCTTGTTTCTGCAGGTTTTCACTTTTTTTGTTATTTACCTTTAACTATTGGAATATAAAGTCCAATGTGGGTTACTTGTTTGTTTTTCTCAACTCTGAATCCCCAGACTAAAACTAGAGCCTGTTCTGTATCAAGACCTCAAAAAGTAGTTGCTAAATAGGCACATTAATAAATGAGTATAAGAACTACAGTTAAATTGACACTTTGCATTCTGTGTGTTGGCCATATATCAAAATAGGCTGAGTTCCTTCAACATTAATTTGGAAGAGTGCTCTAAGAAAAAGCTAAACTGACAACTCCAAATGTGTGACTTGATGATACAGGTGACCTAGCAATGTGTTATAAAATAAAGGAAAAATTTCCCCTACATTTCACTGTGAAATATCTAGTGTAAGTGAGAGAACTGTGATTTTATTAATCTGCTATTTACTCAGCAGAAGATAAAATGTGAGAATAGGAGTTAGGACTATAAATTAGTGAAATTGATTGCTACAAAATATGCAACATTATATAAGTGATATTCAAAGAAGATTTATCTTGTGATATTGCAAAGAAGGAGACAAAGTTATGAAGAGAATAAATTTTGTTGCAAAGTACTTTACTATCCAACTAGTAGAGAATTATGTAAAATGCAAGCCATTACTTTAGTAAGGTCAGAATCCTTTTAAATATGTTCTTGTATGAGGGTCAAATGCAAGAGTTAAGTACTGGGTAATTAACCTAAGGGAAGTAACCCTGACATAGCTTAGGGATCAGTTGTGTGTGCCCCCAATTATAAACTTCTTCTGATAAAATTGAGGTCAGTACAGATGCAAGAAATTGTTGATATTTTGAAGAGTATCCAACACCGCAGAAAATATAAAATAGACAATACATCTTCCATAATTATTTCTAGGAGAGAGGGCTGTATATTTTAGAATAGTAAGGGAGCAGGTCTCATGAACTGATTAAATTTTTGTTTCAGAACAGCAAAAAAAAAAAAAACAAACAAAACAAAACCCATAAATGATAACATGACAAACAGATTGGGGTAGAAAAGTTATTCTCAATCTTATTATCAAACTTTTTATCAATCAAATTGAAAATTATAACTATTAGATTTTAGGAGTTAGAAGCTTTACACAAAGTAGAGAAGCAAAATACAAAATGCTATGTATGATAAATAGAACTAGAGCTATTTTACAGTTTCTCTTGATTTTACTGAGTAAGTCACTATTCATCTGTAGAATAAACTTTTATTGATTGCCTTGGATTTGAGGGCACCATGCTAGGGCACAGAGGAAGAGAATGACAAAACTTCTGTACTCAGGATCATTTAGCCTACTGTGGAAGACATGTATAAGCAAATAATTGGAATGAAATAATATATCTAGAATCAGAATAGAGTTAAGATGACCATTTTATGGAGAATTGGGGAAAATACTGTGCTTCCCTGATGTGGTAAAGAATCAGCCTGCCAATGCAGGAGACGTGGGTTTGATCCCTGGGTTGGGAAGATTCCCTGGAGGAGAAAATGGCAACCCACCCCAGTATTCTTGCCTGGAAAATCCCATGGACAAAGGAGCCTAGTGGGCTACAGTTCATGTGGCAGCAAAGAGTTGGACATGACTTAGCAACTGAGCATGCACACACAGGGGAGATATTAAGGGAAACTGCCATTTGGATAGAGTCAATCTTCAAGGATTTTAGAAAAGAACAACATTATATACAAATTGAAAGACATGTTAAAAATCAAAAAGACATGGAAAAACACAGTATTGTGGTATGTACTAGTAAACATACACTAATTTGATCTTCTGAAAAATATTTACTCAAACTTACAATGTGTCAAGCACTATTAGAGGTCCCCAAGGACAAAGCAGAGACTATTACAGATGTGAAGCATTCATCATTAGTCAGCCATCTCAGTGGGACTTAATGACCCAATGGAAATAAGAGGGGAGGGAAAAGACAATTGAAGGATGAGTTCAGTCACAGTAGCAAGAGTAGTTTTTTGGGAAGAAGTAAAAATGGATCATGGTTCTAGTTAGCTGTGTTGCTAACCTCTAAATTTGGTATACCAAAAAACTCAAATTAATCTTTCTGTGATTAACTTATTCCTATTAAAATTTAAAAATTATAAATAGTACCATACTCTCATCTTTATTTTTATAAATATGCAAAATAAAACAAATAATATTCATTCCTTCCTGTCTGTTAGCCTCTGTTGCTCCATTCATTAACTGGCCATCTTTGCTTCAGAACTGCCAAGTCCCCCACCAAGAATGTCATTCTCACCTCTTTCTATGTTCTTAAGAAGGAATCAGTGATCAAAAATCTCCCAAGAAAGAAAAGGCCAGGACCAGATGGCTTCACTAGTGAACTTTACCAAACATTTAAAGAAGAATTTACAACAATCCTTTTCACATTCTTTTTACAAAAAGAAGAAGAACAAAGGAGGGAACATGCACGAAGTCATTTTATGGGGCCAACATTATTTGGATACCAAAACCAGAAAAAGGCACTATTAGAAAAGAAAACTACAGGCCAATATCCCTGATGAATATAGATGCAAAAATTCTCAATAAAATACTAGCAAACCAAATTCAGCAGCACGTTAAAGGATCATTCACCATGATCAAGTGGGATTAATTCATGAGAAGCAAGTATAGTTCAACATACGCACATCAATCAATGTAATACTTCACATTAATAAAAGAATCATATGATCATCTCAATAGCTGAAAAAGCATTTGACAAAATTTAACATCCATTCAAGATAAAAATTCTTAATGTAGGCACAGAAGGAAAATATCTCAACATAATAATGGCCATATATGATAAGTCCTCAGCTAATACTGTAATGGTAAAAAGTTGAAAGCTTTTCCTTTAAGATCAGGAACAAGACAAGGGCACCCACTCTCACCACTCTGACTCATTTCATAATATATGTAAATAAAGCCACCATGCTGTATGCCTTAAACTTATATAGTGATATATGTCAATTATTTCTCAATATTAAATTTCTTGGTTTCCTTACAGCATAGCTCTAACAAATTATGATGCTATAAACATTAAAAATCCAGTGCTTAAATATGATATCAGATAGTACCATTCAATGGCAACCCACTGAGCGACTTCATTTTCACTTTTCACTTTCATGCATTGGAGAAGGCATGCATTGGAGAAGGCAACGGCAACCCACTCCAGTGTTCTTGCCTGGAGAATCCCAGGGATGGGGGAGCCTGGTGGGCTGCTGTCTATGGGGTCACAAAGAGTCGGACACAACTTAGCAGCAGCAGCAGAACCACTCAAAGTGCAGTAATCTGTAATTTTTTTTAACTAGTCTACAATGAAGTAAGCACAGAAATTGAGACTAAATCTTTAGAAATTTTTATAGCAATCTGACAGGGTAATTTTATGCTTGTTGAATCTAATAATAATTTAAGAATAGATTTGTAGTTTTTATGTATATTTTTGATTATTTTTATAAATTAAGTACTACCGTATTAAAAATTATCCATCTGCAAAGAACTGGTAATGATGTTTAAAAAGTGGACAAACAAATAAATAAAAACTACTGCTCCTCTGCTTAGAACATTTAAAAAAGCACCAATATAGGACATTTTATTGACACTCAGAGTTTGGAAATCTTTCACTACATTCTTCCAGAATGCCTATTCAATTCTGAAATTACATATTACAACAAATTATGGGTAAATGAACACTTTCTATATCTATCTTCCATCTCTTAGTTTATGTTGAACTTCAGCATATTCTCTGTGAACATTCATTTTTCTAAAATTACCCATAAATATACAAACATACTTAAAGCATGATACTGAAATTATTACTGTTTAAGAAAAATGTTTTTTGAAAACCTGGAGCCATATTATAGAGTGCCAGTATTTAATAATTATCAAATGTCAGATTGTACATTTCCTTTTGTTTTCTGTTATACATGTTTATACTGTTGAAAATAAAAAGGCCCAGAAATCAAGGAATGTGTCATGAATGTTATTTTGAAGGCACAGACTCCCTTCCCAAAGGCCCTGCATTCTTCACATTGTCATGTGGGAACTAGGGAAACACCATTAGCTTAGCTTTTAAAAAGTATGCTCATTAGAGTGAAGTCGTAAGGTTTATGAGGTATCAGGCGTAAAGCCTATCGGAAAGCTTGCCAACAGGAAGAGATGCAGAGAGATGATGGTGAAGTGTGCATTCAGAACCCAAACAGAAACAGTTGTTCTGTTCTGCTGCAGCTTGTAGAGCTGATTTCAGGTGATACTCAGTCAACACAAGAGTAAATAATGACAATAAAAGACTAAAACATGAGAAAATCATTACTAAAGACAGTAATCACAAACATTTAACATTGATAAATATTTGATTTATTTTTGCTCATTACAGTATTTTGAAACTTTAGTGTGTCTAAGAATCACCTCATCAAATCAATACTCAGATATTCTGAGTGATTGTGGGGTAGATCTAGAATTCTGCATGTTTAACAAGTGGCTCAGATGGGAAACACCGTGAGTCGAGCATGTGGGAACTAGAATGACTAAGATCTCCAAGGTATTATAAGCAGGTCCAAGGCCCACTGCTAGGCCATAATGTTCCGTGTTGGGCATAATCTCAAATACCAATATCAGACTAGGTTACTCTGAGGCCAGCAGTAAGTGAGATATAAACAAGGTCACTGTGTCATTCACAGAATACCAAACATCCCCGTCTTGGATAATATGAGTGATTGCTTGCTTCTTCGCCTATTGCAGTGTGTTCCACTCTGACCTGCTATCCCTACAAACGAGATGTTTGAAACACCCAATCATAAAATTAGCCTGGTTTACTGACAGCACCCAATCTACAGTGAGTCTCTACTACCTAAGACTTTGCCCCAAATTTCCTAGCCAAGACCCAAATCCTATAATAAATCTCTTCTAATGACCTCTTACTGAGACACCACATATTTCCCATGGTGTGTATTCTCCCTCACTGCCATGAATAATTAACTCAATTTGTTCCACTATGGTTATGTTCCTGCTGGTCTTTGGCTGAGGGCATTAACGTTTATATCATAAAACCCAAAAATGATTTTAAAAAATCTTCAGAAGTCCAGAATTCAATTTATTTTACTAAAGGACATTTGGCTTCCTTACTACAGGGACAGTACCTTCAGTTGTCTGCCTAGTGTCTTCCACTAGGAGCCAGGTACCTAGTAGGCGATCAGGAAATATATGTGAAAGAAAAAAAAATAAAAGAATTTTTCACTGTTGATAAGGGTACTGGGAGATACTTCCCCTGTGGTAGCCAGAATAATGTCCCACCCCAAAGAAGTACATGTCCCAATTCCTAGAATCTATGCACATGTTACTTTACATGGCAAAAAGGACTTTGCAGGTGAAATTAAATTGAGGACCTTGACGTGGTTTTTTTGGATGATCCAGGTAGGCTTAATATAACCACAAGGGCCTTAAAAAGAGAGTGGCAAGAGAAGGAGATATTAGGATAGAAGCAGATGTTGGAGAGGGGGCAAGAGAGCAGTAGAAAGAGAAAGAGATGGAGGGAGAGATGTGAAAATAATTTAAAAATAGAGGAAGGGGCCATAACTCAAGGAATGCCAGTGGCTTCTAGAAGCTTGAGAAAGCTAGAAAATGTATTCCTCCCTAGAGGCTCCAGAAGGAACATGTTGATTTTAGGACTTTTTACCACCAGAACTGTGAGACAATCAATTTATATTACGTTATGCTGGTAAATTTGTAGTAACGTATTACAGCAGCAAGAAGAAATCAAAATGCTCCCAAACAGAAGACACTTTTTAGATAGCATTCTACTGTGTTATAGACCAGTATCATTGATGAACATAGATGCAAAAATCCTCAACACAATACTAGCAAACAGATTCCAACAACACATTAAATGGATCATATACCATGATCAACAGGGATTTACCCCAGTAATGCAAGGATTCTTCAATATATGCAAATCAATGTGATATACCATATTAACAAATTAAAGAATAAAAATCATATGAGTATCTCAATAGATGCAGAAAAAGCTTTTGACAAAGTTCAACACCCATTTATGATGATAATAATAATAATAATAAAAACTCTCCAGGAAATGGCCCTAGAGAGAACCTACTTCAACCTAATAAAGGCCATATAAGACAAACCCACAGCAAATATCATTCTCAATGGTGAAAAGCTAAAAGCATTTCCCTTAAAATCAGGAACAAGACAAGGACATTCACTATCATCACTCTTATTCAACATAGTTTTGGAAGTCCTCACCATGGCAATCAGAGAAGAAATAAAACAAATAACAAATTGGAAAAGAAGTAAAATTGTCACTGTTTGCAAATACATGTTACTATACATAGAAAATCCTAAAGATTCCACCAGAAAACTACTGGACATAATCAGTGAATCTGGTAAAGCTGCAGGATACAAAATTAATACACAGAAATCTGCATTCCTATACACAAACAATGAAAGAGCAGAAGGAAATGAAGGATACAATCCCAATTACCAGCACAACAAAAAGAATAAAATAACTGGGAATAAATCTACTGAAGGAAGCAAAAGACCTGTACTCAGAAAACTATAAAACACTGATGAAAGAAATCAAAGAAGACACAAACAGATGGAAAAATATACCATGTTCTTGGATTGGAAGAATCAATATAATGAAAATGAATGTACTACTCAGAGCAATCTACAGATTCAATGCATTCCCGTAAAATTACGAAAGTCATTCTTCACAGAATTAGAAGAAAAAAAATCTCACAATTTGTATGGAAACACCCCAAATAGCCGAGTAATCTTGAGACAGAAAAAAGGAGTTGGAGGAATCAGGGTCCTTGACTTCAAAGCATATTACAAAACTATAGCAATCAAAACAGTATGGTACTGGGACAAAAACAAACATATAGACCAATGGTGTAGGATAGAAATCCTAGAGATAAACCCATGCATCTATGGTCACCTAATCTATGACAAAGAAGCCAAGAATATACAATGGAGAAAAGATAGCCTCTTCAAAAAGTGGTACTAGGAAATCTGGACAGCTGCATGTAAAAAGAATGAAATTAGAACACTAACATCATACACAAAAATAAACTCAAAATGAATTAAAGACCTAAACGTAAGACTGGACACTATAAAATTCTTAGAGAAAAATATACGCAGAACACTCTTTGACATAAGTCACAGCAAAATCTTTTTTGACCCACCTCCTAGTAAAAATAAAAACAAAAATAAACAACTAGGACCTAATTAAACTTAAAAGCTTTTTGCACAGAAAAGGAAACCACAATCAAGACAAAAAGACAACCCTCAGAATGAGAGAAAATACTTGCAAATAAAGCAACAAAGGATTGATCTCAAAATATACAAACAGCTTATGGAGCTCAATATCAAAAAACCAAACAATCCAATCAAAAAATGAGCAGAAGACCTAAATAGACATCCTCCAAAGAAAACATATAGATGACCGTATAGATGAAAAGATGTTCAGAATCACTAATTATTAGAGAAATGCAAATCAAAACTACAATGTGGTATTACCTCACACCGGCCAGAATGGCCATCATCAAAAAGTTTACAAACAATGAATGCTGGAGAGGGTGTGGAGAAAAAGGAACCTTCTTACACTGTTGGTGATAATATAAACTGGTACATCCACTGTGGAGAACAATATGGAGGTTCCTTAAAAAACCAAACAGAATTATCAGATGACCCAGCAATCCCACTGCTGGGCATATACCCTGAGAAAACCATAACTGAAAAAGACACATGTACCCCAGTGTTCATTGCAGCACTGTTACAATAGCCAGGACATGGGAGCAACCTAGATATCCATTGATGAATGAATGGATAAAGAAGATGTGGTGCATAGATACGATGGAATATTACTCAGCCATAGAAAATAATGAAATTGAGTCATTTGAAACAATGTGGATGAACCTAGAGCCTGTCATACAGAGTAAAGTCAGATAAGAAAAATACCGTATATTAACACATATATATGGAATCTAGAAAAATAGTATTGATGAGCCTATTAGCAGGACAAGAATATAGGCACAGGTATAGAGGACAGACTTGTGGACACAGTGAGGGAAAGAAGTGGGGTAAAAATTAAGAGTAGCATTGACATATATACACTACCATGTTTAAAATATATAGCTAGCAGGAAGGTACTGTATAGCACCGGAAACTCAGCTTGGTGCTCAGTGATGACCTAGAGGGGTGGAATGGAGGATGGGAGGGAGGCTTAAGAAGGTGGGGATATATGTATACATGTGGCTGATTCACAATGTTGTATAGCAAAAACTAGCATAATATTGTAAAGCAACTATATTTTTTAAAAAAGACATATCTGCCCACCATCCGTCTCATGGTGGGCATTGTGGTCTTGGTTATAAAGGTGATGAGGTCAATTTGGGATTCTTCAGTAAAATAAAAAAAAAACTCTCTTAATCAGGACTTTATAATAATAATAAGCCTTAATAATAACAAAAACTTGATATTAAAAATACATTCAAGAAATCAAATATCTATAAAGCCCTAAGTAATTAGCTAAATCATAAACTCAGATGAATGGTTAAATGTAGATTACATACAGATATAAATGTGGTGTAGCTCTTTTATTTTATGTGGGTACAACTGGTATATTTTTACCAGAAGTTTACAGGATAGTGTTAAATACAAAATTGAGACCAGACTTAAGAATTCCCTGAGCAAAGAAAACCATTGAAGCCATGGTAACTTAGGTTATGTCTTGTAAGTGCTTCTGATAATCATAAAAGAACCTTAAATCATCTTCCTAAAAATGGTCTGAGAAAGTCACTTTTAACCAATCCACTGCCATCTGGAAACACCTACTGTAATAACCAATCACTGAAAAGGTTAACAGCTTCCTCATTTCTACCTTATAAGTCCTACTGTAATTTAATGCCCCTGAGCTTCATATCAGTCTTTGCACTTGGAAGCTCCCAGTTTGTGAACTGTTTTTATATGCACAACATACACGAACTTAAATACTACTCATAGATCAATGAGTAAATCATAAATCAATAAATCAATTGGTTGAAAATTTTCTATTTCTGGATTTGTGACAGTTTCTGGCATTAGAAATAGGGCCCCCAAACCCTCAACAACTCCAAGGTCAGTGAGCAAAAGGTGCTGATATATGCAGAGCCCACTGAGCTCACTGTTTTGAGCCAATTCCAGAGTTTGAAGTTAAATTCTCTCTTGAATTCGACCACTGCTCTCTTTGCCTTTTGAGGTCTCTGACTTTACTGTGCATATACGTATTTTGTTTGTTTAAGCTTCTTGGTAAGCTTCTGTAAAGGGAGAAACCTGTGATCCCCTGGGTTTTAGGGAGTGATAGGATTAACAGGCTCCCCATTGATCATTTGGGGTTTAGGAAATCTAAAGGCAAAAATGGGTTCCATCTGGTCTAAAACTGTCTACTTCTCTCAAAAATTTCTGCTTCCTATATCTATAATCACTATAAGCCAAATCTTGTGGCTTTTTGGAAAATGAGTGAACTTTTGGGTAATTTGGAATAATAGGGGCCTCTTTGGGGAAACTTTAATGCTATCTTAAGGAGCACCTTTCAAAAGAGAGGATCTCAAAATTTCAGAGAAAATGAAATGCATTCTTTGATTGGTATGCAGAAGTTCTGCAAAGAGGAAATGACTTCAAAAATAGCTTCTCTAAAAGAATGTTTATGGCAAGCAAATAAAAATCTTTAGCAATAGCTTTGGCCATCTGAGCAGGTAACCTTAACTTAGTCTATCTGCCAGAAACACAATTTGGATCCATTTATTCTTTTTAATTTTGTATTATGATACCCAAGACATGGGTGAAATTTATAAGTGAAAGCTATAAGATGAAGCTACAATCAGATGGTAGGTCTATAGGTTTATGTATGTATGCATGTATATTATGTATATGTGATATTTTTAAGAGTTCTACTTAGAGATGCATACAAGATGGTAGAGTAGAAGGACATGAACTTACCCCCTCTCATGAAAGCATCAAAGCCACAACTAACTGCTGAACCATCATCGACAAAAAACCAACCAAACAAAAACCTCTATTGCTGCTTCTGTTGCTAAGTTGCTCCAGTCGTGTCTGACCCTGTGCGAACCCATAAACGGCAGCCCACCAGGCTCCCCCATCCCTGGGATTCTCTAGGCAAGAACACTGGAGCAGGTTGCCATTTCCTTCTCCAATGCATGAAAGTGAAAAGTGAAAGTGAAGTCGCTCAGTCGTGTCCAACTCTTAGCAACCCCATGGACTGCAGCCTACCAGGCTCATCCGTCCATGGGATTTTCCAGGCAAGAATACTGGAGTGGGGTGCCATTGCCTTCTCCAAAACCTCTACTAGAACTTACCAAAAAAGATACACATACTTAAATACTACTCATTGATTTACTGGTTGAAATTTTGCTATTTCTGGATTTGTGACAATTTCTGGCATTAGAAATGGGACCCCAAAACCCTCAACAACTCCGAGGTCAGCGAGCAAAAGGTGCTGGTATGTAGAGCCCACTGAGCTCACTGCTTTGTGCCAACTCCAGAGTTTGAAGGTAAAGTCTCTTGAATTCAACCTCTGCTCTCTTCGCCTTTTGAGGTCTCTGACTTTACTGTGCATATATGTATTTTGTTTGTTGAAATCCAGAGACAAAGAAGAAGCTACAATCAGATGGTAGTAGAGGCACAAGTTCAAGAAAATCAAATCCCATACATGCTGACCCACAAACTGGAAAATAATTATACCATAGAAGTTCTCCCACAGGAGTGAAAGCTCTGAGTCCCACGTCAGGCTCCCCAGCCTAAGGGTCTGGAAATGGGAGGAGAAGCCCCTAGAGAATCTGGCTTTGAAGGCCAGTGAGGCTTGATCTCAGGAATTCTACAGGATGGGGGAAAGAAACTCCACTCATAGAGGGCACACACAAGTTCTCCTGTGTACCAGAACCCAGAAAAAAAAGCTGGGCCAAACCTACCTGCTAGTATTGGAGGGTCTCTTAAAGAGATGAGGCAGCTGTGGCTAACTATGGGGTCAAAGACTTCAGCAGTGGTAGTTCTGGGGAGTATGTATTGACATGAGCCCTCCAAAAGGATGCCATTTTCTCACCAAGTCCCAGGCCCATTCAGTAGCCCATGGACTCTAGTGCCTCAAGAAAATCATCCAACAGGGTGAGAACTAATTTATGGTTGAGATCGGCTAGAGCGGGGAGGAGGGATAGACTGGTAGACTGGGATTGCGTGTATACACTGCTATATTTAAAATAGATAACCAACAAGGGCCTACTGTACAGCACAGGGAACTCTGCTCAATATTCTAATAACCTAAATGGAAAAAGAACTTGAATGAAATTAACACACTATCAATAACCTCAGACATGCAGATGACACCACCCTTATGGCAGAAAGTGACAAGGAACTAAAAAGCCTCTTGATGAAAGTGAAAGAGGAGAGTGAAAAAGTTGGCTTAAAGCTCAACATTCAGAAAACGAAGATCATGGCATCTGGTCCCATCACCTCATGGGAGATAGATGGGGAAACAGTGGAAATAGTGTCAGACTTTATTTTTCTGGGCTCCAAAATCACTGCAGATGGTGATTGCAGCCATGAAATTAAAAGATGCTTACTCCTTGGAAGAAAAGCTATGACCAACCTAGACAGCATATTAAAAAGCAGAGACATTACTTTGCCAACAAAGGTCCATCTGGTCAAGGCTATGTTTTTTCCAGTAGTCATGTATGTATGTGAGAGTTGGACTGTGAAGAAAGCTGAGCGCCAAAGAATTGATGCTTTTCAACTGTGGTGCTGGAGAAGACTCTTGAGAGTCCCCTGGACTGCAAGGAGATCCAACCAGTCCATCCTAAAGGAGAACAGTCCTGGGTGTTCATTGGACGGACTGATGCTGAAGCTGAAACTCCAATACTTTGGCCACCTGATGTGAAGAGTTGACTTATTGGAAAAGACCCTGATTCTGGGAGGGATTGGGAGCAGGAGGAGAAGGGGACGACAGAGGATGAGATGGCTGGATGACATCACTGACTTGATGAACATGAGTTTAGGTGAGCTCCGGGAGTTGGTGATGGACAGGGAGGCCTGGTGTGCTGTGATTCATGGGGTTGCAAAGAGTCAGACACAACTGAGTGACTGAACTGAACTGAACTGAACTGAACTGAATCAACTATACTCTAATACAAAATAATTTTTAAAAAAATGAAGGCCAAATGATACATTTAGGTCGCGTTAATCCTGGAGATTGGGCTTCCTTGGTAGCTCAGCTGGTCTCAGCAATGCAGGAGACCCTGGTTTGATTCCAGCATTGGGAAGATCCCCTGGGGAAGGGCATGGCAACCCACTCCAGTATTCTTGCCTGGAGAATCCCCATGGACAGAGGAGCCTGGGCTACAGTCCATGGGGTCGCAAAGAGTCAGACATGACTGAGCAATTAAGCACAGCAAAATCCTGAAGAAGAAGGAAAAAATATTTATTAAATTGAGGAAGAAGAAAAAAATCTGCTTAATTTGTTTATAGTACCTTTTTCATGTTTCATTGAATTACTAAATACTACTGTGCTTAGTCATTCAGTTGTGTCCAACTCTTTGTGACCCCATGGACTGTAACCAGCCAGGCTCCTCTGTCCATGGAATTCTCCAGGCAAGAATACTGTAGTGGGTTGCCATTTCCTTCTCTAACTAAACTCTCTAAATTAAATGTAACGCAGACAACATTTTCTTCCTGGGTTTATTAGTTAAATAAGCTCATGCTGTCTTCATGCTATAGAATTAGTCAACAAGAAAAATAACTTTAAATGATGGTTATCTATTTGATGTCTAAACTAAGCATAATATAAAAACAAGTAATTTAAATAAATGTAAATAAGATAAAAGTTTATACTAAGTTAAAGTACATAATGGATATTTATGGCACATTTAGATCCTTTCTAAATAATATACTGAGACATTGATTGCTAAACATAAGTTTAAATTTATCTACATTTGGCTTCTTTATTTTTACAGGAACAACATATACTTTGGTTTGTTAATAAATATGTCTTTTGCCACATTAAAAATCGTGTTATGAAAAACATAAGTTGCTAAAAGTTATAAACTTTATAATTATGTATTTATAAATTTGTTACCAACTACTACAGATTCTAATATATGACAGTTTACAACTGTCTGGTTCCTAATTTTTATTGGATAGAAAAGGTTACTGATGGTTAAAATTTACAATCAATATATAAAAACAGAACTACTAGAAATGATAAGAGTGAAGGAAAACAACTCTGTATATACATAGTATGAGAATAAAATGGAACGTATTTTTATGTGAAGAACATGTAATGAATATAGGACATGTTTTGTTAAGGAAAAGGAGAATAATGTTGACTGGTTATTCCAGAATAAGAAAGGAAAAAGGATAAGACAAAACCCAAATGGATATTGAAATTTGCAGGTTTGAGGAAAAACAATGCTTTGAGATCATAGCTAACTAAATTGAATAAATTTATAAAGGTTTTTAAAATGAGCTTAATAATGTACTAATATAAAATTAGAGTTTATTTTTCTCTTTGTTAAAATCACAAAATTTCTTAGATACAAAGTTTTTCTTTACCTTTTATGTAAACTGCTTAGGAAACAAAGATTCTGTGTTTTACAAAACATTTCCTGGGATCCATGTTATCTTTATCAGATATCTTATTATTTAGGAAAACTGAATCTTTTCAATATTAAAGAGCAAAGGTTTTCTTAAGAACTATGTAACTTTATGTATTTGCTTTTGAAATCCTTTGTCACTATAGTTAACTGGATGAGGAGGGCATGGCAACCCATTCCAGTATTCTTTTCTGGAGAATCCTCATGGACAGAAGAGACTGGCAGGCTACAGTCCATCTAGTCGCAAAGAGCCGGACACAAGAGTGCGGAAGAACTGATGATTTTGAACTGTGGTGTTGGAGAAGGCTCTTGAGAGTCCCTTGGACTGCAAGGAGATCCAACCAGTCCATTCTGAAGGGGATCAGCCCTGGGATTTCTTTGGAAGGAATGATGCTAAAGCTGAAACTCCAGTACTTTGGCCACCTCATGCGAAGAGTTGACTCATTGGAAAAGACTCTGATGCTGGGAGGGATTGGGGGCAGGAGGAAAAGGGGATGACAGAGGATGAGATGGCTGGATGGCATCACTGACTCGATGGACGTGAGTCTGAGTGAACTCCGGGAGTTGGTGATGGACAGGGAGGCCTGGTGTGCTGCGATTCATGGGGTTGCAAAGAGTCAGACACGACTGAGCGACTGAACTGAACTGAACTGAACTGACGCACACATGGTTAACTTGATAACTAAGTATTATCTCCCAGTGACCTGTGATCCTGTTAATACTTGATCAAGTGTTTTAAAGCTTTTGATATTTTAGAATAAACTTCTCCAAATCAAATTCTAAACAAATCTTTCTGACCTTGAACTAATTAACTTTGGGAATTTTCCAGAGGGTCTCTGGGAGATTTCAAAAGAGGTGGTCTTTTTATTATAAAAAGAGAAATGTTATTTATTTAGGTTTACTTGATGTTAAGGTGGATATTTAATATTCTAAGAGCATATTTATATGTGATATATATCATTAAAATAGGTAATTCAGAAATTATATACAAAATTCATAAAAAATCTTTATGGTCTGGTATAATGTTGCTGGTAATCTGATTCACTTAGTTGCTTAAATCTTGGCTCCTGCAAATATATGCTCTGGGGAATTTTTCAAACCTTGGCTATTATCTTCCTTATAATCATATTAACATTTTTGATGTGTTGTATCCTTTCAAACGTTTTAAATTGCCTTTTGGCAGCCACTCATACATCAAATGATAGCCATCAAGAGAAGACAACTTAAGAACTCAATGATTTGACCACTTATGCCCCTGGTAAGGATGCAACTGTCAGTAACAGCAATCACATGGCCCTCCATCCTGACCACTCAACTAGTGGCAGCACTGAATATGTGACTTCAGCACACCTACATCAACAGTGGTAACTGAGAGTACCACCATATTAGTTGGTCACACTCAGCTTGCTGAGAGAATGACCATGACAGTGTTCAGCTCAGTGCAGTCACTCACTCATGTTCAACTCTTTGTGACCCTATGGACTGCAGCATGCCAGGCTTCCCTGTGCATCACCAACTCCTGGAGCTTGCTCAAACTCATGTCCATTGAATCAGTGATACCATGAAACCATCTCATCCTCTGTCATCCCCTTCTTCTCCTGTCTCAATCTTTCCCAGCATCAGGGTCTTTTCTAATGAGTCAGTTCTTTGCATCAGGTGGCCAAAGTATTGGAGTTGCATCTTCAGCATCAGTCCTTCCAATGAATATTCAACACTGATTTCCTTTAGGATTGAGTGGTTGGATCTCCTTGCAGTCCAAGGGACTCTCAAGAGTCTTTTCCAACACCACAGCTCAAAAGCATCAATTCTTCTGCACTCAGCTTTCTTTTTAGTCCAGCTTTCAAATCCATACATGACTACTGGAAAAAGCATAGCTTTGACTAGACAGACCTTTGTTGGCAAAGTAATGTCTCCACTTTTTAATATGCTGTCTAGGTTGGTCATAGCTTTTATTCCAAGGAGCAAAGTCTTTTAATTTCATGGCTCCAGTCACCATCTGCAGTGATTTTGGAGCCCCCCAAAATAAAGTCTGTCACTGTTTCCATTGTTTCCCCATCTATTTTCCATGAAGCTATGGGACTTGATGCCATGATCTTAGTTTTCCTGAATGTTGAGTTTTAAGCCAACTTCTTCCACTCTCCTCTTTCACTTTCATCAAGAGGCTCTTTAGTTCTTCACTTTCTGCCATAAGGGTGGTGTCATCTGCATATCTGAGGTTATTGATATTTCTGCTAACAATCTTGAGAAGGCCTTACAAATAGCTGAGAAAAGAAGATAAAATAAAGGCAGAAGAGAAAAGGAAAGATATAAGCATCTGAAAGCACAGTTCCAAAGAATAGCAAGGAGATATAAGAAAGCCTTCCTCAGATCAATACAAAGAAATAGAGGAAAATAATAGAATGGGAAAGACTACAGATCTTTTCAAGAAAATTAGAGATACCAAGGGAACATTTCATGCAAAGATGGGCACATTAAAGGAGAAAAATGCTGTGGACCTAACAGAAGCAGATGATATTAAGAAGAGGTGGCAAGAATACACAGAAGAACTATACAAAAAAAGATCTTCATGACCCAGATAACCACAATGGTGTGATCACCGGATTAGAGCCAGACATCCTGGAATGTGAAGTCAAGTGGGTCTTAGGAAGCATCACTACAAACAAAGCTAGTGGAGGTGATGGAATTCCAGTTGAGCTATTTCAAGTCCTAAAACATGATGCTATTAAAGTGCTGCAATCAATATGCCAGCAATTTTGGAAAACTCAGCAGTGGCCACAGGACTGGAAAAGGTCAGTTTTCATTCCAATCCCAAAGAAAGTGAATGCCAAAGAATGTTCAAACTACTGCACAATTGCACTCATCTCACACACTACCAAAGTAATGCTCAAAATTCTCCAAGCCAGGCTTCAATAGTACATGAACTCTGAACTTCCAGATGTTTGAGTTGGATTTAGAAAAGGCAGAAGAACCAGAGATTAAATTGCCAACATCCATTGGATCATCGAGAAAGCAAGAGAGTTCCAGAAAAATATCGACTTCTGCTTTACTGACTATGCCAAAGACTGACTGTGTGGATCACAACAAACTGTGGAAAATTCTTCAAGAGATGGGAATACCAGACCACCTGACCTGCCTCCTGAGAAATCTGTATGCAGGCCAGGAAGCCACAGTTAGAACTGGACATGGAACAACAGACTGGTTCCAAATAGGGAAAGGAGTACGTCAAGGACATATATTGACCATGACGGGGTAACTGCTAAAAATTAAATACAAAACAGTGACCCCCAATTTGTGTTTAGCTGGACAACCACCCTCTTAAAAAGTTCACTCTCCAACAAGACTTTGATTTGTCTCCAGTGGATATCACTCATCTGGTAAAATTAAGTCAGGGCCAAGTGACACAGCTACTCCCACTCTTGACTTGCTAAGGTTATCTGTTTCTTCCTGAGGTTCTACTGAATGGTCCATCTCCTCCCTCCCAGGGCTGTCTCCTCTCATAAAAATTACAAAATCTTCAAAGTATTAAATATGATCATTTTCACCCTTTCTTCCAGAAAATGAAATCCTCATGGACAAAGCCTATTACAAACAGAAGCTGGAGACGGGGAGAAGGGTTCCTGGCCTACATGTTTTATAGACAATGTGACTCTGAATCCCAGGGTAGCCTAGCTGTAGCCCTGCACCATAATTCATAACCCTTCTCTCTAGATGATTGTTGAAATTCTTGAGATTGTTTTAAATATTTCCAATCAAGCATTATCCATTTATTTACTTTTGAGTCTCATACTGCTTATTAGTGGGCCATGTTGGATCCCACCTTCAATGTAACAGAAATGATCTTCTTTTACCATCTTCCGTCTCTATGTCTGCAGTTTTACAAAGTTACCTTTTACTTGCAAAATGCTGTCAGTATTTTCTAGTGATCTAGTTATTTTATTCCTATTTATAACTGCTGAGATTCATTTAAATGTAGACACCATCCTTCCAGCTCATTATGCCCTCTAGTCTCTTCATCTTACCCACCTTGACACACATAGACACACAATTTCCTCCAATCTATTAACTTGTTTTTAATTAAATTCTTTTTTCCTATCGTCTATCATATAGTCCACCATTGCAATCACTCTCCTTCACCTTGTTCTTCCATCATACATAGCTTGTACAATTCCAACCCTGGACAACTTGACATTTCCCCTCTCTATACCTGGACCTCTGAAGGTGGCTGGAGAAGCACATTCTATTCTTTATGTTGATTATGTCATATCCCTGTCCTCAAATTCTCATGGGCTCTCTGCTATTCCCCAATAGAGCTTGCTTTCATGTACAGCAAGTTATCTCCCCTGTTTTACAAAAATAACACAAGCCATGAGGCAGACAAATTTCCCCACCCCTTAATATCTTCACCACCAACCTACAAATTCTGTGTAGACATCCATTCTTGTCTATATCCCCACCACCACCCCAGTCATTTATTAAATAAACTTTTAGCTTGGTCTGCTCAGAGAAATTACTCCATCAAATATCCTTCCCATTCCTCTTTCCTGTATCTTTAATTTTTCCATTTTAATGGGTTTGAACACTTCCCATCTTCCAACCATGGGCTAGAGTAAAGAATCTAAGTTCTTTATGCTCCTGTATATATCTATTCATTTATCTATCATAGTATTTATTACATAAAATTGAATTTATCTTAGTAAATTTGGAATGTGTTACCTTCCTATTCCTCTTATAGACTGTAAGCACTGAGAAAGGAGCATGCCCCAAACTATGCATTTCCATGTTCCTAGTGCCTACAGTATAATACTCTCATGAGAACATTTATTGATGAAATTTTGAATACATTCATTCATATATGAATTTAATTCTTCAAGAAATGCCTACCTGCTTCAAAATACCTCCTCTGATCCCTTCTATAGGATGAATTTTACAGACCTGTCTGTTGTTCAGAGGGGAAAAAACCTTCAAATTTTAGTGTTCCTTGTTTATGTGTTTACTTAATGTACTCAGTACATGAGGGTAGGTTTTCCTTAAAATTTTGAAAAACAGACAAGTATGATTGTCAATATCAATATAAAGTGGGTCAGGCCAGTCAACTCAAAGAGACAGACAACCAGCTTGCAAAAAGAGAAGGCCATATGCTGCAATGAAGATCCAGCACAGCCAAAATAAAACAAAACAAACCTTGACTTTAACGTGATTTGATATATATTAATGTTTTTAAAGTCAATCCAAAGGGGATTTAGTTAAGACATGAAAGTATACAATGAGAACAAGAAACTGTGAGAAAGATACTGAAGAATTTGTCAGTAGTACACATTCAAGCATCACTGAGGGGAAAGAAATACCAATTGAAATGAAGAATTCTATCCATTAACAAGTTTTTACAGTTCTAAGTTGTATGCATCTGGGTATCTTAGCCATTAAATATATATCTGCTGTTGTATAATATATAGTATAAAGTATACTTTATGAAGTATAAAGTTCCTTTGCTTGGTTTCAATCAACCTAGGCAATAATTTGGCTTCCCTTGGCATGTTTGAGCACTTCATTTCTCTGATAATAATTTATTTTAAGCTAATGTATTAGAATTCTGATTTTACACATCAATATTATTAACTACTGTAAATATGAATGTGCACCACAGATTATGGAACTTCTCCTACTATGCTTAAAAACTTAGATTTCTTCTTGGACTTCCCTGGTGGTCCAGTGGTTAAGAGTCCACCTGCCAATCCAGGCGACATGGGTTCGATCCCTGGTCCAGGAACTAAGATCCCATATGCCACAGGGCAACAGAACCAGCATGCCTAGAGCCCATGCTCTGCAACAACAGAAACCACTGCAAGAAGAAGCTCGCACACCACAACTAGAGAGTAGCCCCTGCTTAGAAAAAGCCCACGAGCAGCAACGAAAACCGAGAACAGCCAAAAAAAAAGCAAACAAACAAAAAAACCCTTAGATTTCTTAACCTATGACCAGGCTCGTAATGATCATAGAGCTAGCAAGGAGATACAGCCTCCTGTAACATTGCCTGGCTTATTTCACCAGGTGAAATGGACCTCTGAGTGCCCTCATGCGTCTTCTCATTTTATAAAGACTAAAAATTCTCTCAGTGACTCACCTGCAGCTTCATCCCCTTGCTTTGCTGGGTGTCAATATTTAGCTCTTCTGTGCCCATCTATTTGTGTTGCTCATATTAAACATTGATGATGTTTAAGATGGTTCTTTAAGATGAAGAAATCAGGATTACAGCTGTGAAGGTCTAGAAATAAAAATTGATGAATGAATAAAAGTTAGTAAAATGTACTTCATGCTAATCATTTGATAACCATAACACCAAGGCATTAAATGAAGAAAACCCAGGAATGCGATAGCTGAATTAAAATCGCCTCTTACTAGATGTACTGCTTTCATGTGTGCTAAGTCACTTCAGTCGTGTCTGACTCTTTGCAACCCCATGGACTGCAGCCCGCCAGGCTCCTCTGTTCACAGGATTCTCCAGGTAAGAATACTGGAGTGGGTTGCCATGCCCCCCTCTAGGGGATCTTCCCAACCCAGGGATCAAACCCACGTCTCCTGCATTGCAGGTGGTTTCTTTACTGCTGAGCCACTGGGGACCTTAAAAGGAAATCACTTTTTTTTTCTTAAATGTTGCATTCAAGCTTCATATAGGTTAATGGTCATATATATTCATTTATCTTGGGTACATATTTTCAGCTTTAACAGACACTGGAAAACACTTTTCTAAAGTGGTTGGGTGAATTTCTTCACATGCTTTCTAATACTCTATATGTCATTTTTTTCTCACACTATAGTTAGGTGTGTAGTGGTATCTCGTGTTTTTAACTTACATTTCACTCACAATTACTGATGTCTAGTATCTTTCTACATATGCTTATTGGCCATTTGGATCTCCTCTGTATTTATCTGCTTGTTCTGTTATAACAAAATATAGACTGGCTGGCTTAAACGATGGAAATTTGTTTTTTTAAAATTCTAGAAGATGGAAGTCTGAGATCAGAATGTCTGCATGGTCAGTTTCTGGTGAGGGTCCTCTTCATGGCTTGTATATGGGTGCCTTCTTACTGTGTCTTCACATGGTGGAGAGAGAGAGCTCTATGGTGTTTCTTCTTATGAGGACACTAATCCTATTGGATTAGGGTCCTACCTTAATGACTTTAATTCACTGTAGTTACCAGTTATCCCCTTATAGGCCCTACTTCCAAATATAGTCACATTGAGAGTTTGAGTTTCAACATAAGAATTTTGAGGGGGACACAAACATTCAATCCACTATAGTCTCTTTTTATGAAGTCCTTGTTTACATATTTTATCAAAATTTCATTTGCATTGGCAATCCTTTCTTTGCTGACTTGTAAAAGTTCTTTATATGTCTGAATATGACTCCTGTATTGGATTACAAATATCTGCTCCCATTTAGCAGCTTTGATTGTTTCTGAACCAATATTACACTTCTAATCACTGAAGCTTTATCTTCATCTGGAAGTGTAAGATACTTAACACTGCTCTTCTTCAAGCTTGCCTCTTCTTGGCTTTTTATATTTTCATACACATTTTAAAAATAATTTTCTCAATTTCTACACACAAAATCTAACTGGTATTGGAATTGCATTGAATTTATAGGGGTTTTTTTTTTGGGGAGGTGGAGAATTGGTATCTTAGTAATAGAGTATTATCCAATCCAAGAATATTGTATGTAACGTCCTTTTCTCTATGTCTTACATGGGTATTGGGCAGCTTGGAATTTAGCAAGTGCCTAAAATGCACACAACATACAGAGCACTGTTCTCAGCAGTTTCCTCCTTCCAGCATCTTATACTCTCAGGTTCTGAGTTTCTGGAAGTCCTGAGCTCCAAATATTTTCACTAAGACTGCCACAAGCTCTGGGCTCCTACTTCTTTTTTGTCTCAAAGTTTACATTGAGAGTCTAACTTCTCCAGGGGTAATGGAGTGGGGAATGCAGGACTCACTTAAACACATTTTTCTTATAAAGATCACTGTCCTTCAATTATTGGCCACTATTATTGTTCTGTGGTATCATCACTGTGTGTATGAGAATATTTTATCTAACTACCAGTTACTCAGTTTTAGCTGGAAAAAGAAGTTTTTTATTTGTTTTTTTTTTTTTCCTATTATCTCTACAACATTTATTATTCCCTAGCATCATTCTTCAACACAGTTTTGTTAACACCAATAATCGAGTACCAGCCTTGTTTGAAATTTCTTGAAAAATGAAGTAAAGAATCCATCATGATTTAGGATAAAAAAAAAAAAAAGCTAGGAAGCACTGGAGAAGTATGATGCCAATACCAGTCAATAAGAGGTGTTTAGGACAAGAGGTGACAAAACCCAGTAAAAAATGTAACCACTTCCTTCCCAACTAAAGTTTTTTCAGAAATAATCTTTGTGGCTCAGCTGGTAAAGAATCTGCCTGCAATGTGGGAGACCTGGGTTTGATCTCTGGGTTGGGAATATCTCCTGGAGAAGGAAAATGCTACCTACTCCAGTATTCAGGCCTGGAGAATTCCATGGACTGTATAGTTCATGAGGTCGCAAAGAGTCAGACACAACTGAATGACTTTCACTTTCACTATGCAGTCACAAAAGACATGGATTTGAGCAATTATAGCCCTTGCTTTGAATCAAATCCTCTTTAGAGTAAAGCTCAATGAATAATTTTCTCTTATAGGGACAGCACCCTGGTTTTTAATTTTCCTTACTCTGTTTCTTCTGAGTTCCTGATGATAGGGTTATACAATCATTATAATATACACTGTCACTTGTTATCTCTTGAGTGACCAAAAATTAATACTAAATTTATTTAAACTCTTCTTTATTACCAGAAACTTTTGACTGATCTACATTTCAGGGCTTCCTTGGTATCTGGTGTCCATTTAACTCTGGGTCTCTAAAAGTCAAGGATAATTTCTTACAGGATCTGAGAACTACTTATGGAGGCCTGTGGTAAATAAATAAATGCCATACCATCTCTGTGTATCAGGTATTTTCTGTGACACATACTTTACAATTAATGTTTCATTTAATACTCATAAAAGAGAAACTTCATGTAGCATTATCCCCATTTCACTGGGGAAGAAACTGAGATTCGGTGAGGTAGTTATCCTCAAGTGATGAAATGAACAAACCCAAGATTTGGAAAAGCTCTGATGTTAGAATTTTCCAGTACAGAAAATTTGACTGACTTCTTGTCAATTATATCGGCAATTTAGGCTAAGGACCCAGTTGTCTTCAAGGCCTTACCAAATTAAGGTAATGGAGGATGCTTCCCTATTTTATACCCAATTATTTTCTTCCTGAAACATCTATATATCGATTATTTTAGGGAGAAATGAGGACAAGATGGAACTGTCAGAAACTAATTATTATTAATTTTATTTGTATTCTATCTGAATAACAACCATCAGGTTTTTGCATGCAAATAACTGAATCATCCACTGTAATAAATTTACTTAGGAGAAAATAAAACTGAGAGAGCTTGCTGTTTTAAGAGTGGATTATATTAACATAATGGGCTATTCTCTACTGCAAATTGGCAGCTACGTTCTATATACCTTCAATATTGCCAATAACCTGGTGTGTGACAGAATAAATCATTTGAACTCTGCCTCAGCTTATCAACTAAAAAATTAGACGTTTGATCAATATTATCTCTAAGATCACTTAGAGTTTAAAAAATTATCTAGAGCTTTATGTATTTATATTTGCATATGTCAGTGTGATATACAAACAGCAATGCCCTGTGTATGTGTGTATTCAATTTTACCCTCAATAAAGAATTTCACAAATAATGCAACCAAAGTACGAGATTTAATTCTTCATTTTCTATAGGATTGTTGCATAAATAAGGAGTTCATGTACAGCATGGGAAGATACATTGTCTTCAAAAAGTATATATTAGTTAATGTTTATGCAATAGCAGAAATGTAGTTTTATATCACAGAATATAGATAAGACTTGGTCTAGAGATCTTATGGTCTAAAAGCTTAAAACAAAACACTCCTAATCCAGCCAGGCAATCTCAGATGTCTTATAATCAAAGCTAAGAAACATTAGATGTTTTAATAGCCTTATGAATTTAATAGCCTTAGGAATGTCCATAATTACCCATGTTAGCCAAGAGGCCACTCAGCCAGAGGCACTCAGCTTTTAATAGCCAGCAAGCCACTTTGAATAGGGTGAAAACATTTTTAAACCTTTTGGGGTTATTAGGGATAATTAAAAGTAGTTGAAAGTATATAATATCATTTATCAAAGCACTAAAAGCTGTTCCATAAGAAGTATATCACAACATTAGCAAATGCAATTCATATACTTCATTCATTGGTTAAGATATAACCAAATAAAATAGTCTAAGTAACTGAAATAAATATTATTTTTTTATTTTATTACATATATAATTTAGGTTATATTAGCTAAAACCTAAATAAAACATAGGCAGATATGCATAAACATGTGGTCATATATATTTAAACAATATGTATACAAATATATAAATTATATATTTATGTAAATACACAATATGAATATTTATATATCTAAATATATTTTATATATGTATAATATATACAAATTGTAAATATATATATATATACACACACACTTACACATATATATGCTGCTGCTGCTGCTGCTGCTAAGTCGCTTCAGTCGTGTCCAACTCTGTGCGACCCCATAAACGGCAGCCCACCAGGCTCCCCCGTCCCTGGGATTCTCCAGGCAAGAACACTGGAGTGGGTTGCCATTTCCTTCTCCAATGCATGAAAGTGAAAAGTGAAAGTGAAGTCGCTCAGTTGTGTCCGACTCTTCGCGACCCCATGGACTGCAGCCTACCAGGCTCCTCCGTCCATGGGATTTTCCAGGGAAGAGTACTGGAGTGGGGTGCCAGTGCCTTCTCCGACACATACATATAAATAGTACCTAATGCTAACTGCCCAAAGTTACAAAACTAGTTGACCTCCAGGAGCACTGTCTGTACCACCTATGTCTCTCATAATATTGTCATTGCTGGCCCATATATATGTGTGAATGATGTGCTAAATCACTTCAGTCATGTCTGACTCTTTGCGACCCTATGGACCGTAGCCACCAGGCTCCTCTGTCCATGGGATTCTCCAGGCAAGAATACTGGAGTGGGTCGCCTGTGCCCTCCTCCAGAGAATCTTTCCCACCCAGGGGTTGAACCCACATCTCTTTACTACTACCGCCACCTGGGAAGCCTGCCATATATATATGTGTGTGTATACACACACACAGTCATTTTACCTGTGTAACTTTGAACTGATAAGCTAAAAAAAAGTTTCTACAAATGTTACCCAGTCATGGCAGCATATTCTACAAAGTAGAGCCACTATTTCACTTTGACCTAGATTCACAAGGAAAGCCTACCTTGCACTGAGTCACTGTCATTATTTGTGATGACTTTGGTGCTTCTCATCATTTTACTCAGTGGAAAAACTATTATTATTATTTAGAAAATAAGTTTTAAAGTAAACCTGAAAACTATAGGGTTAAATTCACTGGTATAACCTATAATTTTAAGGTAATCACAAGTATGACTTCAATACATTAAGCATTAACTTACAGTTGATTCCAATTTGCAGAAAGTTAAAAAGGATTCTCAGGGTCCCTGTATCACATTTAACATATATATTTACACTAAAGGGAATTAGTAAATAATAATAATTACTAAATAATTTAAAACTGATATGAAAAATAGTTGCATGGTGATGAACAGCTCCATCATTAGTCAACCAAAACAAGGCTGATGTACCTTTTCCTTTCATGTGTCACCAATAAAAAATTTATTTGGTCTTCTTCCTCATGGCTTTCTACAACAATTAAAACTTCAGAAAGCAAAACATACAACTGAATGAGACTTAATTCCTTTTAAAGTACTTGAGTATCAGCTCTCAGCTCACAAAAGAAGTATATGCCATTATAATTTGATTTATAGTTTAAAACTCAAATTTTACATACCTAACCAAATGAAAGGATTGATCAATGATTAATCCTTAGTGTACCCTCCTTACAACCAAACTTGTAGAGATACTTCTTTCATTGTTGCCTCACAGCCTTGAATTTCACTAAGAGTTTCATGTTTTCATATGTGAATATTTAGAAAGATTAGAAAACTGTTCCCCCTTCAATTCAAGGGCTTTGATCTCATCACTAGAGCTGAGATCTACAGCTCAGAGAAAGGAAAGAGAGCGAAGGGACAGAAATTGGACAATGTGGAGTGGGTTTTGGCATGCTGGTAGAGGTCATGGGAAAAGGAGAATGGGAGACTGTTAAAAAGAAATGGTATACTACAATGTCACCCTGGAGACATCCTTGTAAGCAAATAACTGTCCATTTATAGATTTCTAAGACACCTGCAGGAAGAGATCCTGGCACACTTATCAGCAAATTAAACAGATGGACTTTGTCTAATACAGTAAATACACTAGAGACACGTAGTGTCTCTCTGCAACACCTGTAGTATCACTGTGCATTGCTTATTATCTGGGCAATAATTCTTTTGAATCATTAGAAATAATCACCCTGAAAGCTTATTTAGAACTCATTCTGCTGGGAGTTCTGCTATTTACATTCAGGGGCCTCAGTGAGAGAGCATCTTGTTATATGTGTCTGATCCCAGGGAAACAGCTCTTTTGAAAGAAAGGAACCAAGCATGTAGGGAAGCATGTGTGAGTTACAGAGAGAATCTTCCAGAAAACACTCATCTCAGAAGATAGTATTTTCACTTGCCTGAAGCCAAGATATTCTGTAACCCTTTGAAAACAGATGAAAAACACGAAGAGCAGGCAGAATAAAAGGGCCATGAGCGTTAGAGCCCTAATATTATAGTTAACTGCTGTGTGTGTGTGTGAATGTGTATTATGAAAGCAAACAGAAAAAAATAATCTCTCCACAACCAAAGAAAAAAGGGAGTATTTCTGAGACAGTCTTACAACTTCAAAGACCAAATTTTGGTTAGTGTCATTAAATAATTGGGATGGTGATCTTAGATGGTGTGAGGTGCCACTCAGCTCCCCCACTTTAAGACTAAAGCACTCATTCTTTCTGCTCTTGGGAGTTACCCGATGGCAGCTTATAGTGGAGACCCTCCCTTTCCTCAAAGGGAAATACTTTACCTAATGTTATAGCTGGGCCATTCAGTGACCATTACAACAATGCTAAAGGGCCATCCCAGCCTCAGAGCTCCCCAACTGTGAGGGGCTTTCTCTAGTGACTGTGATGCAGATTACCTTCTCCCTCTGCCCCTTGAGGGTACCTTCTCTCCACTTCAGGTACTGGTTATAGGGGCATTTCTCAATCAATGTCTTGTCAGCGAAACTCCATCTTAGAATTAATTTCCAGGACACAGTCCGTGGAATTCTCCAGTCCAGGGTAGCCATTCCCTGCTCCCGGGGATCTTCCCAACCCAGGGATCAAACCCAGGTCTCCCGCATTGCAGGCGGATTCTTTACCAGCTGAGCCACCAGGGAAGCCCAATTTCCAGGAAATAAAACCTAAAGCATAAAGCTTGAAACTGGCCTATAGCTACCAATGTTAACATTGAGGAATGCCCTTATGAACTGGTCGCCATGGGTCAACAGACATCTACGTGGATGAGGATCTGAGGTTTCAAGAGAGAACTCAGCATACGGAGAGGTGATCAAGAAGTGGCTTGATCCAGTAAAAAGCTTTACTAGTATCAGGGGAGAGAAGCAATTCTAAGTACTCTGTGGTATCACTCACTCTCCCATCTCTTCATCAGAAGTGGGAAACATGAGAGAAGTAACCTATTGGAGATGAAGCAGCGTGAGACATAGCCATATCTTGTGGATAAGCCCATGCACTGTAAAGGAAGACAAGACAGGAGTGGGGGGGAGGGGGCAGAAATACACCGTGGGCACTGCACTGCAGAAAACCTAGTATTTTTATGGGAAGGTATAAGGCACTTCCAGGTTTCCCTGATAGCTCAGCTGGTAAAGAATCCACCTACAAAGCAGGAGACCCCAGTTCAATTTCTGGGTCAGGAAGATTCCCCAGAGAAGGGATAAGCTACCCACTCCAGTATTCATGGACTTACCTGGTGGCTCAGATGGTAAAGAATTTGCCTGCAATGCAAGAGACCTGGGTTCGATCCCTGAGTTGGGAAGATCCCCTGGAGGAGGGCGTGGCAACCCATTCTAGTAGTCTTGCCTGGAGAATCCCCATGAACAGAGGAGGCTGGCGGGCTACGGTCCATGGGATTGCAAAGAGTCAGACAAGACTGAGCACAGCACATAAGGCACCTCCTTGGGACTCCAAGAAATTCTGAGGAACAGAGGAGACCACTTGAGTTAGAGAATAATATCTAGCATGGAAAATAAACACACACACACACACACACAAAAAGATCTGGCCAAAAATGATACTTTTATGTTCCTTGATGGAGAGCCTTCTTGATATTTCTCTTAAGGATTAACACAGTTTCACAGTTAACCATATAATAACATAAGCTCAACCTGTGTGTTCTTTATGTATGTTATTAGTAGGGAGATAGTCACTTTATTCCTACTGTGCATGCATTTCTGAACTGATCAGCATAGGGAGACAGGGTGGCAGAGTAGTTAAGAGCATGAACTTTGAAGCCAAAATAACTGGATTTTAATCCCAGCTCTTCTGTTAATACTTATGAGTAGTTGTTAGTTCTTATGGTTGCTTTGGGGACCAAAAGTATCAAAACTTTTAAGCACTCAAAATGCCCAACTTAACAACCAAGTATAGGAAAGACGTGCTGTGAGAAGTGTGGTCAGCAAGCAGCCTCCAGCTGACAGCCCACTCAGGGTCAGCCTCAGCTGCTGTGAGCTGCCCTGTCCGAGCCTATTCTCTTCCCAGGGGCAGCATGTGCCCACTGACTGAGTACGGCAGGGGTGTAAAGGTCCTGTGGGATGAAAAGGCTCTGACGTTTCAGCTCAGACTGGGCTGCTCTGATGGGCTGTACTCACTCCAGAGTCACCCCCCACCCCCACCTGTCCAAAGCTTTGTCAGAGCTGCATCACAGATAAGCTTCTCCTTCTCTCCAGTTCTGCCTGTCTTCTTCCTCTTCCTTTTACAGGTATTGATTCCAAATAAATATTTTCTCTCCCACAAACTTTGCCTCAGCATCCGCTTCATTTAGAAACTGTACGTAAGCCCGCATCATACCAATTCATCACTTTATATTTATATATGAATGTCCTTTATAAACCTAATGTCAATTCAGGGAACTGTATTATTATATAAAATATTCATAAACTGTGTTAATAATGACAACATCTAAAGGTATATTTATGGTTTTATGAGAGCATAATAACATGTTTAAAATGAATTTGAAATGCTATTAGAATACTAGATATTTAAAATCTGAAAATTGTTATTTGGAAGATTCTAGAACCATTACTGTGCCAAAGAAGCTACTCATTAATTCAAGTGACCAATATCTACTGAGTACTATGTACTAGCCCATATGCTACACACAGTAGATAATAATAAAGCTAAAATGATCCCTGCCATCATGAAGCTTATGGTCCAGTGGGGAATAAAGATACTGAAAAAAAACAATAGATATACATATAATCTAATAATATTCAGGAAAGATAATGAGTCCTATAGAAGCACAAAGCAAGGGTAAGCTTACTTAGTCTAGAGAGACAAAGTATGTATTTAATCTGAACTGTAAAGGATGAGCAGGTGTTAGTTACACAAAATGGGCCAGAAACAGTGTCCCAGGAAAAGTTGGAAGCGTCTTCGCAAAAAATTCCTTTTCTTAGCATCCCACTGGAGGATGTATGCCATTAAAAAAAGAGACATCAGGGGAGTGACATGGCCAAGAGGGTGACATAGGTGGTTCCTGACTTAGCAGCTCCCCACAAGAAGATCAACAACTGTCCAGGAACAAGACAATACCAAGAGAATCCTAGAGCAAAGGGGTGATGTTGAAGCACCCCCTGTCTCACAGGGGGTAAGGGAAGTGGCTACAAATGGAGTGCAACTGTACCCCCCACCCCAGACCAGTGTAGCAGCATGCAGAGAGGTTTCCCCTGAACCTCTGGTTCTTCCAGCAAAAAAAAAAAAAAAAAAGAGAAACAGAGTGGCAACCAGCTGCTCCTACATTGTGGGTCACCTCACAGGAGGTCTTATACCATGGGGACTGCAGAGGAATCTGTGAGGTTCAACCACTGGGAATGTGACTGAGATGAGAAGTGGGGAGGGGCTCACAACAAACAGCACATGATTCCTGGCAGAGCAGTTCCTACCTGCAGTGCCCAAGTGGCAGTTCCAACCAGGGGCTATACTCACCTGCAGAACCAAATCAGTGGTGCACTCTGAGCAGGGAACTGGTTGGGGTGCAGATTCTTGTCAGCCCTAGAGACACGTGTATCCATGTTCAGGCAAGAAGCTAAATCATTGCCTCATCCACTAGGAAGACTGACTTCCAGCCGCATCTGGCCAGAAGGGCTGGCAAGAGCACTTGCAGCTGTGTATCTCAGAAATGCTTGGGCTGAGACAGGCAGGTAGAACTGATCTCCCCCAGAGCAAAGCCAGTACTAGGCTTGGAGGGTTCCCCTACTATAGCCAGGCAAGCTGAGTTATAGCTTAGGCCGAGGGAAGCTCCAGGGCCCTCCAGGCCAGAAAGCCTGTCTGGGGAAAATTGGCAGAGGCCTAGAGTGGCCCCTCACCAACTCGCCCATGCAAGGGAACTGAGTCATAGGCCCACCGTCTGTGGAGAGTGTCTCCTAGCCCCATCTGACAGGAAGGGCTGAAGAGCAGTGGCGGCTGTGTGAGCAGCAGCCCTTGAGCTGAGAGGTGAAGAGGTAGAGACAGTAGTCTGTACAGCATAGCTAGTGGTTCTGTTCTATCAGGGTAGCTGGGACACAGGTTGGCTTGAGTCACAAAGCTTTAGAGCTACTTCTCCTGCTGTGCCTGGACATGGAAACTAATTTGTAGCCCGAATACAGCCTTTATCCTGCCCAACCAGGGAACCTAATCAGAGTACACTGGAAGCTATTTAGCCCATCCCCATCCAACAGCCTTGCTTACAGTGTCACTTGAGTAGACAGCACTGCCTGTGACTTTCCCCATTTGCAGAGCAAAGCCAGTGGCCTCATCTGACCAGGAAATTCAGTGCACGCTCTTGCCCCATTTGAGTCACCAAACAACCAGCTGATCAGCCTCTGGGGCCGGTTTTCAGTTCTTCTAGGGTAGGGAATCTACTTCATAGCCTCATTTATTACTGAATACAGTAGCCAGTTCTGACAATCTAGTAAGCCTGACCAGAGAATCCAGGCAAATGCAGAGCCCATCCTACAGCCTCATTTGGGTATGGAACAAAGCTAGCAGTCCGATTCAGCTGTTCTCAGTCAGTGGTACATCCGCAATCCTAGCCCTCAGAGCTTAAGAAATAGTCTTAGACAAAAACAGGTCATAAGAGCAGGCCCTACCAGCCCATGAATATCACCAGCATATACACCCAGAAACCCATACTGAGCTGACTGGTGAAGATTTCTCTGTCAAAGCAAACCTGTAAAGTTTGAAAGAGGAGCATGATTACTCAAATGCTTAGGTACCAATATAAGGAATCAGGAACAACAAAATATCAGGTAAATATGACATCATCAAAAAAATTCAATAATGATCCTAAAGAAACAGAGATGTTCAAACTATCAGACTAAGAATTCAGAATAATTCTCCAAAGGATAGTGAACTATAAGAAACCACAGGCAGGAAACTGAACGAAATTAGGAAAACAATGCATGGGAAGTTTGAAAAGAACTAGAAGTCACCAAAAACAAACAGAAATCCTAGAGTTGGAAAATACAATGAATGAATGGAAAATTCAACAGTTTCAAAGGCAGATTCAATCATGAAGAAGAAAGAATCAGCCACCCACCTGGAGGATAGGACATTAGAAATTTCCATTCAGAGGAGCAAAAAGAAAGAATTAAAAAGACTAATGGAATGCAATGAAAAAAACTAACATTTGCATTTTTGGAATCCCAGAGAGAGAAGAGAAAGAGAAATGATTGAAAGTATACATAAAGCAATAATGATAAAAACTTCCTGAACATGAGGAGAGAAATGGGCATCCCAGAATCATGAGGCTCAAATGACCCCAAATAGGTTAAAATGAATAGGGTTACACCAAGACACGTGATAATTAGGTTGTCAAAAGGTAAAAATAAAGAAAGAGTTTAAACATCAGCAAGAGAAAAGAGAGAAGTTATATAGCCCCAAAAGACTGTGGGTATATATCTCAACAGAAATTTTTTAGGCCAAAAAAGAATGGCATAACATATTCAAAATACGGAAAGAAAAAAACCTGTTAACCAAGAATTCTAAACCCAGTGAAGCTGCCCTTCAGAAATAAAGAAGGGATAAGAACTTTCCCAAACAAACAAAAACTGAGTGAGTTTATTGCTGCTACACCTGCTTACAAGAAATTCTAAAGGGAGTTCTTTGAGTAGAAGTAAATGTATGCTAATTAATATCACTGAAACACAAAAAGGTAGTGTAAAACTCACTGACAATGATAAACATACAGTCAAAGTTAGATTGTATACTATGGTAATAATGGGGCATAACAACTCTAGCTTAAAAGTTAAAAAAATGAACACAGAAAAAAATAACCATAACTACAGTAATCTGTTATCAGTTATACAACATAAAAATATGTAAATTGTAACAGCAATAACCCAAAATGTGAGAGGGAGGAGAAATGCAAAGTTTAGGAATTCTATTGAAGTTAACTTGTTACCAGCTTAAAATATGGTGTTAAGATATTTTTTGCAAGTCCCAAGGAATCACAGGGAAAAACTGGAGCAATAACAAAAACAGTATTATAAAGAAAACAAAGGATGCTGATACTAAAAGACACCAAAACACACAAAAAAGACAGTAGGATAAGAAATAAGAAACAATGGATCTGCAAAACAACCAGAAAACAATTAGCAAAGTGGCAAAAGTAAGTTCCTATCAATAATTTCTTTAAATGTAAACTGATTAAATTCTTCATTCAAAAGACTAAATGGCTAAATAGACTTAAAAAAAAAAAAAGATCAAATGACATGCTGCCTAAAAGATAAAAGAGTCACACTTACAGGATGGAGTAGAAACAGTTTTAAGAAGGAATTTTATATCAATAAATGCCTATGTTATAAAGCAAGGGAGATCTCAAATAAACAACTTAACTATCCTTTAAGTAATTAGAGAAAGAAAACAAGTTAGTAGAAGGGAGGAAATGATAAAGATTCAGTTCAGTCACTGAGACGTGTCTGACTCTTTGTGACCCCATGGACTGCAGCATGCCAGGCTTCCCTGTCCATCACCAACTCCTGGAGCTTACTCAAAACTCATGTCCATCGAGTCGGTGATGCCATCCAACCATCTCATCCTCTGTCGTCCCCTTCTCCTCCTGCCTTCAATCCTTCCCAGCATCAGGGTCTTTTTCCAATGAGTCAGTTCTTTGCATCAGGTGGCCAAAGTGTTGGAGTTTCAGCTTCAGCATCAGTCCTTGCAATGAATATTTAGGACTGATTTCCTTTAGGATTGAGTGGTTGGATCTCCTTGCAGTCCAAGGGACTCTTAAGAGTCTTCTCCAACACCACAGTTCAAAAGCATCAATTCTTCAGTGCTCAGCTTTCTTTGTAGTCCAACTCTCACATCCATACATGACTACTGGAAAAACCATAGCTTTGACTAGATGGACCTTTGTTGGCAAAGTAATGTCTCTGCTTTTCAATATGCTGTCTAGGTTGGTCATAGCTTTTCTTCCAAGGAGCAAGCGTCTTTTAATTTCATGGCTGCAGTCACCATCTGCAGTGATTTTGGAGCCCCACTATTTCCATTGTTTCCCCATCTATATGCCATGAAGTGATGGGACCAGTGCCATGATCTTAGTATTCTGAATGTTGAGTTTTAAGCCAGCTTTTTCACTCTCCTCTTTCACTTTCATCAAGAGACTCTTTAGCTCTTCTTCGCTTTCTGCCATACTGCTGCTGCTACTGCTAAGTCACTTCAGTCGTGTCAGACTCTGTGTGACCCCATAGACGGCAGCCCATCAGGCTCCCCCATCCCTGGGATTCTCCAGGCAATAACACTGGAGTGGGTTGCCATTTCCTTCCCAATGCATGAAAGTGAAAAGTGAAAGTGAAGTCACTCAGTCGTGTCTGACCCTCAGCGACCCCATGGACTGCAGCCTACCAGGCTCCTCCGTCCATGGGATTTTCTGCCATAAGGGTGCCATAATAAAGATTTTCTGCCATAAGAGTGCCATAATAAAGATTAGAATAGAAATGAGTGAAATGGAAGAAAAAAAAAACAGAAAACAAACTAAATAAGAATTGATTCTTTAAAAAGATAATACTGAAAAACGTTTAGCTACACTAGCCAATGGAAAAAAAAAAAAGAAAGAGAGAGAACCCAGGTCAAAAGTATAAATGAAAAAGGAAACACTGAGACTTATACCACAGAAATACAAAGGATCATAAGTAGCTGTTATAAACAATTATACACTAACAAACTAGACAGCCTAGAAGCAATAGAAAAATATTTAGAAGCATAAAACCTTCCAAGAATGAATCAGGCCAAAACAGAAAATGTGAATAGGCCAATTACTAGTAAAGAGGCTGACTCAGTAATCAAAACTCCCCCAAAGAAGAAAATTCAAGGACCAGATGGCTTCATTAGTGACTTTTATCAAGCATTTAAGAATTAACACAAGGAGACTTCCCTGGTGGTCCAGTGGCTAAGACGCCAACTTCCAATGCAGGGGACACAGGTTGGATCCCTAGTCCAGAAAGATTCTGCATGCCATGGAGCAACTAAGCCTGGGTACCACAACTACTGAGACTGTGCTCTAGAGCCCATGAGCCACAATTACTGAGCCCATGTGCCGCAACTACCGAAGCCTGCATGTTCTAGACTCTGACAACCAGAGAAAACCCATATGCAGCAACAAAGACCCAGCACAGACAAAAATAAATAAGTAAATTAATTAAAAAAAAAAAAAAAAGAACAGCAGGCTTCCCTGGTGGTCCAGTGGTTAAGCATCTGCCTGGCCAATGCAGGTGACACAGGTTCCATCCCTGCTCTGGAAAGATCCCACATGCCCATTAGGAAACTATGCCACTGTGCCACAACTTCTAAGCCAGTGCTCCAGAGCCTGCAAGCTGCAGTTACTGAGCCCATCTGTCTAGAGCCTGTGCTCTGCAACAAGAGAAGCCACCTCAATGAGAAACCCATGCACCACAACTAGGGAGTAGCCTCCGCTCACCGCAACTAGAGAAAGCCCACACACAGCAACAAAGACCCAACACAGCCAAAAATAAAAATGAATAAATATTATTTAAAAAAAAATTGACACCAATCCTCAAACTCTTCCAAAAAGGTTGAAGAGGGGGGAAAATACTCCCAAACTTATTTTATGTGACTACCTCTGATGCTGGGAGGGATTGGGGGCAGGAGGAGAAGGGGACAACAGAGGATGAGATGGCTGGATGGCATCAATAGATGTGAGTCTGGGTGAACTCCGGGAGTTGGTGATGGACAGGGAGACCTGGCGTGCTGCGATTCATGGGGTCACAAAGAGTTGGACACGACTGAGTGACTGAACTGAACTGAAATGAGCCTTACCTTACCCTTATACCAAAGCCAGATAAGGACATTACTGGAAAAGAAAATTATAATTTGATATCCTTAATGAACATGGATGTAAAAATCTTTAACAAAATACTGGCAAACCAGATTAAAAGAATCATTCACCATAATCAAGTGGGATTTAGTCCATGGATGCAAGGATGATTCAAAACCTAAAAATCAAGCAATGTAACACATCACATTAATAAAACAAAGGAAAAAAATCTTATGATCATCTAAGTAGATGCAGAAAAAGCATCTGACAAAATTAAGCATCCATTTATGATTAAAACTCTCAACATAGTGGGTACAGAAGGAATGTACCTTAACATAATAATGGCCATATATGACAAGCTCACAGCTAACATCACATTCACTGGGGAAAAGCTGAAAGCTCTTCCTCTAAGATCATGAACAAGACAAGGCTGCTCACTCTTGTCACTTTTATTCAACATAGTATTTATTGAAATGCCTAGCCAGAAAATTAAGCAAGAAAAATAAAAAAGAAAAGGTATTCAAATTGTAAAGGGAGAAGTTATATGAACACCATTTGCCAGTGAATTTTTATACACAGAAAACCCTAAAGATGCCATCAAAAAAAAAAAAAACAAACAAAACTGTTAAGATAAATGAATTCACTAAAGTTGTAGGATATAAAACCATCTCAAAAAAAATCTGTTGCACTTCCAAATACTAACAATGAACTCTCAGAAAGAGAAATTAAGAAACTATTCCATTTATAATTGCATCAAAAAGAATAAGATACATAGGAATAAATTTAACCAAGGAAGTGAAAGACCTGTACACTGAAAACTTAAGACAATGATGAAAAAATCTGAGGAAGACACAAATAGAAACAAAATAGAAATTTCATGCTCCAAATTACAAAAATTAATATTGTTAAAATGCTCATACTACCCAAAGTAATCTACAGATTCAATGAAATCCTTATTAAAATTCCAATGACATTTTTCACAGAAATAAAACAAACAATCCTAAAACTTGTAGGGAATCACAAAAGACCCAGAATAACCAAAGCAATCTTGAGAAAGAAGGACAAAAATGAAGGTAATATGCTCCTTGATCTTTATATTATCAAACTGTAACAATTGAAACAGTACAGTATTGGCATACAAACAGACATACAAATCAAAAGAAGAAAATAGAAAATTCAGAAATAAACCCATGCTTATATGGCTAATTTACCACAAAGGAGCCAAGAACATATACAATGGGGAAAGGTAGTCTGTTCAATAAAAGATGTTGGGAAAAATCAACACAACATGCAAAAGAATGAAACTAAACCACTATCTTACACCATATGCATTAACTCAAAATGTCTTAAAGAGTTGAATATAAGAAGTGAAACCATAAAACTCTGAGAAGAAAACATAGGCAGTGAACTCCTTAACACAGGTCTTGGTTCTCATTTTTTGGCTTCGACTTCAAAAGCAAAGGTAACAAAAGCAAAAGTAAGCTAAAAAAACTGCACAGCAAAGGAGACCATCAAGCAAATGAAAAGGCAAGCTAATGAATGGAAGAAAACAGTTGCAAATCATACTACAATAAGGGGTTATTATTCAAAACATATAAAGAACTCCTACAACTCAATAGCAAAAAGAAAAAAAAAAATCAATCAAAATATGGGCAGAGGATCTGAATAGGCATTTTTCCAAAGAATACATACAGATGACCAAAAGATTCATGAAAAGATGACCAATATTACTAATCATCAGGGAAATGCAAGTCAAAACCACAATGAGATACGACCTTACCTCTGTTGGAATGGCTACCATCAAACAGACAAGAAATAATACATGTTAGAAAAGGTGTGGAGAAAAAGGAAGCCTTGTGCTCTGTTGGTGGGAATGTAATATTGTGCAGCCACTATGGAAAATAGTATGGTGGATCCTCAAAAAATTAAAAATAAAACTACCATAAAAAAAACCACTATATGATCCAGCAATTCCAAAGAAATTGAAATTTTATTTATCCAAAGAAAATGAAATGGTATGTTGAAAAGATGCACTCCTACATTCACTGCAGCATGATTTACAATAGCCAAGAAATACAAATAATCCAACATTCCATTGATGAATCAATGGATAAAGAAAGTGCAGTATACATATACAATAGAATACTATTCAGCCATAAAAATGAATGGAATATTGCCATCTCTGACAACATGGATGGATCTTGAGGGCAAATGCTAAGTGAAATAAGTCATACAGGGAAAGACAAATACAACATGCAGAATCTGAAAAAACAAAACCTGCAAGCTCCTACATAGACAATAGATGAGTGGCTGGGGAGAAAATGGGTGAATAGGATCAAAAGGTATGAACTGCGATCTATAAAAAATAAGTCATGGGGATGTAATGCACACATAGTATAGTTAATAATACTGTATTGTATACTTGAAAGTGGCTAACATGGTAAATCTTAAAAATTCTCAACATGAGAAAACAAAAAAGACTTTTCCTAACTTTGTATGGTACAGATGGTTGTCAGAGTTCTGAAAATAACATAATGTTATATGTCTATTACATTTCAATTAACAAAATGAAACCATGGATGACCAGGTTCTTCACTGAGGACATATAAAAGGCCAATATACGTGTAAAAATATTTTCAACCTTAGTAGTTAACAGAGAAATGCAAATAAAGTCAGAGGAGTAGTACTTTTTTTTATCCCAGACTATAAAATATTTTAAAAATATGACAATGTCAATTATTTTTTCAGTGGTTTGTAGAGACAGAAACAAACACTGATGATAGGAGTATACATTAGTACAATTAGTTTGGAGAACATTTTGGAATTACTTAGACAAATAGTTGATATGCACATTCTATGATCCAGTAAGTCTTCTGGATATATACCAGTGAACTGCAAATGTACACCAGAAAAGTATACAAAGGAGTTTATAAAATACAATAACAAAACCAAACACAAAACCAAAAGCAATCAATGACTGTCTGGCTGTCCAGACAGTAGAATGCATACATACACTGGGTATATTTGTCCAATGTAATATCATATAACAATATACAGAATTATTTCTATAAAAACAAGTCATAGTTGTATTTCAGAAAAAAAATTTTGAGTAAAAAAGTTTTAGGAGGAATCATAGAGAATTATGATTCAATCTATGTAAATATCCCAAACATGTAAAATTAAATAATATATTTTGAGGATTCAAATATATATGTTAACTCTTTATAAAAAGGTGAGGGATAATAAATATGAAATTTATGAAATTTGAAATATTAAAGAAATTTATGAAATTTCATAAATATGAAATTTATATTAGTGGTTGCTTTGGAAGGAACAAGGTTGCTTTAGATGGAAGGGGATGTTGTTAGGTGAAGACTCCCAAAGGAAATTACAACTTTAATAGTATGTTTTATCTTTGTAAATAGTTGACGAATACATTAATGTTTACATAAGCTAATCTTGAAAACATATACAGTAAGTCCCCTACATATGAGTCTTTAAGTTACAAACTTTCAAAGATGCGAATGTGCATGACTAATGAGTACCTGATGGAACTGAATGCCCAGAAAAAGGATGAAGAGAGACAAGAGGAAGAAGAAAAAACTGAAGAACCAAAGAGATTCACGAGACAGGAAATGGCCAGGGGATTTTCTTTATTTGAGGAGGCCCTGTTAGTTTTTGAGGCACAGGACCTGAATGTAGAATGGTACATGAAGGTACAGCAGCCGTTCAGAATGCAATTCAGTGCTACCGTGTCATCTATGATAAGAAAATAAGAGGTACCATCCAGACATCACTGTGTCTTTTTTTCAAGGAGGGTAAATAGAATTAAATTCAGCAAGGAACAAGAACCTGTGCCAGCAATGTCAGGTGTCAGTAAAACCGCAGCTTGCCCTCCATCTTCTATTGCTGACCATCCTTCAGCTCTACTATCTCCTACCTTTTATCCCTCCTCCAGTCAGTAACTCTTCTTGCCTGTTTACTTGATGCCTGCCCCTGTGTGCCAGCTGTTGTTCTGTACTATCGTACTTTTCAAGGTACTGTACTGTATAATTTTAAATGTCTTCTTTTTGTTCTTGTTTTTTATGTCTTATTTGTGTGAAAAGTATTATAAACCCATTACAGTACAGTACTATAGCCAATTATATTAGTTGGGTACCTAGGATAAGTTTTCTTGGACTTATAAACAAAGTGGACTTATGAACACACTCTGGGAACAGAACTCATTTGTATGTAGGGGACTTATTGTAATATATAATGTATATATACAACTTTATGTATATATAAATGGCTTCATATTGTACATACATTTTGAAAGTTACTTCTTTCACTCAACTTTATGTTTTTAAGATTTATCTATTTATCTATATTGTTAAAAATAAATATGAAGTGAAAGCATTAGTCAGTCATATCTGACTCTTGCAACCCCATGGGACTATAGCCCGCCAGGCACCTCTGTCCATGGGATTTCCCAAGCAAGAATACTGGAGTGGGTTGCCATTCCCTTCTCTTGAGCCAGGGATCAAACCCGGGTCCCTGCACTGCAGGCAGATTCTTTACTTCTGAGGCACCAAAGAAGTTCAAGGATTTTCTTAGGGTTTAACTCATCAGAAATTAAATTCTTAAGTGTCTGTGAATGGTGTGAGGTACTCATCTAAATTTATCTGTTTCCATAAGGATAGTCAATTATCCTAACAGCATTTATTGAAAAGTCAATCATTTTGCCTGCCAAATTACTGTTCTCTATGTATCATACAATAAAATTACATGTATATCTCAACCAGTAACAGCCATATACGATAGACCTACAGCTAACATCATACTCAATGGTAAAAAGCAGAAAGCATTTCCTCTCAAATCAGGAACAACAAAAGGATGTCCACTCTCACCATTTTAATTCAACACAGTTTTGATGTTCTAACCATGGCAATCACAGAAGAAAAAGAAATACAGGGAATCCAGATTGGAAAAGAAGTAAAACTGTCACTGTTTGCAGATGACATGATACTATACATAGAAAATTATAAAGACACTATCAGTAAACTACTAGAGCTCATCAATGAATTTGGTAAAGTTGCAGAATATGAAATAAATGAACAGAAATCAGTTGCTTTAATATACACTAACAACAAAAATCAGAAAGAGAAATTACAGCAACAATCCCATTTGGAATTGCATCAAAAATAATAAAGTGCCTAGGAGTAAACCTACCTAAGGCCAAAGATCTGTACTCTGAAAACTATAAGACCCTGATGAAAGAAATTAAAGATGACAGGAACAGATAGAAAGATATATCATGTTCTTGGATTGGAAGAATCATTAGTGTCAAAATGACTATACTCCCAAGGCAATCTACATATTCAATGCAATACCTATCAAATTACCAATGGAATTTTTCACAGAACCAGAATACAAAATTTCACAATTTGTATGGAAACACCAAAGACTCCGAATAGACAAAGCAATCTTGAGAAAGGAAAACAGAGCTGGAGGAATCAACCTTCCTGACTTCAGACTATACTACAAAGCTACAGTCATCAAGACTGTATGACACTGGCACAAAAACAGAAATACAGATCAATGGTACAGGAAAGAAAGCCCAGAGATAAACCCATGCACCTGTTCTCACCTAATCTATGACAAAGGAGGCAAGAATATACAATAGAGAAAAGACAGTATCTTGAATAAGTGGTGTTTGGAAAACTGGACAGCTACACATAAAAAAAAAAAAATGAAGTCAGAACATTCCTTAATACCATATACAAAAATAAACTAAAAATAGATTAAAGACCTAAATGTAAGACGGGATACTATAAAACTCGAGGAATATGTAGGCAGAACACTCCTTGACATAAATTGCAGCAATATCTTTTTTTGATCCATCTCCTAGACTAACCAAAATAAAAACAAAATAAACAAATGGGATTTAATTAAGCTTAAAAAGTTTCTGCGTAACAAAGGAAACCATAAACCAAAAGAAAAGATAAACAACAGAATGGGAGAAAATATTTGCAAATGAAGTGACTAGTAAGGGATTAATCTTCACAACTTATAAACAGCTTATGCAGTTCAATATCAAAAAAACAAACAACCCAATCAAAAAATGTATGGAAGAACAAAATAGACATTTCTCCAAATAAGACATACAGAAGGCCAAGAGGAACATGAAAAGAAGACCAGAGACTATAAAACTTCTAGAGGAGAGCACAGGCAAAACACTCTCCGACATACATCACAGCAGGATCCTCTATGACCCACCTCCCAGAATATTGGAAATAAAAGCAAAAATAAACAAATGGGACCTAATTAAACTTAAAAGCTTCTGCACAACAAAGGAAACTATAAGCAAGGTGAAAAGACAGCCTTCAGAATAGGAGAAAATAATAGCAAATGAAGCAACAGATAAACAACTAATCTCAAAAATATACAAGCAACTCCTACAGCTCAATTCCAGAAAAATTAATGACCCAATCAAAAAATGGGCCAAAGAACTGAATAGACATTTCTCCAAAGAAGACATACAGATAGCTAACAAACACATGAAAAGATGCTCAACATCACTCATTATCAGAGAAATGCAAATCGAAACCACTATGAGGTACCATTTCACGCCAGTCAGAATGGCTGAGATCCAAAAGTCTACAAGCAATAAATGCTGGAGAGGGTGTGGAGAAAAGGGAACCCTCTTACATTGTTGGTGGGAATGCAAACTAGTACAGCCACTATGGAGAACAGTGTGGAGATTCCTTAAAAAACTGGAAATAGAACTGCCTTATGATCCAGCAATCCCACTGCTGGGCATACACACCGAGGAAACCAGAATTGAAAGAGACATGTGTACCCCAATGTTCATCGCAGCACTGTTTATAATAGCCAGGACATGGAAGCAACCTAGATGTCCATCAGCAGATGAATGGATAAGAAAGCAGTGGTACATATACACAATGAAGTATTACTCAGCCATTAAAAAGAATACATTTGAATCAGTTCTAATGAGGTGGATGAAACTGGAGCCTATTATACAGAGTGAAGTAAGCCAGAAAGAAAAACACCAATACAGTATACTAACGCATATATATGGAATTTAGAATGATGTTAACAATAACCCTGTATACAAGACAGCAAAAGAGACACTGATGTATAGAACACTCTTTTGGACTCTGTGGGAGAGGGAGAGGGTGGGATGATTTGGGAGAATGGCATTGAAATATGTATAATATCATATATGAAATGAGTCGCCAGTCCAGGTTCAATGCATGATACTGGATGCTTGGGGCTGGTGCACTGGGACGACCCAGAGGGATGGTATGGGGAGGGAGGAGGGTTCAGGATGGGGAACACATGTATACCTGTGGCAGATTCATTTTGATATATGGCAAAACCAATACAATATTGTAAAGTTAAATAAAATAAAATTTAAAAAAAATAAATAAAAATTAAAAAAATGCAAATCAAAACTACAATGAGATATCACCTCACACTAGTCAGCAAGGCCACCATCGAAAAGTCTATAAAAGATGCATGCTGAGGGTGTCAAGAAAACAGAACCCCCCTACACTGCTGGTGAGAATATAAATTGGTAAAGCCACTATGCAGAACAGTATGGAGATACCTTAAGAAACTAAAAATGGAGCTACCATGTGTTCCAGCAATCCCATTCCTGTGCATATATCTGCAGAAAAATATGGTTCAGAAAGATATATGCACCACAATATTCACTGCAGTACTGTTTACAATAGGCAAGACATGGAAGCAACCTAAATGTCCATCAACAGATGAATGGATAAAGAAGATATGGTATACATATACAGTAGAATATTACTCAGCCATAAAAAAGAATGAAATAGTTTGACAGAAAACAACAAAATTCTGTAAAGCAATTATCCTTCAATAAAAAAATAAATTAAAAAAAAGAATGAACTAATGCCATTTGCAGCAACATGAATGCACCTGGAGATTACCATAAGTGAAGTAAGCACGAAAAAGACAAATTTCATATGATATTGTTATATGCAGAATCTATAAAAATGATAAAAATGAATTTATTTATAAAACAGACAGAGTACAACTTAACGGCTACCAGGGGGGATGTATTGGGGGGAGGGGTAGATTGAGAGGTTGAGATTGACATATATACACTCTAATATTTAAAATAGGTAACCAATAAGGACCGACTATATAGCACAAAGAACTTTGCTCAATATTCTCTAATAATCTAAATGAGAAAAGAATTTGAAAAAGAAAAGATACATATATAACTGAATCACTGTGCTGTGCACTTGAAACTAATTAATTGTTAATCAACTATGCTGCTGCTAAATCACTTCAGTCGTGTCCGACTCTGTGCGACCCCACAGACAGCAGCCCACTAGGCTCGCCCGTCCCTGGGATTCTCCAGGCAAGAACACTGGAGTGGGTTGCCATTTCCTTCTCCAATGCATGAAAGTGAAAAGTGAAAATGACGACACTCAGTCTTATCTGAATCTTAGTGACCCCATTGACTGCAGCCTACCAGGCTCCTCCATCCATGAGATTTTCCAGGCAAGATACTGGAGTGGGGTGTCATTGCCTTCTCCGAAGTACAGTCTAGGAATCAGCAAACAGACCAAAGCAAAGGATCAAGTCAGACAGTCGGAACAGAATACCAGTTTCAAGTCAGCCAATCAGTGCAAAGTACAGACTTCAGAGCAAATACAATTCAGGAGTCAGCCAATCAGGGAAAATTAAAAGGTAGGAGTTAGCCAATCAGAGCAAAGTACATGCTAGAAATCAGCCAGTCAGAGAAATGCACAGGCTAAAATCAGCCAATCAGGACAAAATAAAGGCAAGGAGTCAGACAATCATGGAAGAAAAATGCAAGGAGCCAGCCAATCAGAGCAATGTACACGCCAGTAGCCAGCCAATCAGGGAAAATGACAGGCTAGAGGTCAGCCAATCAGAGGACTAGTCAGGTTAGGACTCAGCCAATCATGGCAAAGTACAGACTCCGGCTACACCAATCAGAGCCAAGGACAGGTTAGGAGTCAGCCAATCAAAGAAAAGTGTTGGTTCGACTTCAGCCAATCAGAACAATGTAGTGGGTAGGACTTAGCCAATCAAAGCAAAGTACAGGCTACAGTTTAGCCAATCAGAGAGATGTACAGGCTAGGACTCAGACAATCAGGGCAAAGTACAGGCTGAGACTCAGCCAATAAGAGTAAAGAACAGGTTAGGAGTCAGCCAGTCAGGGCAAAAGACTGGCTAGAGTTCAGCCAGTTAGAGAAATGTTCAGGTTAGGACTCAGCCAGTCATGGCAAAGTACAGGCTCCAGCTAGGCCAATCAGAGCCAAGGATAGGTTAGGAGTCAGCCAATCAAAGCAAAGTGTTGTTTCGACTTCAGCCAATCAGAACAATGTAGTGGCTACGAGTCAGCCAATCAGAGCAAAGTACAGGCTAGAGTTTGGCCAGTCAGAGAAATATACAAGCCAGCACTCAGCCAATCAGGGCAAAGTACAGGCTCCAGCTAGGCCAATCAGAGCCAAGGACAGGTTAGGAGTCAGCCAATCAAAGCAAAGTGTTGGTTCGACTTCAGCCAATCAGAACAAAGTAGTGGCTAGGAGTCAGCCAATCAGAGCAAAGTACAGGCTAGAGTTTAGCCAGTCAGAGAAATGTACAGGCTAGGCCTCAGCCAATCAGGCCAAAGTACAGGCTCGGACTCAGCCAATAAGAGTAAAGAACAGATTATGAGTCAGCCAGTCAGGGCAAAAGACTGGCTAGATTTCAGCCAGTTAGAGAAATGTTCAGGTTAGGACTCAGCCAGTCATGGCAAAGTACAGGCTACGGCTAAGCCAATCAGAGCCAAGGACAGGTTAGGAGTCAGCCAATCAAAGCAAAGTTTTGGTTCGACTTCAGCCAATCAGAACAAAGTAGTGGCTAGGAGTCAGCCAATCAGAGCAAAGTACAGGCTAGAGTTTAGCCAGTCAGAGAAATGTACAGGCTAGGCCTCAGCCAATCAGGGCAAAGTACAGGCTCCAGCTAGGCCAATCAGAGCCAAGGACAGTTTGGGAGTCAGCCAATCAAAGCAAAGTACAGGCTAGAGTTTAGCCAGTCAGAGAAATGTACAGGCTAGGACTCAGCCAATCAGGCCAAAGTACAGGCTCGGACTCAGCCAATAAGAGTAAAGAACAGGTTAGGAGTCAGCCCGTCAGGCAAAGACTGGCTAGAGTTCAGCCAGTTAGAGAAATGGTCAGGTTAGGACTCAGCCAATCATGGCAAAGTACAGGTTTGAACTCAGCCAATCAGAGCTAAGGACAAGTTAGGAGTCAGCCAATCAGAGAAATGAATAGGCTAGAGTTCAGCCAATCAGTATTAGGAACTGGCTAGGAGACAGCCAATCAGAGCAAAGTACAGGCTGGAGTTTAGCCAGTCAGAGAAATGGTCAGGCTAGAACTCAGCCAATCAGAGCAAAGTACAAGCTCAGACTCAGCCAACAAGAGTAAAGAACAGGTTAAGAGTCAGCCAGTCAGGGCAAAAGACTGGCTAGAGTTCAGCCAGCTAGAGAAATGTTCAGGTTAGGACTCAGCCAGTCATGGCAAAGTACAGTCTCCGGCTAGGCCAATCAGAGCCAAGGACAGGTTAGAAGTCAGCCAATCAAAGCAAAGTGTTGGTTCGACTTCAGCCAATCAGAACAATGTAGTGGCTAGGAGTCAGCCAATCAGAGCAAAGTACAGTCTAGACTTTAGCCAATCAGATAAATTACAGGCTAGGACTCAGCCAATCCGTGCAAAGTTCAGGCTCGGATTCATCCAATAAGAGTAAAGAACACGTTAGGAGTCAGCCAGTCAGGGCAAAAGACTGGCTAGAGTTCAGCCAGTTAGACAAATGTTCAGGTTAGGACTCAGCCAGTCATGGCAAAGTACAGGTTTGAACTCAGCCAATCAGAGCTAAGGACGTTAGGAGTCAGCCAATCAGAGAAATGTATAGGCTAGCGTTTAGCCAATCACTATAAGGACCTGGCTAGGAGCCAGCCAATCATAGCAAACTACCTCATGGTAGTTAGCCAATCAGAGAAAAACACAGGATAGGACTCAGCCACTAAGGGCAAAGTAAAGGGTTGAACTCAGCCAATCAGAGCAAGGAACAGGCTAGGGGGTTAGCCAATCAGAAAATAAATGTTCAGGCTATGGCTCAGCAAATTAGGGCAAAGTACAGGCTTGGACTCAGCCAATAAGAGAAAAGAACACGTTAGGAGTCAGCCAATTATAGCAAAGAATAGCCTACAGTTTAGCCAATCAGAACAAGGTATTGGCTAGAAGTCAGCCAATCAGAGCAATGTACAGGCCAGTAGTCAGACAATCAGAGCAAACTACCTGATGGGAGTTAGCCAGTCAGAGAAAAGTACAAGATAGGAGTCAGCCAATCAGGGCACAATGTATGTTAGAGTTCAGCCAATCAGAGAAATGTACAGGCTAGGACTCAGCTGATTAACGCAAAGTAAAGACTCAGACTCAGCCAATCAGAGCAAAGAATAGGATAGAGTTCAGCCAATCAGTCATCTGCTGCTGCTGCTGCTAAGTCGCTTCAGTCGTGTCCGACTCTGTGCGACCCCATAGACGGTAGCCCACCAGGCTCCCCCGTCTCTGGGATTCTCCAGGCAAGAACACTGCAGTGGGTTGCCATTTCCTTCTCCAATGAATGAAAGTGAAAAGTGAAAGTGAAGTCGTTCAGTCTTGTCCGACTCTTAGCGACCTCATGGACTACAGCCCACCAGGCTCCTCCGTCCATGGGATTTTCCAGGCAAAAGTACTGGAGTGGGGTGCCATTGCCTTCTAGTGAGGCTGCTGCTGCTGCTGCTGCTAAGTCGCTTCAGTCGTGTCCGACTCTGTGCGACCCCATAGACGGCAGCCCACCAGGCTCCCCCGTCCCTGGGATTCTCCAGGCAAGAACACTGGAGTGGGTTGCCATTTCCGTCTACAATGCATGAAAGTGAAAAAATAAAGTGAAGTCGTTCAGTCGTGTCCGACTCTTAGCAACCCCACGACTGCAGCCCACCAGGCCCTTCCGTCCATGGGATTTTCTAGGCAAGAGTACTGGAGTGGGGTGCCATTGCCTCTCCACCTTCTAGTGCTAGCAACCGTTAAATGTTTTAACTATATGATCTCATTTAATTCCCACAGTAACTCTGTGACAGGGATTCTATAATTAATCCCTCCTGGTGGCTCAGATGGTAAAGGGTCTGCCTGCAATGAGGGAAACCCAGGTTTGATTCCTGGGTCAGGAAGGTCCCCTGGAGATGGAAATGGCAACCCACTCCAGTATTCTTGCCTGGATAATCCCATGGATGGAGGAGCCTGGCAGGCTACAGTCCCTGGGGTGGCAAAGAGTCGGACAGGACTGAGTGACTAACAGTTTCACTTTCATTCGGGAAATTTCAAGCAAACAGTCAGCCAGTGAGAGCAATGCACAGGCTAGCAGTCAGCCAATGAGAGCAAAGTACAGGTCTGAAGTCAGCCAATCAGAGCAAAGTACAGGCTAGCAGTTAACCATGAGAGCAAAGTACAGGCTAGGCATCAGTCAAAAAGAGCTATGTGCAGGCTAGCAGTTAGCCAATCAGGGCAAAGTACAGACTAGAATTAGCCAATCCGCGTTAGGTACAGGCTATGAGACAGCCAATAAGAGCAATGTACAGGCTAGAGGTCTGCCAACTAGAGAAATTTATAGGCTGGGAGTCAGACCATCAGGGCATAGTACAGGCAATCAGAGTCAGTCAATCAGAGCAAAGTGATATAGAGAGGAACCTTGAGGTCCTTACCTCCACACACCATGTCCTCTGCCTGCCCTTGGTCTGTGGAAAACTTTAGACAATAAGCTTAATCAGCAAAATGAAAACGTGAAAACCAAGGAAAGCAGTCAAAGGAGACCGAATAACAATAATGTATTGATTAAGCATAGTCAAGGATCTTTAAATCTTTCTCGAGGGCTATAGATAATATTCTGAGCCACATCCTGTAAGCTGTCATATAGATACTAAAACACTAGGGTGAAGAAGTTAACTTCATGATGACCAGACTGTTCTTATGACAAAAGCTGCCACAATTCTGAGAAATGGCTTCAAAGAAATGGGGACAAATGGACCCTGGAACTGAAGATTAACTGCACTCGAGACAACCAAGATGATTCAACGTTGACTGTGCCTTTTCTGCATATAGTACCCTCTTTCTATCTAAAAAAGTTCTTGCTTCAATGGTTGCCAGTGGTGGGGGTGGTCCATCTTTGGACAGACATCCGCCCTCCTACCACTCAGTTGCAGGCCTCTGAAATAAAGTAAACTTTTCTTTACAACAACCTGGCCAGTTTACTGGCTTTTGAGAGGAGAGCAGCCAGACCCCACACACCTTTTGGTAACAGATTTTGGTGCCCATCTTGGGGCTGCCTACTGCTGGCTCTTGAGCTTTCATGGCACCTGGTTCTCCTGGGTTTTCCAGGGGAGACCTGTGGCCATGACAACGTATGAGGAGCTTGCTGCTTGTGGCTAGCTAGCTCAGAGTAGGGGATTTTGGGGACGTTCCTAGCAGCTGCCAAAACCATCTGTTTTGGGAATCCTCCCTGTTTCTCCCTTGCTTGGCACTGGCTGCCAACTTATGCTTTTCCTTGGTGGAATGGAAACTTAGACTTGAGATGAGCTGACGAGCTCCAAATCTTGGTTAGTCCACCAGTGTGCACATGGGCGATCTCATTTGTGAGTGCTAGTGCTATTTAGGCATTCTTGCCAGTTGGTTCTGATGTTGAGAACTGTTTGGGGCTTGAGGTGCTATTTCAGCATTTTGCAAGTTGGTTCTAATGTGTGTCTGATGTTGATTGTTTGTGAACAGTGCTATTGGTGCATTGACAATTGGTTCTGACATCTACCTACCATTGAGGACCGTTGGTGAGCACCATGGCACTCACGTTGATGAGTGTCATTTGGGCATTTTGCCAATTGGTTCTGATGTCAGCTACCACTGGGAATGCTTCATGTTGGGGAGGGGTTTGTCTGGGAATCTGTACCAGTCTCCCTCGGAGAGGGTTTGTGACTGACCTGTTGTTTGGTGCGTGTGTGTGTATTCCATTTGTGTCAGTGGCATTGTGTTGCCTTATGCAAAATGGGAAATTCAGGTTCAATTCATTAAGAAAAATTTTAGCCATGGAATCATGACTAACAAAAAAGAAACATTTTTTGGGGGACAATATATAGCAAAGTATTCTTTAGATTCCTAATAAAATTGGTTAAGATGAAACTCTCACAATTCTAAAAACCGTTTCTCTTTGCATGTGCAGTTAGAGAAGGCTAGCTTGAAGAAACAATTTTTTCAGACCACGCTAAAACAAAAATATGCCTAGAAGAAAGTTGGAAGTTGATTTTCATCATGTCCTTGAATTACAAACATGTCCACTTTGCCTGAGCCTTCATCTTTGTATTAATAAGTAAAACATCAAGCCAAAGGGAAGAAAAGAGAAGGCTTAAAATTGCGTGTGTAAAATTGGCTATTCTGTTATTCATAAATGGATACATTTAACTGCAAAGTCTAATTCATGAAATGTAAAACGATGAAACCATGAGATATCCATTTGTCTGGAGGTCTGCATGTCTCAATATGGGCTTTTGACTTTGGATAATATTGTTGAGGTTAACTTTTAAAGGAGTTCTATTGAATTGGCCTTAAAAAATATAAGCACTTACACATAAAACAAATCTAAATATATCTACTTTTGTCTTCTTGTAAGAACAAGAAAGAAAATAAAAATGTTTGGGTTTCTAAACATGCATGTTGTATCACTGAAGAAAAATTGTGGTGTGATAAATTGAATGTTTTTGAAGTTCATGGAATATATTCTTTTATTTGCCAATCTGAAAATGTTTCTATAACATTTCAGTCACTTGTGTCTTGGATTTGTTATGCTTTCCAGGGTTAAAACTTGTGATGTAAAAAGTGATAAGGAAACCATTGCAGTGTGTAAAGCAAGTAGGATATGTGTTGTCAGCAAGCAGACGGTATAAAGAATGGAAATATTTTTGTTGAGAAAGAATGATGATAACACTTCTGTCCTACAGATCTTGGTTTCTGTATAGGGAAATGCAGGACAAATTTGTGGGGATTTAGGAGATGATAAAAAAAAGTTTTCTGAAAAAAGGAACTTTGAAAACGAATTTTGTATCTTGGCAGGATTAAGATTACACTAAATTTAATTAGGGAAATGAATTTTATTGATAGTAAACTGATTCTCGATCTAATTTTTTTTTCCTTCTATCTATGAAGAGAGCAAAGTTCTAGTGGAATATTGATCTGAATTTGGTAACAGACTTCTAAAGGAAAGTAATTGTCTTGTTTCTAATCATATTTTGACCCCAATGTTCAGGATGGAAATATTGTCCAATAACGTGGTCACAGAGTATAACTACTTGTGATACGTAGCACTGCTGGCTTTAAGTTTATGACTTAAAGCACATGTACAATATCTGTATGACAACTGGATATAAATGATAAAATGTATGGCCTAAAAAGCATTTCCCTGTGAACATACCTCTGAGCCTGTTCATGATATCTGATTAGTTTTCCCCCAATATGAACAACTAGGCAAATATATAAACAAAAACAAGGCCAAGCACCCAGAGAAATGGATGGACCCAGAGCAGGGAAAAGAGCCACTCTGCCAGCGTCAGAGAAATAATTGATGATCAATGCTTTCTTTGAAAGGAGTTACAATTAAAAGAGGCAAATGATGGAAGAAATTTTCACATACTGAGGTATGGGGAAATAATTCTGGCCTACACATGATTTATCTTGAATTTTAGGCTAACAAGCACAGCCTGTTTGTGGTCTATTAAACATACACTGTACATCTGCTTTAACCATTAAGGAAAAATACATTCAGAAAAAAATACAAAGATGCATTTTGATTGTTATTCTCATTGTAATGTCTAATAATTTTCAAATGCTTGTCCAGGTACTATGACAAAGTAATATTCCTTTTTTCCTTCTGAACCTGTCCCTATTCATGACTGCAGAGTAATCAAGAAAAGGGAGGTTTGAAACAGAGTAGAACCCTATGATCCTTGCCTTCCTGCACCCACCATGTCCTCTGTCAGCCTTTTGTGTGTAGAAAACTTTAGTCAAAGAATAAGTTTAATCAGAAACATCAGAAAATGTGAAAACAAAGGAAAACAGTAAAGGAAACCAAATAATAATGTACTCATTAAGCATAGTCAAGGACCTTTAGTCCTACAGATAATATTCTGAGGTACATCCTGTGACGAGTACAGATATCAAAAACTAGGGTGAAAAAGTTAGCTTCATGATGACCAGGCTGTACCGAACGACATATGCTGCCACAATTCCAAGAACTTACCTCAAATAAATGGGAACAAATGGACCTTAGAACTGAAGATTAAGTACCTAAAACAACCAATATGACTGCTCAGATCACCAATGAGCAATCGGGAAGATGAATGTCAGAGCTGAATATGCTGTTTCTGCTCGTAGCCCACTGCTGTCTATGAAAGCTCTTACCACAATAGTTGCCAGTGGTGGGGAGTTGGCCTTAGGCCAGACATTCATCTTGCCACCACGGCTGCCAGCGTCTGAAATTAAGCAATCTTTCCTAGCCACTAACCTTGCTTGTTTTTTGGCTTTTGAGCAGCAAGCAGCAGGAAGCCACATATATTTCGGTAACTAAAGCACAGGCTAGGAGTCAACCAATCAGAGCAAAGAACAGGCTAAGAAGCAGGCAAACAGTGCAATGAGGTGCTAGGAGTCAGCCAGTCAGAGCAAAGTACAGACTAGGAGTCAGCCAATCAGAGCAAACTATAGGCTATAAATGAGCCAGTCAGATCAATTACAGGCCAGGAGTCAGCCAATCAGAGCAAGTAGGGGGGGGATAGGAGTCAGCCAACCAACGTAAAGTGCAGGCTCAAGGAAGCCAATCACAGTAGGTACAGTCTGCTGCTGCCGCTAAGTCGCTTCAGTCGTGTCCGACTCTGTGTGACCCCATAGACAGCAGCCCACCAGGCTGCCCTGTCCCTGGGATTCTCCAGGCAAGAACACTGGAGTGGGTTGCCACTTCCTTCTCCAGTGCATGAAAGTGAAAAGTGAAGTTGGTCAGTCGTGTCTGACTCTTAGCGACCCCATGGACTGCAGCCTACCAGGCTCCTCCGTCCATGGGATTTTCCAGGCAACAGTACTGGAGTGGAGTGTCATTGCCTTCTCTGAGGTACAGTCTAGGAGTCAGCAAATAGACCAAAGCAAAGAATGGAGTCAGACAATGGGAGCAGAATACCAGTTTCAAGTCAGCCAATCAGTGCAAAGTACAAACTTGGAATATGCCAATCAGAGCAACGTACATGCTAGGAGTTCGCCAATCAGAGCAAATACAATTCAGGAGTCAGCCAATCAGAGAAAATTAACAAAAAGGAGTTAGCCAATCAGAGCAAAGTACATGCTAGAAATCAGCCAATCATAGAAATGCACAGGCTAAAATCAGCCAATCAGGACAAAATAAAGGCAAGGAGTCAGCCAATCAGGGAAGAAAAAGGCCAGGAGTCAGCCAATCAGAACAAACAACCGGGTAGGAGTCAGCCAGTCAAAGTAAAGTACTGGTTATAAACCAGCAAACCAGACCAATATAAAGCCTGGCTTAACCAATCAGGACAGCATGCAAGCTTTGAGTCAGCCAATCACTGCAAAGTGCAGGCTAGGAGCCAGCCAACCAGAGCAATGTACAGGCAAGGAGTTAGCCAATCGAGCAAAGTAGGGGCTACGAGTCAGCCAATCAGGGCAAAGTAGAGGCTCGAGCCAGCCAATCAGAGCAAGGTTTGGACTAGGAGTCGGTAACTCAGACCAATGTAGAGGCTCAAGTCAGACAATCAGAGCAGAGAGCAATTTCAAGTCAGCCAATCAGTGCAAGGCAAGGCCAGGACTCAGCCAATCAGAGAAAACTACCAGATAGGACTTAGCCACTCAGAGCAAAGTACAGGATAGGAGTCAGAAAATCAGAGCAATGCACAGGCTAAGGATCAGCCAATCAGAGCAATATACAAGTTAGGAGTCAGGTAATAAGGGCAAACTAGAGCCTACAGTCAGCCAATCAGAACAAGGTACTGGCTAGGAGCCAGCCAATCAGGGTAAAAGACAGGCTAGAGTTCAGCCAATCAGAGGAATATTCAGGTTAGGACTCAGCCAATCATGGCAAAGTACAGACTCTGGCTATGCCAATCAGAGCCAAGGACAGGTTAGGAGTCAGCCAATCAAAGCAACGTGTTGGTTAGACTTCAGCCAATCAAAACAATGTAGTGGCTAGGAGTTAGCCAGTCAAAGCAAAGTACAGGCTACAGTTTAGCCAATCAGAAAAATGTACAGGCTAGGACTCAGACAATCAGGGCAAAGTACAGGCTGAGACTCAGCCAATAAGAGTAAAGAACAGGTTAGGAGTCAGCCAGTCAGGGCAAAAGACTGGCTAGAGTTCAGCCAGTTAGAGAAATGTTCAGGTTAGGACTCAGCCAATCATGGCAAAGTACAGGCTCCAGCTAGTCCAATCAGAGCCAAGGACAGGTTAGGAGTCAGCCAATCAAAGATAAGTGTTGTTTCGACTTCAGCCAATCAGAACAATGTAGTGGCTAGGAGTCAGCCAATCAGAGCAAAGTACCTGCTAGAGTTTAGCCAATCAGAGAAATGTAAAGGCTAGGACTCAGCCAATCAGGGCAAACTACAGGCTCAGTCTCAGGCAATAAGAGTAAAGAACAGGTTAGGAGTCAGCCAGTCAGGCAAAGACAGGCTAAAGTTCAGCCAGTTAGAGAAATGTTCATGTTAGGACTCAGCCAATCATGGCAAAGTACAGGTTTGAACTCAGCCAATCAGAGCTAAGGACAAGTTAGGAGTCAGCCAATCAGAGAAATGTATAGGCTAGAGTTCAGCCAATCAGTATAAGGAACTGGCTAGGAGACAGCCAATCAGAGCAAAGTACCTGATGGGAGTTAGCCAGTCAAGAGAAAAATACAAGATAGCAGTCAGCCAATCAGGGCAAAGTACAGGCTCAGACTCAGCCATTAAGAGTAAAGAACAGGTTAGGAGTCAGCCAGTCAGGGCAAAAGACTGGCTAGAGTTCAGCCAGCTAGAGAAATGTTCAGGTTAGGACTCAGCCAGTCATGGCAAAGTACCAAAGTACAGGTTTGAACTCAGCCAATCAGAGCTAAGGACAAGTTAGGAGTCAGCCAATCAGAGAAATGTATAGGCTAGAGTTCAGCCAATCAGTATAAGGAACTGGCTAGGAGACAGCAAATCAGAGCAAAGTACCTGATGGGAGTTAGCCAGTCAGAGAAAAATACAAGATAGCAGTCAGCCAATCAGGGCAAAATGTACGCTAGAGTTCAGCCAGAGAAATGTACAGGCTAGGACTCAGCTGATCAATGCAAAGTAAAGACTCGGACTCAGCCAATCAGAGCAAAGAATAGGATAGAGTTCAGCCAATCAGTTATCTGCTGCTGCTACTGCTAAGTTGCTTCAGTCGTGTCCGACTCTGTGCAACCCCATAGACAGCAGCCTACCAGGCTCCCCCGTCCCTGGGATTCTTCAGGCAAGAACACTGGAGTGGGTTGCCATTTCCTTCTCCAGTGCATGAAAGTGAAAAGTGAAAGTGAAGTCGCTCAGTCGTGTCCGACTCTTCGCGACCCCATGGACTGCGGAACCTACCAGGCTCCTCAGTCCATGGGATTTTGCAGGCAAGAGTACTGGAGTGAGTTGCCATTGCCTTCTCTGTAGTCAACTATACTCCAATATAAAATAAATATTTTTTAAAAGAACATCATTAATAATTTGGCTGAAATGAAGAAAATGTTGTAGAATAAATGAATTATGAATTAAAAAACACATCTCTTTTATGTTATGGTCACAATTAAACAACAGATACAGAAGTATATTATCTGAATATTTAGATTTTCATTAGAAGAGCAAAAATACTAAAATCAGCTTAACTTTTAAGTGAGTGATACTTAAAAGATTAAAAGTAGGGAATTATTATTTGATTAATTTTTACTGTATGATTTTACTACTCAAATAAAAAGCATTAACAAACCAAACTTCTCTTCATTCTGACTTCCCCTAAGCCCATGGCTCCACCCATTTCCCATGTACTTCACTTTTAAATATTATTAAAAGGACCATCCATATCTTTTCTTACTTACTTAATGGCTTACTCTCTAATTTCTAAAGAAACTGCTCTTACAAAGTCTACAGTTAAGGTCTAATCACTGTACCCAAAAGTCCCCAGAGAGCCTTCAAATTACTTGGTATTTATCTGCACATTTTCTCATTATTCAAAGTTCTGTTTCTTTGACTTAGAGCACTTCTGTTTCTTCATTTTCCTATTGATGTCACCACTACAATTTTTTTCACTGCTTACTCCTCTGATCTCCACCTCATTATCCTCCCATTGTCCCATCATTTACCCTTCTTTTCATTGTATCCCTTGGCCTCAGTTCTCTCTTTCATTTATTCCTTACACCCCATTCCCAAGTAGATATTTGTATTTGATAGAAAAGTCTATGTTTCCAATTCATTCAACATACCTAAAAACAAGTTAATTATTCTTTTAAACAATTCCTGCTCTTCTCCATGTATATTCTAATTTTATTTAAGGCATTACAATACCCTGAGTAACCAAAGCTAAAATCTTTGTGTCATCTCTCTTACTTTCCTTCACTATACACATTTGATGGTCCCCACATCCTTCATTCATAGTTCCAATGGCTATTTTCCATGATCCTGCAAGTTTTATTGTTTAATACTCCCAAGAGAAAATCTAAGATGGGGACTGAAACATTTCCACCGGATTTATCCAAATGAAGATTTTCATTGACTTTATCAAGAAAATTTCACTGAAATTGTAGGGGCAGGCAAGTTATTGAAATATGAATGGTAGGTAAGGAAGTAAATTCAGCAACCACAAAGAAGCAAAACAAAACTCATTTCTACTAGCCAACAGGAAGGACCCAGTAAAAGTCATAAGACTATATAGAGAAGATGATAGTTAAACATAGAAAAACAGATAGTTAAACAGAGAAAGTGAGATATCAGAGCATGAAAGCAGTATTGGTAAATCTAAAGTCATGTTCTAGAAATATTTTTGCGGACTTATTTGCTGACATATTCCACTGCCTCTACTAATGAATTTCTCACAATACAGACCTTTGACTATAAGTCTGTAAGAGAGTACAGCTGAGTTAGGTAAATCTGTTGCTGCTCTTGGAAAGTTTAACAAGTACACGCTGCACAAGATGGTGAATCACTTACATATGGCACATATCTTGCACTCAAATACCTAAAGAACCTAAATTAATGACGGTAATTTTGATGAAGTCATAGAAAGTCTGACTTAACTCACTGAGGATTATTGTTTCTTGAGTCTGGTTATTCCTCGCTGACAACACTTACTGGCTAAAGGTCACAGGTTATTTGTTTCCCTTCTGTCCTTTCTTGCATGCCAACATGATGCAGTATTTTGACATTTACCACCTTAAATCTTCTGTCCTGAATTATAAGCCAGAATCAATGAAGAAAACATGGATAAAAGAAAGAATATCAACTTCATTTAGGATTCTTCATTTGAGTAATGGACCAGCTTCAACCATGGCAGTACAGTATCATGAAACTGTCATACAGATTTACAGAGATTCTGAGGATGGCTTATCACCTCTTAAAGTTTGGCCACGAAGCCAGAAAGACTAAACCTCTGCTCTTAAGGTTGCCATTTAAGAAGGGAATCTGAATCAGATGGCTTTTTCTTCCATGAGCAATCAATTAACATGTTGTGTTTCTTTTATATATTCACTTTTAACTTGGCGAATCATTAGTTTATATGTTCAAGTATAACCTGGTTAAGAGTTGGAATAAAACACTGTTTAACATCCTTCAAAGTACACTCAAGTTATCACCACATGTACAATAATGTATGGCTTTCATATTTTCAGAGATGTCCAATAGTCTTAACTGGTCAGCAGTTTATGTATACTTGGAAACATAACTCTACAGATAACGGATAATGCTGAAGATCAGGAAGTAGAATCCTTGAAGGTCCTTTCTACATTTTCTCCCATTTAGGCACAATTTCTCCTTAAAATTCAGTACCAATGATTCTCTACCTTTTGATGTTTGAAATTCAAAACTCAAAAAAATACAGAACTTGTTTTCATCTCAGAGAAGAAAAGCCGTAAATATTATACAAGCTAGATACTGCTGCTATTATGCTTTCCCAATATTCTCTTTCCAAATACACTGCAACTGAAAGATTATGTCTCTCTGACTCAAAAGTAAATAATAGGCACAGAATGGTGATGCCCTCCTTAGACTACACGTTTATTTTAAAAATAAGTCACAGGCCAGCAGTTATGTTCTATAGCTTGCTGAATGAGTTTTCCTCAGGAAGATAAAATACAACCATTGACTCCAACAGTGGGCAGTTGGCCATGACAACTGACAGCAGCCCTGATTACAGTAACAGAGAGACTTGCATGAAATTTGTTGACCTGCAGAACGCAGCAGTGCTTACCACCTCCCTTTCTGCATCAGGCTGGCAGCCATTGTAGGCCTTAAGAGCAATCATTTCTGTTTCTAAACTTCAAACCACAATCAAAATGCTTACACATTATTTGTTTTTTAACCACCAAAAGCACCAAAAATTTTCTTAGCTATGAATGACATGTGCATGTGTGCATGCTCAGTCACTTCAGTTGTGTCTGACTCTTTGCAACCTCATGTACTGTGGCCTGCCAGGCTCCTCTGTCCATGAGATTCTCCAGGCAAGAATACTAGAGGGCGTTGCCATTTCCTTCTCCAGGGGATCTTCTCGACCCAGGGATCGAACCTGCATCTCCTGCATTGCAGGCAGATTCTTTACCCACTGAACCACCTGGGACATACTGGACATACATTCATATTTTATTAAACTCAAAAGTTTTCTTTTCCAATCAAAAATGCAACAATTGAGTGTGAAACCAAGGGGAAATGGTACATAAATCCTGTATGTGTATTGATAGTGTGTGTGTATTTTGCTTTATCAACAAATATTGAACTAGTTATCTGTTATCCTATATAAGAATATAGTTATTCTACTTTCTTCCCAACCATATTAAAAGGATAAAAGCCATTTTATAATAAGTAAAATAGTCAACTTGGAAGATACAAGGTAAAGGGAAGCCAAAACTGTTAATGTGGAAATACATTTAAATTAATATAATTTACTTCAAAAAAAAAAAAAAAAAGATATGGCACATAATGTTAGGAATGGGAAGAAAGCAGTGATTTTTTTTAAAGAAGTAAAAATTATATATATAATGGTGGGAAATATTACAAATTCTATTTTTATTTCATTGCTATTTATAAAGGAGAAAAATTTTTAAGTTAATATCTTATAAGTAAAAAGAAGGCAATGGAAAAGCAAAGGAGCAAAGGAAAGATAAACCCAGTTGAATGCAGAGTTCCAAAGAATAACAAGGAGAGATAAGAAAGCCTTCCTCAGCGATCAGTGCAAAGAAATAGAGGAAAACAATAGAATGGGAAAGACTAGAAATCTCTTCAAGAAAATTAGAGAGACCAAGGGAACATTTTATGAAAAGATGGGCTCAATAAAGGACAGAAATGGTAGGGACCTAACAGAAGCAGAAGATATGAAGAAGAGTTGGCAAGAATACACAGAAGAACTGTACAAAAAAGATCTTCACAACCCAGATAATCACTATGCTGTGATCACTCACCTAGAGCCAGATGTCCTGGACTGTGAAGTCAAGTGGGCCTTAGAAAGCATCACTATGAACAAAGGTAGTGGAGGTGATGGAATTTCAGTTGAGCTATTTGAAATCCTGAAATATGATGCTGTGAAAGTGCTGCACTCAATATGCCAGCAAATTTGGAAAACTCAGCAGTGGCCACAGGACTGGAAAAGGTCAGTTTTCATTCCAACCCCAAAGAAAGGCAATGCCAAAGAATGCTCAAACTACCGCACAATTGCACTCATCTCACATGCTAGTAAAGTAATGCTCAAAATTCTCCAAGCCAGGCTTCAGCAGTACATGAACCGTGAACTTCCAGATGTTCAAGCTGGTTTTAGAAAAGACAGAGGAACCAGAGATCAAATTACCAACATCCGCTGGATCATCAAAAAGCAAGAGAGTTCCAGAAAAACATCTATTTCTGCTTTATTGACTATGCCAAAGCCTTTGACTGTGTGGATCACAATAAACTGTGGAAAATTCTGAAAGAGATGGAAATACCAGACCACCTGACCTGCCTCTTGAGAAACCTGTATGCAGGTCATGAAGCAACAGTTAGAACTGGACATGGAACAACAGACTGGTTCCAAATAGGAAAAGGAGTACATCAAGGCTGTATATTGTCACCCTGCTTATTTAACTTATATGCAGAGTACATCATGAGAAACGCTGGGCTGGAGGAAGCACAAGCTGGAATCAAGATTGCCAGGAGAAATATCAATAACCTCACATATGCAGATGACACCACCCTTATGGCAGAAAGTGAAGAAGAACTAAAGAGCCTCTTGATGAAAGTGAAAGAAGAGAGTGAAAAAGTTGGCTTAAAGCTCAACATTCAGAAAATGAAGATCATGGCATCCAGTCCCATCACTTCATGGCAAATAGATGGGGAAACAGTGGAAACAGTGGCTGCCTTTATTTTTCTGGGCTCCAAAATCACTGCAGATGGTGACTGTGGCCATGAAATTAAAAGACGCTTATTCCTTGGAAGGAAAGTTATGACCAACCTAGACAGCATATTCAAAAGCAGAGACATTACTTTGCCAACAAAGGTTCGTCTAGTCAAGGCTATGGTTTTTCCAGTGGTCATGTATGGATGTCAGAGTTGGAGTATATAGAAAGCTAAGCACCAAAGAATTGATGCTTTTGAACTGTGGTGTTGGAGAAGACTCTTGAGAGTCCCTTGGACTGCAAGGAGATCCAACCAGTCCACCCTAAAGGAGATCAGTCCTGGGTGTTCACTGGAAGGACTGATGTTGAAGCTGAAACTCCAATTCTTTGGCCACCTGATGGGAAGAACTGACTCATTAGAAAAGACCCTGATTCTGGGAAAGATTGAGGGCAGGAGGAGAAGGGGACAACAGAGGATGAGATGGTTTTATGGCATCACTGACTCAATGGACATGGGTTTGGGTAGACTCCGGGAGTTGGTGATGGACAGGGAGGCCTGGCGTGTTGCGGTTCATGGGGTTGCAAAGAGTCGGACACGACTGAGTGACTGAACTGAACTGATCTTATAAGTAATTTACTTTCTTCAATCTATATAAAGTATGCTTTCACCTGTGTAGAGTATTACTTTAGAAAATGTAGATAGACCTATATAGGAAGTAGAAAGTAGAAGCCCTGTCTTCGTGGATATAACAATGTAATAACTAAACACATCAACTTTCTCTCTTCACTTATATAAATAATGTAGATGCACTTATATGTAGCTGTATATATTTATAAATAAATATTCACATACAAACTCAAATTCACTCACTCATACCCACACTCCCCACCATATAGATTCAAATTAAACTTAGTGTCAATGAAGTCTGAAGTTTAGCATACTGTTTAGCATATTTCATTTACTGGCTTCCTCATTTAATTTAAAAATGAACAAGTGTCTGCTATATGTCAGGCAAGTATTTATTTTCTTGGGCTCCAAAATCACTGTGGACAGTGACTGCAGCCATGAAATTAAAAGACACTTGCTCTTGGAAGAAAAGCTATGACCAACCTAGACAGCATATTAAAAAGCAGAGACATCACTTTGCCAACAAAGGCCCATCTAGTCAAAGCTATGGATTTTCCAGTAGTCATGTATGGATGTGAGAGTTGGACCATAAAGGAGGCTGAGTGCTGAAGAATTGATTTTTTCGATCTGCGGTGCTGGAGAAGACTCTTGAGAGTCCCCTGGACTGCAAGGAGATTGAACCAGTTAATCCTAAAGGAAATCAGTCCTGAATATTCACTGGAAGGACTGATGCTGAAGCTCCAATACTTTGGCTACCTGATGCGAAGAGCTGACTCATTGGAAAAGACCCTGATGCTGGGACAGACTGAGGGCAGGAAAGGGGACAATGGAGGATGAGATGGTTGGATGGCATCACCGACTCGATGGACATGAGTTTGAGCAAGCTCTGGGAGATGGTGAAGGACAGGGGAGCCTGGCATGCTGCAGTCCATGGGGTCGCAAAGAGCCAGACACAACTGAGTGACTGAACAACAAAAAATATTCAAATAAAGAAGATATATCTTCTACCACTACTGAGGTCAGAGTTGGCATAAGGAATGAAATATGATGCCAAGCACCTTATCAGTTCTTGAAATTACTCAAACAATAAAAGACATTTTTGTTCAGGCATTTCAGGTCCTGGGCATTATGACAGCTACATTTCCTGATTTGGAATTGTATGCCCCTGGAGTAACCCATTTTTTCCCTTGGATTCCACTAATTTTTAATTATAGAAAATGGAACCATTTTTTTGTTTCACCAAAACCCATTTCCTTACTTTTTCGAGTAACAATCCAGTCCTCTTTCTCTTCCCATTTCTACAGCAATGAGGAAAAGGCTAGATTGGTGTATTTGCGGGGTTGGGGCGGGGGGGGGGGCTCTATTACTGCTACATGAAATTGCTGTTTTAAGCACTGTCCTGATCATCATTTACAAAATTGGAGACGAACATTATATATTAAAAAAAAAAAAAAAAAAAACTTTTGTAAAACAAATCATCAGGGCTGATCTCTCCCATTTAGTGATGTTTCTGCTTCCTTGTCATCCCTGACAGTGAGCACAGATCTGAAATAAACTGAACAAAGTATTTAACAATGAGAAGGTGTACAGCTCTGATGCTATTTCCATTCTCCTTCCTTTCTTATCAGAGTTCATCACACAGATCTACCTATTATTTACATTCTTTGTCTATTTGAATTATTACAAATTCCAATGATTCATCCTTAATCAATTACTTGGGAGATGAAATTTGGACCTATCAATAAAAGTCAAGGACTTAATACCTTTCTTAAAGAAGAAAAATAGTGATTCACAGAGGGCTATGTCTTGTTTATGCTGACTCACACAATAGGACACTATTATGTAAATAGAATTATGAAAGATTTCTGTTTTGCATATTTTGAACGGAGGAAAATGAGTGCTTTTTTAAAAAGCTAGTAGGATAATTGCCATGTTCAACATAATGGAAACTTTCCATCTGAGCTAGAAACAGCAAAATGTGGACACATACATTAAAATAGTTTTGTAGTAAAATATGTGCTATGAACTTGGATGGAAAAGCCAGAAAAAGGCATCCATGGAAGTTTAAGAGACTTGGCATGGAAGATGTAGAAATAAATGCATATTAAAGATGTTTAAATACAATATAAATCATTTTATATAAACTCCAAATGTTAGGCTATGAATTTGGAGCTCTGTTATACTCCTGCACTCAAAAATATTATACATTCCTTACATAGTTCCCAAATTAAATTTCTTAAAGTATGTTAAGAGACCTAAGAATGGACTTCAAGGGTTGTGGGAACCTCCTGAAATTAACTGCACCATCTGCACTTGAGTTTAGCACAATTATATTGGATGTTGTTAGTAGTGGGAATATATGAAAATTTGAAAACTAAATTCAAGCCTGGCTACAGGGGTTGGGGGGTAGTCCTTGAGCATTAGGAAAAAGAATTACAAAACCTTTCCAAATAATATTGATGGCTAATGCATAGAGACTATTTATTATTTTATAGGCACTACTATAAAATAATGTTTATTTGAATTAATTCAATTGATCTTCAAAACAACCATATGATGTAAACACTATTATTATCTGTAATTTACAGATGAGGAGCAGGCACAGGGATATTAAGTAACTTGTTCAAGGTCACAGCAGGTAAGTGGTGGCACCTACCAGGTGATGGCAAGAAAGGAAGAGGGTATCCTAAAGTAGGGGCTTCCCAAGTGGTTCAGTGATAAAAGAACCCACCAACCAAGGCAGGAGACTTGGATTTGATCCCGGGGTTGGGAAGATCCCTTGGAGAAGGAAATGACAACCCACTCCAGTATTCTTGCCTGGAGAATCCCATTGACAGAGGAGCCTAGCAGGCTACATACAGTCTATGGGATTGCAAAAGAATTGGACACGACTTAGCAACTAAACAACAACAATCCTAAAGCAGATTCAGAACAAAACAGGTTTGTTTCTGTTGTTCCACTCATTTTGGCAAAACCAGATCACAGGTTATAACCACACTGAATTCATTTTCAAGAAAGATTTACAAGGATTTTGTTTTTATTTTTTTGTTTAACAGAAATGGCCCCAGAAGTCAGGATCTTTTGGAAAAGCATAAAGCACTAACATTTATTGATCTTCTGTTATATGCCAAGCATATATGGTGTCTAGTTGAATCATCAGAACATCACTACATATTACTGGGTCTTAATCCCTTTTTATAGATAAGAACACTGAAACCAAGAAAAGATCAGTGACTTCTCAAAGGCATCAGCAAATGAAAGGCATAAGTGTGGAATTCAAACATAGTGTTGTCAACTGACTCTAAAACCTGTTTTTTTTGCAAACATATCATGCTACTGCCCAAAGTACAAAGCAAATTCGTAATGAAGACATCTTCCAGAATTTTGAAATAAAATTACAAGAAGACAATTACTATAAAACAACACTTTAAAAATTGGCTAATAAAGTGGTCACAATTACTGGCTATTATCAAAAGAGATTTTTAAGAGGCTATTTCCTCTCAACATTAGGCCATGCATTGTGTTAAAATTCCAGATGGTGGTATTACTGAATTTTTTTCCAGCTTAAGAACAGAAATAATTTTAGGAAATATTTCACTCTTGCCTATAACTGAATACATCTCCAGGAAATATATCTATCCATAGTATGGATATTTAAAATATAGTGGATGATGATAATGCCTTTAATCTCTCTATGGCTTCATACATTTGCTTGAAAAATGGCCTCTGCTATTTTAAGACCTGATTAATTATAAGGAATTAAGGGGTACTGGTAAACATTTGTCTCACTTGAATATAAGAAGGCTATGATGAGTTTTACCTTCTACTTAAAAAAATTACATATCAAATTAGTTTATCTGAGTTTATCTAGAATTGTGTTCAGTTACTCTAAAGCAACTGAACCTTCTGAAAGTTGTTGCCATGGAGTTAGATATTTTGTGTCCATTGTGAATGAAAAAAGAACAGAGTGTTACTCATTATTCAGCTATCAGTTTCAGTCAACTCAGTCACTCAGCAGGGTTCCACTCTCTGCAACCCCATGGACTGTAGCATGCCAGGCTTCCCTGTCCATCACCAACTCCCAGAGCTTGCTCAAACTCATGTCCATAGAGTTGGTGATGCCATCCAACCATCTCATCCTCTGTCGTCCCCTTCTTCTCTTGCCTTCAATCTTTCCCAGCATCAGGGTCTTTTCAAATGAGTCAGTTCTTCGCATCAGGTGGCCAAAGTATTGGAGCTTCAGCTTCAGCATCAGTCCTTCCAATGAACATTCAGGACTGATTTCCTTTAGGATGGACTGATTTGATCTCCTTGCAGTCCAAGGGACTCTCAAGAGTCTTCTCCAACACCACAGTTCAAAAGCATCAATTCTTCTGCGCTTAGCATTTTTATAGTCCAACTCTCCCATCCATACATGACTACTGGAAAAACCATAGCTTTAACTAGAGGGACCTTTGTTGACAGGTCATTCAGCTATACAAGGGTTAAATTGCAACTCACAGCAATCACCCACAGCCACCAACAGTGCCTGTGTGCCCCAAGGAAATGCTGTGCTTCCTTTAAACCAGCCCCTAGATAGTTAAGATGCATATCTTAGGATGAATACCAATGACTCCAGATTCTTCCATCTACCCATACACAGAAAGGCACTAAAATCATTAACATGATGAGATATCTGCTCTTTTTAATTAGCAGTAATCTTTAACCTAGATGTAGCCTTGACTACCTGTATTTTCTAGCCAAAAAATTCACATAGATATGGACTCCTTTCCTACCTCTTCAGAGCAGTTCCTCAGGAATATCTGAGAGGCTGTTTCTCAGGTTATAATACTAAGTTGACTGAATAAAACTAAAACTTAAGAAAGACTAAGTTTAGAGTAAGTGCAAAAACATTCAATTAAGGCATTAATTTGAATTGCCATTATTAACTCATTTAAATACACAAAGAATATATACTTTTATATGTTATAGCATCTCTATTCTTTTTACTGTTTTATACAAATCTTTGGATAATTAAAGCAGGTCCTAGAATCTGAATAAAATTTCTACTTTAATTAATTGGATAAAATGAAATGTAGTTCCATGAATCATATGTAATACAGTTTAACATCTTCAGTTCAGTTCAGTCGTGTCCGATTCTTTGTGATCAGGCCTCCCTGTCCATCACCAACTCCCTGAGTCCACCCAAACCCATGTCCATCGAGTCGGTGATGCTATCCAACCATCTCATCCTCTGTCGTCCCCTTCTCCTCCTGCCCTCAATCGTTCCCAGCATCAGGGTATTTTCAAATGAGTCAGCTCTTTGCATCAGATGGCCAAAGTACTGGAGTTTCAGCCTCAACATCAGTCCTTCCAATGAACAGCCAGGACTGATCTCCTTTAGGATGGACTGGTTGGATCTCCTTGCAGTCCAAGGGACTCTCAAGAGTCTTCTCCAACACCACAGTTCAAAAGCATCAATTCTTTGGTGCTCAGCTTTCTATATAGTCCAACTGTCACATCCATACATGTTGTTGAGTCACTTCTGTCGTGTCCGACTCTATGTGACCCCATAGACGGCAGTCCATCAGGCTCCCCCGTCCCTGGGATTCTCCAGGCAAGAACACTGGAGTGGGTTGCCATTTCCCTCTACAATGCATGAAAGTGAAAAGTGGAAGTGAAGTCTCTCAGTCGTGTCCGATCCTCAGCGACCCCATGGACTGCAGCTTTCCAGGCTCCTCCATCCATGGGATTTTCCAGGCAAGAGTACTGGAGTGGGGTGCCATTGCCTTTTCCAACGTCCATACATGACCACTGGAAAAACCACAGACTTGACTAGACGGACCTTTGTTGGCAAAGTAATGTCTCTGCTTTTTAATATGTTGTCTAGGTTGGTCATAAGGCTTACTCCTTGGAAGGAAATTTTAACATCTCACTACTAATCAAAATTCATATATATTTTATAGCTATTATTATAGGACTTAATAGAATATTTGTGTTCTATCACTATCTGGTATAAATCAGTTTGTAAGTGAATTATGGTTTTCTATATACTTCCTTTATAAAATCAGAGAAAACCTTCTCTTGAAAAGACTTAAAACAGTAGATACAATTAACCTAAATTTTAAATTCAGGGGAATATAGAAAAGCCACATATTTAAAAGAAAGTTGATAATATTCAAATAAATATTATTATTTATTACTTATTGCCACTGTCAACTAAAAATTTGTCACAACCTGAAAGTAGAATTATTTTATTTTATGGGAATGTTAAGGACTCTCAGCCTGGGAGGCAGCAGCTCAGACAAAACCACTCCAAGAAGGTGGGAGAGGGAGTCAGACTATATACAAGTTTGCAAAGAATGTGAGCAGGCAGTCTGAATATCAAACATTATTGTTAAGTAAGGAAACCCAGATAGCAAGTAAGGAATTTAGGGTTCTTCTATGTATGGGAAGATGCAAGCCTCTGGGCTCCCTGAATTCATTCCTTTCATGTGCACCTCAGTTATCTTGGGCCAAATCCCTTTTTTGGATTTCTTGCATCCCCCTCCTCCTCCCAGCCCTTCAGCAATCACTGTGGAGGCTGGCCATCTGCTGGATCACAGGCATTGTGTCCCCTTTTGGGGAGCCCTCACTCACATTTGGAGGTTTGAAATCACTGATGGCTGTTATATCCTTGTTTGTTGATATGGCCAGAGATACTTCATTTCACACTACTGTTACTGTTACTATATTAATTTTATGAGCAGTACACTCATACCTGTTATGTTAACTGAGGTGTAACTGTTTAGATTAACAAAACTCATGAGTTTTAGTGTGGTGGTTTTAAAATGTGATGCAAATTCTCTGACAGTGTTCCCATCAAAAGGTGGTATCTAACTCTAATCCCTTTTAATGTAAGATGGTATAAAGGATCATGTCAAAAATATAGAATGTAGTGGAAGTGATATCATGTGATGTTCAAGGCTAGGTCATGAAAAGTCACACAGCTTCTGTGTGGCTTTCCTTTTCTTGGATGGCTCACTCTGAGAGAAGCCAGTCTCCATGTTTTGAGAATACTCACACAGCACTGTGGAGAGGCCTCTGTGAAGAGCAAATAAGTGTGTGTGTGTGTGTGTGTGCACGCACACGCACTCAGTCTCTCAGTTGTGTCTGACTCTGCAACCCCATGGACTGTAGCCCAACAGGCTCCTCTGTTTATGGGATCCTCCAGGCAAGAATACTGGATTGGGTTGCCATTTCCTCCTCCAGGGGCTCTTCCCCACCCAGGAATTGAACGCATGTCTCCTACAATGGCAGGTGGATTCTTCACCACTGAGCCACCTGGGAAACTCTTCCCCTGCTGATAGCTAGCACCAAATTGGTGGCCATATAAGGGAGCCCATAGGAAGCCAACCTTTCAGCTCTGTTAATCCTTCAGGTGACTGAGATATTAAAGATCTGGGTAGAAATAGCCAGTGGGAGGAAGAACAAATGTAAAGTCTCAAAAGGGCAACTTATCTTGGAATGTAAAGTGTGTTCAAGAGGTCAAATGAGAGTCAGTATGACTTCAGCCTAATGAAAAGGGAGTGAGTGGGAAGAGGCACTGGATTGTGAGGTAGGGTGATGAGCTGCAATTCAGTTAGTATCACTTTGAGATAACAGTGCCCATCTTATCTTCTAATAACTTGGTGTCTCAAGAACAACAAACAAACAAACAAAACACTGCTTAAATCATAAAAGCTGAAGAAACAGCCATTTCTACTTATTTAGAGCATTTCTGGAAGGCACATTCACATTGCACTTGCTTGACATTTAATCAGATTTTTAGATTGGCAAAAATGATAGGTTGAAGTTGCTCATGGTAAGTCATAGCACCTCATTTGATAGCTTGCTGAATAATAGATGAAAGTATTATATCCATTTCAATTCATTCTTTCAATTCATGTCCATGAGTGCCAACTAAAATATAATTGCTTTTACATGCAAAAAAATATATAATTTCTGCAATACTATCAGATCTTTACTGCTATTATTTTTGCAAGACATGAACTGAAAAACTCTTTATATGTTTCTTTCTCTTTCTATCACTCATATTTATGTAGAGGGAAAAAATCATTAAACTCTTAAAGATATTCAGGTTCAAAATGGGAGATACACTAATGGTTTTTAAAAAAGTAAGAATGTTTTTCATTTTAAAATCAGTGATGCTAGAAAATCAAGTTTTGATTCTATCCAACTTTATTACAGAGGCCCTGATTCTCATTTCTTAAAATAGAGGCAAATGAGGGGAGAAAGCCCTTCACTTCCAGGGATGTAAGTCTTTACATAACTGAAGTCATGAAGCCTTACATGTAATCATATTTAAGACACATTTTAATTAGGTTGCTAAATAGTTTCTTTTTTTTTATACTTCTATGTATACTTCTTACTATCTTCTGCTTCTGTTGCTGCTGCTGCTGCTAAGTCGCTTCAGTCGTGTCCGACTCTGTGCGACCTCACAGACGGCAGGCCACCAGGCTCCCCTGTCCCTGGGATCCTCCAGGCAAGAATACTGGAGTGGGTTGCCATCCATACAATTTCTGTCCTTTATTGTGCCCATATTTGCATGAAATGTTCCCTTGGTATCTCTAATTTTCTTGAACAGATTTCTAGTCTTTCCCTTTCTATTGTTTTCCTCTATTTCTTTGCACTGATCACTGAGGAAGGCTTTCATATCTCTCCTTTCATATCTATTCTTTGGAACTCTGCATTCAAATGGGTATATCTTTCCTTTTCTACTTTGCTTTTCACTTTTCTTTTCACAGCTATTTGTAAGGCCTCCTCAGACAGCCATTTTGCTTTTTTGAATTTCTTTTTCTTGGGGATGGTCTTGATCCCTATCTCCTGTAGAATGTCATGAACCTCTGTCCATATAGTTCATCAGGCACTCTGTCTATCAGATCTAGTCCCTTAAATCTATTTCTCACTTTCACTGTATAATTGTAAGGGATTTGATTGAGCTCATATCTGAATGGTCTAGTGGTTTTCCCTACTTTCTTCAATTTAAGCCTGAATTCGGCAATAAGGATTTCATGATCTGAGCCACAGTCAGTTCCCAGTCTTGTTTTTGCTGACTGTATAGAGCTTCTCCATCTTTGGCTGCAAAGAATATAATCAATCTGATTTCGGTGTTGACCATCTGGTGATGTCCATGTGTTGAGTTGTCTCCTATATTGTTGGAAGAGGGTGTTTGCTATGACTAGTGTATTCTCTTGGCAAAACTCTATTAGCCTTTGCCCTGCTTCATTCTGTACTCCAAGGCCAAATTTGCCTGTTCCTCCAGGTGTTCCTTGACTTCCTACTTTTGCATTCCAGTCCTATATAATGAAAATAACATCTTTTTTGGGTGTTAGTTCTAGACTGTCTTGTAGGTCTTCATAGAACCGTTCAGCTTCTTCAGCATTATTGGTCAGGGCATAGACTTGGATTACCATGATATTGAATGGTTTATCTTGGAAACAAACAAGAGATCATTCTGTCGTTTTTGAGATTGCATCCAAGTACTGCATTTTGGACTCTTTTGTTGACTACGATGGCTACTCCATTTCTTCTAATGGATTCTTGCCCACAATAGTAGATATAATGGTCATCTGAGTTAAATTCACCCATTCCAGTCCATTTTAGTTCGCTGATTCCAAGAATGTCAATGCTCACTCTTGCCATCTCCTGTTTGACCACTTCCAATTTGCCTTGATTCATGGACCTAACATTCCAGGTTCCTATGCAATATTGCTCTTGACAGCATAAAACTTTACTTCCGTCACCAGTCACATCCACAACTGGGTGTTGTTGTTGCTTTGGCTCCATCTCTTTGTTCTTTCTGGAGTTATTTCTCCACTGATCTCCAGTAGCATATTGGGCACCTACTGACCTGGGGAGTTCATTTTTCAGTGTCCTATCTTTTTGCCTTTTCATCCTGTTCATGGGGTTCTCAAGGCAAGAATATTGAAGTGGTTTGCCATTCTCTTCTCCAGTGGACCACGTTTTGTCAAAATGGGCCACCATGACCCGTCTGTCTTGGGTGGCCCTACAAGGCATGGCTCGAAGTTTCATTGAGTTAAACAAGGCTGTGGTCCATGTGATAATATTGGTTAGTTTTCTGTGATTGTGGTTTTCAGTCTGTCTGCCCTCTGATGGAGAAGGATAAAAGGCTTATGGAAGCTTCTTGATGGGAGAGATTGACTGAGGGGAAACTGAGTCTTATTCTGGTGGGCGGAACCTAACTCAGTAAATCTTTAATCCAATTATATATTGATGGGTGGGGTTGTGTTCCCTCCCTGTTATTTGAAAAATGGAAAAGTGAAAGTTAGTCACTCAGTCCAATTCTTTGTGACCCCATGGATTGTAGCCCACCAGGTTCCTCTGTCCATGGAATTATCCAGGCAAGAATTCTGGAGTGGGCTGCCATTTCCTTCTCCAGTGGATCTTCCCAACCTGGGATCAATCCCAGGTCACCCACATTGCAGGCAGACTGAGCCACCAGGGAAGACTACCCGTAGGGAAGCCTTCCCTGTTATTTACCTAGGGCCAGACTATGGTGGAGGCAATGAAGATAATGGCGACCTCCTTCAAAAGGAGGCCTTTATAGGCCTCAGACTTCCCTGGTGCCTCAGATGGTAAAGTGTCTGCCTACAGTGCGGGAGACCCGGGTTCAATCCCTGGGTCGGGAAAATCTCCTGGAGAAGAGAATGGCAACCCACTCCAGTATTCTTGCCCACCCCCCCCCCAAAAAAAAGGGGGCTCAAAGAAATATTGGAGAAGGAAATGGCAACCCACTCCAGTACTCTTGCCTGGAGAATCCCATGGATGGAGGAGCCTGGTGGGCTACAGTCCACGGGGTTGCAAAGAGTGGGACATGACTGAGTGACTTCACTTTCACTTTATCCCATTTGAAAAACTACTGAAAATCCTTTCTGTCAAGAGCCTTTGCAGAAGTTAGTATACACAGCACATTATGGTCACCATCTACTCTAGACCCCAGAATTCCAGGTGTCCTAAGGTCTAAAATGTGGTCTGCAAACTGGGCAACTGTGTACCTTCTGATGGTATCTCTTCTTGTAAGATGTAGAACCTATAGCTCTTGTATGATATGTCCAACTGAGAGAGTCAATTCCTAGGCAGGTTAATAAGAAGTCCAGGGTCCCTGAGGAGGAGAAAGGGCTCTGGGGCTCTCAAGGAGGAGATGAGGGTCTGGGATTCTCAAGGAGGAGGAAAGGGCAAACTCCTTTTTCCTACATTCTTTAGTAAGGATTATATAACAACAATGTATGCTTGAGGACAATTTCTCCTTCTTGAAAACCTTCTGACTAATCCTGTTATCTTAAAATGTATATTATGGGATTGGGTCTGGTAAGATCTTTCTATTGTTCAGTTCTAATCCTGTTATCTTAAAATGTAAAATGTGGGAGTGGGTCTGGTAAGATCTTTACAACCTTGAGATATTCTTTTGATTTATTGTAATAATCAATTTAAAAGTATATAACTAACTCCCTTGCTTAGGCTAGCAAGGAGAGCACTTTCCAACCCCCTTCTGATGTTTATGTCAGAATTTCTCTGTCCCTTATTCACTTTAATAAAACTCTGCTACACAAAAGCTCTTGAGTGATCAAGCCTGCTCCCTGGTCCCTAAGCTAAATCTTCTTCAGAGATATCCTTCACAATAAGCTATCACAACTCCCTCCCTAGGACCCTAAGGGTTCTTCCAGAATGTGCTGTCCAGGGTGCTGAAACCCAGGACAGTTACACACTGTTGTTAGTCTGGAAGCAGGTCACAAAGGGCACAAGGCTGGGGAGGGACTTCTGGGCCCATCCAGTTCTGCACTGGCGCCCCTTTGGCGATGAGACTTACCACTGGCTGTACCAGGGGCCTTACCACAAACATTTGCTGTGCAACATGGCCCGCAAGGGATGTTCCAGCTCCCTAGACCCCTTTGGCAGCATTCTACAGTCTTGAGGGCCCTCTCACACTGAAAAGTTTCAGGGATAACTTTTCCCCCATTGGACGCTGTGGACCCAGAGATTTTGACTGTAGGATTGACCCACTGCTCAGAATTCCTTTTGATTTAATCACTTGAGTCATTTCGGCCACCATCCCTACTGGCTCCACATGCATCCCAGTACCTGCCAATAACCAATTACCTCTCACTACAATTGAAGAGCTCCTTCTGGCAAGGTCACGAACAAAGTGTATACCTTTGAGACCATCCCCCTTACAGTAGGCTATAGAACCCAGTAACTTTGTGCATCTAGGATTCCAGGAGTTCTTTCGACACATACGGTCTAGGGCACAGGAACTCTGAACCGCTTCCAGACACCTTCTGCCCTGGTGCAGTGCCCTGCTTGTCCTTTAAAAGACTATGCTGCCCCCGTACTGGGTTCCAGGAGAGCCCTTATAGGAAATAGTCTGCTCTATTGCTGAAGAATGTCTGGCTTTATTGACAACCACCTATGGAAAACACCGGTGTGAGGGGCTCCTTTTTAACACTGCATTGCCTTCTCGGCAGTGCTCCCAGAAAACCTTCCAACCACCAGACTTCCTGTCAGCAAGCAATATGGAATACCTACTGGCCACCAATCTCTATGTGTGCTAGTGAATATTAAGGTTCTTTAGTGACCAGACGGTCTGCTTGTGGTAGAAAGGAAAGTACATGGTCATGGCACTAGCCACTGGCTGGGGAGGTGTATGCCTCATCCATTCTAAGCAAACTGATGAAGTAAGATCTCTTTGGGTCCAGTGGTCCAGATGGTGGCCCCATACTGGTATTCTGGCCAGCAACCGGCCTCCTCCATATAATTCCATGCATTCTCATACCCCTCAGTGGACGCATGGAGTCTTCCTACCAGCACTTCAGCAGGGGGCGGCCTTTACGCCTGAGGCCCAACAAGCCATCACTCCTTCTCACAACACAGAACCCTACTGTGCTACATGCCTGACACCTTAATGATGACTTGGTGGCGTACTTCCAGACACCATTCCCTGACCTAGTTGTCCGGGTGACCCTTTTGGCAACTAGACTGTCAGTGCACTGTGCTCCTATGAACTGAATTAAGATACCTTGCTGTGGAATATTATGGCCTTACCAGAAACTGCCTATGGGCACTTTAGCCCCAGTACTACACGTGTAGGCCATTCCACCTTTAAATGTTTTCATGAGGTACTTTCTGCCCAAAGTCCATATTGGAAGCACAAGCTGGTGGTCCAATTTGACCACCGGCCTACTGCTGAAACTGAACCATATTAGACTGAGGTATAGATCTCTGACCAAGATACAGTGGGTCCTTTGAGCAAAGAAATTTTGAGCCTGATCAGCAATCGTATTTCTCTAGTACCCTTTCAGCCAAGAAATTTGACCATTGTAGGCCACCTTCCTTCACCTCTAGCTCCAGTGCCCAGCAGAATCACTGACCACCAACAGTACCCTGGCTCTAAGGTTCCGGGACTATTGTTGTAATACTCACAATCACGTGTACAGGAAGGAAAAGTTCGTGCACAAGAAGCAAAAGTTCATAAGTCACCAACCTATTCCATCATGCAGAAGCTAGAACCCTTCAGGTGAGGAATTAAGCTCGGCTGTCATGAACCAATTACTCCTCCAGTCCTCAGCTAGCTCGTTTGCTATGGCACTTTGAACCCTATCAGTCACAAGCTTGCTCGCTAGTGTCCCTGGAGAGGCTCTGATCACCCAGCACCTAAGGTTCCTACACACGTTATGGCCCTGAGTCTCACTGTTATTTAACGACACTCAGTACCCTTGTGACCATCACCCTCCCGATAGGGCCAGGACTCAAAGCCCTCAGTTCATCTCATGCATTTTTATCAGGAGGAACCTACAGGGTGTTCCTCTGCAATGACACTGCCCTGGCCACTAGCACTCAGAAAGGACTTAACACATTCTGCTCTGGTCCTGGTGACCTGAGGGTCCTTTCTGACAGCACAATATTTTGCGTAGGGTTCCAGGAGAGCGTTTATGCAGAGTATCCCACACCTTTGCTTTGGAACAGAGATCTTTATCGGCAACCAGCCGTTCAGCCTCCTGCAATGAGAGGGCCCTTCTGCATCACTGCACCTCCATCTAACTTATGTACCTGAAAAGCTTCCCTTCCCGCTGGCCAACTTCGTGGCAGCTAGGGTTCCGGATACCTCCTGGCTCCCAGTGTGAATTTGTTCTGGGGAATCGAGGGTGTTTGGACAACAAGCCAGGCCATCTGCAGTATAAACACATTAATTCACCCTCAGGGCACTAATACCCACCAGGTGGAACTGTGAGCCTTTCAGACCTTAATTAGCTAGCAGTCTTGAGAATTAATGAGCGCCTCAGCCACAGTCTGCCCTCTAGACAGCGCTCCGGGAATTTTTCCTGCTGTTAATTTCCCTCTCTCCAAGATTCCAGCAATCCTTCAGGTCCACAACCATAGTCAGGTTTGGAAATATGGGTTCCTGTTATTAAACCATCAACCTGATGATCCCTTTAGGTCTGCGTCCATCTAGATTTTCTCAGGCCCTTGGACTTTTCTGGATTCTTTCTGCTAGCACACTGGAGTCCCTGGGGCCATTTCCAGATACCATCTGCCATGGAACTCCTCCCATTGGGGTCCTGATTTGCCCAGATTCCTAGTGAACTGCTGTAACACAGGATCCCCCCAAATCCGGTGATATGGAATATATAGCCAAATTGAAAACCACACTACCATACCCCGAGGTCTCTGACCCAATTAGGCACCATACTCCACATCTCATCAGGGAAGTTTACAACAGATCTTACTGCTCAAAGTTCATGGACATCCCGGGGACCAGGGGGATTTCTGGTGATTACTTTATTGGCGGCTTTTAAAACTAGAGGTCTTTTGGTCACAGTTAGTAAATGGGCATATGTATCCAGAGCCCTCACAGCTAAGGAATCTCAGCCCTTTCAGACACTGTACTTACCAACACCATGGATCAACCAACAAACTCTCAATGCAACAACATGTTTCCTACCTTAGGTTCTGGTATTCCTTATGGTCCAGAATTGTCTGACTTCCCTGTAGACCTAAAGTCATTAGATCACTAGACTGACATTGTGATGCACAGATTAGGGCTTTTGCAGCCACTAGCCAGGCCTGGCCTTGGGGATGGTCCTCAGCTATCCCACTAGAAACAGAACCTAGAACCCTTTCAAACATGGAATTCCACACCCTTTGTGTCCCTGGGCACCTTCCTAGTATGATCTGGTCCCTGCATCTGAGTTCCACATGTCCTCGAGGACCTACCCCGTCCATCAGCTGGAGAATGAGGTATACTTCACATAGTCACCTTCTTAGTGGCTATGAAACTCACAGCCTGAACTCTAGGTTCCTAAGGCTCTTTTGCCCATCTTTGGTCCAGGGCCCTCTCACCCAGGGAGCACTTCTGCACATGTTCTCCCCAGTGTTTGTGCCTTGTGGGTTCTTTCTGAAGTCAAAGTACTTGAGCACTGAGCTCCAGGAGAACACACGCACACTACCCTGCCCCGGATATGTGGCACACACTGCCCTAAAGGTAACCATCCACTCAGAGATCTGATGCAAGGGACCTCTTTCCCCACTACATCTTGATCTGGAAGTGCCTAGGGAATTTCTGGTCATCGGAGCTTTTGTTAGCTGGGGTTCCAGGTTTCCTGCTGGCCCCCACTTTGTGCATGTTCATGAAAACCTAGGGTCCTTGGCCACCTGTCTGACAACCTTAGGTTGAGAGACTTTGGGGTCACAGCGCTATCATTCTCAAGGAACTGAGAGCTTGATAGCCAGAGAATCTCAGTTCTCTTGGCCATTAGCTGTCCCTGGAGTTGGTGCCCCAGAGAACATCCAGCCAACAACCAGATTGCTTAGGAAGGTTCTGATGATACTTAAGGCTCCTACACTATTCTCATGATTTGGAAACACAAGCTCCTCCAATGGGGCTTAGATGAGAAAAAGGCTTTTCACTTTGGGTATATCACCCTCTCATGCCTGAGACATTTCCATGCCCCTCACTGGTACCACAGGCATAACTCCCAGAAGACATCTGATGTGCAGAGGGCCCTTAAGTGAGACACTACCTGCATCCAGGGCTCCAACTAGCCTTAGTCAGAGACATACTTGTAATATACAGCCCTATTGGGAATCATACTTGAAAATGCTGCTACTCCATATCCATTTTAGCACCAGCAGTCTGTCACATGAGTGTCAGAAGGGCCTTCCAAACCATGGAGTTTTGGGGTAGATGCCATCCTCGATGCACCAGTGTGCTTGGGGCCTGGGGCTTTGCAGCTATCAGTTTAGTTGTCTAGTGTTGAAATGGGAGCACTTTCAGTCACAGTACACGACACACACTGAGGTAAAGTGGGTAATTTCAGTTAAGTCTTGGAACCATTTCAGCTACCTTTCCCCTTCCCCTCTACCCAACCTCACATGTGAGGCCTAATGAAACTTCAGACTACAGATATGTCTCCTTGCAAGTGTTCTTGGGGTCTTTCTTGCAGGGGATCTTCTACCGTGCCTAGTAACTGAAGGTCCTTTGGCCACCAGCCTTCCTGTGTGATGTAGAAATGAGAACTCTTCTAGCCACTGGTCAGACCTAGCTCTCAGAACATTTGGTGGTTCTAGCGCTCAGCTACACCATTTGTACATGCCCAACACACTTCCCTATTGGCTCAGATGGTAAAACATCTGCCTACAATGTGGGAGACCTGGGTTTGATCCCTGGGTCAGGAAGATCCCTTAGAGAAAGAAATGGCAACCCACTCCAGTATTCTTGCCTGGGAAATCCCATGGACGGAGTAGCCTGGTAGGCTATAGTCCATGGGGTAGCAAAGAGTCGGACATGACTGAGCGACTTCACTTTCACTTTTCAACCCACAATCACCCTCAACATAGGCCGAGGAACCCAGAGCCCATCAGGTGGATTTTCTATCCCAACATCCAGAAACAAGGGGGTTTCTGGACACATGCACTTGCTGCACTTGTGGTGACCGTGCCCTGGTGCTGTGTTCTGGGGATACTCTCAGACAGACCAGGCTGTCTGTGCACTGGTGCTACAAGGACCACAGGCTGCCTGGTCCTGTGGAACACAGAACCCTATTAGTGACCATTTATCTAGAGCCCTGTTGCAAGACAGACACTTTCACGTCCTGCCTTCATTTGCACAATAACCCCAGGATCCTTCCAGCCGCCAGACTTGCAGCCATCAACAGTTCCAGGATTCCCTCCAACTCCCAGGCTGTGTGCAGCCTGGAGAACTGAGAAGTATGTTGCTCTTTAGGACAACCAGCCTGCTTGCCAGTGACGGCAGGTGAGCACTTTCCCTCATATCACTGCCATCCAAAGAGAAACTGTGGGCCTGGTGTTTGAACCAGAGCACCTCTTTTCATATTACGTGCCTGACTGAGATATCATGGTTTTTCCAGCCCAGAAAACATGAACCCTCTAGACCACCGTTTGTTCCCACTTGGGGACCCTGAAGAATCTTCCTCCTGTGAACAAGCACATTCACTAAGGTTCCTGGGATCATTCAGGCTCCTAATCACACATGTATGGTGGAACCCAGGCTCCTCCTATCAGTCTGTCAGCATAAGAAGACATTTTGGTCTGAGTCCATCTTGATTTCTCACACCCTGAGACTCTTCTAGATGTGTTCTTGCCCCTGCACCAGTGTGATGGGAGGCAGTTCAGGACACTATCTGCCAGGGCTCGCTGCCATGGGGGCTCAGTTGCAACTGTACATCCAAAAACCAAGGGTCTTGTTGGCCAAGACTAAATCTGTGCTATGGAATACGTGGTGCTACTGTGAACCATACTTTCCAGTATGCCTGTGTCCGTGGTCCCACTGTGGCACCTTACACCACACGTGTTAATATCATGCAAGCCCTTCTGGCCCTAAATCTAATCAAAGTCTGTTGGTGTGCTGGGAATCTATTTGATATCCAGCTGCTAGTTTTTCAAAAGGCTGTTTAAACCAGAGCATTTGCACTCACATTATAGGCCTCACACTGGAATACACTGGGCCCTTGCAGTTAAGAAACCCGAATCCTTTCAGCCATCACACTTTGCCCTGTTGGTGCACTGATGGATTTTTCTGATCACCATTGTATCCCTTTGCTATGTTCTGACCTGGATTGATCCTGTTTGCCTGGTAACCAAAAGTTTTTTGCCTAAGCCTGATAATTGATACAGATACTAGAAACCTTCTGGTTATGGGACAGGCATGGGAAACTATGGTGCTTATAGTCCTCAGTTATCCCATTTGAAGTGCTACCTAGATCCTTTCTGTCAAGAGTCTTTGAAAAAAGTTAGTATACACAGTGCATTGGGATCACCATCCACCCTAGACTCCAGGATACCAGGTGTCCTAAGATCTACTAGTTGGCTTGGAAGCTGGGCAACAGTGTAACCTTCTGACCATCACTCTTGTGTAGGATGTGGAACCTACAACCCTTGGACGTCCTGTCCATCTTGATCCTTGGGTCTCTAAGGGCCCAGTCCGTAATGTGCTGTCCAAGGTTCTGAACCCCAGAACACTTCCAGACTCAGCCTGGATGCCAGGTCATGAGAGGCACAAGGCTGGGGCGGGATTTCTGAACACCAAGAGCCCGGTCACTTCTGCACTGGGGGCCCCTTTGGCACACAGACTTACCACCAATGGTTGTGCCAGGGTCTTTCTTTAGCTTAAACCCTTGCTATACAATATGAATATGGCCCTCATGGTAACTAAATTGACAGCTCCCTGGACCCCTTTTGTCAGCATTCTACAGTCGTATTGGAGTCATGAAGGCCGTTTAACCCCAAAGCTTTTCAGTAAGATCTTTCCACTCACAGCTGATGCTGTGGACTCGGAGATACTGACTGAAAGTCACCTCCACTGCTCAGAATGCCCTTTAGTTCAGTAACATGAGCCATTTCAGCTACCATCTCTAACCACTCCTTCCCATCCAAGAACCTACCAATAACCAGTTTAACCCCTCACTACAATTCCAGAGCTCCTTCTGGCCCAAAGACATAAAGAAAGTATATACCCTTGAGATCATCTCCCTTTTCATAGGCTGTAGAACCAAGGCCTTTTGTGCATCTAGGACTCCTGGAGTTCTTACAGACACATGCGGTCCAGAGCACTGGCATTCTGCATCACTTCTGGACACCTTCTGCCCTGGCACCGGTGCCCTGCTTGTCCTTTAAAAGACCCTGTTGCCCCTGTACTGGGATCCAGGAGAGCCCTTATGGAAAGCAGCCTGTTCTATTGCTGAGGAATATGTGGCTTTATTGACAAGCACCTATTGAGAACATGATTGCAAGGGGCTCCTTTTACACCAAACCGGCTTCTGGGCAGTGCTCCTGTAAGTCTTACCGGCCACTAGACTTCTGGTCAGCAAGCGAAATTGAATTCCCACTGGCCCCCAGTCTGTATGTGTGCTAAAGAATATTAAGGTTCTTTGGTGACAAGAAGGTCCGCTTGTGGTAGAAAAGAAAGCACATGGGCATGGCACTAGCCACTGGCTGAGGAGGGGTTGGCCTCAACCACTCTAAGCAAACTGATGTAAGATCCCTCTGGGCCACCGGCAAGCAGTCCAGATGGTGCCCCACACTTACATTCTGGCCTGCAACCTGCCTCCTCTATAGGGTTCCATGGATTCTTCATATGCCTCAATGGAAGCATGGGCTCCTCCTACCAGCATTCAGCAGGGGCAGTGTTTATGCCTTGGGCCCCACAAGCCATCGCTCCTCCTCACAACACAGTACTGTACTTTTGTACATGCTTCACACAGAAATGATGCCTTGGTGGGGTACTTCTGGACACCATGCCCCCTGACTTTATTGTCCGGGTGATCCTTTTGTCAACTAGACTGTCAGTGCACTGGGTTCCTACGAACTGAATTAAGAATTCTTGCTGTGGAATATAGGACCTTACTGGAAATCATCTTAATAACTTGTTGGTACCTGGGGCCCTTCAGCCCCAGTACTCCCATCCTGTTAGCCTCGTGAAGACCATTCCAGCTTCAAACATTTTAATGAGTTACTTCCCGTCCATGGCCTATACAGGAAGCACAGCTTGTCAGTCCAACCTGACCACACACCTACCTCTGAAACTGGAACATAGGTTCGGGTATAGATCTCTGACCAAGATATAATGTGTCCTATGAGCAAAGGAATTTTGAGCCCTATCGGCCACCATACTTCTCTAGGGCTCTTGAGACTGAGAATTGTGAGCTTTGTAGGCCACCTTACTTGACCTCAAGCTCCAGTGTCTGGCAAAATCACCGACCACTAACAGTGCACTGGCTCTAAGGTTCTGGGACTTTTTCCAGGTTCCTGCCAATCATGTGCCCAGGAACCAAACATTCTTAAGCCACCAACATGCCCTTTTATGCAGAAGCTAGACCCTTCATGTCAGGAGTTAGGCTTGTCTGTGGTGAGCCAATTGCCCCTCCAGTCCTCAGCTAGCTCGAGTGCCATAAAACTTTGAACCATTTCGGTCACGGGCTTGCTTGCTTGTGTCCCTTGAGAGGTTCTGATCAGCAGCCTACCCAGCACCTAAAGTTCTTACATTTCTTATGACCCCGAGTCTCACTGTTATTTAGTGGCACTATGTATCCTTGTGACCATCACCCTCCTGATAGAGACAGGACTCAGAGCCCTTAGTGCATCTCATGCATTTTGATCACGAGGAACCCACAGGGTGTTCTTCCACAATGATGCTGCCCTGTTCAGTGGCACTCAGAAAGGACTTCTGGACACATTCTACCCTGGTCCTGGTGACCTGTGGGTGCTTTCTGAGACTACAATATTTTGCGTAGGGTTCCAGGAGAGCCTTTATGTACACTAGCCCAACCTTTGCTTTGGAACGGAGTTTTATCTGGAGTTTTAGCTGGTTTTATCTACAACCAGCCATCCAGCCTCTTGCAGCAAGAGGGCCCTTCTGCATCACTACACTTCCTTCTAACTGGTGTACCTGGAAAGCTTCCTGCTTGCAGACTTCTTGGAAGCTAGGGTTCTCGGATACTCCCCGGCCCCTAGTCTCAATTTGTTCTGGGGAACCAAGGGTGCTTAGACAGCAAGCCTGGCCATCTGCAGTGAAAGCAGAGAATACCCGCTTTAGGCACTAATACTCACCAGGTGAAACTATGAGCTTTTCAGACCTTCAATTAGCTCACAGTCTTGAGAATTAATGAGTGCTCTCGGCCACTGACTGCTGTCTCGCGTATGCCCCACGAATTTTTCTGGCCACTAAATTTCCCTATCTCGAAGATTCTAGCTAGTGGAGCTAGTGGTAAAGAATGCACCTACCAGTGCAGGAGACATAAGAGATGCGGCTTCCACGCCTGGGACGGGAAAATCCCCCTGGAGAAGGAAATGGCAACCCTCTCCAGTATCCATGGCTGGGAAATTCCAGGGACTAAGGATTCTGGCAGGCTACAGTCCATGAGGTCCCAAAGAGTTGGACAGGACTGAACTGACATAGCATGCACACAAGATTCCAGCAATCCTTCAGGTCCACAGACCATACTCAGGCAAGGAAATATGGGCTCCTCTTATTAAACTATCAACCTGATGATCCCTTTAGGTCTGCATTCATCTAGATTTTCTCAGGCCCTGGGACTCCTCTGGATTCTTGCCTGCTAGCACACTGAAGTCCCAGAGGGCCTTTCCAGACACCATCTGCCATGGAAGTGCTGCCCTTGTGGACCTAATTTATCCAGATTCCCAGTGAACTAGCATGGGGTGGGCTGTACCCAAATCCTGTGCTATGGCATATATAGCATAACTGAAAATGACCCTTCCCGTACCCTGGTGGTCTCAGGCAAAATTAGGCACTGTACTCCACAATGCATAAGGGAAGTGTCCAGGAACTCTTACTGCTCAAAGTTTGCAGACATTCTCTGGATGAATGGGATTTCTGGTAGCTTTTAAAACTAGAGTTATTTTGGTCACAGTACCAGACTTGGGCATATGTACCATGAGCCCCCACAAGTAGGGAATCTCAGCCCTTTTAGGCACTGAATTTACCAACAGCATGGATGAACCAATGATCTTTCAAGTCAACAATGTGTTTCCTTCCTTAGGGTCTGGTGTTCCTTAGGTTCCAGAAGTGTTTGGCTTCCCTGTAGACCTAAAATGATTAGGTCACTAGCCTGACATTGTGATTCAGAAATAGGGCCATTACAGCCACTAGGCAGGCCTGGCCTTGGGAATGGTCCTCAGCTATTCCACTCGAAACAGAATCTAGAACCTTTTCAGACACAGAATTCCACACCCATTGTGTCCCTGGGCATCTTCCTAGCACCATTTAGTCCCTGTTTCTAAGTTCCATGTGTCCTCATGGCCTTAGCCCATCCATCAGCTGGAGGATAAGATACTCTTCACATCATCACCTTCTTAATGGCTGTGAAACTCATAATCTGAACTCTAGGTCCCTAAGGCTCTTCTGCCCACCTTGGGTCCAGGGCCCTCTCACCCAGGAAGCACTTCCAGTCATGTACTGTGCTGGGGGACATGCCCTGTGGATTCTTTCTGAAGCCAAACTACTTCTGACGTGAGCTCCAGGAGAACACATACAGGTACAATCCTGGGCTGGAGTTTTGGCACACATACTGCCCCAAGGCTAACCATCCACTGAGAGATCTGGTGCAAGGGACCTCTTTTCCCCTCTGCATCATGATCTGGAAGTGCCTGGGGAATTTCTGGCCGTTGGATTTTTTGATAGCTAGGGTTCCAGTTCCTGCTCACCCCTACTTTTTTCATGTTCATGGGCACCTAGGCTTCTTGGAGACCTGTCCACCCACCTTAGATGGAGAGACTGTGGGATCACAGCACTATTATCCCAGAGGAACCTAGAGCTTGCTAACCAGTGAATCTTAGTTCTCTTGGCCACTAGCTGGCCCTCATGTTGGTGCCCCAGAGAACCTTCTTGACAACAACCTCACTGACTTGCAAGGTTCTGATGATAATTAAGGCTCCTACACTATTCTCACATGATAGAAACCCAAGATACTCCAACTGCGCTCAGAGCAGAACAAGACTTTTCACTTTTGGGTACGTCACTCTGTTATGCCTGGGACATGTCTATGCCCCTAGCTGGTAACACAAGGCATTACTCCTGGAAGATATCTGCTGTGCAGAGGGCCCTTTAAGTGGAGACACTACCTGCATCCAGAGTTCCCACCAGGCCTGGACAGAGCCTGTGCTGTTAAATATACAGCCCTAGTGGGAACCATTCTTGTAAAATGCTGCTCTCCATGTACATTTTGGTATCCACACTGTATCACATAAGAGTCAGGTGGGCCTTCCTCACCATGGAGTTTTGAGTAGTATCCATCTACGATGCACCAGTTTTCTTGGGGCATGGGGCTTTCCAGCCATCAGTTTGGCTGTCTACTGCTGAAATGGGAGCACACTGAGTCACAGTACATGACACGCACTGAGGTCAAGTGCATACTTTCGATTTTTGTGTTGGAACCATTTCAGCCACCTTTCCCTTTCCCCTCTACCCAAGCCCACATGGGAGCCCTGATGAAACTTCAAACCACAGATGTGGCTCCTTGCTAGGGTTCTCAGGTTCTTGCTTGTATGGGGTCTTCTAGCATGCCTAGGACCTGAAGGTACTTTGGCAATCAGGCTTCCTGCGTGATGTAGAAATGAGAACTTCTCCAGCCACTGGTCAGGCCTAGCTCTAGGGACATTTAGTGGTTGCAGTGCTCACCTACACCATTTGCACATGCCCTTCACACAATCACCCTTAACGTATTCTGTGGCAGCCAGAGCCCATCTGGTATGGTTTTCCATCTGGACACTTGCACTTGGAGCACTTCTGGTGACCCTGCCCTGGTGCTGTGTCCCTGGGATACTCTCAGAGACCAGGATGTCTGTGCACTGGTTCTACAAGGACCACAGGCTGCCTGGTGCTGTGGAACACAGAACCCTGTAAGTAACCACTTATCTAGAGCCATGGTACAAGATAGTCCCTTTCACATCATGCCTTCATCTGCGCAGTGCCCCAGGGAGCCTTCTGGACACCAGACTTGCTGCCATCTAGGGTTCCAGGATTCCTGCCAGCACCCACCTTTGTGAAGCCTGGAGAACTGAGAAGTGTGCTGCCCTCTTGAGTGACCAATCTGTTCATGGGTGGCAAAGGAGAACTTCCCCTCAAAACACTATTGTCTCTCAGAGCAACTACCAGCCTCATGTTTGAACCAGAGTACCTGTTTCCAGTATAGGCCTCATTAGAGATGCCATGGGCGATTCTAGCCCAGGAATCATGAACCCTGTAGGCCACCATTTGTCCTCCCTCAGGACGCTCAAAAACCTTCATGCCAACAACAAATCCATTTTATAAGGTTCTGAAGATGTTTTAGGCTCCCAATCACACTTCTATAGGGATTCCCTGATAGCTCAGTTGGTAAAGGATCTGCCTGTAATGCAGGAGACCCCTGTTCAATCCCTGGGTTGGGAAGATCCGCTGGAGAAGGGGAGGCTACCCACTCCAGTATTCTGGCCTGGAGAATTCCATGGACTGTATAGTCCATGGGGTAGCAAACAGTTGGACACAACTGAGCAACTTTCACTCACTCAGTCACTCAATTACACTTCTCTGGTGGAACCCAGGCTCCTCCTATTAGTCTGCCAGCAGGAAGAGACATTTTTGGCCTGAGTCCATCTTGATTTCTCACGCCCTGGGACTCTTCTGGATGTGAGGTTACCCCTGCACCGGTGCCAATGGAGGCAGTTCAGGATACCATCTGCTTGGGCACGCTGCCCCGGGGGCCCATTTCCAACTGTATTTCTGAAAACCTAGGGTCTTGTTGTCCAAGACCAAATCTGTGCTTTGGAATATGTGGCCCTACTGTGCACCATACTTTCCAGTATGCCTGAACCCGTGGTCCCATTTAGGCACCTAACACCACACATGTTAATAACATGAAGGCCCTTTTTGCTCTAAATTTCTAATCAAAGTCTGTTGGTGTGCTGGACACCTGGGTGATTTCCAGACCCCAGCTTTTCAAAACACTTTTGAAACCAGAGCATTTTCACTCATAATTACAGGTTCACAGTGGAATAAACTGGACACTTGGAGTTAAGAAAGCTGAGCAGTTTCAGCCACCACACATACCACCAATGTGGGTACACCGATGGATTTTTTGATCACCAAAGTATTCCTTTGCTATGCTTCCCAGGTTTCATCTAACCTGGATTTATCCTGCTTGCCTGGGAACCAAAAGTTCTTTGCCCATGCCTGATAATGTGAAACAGAAACAAGAAACCTTCTGGATACCAGAGAGGCATGGCAAACTATGGCCGTTATACACTTCAGCTATCCCATTTGAAACACTACCTAGAATCCTTTGTCAAGAGCCTAGAAAGAAATTAGTATACATAGCACATTATGATCACCATCCACCCTAGACCCCAGAGTTCCAGGTGTCCTAAGATCTACAACATGGTCTGAAAGCTGGACAACAGTATACCTTTTGACCATCTCTCTTCTTGTAGGATGTAGAACCTATAACCCGTAGGACAATGTGTCCAACTTGATCTCTAGGTCCCTAAGGGCTCTTCCAGAATGTGTTTTCCAGGGTGCTGAATCCTAGAGTCTAATCCAGACTCTGTTAGACTGGAAGCAGGTCATGAAGGGCACAGGGCTGGAGAGGGACTTCTGGACACCATGTGCCCAGCCACTTCTGCACCAGGGCTCCTTTGGCAATGAGACTTACCGCCCATGGCTGTGCTAGGGGCCTTACCACAAACCCTTGATGTGCAATATGGCCCTCGTTGGAAGTCCCACCTGCCTAGACCACTTGGGCAGCATTCTACAGTCTTATTGCAGTCATGAAGGCCCTTTCACACTGAAGCGTTTCAGGGATACCTTTTCGCCCAAGTGGATGCTGTGGCCCCAGAGATTTTGACTGTAAGTTTGACCTGCTGCTCAGAATTCCTTTTGATTTAGTCACTTGAGCCATTTCGGCCATTGTCTCTACCTGCTCTGCATGCTTTCCAGTACCTGCCAATAACCAATCACCCCTCACTACAATTCCAGAGATCCTTCCAGCCCAAAGTCGTCAAGAAAGTATATACTTTTGAGACCATCTCCCTTACTGCAAGCTGTAGAATGCACTGACTTTGCGTACCTAGGATTATGAGGGTTCTTTAGACACATGCTGTCCAGGGCACAGGCAACTGAACCTCTTCCAGACACCTTCTGCCCAGGTACAGTGCCCAGCTCAACCTTTAAAAGGCCATGCTGCCTCCGTACTGGGTTCCAGGAGAGCCCTTATGGGAAATAGTCTGCTCTATTGCTGAAAACTATCTGGCTTTATTGACAATCACTTATCAAGAACACTGGTGCAAGGGGCTCCTATTTAAAACCACACTGCCTTTCATGCAGTGCACCCAAGAAACCTTCTGACCACCAGACTTCCTGTCAGCAAGCAATCCAGAATACCTCCTGGCCCCCAATCTGTATCTGTGCCAGTGAGTGTTATGTTTCTTTAGTAACCAGAAGGTCCACTTGTGGTGGAAAGGAAAGTACATGGTTATGGCACTAGCCACTGGCTGGGGAGGGGTATGCCTCAACTAAACTGATGAAGTAAGATCCCTCTGGGCCACTGTACCGCATTCCAGATGGTGGCCCACACTCATATTCTGGCCAGTAACCTGCCTCCTCCATATGGTTCCATGGATTCTTCCTGTCCTTAAATGGACGCATTGGGTCCTCAAACTAGCCCTTGAGCAGAAGGTGGCCTTTATGCCTTGGGCCCAGCAAGCCATCGCTCCTTCTCACAACAAAGTACCCTACTGCAGTACATGCCTAACACCTCCATGATGCCTTCGTGGGGTACTTCTGGGCACCATCCCCCCTGACTTTCTCGTCTGGGTGAGCCTTTTGGCAATTAGACTATCAGTGCACTGTGTTCCTACAATCTGAAAGATATCTTGCTGTGGAATATACAGCCTTACTTGAAACCAGCTGTGGGCCCTTTGGCCCCAGTACTCCTCATGAGGGCCATTCCACCTTTAAATGTTTTTGTGAGTTGCTTTCTGCCCACAGCCCATATTGGAAGCACAAGCTGTTGGTCCAGTTTGACCGTCAGCCTATTGCTGACACTGGAAAATATTAGATTGAGGTACAGAGCTCTGAAAAACATAGAGTGAGCACTTAAGTAAAGGAATTTTGAACCCCGTTGGCCACCTTACTTCTCCAGTATGCTTTAAGCTAAGAAATTTGACACTTGTAGGCCACCATTCTTCATCTTGAGCTCGAGTGCCCAGCAGAATCACTGACCACCAACAGTAGCCTGGCTCTAAGGTTCCGGGACTATTTCCGGTCTACTGACCATCATGTTCCCTGGAACCAAACATTCTTAAGCCACCAACCTTCCCCTGTGATGCAGAACCTAGAACCCTTCAGGTCAGGTGTTAGGCTTGTCTGTGGTGAGTCAGTTGCTCTTCCAGTCCTCTGCTAGCTCATGTGCCATAGCTCTTTGAACCCTTTCAGTCACAGGCTTGCTTGCTATTGTCCCTGGAGAGGTTCCGATCACCAGCACCTAAGGTTCCTACACTCATGGCCCCGCATCTCACTGTTATTTAGCGGCACTCTGTACCCTTGTGACCATCACCCTCCCGATAGGGCCAGGACGTGGAGCCCTTAGTGCCTCTCATCCATTTTGACTGGGAAGAACCTACAGGGTGTTCCTCTGCAGTGATGCTGCTCGGGCCACTGGCACTCAGAAAGGACTTCTGGACACATTCTGCTCTGGTCCTGGTGACCTGTGGGTCCTTTCTGAGACCAGAATATTTTATGTAGGCTTACAGGAGAGCCTTTATGCATAGTAGCCTGCACCTTTGCTTTGGAAGTTAGTTCTTTATTGGCAACCAGTCTTTCAGCCTCTTGCAGTGAGAGGGCCCTTAGCATCACTGCACCTCCCTCTAACTGGTGTACCCATAATGCTACTGCCTGCAGACATCTTAGCAGCTAGAGTCCCCAGCTCCTTCCCAGTCCCCACTGTGAATTTATTCTCATGAACTGTGGGTGCTTGGGTAACCAGGCTACTAATATCCACCAGGTGGAACTGTGAGCCTTTCAGACCTTCAATTAACTAGCAGTCTTGAGATTCAATGAGCTCTCTCGGCCGCAGTCTGCCCTCTTGTGGATGCCCCAGGTATTTTTCCTGCCGCTAAATTTCCTTCTCTCCAAGATTCCAGCAATCTTCTAGGTCAGCAAACCAAACTCTGGCGGGGAAATATGGGCTCCTCTTATTGAGCCATCAACCTGATGATCCCTTTAGGTCTGCGTCCATCTAGATTTTATCAATCCTTGGGACTTTTCTGGATTCCTTCTCCTAGCACACTGGTATCCCTGGGGGCATTTCCAGACAGCATCTGCCATTGGAACTACTGCCCTGGGGGTCCTGATTTAGCCAGATTGCCAGTGAACTGGAGTCGCGTGGCATGGGCACCCCCCTCCACCAAATCCTATGATATGGAATATATACCCTAATTGAAAACCACACTTTCCAAATCCTGCTTGTCTCAGTCAAAATTAGACACCATCACATCAGGGAAGTGTCCAGGCGCTCCTACTGCTCAAAGTTCATGGACATGCCTGGAACCAAGGGGATTTCTGGTGATTACTTTAATGGCAGCTGTTAAAACTAAAGCTCTTTTGGTCACAGTACCAGACTGGGGCTTATGTACCCTGAGCCCTCACATCTAAGGAACCTCAACCCTTTCAGGCACTGAATGTACCAAGAGAATGGATGAACGAATGAACTTTCAAGTCAACAATGTGTTTCCTCACTTCAAGTCTGGTGTTCCTTAGGGTCCAGAATAGTTTGGCTTCCCTGTAGACTTAAAAAATGATTAGATCACTAGACTGACATTATGATTCAGAGATCAGGGCCTTTGCAGCCACCAGTCTTTGGGATGGTCCTCAGCTATCCCACTTGAAACAGAACCTAGAACCCTTTCAGACATGGAATTCCACACCCATTGTGTCCCTGGGCACTTTCCTAGCACCATCTGGTCCCTGCATCTAGAGTTCCACCTTGTCCTTATGGCACTAGTCCATCCACCAGCTGGAGGATCAGATACACTTCCATCATCACTTTATTAGTGGTCATGAAACTCACAGCCTGAACTCTAGGTTCCTAAGGCTCTTCTGCCCACCTTTACTTCAGGGCCCTCTCACCGAGGGAGCACTACTGGACATGTACTGTGCTCTGGCATGTTCCCTGTAGATTCTTTCTGCCGCCAAACCACTTGAGCACTGAGCTCCAGGAGAACACACACAAGCACTCTCCTGCCCTGAATTGTGGCACACACTACCCTAAGCTAACCATCCACCCAGAAATCTGATGCAAGGGACCTCTTTTCCCCACTTCATCTTGATCTGGAAGTGCCTGTGGGAACTTCTGGCCATCGGAGTTTTTGCTAGCTAGAGTTCCAGGTTTCCTGCCAGCCCCTAACTTCTGCATATTCATGAGAACCCAGGCTTATTGGTGACCAGTATGCCCCCCTTAGGTGCAGAACCTTTGGGGTCACAGCACTATCAGCCCAGAGGAACCAAGAGCTTGCTGGCTGGGGAACCTGGAGTTCTCTTGGCCACTAGCTGTCTGTTGTGCTGGTGCCCAGGAGAACCTTCCTGCCAACAACTTGATTACTTAGTTTCTGATGATAATTAAGGCTCCTACACTATTCTCACATGATGGAAACCCAGGTCTCTCCAACTGGGCTAAGAGAAGAATAAGGCTTTTCACTCTTGGGTATGTCACCTTCTCATGCCTGGGCCATTTCCATGCCCCTCACTGATACCCCTCTTCCAGGCATTACCCCTGGAAGACACTGCTGCACAGAGGGTCCTTAAGTGGAGACAGTACCTGCATCCAGGGCTCCCATTGGCCCTAGTCAAAGCCATATTTGTTATATACAGCCCTAGTGGGAAACATTCTTGTAAAATGCTGCTACTCCACACCCATTTGAGCACCCACAGTCTGCCACATGAGTGTCAGGAGGGGCTTCTTCACCATGGAGTTTCGGGGTAGTTCCTATCTACGACGCACCAGTGTGCTTGGGGCCTGGGGCTTTCCAGACATCGGTTTAGCTGTCTAGTGTTGAAATGGGAGCACTTTCAGTCACAGTACGTGACACACACTGAGGTAAAGTGCGTAATTTAAGTTCCGTTGTTGCAACCATTTCAGCGACCTTTCCCCTTCTCCTCTACCCAAGCCCACATGGGAGCCCTAATGAAAATTCCAACCATAGATGTGGCTCCCTGCTAGGGTTCTTGGGTTCTCTCTTGGATGGGGACTTCTAGCATGCCGAGGGACTGAATGTACTTTGGCCACCAGGCTTCCTGCATGATGCAGAAAGAACTCATCCAGGTGTCGCCTGGCTCAGCTACATCGTTTGCACATCACCTTTCCATAATCACCTTCTACCTGGCTGTGGCACCCATAGCCCATCAGGAGTGGTTTTATATTCAGAACAAGGAGCTTTTCTGGACACTCGCACTTGGAGCACTTTTGGTTACCCTGCCCTGGAGCTGTGTCCTGTTGATACTCTCAGAGACTATGCTATCTGTGCATGGTGTTCTACAAGGACCACAGGCTGCCTGGTGCTGTGGAACACAGAGCCCTGTAAGGAACCACTCATCTAGGGCCCTGGTACAAGACTGCACCTTTCACGTCCTGCCTTCATTTGCACAGTACACTCAGGATCGTTCCAGGTGCAAGACTTGCAGCCATCAAGGGTTCTAGGATTCTTGCCAACTCTCACCCTGTGTGCAGCTTGGAGAAATGAGAAGTATGTTACTCTCCTGGACAACCAGCCTGCTTGCCGGCGGGGGAAGGAGAGCACTTTCCCTCATAGCACTACCATCCACAGAGCAACTGTGGGCCTGGTGTTTGAACCAGAGCACCTCTGTTCACATTACGTGTCCGACTGAGATATCATGGGTGCTCCCAGCCTAGGAATCATGAACCCTCTAGGCCACCATTTGTCCCCACTTGAAAACCCTGAAGAATTTTTCTGCCATGAACAAGTCCATTCACAAAGGTTCCTGGGATCATTCAGGCTTCTAATCACACATGTGTGGTAGAACCCAGGCTCCTCCTATTAGTCTGTCAGCAGGAGGTGACATTTTGAGTCCATCTTGATTTCTCAGGCCCTGAGATTCTTCTAGATGTGTTCTTGCCCCTGCGCCAGTACCATGGGAGGAAGTTCAGGAAACTATCTGTCCAGGCATGGCTTCCCTGGAGGCCCGTTTGCAACTGTACATCCAAAAACCAAGGGTCTTGTTGGCCAAGACTAAATCTGTGCTATGGAATATGTGGTGCTACTGTGAACCATACTGTCCAGTATGCCTGTGCCCGTGGTCCCATTGAGGCACCTTACACCACCCATGTTAATATCATGCAAGCCCTTCTGGCCCTAAATCTAATCAAAGTCTGCTGGTGTGCTGGGCATCTGAGTGATATCCAGCTGCTATTTTTGCAAAAGGCTGTTTAAACCAGAGCCTTTTCACTCAAAATATAGGCCTCACAGTGGAATACACTGGGCCCTTGCAGTTAAGAAACCTAAGCCCTTTTAGCCATCACACTCCCCTCTGTGGGTGTACTGATGGATTTCTTTGATCACCATCATACCCTTTTGCTATGTTTCCCAGGTTCCTTCTGACTTGGATTTATCCTGCTTTCCTGGAAACCAAACTTCTTTGCCTAAGCCTGATAATGTGATATAGATACTAGAAACATTCCGGATACTGGAGAGGCATGGGAAACTATCGTCCTTATAATGCTCAGCTATCCCATATGAAATGTTACCTAGATCCTTTCTGTCAAAAGTCTTTGAAAAAGCTAGTATACATAGCACATTGGGATCACCATCTAGCCTAGACTTCAGAATTCCAGGTGTCCTAGGATCTACTACTTGGCCTGGAAGCTGGGGAACCGTGTAACCTTCTGACCATCACTCTTGTGTAGTATGCGGAACCTATAGCCCTTGGACGTCCTGTCCATCTTGATCCTTAGGTCTCCTCCAGAATGTGCTGTCCATGGTTCTGAAGACAGGAACACTTCTGGACTCAGCCTGGGTTCTGGGTCAAGAGGGGCATGTGGCTGGGGAGGGCCTCTGAACACCACGTGCCTGACCACTTCTGCACTGAGGGCCCCTTTGGCAAAGAGATTTACCACCGACGGTTGTGCCAGGGTCTTTCCCAAAACTCTTGCTGTGCAATATGGCCCTCATGGTAACTAAATTGCCAGCTCCCTCAGAGCTAAAGAATCTCAACTCTTTCAGACACTGTACTTCCCAAAAACATGTATGAATCAAGGAACTTTCAAGACAACAATGTGCTTCCAACCTTAAGGTCTGGTGTTCCTTACAGTCCAGAATTACCTGAAATAATTAGGCCACTATACTGACATTGTGATGCAGAGATCAGGGCCTTTGCAGCCACTAGCCAGGCCTGCCCTTGGGGAGGGTTGTCAGCTATCCCACTTGAAACAGAATCCAGAATCTAGAACCCTTTCAAGCATGGAATTTCACTCCCATTGTGTCTCTGGGCACCTTCCTAGCACCATCTGGTCCCTGCATCTAGAGTTCCACATGTCCTCATGGCTGTAGCCCGTCCATCAGCTGGAGGATCACATCACATTCTTTGTGGCTGTCAAACTCACAGCCTGAACTATAGGTTCCTAAGGCTCTTCTGCCCATCTTTGGTCCAGGGCCCTCTTGCCCAGGGAGCACTTCCAATCATGTACTTGTCTGGGGAATGTGCCCTGTGGATTCTTTCTGAAGCCAAACTACTTCTGCACTGAGCTCTAGGAGAACACATATGAGCACTATCCTGGGCCACAGTTTTGGCACACACTGCTCTAAGGCTAACCATCCACCCAGAGAGCTGATGTAAGGGACATCTTTCACCACTGCATCTTGATATCAAAGTGCCTGGGGAATTTCATGCCATCAGACTTTTTGCTAAATAGGATTCCAGGTTCCTGCTGGCCCAACTCTTTTCATGTTCATAGGAACCTAGGCTTATTGGTGACCTGTCTGCCCACCTTAGATGGAGAGACTTTGGGATCACAGCAGTATCATTCCAGAGGAACCTGAGAGCTTATTAGCCAGCGAATCTTAGTTCTCTCAGACACTAGTTGTCCCTCATGTTGGTGCCCCAGAGAACCTTCCAGCCAACAACCTCACTGCTTTGAAAGGTTCTGATGCTAATTAAGGTTCCTACACTATTCTCATGTGATGGAAACCAGGGATCCTCTAACTAGGTTCAGAGAAGAATAAGGCTTTTCATTTTTTGGGTATGTCACCCTCATTCCTGAGACATTTCCATGCCCCTAGGTGGTAACCAGGCATTATTCCTGGAAGATACTGCTTCACAGAGGGCCTTTTAGTGGAGACACTACCTACATCCAGGGCTCTCATTGCCCCTGGACAGAGCCTATGCTGTGGAATATACAGCCCTATCGGGAACCATTTTTGTAAAATGCTGCTATTCCAGACACATTTTGGCACCCATATTCTTTCACATGAGGGTCAGGTGGGCCTTACTCAGCAAGGAGTTTTGGAGTAGTTCCCATCTATGACACACCAGTGTGCTTGGGGCATGGGGCTTTCCAACCATCACTTAGGCTGTCTACTGCCGATATGCAAGCACTTTCACAGTACATGACAGATTCTGAGGTAAGTGGGTACTTTTGATTTTGTGTTGAAACCATTTCAGCCATCTTTCCCCTTCCCCTCTACCAAACCACACATGGGAACCCTAATCAAACTTCCAACCACAGATATGGGTTCTTGGTAGGTTTCTCAGGTTCTCTCTTGCATAGGGTCTTCTAGCATGCCTAGGAACTGAAGGTACTTTGGCCCCCAGGCTTCCTGCATGATGTAGAAATGAAAATTCCTCCAGCCTCTGGTCAGGACTAGCTCTTGGGACATTTGGAAGTTCCAGTGCTCAGCTGCACCATTTGCACATACCCTTCCATAATCACACTCACAGTAGACTGTGGTACCCAGAGCCCATCGGGTGGTTTTTCCATCTCAACACCCAGGAAAAAGGTTTCTGGATACTTGCACTTGCAGCATTTCTTGTGGTCCTGCCCTGGTGCTGTGTTCTCAGAGGCCAGGTATATTCTCAGAGACCAGGCTGTCTGTACAGTGGATTCTACAAGGACAACAGACTGCCTGGTGCTGTAGAACACAAAACCCTTTAAGTGATCATTTATCTAGAGACCCAGTACAAGATGGCCCCTTTCACAATCTGCCTTAAGCTGCACCAGGGAGCCTTCCAGCCACCAGACTTGCCGCCATCTACGTTTCCAGGACTCCTGCCAGCTCCCACCTTTGTGAAGCCTGGAGAACTGAGAAGTGTGTACCTTGCTTGGGTGAGCAGCATGCTCATGGGTGGCAGAAGGGGAGTACGTTCCCCCAAATACTACTGCCCCCCACAGCAACTGTCAGCCTGGTGTTTGAACAACAGCACCTCTGTTCAAAATACAGGCCTCACTAGAGATATGATGAGTGATTCCATTCCAGGAATCATGAACCCTGTAGGCCATGATTTGTACTCTCTTGGGGAGGGTATCTTCATTCCAACACATATCAATTCTTTAAGATTCCAAGGATATTTTAGGTTCCCAACTACACTACTGTAGTGTAACCCAGGCTCCTCCTACTAGTCTGTCAGCAGGAGGAGACATTTTGGTCTGAGTCCATCTTGATATCTCAGGCCCTGGGACTCTTCTAGAGGTGAAGTTGCCCCTGCACCAGTGCCATGGGAGACAGTTCAGGACAGCATCTGCCCAGACATGCTGACCAGTGGTCCCATTTTCGAAATATACTTCTGAAAACCTAGTGTGTTATTGGCCAAAACCAAACCTGTTTTGTGGACTATGTGGCCCTACTGTGAACCATACTTCCCAATATGCCTGTTCCCATGGTTCCATTTAGGCACCTAACACCACGCAATATCATGAAGGCCCTTCTGGATCTAATTTCTAATCAAAATCTGTTGGTGTGATGGGCACCTGGGTGATTTCCAGCCGCTAGTTTTCCAAAATGCTTTTGAAACCAGAGCATTTTCACTCATAATACAGGCTTCAAAATGGAACAAACTGGGCACATGGAGTTAAGAAAGCTGAGTGCTTTCAGACATCACACTTCCAGACATCACACTTCCCCCCAATGTGGGTGCACTGATGGATTTTCTGATCACCATCCTACTCCTTTGCTATGCTTCCCAGGTTCCTTCTGACCTGGATTTACCCTGCTTGCCTGGGAACCAAAAGTTCCTTGCACATGCCTGATAATGTGATACAGAAAGCAGAAACCTTCTGGATATCGGACAGGCATGGGAAACTATGGCTCTTATACTCCTCAGCTATCCCATTTGAAATGATACCTAGAATCCTTTCTGTCAAGAGTCCTTGCAGAAGTTAGTACACATAGCACTTTATGATCATCATTCACATCAGACCCTAGAATTCCAGGTGTCCTAAGATCTATAATGTGGTCTGAAAGCTGGGCAACTGTGTACCTTCTGACCATCTCTCTTCATGTAGGATGTGAATTATGTAGTTGTTGGACTGCCTGGTCAACTCAATCTCTAGGTCCCTAAGGGCTCGTCCAGAATGTGCTGTCCATGGTGCTGAAACCCAAGACACTTCCGGACTCCATTAATATGGAAGCAGGTCATGAGGAGGACAGGGCTGGGGAGGGACTACTGGATACCATGTGCCCATCCACTTCTGCACCAGGGCCCCTTTGGCGACGAGACTTACCACCCATGACTGTGCCAGGGGCCTTACCCCAAACCCTTGCTGTGCAATATGGGCCTCATGGGATGTTCCAGTTCCTAGACCCCTTTGGCAGCATTCTACAGACTTACTGGAGTTATGAAGGCTCATCCATGCTGAAGCATGTCAGGGATAACTTTTAGCCCAAGTGGATGCTGTGGACCCAGAGATTTTGAATGTAAGTTTTCCCCACTGCTCAGAATTCCTTTTGGTTCAGTCACGAGCCATTTCGGCCACCATCCCTATCTGCTTTACATGTGTCCCTGCTGCTGCTGCTGCTAAGTCGCTTCAGTCATATCTGACTCTGTGCAACCCAGTTCCTGCCAATAACCAATTTCCCCTCAGTACAATTTCAGAGCTCCTTCTGGCCCAAAGTCATCAAGAAAGTATATACCTTTCAGACCATCTCCCTAACTGTAGGCTGCATCTACCCTGTAGCTCAGTTGGACACGACTGAGTGACTACGCACAGCATACCACACCTCGCAGCTCAGTTAGTAAAGACTCTGCCTGCAATGCAGGAGATCTGAGTTTGATCCCTGGGTCGGGAAGATAACCTGCAGAAGGAAATGGCAACCCACTCCACTATTCTTGACTGGAAAATCACATGAAAAGAGGAGCCTGGCAGGCTACAGTCCATGGGGTCACAAGAGTCTGACAAGACTAAGAGACTAAACTACCACCAGGACTTCCTGGAATTCTTCCAGACACATGCAGTCGAGGGAACTGGCACTCTGAACCACTTTCGGACACCTTCTACCCTGGCGCTAGTGCCCTGCTTGGCCTTTAAAACACCATGCCGCTCCCATACTGGGTTCCAGGAGAGCTCTAATGGGAAATAGCCTGCTCTATTGCTGAAGAACATATGGCTTTATTGAAAACCACATATCGACAACACTGTAGCAAGTGGGTCCTTTTTAACACCACACTGGCTTCTGGGTAGTGCACCCAGAAAATCTTCCGACCACCAGACTTCCTGTCATCAAGCAATCCGGAATACCTACTGGCTCACAATCTGTATGCGTGCTAGCGAGTACTGAGGTACTTTAGTGACCAGACGGTCCACTTGTGGTGGAAAGGAAAACACATGGTCATGGCACTAGCCACTGGCTGGGGAGGGGTGTGCCTCAACCAAACTGATGAAGTAATATCTCTCTGGGCCACCGTTCAGCGGTCCAGATGGTGCCCTTACTGGTATTCCGGCCAGCAACTGGACTCCTCCATAACGTTCCATGGATTCTTCATATCCCTCAATAGACGCATGAAGTCATACTACCAGCACTTCATCAGGGGGCAGCCTTTACACTTTAGGCCCAGCAAGCCATCGCTCCTTCTCACAACACAGAACCCTACTGTGCTACATGCCTGACACCTTAATAATGACTTGGTGGGGTACTTCTGGACACCATTACCCCGACTTGATATCTGGGTGAGCCTTTTGGTAATTAGACAGTCAGTGCACTGCATTCGTACAAACTGAATTAATATACCCTGCTGTGGAATATACAGCCCTACCAGAAACCTCCTGCAGGCCTTTTCGCCCCAGTACCCCTTGTGACGGCCATTCCACCTTCAAATGATCTCGTGAGGTACTTTCTACCCACAGCCCATATTGGAAGCACAAGCTATTGGTCCAATTTGACCACCGGAATACTGCTGCAACTGGACCATATTAGACTGAGGTATAGACCTCTGACCAAGATACAGTGGGCCCTATGAGCAAAGGAATTTTGAGCCTGATCAGACACCATATTTCCCCAGTACACTTTCAGTTAAATAATTTGACCCTTGTAGGCCACCATCCTTCACCTCGGGCTCCTGTGCCCTGCAGAATCACCGACCACCAATAGTACCATGGCTCGAAGGTTCCGTGACTATTTCCGGCCTACTCCTGATTTTGTGTGCAGGAAGCAAACCTTCTTAAGCCACCAACCTACCGCATCATGTAGAAGCTAAAACTCTTAAGGTCCTCAGCTACCTCTTTTGCTATGTCACTTTGAACCCTTTTAGTCACAGGCTTCTTTGCTAGTGTCCCTGGGGAGGTTCCGATCACCAGCCTACTCAGCACCTAAGGTTCCTACAGCCGTATAGCCCAGAGTCAAACTATTATTTAGTGGCATCACTCTTGTGACAATCAACCTCCTGATAGGGCCAGGATTCGGAGCCCTTAATGCATCTCATGCATTTTGATCAGGCGGAACCTACAGGGTGTTTCTCCGCAATGATGCTACCGTGGCCACTGGCACTCAGAAAAGACTTCTGGAAATATTCTGCTCTGGTATTGGTGACCTGTGGGTCCTTCTGAGACCACAATATTTTGCGTAGAGGTCCAGGAGAACCTTTATGTACACTAGCCAGCTCCTTTGCTTTGGAACGGAGATCTTTATCTGCAACCAGCCATTCAGACACCAGCTGCGAGTGGGCCCTTCTGCATCACTGCCCCTCCTTCTAACTGGTGTACCTAGAAAGCTTCCCGCTCACAGACATCTTGGCAGATAGGGTTCTGGGATACTCCTCAGCCCCAGTGTGAATTTATTCTGGGGAACCGAGGGTGCTTGGACAACAAGCCTGGACGTCTGCAGTGCAAACAGAGGATTTCCCCCTCAGGGCACTAATACCCAGGAGGTGGAACCGTGAGGCTTTCAGACCTTTAATTAGCTAGCAGTCTTGAGAATTAATGAATGCCTTTGGCCACAGGGTGAGGTCTCAGGGATGCCCCAGGAATTTTTCCTGCTGCTAAATCTCCCTCTCTCTAAGATTCCAGCAATCTTTCAGGTCCACAAAGCATAGTAAGGTGGGGAAACATGGGCTCCTGTTATTAAACCATCAACCTGATAATCCCTTTAAGTCTGTGTCCATCTAGATTTTCTCAGGCCCTTGGACTTTTATGGATGCTTTATGTTAGCACACTGGGGTCCCAGGGGCATTTCCAGACAACATCTGCCATGGAACTCCACTATCCTTGGGGGTCCTGATTTACCCAGATTCCTAGTGAATTAACATCATGCGGGCTCCCCTCAAATCCTGTGCTATGGAATATATAGCCTGATTGAAAACCACACTTCCCATACCCCGGTGGTCTTCATCCGAATTAGTTACTGTATTCCACATATCATCAGGGAAGTTTCTAGAAGATCTCACTGCTCAAAGTACAAGGACATGTCTGGGACAAGGGGGATTTCTGGTGATTACTTTACTGGTGGCTTTTAAAACTAGATGTCTTTTGGTCATAGTAGCAAACTTCGGAATATGTACCGAGAGCCCTCACAGCTAAGGAATCTCAGCCCTTTCAGACACTGTACTTCCCAACAGCATGGATGAACCAATGAATTTTCAGGTCAACAACATGTTTTCTACCTTAGGTTCTGGTGTTCCTTAGGTTCCAGAATGGTTTGGCTTCCCTGTAGCCCTAGTCATTAGGTCACAACACGGACATTGTGATGCAGAGATTAAGGCTCTTGCAGCCACTACCCAGGCCTTTGACTGTGTAGGTCACAACAGACTGTGGAAAATTCTTAAAGAGATGGGACTACCAGACCACTTGACCTGTTTCCTGAGAAATCTGTATGCAGGTCAAGAAGCAACAGTTAGAACTGGACATGGAACAACAGACTGGCTCCAAATCGGGAAAGGAATATGTCAAGGCTGTATATTGTCACCCAGCCTATTTAACTTATATGCAGAGTACATCATGAGAAATGCTGGACTGGATGAAGCACAAACTGGAATGAAGATTGTCAGGAGAAATATTAATAACCTCAGATATGCAGATGACACCACCCTTATGGCAAAAAGTGAAGAAGAACTAAAGAGCCTTTTGATGAAAGTGAAAGAGGACAGCAGAAAAGTTGGCTTAAAGCTCAACATTCAGAAAAGTAAGATCATGGCATCTGGTTTCATCACTTCATGGCAAATAGATGGGGAAACAGTAGCTGCCTTTATTTTTCTGGGCTCCAAAATCACTGCAGATGGTGATTCCAGCCATGAAATTAAAAGACACTTACTCCTTGGAAGGAAAGGTATGACCAACCTAGAGAGCATATTAAAAAGCAGAGACATTACTTTGCCAACAAAGGTCTGTCTCGTCAAGGCTATGGTTTTTCCAGTGGTCATGTATGGATGTGAGAGTTGGACTACAAAGAAAGCTGAGCACCGAAGAATTGATGCTTTTGAACTGTGGTGTTGGAGAAGACTCTTGAGAGTCCCTTGGACTGCAAGGAGATCCAACCAGTCCATCCTAAAGGAGATCAGTCCTGGGTGTTCATTGGTAGGACTGATGTTGAAGCTGAAACTCCAATACTTTGGCCATCTGATGAGAATAGCTGACTCAATGGAAAAGACTCTGATGCTGGGAAAGATTGAGGGCAGGAGGAGAAGGGGACGACAGAGGATGAGATGGTTAGATGGCATCACCGACTCAATGAACATGAGACTGAGTAAGTTCCAGGAGTTGGTGATGGACAGGGAAGCCTGGTGTGCTGCAGTCCATGGTGTTGCAAAGAGTTGGACATGACTGAGCAACTGAACTGAACATAACTGAGCCAGGCCTGGCCTTGGGGATGGTCCTCAGCTATTCCACTTGAAACAGAACCTACAACCCTTTCAAACATGGAATTCTGCACCTATTGTGTCCCTGGGCACCTTCCTGGAAACCTCTGGTCCTTGCCTCTAGAGTTTCACATGTTCCTATGGCCCTAGTCCATCCATCAGCTGGAGGATCAGATACACTTCACATCATCACCTTCTTTGTGGCTATGAAACTCACAGCCTGAACTCTAGGTACCTAAGGCACTTCTGCCCACCTTTGGTCCAGGGCACTCTTGCTCAAGGAGCACTTCCGGACATTCTGCCCTGGGGCTTGTGTCATGTGGGTTCTATCTGAAGTCAAAGTACTTGAGCACTCTCAAGTACTTGAACATACAAGCACTCTCCTGCCCCAAACTGTAGCACACACTGCCCTAAGGCTAACCATCCACCCAGAGATCTGATGCAAGGGACTTCTTTTCCCACTGTATCTTCATCTGGAAGTGCCTGGGGAATTTCCAGTCATCAGAGCTTTTATGAGCTGGGTTTCCAGGTTTTTGCTGGCCCCCACTTTGTGCATGTTCATGAGAACCTAGGGTTATTGGCCACCTGCCTGACCACCTTAGGTTGAGAGATTTTGGGGTCATAGCACGAGCATTCCAGAGGAACTGAGAGCTAGCTAGCCTGGGAAACTTGTGTTCTCTCAGGCACTACTTGTCCCTCATATTGGCACTTCAGAGAACATCCTGCCAACAACCAGATTGCTTAGGAAGGTTCTGATGCTTCTTAAGGCTCCTACACTATTCTCATAACTTGGAAACACGAGCTTCTCCAACGAGGCTTAGAAGAGAACAAGGCTTTTCACTGTTGGGTTTGTCACCCTCTCATCCCTGGGACATTTCCATGCCCCTCGCTGTTACCACAGGCATAATTCCTAGAAGACATCTGCTACACAGAAGGCCCTTAAAGTGGGAACACTACCTGCATCCAGGGCTCCCTTTGGCCCTAGTTAGAGCCATACTTGTAATGTATAGCCCTAGTGGAAACGATACTAGTAAAATGCTGCTACTCCACACCCATTTTGGCACCGATAGTCTGTCACATGAGTGTCAAGAGGGCCTTCCTTGCCATGGAGTTTTGGAATAGTTCCCATCTATGATGCACCAGTGTGCTTGGGGCCTGGGGCTTTGCAGCCATCAGTTTAGCTGTCTAGTGTTGAAATATGAGCACTTTCAATCACAACACACGACACACACTGAGGTAGATTGGGTAATTTCAGTTAAGTTGTTGGAAGCATTTCAGCCACTTTTCGCTTCCACTCTACCCAGCCTAATATGGGAGCCCTAATGAAACTTACAACCACAGACATGGCTCCTTGCTAGGGTTCTCGGGGTTTTTCTTGCAAGCAGTCTTCTAGCGTGCCTAGGAACTAAAGGTTCTTTGGCCACCAGCCTTCCCATGTGATGTAGAAACAAAAACTCCTACAGTCACTGGTCAGACATAGCTCTCGGGACATTCGGCAGTCCCAGTGCTCAGCTACACCATTTGCACATGCCCTTCCCACAGTCACGCTCCCAGTAGGCCGTGGCACCCAGAGCCCATTGGGCATGGTCTTCCATCCTGACATCCAGGAACAAGGAAGTTTCTGGACACCTGCACTTCGAGCACTTCTGGTGACCCTGCCCTGGTACTGTGTTTTCGGGATATTCTCAGAGGCCAGGCTGTCTGTGCACTGGCTTCTACAAGGACCACAGGCTGCCTAGTGCTGTAGAACATGGAACCCTGTTAGGAGCCACTTATCTAGAGCCCTGGTATAAGATGGCCCCTTTTATGTCCTGCCTTCATCTGCATGGTGCCCCAGGGAGCCTACCAGCTGCCAAACTTGCTGCCAGCCTGGCTTCCAGTTTTCCTGCCAGCTCCCAGCCTGTGTGAAGCCTGGAGAACTGGGAACTGTATTGCACTCTTGAGCAAGCAACCTGCTCGTGGGCAGCAGAAGGAGACCACTTCCACTCATAAAACTAACATCCCGCAGGGCAACTGTGGGACTGGTATTTGAACCAGAGCACCTCTGTTCATAGTACTGGCCTATGAGATATCACAGGCACTTCCAGCCCAGGAATCATGAATCTTCTAGGCCACCGTTTTTCTCCACTTGGGGACCCTGAAGAATCTTCCTGCCACCAACATGTCCATTCACTAAGGTTTGGGGGATCTTTCAGGCTCCCAAACACACCTGTGTGGTAGAAACCAGCCTCCTCCTATTAGTCCGTCAGCAGGAGGTGACATTTTGGTCTGAGTCCATCTTGATTTCTCAGGCCCTGGAACTCTTCTGGATGTGAGCTGGCACCTACACCAGTACCATGGGAGGCAGTTTCGGACACTGTCCACCCAGGCATGATGCCTTGGGGGCCCATTTGTAACTATATATCTGAAAAGCAGTTTTCCTGTTGGCCAAGACTAAATCTGTGCTGTGGAATACCTGGCCCTACTGTGAACCATACTTTTCAGAGTGCCTGTGCTCATGGTCCCATGAGGAACCTTACACCATGCATGTGAATATCATGCAGGTCCTTCTGGCCCTAAATCTAATCAAAGTCTGGTGGTGTGCTGGGCACCTGGGCGATTTCCAGCTGCTAGTTTTCCAAAAGGCTGTTTAAACCAGGGCCTTTTCACTCACAACATAGGCCTCACAATAGAATACCCTGGGATCTTGAAGTTAAGAAACCTGAGCCCTTTCAGCCATCACGCTTCCCCCTGTGGGTGAACTGATGGATTTTTTTGATCAACCATCATACCCCTTTGCTATGTTTCCCAGGTTCATCCTGACCTGGATTTATCCTACTTGCCTGGTAACCAAAAGCTCTTTGTCTAAGTCTGATAATGTGATACAGGTACTATAAAGCTTCTGGATATGGTACAGGCATGGGAAATTATCATCTTTATAATAGTCCTCAGCTATCCCATTTGAAATACTACCTAGATCCTTTCTGTCAAGAGTCTTTGAAAAAGTTAGTATACCCAGCACATTGGGATCACCACCCACCCTAGACTCCAGGATTCCAGGTGTCCTAAGATCTACTAGTTGGCCTGGAAGCTGAGCTTCACTGACCATCACTCTTGTGTAGGATGTGGAACCTACAGCCTTTGGACGTCCTGTCCATCTTGATCCTTGGATCTCTAACGGCTCGTCCAGAATGTGCTGTCCGGAATGCTGAACCCAAGAACACTTACAGACCCAAAGTGGATACCAGGTCATGAGGGGCACGGGGGTGGGGAGGGACTTTTGAACACCATGCGCCTGGCCACTTCTGCACTGGGGGCCCCTTTAGCAATGAGACGTACCACCGATGGTTGTGCCAGGGTCATTACCCAAAATCCTTACTGTGCAATATGGCCCTCATGGTAACTAAACTGCCAACTCCCTGGACCCCTTTTGGCAGCATTCTACCTTCGTTTGGAGTCATGAAGGCCCTTTCACCCCAAAGTGTTTCAGGGAGATCTTTCTGCCGACAGCTCATGCTGTTGACTCAGATATACCGACTGCAGGTTGGCTCCACTGCTCAGACTTCCCTTTGGTTCAGTCACTTGAGCCATTTCAGCCACCATCTCTACCCACTCCTCCCCATCCAAGTACCTGCCAATAACCAATTTAACCCCTCACTACAATTCCAGCGCTCCTTCTGGCCCAAAGTCATAACCCTTGAGGTCATCTCCCTTCTCGTAGGCTGCAGAACCGAGGGATTTTGTGCATCTAGGACTCCTAGAGTTCTTCCAGACACATGTATTCCAGGGCACTGGCACTCTGAACCACTTGTGGACACCTTCTACCCTAGCACTGTTGCCCTGCTCATCCTTTAAAAGACCCTGTTGCCCCCATACTGGGATCCAGGAGAACCCTTATGGGAAACAGCCTGCTATATTGCTGAGGAATATGTAGTTTTATTGACACATATTGAGAACATGATTGCAAGAGACTCCTTTTAACCCCGAACTGGCTTCTGGGAATTGCTCCTGGAAATCTTCCGTGCCATTAGACTTCCTATCAGTAAGCAAACGGGGAAATCCCACTGGCCCCCAATCTGTATGTTTGTTAGCGAGGATTAAGGCTCTTTAGTGACAAGAAGGTCCGCTTATAGTAGAAAATAAAGCACATGGTCATTCACTAGCCACTGGCTGGGGAGGGGTTGGCCTCAACCACTCTAAGCCAACTGATGAAGCGAGATCCCTCTGTGCCACAGTCCAGCAGTGCAGATGGCGCCCACCACTGACATTCTGACCAGCAACCTGCCTCCTCTACAGGGTTCCAACGATTTTTCATTCCACTCAATGGAAGCATGGGCTCCTCATACCAGCACTTAGCAGGGATTGGCCTTTATGCCTTGGGCCCTGCAAGCCATCGCTCCTTATTACACACATTAGTGTACTTTTTTAGATGTTTGACACCACAATGATGCCTTGGTGTGGGTACTTCTGGACACCACTCCCCCTGACTTTATTGTCCGGGTGACCCTTTTGTCAACTAGACTGTCAGTGCACTGGGTTGCTACAAACTGTATTAAGAATCCTTGCTGTGAAAGATAGGGCCTTACTGGAAATCATTCTAACAGCTTGTTGGTATCTGGGGGCCCTGTGGCCCCAGTATTCCCATCCTGTTAGCCTTGTGAGGGCCATTCCAGCTTCAAATATTTTTGTGAGGTATTTCCTGCCCACAGCCTATATGGGAAGCACGGGTTGTCAGTCCAATCTGATCACCCGCCTACCTCTGAAACTGAAACATATTAGGTTCAGGTATAGAGCTCTGACCGAGATAGAACCTGTCTATGAGCAAAGGAATTTTGAGCCCTATCGGCCACCGTACTTCTCCAGGTCCCCGTGAAGTGAAGTGGCTCAGTCGTCTCCGACTCTTTGCAATCCCATGGACTGGAGCCTGGAGCCTGGTAGGCTAGAGTCCATGGAATTCTCCAGGCAAGAATACTGCAGTGGGTTGCCATTTCCTTCTCCAGGGGATCTTCCTGACCCAGGGATCGAACTAGGTCTCCTGCATTGCAGGCAGACGCTTTACCATATGAGCTACTAGGAAAGCCCCAGATCCCTCTAGACCAAGAATTGTGAGCCTTGTAGGCCACCTTCTTTCACCTCGAGCTCCAGTACCCTGCAGAATCACCGACCACCAACAGTACGCTTGCTCTACGTTTCCGGGTTCCTGCCAATCATGTGCTTAGGAACCATACATTCTTAAACCACCAACCTGCCCTGTCATGCAGAAGCTAGACTCTTCAGGTCAGGAGTTAGGCTAGTGTATGGTGAGCCAATTGCTCCTGCAGTCCTCATCTAGCTCATGTGCCATGGAACTTTGAACCCTCTCAGTCACAGGCTTGCTCACTAGTGTCCCTGCAGAGGTTCCCATCACCAGCCCAGCCAGTACCTAAGTTCCTACAGTCCTTATGGCCCCGAGTCTCACTGTTACTTAGTGGCACTCTGTACTCTTGCAACCATCACCCTCTTGACAGCGCTAGGACTCGGAGCCCTTAGTGCATCTCATGCATTTTGATCAGGAGGAACCTATAGGTTATTCCTCCACAATGACGCTGCCCTGCCCAGTGGCACTCAGAAAGGACTTCTTAACACATTCTGCTCTGGTCCTAGTGACCTGTGGGTCCTTTCTGAGACCACAATATTTTGCACAGGGTTTCAGGAGAGCCTTAATGCACCATTGCCCACACCTTTGTTTTCGAATGGAGATCTGATTAGCAACCAGCCGTTCAGACCCATGCAGGGAGGGGCCCTTCTGAATCACTGCACCTCCAAGTAACTGGTGTACCTGGCGATTTTTATGTGCAGACTTTTTGGCAGCTAGGATTCCAGGATACCGTCTGGCGCCCAGTGAGAATTTATTCTGGGAAATCGACGGTGCTTGGATAACCAGCCTGCCCGACTGCAGTGGAAACAGAGTATGTCTCCCTCAGGGCAATAATACTCACCAAGTGGAAGTGTGAACCTTATCAGCCTTCAATTAGCTCACAGTCTTGAGATTAAATGAGCACATGCCACCACAGTTGGCCGTCTAGCAGATTCCCCATGAATTTTTCCTGCCACTCAATTTCCCTCTTTGCAACATTCCAGCAGGTGAAGATAGTGCTAAAGAACCTGCTTGCTAATGCAGGATACCTAAGAGACATGGGTTCAATACCTGGGTTGGCAAGATCCCCTGGAGAAGGAAATGGCAACCCACTCCAGTATCCTTGCCTGGAAAATTCCAGGGACTGAGCATTCTGACAGGCTACAGAGCATGGGGTCGCAGAGTTGGACAGGACTGAAGCAACTTAACACAGATGCAAGATTCCAGCAATCTTGCAGAGCATACTCAGGCGGGGAAACATGGGCTCCTCTTATTAAGCTATCAAACTGATGATCCCTTTAGGGCTGCATCCATCTAGATTTTCTCAGGCCCTAGGAGTTTTCTGGATTCTTTCCTGCTAGCACACTGAAGTCCCAGAGGGCCTTTCCAGACACCATCTGCCATGGAGGTGCTGCCCTTGTGGACCTGATTTATCCAGACTCCCAGTGAATTAGCATGGGGTGGGCTGTACCCAAATCCTGTGCTATGGCATATATAGCCTAATTGAAAACCACCCTTCCCGTACCCTGGTGGTCTCAGTCACAATTAGGCACCATACTCCACATCCCATCAGGGAAGTGTCCAGGAGATCTTACTGCTCAAAGTTCAAAGACATGCTCTGGACCAGGGGGATTTCTGGTGATTATGTTACTGGTGGCTATGAAAATTAGAGGTATTTTGGTCACAGCACTCGGGCATAGTTGAGCTCTCACAGCTAAGAAATCTCAGCCCTTTCAGACACTGAACTTACCAATATTATGGGTGAAACAATGAACTTTCAAGTCAAAAACATATTTCCTCCATTAGGGTCTGGTGTTCCTTAGGGTCCAGAATTGTTTGGCTTCCATATAGACCCAAAATGATTAGCCCACTACCCTGACATTGTTATTCAGAGATCAGGGCCTTTGCAGCCACTAGCCTGACCTTGCCTTGAAAACGGTCCTCAGCTATCCCATGTAAAACAACCACAGAAGCCTTTCATGGAGAAGGAAATGGCAACCCACTCCAGTGTTCTTGCCTGGAGAATCCCAGGGATGGGGGGAGCCTGGTGGGCTGCCATCTATGGGGTCGCACAGAGTTGGACACAACTGAAGCAACTTAGCAGCAGCAGCAGCAGAACCCTTTCAAACACAGAATTCTGCACCCATTATGTCACTGGACACCTTCCTATCACCATATGTTCCATGCATCTAGAGTTTCAGATGTCCTCATGGCCCTAGACCATCCATCAGCTGAAGGATCAGATACACTTCACATCATCACCTTCTTAGCGGCCATGAAACTCACAGCCTGAATTCTAGGTTCCTAAGGCTCTTCTGCCCACCTTGGGTCTAGGGCCCTCTCACCAAGGGAGCAATTCTGGACATTCTGCCCTGATGCTTGTGCCTCGTGGGTTCTTTCTGAAGCCAAACTACTTGAGCACTGAGCTCCAGGAGAACACACACAGGCACTTTCTTGCCCCAAATTGTGGCACACACTGCCCTAAGGCTAACCATCCACTTAGAGATCTGGTACAAAGGATCTCTTTCCCCACTGCATCTTGATCTGGAAGTGCCTGGGTAATTTCTGGTCATCAGACTTTTTTCTAGCTAGGGTTCCAGGTTTCCTGCTGGCCCCCACTTTCTGCATGTTCATGAGAACCCAGGTTACTTGGCAACCTGTCTGCTCCCCTTAGGTGGAGAAACTTTGGGGTCACAGCACTACCATCCCAGTGGAACCTGAGAACTTGCTAACTGGGGAATCTGAAGTTCTCTCTATTCCTAGCTGTCCCTTGTGCAGGTGCCCAGGAGAACCTTCCTGCCACCAAACTCATGGCTTAGCAAGTTTCTGATAATACATTAGGCTCTGACACTATTCTCACATGATGGAAACCCAGGCTTCTCCAATGGGGCTCAGGGCAGAAGCTGAAAAGCCCAAAGGCTTTTCACTTTTGGGGTATGTCACCCTCTCATGCTTGCGCCTTTTCCTGGCCCCTTGCTGATACCACAGACATTACTCCTAGAAGACATCTGCTGCACAGCAGGCCCTTTAAGTGAGACACTACAGGCATCCAGGGCTCCCACTGGCCCTGGACAGAGCCTGTGCTATGGAATATAAAGCCTTAGTGGGAACCATACTTGTAAAATGCTGCTACTTAACACCCATTTTGGCACCCATACTCTAGTCACATAAGTGTCAGAAGGGCCTCCCTCACTGTAGAGGTTTGGGGTAGTTCCCATCTAAGATGCACCAGTGTGCTTGGGGCCTGGTGCTTTCCAGCCATCAGTTTAGCTGTCTAGTGTTGAAATGGCAGCAATTTCAGTCACAGTATGTGACACATGCTGAGGCAAAGTGGGTAATATCCATTGTGGAGTTAGAACCATTTCAGCCACCTTTCCCCTTCCCATCTACCCAGTCCCACATGGGAGCCCTAATGAAATTTCCAACCACAGATGTGGCTCCTTGCTAGGGTTCTTGGGTTCTCTCTTGTGTGGGGTCTTCTAAGCATACCTGGGAACTAAAGGTACTTTGGCACCAGACTTCCTTCATGGTGCAGAAGGAAGAATTCATCCAGCCACTGGTCAGGCCTAGCTCAGCTACACCATTTGCATATTACCTTTCGATAATCACCCTCCACTTGGCTGTGGCAACCAGAGCTCAATGGACATGGTTTTCCATCCCAAAAGCCAGGAATAAGGAGGTTTCTGGAAACTTGCACTTGGAGCACTTCTGGTAACCCTGCCCTGGTGCTGTTTCTGGGGATACTCCCAGAAAGACCAGGCTGTCTGTGCCCTGGTTTCTACAAGGACCATGGGCTGCCAGGTGCTGTGTAACACAGAAGCCTGTAAGTAACCACTTATCTAGAGCCTTGGTACAAGATGGCTCCTTTGCCATCCTGCCTTCATCTGTGTGGTGCCCCAGAGAGCCTTCCAGCTGCCAGACTTGCCGCCCGCCTGGGTTCCAGTTTTCCTGCCAGCTCCCAGCCTGTGTGGAGCCTGGAAAATTTGTAACTGTGTTACACTCTTGAGCAACCAGCCTGCTCGTGGGTGGTGGAGAGAAAGCACTTCCCCTCATAGCAATAACATCCTGCAGGGCAACTGTGGGACTGGTATTTGAACCAGAGCACCTCTGTTCACAGTACAGGCCTCACTATGAGATATCATTGGCGCTTAAAGCCCAGGAATCATGAATCCTCTGGCACTCTATTTCTCACCCCTTGGAGGTGACAACAACATGTCCATTCACTAAGGTTTTGGGGACTTTTCAGGCTCCCAATCACACCTGTGTGGTAGAACCCAGGCTCCTCCTATTAGTCTGTCAGCAGGAGGAGACATTTTGGTCTGAGTCCATCTTGATTTCTCATACCCTGGGACTCTTCTGGATGTGAGTGTGCCCCCTGAACTGGTGCTACGGGAGGCAATTCAGGACACCATCTCCCCAGTTACACTGCCCTGGAGGCCCCTTTGGCAACTATACTTCTGAAAACCTAGGGTCTCATTGGCCAAAAGCATATCTGTGCTGTGGAATACCTGGCCCTACTGTGAACCATACTTTCCAGGAGGCTGTGCCCGTGGTCCCATTTAGATACCTTACACCACACATGCTAATAACATGCAGCCTCTTCTGGCTCTAAGTTTCTAATCAAAGTCTGGTGGTGTGCTGGGTACCTGGGCGATTTCCAGCCACCAGTTTTCCAAATGGCTGTTGAAACTACAGCATTTTCAGTTATAATACAGGCTTCACACTGGAATAAACAGGGCACTGGCAGTTAGAAACCCCGAGCCCCTTCAGCCACCACACTTCTCCCTATGTGGGTATACTGATGAATTTTCCAATAAGCAACCTAAACCCTTTGCTATGCCTCCCAGGTTCTTTCTGGCCTGCAATTAGCCTGCTTTCCTGGAAACCAAACATTCTTTGCCCCAAACCTGATAGTGTGATACAGATACAAGAATCTTTCTGATTACTGGACAGGCATGGGAAACTATGGTCCTTATAGTCCTCAGCTATCCCATTTGAAATCCTACCAAGAATCCTTTCTATCAAGAACTTTTGTAGAAGTTAGTATACATAGCACATTGGATCACCATCCACCTTGTGTGTGTTACTCGCTCAGTCGTGTCTGACTCTTTGCAACCCCGCAGATTATAGCCTGTCAGACTCTCTGTTCATGGAATTCTCCAGGCCAGAATACTGGAGTGGGTAGCCATTTCCTTTGTCACGGGATCTTTCCGACCTAGGGACTGAACCTGAGTTTCCTGCACTGTAGGCAGATTCTTTACCATCTGAGCCATCAATGAAGTCTGCCGTCCATCTTAGACCCAAAATTCCACCTGTCCTAAGAGCTACTAGTTAACCTGCAAGCTGTGCAACCATGGACTCTTCTGACCATCACTCTTCTTCTAGGATGCAGAATCTATAGATCTTGGACATCCTGTCCATTTTATCTCTATTACGTTCCTAAGGGCGCGTCCAGGAAGTGCTGTCCAGGGTGCTGAACTTCCAGCCACTGGTCAGGCCTAGCTCGAGGGACATTTGGTGGTTCCAGCGCTCAGCTGCACCTTTTGCACATGCCCTTCCATAATCACCCTCCCAGTAGGCTGTGCCACCCAGAGTCCATCGGGTATGATTTTCCATCCCAACATCCAGGAACAAGGAGGTTTCTGGACACTTGCACTTGAAGCACTTCTGGTGACCCTGCCCTGGTGCTGTGTTCTGGGGATACTCTCAGACAGGCCAGTCTGTGTGTGCACTGGGACCTACAAGGACCACAAGCTGCCTGTTGCTGTGGAACACAGAACCCTGTAAGTAACCACTTATGTAGAGCCCTGGTACAAGATGGCCCCTTTCACACCATCCCTTCATCTGCATGGTGCCCCCAGGAGCCATCTAGCCACCAGACTTGCTGCCATCTAGAGTTCCAGGATACCCAACAACTTCCACCTTTGTGAAACCTGGAGAACTGAGAAATTTGTTGCTCTCTTGGGTGATCAGCCTGTTCACAGGTGGCAGAATGAGAGCACTTCCCCTCAAAACACTACTGTCCCCCAGGGCAACTGTCGGCTTGGTGGTTGAACCACAGCACTTCTGTTCACAGTACAGGCCTCACTGAGATATGGGCACTTCCAGCCCAGGAGTCATGAAACCTCTAGGCCACCGTTTGTCCCCCCTTAGGGACATCCAAGAATCTTCCTGCTGTGAACAAGTCCATTCACCAAGGTTCTTGGGATCTTTCAGGATCCCAATCACACTTGTGTGGTGGAACTCAGGCTCCTCCTATTAGTGTGTCAGCAGGAGTAGACACTTTGGTCTGAGTCCATCTTGATTTCTCACACCCTGAGATCTTCTGGATGTTAGCCTGCCCCTGCACTGGTGCCAAGGGAGGCAATTCAGGACAGCACCTGCCCAGACATGGTTCCCTGAGGCTTCTTTTCCAACTATACTTCTGAAAATCTAGGGTCTCATTGACCAAGAGGAAATTTGTGCTGTGGAATATGTGGCCCTACTGTGAACCATACTGTGCAGCATGCCTGTGCCCATGGTCCCACTCAGGCACCTTACACCACGCATGTTCAAAACATGAAGGCCCTTCTGGCTCTAACTTTCTAATGAAAATCTGGTGGTTTGCTCAGCATCTGGGTGATTTCCCGCCATCAGTTTTCCAAAAGGCTGTTGAAACCACAGCATTTTCAGTTATAATAGAGGCCTTTCACTGGAATAAACTGGGCACTTGCATTTAAAAAACCTGAGCCCCTTCAGCCACAGACTTCCCCCTGCCCCCATGTGGGTGCACTGATGAATTTTCTGATTACCAACGTACCCCTTTGCTATGCTTCCCAGGTTCCTTCTGGTCTGGAGATATTCTGCTTGCCTGGGAACCAAAATTTCTTTGCCCCAAGCTTGATACAAAAAAACCCCAAAAATCTTTCTGGTTACAGGGAGGCATGGGAAACTATGGCTCTTATAGTCCTCAGCTATCTGACTTGAATTGCAACCTAGAATCCTTTTGGCAGGTGCCTTAGCAGAAGTTAGTATACACAGCACATTGGTATCATCATTCACTCTAGAACCCAGAATTCCAAGTGTCCTAAGATCTACTAGTTGGCCTGCATGTGGGGAAACCGTGTATCCTTCTGATCATCACTCTTCTTGTGGAATGTAGAACCTATAGCCCTTGGACAATGTGTCCACCTGGATCTCTAGGTCCCTAAGGGCTCATCCAGAGTGTGCTGTCCAGGGTGCTGGAATGCCAGGCACTCTTCCAAACTCTGTTAGCCTACAAAGGGAAAAGTGAAAGTGTCAGTCGCTTAGTCATGTCCAACTCTTTGCGACACCATGGACTGTAGCCCCCCAGGCTCCTCTGTCCATGGGGTTTTGCAGGCAAGAATGCTGGAGTGGGTTGCCATTTCCTTCTCCAGGGGATCATTCTGACCCAGATTTCAAACCCAGGTCTGCTGTATTAAAGGCAGATTCTTTACTTTCTGAGCTACCAGGGAAGCTTCCATTAGCCTGATGCCAGGTCATTTTTGAGATCTGACTCTCTGCGCACTGGGTTCTAGGAGAGCTCATATGGACACTAGTCTTGTGTGGTGCTCTACTCTGGTGCAAGAGGGTTCTTTTCACCATTGCAACTCCATTTGGGCTGTACCATAGGCAACCTGTTGCTCATTCTTACTTTCTAACATCTAGAGTTCCGGGTTTCCTATTAGACTCCAGTCTGTGTATGCTCTGGGGATTACAGGATTCTTTTGCTACATGCCAGTTACCTGTGACTGCAAGGAGAGCATTTAGTTTATGGCACTTGCTTCCCAAACAGGAGTGGAGAGCCCTTCAGGCCTCCAATCAGCTCACAAGCTGGACAATCATGAGCCCTCTAGGCCATCATCTGCCCCTCATGTGAGAGGTTTGCTTTAAGTGCTCACAGTTTACAAACTATGCTTTGGTATGTGCACAGTAACTTTTACTAATTACCACTTTGGTGATTCTTTCCTTTTCTGATTTTTTTTTTCACACAATGAACCCAGAAGACTATAGGCTAAAAAGACTCTGCTCATGGGCACCAGTCTGACCACATCCTGGAAGCCAGAGGAAGCTTTCAACCACCCTACAGCCCTCCAGATACTGCATGAAAGACCCGGGCCGACACCAGCCTGTCCACAAATGGTATCCCAAGGGCCTTGGAAGCTTTGGCTACACACTGGCAAGGGAACTTAGGGCCCTAGCGGTAAGCATCCCACTCGTGTTTTACTTCCTCTGGAGCCCTTTCTGAAGAAACCCAAGTGTGGTAAAATCCACACTCCTACTCAGCCATAAGCAAGCTAGCACTCCCTGCCTCAGTCCATGTCCCCCTTTCAGACCCCAGAACTCCACTGGAAACATACCTGCCACCTTGCTGAGCCCAGGAACACCTCCGGACTCTCTCCGCCTGGCAATGTTGTCCTAGATGTCCCTTCTGAGACCATACTGCACACAAGCTGTGGTCCAGGGTAAGCAGACGGTAGCCACTGCTGCGGAACACACGGCTCTGCCTTGCTGGGTGGTAGGGCTTTCAGCGCCTATTAATTACACCATGCCTGTGCAGCTGGAAACCATCTGACCTCCAAACCCTTTCTACCAGCTAGAGATGGGGATGCCTTCCACCCCAGACTGTGTGCAAGCTGAGGTATCGAGCATTCTTAGGCACTCAGGCTGCCCGTCTGCTATGGAAAGGACAACATTTTCAGTCACAACCATGGCATCCCGCAGAGGTTGCAGCAGTCCTTCAACCTTCAGTTGGCTCACAAGTTCGGATAACACGAACTTTCTCAGGCCACTACCTCTCCCTCAGGCAGGTGCCCCGAACCTTCCTGCCAGAAACCTGCTGGCTTGTCAGGGTTCCGCAGGCCCATCAGGCCACCAGGTGGTCCTTATCAAGGCAGTGCATGCCTGCTAAGTCACTCAGTCCCATCCGTCTCTTTGCAACCCCTTGGACTGCAGCCTGCCAAGCTCCTCTGTCCATGCAATTCTCCAGGCAAGAATAGTGAAGTGGGTTCCCATGTCCTCCTCCATTGGATCTTCCCCAACCTGGGATGGACCCACGTCTCTTATGTCTCCTTCATTGGCGGGTGAGTTCTTTGCCACTAGTGTCACCTGTAACTTAGGCAATTCATCCTAAGCCGTCAACAAGCCTTTAGGTCTCCAGGCATCTTACCCAAATGGTGCATTCTTACCACTTCAGTTGGGTCATGGGAGACAGACACAGAGTTGTCTATGATGTCTGGACTCCATGTGCCCGGACACTTCTCCACTGGGGATCCTTTTGTTTAAGGGATTTACCATGCAAGGGTGGGCTAGGGGCCCTGCCCCAAACCCTTACTGTGCAATATGGCCCTTGTGGGAACTCAACTCCCAGCTCCCTGGACCCCTTTGGGAAGCATTTTACCCTCCTATTGGTGTCACGAAGACCCTTCAGCCCTCCGTATTTCAGGGAGATCTTTCCACCCACAGTGGATACTGCAGACCCAGAGATTTGGACTCCAAGTTTCCCCCACTGCTCAGAATTCATTCCGGTTCAGTCACTTGAGGCATTTCGGCCACCATTTCTACCCTCTCCGCCCCATCCAAGTACGTGCCAACCACTAATCTAACCACTCACTACAATGCCAGAACTCCTTCTGGCCAAAACTCCTCAATAAAATATATAATACACTTGAAACCATCTTCCTTTCATAGGCTCTAAAACCAGTGCCACGATGCTGTCCATCCAGGACTCCTGGAGTTCTTCCAGACACATGTGGTCCAGGGCACTGTCACTCTGAACCACTTCCGGACACATTCTGCCCTGGCACAGGGGCCCTGCAGATGATTTAACAGACTGTGTTGCCACACTGGAAACAACCTTTTTCTACTGCTGTGGAATATGTGCCTTTTATTGACAACTAGAACACTGCCACAAGAAGCTCCTTATTAACTCCACACAGGCTTCCATGTAGTGCTCCCGGGAAACCTTCTGGTCACCAGATTTCCTGTCTGCAAGCAATCCAGGATTCTCACTAGCCCCTAGTCTGTATGTGCCCTGATGAGTCTTGGGTTCTTCAGTGACCAGAGGGTCTGCCTATGGTGGAAAAGAAAGCACTTGGTCATGACACTAGCTGCTGGCTGGGGAAGTGTAGGTCTCAACCACTCTAAGTAAACTGATGAAGTGAGATAACTCTGGGCTACCATCCAGCGGTGCAAATGGTGCCCCACACTGACATTCCAGCCAGCAACCTGCCACTTCCATATCACCATAGGGTTCCATGGCATCTTCAGATCCATCGGTGGAACGATGGGTTCCTACCAGCAGATCAGCAGGGGTGGCCTTCATGCCTGCTGGCCCAGCAAGCCATCGCTCCTTCTCACAACATGGTACCCTACTGTGGACATGCCTGACACCTTAAGGCTGCCTTGGTGGGGTACTTCCAGACACCATCCCCCCTGAAACGTTGTCCGGGTGACCCTTTTGGCAACTAGACTCTCGGCGCACTGGGGTCCTACAAACTGAATTAAGATTCCTTACTGTGGAATATAAGGCCTTACCTGAAACCAACTAACAGCCTGTTGGTACCCTGGGTACCCTTTGGCCCCAGTACCCCCATCCTGTTACCCTCATGAGTGCCATTCCCACCTTAAATGTTTTCATGAGGTCTTTCCTGCCCACAGCCCATATGGGAATCATGGGTTTTTGATCCAGTTTGGTCATGTGACTACTGTTAGAAATGGAACACGTTAGATTGAGATTTACATCTCTGACCAAAATACACTGTGCACTCCTTGCTAAGCAATTTTGAGCTCTTTCGGCCTCCGTCCTTCACCAGGGCCCTTTCACCTAAGTATTTTGAGGCTTGTAGGCCACCTTCCTTCACATCACGTTCCAGTGCCCAGCAGAATCACCGAACACCGACAGTACCCTGGCTCTAAGGTTGTGTAACTATTGATGGCCTACTGATCACATGCCCAGGAACCAAACTTTCTTAAGCCACCAACCTGCCCTGTCATGTAGAAGCTAGAACTGAAGTCAGGAGTTAGGCTCGGCTGTGGTGAGCCAATTCCTCCTCCAGTCCTCCAACAGCTCGTGTGCCATGGAACTCTGAACCCTTCCAGTCACCGGCTGGCTCTATATGTCCCTGGAGAGGTTGTGACCACCAGCCCATCCAGCACTTAAGGTTCCTACACTCATGGCCCTACATCTCACTGTTACTTAGCAGCACTCTGTACCCTTGTGACCATTACCCTCCCAATAGGGCCAGGACATGGAGCCCTTAGTGTGTCTCATTCATTTTGATCAGGAGGAATCTACAGGGTGTTCCTCTGCAGTGACGCTGCCTTGGCCACTGGAACTCGGACTTCTCTGGGCCTGGTGACCTGTGGGTCCATTCTGGGACCACAATAACTTTGTGTAGAGTTCCAGGAGAGCCTTATGTACACTGGCCCACACGTTAGCTTTAGAACCGAGATCCTTATTGGCAACCAGCCGTTCAGACTCATGCAGCGAGAGGGCCCTTCTGCATCACTGCACCTTGATCTAACTTGTGTACCCGGAAAGCTTCCCGCCTGCAGACTTCTTGGTAGCTAGGCTTTCAGGATATTCCCCAGCCCCCAATGTGAATTTGTTCTGTTTGGACCAAGGGTGCTTGGACAACAAGCTGGGCCGTCTGCAGTACAAACAAAGAATTTTCCCCACAAGGCACTAAGACCCATGAGGTGGATCTGTGAGCCTTTCAGACCTTTAATTAGCTAGCAGTCTTGACATTAAATATTACTATATATTAATTTACCAAAGTTTGCTTATACATTAATTAATTTTTTTAAATTTTTATTATTAAAGTCCAACTAGTTTGGGCTTCCCTTGGTGGTTAAACTGGTAAAGAATTCGCCTGCAATATGGGAGACCTGGGTTCGATCTCTGGGTTGGGAAGATCCCCTGGAGAAGGGAAAGGTTACCCACTCCAGTATTCTGCCCTGGAGAATTCCATGGACTGTATACTCCATGGAGTCACAAAGGGTCCGACAGGACAGAGCAACTTTAACTTTCTCCTTCACCTGAGATTAAAGGAGTGCTCTCGGCCACAGTCTGCCCTCTCGTGGATGCCCCAGGTATTTTTCCCGCTGTTAAATTTCTCTTCTTCAAGATTTCAGCGATCTTTCTGGTCCAGAAAGCATATGCAGGTGGGGAAATATGGGATCCTCTTATTAAACCATCAACCTGATGTTCCCTTTAGGTCTGTGTCCATCTAGATCTCAGGCCCTTGGCCTTTTCTGGATTCTCTCTGCTAGCACACTGGTGTCCCAGGGGTCATTTCCAGACACAATCTGCCATAGAAGTGCTGCCCTTGGGGTCCTAATTTAGTCAGATTGACAGTGAACTGGCATCGAGTGGGCTTCAGCCAAATGGTATGCTATGGAATATATAGCCTAATTGGAAACCATGCTTCTAGTATGGAGACCATGGTCTCTGTGCCATTTAGGCATATACTCCACATCCTATCAGGGAAGTTTCCTGGCGATCTTACTGCTCAAAGTTCATGGACATGCCTGGGAGCAAGGGGATTTCTGGCGAGTACTTACTGGCGGCATTTAAAACTAGTGTTGGATCACAGTACCAAATTTCGGCATATGTGCCCTGAGCCCTCACAGCTAATGAATCTCAGCCCTTTCAGACACTGTACTTCCCAACAGCATGGATGAACCAATGAACTTTCAAGTCAACAACATGTTTCCTCCCTTACCGTCCAGAATTGTTTGGCATCCCTATAGACCTAAAGTGATTAGGCCACTAGACTGACATTGTGATTCAGAGATCAGGGCCTTTGCAGCCACTTGCCTGGCCTGGCCTTGGGAATGGTCCTCAGCTATGGCACTTGAGGCAGAATCTAGAACCCTTTAATACATGGAATTCCACACCCATTCTGTCCCTGGGCACCTTCCTAGCCCTATCTGGTCACTGCATCTGGAGTTCCGTGTTTCCTAATGGCCCTAGCCCATCCATTAGCTGGACGATTAGAAACACTTCACATCATCACCTTCTTAGTGGCTGTGAAACTCACAGCCTGAACTCTAGGTTCCCAAACTCTTCTGCCCACCTTGGGTCCAGTGCCCTCATATGCAGGGAGCATTTCCACTCATGCACTTTGCTGTGGCATGTGCCCTGTCAATTCTTTATGAAGCCAAATTACTTGTGCTCCGAGCTCTAGGAGAACACATACAGGCACTATCCTGGGCCGGAGTTTTGGCACACATACTGCCCTAAGGCTAACCATCCACCCAGAGATCTGGTGCAAGGGACCTCTTTTCCCACTGCATCTTGATCTGGAAGTGTCTGGGGAATTTCTGGACATGGGACTTTTTGTTAGCTAGAGTTCCAGGTTCCTGCCGGCCCCTACATTTTTCATGTTCATGGGAACCTAGGCTTCTTGGAGACCTGTCTGCCTACCTTAGATGGAGAGACTTTGGGATCAAAACAGTATCATCCCAGAGGAACCCAAGAACTTATAAGCCAGCAAATTTACTTCTCTCGCTCACTAGCTGTCCCTCGTGTTGGTGCCCCAGAGAACTTTCCTGCCAACAATTCACTGCTTTGCAAAGTTCTAATGATAATTAGGGCCCCTACACTCTTGTCATATGATGGAAACCTGGGACACACGAACTGGGCTAAGAGCAGAACCAGGCTTTTCACTTTTGGGGTATGTCATCCTCTCATGCCTGGGACATCTATATGCCCCTAGCTGGTAACACAGGATTACTCCTGGAAGACATCTGTGTCACAGAGGGCCCCCCCCCCTTTTTTTTTTTTTTTTTCCACAGAGGGCCCTTTAAGTGGGGAAAGTACGTGCATCCAAACCTCAAACTGGTGCTGGACAGAGCCTGTGCTGTGGAATATACAGCCCTAGTGGAACCATACTTGTAAAATGCTGCTACTATAGACACATGTTGGCTCCCACACTGAATCACATGAGCGTCAGGTGGGCCTTCCTCAAATGGACTTTTGGAGTAGTTCCCATCGAGGAGGCACCAGTTTGCTTGGGGCCTGGAGCTCATCCAGCTATTAGTCTGGCTGTCTACTGCAGAAATGGGAGCACACTGAGTCACAGGACATGACATGCACTGAGGTCAAGTGGGTACTTTGGAGTTTGGTGTTGGAACCATTTCAGTCACCTTTTCCCTTCCCCTCTACCCAACTCCACATGGAAGCCCTAATGAAACTTCCAACCACTGATGTGTGTTCTTGCTAGGGTTCTTGGGTTTTTTCTTGTATGGGGTCTTCTAGCATGCCCAGGAATTGAAGATACTCTGGCCACCAGGCTTCCCACATGATGTACGAATGAGAATTCCTTCAGCCACTGGTCAGGCCTAGCTCTAGGGACATTTTCGCGGTTGCAGTACTCTCCTATACCATTTGCACATGCCCTTCCCACAAACGCCCTTAACGTAGGCTGTAGCAGCCAGAGCCCATCTGGCATGGTTTTCTATCTGGATACTTGCACTTGAAGCACTTCTGGTGAGCCTGCTGTGAAGTGGTGTCCTGGGGATACTCTCAGAGACCAGGGTGCCAGTGTACTGGGTTCTCCAAGGACCACAGGCTGCCAGGTGCTGTGGAATACAGAACCCTGTAAGCAACCACTTATCTAGAGCCATGGTACAAGACACTTCCTTTCACATCGTGCCTTCATCTGCGTCGTGCACCAAGAGCCCTTCCATGCCACCAGACTTGCTGCCATCTAGGGTTCCAGGATTCCTGCTAGCACCCACCTTTGTGAAGCCTGGAGAACTGAGAAGTGTGTTGCCCTCTTGGGTGACCAGCCTGATCATGGGTGGCAGAAGGAGAGTACTCCCCCTCAAAACACTACTGTCTCCCAGGGCAACTGTTGGCCTGGTGTTTGAACCAGAGCACCTGTTTTCAGTATAGACCTCATTAGAGATATCATGGGCGATTCCAGCCCAGGAATCATGAACCCTGTAGGCCACCATTTGTCCTCCCTTGGGACCCTCAAGAATCATCATGCCAACAACATATCCATTTTTTAAGGTTCTGAGGATCTTTTAGGCTCCTAATCACACTTCTATAGGGCTTCCCTGATATCTCAGTTGGTAAAGATTCTACCTGCAATGCAGGAAACCCTGGTTTGATTCCTGGGTCAGGAAGATCCACTGGAGAAGGAATAGGCAACCCACTCCAGTATTCTTGGGCTTCCCTTGTAACTTAGCTGGTAAACAATCTGCCTGCAATGAGAGAGACATGAGTTTGATCCCTAAGTTGAGAAGATCCCCTGGAGAAGGAAAATGCTAACTTCTCCAGTATTCTGTCTCGGAGAATTCCATGGACTGTATAGTCCATGGGGTCACAAAGAGTCGCTAACGACTGAGTGACTTTCACTCACTCACTCACTCAATCACACTACTGCAGTGGAACCCAGTCTGTCAGCAGGAGGAGACATTTTGGTCTGAGTCCATCTTGATGTCTCCGGCCCTGGTACTCTTCTGGATGTGAGCTTCCCCCGCACCAGTGCCATGGGATGCAGTTCAGGAGACTGAACTCTCTGCCAGGGCATGCTGCCCTGGGGGCTTGATTCCAACTATGTTTCTGAAATCCTAGGGACTCATCGGCCAAGACCAAATCTGTGCTTTAGAATATGTGGCCCTACTGTGCACCATATTTTCCAGTATGCCTGAGCCCGTGGCCCTATTTAGGCACCTAACAACACACATGTTAATAACATGAAGGACCTTCTGGCTCTAAATTTCTAATCAAAGTCTGTTGGTGTGCTAGACACACGGGTGATTTCGACACACCAGCTTTCCAAATCACTTTTGAAACCAGAACATTCTCACTCATAATACAGGTTCACAGTGGAATAAACTGTGTACTTGCAGTTAAGAAAGCTGAGCACTTTCAGCCACCAAACTTCCCCCCAACATGGGTGCACTGATGGATTTTCTGATCACCAAAGTATTCCTTTCCTATATTTCCAGTATACTTCTGACCTGGATTTTTCCTGCTTGCCTGGGGACCAAAAGCTCCTTGCCCATGCCTGAGAATGTGATACAGAAAGTAGAAACCTGGATACCAGAAAGGCAGGGCAAACTATGACGCTTATAGGCCTCGGGTATGCCATTTGAAATGCTACTGAAAATCCTTTTTTCTGTCAAGAGCCTTTTTAAAGTTAGTATACACAGCATAATACTATAAACATCCACCTAGAACTCAGAATTCCAGGAGTCCTAAGATCTACAACATGTTCTGCAAGCTGGGCAACCGTGTACCTTCTGATCATCTCTCTTCTTGTAGGATGTAGATTTTGTAGCCCTTGGATATTATTTCCAACTTGATCGCTAGGTCCCTAAAGATTCATACAGAATGTGCTGCCCAGGGTGCTGAAACACAACAGTTCCAGACTCTGTTAGTCTGGAAGCAAGTCATTAGGGGAAGAGAGATGGGGAGGGACTTATGGATACAATATACCCGTGCATTTCTGAACTCTTGTGTCGCATGTGGACCCTACAGTCTGTGGACATTTGGTCCATCTTGATCCTCATGGCTCTAAGGGCTCTTCCAGAATGTGCTGTCCAGGGTGCTCAACCTCAGCACACTACTGGACTCAATCGGAATGCCAGGTCATGAGGGGCACAGGGCTGGGGAGGGACTTCTGAACACCATCTGCCAGGCTACTTCTGCACTGTGGGATGCTTTGGCAAACAAGACTACCACTTTGGTTGAGCCAGGGTCTTTACTGGAAACTCTTGCTGTGCAATATGGCCCCCGTGGGAACTAAACTGCCAGTTCCCTGGAACCTTTTGGCAGCATTCTACCGTTGTATTGGACTCAGGAAGGATCTTTAAACCTGAAGTGTTTCAGGGAGTTCTTTCTGCCCATAGTTGATGCTGTGTCGTCAGAGATATGGTACTACGTCAGCTGCATTGCTCAGGATTCGTTTTTTTTTTCAGTCACTTGAGCTATTTCAGCCACCATCTGTACCCACTCCTCCCCATCCAAGTACCAGCCAATAACTAATTTAACCCCTCACTACAATTCCAGCACTCCTTCTGGCCCAAAGTCAAAAAGAAAGCATATACCCTTGAGATCATCTCCCTTCTCATAGACTGCAGAACCAAGTGATTTTGTGCATCCACTCCAGTACTCTTGCCTGGAAAATCCCATGGATGGAGGAGCCTGGTAGGCTGCAGTCCATGGGGTCGCTAAGAGTCGTACACGACTGAGCGACTTCACTTTCACGCATTGGAGAAGGAAATGGCAACCCACTCCAGTGTTCTTGCCTGGAGAATCCCAGGGACGGGGGAGCCTGGTGGGCTGACGTCTATGGGGTGGCACAGAGTCGGACACGACTGAAGTGACTTAGCAGCAGCAGCAGCACTCCAGGAGTTCTAGAGACATGCAGTGCAGGGCACTGACACTCTGAACCAATTCCAGACACCTTCTGTCCTGGCTCTGTTACCCCAATCATCTTTAAAATACACTGTTAGCCCTGTACTGGGTTCCAGGAGAGCCCTTATGGGAAACGGTCTGCTCTATTGCTGAGGAACATGAGGCTTTATTGACAACCACTTATTGAGAACATGATTGCAAGGGACTCCTTTTAACAATGAACTGGATACTTGGCACTGATCCTGGAAATCTTACCAGCCACCAGACGTTCTGTCAGAAAGTGAAACAGAATTTCCACTGGCCCCCAATCTGTGTGTGCTAGTGAGTATTAAGGTTCTTTAGTAACAAGAATGCTCGCTTGTTGTAGAAAAGAAAGCACATGGTCATGGCACTAGCCACAGGCTGGGAAGGGGTTGGCCTCAATCACGCTAAGCAAACTGATGAAGTTCGATCCCTCGGGGCCACCGTTGAGCAGTCCAGATGGTGCACCACACTTACATTCCGGCCAGCAACCTGCCTCTTTCATAGGGTTCCATGGATTCTTCATACCTCTCAAAGGAAGCATGGTTCCTCCTACCAGCATAAAGCAGGGGGCAGCCTTTGGGCCTTGCACCCAGCGATCCATCGCTCCTTTTCACAACACAGTACCATACTTTTGTACATGCCTGACACAGAAATGATGCTTTGGTAGGGTACTTCCGGACACCATTCCCCTGACTTTACTGTCCGGGTGACCCTCTTGGCAACTAGACTGTCAGTGCACTGGGTTCCTATGAACTGAATTAAAAATTCTTGCTGTGAAAGATAGGGCCTTACTGGAAATCATTCTAACAGCTTATGGGTATCTGGAGGCCCTTCAGCCCCAGTACTGCCATCCTATTAGCCTCGTGAGGGTCATTCCAACTTTAAACGTTTTCCTGAGGTATTTCCTTTTCACAGCCTATGCTGGTAGGAGGAACCATGCTTCCTTTGAGGGGGTATGAAGAATCCATGGAACCCTATGGAAGAGGCAGGTTGCTGGCCGGAATGTAAGTGTGGTGCACCATCTGGACTGCACAATGGTGGCCCCGAGGGATCGAACTTCATCAGTTTGCTTAGCGTGATTGAGGCCAACCCCTTCCCAGGGAAGCGTGGGTTGTCAGTCAAATCTGACCACCAGCCTACCACTGAAACTGGAACATATTTGATTCAGGTACAGATATCTGACAGAGATACAATGTATCTATGCACTTAGGAATTTTGAGCCCTATCAGCCACCATACTTCTCCGAACCCTTGCAAATGATAAATTTGAGCCTTATAGGCTACCTTCCTTCACTTCGAGCTCCAGTGCCCTGCAGAATCACCGACCATCAACAGTACCCTGGCTCTAAGGTTCCGGGATGTTCTCTAGTTTCCTGCCAATCACGTGCCCAGGAACCAGACGTTATTAAGTCAACAACCTACCATATCATGCAGAAATTAGATGCTTCAGGTCAGGAGTTAGGCTTGTCTCTGGTTAGCCAATTGCTCCTCCAGTCCTCCAGTCCTCTGCCAGCTTGTTTGCCTGGAATTTTGAACCCTTTTAGTCACGGGCTTGCTCACTAGTGTCTCCGGAGAGGTTCCGATCACCAGCCCACCCAGTTCCTAAGGTTCCTACACTCCTTATGGCCCCGAGTCTCACTGTTATTTAGTAGCACTCTAGTCTTGTACCATCACCATCCCGATAGGGCCAGGACTCAGAGCCCTTAGTGCATCTCATGCATTTTGATTGGGAGGAACCTACAGGGTGTTCCACTGCAATGACGCTGCCCTGGACACTAGTACTCAGGACTTCTGGACACATTCCGCTCTGATGATGGTGACCTGCTGGTCCTTTCTGAGGCCACAGATTTTTTCATAGAGTTCCAACAGAGCCTGTATGTACACTAGCACAGTTTTCTTTGAAATAGTGTTCTTTTTGGCAACCAGCCATTCAGACCCATGCAGGAAGGGGCCCTTCTGAATCACTGCACCTCCGAGTAACTGGTGTACCTGGCGATTTTCATGTGCAGACTTCTTGGCAGCTAGGGCTCCGGGCTACCCTCTGGCCCCCAGTGTGATTTTATTTTGGAGAATCGACCGTGCTTGGAGAACCAGCCTGCCCGACGCAGTGAAAACAGAGTATGTCTCCCTCAGGGCACCAATACTCTCCAGGTGCAACTGTAAGCCTGACAGGCCTTCAATTAGCTCGCAGTCTTGAAATTGAGAGAGAGAAGGCAATGGCAACCCACTCCAGTACTCTTGCCTGAAATACCCCATGGACGGAGGAGCCTGGAAGGCTGCAGTCTATGGGGTCCCTGAGGGTCGGACACGACTGAGCGACTTCACTTTCACTTTTCACTTTTATGCACTGGAGAAGGAAATGGCAACCCACTCCAGTGTTCTTGCCTGGAGAATCCCAGGGACGGGGGAGCCTGGTGGGCTGCCGTCTATGGGGTCGCACAGAGTCGGACATGCCTGAGTGACTTTGCAGCAGCAGCAGCTTGAGATTAAATGAGCGCTCACTGCCACAGTCGACTGTCTACTGTATGGCCCACGAATTTTTCCTGCCACTAAATATCCCTCTCTCCAAGATTCCTGCAGGTGGCGCTACCGGTAAAGAACACACTGGCTAGTGCAGGAGACCTAAGACACATCAGTCCAATCCCTGGGTGGGCAAGATCCCCTGGAGAAGGAAATGGCAATCCACGCCAGTATCCAAGACTGGAAAATCTCAGGGATTGAGGATTCTGACAGGCTACAGTCCACGAGGTCACAAAGAGATGGACAGGACTGAATCCACTTAGCATGTATACAAGATTCCAGCAATCATTCAGGTCCACAAATTATACTCAGGCAGGAAACCTGGGCTTCTCTTATTAAGTCATCAAAATAATCCCTTTAGGCCTGTATACAGTGATATAGTGAAGTCGCTCAGTCGTGTCCGACTCTTTGCAACCCAATGGAATGTAGCCTACCAAGCTCCTCTGCCCTTGGGATTTTCCAGGCAAGAGTCCTGGAGTGGATTGCCATTTCCTTCTCCAGGGGATCTTCCCAACCCAGGGATCGAACCGGGGTCTCCCTCATTGTAGACAGACACTTTACCATCTGAGCCACCAGGGAAGTCTGTGTCCATCTAGATTTTTTCAGGCCCTGGGACTCTTCTGGATTCTTGCCTGCTAGCACATTGGAGTCCCAGGGGGCATTTCCAGACTCCATCTGCCATGGAAGTGCTGCCCTTGGGTTCCTGATTTACCCAGATTGCCAGTGAACTGTCATGAGGTGGGCTGTATACAATCCTGTGCTATGGCATGCTGCTGCTTCTGCTAAGTTGCTTCAGTCGTGTCTGACTCTGTGCGACCCCATAGACGGCAGCCCACCAGGCTCCCCCGTCCCTGGGATTCTCCAGGCAAGAACACTGGAGTGGGTTGCCATTTCCTTCTCCAATGCATGAAAGTGAAAAGTAAAAGTGAAGTCACTCAGTCGTGTCCGACTCTTCGTGACCCCATGAACTGCAGCCTACCAGGCTCCTCCATCCATGGGATTTTCCAGGCAAGAGTACTGGAGTGGGGTGCCCTAGCCTTCTCCGGTGCTATGGTATATATAGCCTAATTGAAAACCACCCTTCCTGTACCCTGGTGGTCTTGGTCACAATTAGGTACCTTACTCCACATCCCACTGGGGAATTGTCCAGGAGGTCTTACTGCTCAGAGTTCACCGACATGCTACGGACTAACAGGATTTCTGCTGATTACTTTACTGGTGGCTTTTAAAACTAGAGGTATTTTGGTCACAGCACCAGACTTGAGCATATGACCCTGAGCCCTCACAACTAAAGTATCTCAGCCCTTTCACACACAGAACTTACTAACAGCATGGGAGAACCAATGAAATATCAAGTCAACAATGTGTTTCCTCCTTAGGGTCTGGTGTTCCTTAGGGTCCAGAATTGTTTTGCTTCCCTGTAGACCTAAAATGATTATGTCACTAGACTGACATTGTGATACAGAAATCATGGCCTTTGCAGTCACTAGCCTGGCCTGGCCTTGGGGATGGTCCTCAACTATCCCACTTGAAACAGAAACTAGAACCCTTTCAAACATGGAATTCCATACTCATTGTGTCCGTGGGCACCTTCCTAGCAACATGTGGTCCCTGCATTTAAAGTTCAACCTGTCCTTATGGCACTAGCCCGTCCATCAGATCAGATACACTTCACATCATCACCTTCTTAGTAGCTGTGAAACTCACAGCCTGAACTCTAGGTTCCTAAGGCTCTTCTGCCCACCTTGGGTCCAGGGCCCTCTCACTGAGGGAGCACTTCGGACATGTTCTGCCCTGGTGCTTGTTCCTTGTGGGTTCTTTCTGAAGTCAGGTGCTTGAGCACTGAGCTCCAGGAGAACACACACAAGCACTGTCCTAGCCCAGATATAAGGCACACACTGCCCTAAGGGTAATCATCCACCCAGACATCTGGGGCAAGGGACCTCTTTTCCCCAGTGCATCTTGATATGGAAGTGCCTGGGAAATTTCTTGTCCCTGGACTTTTTGCTAGCTAGGGTTCCAGGTTTCCTGCTGGGCCCACATTTGCATGTTCATGAGAATCCAGTTTACTTGGCACCCTGTCTCCCCCTCCCCTTAGGTGGAGAACCTTTGGGGTCACAGCACTATCATCGCACACGAACCGAGAGCTTGCTAGCTAGGGTATCTGGAGTTCTCTCGTTCACTAGCTGTCCCTCGTGCTGGTGCCCAGGAAAACCCTCCAGCCAACAACCTGACTGCTTAGCAAGGTTCTGATGATGACTAAGGCTCCTACACTATTCTCACATGATGGAACCCCAGGATCCACCAACTGGGCTCACAGCAGAACAAGGCCTTTAACTTTGGGGGTATGTCAACCTCTCATGTCTGGGCCATTTCCATGCCCCTCGCTGAGACCACAGGCATTACTCCTAGAAGACATCTGCTGCACAGAGGGCCCTTTAAGTGAGACACTACCTGCACCCAGGGCTCCCATGGGCCCTGGACAGAGCCTGCGCTAGGGAATATAAAGCCCCATACTTGTAAAATGCTGTTACTTAACACCCACTTTGGAACCCACACTCTGTCACATAAGTATCAGAAGTGCCTTCCTTACCAAGGAATTTTGGGGTAGTTCCCATCTAAGATGCACCAGTGTGCTTGGGACCTGGTGCTTTCCAGCCATCTGTGTAGCTGTCTACTGTTGAAATGGGAGCATTTTCACTCACAGTACGTGACACATGCTGAGGTAAAGTGGCTGATGTAGGTTCTGGTGTTGAAAGCACTTCAGCCACCTTTCCCCTGCCCTCTACCCAAGCACACGTTGCAGCCATAATGAAACTTTCACAACAGATATGGCTCCTTGGTAGGGTTCTCAGGTTCTTTCTTGCACGGGGTCTTCTAGCATGCTTAGGAACTGAAGGTATTTTGGCCACAAGGCTTCCTGCATGATTCAGAAAGAAGAACTCATCCAGCCACTGGTTAGACCTAGCTCAGCTACACCGTTTACACATCACCTTTGCATAATCACGCCACACTTGGCTGTGGCACCCAGAGCCCATCGGGCATGGTTTTCAATCCCAACATCCAGGAACAAGGAGTTTTCTGGACAGTTGCACTTGGAGCACTTCTAGTGACCCTGCCCTGGTGCTGTGTTCTGGGAATACTCTCAGAGACCAGGCTGTGTGTGCACTGTGTTCTACAAGGATTACAGGCTGCCTGGTCCTGTGAAACCCAGAACCCTGTAAGGAACCACTTATCTAGAGCCCTGGTACAAGACTGCCCCATTCACATCCTGCCTTAATTTGCACCGTGCACCAGGGACCATTCCAGCCTCCAGATTTGCCGTCAGGCTGGTTCCGGGTTTCCCGCCAGCTCCCAGCCTGTGTGCAGCCTGGAGTGATGGGAACTGTGTTGCACTCTTAAGGAACCAGACTGCTAGCAGACCGCAGAAGGAGAGCACTTCCCCTCATACCACTAACATCCTGCAGAGGAACTGCGGGCCTGGTGTTTCAAACAAAGCACCTCTGTTCTCGGTACAGGCTTCAGTTACTATGAGCTATCATCGGCACTTCCAGCCCAGGATGATGAATCCTCTCGCACTCCATTTCATACCCCTTAGGGTGACAACAACATGCCCATTCACTAACGTTTTGGAGATATTTCAGGCTCCCGATCACACTTGTGTGGTAGGCTCCTCCTGTTACTCTGTCAGCAGGAGGAGACATTTTGGTTTGAGTCCATCATGATTTCCTAGGCCCTGGGTCTCTTCTGGGTGTGAGCTTGCCCCTCTGCCCAGGCATGGTGCCCTGGGGGCTCAATTTCCATCTATACTTCTCAAAACCTAGAATCTCCTTGGCCAAGAAGAAATCTGGGCTGTGGAATACGTGGCCCTACTGTGCACCATACTTTGCAGTATGCCAGTTCATGTGGTCCCATTTGGACACCTTGCACCATGCATGTTAATAAAATGAATGCCCTTCTGGCTCTAAATTTCTAATCAGAATCTGTTGGTGTGCTGGGCACCTGGGAGATTTCCAGCCACCAGTTTTCCAAACGGCTGTTGAAACCAGAGCATTTTCAGGTATAATACAGGCTTCACTCTGGAATAAACCAGGCACCTGCAGTTAAAAATACCTGAGCCTATTCAGCCACCACACTTCCTCACAATGTGTGTGCACTGATGAATTTTCTGATAACGAACGTATCTCCTTCCTATGCTCCTTGGTTCCTTCTGGCCTGGAGTTATTCTGCTTGCCTCAGAACCAAACTTTCTTTGCCCCAAGCCTGATAGTGTGATACAAACCAAAAATCTTTCTGGTTATGGGAAGGCTTAGGAAACTATGGTCCTTACAGTCCTCAGCTGTATCATTTGAATTGCAACCCCAAATCCCTTTGTCAAGTGTCTTTGCAGTAGTTAGTGTACACAGCACATTGGGATTACCATCTACCCTAGAACCTAGAATTCCAGGTCTCCTCAGAGATACTAACTAATTGGCCTGTGTGCTGGGGAATCGTGCATCCTTCCCACCACCACTCTTCTTGTGGAATGTAGAACCTATAGCCCTTAGACAATGTGTCCATCTGAATCTCTGGGGCCCTAAGGCTCATCCAGAATGTGCTATCCAAGGTGCTAGAATCTCAGGAGCACGTCCAGACTCTTAGCCTGGAAAGGGAAAAGTGAAAGTGCCAGTCGCTCAGTCGTGTTCAACTCTTTGCGAAACCATGGACTGTAGCCCTCCGGCTCCTCTGTCCATGGGACTGCAGGCAAGAATACTGGAGTGGGTTGCCATTTCCTTCTTCAGGACATCTTCACGACCCAGGTTTCAAACTTGGGCCTGCTGCATTACAGGTAGATGCTTTACTGTCTGAGCCACCAGGGAAGCCCCTGTTAGCCTTGATGCCAGGTCAGTTTTGAGACCTGCCTCTCTGCACACTGGGTTCTAGGAGAGCTCATATGGACACGAGCCTTGTGCAGTGCTCTAATGAGGTGCAAGGAGGCTCTTTTCACCACTACATCTCCATCTGTGCTGTACCATAGGCAACTCTCCACTCACTCTTGCTTTCTAAAATCTAGAGTTCCAGGTTTCCTATTAGACTCCAGCCTATGTATGCTCTGGGGATTGGAGGATTCCTTTGCTACATGCCTGCTACCTGTGACTGCAATGCGAGCATTTAGTTTATGGCACTTGCTTCCCAAACAGGACCAAAGAGCCCCTCAGGAGTCCAAAGAGCTCACAAGCTGGTGAATCACAAGCCCTCTAGGCCATCGTCTGCCCCTCATGTGGGTGGTTTGCTTTAAGTGATCCCAGTTTGCAAACTATGTTTTGGTATGTGCACAGTAACTTACTAATTACCACTTTTGTATGTTCTGAATTTTTTCACACAATGAACCCAGAAAACTATGGGCTAAAAAGCCACTTCTAATGGGCACGAGTCTGACCACATCCTGGAAGTCAAGGGAACCTTTCAATCACCCTACAGCCCTCCACATACTGCATGAAAGACCCAGGCCAACACCAGCCTGTCCACGAATCACATCCCAAGGTCCTTGGAACATTAGGCTACACACTGACTGGCAAAGGAACTTAGGGATCTATCAGTAACCATTCCACTCACATGGCACTGCCTCAGGGGCCTCGTCCAAGAAACCCTAGTTCAGTAAAATCCACAAATTCTACTCTGCCATCAACAGAGCTACGGTTCCCTGTTTCAGTCCACCTCGCCCTTTCAGATCCCAAAACTCTATTGGGAACGTACCTGCCACCTTGCTGAGCTCAGGAGCACTTCCACACTCTCTCCACCCTGGCAATGGTGCCCTTGATCTCCCTTCTGAATCCATACTGCACACAAATTGTGGTCCAGGGTAACCAGATGGTAGCCACTGCTGCGGAACACACAGCTCCTTCTTCCTGGGCGGTAGACATTCTAGCACCTATTAATTACATCACGCTTGATCAGCTGGGAACTGTCCGACCTCCAAACCCTTCCTACCAGCTAGGGACGAGGATGCATTCTACCCTAGACTGTGTGCATGCTGAGGTATCGAGAGTTCTTAGGCACTCAGGCTGCCCATCCGCTTTGGAAAGGACAGCATTTTCCGTCACAACCATGGCATCCCGCAGAGGTTGCAGCAGTCCTTCAACCTTCAGTTGGCTCACAAATTCGGATAACACGAACTTTCTCAGGCCACTACCTCTCCCTCAGGCAGGTGCTCCAAACCTTCCTGCCAGAAGCCTGCTGGCTCATCAGGGTTCCACCGGCCCATCAGGCCACCAGGTGGTCCTAATCAAGGCAGTGCATGCCCGCTAAATCACTCAGTCCCATCCATCTCTTTGCGACCCCTTGGACTGCAGCCTGCCAAGCTCCTCTGTCCATGCAATTCTCCAGCCAAGAATAGTGAAGTGGGTTCCCATGTTCTCCTTCATTGGATCTTCCCCAACCTGGGATGGACCCATGTCTCTTAAGTCTCCTTCATTGGTGGCTGAGTTCTTTGCCACTAGTGTCACCTGTAACTTGGGCAATTCATCCTAAGCCATCAACAGGCCTTTAGATCTCCAGGCATCTTACCCAAATGGTGCATTCTTACCACTTCAATTGGGTCATGGGAGATGGGCACAGAGTTGTTTATGCTTTCTGGACTCCATGTGCCCGGATACTTCTCCCCACTGGGGATCCTTTTGTTTAAGGGATTTACCATGCAAGGGTGGGCTAGGGGCCCTGCCCCAAACCCTTACTGTGCAATATGGCCCTTGTGGGAATTAAACTTCCAGCTCCCTGGACCTCTTTTGGCAGCATTCTACCCTGCTATTGGTGTCATGAAGGCCCTTTCAGCCCTCCATGTTTCAGGGAGATCTTTCCACCCACAGTGGAAAATGTGGACCCAGAGATTTGGGCTCTAAGTTTCCCCCACTGCTCAGAATTCCTTCTGGTTCAGTCTCTTGAGGCATTTCAACCACGTTCCTACCCTCTCCACCCCATCCAAGTACGTGCCAACCACTAATCTAACCACTCACTACAATGCCAGAACTCCTTCTGGCCAAAACTCCTCAATAAAATATATAATACACTTGAAACCATCTTCCTTTCGTAGGCTCTAAAACCAGTGCCACGATGCTGTCCATCCAGGACTCCTGGAGTTCTTCCAGACACATGTGGTCCAGGGCACTGTCACTCTGAACCACTTCCGGACACATTCTGCCCTGGCACAGGGGCCCTGCAGATGATTTAACAGACCGTGTTGCAATACTGGGAAACAAGCTTTCTCTGCTGCTGAGGGATATGTGCCTTTTATTGACAACCAGAACACTGCTCCAAGAAGCTCCTTATTAACACTGCACAGGCTACCGTGCAGTGCTCCCAGGAAACCTTCCGGCCACCAGGTTTCCTGTAGCAAGTGATCTGGGATTCCCACTAGCCTCCAGTCTGTATGAGCCCTGATGAGTCTTAGGTTCTCTAGTGACCAGAGGGTCTGCCGATGGTGAAAAGGAAAGCACTTGTTCATGACACAAGTGACTGGTTGGGGAAGTGGAGGTCTCAACCACTCTAAGTAAACTGACGAAGTGACGTTGCTCTGGGCCACCATCCAGCAGTGCAGACGGTGCCCCACACTGACATTCCAGCCAGCAACCTGCCACTTCCATATCACCATAGTGTTCCATAGCATCTTCACATCCCTTGGTGGAAGCATGGGCTCCTACCCACAGTTCAGCAGGGGGCGGCCTTACTTTGGACCCAGCAAGGCATTCATACTTCTCAGAACACAGTACCCTACTGTGGTACATGCCTGACACCTCAGTGATGCCTTGGTGGGGTACTTCCAGACACAATTCCCCCTGATATTGTTGTCCAGGTGACCCTTTTGGCAACTAGACTCTCAGTGCAGTGGGGTGATATGGACTGAATTAAGATTTCTTACCGTGGAATATAAGGCTTTATCTGAAACCAACTAACAGCTTGTTGGTGCCCTGGGTAACCTTTGGCCCCAGTACCCCCATCCTTGTTACTCTCATGAGTGCCATTCCAGCCTTAAATGTTTTTATGAGGTTTTTCCAGCAAGATGGTAGGAGGGGAGAATTCACATTTATAATAAAACCCCATTCCCACCAGAGACGCTCAGAGGGCTCAAACAAATCCTGTGCGCACCAAGACCCAGAGACCCCACAGAGACTGAGACATAACTTCGTCCTAGTGTCTCCTGTGGAAGTACAGGTCAGCAGTGCACTGCTACAGGGGCAGGGGCTATGGGTGCAGCAGACTTGGGTATGGCATAAGCCCTCTTTGAGGAGGTTGCCATTAACCCCACCATAAAGCTGCCAGAGCTTACACAGGACTGGGAAATAGACTCTTGGAGGGCACAAACAGAACCTTGTGTGCACCAGGACCCAAGAGTAAGGAGCACTGACCCCCACCAGAGACTGACCCACACTTGCCCGGGCACGTCCAGGAGTCTCCAGTGGAGCCATGGTCGGTGGTGGCCTGCTGCAGGGTTGGGGGCACTGAGTGTAGCAGTACATCCATGGGACCTTTTGAAGGAGGTCACCATTACCTCTACCATAGTTGGAAAGAAAGTGAAAATGTGCTGTTCAGTTGCATCCGACTCTTAGTGACCTCATGGACCATAGCCCACCAGGCTCCTCCATCCATGGAATTTTCCAGGCAAGAGTACTAGAGTGGGTTGCCATTTCCTTCTCCAGGGCATCTTCCTGACCCAAGGATTGAACCCAGGTCTCCTGCATTTCAGGCAGATGCTTTACCCTCTGGCCACCAGGGAAGCCCCATCATAGTTTGGCCCCAGGTAAATAACAAGGAGGAACACAGCCCCACACATCAACAGAAAATTGGATTAAAGATTTACAGAGCTAGGTCCTGCCCATCAGAATAAGACCCAGTTTGGCCCTCAGTCAATTTCTCCCATCAAGAAGCTTCCATAAGCCCCTTATCCTTCTATATCAGAGGGCAGACAGACTGAAAATCACAGTCACAGAAAACTAACCAATCTGATCACATGGACCACAGCCTTGTCTAACTCAATGAAACTATGAGCCATGCCCTGTAGGACCACCCAAGACAGTCGGGTCATGGTGGAGTTCTGATAAAATGTGGTCCACTGGAGAAGGGAATAGCAAACCACTTTAATGTTCTTGCCTTAAGAACCCCATGAACAGGATGAAAAGGCAAAAAGACAGGACACTGAAAGATGAACTGCACAGGTTGGTAGATGCCCAACATGTTACTGGAGATCAGTGGAGAAATAACTCCAGAAAGAATGAAGAGACAGAGCCAAAGCAACACCACCACCTAGTTGTGGATGTGACTGATGATAGAAGCAAAGGCCAATGCTGTCAAGAGCAATATTGCATAGGAACCTGGAGTGCTGGGTCCATGAATCAAGACAAATTCAGTTCAGTTCAGTTCAGTTGCTCAGTCATGTCTGACTCTTTGTGACCCCATGAATCGCAGTACGCCAGGCCTCCCTGTCCATCACCAACTCCCAGAGTTCACTCAGACTCAAGTCCATCGAGTCAGTGATGCCATCCAGCCATCTCATCCTCTGTCGTCCCCTTCTCCTCCTGCCCCCAATCCCTCCCAGCATCAGAGTCTTCTCCAATGAGTTAACTCTTTGCATGAGGTGGCCAAAGTACTGAAGTTTCAGCTTTAGCATCATTCCTTCCAAAGAAATCCCAGGGCTGATCTCCTTCAGAATGGACTGGTTGGATCTCCTTGCAGTCCAAGGGACTCTCAAGAGTCTTCTTCAACACCACAGTTCAAAAGCATCAATTTTTCGGTGCTCAGCCTTCTTCACAGTCCAACTCTCACATCCATACATGACCACTGGAAAAACCCTAGCCTTGACTAGACAAATTGGAAGTAGTCAAACAGGCGATGGCAAGAGTGATCATTGACATTCTAGGAATCGGTGAACTAAAATGGACTGGAATGGGTGAATTTACCTCAGATTACCATTATGTCTACTACTGTGGGCAGGAATCCCTTAGAAGAAATGGACTAGCCGCCACAGTCAACAAAAGAGTCTGAAATGTGGTACTTGGATGCAATCTCAAAAACGACAGAATGATCTTTCTTTGTTTCCGAGGCAAACCACTCAATATCAAGGTATTCCAACTCTATGCCCCGACCAGTAGTGCTGAAGAAGCTGGAGTTGAATGGTTCTATGAAGACCTACAAGACCTTCTAGAACTAACACTCAAAAAAGATTTCCTTTTCATTATAGGGGACTAGAATGCAAAAGTAGGATGTCAAGAAACACCTGGAGTAACAGGCAAATTTTGCCTTGGAGTACAGAATGAAGCGGGGCCAAAGCTAATAGACTTTTGCCAAGACAATACACTGGTCATAGCAAACACCCTCTTCCAACAACAAAAGAGAAGACTCTACATGGACATCACCAGATGGTCAATACCAAAATCAGACTCATTATATTCTTTGCAGCCTAAGATGGAGAAGCTCTATACAGTTAGCAAAAACAAGACTGGGAGCTGACTGTGGCTCAGATCATGAAATCCTTATTGCCAAATTCAGACTTAAATTGAAGGAACTAGGGAAAACCACTAGACCATTCAGGCATGACCTCAATCAAATCCCTTAAGATTATACAGTGGAAGTGACAAATAGATTCAAGGGATTAGATCTGATAGAGTGCCTGATAAACTATGGATGGAGGTTCATGACACTGTACAGGAGACAGGGATTAAGATGATCCCCATGAAAATGAAATGCAAAAAAGCAAAATGGCTGTCTGACGAGGCCTTACAAACAGCTGTGAAAAGAAAAGAAGTGAAAAAGCAAAGGAGAAAAGGAAAGATATGGCCATTTGAATGCAGAGTTCCAAAGAATAGCAAGGAGAGATAAGAAAGCCTGCCTCAGTGATCAATCCAAAGAAATAGAGGAAAACAATAGAATAGGAAATACTAGAGATCTCTTCAAGAAAATTAGAGATATCAAGGGAATATTTAATGCAAAGATGGGCACAATAAATGACAGAAATGGTATGGGCCTAACATAAGCAAGAGATATTTAGAAGAGATGGAAAGAATACACAGAAGAACTATACAAAAAACATCTTCACCACTCAGATAATCATGATGGTATGATCACGCCCTAGAGACAGACTTCTTGGATGGGATGTCAAGGGGGCCTTAGGAAGCATCACTAGGAACAAAGTTAGGGGAGGTGATGGAATTCCGCTTGAGCCATTTCAAATCCTAAAGGATGATGCTGGGAAAGTGCTGCACTCAATATGCCAGCAAATATGGAAAACTTAGAAGTGGCCACAGGACTGGAAAAGGTCAGTTTTCATTCCAATCCCAAAGAAAGGCAATGCCAAGGAATGCTCAAACTACTGCACAATTGCACTCATCTCACATGCTAGTAAAGTAATGCTCAAAATTCTCCAAGCCAGGCTCCAACAGTACATAAACCGTGAACTCGCAGATGTTCAAGCTGGATTTAGAAAAGGCAGAGGAAGCAGAAAGCAAATTACCAACATCTGTTGGATCATGGAAAAAGCAAGAGAGTTCCAGAAAAACATCTATTTCTGCTTTATTGACTATGCCAAAGCCTTTTACTGTCTGGATCATGACAATCTGTGGAAAATTCTTAAAATGACGGGAATACCAGACCACCTGACCTGCCTCTTGAGAAATCTGTATGCAGCTCAGGAAGCAACAGTCAGAATTGGACATGGAACAACAGACAGGTTCCAAATCCAGAAAGGAGTATGACAAGGCTGTATATTGTATATTGCTTATATAACTTATATGCAGAGTACATCCTGAGAAATGCTGGGCTGGATGAAGCACAAGCTGGAATCAAGATTGCTCGGAGAAATACCAATAACCTCAGATATGCAGATGACACCACCCTTATGGCAGAAAGCAAAGAAGAACTAAAGAGCCTCTTGATGAAAGTGAAAAAGGAGAGTGGAAAAGTTGGTTTAAAACTCAACATTCAGAAAACTAATATGGCATCTGGTCCCATCACTTCACTGCAAATATGTGGGGAAGCAATGGAAATGGTGAGAGACTTTATTTTCTTGGGCTCTAAAATCACTGCAGATGGTGACTGCAGCCATGAAATTAAAAGACGCTTCCTCCTTGGAAGAAAAGCTATGACCAACCTAGACAGCATATTAAAAAACAGAGACATTACTTTGCTAACAAAGGTCTGTCAAGTCAAAGCTATGGTTTTTCCAGTAGTTGTGTATGGATGTGAGATTTGGACTATAAAGAAAGCTGAGCACTGAAGAATTGATGCTTTTGAACTGTGGTGTTGGAGAAGACTCTTGAGAGTCCCTTGGACTGCAAGGAGATCCAACCAGTCCATCCTAAAGGAAATAAGTCCTGAATATTCATTGGAAGGACTGAGGCTGAAGCTGAAACTCCAATACTTGGGACACCTGATGCAAAGAACTGACTCATTTGAAAAGACCCTGATGCTGGGAAAGATTGAAGGTGGGAGGAGAAGGGGATGACAGAGGATGAGATGGTTGGATGACATCACTGACTCAATGGATATGAGTAAACTCTGGGAGTTGGTGATGGACAGGGAGGCATGGCGTGCTGCAGTCCATGCAGTTACAAAGAGTTGGACACGACTGAGTGACTAAACTGAACTTCCTGCCCATAACCCACATAGGAATCATTATTTGTTAGTCCAGTTTGATCACCTCCCTACTGTTAAAAATGGAACACATTAGACTGAGATATTCATCCCTGCCTAAGATACACTGGGCACTTCTTGCTAAGCAATTTTGAGCTGTTTTGGCCTCTGTCCTTCACCTGGGCCCTCTCTAAGGATTTTGAGCCCTGTAGGCCACCTTCTTTTACATCACTCTCCAGTGCCCAACAGAATCAACGACCACCAAAAGTACCTGGCTCTAAGGCTCTGGAACTGTTTCCAGCCTACTCCTGATCACATGCCCAGGAACCAAACATCCTTAAGCACCAACCTTCCCCATTATGCAGAAGCTTGAACTCAAGTCAGAAGTTAGGCTTGGCTATGGTGAGCCAACTGCTCCTCCAGACCTCCGCTAGCTCATGTGCAACGCAACTCTGAACCCGTTCAATAAACCAACTTGCTGGCTATTGTGCCTAGAGAGGTTCTGACCACCAGCCCATCCAGCATTTAACATTCCTACAGTCATGGCCCCGCATCTCACCGTTATTTAGTGGCACTCTGTACCCTTGTGACCATCACTCTCTCGATAGGGCCAGGATGCAGAGCCCTTAGTGCATCTCATCCATTTTGATCAGGAGGAAGCTACAAGGTGTTCCTCTGCAATGACACCGCCATGGTCACTGGCATTCAGAAAGGACTCTTGGAAACAATCTTCTCTGGTCCTGGTAACCTGTGGGTCCTTTCTGAGACCACAATATCTTTGCGTAGGGTTCCAGGAGAGGCTTTACGTACACTAGCCCACACCTCTTGCCTGGAAAATCCCATGGACGGAGGAGCCTGGTGGGCTGCAGTCCATGGGGTTGTGAAGAGTCGGACATGACTGAGTGTCTTCACTTTCACTTTCATGCATTGGAGAAGGAAATGGCAACCCACTCCAGTGTTCTTGCCTGGAGAATCCCAGGGAAGGGGGAGCCTGGTGGGCTGCCATCTATGGGGTCGCACAGAGTCGGACACGGCTGAAGCAACTTAGCAGCAGCAGCAGCCCACACCTTAACTTTGGAATGGGGATCTTTATCTGCAACCAGCCATTCAGATTCCTGCAGTGAGAGGGCCCTTCTGCATCACTGCACCTCCATCTAACTTGGGTACTTGAAAAGCTTCCTGCCTGCAGACTTCTTGGAAGCTAGGTTTTCAGGATACTCCCCGACCGCAGTATGAATTTGTTCTAGGGAACCAAGGGTGCTTGGACAACAATCCTGGGCATCTGCAGTGCAAACAGAGGATTTCTCCCACCCCCATCACCCCCCTCTCCAGACATTAATAGCCATGAGGTGGATCTGTGAGCCTTTCAGACCTTTAATTAGCTAGCAGTCTTGAATTTAAATATTACTATATATTAATTTACCAAAGTTTCTTTATCCATTAACTTACTAAAGGCGAACTTGTTTGGGCTTGCCTTGGTGGCTCAACTGGTAAAGAATTCACTTGCAATACAGGAGACCTGGGTTCGATCCCTGGGTTGGGAAGATCCCCTGGAGAAGGGAAATGCTACCCACTCCAGTATTCTGCCCTGGAGAACTCCATGGTCTGTTTATTCCATGGGGTCCCAAAGGGTCAGACATGACAATGCGACTTTAACTTTCTCCTTCACTTGAGGTTAAACGAGCACTCTCGGCCATAGTCTGCCCTCTTGTGGATGCCCCAGGTATTTTTCCTGCTGCTAAATTTCTCTTCTCCAAGATCTCAGCAATCCTTCAGGGCGAGAAAACATACGCAGGTGGGTAAATATGGGATCCTCTTATTAAACCATCAACCTGATGTTCCCTTTAGTTCTGTGTCTATCTAGATTTTCTCAAGCCCTTGGACTTGTCTGGATTCTTTCTTCCAGCATACTGGTATTCAGGCGGCATTTCCAGACAAAATCTGACATGGAAGTGCTACCCTCGGGGTCCTAATTTAGCCAGATTGATAATGAACTGGCGTCAATGGCCTTCATCCAAATGCTGTGCTATGCAATATATTGCCTAATTGAAAACCACGCTTCCAGTACAGAGACCATGGTCTCTGTCCCATTTAGGTACCATACTACACATCCCAGCAGGGAAGTTTCCAGGGGATTTTACTGCTCAAAGTTCATGGACATGTCCGTGACCAAGGGGATTTCTGGTGAGTACTTACTGGCAGCTTTTAAAGCTAGAATACTTTTGGTCACAGTACCAAATTTTGGCATATGTACCCTGAGCCCTCACAGCTAATGAATCTCAGCCCTTTCAGACACTGTACTCCCAACAGGATGGATGTACCAGTGAACTTTTAAGTCAAGAACGTGTTTCCTTCCTTAGGGTCCAGAATTATTTGGCTTCCCTGTAGACCTAAAGTGATTAGGCCACTAGATTGACATTGTGATTCAGAGATCAGGGCCTTTGCAGCCATTTGCCTGGCCTGGCCTTGAGAACGGTCCTCAGCTATGGCACTTGAGGCAGAATCTAGAACCCTTTAATACATGGAATTCCACACCCATTCTGTCCCTGGGCACCTTCCTAGCACTATCTGGTCACTGTATCTGGAGTTCCATGTGTCCTAATGGCCCTAGCCCATCCATCAGCTGGAGGATTAGATACACTTCACATCATCACCTTCTTAGTGGCTGTGAAACTCCCAGCCTGAACTTTAGGTTCCTAAGGCTCTTCTGCCCACCTTTGGTCCAAGGTCCTCTCACCCAGGAAGCACTTCCAGTCATATTTTTGCTGTGTCATGTGCCTGTCGATTCTATATGAAGCCAAACTACTTGTGCACTGAGCTCTAGAACACATACAGGCACTATCCTGGGCCGGAGTTTTGGCACACACACTGCCCTAAGGCTAACCATCCACCCAGAGATCTGGTGCAAGGGACCTCTTTTCCCACTTCATCTTGATCTGGAAGTGCCTGGGGAATCTCTGGCCATGGGACATTTTGCTAGCTAGAGTTCCAAGTTCCTGCCGGCTCCTACATTTTTCATGTTCATGGACCTAGGCTTCTTGGAGACTTCTTTGCCCACCTTAGATGGAGAGACATTGCAATCACATCACTATCACCCCATAGGAACTTGACAGTTTGCTAGCCAAGGAATCTTAGTTCTCTCAGCCACAACTGTCCATCATGTTGGTGCCCCAGAGAACCTTCCTGCCAACAATTCACTGCTTTCCAAGGTTCTGACGATATTTAAGGCTCATACACTATTGTCATGTGATGGAAGCCCAGGATCCACCAACTGGACTCAGAGCAGAACCAGGCTTTTCACTTTTGGGGTTTGTCACCCTCTCATGCCTGGGACATTTATATGCCCCTAACTGGTAACACAGGCTTTATTCCTGGAAGACATTTGCTTTACAGAGGGCCCTTTAAGTGGGGAAAGTATGTGTATTCAGGGCTCAAATTGGTGCTGGACAGAGACTGTGCTGTGGAATATACAGCCCTAGTGAAACCATACTTATAAAGTGTTGCTACTATAGACACATGTTGGCTCCCACACCGAATCACATGAGTGTCAGGTGGGCCTTCCTCAAATGGACTTTTGGAGTAGTTCCCATCGAGGAGGCACCAGTTTGCTTGGGGCCGGGAGCTCATCCAGCCATTAGTTTGGCTATCTACTGCTGAAATGGGAGCACGTTGAGTCACAGTACATGACACGGGCTGAGGTCAAGTGGGTACTTTCAAGTTTGCTGTCAGAACCATTTCAGTCACCTTTTCCCTTCCCCTCTACCCAATTCCACATGGAAGCCCTAATGAAACTTCCACCCACTGATGTGTGTTCTTGCTAGGGTTCTTGGGTTCTTTTTTGTATGGGGTCTTCTAGCATGCCCAGGAATTGAAGATACTCTGGCCACCAGGTTCCTGTGTGATGTACGAATGAGAACTCCTCCAGCCACTGGTCAGGCTTAGCTCTAGGGATATTGTTGCAGTTACAGTACTCTCCTATATCATTTGCACATACCCTTCGCACAAACACCCTTAATGTAGGCTGTAGCAGCCAGAGCCCATCTGGCATGGTTTTCTATCTGGATACTTGCACTTGGAGCACTTCTGGTGAGCCTGCTGTGAAGTGGTGTCCTGGGGATACTCTCAGAGACCAGGGTGCCTGTGTACTGGGTTCTCAAGGACCACAGGCTACCAGGTGCTGTGGAATACAGAACCCTGTAAGCAACCACTTATCTAGAGCCATGGTACAAGACAGTCCCTTTCACATTGTGCCTTCATCTGCATCGTGCACCAAGAGCCCTTCCATGCCACCAGACTTGCTGCCATCTAGGGTTCCAGGATTCCTGCTAGCACCCACCTTTGTGAAGCCTGGAGAACTGAGAAGTGTGTTGCCCTCTTGGGTGACCAGCCTGCTCGTGGGTGGCAGAAGGAGAGTACTTCCCCTCAAAACACTACTGTCTCCCAGGGCAACTGTTGGCCTGGTGTTTGAACCAGAGCACCTGTTTTCAGTATAGACCTCATTAGAGATATCATGGGCGATTCCAGCCCAGGAATCATGAACCCTGTAGGCCACTATTTGTCCTCCCTTGAGACCCTCAAGAACCATCATGCCAACAACATATCCATTTTTTAAGGTTCTGAGGATCTTTTAGGCTCCTAATCACACTTCTATAGGGCTTCCCTGATATCTCAGTTGGTAAAGATTCTACCTGCAATGCAGGAAACCCCGGTTTGATTCCTGGGTCAGGAAGATCCACTGGAAAAAGAATAGGCAGCCCACTCCAGTATTCTTGGGCTTCCCTTGTAGCTTAGCTGGTAAACAATCTGCCTGCAATGAGAGAGACATGAGTTTGATCCCTAGGTTGAGAAAATCCCCTGGAGAAGGAAAATGCTAACTTCTCCAGTATTCTGTCTCGGAGAATTCCATGGACTGTATAGTCCATGGGGTCACAAAGAGTCGCTAATAACTGAGTGACTTTCACTCACTCACTCACTCAGTCATACTACTGCGGTGGAACCCAGTCTCCTCCTATCAGTCTGTCAGCAAGAGGAGACATTTTGCTCCGAGTCCATCTTGATGTTTCAGGCCCTGGTACTCTTTTGGATGTGAGCTTCCCCTGCACCAGTGCCATGGGATGCAGTTCAGGACACTGAACTCTCTGCCAGGGCATGCTGCCCTGGGGGCTTGGTTCCAACTGTTTCTGAAAACCTCGGGACTCATTGGCCAAGACCAAATCTGTGCTTTAGAATATGTGGCCCTACTGTGCACCATATTTTCCAGTATGCCTGAGCCCGTGGCCCTATTTAGGCACCTAACAACACACATGTTAATAATATGAAGCCCCTTCTGGCTCTAAATTTCTAATCAAAGTCTGTTGGTGTGCTGGACACATAGGTGATTTCGACACACCAGCTTTCCAAAACACTTTTGAAACCAGAACATTCTCACTCATAATACAGGTTCACAGTGGAATAAACTGTGTACTTGGAGTTAAGAAAGCTGAGCACTTTCAGCCACCACACTTACCCCTAACATGGGTGCACTGATGAATTTTCTGATCACCATCATACTCCTTTGCTATTTTCCCAGGTTCCTTCTGTCCTGGATTTATCCTGCTTGCTTGGGAACCAAAAGCTCCTTTCCCATGCCTGAGAATGTGATACAGAAATTAGAAAACTGGATACCGGAGAGGCATGGCAAACTATGACGCTTATAGGCCTCATGTATGCCATTTGAAATGCTACTGAAAATCCTTTCTTCTGTCAAGAGCCTTTGAAAAGTTAGTATACACAGCACAATATTAAAACCATCCACCTAGAACTCACAATTCCAGGAGTCCTAAGATCTACAATGTGTTATGCAAGCTTGGCAACCGTGTACCTTCTGACCATCTCTCCTCTTGTAGGAGGTAGATTTTGTCGCCCTTGGATATTCTTTCCAACTTGATCTCTAGGTCCCAAAGTGTTCATCCAGAATGTGCTGTCCAGGGTGCTGAAACGCAACAGTTTCAGACTCTGTTAGTCTGGAAGCAGGTCATTAGGGGAACAGGAATGGGGAGGGACTTCTGGACACCATGCACCCGTGCAATTCTGAACTGGGGCCCCTTTGGCGATAAGACCTACCACCCACAGTTGTTCCAGCGGCCTTATCCCAAACACTCGGTGTGCAATATTTTCTTTACGTACCAGTTGCCTAGACCCCTTTGGCAGCATTCTACAGTCTTATTGGAGTCATAAAGGCCCTTTCACACTGAAGCATTTCAGAGATGCCCTTTCCCCCAAGTGGATGCTATAGACCTGGAGATTTTGACTTTAAGTTTGATCTGCTGCTCAGAATTCCTTTTGGTTTAGTCACTTGAGCCATTTTGACCACTGTCCCTACCAGCTTGGCATGCATCCCAGTACCTGCCAATAACCAATTATCCCTCACTGAAATTCCAGAGATCCTTCTGGCCCAAAGTCATCAAGAAAGTATATATCTTTGAGACCATCTCCCTTACTGTAGGCTGTAGAATCCAGAGAGTTTGTGCCTTTAGGATTCCGGAGGTTCTTTTGACACATGTGGCCCAGGGCCTTGGCTCTCTGAACTGCCCCCAGACACCTTTCACCCTGGTGCAGTACCCTGCACATCCTTTAAAAGACCGTGCTGCCCCCGTACTGAGTTCCAGGAGAGCCCTTATGGGAAACAGCCTGCTCTATTGTTGAAGAATATCTGGCTTAATTGACAACCACCTATCCAGAACACCGTTGCAAGGGGCTCCTTTTTAACACTGCACCACCTTCTGGGCAGTGCTCCCAGAAAACCTTCCTACCACCAGACTTCCTGTCAGCAAGCAATCCAGAATACCTACTGGCCACCAGTCTCTATGTGTGCTAGCAAGTATTACAGTTCTTTAGTGACCAGAGGGTCTGCTTATGGTGGAAAGGAAAGCACATATCATGGTACTAGCCACTGGCTGAAGAAGTGTATGCTTAAACCAGTCTAAGCAAACTGATTAAGGAAATCCATCTGGGCCACCGTCCATTGGTCCAGATGGTGCCCCACATGGTTATTCCGGCCAACAATCTGCCTCCTCCATACGGTTCCATGGATTCTTCATGTCCTTCAATGGATGCATGGGGGTCCTCCTACTAGCCTCTCAGCAGAAGGTGGCCATTATGCCTTGGGCCCAGCAAGCCACTGCTCCTTCTCCCAACATAGTACTCTACTGTGGCACATGCCTGACACCTCAATGATGCCTTTGTGAGGTATTCCTGGGCATCATTCACCCTGACTTTGTTGTCCGGGTGACACTTTTGGCCACTAGCCTGTCTGTGCACTAATTTACTACAAACTAAATTAAGATACCTTGCTGTAGAATATACGGCCTTACTAGAACCACTGGTAGGTCCTTTGTCCCCTGAATTCTGTGTGGGGGACATTCCAGCTTTAAATGTTTTTGTGAGGTACTTTCTGCCCACAGCCCATATTGGAAGCACAAGCTGTTAGTCCAGTTTGACCACCGGCCTACTGCTGACACTGGAGCATATTAGATTGAGGTATAGAGCTCTGAAAAACACACAGCGAGCACTTGATCAAATGAATTTTGAACCCGATCGGCCCCTGTACTTGTCCAGTACCCTTTCAGCTAAGAATTTTGACACTTATAAGCCACCATCCTTCACCTCGAGCTCCAGTGCCCAGCAGAATTACAGACCAGCAGCAGTACACTGGCTCTAAGGTTCCGGGACTATTTCTGGTCTCCTGACCATCATGTGCTCAGGAAACGAACGTGCTTAAGCCACCAACCTGCCTCTGTGATGCAGAACCTGGAAGCCTTCAGGTCAGGAGTTAGGCTTGTCTGTGGTGAGCCAATTGCTCTTCCAGTCTCCACTAGCTCATGAGCCATAGCTTTTTGAATCCTTTTAGTCATGGGCTTGCTCACTAGTGTCCCTGGAGAGGTTCCAATCACCAGGCCACCCAGCACCTAAGGTTCCTACACTCCTTATGGCCCCGAGTCTCACTGTTATTTAGGGGCACTCTGTACTCTTGTGACCACCACCCTCTGGATAGGGCCGGGACGTGGCGTCCTTAGTGCATCTCATCCATTTTGATCGGGAGGAATCTACAGGGTGTTCCTCCAGAATGATGCTGCCCTGGTCACTGGCACTAAGAAAGGATTTCTGGACACATGCTGCCCTGGTCCTGGTGACCTGTGGGTCCTTGCTGACACCACAATATTTTGCATAGAGTTCCAGGAGAGCCTTTATGTACACTAGCCCACATCTTTGCTTTGGAAGTTACTCTTTCTTGGCAACCAACCATTCAGATCCGTGCAGCAAGAGGGCCCTTCCTGCATCACTGCACCTCCGTCTAACTGGTTTAACTGGAATGTCCCTGCCTGCAGACTTCTTAGCAGACTTCTATGGTACCCAGATCCTTCCAAGCCCCCACTGTGAATTTATTCTGGGGAATCATGACTGCTTGGATAACCTGGATGCCCAAAAGAGGTGAAAACAGATTTCCCCCCACCCCTTCCAGCCCAGTACTAATATCCATCAGGTGGAAACGTGAGCCTTTCAGGCCTTCAATTAGCGAGCAGTCTTGAGATTAGATGAGTGCTCTCGTCCACAGTCTGCCCTCTCCTCATTGCCCCAGGTATTTTTCCTGCCACTAAATTTCCTTCTCTCCAAGATTCCAGCAATATTCCAGGTCAACAAAGGAAACTCAGGCAGGGAACTATGGGCTCTTTTTATCAAGTCATCAACCTGATGATCCCTTCCATCTAGATTTTCTCAGGCCCTGGGACTTTTCTGGATTCCACCTGCTAGCACACTGGTATCCCAGGGAGCATTTCCAGACACCATCTGCCATTTGAACTATGGCCTGGTGGTCCTGATTCAGCCATATTGCCAGTGAACTGGAGTCACGCAGTTTGGTCTCCCCCCAAATCCTGTTATATGGAATATATGGCCTAACTGAAATCCCAACTTCCTGTACCCTGCTTGTCTCAGTCACAATTAGGTACCATGGCATCAGGGAAGTGTCCAGGATATCTTACTGCTCAAAGTTCACAGACATGCCTGTGGCCAGGGGACTTTCTGGTGATTACACTACTGGTGGCTGTTAAAACTAGAGCTCTTTTGGTCATCGTACTAGACTTCGGCTCATGTACCCTAAGCCCTCATAACTAAAGAATCTCAACCCTTTCAGACACTGAAGTTACCAACAGCATAGATGAATGAATGAAATTTCAATTCAATAACGTGTTTCCTCCCTTAATATCTGGTGCTCCTTAAGGTCCAGAATTGTTTGGCTTCCCTGTAGACCCAAAATGATTAGGTCACTAGACTGACATTGTGCTGAAAAGATCAGGGCTTTTGCACCCACTAGCCAGGCCTGGCTTGAGAAGGTCCTCAGCTATCCCACTTGATACAGAAACTAGAACCCTTTCAAACATAAAATTCCGCACCCATTGTGTCCCTGGCAACCTTCCTAGCACCATTTGGTCCCTACATCTTGAGTTTCAAGTGTTCTCATGGCCCTACCCTACCCATCAGCTGGAGGATTAGATACACTTCACATCATCACCTTCCTAGTGGCTGTGAAACTCACACCCTGAAGTCTAGGTCCCTAAGGCTCTTCTGCCCACCTTTATTCCAGGGTCCTCTGACCGAGGGAGCACTTGCAGACATGTAGTGTGCTGTGACATGTGCCATGTGGATTCTTTCTGAAGCCAAATTACTTGAGCAGTGAGTTCCAGAAGAACACACAAAAGCACTATCCTGCCCTGGATATGTGGCACACACTGCCCTAAAGATAATCATCCACCCAGAGGTCTGGGGCAAGGGTCCTCTTTCCCCCACTGTGTCTTGATCTGGATGTTGCCTGGGGAATCTGGCCATCACAGTTTCTGCTAGCTAGGGTTCCAGGTTTCCTGCTGGCTCCCACTTTCCGCATATTCATGAGAACCCAGGCTTATTGGTGACCTGTAGCCACCCCTCCCCTTAGGTGGAGAACCTTTGGGGTCACAGCACTATCAGCCCAGAGGAACCGAGAGATTGCTAGCTGGGGAATCTGGAGCTCTCTCAGCCACTAACTGTCCTGCGTGCTGGTGCCCAGGAGAACCTTCCTGCAAACAATCTGATTGCTCAGTAAGGTTTTGATGATAACTAAGGCTCCTACACCATCCTCATGGGATGGAAACCCAGGATCCTCTCAACTGGGCCCAGAGTAAAACCAGGCTTTTCACTCTTAAGTATGTCACCCTCTCATGCCTGGGCCATTTCCATGACCCTCGCTGATACCACAGGCATTATTCTTGAAAGACATCTTCTGTGCAGGGGAGCTTCACTGGAGACAGTGCTTGTATCCAGAGCTCCCATTGGCCCTAGTCAGAGACATACTTATTATATACAGCCCTAGTGGGAACCATTCTTATAAAATGGTACTACTCCACACCCATTTGGGCACCCACTGTCTGTCACATGACTGTCAGGAGGGCCTTCACCATGGAGTTTTTGGGTACTTACCATCTAAGATGCACCAGTGTACTTGGGGCCTGGGGCTTTCCAGACATCACTTTAGCAGTCTAGTGTTGAAATCAAAGCAGTTTCAGTCACACTACGTGACACATGCTGAGGGAAAGAGGGTAGTTTCAGTTGTGTTGTTGGAACCATTTCATCCACCTTGCCCCTTCCCCTATAACCAACCCCACATGAGAGCCCTGATGAAACTTCCAACCACAAATGTGGCTCCTTGCTAGGGTTCTCGGGTTTGCTCTTGCATGGGGTCTTCTAGCATGCCTAGGGACTGAAGTTACTTTGGCCACCAGTCTTCCTCCATGATGCAGAAAGAACTCATCCAGCCACTGGTCAGGCCTAGCTCAGCTATAACGTTTGCATATCACCTTTCCATATCACCTTCCACTTGGCTGTGGCAGCCAGAGTCCATTGGGCATGGTTTTCCATCCTGACATCCAGGAATAAGTAGGTTTCTAGACACCTGCATTTGGAGCACTTCTGGTGATCCAGCCCAGGTGCTGTGTCCTGGGGCTATTCTTAGATAGACCAGGCTGTCTGTGCACTGTGTTCTACAAGGACCACAGGCTGCCTGGTCCTGTGGAACACAGAACCCTGTAAGGAATCACTTATCTAGAGCTCTGGTACTAGATGGCCCTGTTCACATCCAGCCTTTATCTGTGTGGTGCCCCAGGAAGCCATCCAGCTGCCAGACTTGCCGCCAGCCTGGCTTCCAGTTTGCCCAACAGCTCGCAGCTGGTATGCAGCCCGGAGAACTGGGAACTGTGTTGGGCTCTTCAGCAACCAGCCTGCTCACAGAAGGCAGAAGGAGAGCACTTCTCCTCATAGCACTAACAACCTGAATGGTAACTGCGGGCCTGGTGTTTGAACCAGAGCACCTCTGTTCACAGTACAGGCCTCACTATGAGATGTCATCGGGTTTCTAGCCCAGGAATCATGAATCCTCTGGCACTCCATTTCTCACCCCTTAGGGTGACAACAACATGTCCACTCACTCTGGTTTTGGGGCTCTTTCAGGCTCTCAATCACACTTTGATTGAACCCTTGTAGAACCCAGGCTCCTCCTATTAGCCTGTCAGCAGGAGGAGACGCTTTGGTCTGAATCCATCTTGATTTCTCAGGCCTATGACTCTCCTGGATGTGAGCTTGCCCCTGCAACACTGCCATGGGACAGCGTTCAGGACACCATCGGCCTGGTCACACTGCCCTGGGGGTCCCTTTGGCAACTATACTTCTGAAAACCTATGATCTCATTGGCCAAGAGCAAATCTGGCCCTACTGTGAACATTACTTTCCAGTATGCATGCGCCCATGGTCCCATTACGCACCTTACTCCCTGTAGTATTAATGTTATGCAGGCCTTTCTGACTCTAAATTTCTAATCAAAGTCTGTTGGTATGCTTGGCACCTGGGTGATTTGCAGCAACCCATTTTGCAAAAGTCTGTTGAAACCAGAGCATTTTCATTCTAAATACATGTCTTACACTGAAATAAACTGGGCATTTGGGAGTTACCAAAGCTTAGTGCTCTCAGCCACCACACTTCCCCACAACGTGGCTGCACTGATGGATTTTCTGATCACCATCATACTCCTTTGCTATGCTTCCCAGGTCCCTTCTGACCTGGATTTATCCTCCTTGCCTGGGAACCAAAAGTTCTTTCCCTAACCTGATAATGTAATACAGATAATAGAAACCTTCTGAATACTGGACAGGAATGGGAAACTATGGCCCTTATAGTCCTCAGCTAGACCATTTGAAATGCTCCCTAGTATCCTTTGTGTCAAGAGTTTTTGCAGAAGTTAGTATACACAGCACATTATGATCACCATCCATCCTAGACCCCAGAATGTCAGGTGTCCTAAGATCGACAATTTGGGCTGCAAGCTGAGTAACTGTGTACCTTCTGACCATCCCTCTTCTTGTAGGATGTAAATTCTGTAGCCCTTGGACACCCCGTCCTATTCGATCTCTAGGTCCCTAAGGGCTTGTCTGTAATGTGCTATCCAGGGTGCTGAAACCCAGAAGAGTTCCAGACTTTGCTAGTATGAAAGCAGCTGAAGAGCGGGGTGGGGGGCATCACATGGCTGGGGAGAGACTAACAGACACCATGTGCGCTTCCACTTATGCACCAGGGCCCCTTTGGCGACGAGACTTATCACCCACGGCTGTGCCAGGGGCCTTACCCCAAACCCTTGCTGTTCAATATTTCCCTCATGGGAAGTTCCAGCTGCCTAGACACCCTTGGCAGATGCTACAGTCTTATTGGAGTCATGAAGGCCCTTCCATGCTGAAGAATATCAGGGATAATTTTTCCACCAAGTGGACCCAGAGATTTTTACTGTAAGTTTTCCCAGCTGCTCAGAATTCATTTTGGTTCAATCATTTGAGCCATTTCGGCCACCGTCCCTACCCACTCTACACACATCCAAGTACCTGCCAATAGCAATTACCTCTCGTTACAATTCCAGAGATCATTCTAGCCCAAAGTCATCAAAAAAGTGTATACCATTCAGACCATTACCTAACTGTAGGCTACCACTACCTCACAGCTCAGTCAGACACAACTGAGTGACTAAGCACAGCATAGCACACCTCGTAGCTCAGTTGGTCAGAATCTGCATGCAATGCAGGAGATACAGGTTCAATGCCTTTGTTGGGAAGATCCTGTAGAGAAGGAAATGGCAACCCAATCCAGTATTCTTGCCTGGAGCAGCCCATGAAAACAGGAGCCTGGAAGGCTACAGTCCATGGGGTCGCAAGAGTTGGACACGATCTAAGAGACTAAACAACCACCAGGACTCCTGGAGTTTCCAGACACATGCAGGCGAGAGCACTGGCACTCTGAACCACTTCGGGACACATTCGGCCTTGACGCTAGTGCCCTGTGGGTCTTTTAATAGACCATCCCACTCCCATACTGGCTTCCAGGAGAGCCCATATGGGAAATAGCCAGCTCTAATGCTGAAGAATATCTGGCCTTATTGACAACAACCTATCAAGAACATTGTTGTAAAGGGCTCCTTTTTATCAATGCACTGGCTTCCTGGCATTGCACCCAGAAACCTTCCAACCACCAGACTTCCCGTCAGCCAGCAATCTGGAATACCTGTTGGCCCCCAATCTGTATGTGTGCTAGTATGTATTAAGGTTCTTTAGTGACCAGAGGGTCTGCTTGTGGTGGAAACGAAAGCATATGGTCATGGCACTAGACACTGGCTGGGGAGGTGTATGCCTCAACCAGTCTAAGCAAACTGATGAAGTATTTTTTGTCTGAGTCAAACTTGATGTCTCAGTCTCTGAGATTCTTCTGGATGTAAGCTTGCCCCTGTACCTGTGGCATGGGAGGCAGTTCAGGACATTATCTGCCTGGGCATGCTACCTAAGGAGCCTGTTTGCAACTGTACGTCCAAAAACCAAGGGTCTTGTTAGCCAAGACTAAATTTGTTTTGTGAAATACGTGGAGCTACTGTGAACCATACTTTCCAGTATGCCTGTGTCCGTGGTCCCATTGAGGCACCCTACATCATGCATGTTAGTATCTTTAAAGTCCTTCTGGCCCTAAATCTAATCAAAGTCTGCTGGTGTGCTAGGCATCTGGATGATAATCTGCTGCTAGTTTTTCAAAAGGCTGTTTAAACCAGAGCATTTGCACTCACAGTATAGGCCTCACACTGGAATACACTGGGCTCTTGCAGTTAAGAAATCTGAGCCCTTTCAGCTATGACACTTCACCCTGTGGGTGCACTGATGGATTTTTCTGATCACCATGGTACCCCTTTGCTACTTTTCCCAGGTTCCTTCTGATCTGGATTTATCCTGCTTGCCTGGGAATGAAAACTTCTTTGCTTGAGCCTGATAATGTGAATCAGATACTAGAAATTTTCTGGATAGCAGACAGCCATGGGAAAATATGGCCCTTATAGCCCTCAGCTATCCCATTTAAAATACTACCTAGATCGTTTCTGTCAACAGTCTTTGAAAAAGTTAGTATACACAGCACACTGAGATCACCATCCAGCCTAGACTCCAGAATTCCAGGTGTCCTAAAATCTATTAGTTGGCCTGGAATCTGGGCAACTGTGTAACGTTATGACCGTCACTCTTGTGTAGTATGCAGAACCTACAGCCCTTGGTCCATCTTGATTCTTAGGTCTCTTCTAAAACGTTCTGTCCAGGGTTCTGAACCCCAGAACACTTCTGGACACAGCCTGGATGCAGGGTCAAGAGGGCCATTGGGCTGGGGAGGGCCTCTGTACATCATGTGCCCGATTGCTTCTTCACTGGGGCCCCCTTTGGGAATGAGACTTACCACCTACAGCTGTGCCAGGGTCTTTACCCAAAACTCTTGCTGTGTGATTATGTACCTTGTGTGAACTAAACTGCCAGCTCCCAGAATCCCTTTTGGCAACATTCTACCATTGTTTGGAGTCATGAAGGTCCTTTCACACTCAAGTGTTTCAGGGAGACCTTTCCGCCCACACTGATGTAGTGGACCCAGAGATACTAATTGTCAATCAGCTCCACTGCTCAGAATTCCCTTCAGTTCAATCATTTGAGCCATTTCAACCACCATCTCTACCCACTTCTCCCCATCCAAGTACCTGCCAAAATCCAATTTGATCCCTCACTACAATTCCAAAGATCCTTATCACCCAAAGTCACAAAGAAAGTATATACCTTTGAGACCATCTCCCTTCTCGTAGGCTGTAGAACCAAGGGCTTTTGTGCATCTAGGACTCTTGGAATTCTCCCAGACACATGCAGTCCAAGGCACTGGCACTCTGAATCACTTCTGGACACCTTCTGCCCTGGCACTGGTGCCCTGCTCATCCTTTAAGAAACCCTGTTACCCTGTACTGGGTTCCTGGAGAGCCCTTATGGGAAGAGCCTGCTCTACTTCTGAGGAATATGTGGCTTTGGCTCACCAGCCCACCCAGCACCTAAGGTTCCTACACTCTTTATGGCCCTGAGTCTCAGTGTTATTAAGGGCACTCTGTACCCTTGTGACCATCACCACCCGACAGGGCCAGAACTCAGAGCCCTTAGTGCATCTCATCTGTTTTGATCGGGAGGAACTTACAGGGTGTTCCTCCACATTGACACTGCCCTGGACACTGGCACTAAGAAAGGACTCCTCGACACATTCCATTCTGGTCCTGATGACCTGTGGGTCCTTTCTGAGACCACAATATCTTTGCATAGGGTTCCAGGAGAGTGTTTATGTATACTAGATCACAGCTCTTTTGGAACAGAGTGTTTTTTGGCAACCAGCCATTCAGATTCCTGCAGCGAGGGGACCCATCTGCATCACTTCACCTCAGAGAAAGTCGTGTACCTTGGAATTTTTATGGGAAAAGTTCTGGCAGCTAGGGTTCCAAGATACCCACCGGCCACCACTGTGAATTTATTCTGGGGAAACGAGGTTGCTTGGATAACCAGGCTGCCGACTGCAGTGAAAACAGAGGATTTCCCCCTCCAGGCACTAATACTCACCAGGGAGAAATGTGAGCCTTTCAGGCCTTCAATTAGCTAACAGTCTTGTAATTAAATGAGCGCTCTGGGAATTTTTCCTTCCTCTAAATTATGCTCTCTCCAAGATTCCAGCAGGTGGCGCTACTTGAAAAGAACCCGCCTATCAATGCAGCAGACATGAGATAAGATGGGTTCGATCCCTAGGTCGGGAAGATCCGCTGGACAAGGAAATGGCAACCAAGTCCAGTATCCATGCCTGCAAAATCCCAGGGACTAAGGATTCTGGTGGGCTATAGTCCATGGGGTGGTAGAGAGTTGGACACGACTGAAGCGACTTAACATGCAGTGAAGATTCCAGCAATCCTTCAAGTCCACAAACCTTATTAAGGCCGGGAAACACGGGTTCCTCTTAGTAAAATATCAACCTCATGTTCCTTATAGGTCTGCGTCCATCTAGATTTTCTCAGGCCCTGGGACTTTTCTGAGTTCTTTCTGCTAACACACTGGAGTCTCAGGGGGCGTATCCAGAAGCCATCCACCATGGAACTCCTGCCCTGGGGATTCTGATTTATGCAAATTCCTAGTGAACTGGCATGGCATGGGCTGTACCCAAATCCTGTGCTATGGCATATATACCCTAATTGAAAACCATACTTTCTGTACTCGGGTGGTCTCAGTCACAATTAGGCATGGGACTCCACATTGCATCAAGGAAGTGTTCAGGATATCTTACTGCTCTAAGTTCGCGGACATGCCTGAGACCAGTTTCTGGCAATTACTTTACTGGTAGCTGTTAGAACTGGAGTCCTTTTGGTCACAGTACCAGACTTCAGCAAACGTATGCAGAGCCGTCACAGCTAACGAATCTCTGTGCTTTCAGACACTGTAATTCCCAAAACATGTATGAACCAATGAACTTTCAAGTCACCAACATGTTTCCTACCTTAGGGTCTGGTGTTGCTTAGGGTCCAGAATTGTTTTGCTTCCCTGTAGAACTAAAATGATTAGGTCACTAGACTGACATTGTGATGCAGAGAACAGGGCCTTTGCATCCACTAGCCAGACCTGGCCTTGTGGATGGTCCTCAGCTATCCCACTTGAAACAGAACCTAGAACCCTTTCAAACATGGAATTCACCACCAATTGTGTCCCTAGGCACATTCCTAGCACCATCTGGTCCCTGCATCTGGATTTTCAAGTGTCCTTATGGCCCTAACCCATCCATCAGCTAGAGGGTTAGATACACTTCACATCATCACCTTCTTAGTGGCTGTGAGACTCACAGCCTGATCTCTAGGACCCTAAGGCTATTCTGACAACCTTTAGTCGAGGTCACTCTTGCCAAGGGAACACTTCCAGAAATGTACTGTTATGTGGCACATGCCCTGTGGATCCTTTCTGAAGCCAACCTACTTCTGCACTGTACTCCAGGAAAACACATATGGGCACTATTCTGTGCCACGTTTTAGCACACACTGCCCTAAGGCTAACCATCCACTGAGAGATCTGGTGCAAGGGACCTCTTTCTCCAGTTCATCTTGATCTCGAAGTGCCTGGGGAAGTACTGGTCATCAGCTTTTGCTAGCTAGGGTTGTTCATGCTGGCCCATACTTTTTTCATGTTCATGGGAACCTAGGCTTCCTGGAGACCTGTCTGCTCACCCTAGATGGAGAGACTTCTGGATCACAGCACTATCATCCCAGAGGAACCTAGACCTTCCTAGCCAGCGAATCTTAGTTCTCTAGACCACTAACTCTCAGCCTCATATTGGTGCCCAAGAGAACTTTCCTGCCAACAACCTCACTGCTTTGCAAGGTTCTGATGATAATTAAGGCTCCTACAATATTCTTACATTATGGAAACCCAGGATCCTCCAACGGGGCTCAGAGTAGACCAAGGGTTTTCACTTTTGGGTATGTCACCCTCTCATGCCTGGACATTTCCATGCCCTTCCCTGGTAACCAGGCATTACTCCTGGAAGACATCTGCTGTGCAGACGGCCCTTTAAGTGGAGACATTCCCTGCATCCAGGGTGCACACTGGCCCTGGACAGAGCCTGTGCTGTCAAATATACAGCCCTAGCGGGAACCATTCTTATAAAATGCTGCTACTCTAGACACATTTTGGCACCCACGCTCTGTCACGTGAGGGGCAGGTGGGCTTTCCTCAGCAAGGAGTTTTGAGGTAGTTTCCATCTACGACACACCAATGTGCTTGGGGCCTGGGGCTCCAGCCATCAGATTGCTTAACTACTGATATAGGAGCACTTTGAGTCACAGTACATGACACACACTGATGTCAAGTGGGTACTTTCGATTTAGTGCTGGAACCATTTCAGCCATCTTTCCCCTTCCTCTCTATTCAAACCCACATGAGACCCCTTATGAAACTTCCAACCACAGATGTGGGTTCTTGCTAGAGTTCTCAGGTTCTCTCTTGCATAGGGTCTTCTAGCGTGCCTAGGGACTGAAGGTACTTTGGCCATCAGGCTTCCCACGTCACATAAAAAAGAGAACACCTACAGCCACTGGTCAGACCTAGATCTCAGAACATTTGATGGTTCTAGCACTTGGCTACATCATTTATACACAACCTTCCATAATCACCCTCCCCGTAGGCTGTGGCACCCAGAGCACGTTGGGCATGGTTTTCCATCCCAACATCCAGGAACAAAGTGGTTTTGGGACACTTGCACTCGCAGCAGTTCTGCTGGCCCTGCCCTGGTGCTGTGTTCTGGGGATATTCTCAGAGACCAGGCTCTCTGCACACTGGATTCAACAAGAACAACAGGCTGCCTTGTGCTGTGGAACATAAAACCCTGTAAGTGACCATTTATCTAGAGCTGTGGTACAAGACAGCCCCTTTCCCACTCTGCCATCATCTGCATGGTATCGCAGGGAGCCTTCCAGCCACCAGAATTGCTGCCATCTAGGGTTCCAGGATGCTCGCCAGCTCCCACCTTTGTGAATCCTGCAGAACTGAGAAGTGTGTAGTTCTCTCGGGTTAGCAGCATGCTCATGGGTGGCAGGAGAGTTCAGTTCAGTTAAAATGAGTTCAGTTGCTCAGTCGTGTCTAACTCTTTGCAACCCCATGACTGCAGCATGCCAGGCCTCCCTGTCCATCACCAACTCCCAGAGTTTACTCAAACTCATGTCGATTGAGTCGGTGATGCCACCCAACCATCTCACCCTCTGTCGTCCCTTTCTCCTGCCTTCAATCCTTCCCAGCATCAGGGTCTTTTCAAGTTAGTCAGTTCTTCATATCAGGGGGCCAAAGTACTGGAGTTTCAGCTTCAATACTGTCGGCTTGGTGTTTGAACCAGATCACCTCTGTTCACAATACAGGCATAACTAGAGATAGCATGAGCAATTCCAGCCCAGGAATCATGAACCCTGTAGGACACCATTTCTCCCTCCTTGGGTTCCCCAAGCATCTTCAGACCAACAACATATTGCTTCTTTAAGATTCCGAGGATATTTTAGGCTCCCAATCACACGTCTGTGGTGGAACCCAGGCTCCTCCTATTAGTCTCCCAGCACGAGGAGACATTTTGGTCTGAGTCCATCTTCACTTCTCAGATGCTGGGACTCTTCTAGAGGTGAGGATGCCCCTGCACCAGTGCCATGGGAGGTAGTTCAGGACACCATCCACCTAGACACGCTACCTCAGTAGCCCATTTTCAAAATATACTTCTGAAAACATAGGGTTTCATTGGCCAAAATGAAATCAGTGTTGTGGAATACTTGGCCCTGCTGTGAACCATACTTACCAGTATCCCTATGCCCGTGGTCACATTTAGGCACCTAACACCACCCATGTTAATATCATGAAGGCCCTTCTGGATCTAAATTTCTAATCAAAGTTTGTTGGTGTAACAGGCACCTGGGCGATTTCAAGCTGCTAGTTTTCCAAAAGGCTGTTTAAACCAGAGCATTTTCACTCATAATACAGGCTTCACACTGGAACAAACTGGGCACGTGAGTTGAGAAACCAGAACCCTTTCAGCCATCACACTTACGCCCATAGATGCACTCATGGATTTTTTGATCACCGATTGTACTCTTTTGCTATGCTTCCCAGGTTCCTCCTGACATGGATTTATCTAGTTTGCCTGGAAACTAAAAGTTCTTTGCCTAAGCCTGATAATGTGATACAGATAATACAAACCTTATGTATATTGGACAGGCATGGGAAACTATCGTCTTTATAGTCCTCAGCTATCCCATTTGAAATGCTACCTAGATCTTTTTAGTCAAGAATCTTTGAAAAAGTTAGTATACACACCACATTGGGATCACCATCCAGCCTAGACTCCAGAATCCCAGGTGTCCTAAGGTATACTAGCTGGCCTGGAAGCTGAAGAACTGTGTAACCTTCTGACCGTCACTCTTGCATAGGATGTGGACCTTACAGTCCATGGACATTAGGTCCATCTTGGTCCTCAGGGCTCTAAGAGCTCTTCCAGAATGTGCTGTCCAGGGAGCTGAACCTCAGCACACTACTGGACTCAATCGGAATGCCAGGTCATGAGGGGCACAGGGCTGGGTAGGGACTTCTGAACACCATCTGCCAGGCCACTTCTGCACTGTGGGCTGCTTTGGCAAACAAGACTACCACTTTGGTTGAGCCAGGGTCTTTACCGGAAACTCTTGCTGTGCAATATGGCCCCCATGGGAACTAAACTGCCAGTTCCCTGGAACCCTTTTGGCAGCATTCTACCATTGTATTGGACTCAGGAAGAACCTTTAACCCTGAGGTGTTTCAGGGAGATCTTTCTGCCCATAGTTGATGCTGTGAAGTCAGAGATACTGATTCTACATCAGCTGCATTGCTCAGAATTCCTTTTGTTTCAGTCACTTGAGCTATTTCAGCCACCATCTGTACCCACTCCTCCCCATCCAAGTACCTGTCAATAACTTACTTAACCCCTCACTACAATTCCAGCACTCCTTCTGGCCCAAAGTAAAAAAGAAAGCATATACCCTTGAGATCATCTCCCTTCTCATAGGCTGCAGAACCAAGTGATTTTGTGCATCTAGCACTCCAGGAGTTCTTCTAGAGACATGCAGTGCAGGGCACTGGCACTCTGAACCAATTCCAGACACCTTCTGTCCTGGCACTGTTACCCTAATCATCCTTTAAAATACACTGTTAGCCCTGTACTGGGTTCCAGGAGAGCCCTTATGGGAAACAGCCTGGTCTATTGCTGAGGAACATGAGGCTTTATTGACAACCACTTATTGAGAGCATGATTGCAAGGGACTCCTTTTAACAATGAACTGGCTACTTGGCACTGCTCCCAGAAATCTTACTAGCCACCAGACTCTCTGTCAGTAAGTGAAACAGAATTTCCACTGGCCCCCAATCTGTATGTGTGCTAGCAAGTATTAAGGTTCTTTAGTAACAAGAATGCTCACTTGTTGTAGAAAAGAAAGCACGTGGTCATGGCACTAGCCACAGGCTGGGAAGGGGTTGGCCTCAATCACTCTAAGCAAACTGATGAAGTTCGATCCCTCGGGGCCACCGTTGAGCAGTCCAGATGGTGCACCACACTTACATTCCGGCCAGCAACCTGCCTCTTCCATAGGGTTCCATGGATTCTTCATACCCCTCAAAGGAAGCATGGTTCCTCCTACCAGCATTAAGCAGGGGGCGGCCTTTGGGCCTTGAGCCCAGCAATCCATCGCTCCGTTTCACAACACAATACCATACTTTTGTACATGCCTGACACAGAAATGATGCTTTGGTAGGGTACTTCCGGACACCATTCCCCCTGACTTTATGGTCCGGGTGACCCTTTTGGCAACTAGACTGTCAGTGCACTGGGTTCCAACGAACTGAATTAAAATCCTTGCTGTGAAAGATAGGGCCTTTCTGGAAATCATTCTAACAGCTTGTGGGTATCTGGAGGCCCTTCGTATTAGCCTCGTGAGGGTCATTCCAACTTCAAACGTTTTCGTGAGGTATTTCCTTTCCGCAGCCTATAAGGGAAGAGCGGGTTGTCAGTCAAGTCTGACCACCAGCCTACCGCTGAAACTGGAACATATTTGATTCAGGTATAGATATCTGACAGAGATACAATGTATCTATGCACTTAGGAATTTTGAGCCCTATCAGCCACCATACTTCTCCGAACCCTTGCAAATAATAAATTTGAGCCTTGTAGGCTACCTTCCTTCACCTCAAGCTCCAGTGCCCCGCACAATCACTGACCACCAACAGTACCCTGGCTCTAAGGTTCCGGGATGTTCTCTGGCTTCCTGCCAATCACGTGCCCAGGAACCAAACGTTGTTAAGTAACCAACCTGCCATATCATGACGAAATTAGACGTTTCCCACTCCAGTATTCTTGCCTGGAGAATCCCATGGATGGAGGAGCCTGGTGGGCTATGGTTCATGGGGTCACAAAAAGTCGGACACGACTGAGCGACTTCACTTTCACTTTCTTTCTATGGTTAGCCAATTGCTTCTCCAGTCCTCCAGTCCTCCGCCAGCTTGTTTGCCTGGAATTTTGAACCCTCTTAGTCACGGGCTTGCTCGCTAGTGTCTCCGGAGAGGTTCCCATCACCAGCCCACCCAGCACCCAAGGTTCCTACACTCCTTATGGCCCCGAGTCTCACTGTTATTTAGTAGCACTCTACTCTTGTGACCATCACTCTCCCAATAGGGCCAGGACTCAGAGCCCTTAGTGCATCTCATGCATTTTCATTGGGGGAACCTACAGAGTGTTCCACCGCAATGACGCTGCCCTGGCCACTAGTACTCAGGACTTCTGGACACATTCTGCTCTGATGATGGTGACCTGCTGGTCCTTTCAGAGACCACAGATATTTTCATAGGGTTCCAACAGAGCCTGTACGTACACTAGCACAGAGTTTTCTTTGAAAGAGTGTTCTTTTTGGCAACCAGCCGTTCAGACCCATGCAGGGAGGGGACCCTTCTGAATCACTGCACCTCCGAGTAACTGGTGTACCTGGCGATTTTCATGTGCAGACTTCTTGGCAGCTAGGGCTCCGGGCTACCCTCTGGCCCCCAGTGTGAATTTATTATGGGGAATCGACCGTGCTTGGAAAACCAGCCTGCCCGACTGTAGTGAAAACAGAGTATGTCTCCCTCAGGGCACCAATACTCTCCAGGTGGAACTGTAAGCCTGACAGGCCTTCAATTAGCTCGCAGTCTTGAGATTAAATGTGCACTCACTGCCACAGTTGACTTGTCTACTGTATGGCCCACGAATTTTTCCTGCCACTAAATATCCCTCTCTCCAAGATTCCTGCAGGTGGCGCTACCGGTAAAGAACACACTGGCTAGTGCAGGAGACCTAAGACACATCAGTCCAATCCCTGGGCGGGGAAGATCCCCTGGAGAAGGAAATGGCAACCCAAGCCAGTATCCAAGACTGGAAAATCTCAGGGACTGAGGATTCTGACAGGCTACAGTCCATGAGGTCACAAAGAGATGGACAGGACTCAATCCACTTAGCATGTATACAAGATTCCAGCAATCATTCAGGTGCACAAAGCATACTCAGGCAGGAAATCTGGGCTTCTCTTATTAAGTCATCAAAATAATCCCTTTAGGTCTGTGTCCATCTAGATTTTCTCAGGCCCTGGGACTCTTCTGGATTCTTGCCTGCTAGCACATTGGAGTCCCAGGGGGCATTTCCAGACACCGTCTGCCATGGAAGTGCTGCCCCTGGGTTCCTGATTTACCCAGAGTGCCAGTGAACTCTCATGAGGTGGGCTGTACACAATCCTGTGCTATGGCATATATAGCCTAATTGAAAACCATGCTTCCTGTACCTTGTGGTCTTGTTCACAATTAGGTACCTTACTCCACATCCCACTGGGGAACTGTCCAGGAGGTCTTACTGTTCAGAGTTCACCGACATGCTACGGACCGACAGAATTTCTGTTGATTACTTTACTGGTGGCTTTTAAAACTAGAGAGGTATTTTGGTCACAGCACCAGACTTGAGCATATGACCCTGAGCCCTCACAACTAAAGTATCTCAGCCCTTTCACACACAGAACTTACTAACAGCGTGGGAGAACCAATGAAATATCAAGTCAACAGTGTGTTTACTCCTTAGGGTCTGGTGTTCCTTAGGGTCCAGAATTGCTTTGCTTCCCAGTAGACCTAAAATGATTATGTCACTAGACTGACATTGTGATACAGAGATCACAGCCTTTGCAGTCACTAGCCTGGCCTGGCCTTGGGGATGGTCCTCAACTATCCCACTTGAAACAGAACCTAGAACCCTTTCAAACATGGAGTTCTGTACTTATTGTGTCCATGGGCACCTTCCTAGCAACATGTGGTCCCTGCATCTAAAGTTCAACCTGTCCTTATGGCACTAGCCCGTCCATCAGCTGAAGGATCAGATACACTTCACATCATCACCTTCTTAGTGGCCGTGAAACTCACAGCCTGAACTCTAGGTTCCTAAGGCTCTTCTGCCCACCTTGGGTCCAGGGCCCTCTCACTGAGGGAGCACTTCCGGACATGTTCTGCCCTGGTGCTTGTTCCTTGTGGGTTCTTTCTGAAGTCAAGTGCTTGAGCAACTGAGCTCCAGGAGAACACACACAAGCACTGTCCTAGCCCAGATATAAGGCACACACTGCCCTAAGGGTAATCATCCACCCAGACATCTGGGGCAAGGGACCTCTTTTCCCCAGTGCATCTTGATATGGAAGTGCCTGGGAAATTTCTTGTCCCTGGACTTTTTGCTAGCTAGGGTTCCAGGTTTCCTGCTGGGCCCACATTTGCATGTTCATGAGAATCCAGTTTACTTGGCACCCTGTCTCCCCCTCCCCTTAGGTGGAGAACCTTTGGGGTCACAGCACTATCATCGCACACGAACCGAGAGCTTGCTAGCTAGGGTATCTGGAGTTCTCTCGTTCACTAGCTGTCCCTCGTGCTGGTGCCCAGGAAAACCCTCCAGCCAACAACCTGACTGCTTAGCAAGGTTCTGATGATGACTAAGGCTCCTACACTATTCTCACATGATGGAACCCCAGGATCCACCAACTGGGCTCACAGCAGAACAAGGCCTTTAACTTTGGGGGTATGTCAACCTCTCATGTCTGGGCCATTTCCATGCCCCTCGCTGAGACCACAGGCATTACTCCTAGAAGACATCTGCTGCACAGAGGGCCCTTTAAGTGAGACACTACCTGCACCCAGGGCTCCCATGGGCCCTGGACAGAGCCTGCGCTAGGGAATATAAAGCCCCATACTTGAAAAATGCTGTTACTTAACACCCATTTTGGAACCCACACTCTGTCACCTAAGTGTCAGAAGCGCCTTCCTCACAATGGAATTTTGGGGTAGTTCCCATCTAAGATGCACCAGTGTGCTTGGGACCTGGTGCATTCCAGCCATCTGTGTAGCTGTCTAGTGTTGAAATGGGAGCACTTTCACTCACAGTGCGTGATACATGCTGAGGTAAAGTGGCTGGTGTAGGTTCTGGTGTTGAAAGCATTTCAGCCACCTTTCCCCTGCCCTCTACCCAAGCACACGTTGCAGCCATAATGAAACTTTCACAACAGATATGGCTCCTTGGTAGGGTTCTCAGGTTCTTTCTTGCACGGGGTCTTCTAGCATGCTTAGGAACTGAAGGTATTTTGGCCACAAGGCTTCCTGCATGATTCAGAAAGAACTCATCCAGCCACTGGTTAGACCTAGCTCAGCTACACCGTTTGCACATCACCTTTGCATAATCACGCTACACTTCGCTGTGGCACCCAGAGCCCATCGGGCATGGTTTTCCATCCCGACATCCAGGAACGAGGAGTTTTCTGGACAGTTGCACTCGAGCACTTCTAGTGACCCTGCCCTGGTGCTGTGTTCTGGGAATACTCTCAGAGACCAGGCTGTGTGTGCACTGTGTTCTACAAGGATTACAGGCTGCCTGGTCCTGTGGAACCCAGAACCCTGTAAGGAACCACTTATCTAGAGCCCTGGTACAAGACTGCCCCGTTCACATCCTGCCTTAATTTGCACAGTGCACCAGGGACCATTCCAGCCTCCAGACTTGCCGTCAGCCTGGGTTCCGGGTTTCCCGCCAGCTCCCAGTCTGTGTGCAGCCTGGAGTGCTGAGAACTGTGTTGCACTCTTAAAGAACCAGACTGATATCGGACAGCAGAAGGAGAGCACTTCCCCTCATACCACTAACATCCTGCAGAGGAACTGCGGGTCTGGTGTTTCAAACGAAGCACCTCCGTTCACAGTACAGGTCTCACTTACTATGAGCTATCATTGGCACTTCCAGCCTAGGATGATGAATGCTTTCGCACTCCATTTCACACCCCTTAGGGTGACAACAACATGTCCATTCACTAAGGTTTTGGAGATATTTCAGGCTCCCAATCACACTTGTGTAGTGGCTCCTACTGTTACTCTGTCAGCAGGAGGAGACATTTTGGTTTGAGTCCATCATGATTTCCTAGACCCTTTCCTAGGGTCTCTTCTGGGTGTGAGCTTGCCCCTCACTAGTGCCATGGCAGGCAGTTCAGGACATCATCTGCCCGGGCATGGTGCCCTGGGGGCTCAATTTCGAACTATACTTCTGAAAACCTCGGATCTCATTGGCCAAGAAGAAATCTGGGCTGTGGAATACATGGCCCTACTGTGCACCATACTTTGCACTATGCCAGTTCATGTGGTCCCATTTGGACACCTTGCATCACGCATGTTAATAACATGAATGCCCTTCTGGTTCTAAATTTCAGTCACAGCACTGCCATACTGCAAGGGAATTGTGAGCCCTCCCAGCCGTCACTCAGCCCTCAAGCTCAGGTGGCCCTCATGGCCACCATCTGTCTCTTACATAGGTGACTCAGGAAATCTTCCTGCCAAAAACCTGACCACTCACTAGGGTTCCAGCAATTATTCAGGCCCCCATATTGTCTTTATGCAATGCAACCATAAGGTCCTCTTACACAGTTTTCAGAAGGACTAGCTCTTTTTATCTCTGTCATTCTCTCTTTTTCAGTCCCCAGGATGCCTCTGGATACCAACTTAACATTGGGCTGATGCCCAGGTGAGCACTTTCAGACACCATCTTACCTGGCATTACTGTCCTGGGGGTCTTTTTGTGACTGCCTGTGTACTGGAACACTATGGACTAAAGTAAGAATTCAAATCGAGAATATACGTCTCTACTGGGACCCATTCTTGTACTTTCATGTTAGTGTCATGAGGACACTTATGTTCCCATAAATTTATGAGAGTCCATCCTGCCCACAGTACATGGTCATGTCTAGGTCCCAGGGATTTCCGGCCATTAATTTGCCTATCTGCTACTGAAACTGAATCATGTTCTGTCACAATTTAGGACGCTTTCTGGGATATCATGAGCCTTTTCAGATCCAGAATCTGAGACTTTCAGACACCATCCATCCTCCTCTTTCCCGAACCCCCACTTCCCCTGGGTTCTCACTTGGTTACCCAGGGAAATCTTCCAAATGCCAACATGGCCTTTCACTAAAGGTTCAGGGCTCCTTCTGGCCTGTAGTTATCACATGTACCCAGGAATCAAATGTGATTCTGATATTAGCCTGTCTGTGTGATGGCGAACCCGGAACCCTTATGGTCACCAAACAGACCTGGAACTGGGTAACTGATGGCCCTTTCAGTCTTTAGCTTTTCTGTTTTCAACAGAACCTATAATCCATTTGGCTAAAGGCCTCCCATGAGACAGTGTCTCTGGGGACCTTCCAATTAGTATCTGGCCCAGCCTCTGGGGTTCCCTATGTCCGTATGGACCATAGACAGAATGCAAGGTGGGGAACCATATACCTTCTGACCACCATCTGCCTGCAGACTGTGGAACCCAGAGTCAATTGGGGATCATTTCTAACATGGAGGTGGGTTTCATGGCATGAGCCATCCAGGAGCGCTGGCATGCTAGGAGCACTCCTGCACTGTATCTGCCCTGGTACTGGTGTCTTGCAGCTTCCCGGGTAGCTCAGCTGGTAAAGAATCTGCCTGCAATTCAGAAGACCCTGGTTTGATTCCTGGGTCTGGAAGTTCCCCCTAAAGAAGGGATAGGCTACCTACTCCAGTATTCTTGGGTTTTCCTGGTGGCTCAGACAGTAAAAAATCCACCTGAAATATGGGAGACCTGGGTTCGATCCCTGTGTTGGGAAGATCCCATGGAGGGCATGGCAACCCACTCCAGTATTCTTGCCTGGAGAATCTCCATGGACAGAGGAGCCTGGTGAGCTACAGATCATGGGGTCGCAAAGAGTCAGACACAACTGAGTGACTAAACACACACTGGCAGAGACCAAAACCATTCCAAAGAAAAAGAAATGCAAGAAGGCAAAATGGTTGTCTGAGGAAGTCTTACAAATAAATGAGAAAAGAGAAGCTAAAGGGAAAGATACACCCATCTGAATGCAGAGTTCCAAAGAATAGCAAGGAGAGATAAAAAAGCCTTCTTAAGTGAATAATGCAAAGAAATACAAGAAAACAATAGAATGGGAAAGACTATAGATCTCTTCAAGAAAATTAGAGATATGAAGGGGAACATTTCAGGCGAAGATGGACACAATAAAGGACAGAAATAGTAAGGATCTAACATAAGCATAAGAGATTAAGAAGAGGTGGCAAGAATACAGAGAAGAACTGTACAAAACAGATCTTAATGATCTGGATAATCACAATGGTGTGGTCACTCATATAGAGTATGAAGTCAAGTGGGCCTTAGGAAGCATCACTAAGAACAAAGCTAGTGGAGGTGATGGAATTCCACCTAAGCTATTTCAAACCCTAAAAGATGATGCTGTTAAAAGTTCTGTACTCAGTATGTCAGCAAATTTAGCAAACTCAGCAGTGGCCACAGGACTGGAAAAGGTCAGTTTGCATTCCCATCCCAAAGGAAGACAATGCCAAAAAGTATTCAAACTAGTGCACAATTGCACTCATTTCACATGCTAGCATGGTAATGCTCAAAATCCTTCAAGCTGGGTTTCAACAGTACGTGAACCGAGAACTTCCATATGTTCAAGCTGGATTTAGAAAAGGCAGAGCAACCAGAAATCAAACTGCCAACATCTACTGGATGAGAGAAAAAGCAAGAAAATCCAGAAAAACATCAAATTCTGCTTCATTGACTACACTAAAGCCTTTGACTGTGTGGATCACAAAAAACTGTGGAAAATTCTTAAAGAGATCAGAATACCAGACCACTTTACCTGCCTCTTGAAAATCCCGTATGCAGGTCAAGAAGCAACAGTTAGAACTGGACATGGAACAATGGACTGGTTCCAAATTGGGAAAGGAGTACGACAAGGTTGTATATTGTCACCCTGCTTATTTAACTTATATGCAGAGTACATCATGTGAAATGCTGTGCTGGATGAAACACAAGCTGGAATCAAGTTTGCTGGGAGAAATATCAATAACCTTGGATATGTAGATGATACCACCTTTATGGTAGAAAGCAAAGAAGAACTAAAGAGCCTCTTGATGGAGGTGAAAGAGGAGAGTGAGAAAGATGGCTTAAAACTCAACATTCTAAAAACTAAGATCATAGCATGTGGTCCCATCATTTCATGGAAAATAGATGGGGAAAAAATAATGCAGATGGTGACTGCAACCATGAAATTAAAAAGAAAAAATGCTTGCTCCATGGAATAGAAACTATGACAAACCTAGACAGTATATTAAAAAGCTGACTGACAAAGGTCCGTGTAGTCATAGCTATGGTTTTTCCAGTAGTCATGTATGGGTGTGAGAGTTGGACCATAAAGAAGGTTGAGCGTGGAAAAATTGATGCTTTTGAACTATGGTGTTGGAGAAGACTATTTTGAGAGTCCCTTGGACAGCCAAGAGATCAAACCAGTCAATCCTAAAGGAAATCAACCTCAAATATTCATTGGAAGGACTGGTGCTTAAAGCTGAAGCTCTAATACTTTGGCTACCTGATGGGAAGTGCCAATACATTGGAAAAGACCCTGATGCTGGGAAAGACTGATGGCAGGAGAAGAAGGGCAACAGAGGATGAGATGGTTGGATGGCATCTTTGATTCAGTGGACATGAATTTGAGCAAACTCCGGGAGATAGTGATGGACAGGGAAGGCTGGTGTGCTGCAGTTCATGGGGTAGCAAAAAGTCGGACACAACTGACTGACTAAACAGCAACAAAGTTCAGGCAATCCTTAAAGTCCACAAACCTTAGGCAATAGAAACATGGGCTCCTCTTATTAAGCCATCAACCTGATGATCCCTTTAGGCCTGTGTCCATCTAGAGTTTCTCAGGCCCTGGGACTCTTCTGGATTCCTCTCCTGCTAGCACATTGCAGTCCCAGAGGGCATTTCCAGACACCATCCACCATGGAACTCCTGCTCCGGGGGTCCTGATTTAGCCACATTTCCAGTGAACTGGCATTGCATGGGCTCCCCCAAATCTGATGACATGAAATATATAATTGGAAACCACTCTTCCAGTACCCTGGTTGTCTCCATCACAATTAGGCACTGTAATCCACATCTCATCAGGGAAGTTTCCAGGAGATCTTACTGGTCAAAGTTCATGGACATGCATGGGACCAGGGTAACTTCTGGCAATTACTTTACTTTTCTGGCAATTACTTTTAAAACTAGAGGTCTTTTGGTCACAGTACCAAACTTGGGCACATGTACTTTGAGCCCTCATGGCTAAGGAATCTCAGCCCTTTCAGACACTGTACTTCCCAACAGCATGGATGAACCAATGAACTTTCAAGTCAACAACGTGTTTCCTCCCTTAGGGTCTGGTGTTCCTTGGGGTCCAGAATTGTTTGGCTTCCCTGCAGACCTAAAGTCATTAGATCACTAGACTGACATTGTGATGCAGAGATCAGGGCCTTTGCAGCCACTAGCCTGGCCTCACCTTGGGGATGGTCTTCAACTATCCCACTTGAACCAGAACCTAGGATCCTTTCAAACGTGTAACTCCACACCTATTGTGTCCCTGGGAACCTTCCTAGCACCATCTGGTCCCTGAATCTAGAGTTTCATGTATTCTGATGGCCCTAACCCATCCATCAGCTGGAGGATTAGATACACTTCACATCATCACCTTCTTAGTGGCTGTGAAGCTCACAGCCTGAACTCTAGGTCCCTAAGGCTCTTCTGGCCCCGTTTGGTCCAAGGCACTCTCACAGAGGGAGCACATTCCAGACACCATTAGCCTGGATGATGGGTTGTTTTTGAGACCTGACTCTCTGCACAGTGGGTTCTAGGAGAGCTCATATGGACATTGTGGTGCAAGTAGGCCCTTTCATCACTGCATCTCCATCTGGGCTGTACCACAGGCAACTTTCCACTCACTCTTACTTTCTAACAGCTGGAGTTCGGGTTTCCTATTAGACTCCAGCCTGTTTATGCTCTGGGGATCAGAGGATTCTTTTGCTACATGCAAAATGGACCATTCCCAAGGCCAGGCCTGGCTAGTGGCTGCAAAGGCCCTGATTTCTGCATCACAATGTCAGTCTAATGACCTAATGACTTTAGGTCTGCAGGAGAGCCAAACAATTCTGGACCCCAAGGAACACCAGACTCTAAGGGAGGAAATGAGAGCATTTAGTTTATGACACTAGCTTCCCAAACAGGAAGGGAGAGCTCTTCAGATCTTCAGTCAGCTCAGAAGCTAAAGAATCATAAGCCCTCTAAATCATCTTCTGTCCCTCATATGGGTGCCCCAGCAAAGCTTCTTCCCCTCTTTCTAGGGCTCCAGGGATCCTTCAAGTTCCCTGATTTTCCTTAAATGATGGAACTATAGGGTCCTCCTCGTAGGCTATCAGTAAGAGGAGGCCTTTCTGTATGATTTAAATTGTGCCCTCTCAAGTTCTGGGACTCCTCCTGTCACCTGTTACCTCGCTGGTGTTGTGGGTGGAACTTCTGGACACCACCTGCCCTGTGGGCCCTTCTGGTCTCCAAACTGCCCATGCACTGGAGTCCCGTGTACCCTTAAAGACTCTAGCTAGATCTCATGCTATAGCTCATATGCACCTTTGGCTCCTGTTACCACCACCATTTTAGTGTCAGGAGAAACTTTTAGGATTTCCTTCCCGCCCATATTCTCCTGGCATGTTAGTGACCTGGAGGTATTGTGGCTATCATTTTGCAACTTTGGTGTTGAACCAGAGTATGCTCAGTCATAGTTCAGACCACAGCTGTGTTACCCTGGGCCCTTTGGCTCAGGTGTCTGAGTTCTTTTGGCTACTGTAATTCCTGCCATCCCCACCTGCAGGTGCCCTGAGTATCCCTCCAACCACCCTCAGGTCTATTCTGACCTCTAGAAATCCAAGGCTCTTCTGGAAATGTGCCAACCAGCATGCTGGTACTCTGGAACACTTTCAGACATGTTTTAACCTTGCACTCACATGTTATGGGCCTTTCTGAGACCAGCTGCTTGTATACACTTGCCCACTGCAGCACTGTGAAATACAGGGACTTACTGGAGTCATCCTTCCAGCAGCATGGCGCTTCAGGGTCCCTCTCAGTCACCATACCTCCAGCATGCTACCAGTCTTCCTACCATCGAGGGTTAAGATATTCATAAATGACCCCAGCCCTTCCTCAGGCTGAAGAACCAAGGGTTCTTTGGCCACCAGTATAGGACGTTTTGGACCTTGGTCAGCCCACAAGCTAACTAAAGCAAGAAACAGTTTGGCCAATCAAAAACCACCAACAAAGTGAAGTCTAGCACCAGATGCCTTCACTGGTGAATTCAACCAAATATTTAAAGAATTTACACCAGTCTTTCTCAAACTCTTTCAAAAAATATGAGAAGGAACACTTCTTAACTCATTATTTGAGGTCGGCATTCAGATATCAAAGTTGAATGAAGGTATCACCAGAAATAAAATTAGAAATTAATATCCTTTATGAATATAGATATAAAAATCCTCAACAAAATACCAGCAAATAAAATACAATATGATTAAAAGCATTAAAAACTATATACCATGATCAAGTGGCATTTAACCCAGAAATGCAAGGTTGAATATAAAATCAATCAACATAGTATCAATACATCACACTGATATAACCAAGGGAAGAAAATACATAATCATCTCATTAGACACTGAAAAGGCATTTGAGAAAACCTGATAACCTTTCATGATAAGAACTCTCAGAACACTAGAAATAGAAGGGAACTACCTCAACATAATAAAAGGCATTTATGAAAAACCCACAGTTAATAACAGACTCAATGCTGAAAGGCTGAAAGCTTTCCCACTATGATCAAGAACAAGTCAAGGATCCCTATGTTCACCATTGCTACTTAACACTGCACTGCAACTTTTAGCCAGAGAAATTAGGCAAGCAAAATAAATAAAAGACATTCCAGTTGGAAATGAAGAAGGCGAACTACTCACAAATGACAAGATTTACATGTAGAAAATCCCAAAGAACACAAAAGAAAATTTTTACAGTTAATTTAAAAATTCAGCAAAGTTGAAGGGTACAAAATCAACACATTTCTAAATCAGAAATGAAAAATCAGAAAAGAAACTTAATATAGCAATTTCATTTATAACAGCATCCAAAAGAACAAAATACCTGGCAATAAATTTAACCAAGGAATTATACAATGAAAAACATAGAACAATGCTGAAAAAATTAAAGAAGGCCTAAATGAGTAGAAAAATATTCCTTGTTCGTGGATAGGAAGATTTAATATAGTCAAAATACCAATACAGGTTTCCCCTGCTATCTGAAAGTGGAGTGTTCCTATGAAACCTTTTGTAAACTGAAATGGTGTTGAGCAAACAAGCAATTATCTGAGGACACATCTTGCTAATGGATGCACAAAATAAACTGAAATAAAGTAGAGATACTCACAGACACAGTTCATAGCCAGGGCAACTTGATGCTGAGTATATTTTCCAGGAAAGAGCTTGGTGGTGTCACTCTTGATGCTCAGGGTGCATGCTGCCTCTATAACCACTCCCTGCAAAAGAAGTGCTAAATGCTATTTTTGCTTTTTGCCTATTTTTGTAAAAGCAAAAATTCTCTTCAGATTTCTTTTGGTTAGTGAAAATGTAGTTATTTCCTAAAAGTGAAGTGGCAAAAACTGAACTTTTGAAAAGTTGGGGATACCTTTACTACCCAAAGCAATACACAGATACAATACAATCGCTATACATATTCAAATATATTTTTTTTCCTACAGAAGTGCAAAAATCAAACCCCAAGTTCATATTGACGTGCAAGGGTGGCAGGGGGTGGTTCTGGATAACCAAAACAATCTTGAAAAAGATAAACAAAGTTGTAGAACTTGCACTTCTCAATTTTAAAACTTACTGCAAAACTAATTAAACCAGTGTGGTGCTTACATAAGGACAGATGTATCAACCAATAGAATAAAATTAAGAGTTCACAAATAAACCCATACATCTATGGCCAACTGCTTTTTGACAAGGGTGGCAAGTACATTAAATGTGGAAAGAATAATCTCTTCAACAGATGGTGGCTAGGAGAACTGGATTCCCACATTCAAAAGAATGAAGCTGAACTCCTACTTCATACCATATACATAGGTTAACTCAAAATGAAGCAACAACTTAAATGCTAAAACCATAAAACTCTTCAAAGAAAACAAGGATAAATCTTTATGACCTTGGATTCAGAAATGGGTTCTTATAAATAACACCAAAAGCATGAGCAAAAAAGAAAAAATAAATAAATAATGGACTTAATCAAAATGAAAGATTTTGGTGCATCAAAGCACATCATCAAGAATGTGAAAAGACAACCTATGGGAAGGAAGAAAATATCTGGAAATCATAGGTTTTAATATCTAGACCACATAACATCTACAACTCTACAACAAAAAGACAACCAATTAAAAAATAGTTAAGGGACTCAAACATTTCTCCAAAGAAGATATACAAGTGGCCAATAAGCACATGAAAAGATGTGCAACATAATTGGTCACTAGGGAAATGCAAGAACCTCAGATATGCAGATGACACCACCCTTATGGCAGAAAGCAAAGAAAAACTAAAGAGCCTCTTGATGATAGTGAAAGAGGAGAATGAAAAATTTGGCTTAAAACTCAACATTCAGAAAACTAAGATCATGGCATCTGGTCCCATCACTTCATGGCAAATAGATGGGTAAACAATGGAAAAAGTGAGAGACTATTTTCTTGGGCTCCAAAATCACTGCAGATGGTGATTGCAGCCATGAAATTAAAAGACGCTTGCTCCTTGGAAGAAAAGCTATGACCAACCTAGACAGCATATTCAAAAGCAGAGACATTACTTTGCCAACAAAGGACTGTCTAGTCAAAGCTATGGTTTTTCCAGTAGTCATGTATGAATGTGAAAGTTGGACTATAAAGAAAGCTGAGCACCGAACAACTGATGCTTTTGAACTGTGGTGTTGGAGAAGACTCTTGAGAGTCACTTGGACTGCAAGGAGATCCAACCAGTCCATCCTAAAGGAAATCAGTCCTGAATATTCATTGGAAGGACTGATGCTAAAGCTGAAACTCCAATCCTTTGGCCACCTGATGCAAAGAACTGACTCATTTGAAAAGACCCTGAAGCTGGGAAAGCTTGAAGGCAGGAGGAGAAGGGGATGACAGAGGATGAGATGGTTGGATAGCATCACCGACTCAATGGACATGAGTTTGAGTAAGCTCCGGGAATTGGTGATGGTCAGGGAAGCCGGGCGTGCTGCAAGTTCATGGGGTCACAAAGAGTTGGACATAACTAAGCAACTGAACTGAACTGATGGAAATGCAAATCAAAACCATAATTATATACCTCTTTATATCCATTAAGAGGGCTACAATTTAAAAAAAACAGAATAAGTGTCAGAAAATATGTAGAAAAATTGGAACCCCCATACCTTTCTGGCAGTGGTGGTTTAGTCACTAAGTCATGTCCGACTCTTGTGACCCCATGGACTGTAGCCCGCCAGGCTACATGGGATTTTCCAGGCAAGAATACTGGAGTGGATTGCCATTTCCTTCTCTAGGGGATCTTCCCAACTGAGGAATCGAACCCAGGTCTCCCACATTGCAGGCAGATAGATTCTTTACCGACTGAGCTATGAGGGAAGCCCAAAGTCTTACCTTTCTGGTAGGAATGTAAAATGATGTAGCCACTGTGGAAAACAGTTTGGCAGTACCTCAAAAAGCTACACATATAATTAACATATAGCCCAGTAAATCTACCCCAAGGTGTATAGCCAAAGGAATTAAATGCAGATACTCAAACATACACTCGTATATGCCAGTGTTCTTTGCAGTATTATTTGCAATAGCCAAAAGGTGGAAACAACCCAAGTGTCCATCAACAGATGAACAGATAAATTAAGGATGGTATATACATACACTGAAATATTATTTGGCTATAAAAAGGGATGAAGTTCTGATGCATACTGCAACATGGATGAACTTTGAAAACATTAGGCTAAGTGAAATAAGCCAGCTACAAGAGGACACATGTTGGATGATTCCACTTACATGGATTACTTTCAGTATATAAATTTGTAGAGACATAAAGTATAATAGAGGTTACCAAGGCTGGGGCAGGGGAATAGGAAATTATTGTTTTTGTTTGGGATGGTGAAAAGTTCTGGAAGTGGATAGTAGTTATGGCTGCACAACACTGTGAATGTGCTTAATATAACTGAAATTAAAAAAGGTTAAAAGAGAAATTTTATGATATATATTTTTTAACCACGATTTTTAAAAATTAATAATGTGCTATACAAAAAGCCATTAAACTGTACACTTAGGGGTGTGAATTGTATGGTATGGGAATTATATTTCAATATAGCTATATTTAAAAAAGAAAGATAATTTTGAAGATCTTAGGTAACTAAAAACATATTTATGCTAAATTATGTTAATTAATAGATATTCAGTAAATATCTAGATCATTATAAATGAGATAAAATACTGAAAATTAATTGCTGGGCATAATTTTAATGGTGTATATATTTGGATTAATTAATGAACATGCTCATTTTTTCCAATTTGAGAAATTTTACCAGGATATATTAATAGTATTATATCCTTTGAAAGTGAAAGTGACTCAGTCGTGTCTGACTCTTTGCAACCCCTTGGACTATACAGTCCGTGGAATTCTTCAGGCCAGAATACTGGAGTGGGTAGCCTTTCCCGTCTCCAGGGGAATCTTGCAACCCAGGGATCAAAACCAGGTCTCCCGCATTGCAGGCGGATTCTTTAACAGCTGAGCCACAAGAGAAGCCCATTATATCCTTTATGTGACTATAAAAAGTAGTGAAATGTTTATCTGTAAGCTTTGCTAGTCTGCTATAAAATACTAGTGAATGACAGACAGTTCACAATTAACCAGTTTTAAGTTTTTTCTGTATAATAGAAGTTACCAATTATTAAAATTTTTAATTAATATATTGCATGCAAGGTATAGAGAGTATGTTATTATTAAGAAAGAGAAATACTTTTGTCCTAAAATAAAAGAACCGGCCGTTCCAGAATGAAAAAGAAAAAAGTGTTAGTCAAAACCCAAAAGGATATAAAAAGTTGTAAAATGTTCATGGGTGGCGAAATTTGTTGTGGTCCAAGCTAGCTAAGGTTGATAAATTTATTAATAAGATTTTAAAAACAGCTTTAATATCAAATATTATACTGATAAAAAACTAGAATTTGGTTCTCTTGCTGTTAAAATGACACAATTTTCTTACTGTTTTGCTCTTAAGAGGTTATAAAAGGTTTTTTCTTTTTCTTCTGGTAATCCGCTTTGAAGGCAAATAGGCTGTCTTATTAATTTCCTGTTTTATGTTGACTTCACCATACCCTTGATTATTTAACAAAACAAAGTGTTCTCACTCTTAAAAGATGTAAAGTTTTTCACAATCATGTTAACTCCAACATTTATTTTTAAAAACTTCTTATTATCACTTGCATAAAATAGGTAGCCAAGTACCATTTTTCACTGACCCATGATCTCATTTAATTAAATGTTCAAACCTCCTGACAAATTCTGACATTTTATCCTCCTAGAACTGAATCCTAAATGTTATCTTTTGCACCTAAAATTCCCTGGAGGAGGGCATGGCAACCCATTCCAGTATTCTTGCCTGAAGAATCCCATGGATAGAGGAGCATGGCAGACTACAGTCCATAGGGTAGCAAAGAGTTCAACACAACTGAAATGACTTAGCATGCACGCACCTAAAACTGTCTTTGAATTTCCCAAAGGCCCCTGGAAAATCACAAAGGATTCATTCTTTCACCTTGTAATATGAGTTGCTAGAAATTATTAAGATTTTTGATATGTTGTGAGTACGTGGGAAGTATTGTCAAATCAGAAGAGCCACTTAGCCTTCCTGAGGCTAAATATGTATGGGTAAAATGTTATTAATATAAATATTTAAGAAATTACATGAATTTCCTAGAGATTCATCAATGTCCTTGCTGTCAGTGATGTTTCAATTTATCAGAGTCCTGGTACTGTTTTTCTTGATATTAGACAACAATAGTATTATGTTATTAGTGATAATTTCAGTTATTTTTTAAAGTGTTCCCTTAGTCACAATTTAACTTCTTAAAATTAAATCCTGCTTCCTTGGTAGCTCAGATGGTAAAGAATCTGCCTGCAATGCAAGAGATCCCTGGGTCAGGAAGATCCCTGGGTCAGGAAGATCCCTGGGTCAGGAAGATCCCTGGGTCAGGAAGATACCCTGGAGAAGGGAATGGCAACCCACTCCAGTATTCTTGCCTGGAGAATTCCATGGACAGAGGAGCCTGGGGGGGGGGGGGAGGGAGGCGGCTGCAGTCTGTGGGATGGCAAGAGGCAGACACGAGTGAGAGACTAACATACACATGTGTTCTAGGCCAATGGTTTTCAACTGAGAATTCCCATCACTTGTCTATGGAGTTTTATTAACATGTTCAGGACCTACTTCAGTCTTAATATTCTTTACTTAATGTTTTTGATATATTCTTGGTATATTCTAAATAAATGCTTGATGTATTCTTGGTATATTATGTCTTGGGATTATTACTTGTTACATTTGAAGGCTTTTTTTCCTCTGTAAGCATTATATACACTCATTTTCATAAATTATATATCCACTCTTCTTTGAGAATAGGGCTGTTATGTTTATAGTTTGTCTAAAACCTTTTTGATATGACTATTTTATGTTGCATGCCACAAAACCAAATTTCCTGGTTAAATGCATTATTTTTATAATGAACTCTCATCAGATCATTCATTTTGAAACTCAGCAGTAATAAGTTAACCACAGCCATTGTGTCTTTTGTCAACCACAGATTGTTTTCTTTTTCTTTTTCTTTTTTTGTTACTCTGGTGCTTCCCTGAAAGCACTTGCCACAAGCTACAGGCCAGAATGCTTATCGTAGACAAAGGATTGTCTCAGAGCCATGGAAAAGGCCTATGCTAGCTGGGTATTCTTAGGCACAGGCTTCTAATGGCATCACTTAACTCGGAGGCCATACCAGTGGCCAGGATCAGGATTTCCAGAATCCTAGTAGACAACCAGATGGGTTCATGAAACTGATAACCCGAAATCAAGCAGAACAAGAATTAATTACAGAGGACTGAATGAAGTGATGAACGATGATTATAGGTTTTGTTAGGAATATTGTTGCTACTTTAGTGTTCTGTTTTCTGCATGTAAGCTATTTCTAACTCATAACAATTTAGCAGACTATACTTTTGTAAGCAGAAATGAAACATTTAACTTTCTCTTCCTGATTGACCCCTCTACAATTCAGAAACTCTTATTGAGTATTCTCATTATCATGGCAATATTGGTTATGTGCATAGAGTCTATCCTCCTTATTAACAGAACCTAATTGCAAACATTGGTTATGCAACCAAGGCTTTTTCTGGAATGTCATATTTGAGAATGAGGTTCATTTAATATGATATGACTAGAAACTTTAAAGTAAAGGAACAAACGTTGACTTTATGGAGCAAATGCTTACAAAGTACTCTTAAGAAAATTGGCCTGATATGTTATATACAGGGTTCCAGCTTTATAAATGAGTAGGGAAAATCACTTGCTGACAGGCAAAGAGTCTTGGGGTATTTTGTTGATCTCAGGAAAAGAGGGATGCACCTAAATCTACAGGTAATGAAGGTAAAATGTGACAGTAAATTCTTGGCTTGGCTTCCTATCCTCAAGAGGCTTTTACATTCCAGTGTGAGATTCCTTGTGAAAACTTGCAGCAAACTAAAAAAGGCTTATGTACAAAATCATTATTTCTGTTTCTATGTAAATAATCAGGCCAACTCTAATGAGATCAGCTTTATTTTGTGATCCAGAATAATATTTCTTTGATATTATGGTTGCTCAAAGGGGGAGGGGTGACAGTAGAAAAAAATTGTTTCTGAAAAGGTACTCAATGTTACTAATCATGAGGGAGATGCAAATCAAAAGCACAGGGAGACATCACCTCACACCTATTAGAATGGCTGTCATCAAAAAGATAAGAGATAAATGCTCTTGAGGTTTGGAGAAAGTGAACCCTTGTTCACTGTTTGTATGATCGTAAATTGGTACAGCCACTATGTAAAGTATGGATGTTCCTCAAAAAATTAAAAATAGAACTACCAAATGATCCAACAGTTCTACTCCTGGGTATATATCTGAAGGAAAGCAAATCATTATGTTGAAGGCATGTCTGTACCTCCATGTTCATTGTGGCAATATTTACATAGCCAAGACATGGAAACATCCTAAGTGTCCATCAACAGACAAATGGATTAAGGAAGTGTGGTATATACATACAACAGAATTGTATTCAGCCACAAAAAAGAAGGAAATTCTGCCATTTGTAACAACAACATGGATGGTCTTTGTGGGTGCTATGCTAAGTGAAGTAAGTCTGACAGAGAAAGAGAAATACTATATGATCTCACTTATATGTGGAATATTAAAAAAAAAAAACTTCATAGAAAAATAGGTCAGATTTATGGTTACCAGAGGGCAAGAGGAGAAGCGGGTAGCAGAGGATGAGATGGTTAGACAGCATCACTGACTCAATGGACATGAGCTTGCACAAACTCTGGGAGATAGTGAAGGACAGGGAAGCCTGGCATGCTGCAATTCATGGGGCTGCAAAGAGTCAGACACAACTTACCGACTGAACAACAATAATGGTTACCAAAGGTGGGGGTTGGGGCTGAGTAAATTGGATCAAGGTGGTTGAAAAGTACAAACTTGCAGTTATAAGATATGGAAATGTAATGTACAACATAATGACTAAGTTAATACTGATGTATGGTATATTTTAAAGATGCTAAGAGAGTAGATCATAACAGCTCTCATCACAAAAACATTTTTATTCTATCTATATGAGATGATGGACAACTAAATTCACTGTGATAATCATGTGACAGTATATGTAAGTCAAGTCATTATGCTGTATACCTTAAAACTATACAGTGTTATATGTCAATTATATCTCAATAAAACTGAGAGAAAAAAACAAATGAGATAAAAACAATTTTTGATTACGTTTCAATAAAAAAAGTATAACACATCCATCTGGGTTATCAGTTTCTGGTCCTGTCAGTTGTCTTTGAGCTATTTCTTACCTCTTTGTAAATTGCAAGTAACTGATGGATATGCAAATTTCATCTTGTCTGACAAAGATTTAATTGACTTTCTCTCCCACTGTGGGAGAACCATTTTTGGCATTTACCTGTAAACTGGAATGAATTCTATTATGCTGTCCAAACTGTCAACCTATACCAAATTTTTCAATCTTTCAGTTTCTTTCAATACTTGGCTATATCTTTCCAAACTAACATTTCCAGGTTTTCTCTCTCCTACTTTGGCATCAACAAGAACTAAAACCTGACTACCAGATCCTTATACTGACTCTAGGAGCTTCATAGCTGGCCTTTTCTCCAGGATCTGAAACAGTAATGTTTAGCTAAAGCCAGACCAACTTGATATATACCTTGAAGGATTCATCACTGTAGCAGACTATGCGAGCGTGCTAAGTCACTTCAGTCCTGTTCAACTCTGTGTGACCCTATGGACCGTAGCCTGCCAGGCTCCTCTGTCCATGGGCTTCTCCAGGCAAGAATACTGGAGTGGGTTGCCATGCCCTCCTCCAGGCAATCTTCTCAACCCAGGGATCAAATCTGCATCTCTTACCTCTCCTCATTGGCAGGCAGTTTCTTTACCACTAGTGCCACCTGGAAAGCCTGTGGCAGACTATGCATGGCCTGATTTCTTCCTAGATAAGTGTGTGGATCACTAAGAAATTCTGGTGAAATGCTAAGACATTAAGTTGCATGCCCTCCTGCTTACAGATTTTAGAATTTTCCTTCCTCCTTCCACAGCCACCTATCGCTTGGTCTCTGCTGCATACAAAGGCTTGGCTTGCCCACCCCTTCCTTAAGTTGTTTCTGGCTTGGGCTCTAAGCATTTCCTAGTGCAACTGTCCCTCTATCCCTATTGCAATGTGCTGTGCTGTGCGCAGTCGCTTCAGTCTGGTGGGACTCTTTGCCACCCTATGGACTGTAGCCCCCTAGGCTCCTCTGTCCATGGGATTCTCTATGGCAAGAGATCCAAGAGAATCTCTATTCTCTGTCCGTGGCAAGAATACTGGAAGGAGTTGCCATTTCCTTCTCCAGGGGATCTTCCCCACCCAGGGATGGAACTCCCGGCTCCTGCATTGCAGGCATTCTTTACCTCTGAGCCACTGGGGAAGCTCTATTGCAATAGCCATTCAATAAAGCCTTTCCTTACTAACTTTCAGATGTACGTTTTCTTTTTTTTTCCTGTATAAGATGTTCCAGTCACCAACCATCCTGCTGCTGCTGCTGCTAAGTCGCTTCAGTCGTGTCGGATTCTGCAGCCCCATAGACGGCAGCCCACCAGCCTCCGCAGTCCCTGGGATTCTCCAGGTAAGAACACTGGAGTGGGTTGCCATTTCCTTCTCCAATGCATGAAAGTGAAAAGTGAAAGTGAAGTCGCTCAGTCGTGTCCGACTCTCTGCGACCCCATGGACTGCAGCCCACCAGGCTCCTCCGGCCATGGGATTTTCCAGGCAAGAGTACTGAAGTGGGTTGCCATTGCCTTCTCACCAACCATCCTGGATCCAGGGAAAATAAGCGCCCTTCGAATCACCATGCATCCACCATCTCCCCGCCGCCCCCCGCCCCCCGCCCCTCGCCCGTACCACGCCAGACGCTAGCTAGTGCTCTTCCGGCTACCAGGAACTGGCCCGCCTACATTCAGAGGAACCTAAGGCTTTTCCTTTTGGCCATCGTCCTTCCCACGTGCTGGCACCCAGGGTTCCTTCCATTCATCAACCTGCCCCTAGGGTCCTACCAGCTGCATCTTTGCTGCACACTGATGCACTGGCATCCGTTCCAGTAACTCGCCCCCTCTGAGCTTAGGGCCCAGGTGCCCTTTCAGAGACTCAGGGCCCATGCAGTGAGGATCCTGGAGGGCTCTTCAGGCCAGCACCAAGCCCGCGCACTGTGGCACCCAGGCCCTTCCAGCCATTTACCTGCTTGAGTGCTGATGTCCCTTCCAGGGGACCTCGAACTATTGGTCCAGCGGTCCTTCTCACCATTTCCGGTCTCTGAGCTGGTGCCCCCGGGGGCTCTTCCGATCACGCCTGTGCCCACACACTAGGGTTCCGGGGGCCCTGCGGACATTAACCTAAGGGTGCTCTGGCAACTGGGGACCCAGCCAGACCCAGAGGCAGCAACGGCTTGTCCCTGCAACCTGACTGCAGTGCTAGCAGTGGCCCAGACCCTGGCAGCCCCGCACCCTGACCGGGGCCTGCCCTTTGCCTCCTGCAGTGGGTCAGAGCAGCTGGAGGATGCCAGAAGGTGCAAGAAGCCGCCTCCCTCGAGGTGAGCTTGGCCTTCTTGGACATGCGCATGTCCTGGGACCCCCTTCAGCCACTCTGTCCCCAGTGAAGAAGATGCTGTCACATGCCAAGCTCGACGGAGTGGTGCCTCGCTGGCCGGGCAGGTGAGTGGCGCCCCGGACAAGGCCAAGGGACAGGTCGGCGGCCAGCAGGTGGCTGGGAGGCCTGCTGCCAGCTCTGGAGAGTGGCTGAGGAGAAAGATAGAACAAAGTACGGCCTTGGGCTAGCATGCAGAGCCCAACATTATGAAAGGTGTACTGGCTGGTGATAAAAGGCTTAATTCATATAGTATAAAAAGATTTCTCTCAGTTTTTCTCTCAACCTTTTAGGACAGCAGTCCTCAACCTCCAGGATATAATGCCTGATGATCTGAGGTGGAGCTGATGTAATAATGCTAGCAATAAAATAAATAATAAATGTAATGTACTTGAATCATCACAAAACCCATCCCCCTACCCTGGTCTGTGGAAAAATTGTCTTTCAGGAAACCAGACCTTGGTGCCAAAAAGGTTGGGGACTGCTGTTTTAAGAGACACATTAAAATCCTTTTTCTGCTACCTCTAGGCTTCGAGACCTAACATGCTGACATTGGATAAAAAATAGAAATCACAGATCTTATTAAGTAAACTTTTTGTTATTTTATTTTTTACAAAACAAATGTCTTCTGGCATGACTTTCAGAAGTGGAATCTTTAGGCCACCACTAGAATAGACACCAGGAGCCACACAGGACCGCATTTGTTTGGTGGGTTAGAGGAAGTGGAACAAAAGGCCTTGGAAAGAAAGAAAGGAAAGTGTTCATATTTAGAGGATATTTTCGTGTTATAACCATCGTTCATGTAGATTCCCCTTCTGTATACATGGTTGATAAGGTTATGTCCTTTTTTGAAATGTCTACTCTTTCTTCATGTTCCACATTTTCTGAGATGCACAAACTATGTTACAAGTACAGGTAGGAAACTTCCCTGATGGCCCAGTGCTTAAAGAATCCATCTTCCAATGCGGAGAACACGGGTTCGGCTCCTGGTCCAGGGAACTAAGATCCCACAAGTCATGGGGCAGCTAAACCTGCGTGCCTCAACAAAAAGATCCCTACATGACACATCTAAGACCCAAAAAACAAGTAAATACAATTTAAAAAAAATGAATTATATATAAAATAGAGGAGTAAAAGAACATATTTTATTGCTATCTTATTAAAATTCATATGAAATCTTATCTTTTGGTTATGAAATGGCTAAACCTCCTCTTTGAGCTGCATTTTCTTTTGCTCTGTATATAGTCCATAATGGACAAATAGATCCCAGATTGCAACATCTAGTATCCAAATGTTTAAGAATGTACAAATTCTTAGTTGTATGACTAAAATTAGCCCATTTGTATACCTTGTATTGAAACTCATAGGAAAGCTTGTCCTCTGAAAAATACTTTTGAAATTGAATCTGAGTTTGTTCAGCTGCCTCTGAGCAGCATACTTGTCTATACTTGTCCACTGTATTAGCAGTATCGAGGAGAAGGTAAGGAAGACATGTTGAGAGCCAGGATGATCACAATGAGAAGTCACCTTGGACCATGATCATTTTGATAGGTGTGCATTTTTGTTTAATGGTACTGTGTATAACGGAAAAGGCGATGGCACCCTACTCCAGTACTCTTGCCTGGAAAATCCCATGGATGGAGGAGCCTGGTGGGCTGCAGTCCATGGGGTCATGAAGAGTTGTACATGACTGAGCGACTTCACTTTCACTTTTCTCTTTCATGCATTGGAGAAGGAAATGCCAACCCACTCCAGTACTCTTGCCTGGAGAATCCCAGAGACGGGGGAGCCTGGTGAGCTGCTGTCTATGGGGTCGCACAGAGTCAGACACAACTGAAGCGACTTAGCAGCAGCAGTAGCAACTGTGTATAAAGTAGACAAATAAGTTTTTATTTTTGATAGCTAAATTTTCTAGATATTTAGAAATGTCCAGTGTATTTAAAGTAGTGGTAGTAGGGACTTCACTGGTGGTTCAGTGGTTAAGGCTTCACCTTCTAATGTAGAGGTGTGGGTTCTATCCCTGTTTGGGGAGCTAAGATCTCACATGCCTCAAAGCCAAAAATCCAAAGCATAAAAACAGAGACAATATTGTTACAAATTCAATAAAGACTTTAAAAGTGGTCCACCCCCAAAAAATCTTAAAATAGTGGTCATAAAATAAGACTTTTGAATAGCTGTGAAAATATTGATAAGAAATATTCTTTGGGAATGTAATTGCTAAAGCACTTCTGTGTGCAGTGTACTATCAGATTTTGAGCACTGGATTGAAGGACATTGGAAGAGAAAATAGCAAAGGTGAGATACTCATCCTCACTTTGTGTATATAGTTAAATATGCTATGCCCTTTTTTGAAATATCTAGTCTTTCTACATGTCCTGAGATGTACAAAGTACGTTAAAAGTAGAAATAGTGAAGTGACACACTTTGTTAATATATGTGAGGGACTTTTTGGTTAAAATTCATGTGAAATCTTATGTTAGGGGAAGGGAATGAATGAGCCTTCTCTTTGAGCAGTACCCATTGTACTTAGGTACTGGCTCAGGGAAAGACAGAGAAGACTCCTGTATGTGTGCCTACTTTTGGTCATACTATATGAATACCTTGTAAAACAATTCAATAGAAACACCTTTTACATATTATTTTAGTAGTATGCTGCTGCTGCTGCTAAGTCGCTTCAGTCGTGTCTGACTCTGTGCGACCCCATAGACGGCAGCCCACCAGGCTCCCCCGTCCCTGGGATTCTCCAGGCAAGAACACTGGAGTGGGTTGCCATTTCCTTCTCCAATGCATGAAAGTGAAAAGTGAAAGGGAAGTCGCTCAGTCGTGTCCGACTCTTCGTGACCCTATGGACTGCAGCCCACCAGGCTCCTCCGTCCATGGGATTTTCCATGCAAGAGTACTGGAGTGGGGTGCCATCGCCTTCTCCAATACTATAGACCTGATAATTCTCTTATAAGTATTAAACGCGTTGTACTCCCAAACTTTGTGTCTCATTTTAAATTGAACATTATGGGAACGTGCTATTTTAATTGTCTCTCTGCCAATATTTGTTAATCTATTAATAGATGTTTGTCATTTTTGTCATTTAAGCAATATTTGACCATCAGAGTTGGTGTATTATATTCTCGATTGTCCAAATAGTCATGGCCTTTGGGTTTTGAATTAGTAAATATTTTTATGTGTGAAAAAGAATGATGCATGAAATGAAAGAGGAGAGTGAAAAAGTTGGCTTAAAACTCAACATTCAGAAAACTAAGATCATGGCATCTCGTCCCATCACTTCATGGGAAATAGATGGGGAAACAGTGGAAACAGTGTCAGACTTTATTTTTTGGGGCTCCAAAATCACTGCAGATGGTGATTGCAACCATGAAATTAAAAGACGCTTACTCCTTGGAAGGAAAGTTATGACCAACCTAGATAGCATGTTAAAAAGCAGAGACATTACTTTGCCAACAAAGGTCCGTCTAGTCAAGGCTATGGTTTTTCCAGTGGTCGTGTATGGATGTGGGAGCTGGACTGTGAAGAAAGCTGAGTGCCGAAGAATTGATGCTTTTGAACTGTGGTGTTGGAGAACACTCTTGAGAGTCCCTTGGACTGCAAGGAGATCCAACCAGTCCATTCTGAAGGAGATCAGCCCTGGGATTTCTTTGGAAGGAATGATACTAAAGCTGAAACTCCAATACTTTGGCCACCTAATGTGAAGAGTTGACTCATTGGAAGACTCTGATGCTGGGAGGGATTGGGGACAGGAGGAGAAGGGGACGACAGAGGATGAGATGGCTGGATGGCATCATCAACTCAATGGACATGAGTTTGAGTGAACTCCGGGAGTTGGTGATGCACAGGGAGGCCTGGCCTGCTGCAATTCATGGGGTCGCAAAGAGTTGGACACGACTGAGCGATTGAACTGAACTGAAGTGAACTGATACAGTCTCAATCTCAAAACTCTGTCATTGTGTAAATGTACACACATACTCACACACACACAACTAGAAGTTTAAGTCAAACTGTAAACTCCTTGTGATTATGGATTTTTTTTATGTGCTTTGCTTGTTGGATTCTATAATACACATATTATCTTTTAAAAGTTGAGGGTGGGGGGGTGTTACTTTTTTAAAAAATCCAGTAGATACTGCTGTTTTAACTTTTAAGTCTAAAGTTCTTGAATAGAACTAGTAGTCCTGCTTAACATTTTTCACCAAATTAATGGCCTTATTTCTCTGACTGAATGCCTATGGGACTCTGTGGTTTAGTTATTTCACTAGGATATGCATTACTGATAGCATTAGCACTTCTTACGAATTGTCTTGGAACACAGTGAACACTTCAGATTGAATAGTTCATCTTCTTTCATTATAGAAAAACTTCCTTACATCATATTCTTAAGACATTTATTTTCTGTTCCATGTATTCTTTTTTTTTTTTTTTTTTTTGGTCAGGCTACCCATTATCCTCTCTTTACTATCTCTATGACTTTTACCAATTCTTACTTTTAAGTCATTGACTCGCTTCTTGGCAACTTTGTTTTTGCTTTTCACTACTTTGATATGCATTTTAAATTTCTGTCTTTTCTCCTGTATTTAATTCCTTAATTTTGGAAGTATTCTTTTTACCCCGTTCCATTTCTACATCATCTTATAACTCATAGTCTCATTTTCATAGTGGTAGTTTTCTTTTTAATTTCCTTGAAACTATGACGGATGTTTTAAACTTTTATTTTTATGTTATTTTCCTTTTTTTTTTTCTTTTTTAAAAGAATACTTCTAAGGTTAGCTCCACTCTGTCTTTTTCCTGATTTCTTCTGCTTCTTTCTCCCTTCTGTCCTTCATTCTCCCTTCCGCCTCTCTCCAGAGAATCCTCCACTTCTTTATCTTCTTGCTGCTGCTTCTTCATCCTCCTCTCTCTTTTTATAATTTTACATAGTTCCCAGTTTCATTTCCCCTACTCTTCTATGAATCCTCATATGGATAATATTTCTTTGAGGAATACATGTATACAATTATTTTTAAATGCTAGTTTGGGGAATTCTCTCTGGACCTTTTCCTGGCATCAAAATGGTGTAATAGGATTCACGTTTGCATTATTCACTATCTACATGGGTACTGGATGAATTTTCCTCTTAGATCATGAACTGAGGGGCTGAAAACAAATGGATAGAAAAAATGTTATGACTTGGTTAAACTTCTCGTGCAAGCTTAGAAAATCATTTCACAGATATTATCTCTTTCATTGCCTGAGGTTCTGTGGGAAGAATTTCTGCTTAAGTTCTATGAGGAGGCATCTTCATGCCAAAAATATGCTTTTTACATTTGGAAATATTAGTAATTTTTTCCTTTTTGTCTACTCATTTATTCACTCCTCTATGTCTTCCTTTCTAACACTGGAGCCTTATTAGAATTTCATTGCCAATACAATCCAAATTGTTAAATTACATTCTTTAAGCTTGGAACCTAAGTTTTAAACCCCTTCCAGTGTTAGAGCTGATTTAATGTCTTTTCAGTCTCCTCATTTTTTTTTTCTAGAAAAAGGTTGTTTTGTGCTTTCATGTATACCGTTTCCTCCGGTTATGTATTTGTCAACAAATGTTACTGTATGCATTTTATTAAGAGTTACATTTATAGAATGCCTATAATATGTCAGGCCCAGATCTTTGCATAATTCTGTTTTAGGAGACAGATAACTTTTCACATTTTTCAGATGAAGAAAAGGCTCAGAGAGATTAAGAAATTATACTACTTGTAGACCTGCTACCTGAGATTTTATCTCATTTGTTTGTTTAAAGCTGGTAGGGTGTGTGTGTGTATGTTTTCTAATCTATATGTTTTTGTTTGGTTTGAGTGATTGTTTTTATGATACACTACCTGCAGCCTGAAACAGATCAAAAGTGTAATATTTGCTTGAGTTCAGAGTTATGGTCAAAAGGCCATGTGTAATGTCATCAGTAATATTGGTTCTCTATGTTTTGTTCTCATAAGCTTGCTAACACGTTTGGATTATACTTGTTTATTATGTATGAACAAGTATAATCCAAATGTGCTCTCCACCTCAAATGATCATTATATTTTTGAAGGCAGACATATCTTTCTATGGAACCTAAAACAGTGCTCCACATCTGAGTTCCTCAAAGAGTAATGATGCCTAACTGACATGAAAACTCCAGAATGATTCCTTGCTAATGCACTGAAGGCAGCCCAAATGGGCTTCTATCCAATGTAAATGTTTAAACCTATCTTTCACTGAGGTATGGAACAAATTTATTATAGTCCTCCCTAATTTACTCTGTAGCAGTATCAAATAGAGATAGTAACATTTCTATAAGTAACTTTATAGTTTTAATTAAGTAAAAATGTTAAAATAAAGGTGAAGTGATTATGAAATGCATTCTACATAATAAAATAAAATAAAAATACATAATAAAAATATGCAGTTTTGTCTGGAACATACTAATTAAGCATTTATCTTCTCCCAAGTGGAATACCCTAGAATAAACAATTTATGTATTAACAAAGACTTGCCTTCAGTTTTGGACTGAATCATGGAATGACAGTATGAGCACAGATTCTCTATCATTTAGGCAATAGCAGTATAGTTCTCATTCTAAATGAAATGTTTAAGGGATATCCTATTGTAATGAAAATATTTTAGTGGCTCTAACATCTGATTCAACAACTTCTATTTCTATAGGTAATATTATTTTGAATATTTGCTAAATGTATTTTTTGCTAATTTTTATTTGGTACCATGCGTGAGTGCTAAGTCACTTCAATTGTGTCTAACTGTTTGTGACCCTATGGACTATAGCCACCAAGGCTCCTCTGTCCATGGGACTTCCCAAGCAAGAATACTGGAATGGGTTGCCATGCCCTCTTCCAGGGTATCTTCCAGACCCAGGGATCAAACCTGCATCTCTTATGTCTCCTGCATTGGCAGGCAGGTTCTTTACCATTAGTGCTACCTGGGAAGCCCCTATTTCGTACCAGCTAGTACTAAAAAATAGTGTTTTAAATTTTGTAAAATTAATATTTTAAAGTTAAATTGAGTTAGGTCTCTTTAGATTTATCATGAAGAAACTGTTTCCTTGCCCTATTAGAATTATGAAATGCTGGCCACATTTATGAGTAAAATAAATAAAATCTTGACAAATCTCTCATTAGTTTGTCTATTAAGATAGCTCTGGTTTGATGGATGAGAACAATAATATATCTAAAAAGCATTCTTGCAGAAGGTATAGATCTGAAAGAAAACTGTTATCAACATGAAGTAGCTTCCTATGATGTGCAGTTCAACAAAATCATCCTTGGTTTCAATGTTGTAGGTTTGAAAATTAATAATGTAAAAGTATATTTCAAAAACCAATGATTGACACATTAAAAATTAAGTGCCAGCTAAATCTTTTTTCTTTGTAACTTTTCCCATTACAATTTCCTGTTCTTATCACAGCACTCTCCACATATTCAATAGCTATGGCACTGAAAAAAAATATTGTATCTGATAATTTAATTATAATGTTTTCCAGTGTATGTTTACTTAACTACTTTGAGTTTTCTATGAATAACACATTCATAATATAAATAATGTGAAAGTTGGACGTTAAATGGAACTGTTTTAATCTTATTTGTGTCTGAGGCCACAGGATATTAAGTAGCAATAACCTCCTAGTCCCAAATTAGGAGGCCATCTCTGCAGGGTTTGTAAATGATAAATGTTGTCCACGTTCCATTGCCAAGAATGTGTTGTCCAAAATGTCTGTTTAGTTTTTAAAGATGGAACTCCACCCTTTGCTTGGTTTTAAGTATGTATGGAATGTTATGATAGGTAGTGGTGGTCAGACAGATGGAAATGGTGGGGAGACAAAAACATGTGAAATAAACTCAGTATTTTAATAAAAAAAAAAGAGGTACACAAATACCAGTTTGCTCACCAATTTCAGTGTGTACAAACAAGTAGTGGTTGCAGAAACGGGTATTAGAGAGAGAATTTCAAGGCAAATTTGTAAGGTATTTTTTTCTTCCCCCAGTGGTAGAACAGAAGCTCTGAAGCTCAGATTTTCAGTGTGGAGTTAGATGGTGGTGGAGAAGCAAGCTGTAATGTGGGCAAAATCAGGAAAAGTTCTCCTTCTTGTCTCCCTCCCAAGAAATCCTCATAGATTTTTGCAGATTTTCTGTTTCCCATTATTCATGGAACTGGAATTTGAGCCATTTTATACTGTCTTAAAGAAAATAATAACATATAAATATGAGGAGAAGTCCATAGAAGCAGATACATATGTTGAATTTAAGGAACTGAATTTCTTAATTGGCAGCCAGAAGGGACAAAGCATTCAAAATAAAAGATTCATCATTATCTTTCTCACCAAGACACTGGTGGATCCTCAGAACCCCAAACAGCCCAGTTATACTTGACTAAGTATTGACAACTGGCCATTTCTTACCCTCTAATTTGTTTTGACCAAACTCTAGTCAGGCTTCTCTCCTTCCTATTGTCCCCTGAGAACTGCTTGCTCTAAAACCTTAGAAAGCACTTAAAAAAATGGAACCTGCCCCCCGTATCCCACCCTTATCAGCTTCTCTTGGGAATCAGATGACCTCAGGGAGACCCTCTTGTCCAGTGTCCCCTTAAAAGATTAAGTTTGTCTCTGCTCACCCCTCCTTTACACTTTGGAAGAAAAACTTGCTGTGTTAGAATTTGAAATCCATATTTCTGAGATTGGAGAGTTCTCACAACTGCAATTGTCTTTCTTTCTAATTAAACTCTCTCTGTATCTAAGTTGGGATTTGTTTATATTTGACATCATGTACTTGAAATATTCATGTTGGAGGTAACAGAAACCCAAGCCAAAAAATACTTGAAACAAAAGGTAATTTATCACTACTAAGAATTTTAGAGGTGCTTTTGACCTCAAATAGAGGGAAATATTCAAAAGATCAAATGACACCATGAAATGTGCTTTCTCCATATTCAGAATCTACATTCCTCTTTGTTTACTTCTTAGGAAAGCTCTGCCAGTATAGAGACAGAAATGGCCATCAGCACCTTCTCAGAAGGATCCTGAAATAAAGACCTACCCCCAAAGTGGAGAAATAACAAGAAAGTTTTATTGGCTATGTGGGGGAATAAAAATAATTTTTCCTCCACCTTTCCAGGTTCTTGGATGAGCGCCCCCCCCCCCGCCCCCTGCCATATAATAAAAAAGAGTAACAGGAGAAAAACAAAAGTTTAATATTGTATATTTAATTGGACTTCCCTGGTGGCTCAGTGGTAAAGAATCCACCTGCCCATGCAGGAGGTGTGGGTTCCATGCGTGGGTCAGGAAGATCCCCTAGAGAAGGAAATAGCAACCCACTCCAGTATTTTCACCTGAGAAATCACATGGACACAGGAGCCTGGTGTGCTACAGTCCATGGGGTTGCAAAAGATTCGGACATGACTTAGCAACCAAACAACAACATACCTCCTTTATCCATGGGAGATACCCAGGAAAACTGAGTAACTCCCCAAAATGGCCCAAGCTACTACTTCAAATGACATCTCCAGCGAAAGACAAAAGAAGATATTGGGTTGAGGGGAGGCCAGTTATAGGAGCACAATAAATAAGCAAAGCACAGTAAGTAAGGATAAGGTTGTTATGCAGATTTAAGTCTTTGTCTTATTCATTGATAAGTTTCTAGACATTTAGAGTCATCCTTTTTTCCCTGGTACAGAGAGGAAGATACCCTTACAAGGGGAGATTTCCCTTATAAATGTAAATACAAAAGGATAACTTCTATTTGGTTTTCAGGGCTTCTCTAATGTCTGCTGTTTTTTAAAAAATAATCAGCCTTAAAATAATACTTATGCCAAAGAGTGGCATTTTGAGGTGACCAAATTCTGCTCCCCATCAGCTACTAGTAGGAGAGTTGGTCTGTCTTTTGAGTTTCTGGACCCAGTTTCCAACATGTAGGGCTATAGGAAAGTTCCCCACACCAAAAACAAGTAATTATTTAGACACCAGATGGGTGTCCTATAATTCAACTCAATTCTGACACTATCTACTTAGAGATAACATCAGATCCCAGTTTAACGTCTCCCTCTACAAGTCCACAACACCGCTGTCCCTGCCCCCTGCCATACACACATTTCAAAGGCCACTTGCAAACTGATTATTACCTGTGCTTTTGACTGACTGGCTCTAGAGGTTCCCATGACACCCCTCCTTGGGTTCAATTAATTTGCTAGAGGGGCTTACAGAACTCAGAGAAATATTTTACTTATGAGGTTATCAGTTTTGTTTTGTTTTGTTTTTAAATAAAAGAATACAACTCAGGAACAGCCAGATGGAAGAGATGCCTAGGGCAAGGTATGGGGAAATGGCTTGGAGATTCCATGCTCTCTCCAGGTGTGCCACTCTCCCCAAATCTCCTAAGTGTTCACCAACCTGGGAGCTCTCTAAAATTCCATCCATCTTTTTGAATTTTTATGGAGACTTCATTGCATAGGCGTGATTGATTAAGTCATTGGCTGTTGGCAATTAACTCAATCTCCAGCCTGAGTTCCATCCTTCTAATCACAGTGTTGGTTCCCCTGGCAACCAGCCCCTATTCTTAGGGTACCTAAGGGCTTTCCAAATGTCACCTCATTAACATAACACAAAACACCTTTATTATTCTTATCGCAGGAAGTGTCAAAGGTTTTAGGAGCTGTGAGCCAGGAATTGTGAAGGAAGACCAAATATATATGAAAACTATGAATGAATGACCCAATATATATTTCCTATGCTGCTGCTGCTAAGTCACTTCAGTCGTGTCTGACTCTGTGCGACCCCATAGACAGCAGCCCACCAGGCTCCCCCGTCCCTGGGATTCTCCAGGCAAGAACATTGGAGTAGGTTGCCATTTCCTTCTCCAATGCATGAAAGTGAAAAGTGAAAGTGAAGTCGCTCAGTAGTGTCCGATTCTCTGCGACCCCATGGACTGCAGTCCACCAGGCTCCTCCAACCATGGGATTTTCCAGGCAAGAGTACCGGAGTGGGGTGCCATTGCCTTCTCCATATATTTCCTATAAATCACAGTATGTATCTGAAATGAGATTGTTGTGCCTTCTGGCAGTTAGCTGAGCTTTTATGTTACAGGCACTCAGGCGGTTAAGGAGAAAGGAAGACTAAAACAAAAATGTGATAGATGAGGCAAAGCAAGTGGATAGTTGTCAGTTTTCCGAAGTAGATGTTCTATGAATAAGCAATTCTGGGAAAGTAGGAACTCAAGTTTAAATTTAGCAAGGAAAATGGACAGTTTAAGAAAACGCAGTTTCTTGTTTAGCAGGAAGGCCAGTTGCTTTAGGCTAGGGGCTTGCAACTCTTGATGAAGAGGTAGCATCTTAACCCTTTATAACCTCTAGGCCTAAATGGTCTCATTAAAACAGAATGCCTCTTTCAAGGTAGCATCAGCAAAATTCTGTGGATGTTGGCTGCTGTTGGCCCACTTTGGGTCAAGTGTTCATCTCTGAAACATTTGCTGTGGACTGAGAGACACAGAAATTCCACTTGACCAGACCCAGGTCTCGTGCCCATCATTAGGGAGAGGGACTGAGTTAGCTTCACCTTGATCTAATCGAGGCAGCAATGAGTGGTGGCTTGAAGTGAGATCTTAATTCCCTGTCCAGGAATTGAACCTGGGTAGCCTGGGTGAGAACCAGGAATCCTAGCCACCAGACCAGCAAGGGCTAGAGGCTAGAAGATATTTTTCCCTGGATTTTTGTCCCCAGTAAAAAATGCATTTATCATGGAGGCAGAAACTGTAAATGCAGGTACAAAGTTTATTATTAGAGGCAAAGCACAACAACAAGTGGGAGAGCACAGAGAGAAACAGTTTGCTTAGTTGAGATAGAAGCAAGGCAGAGATGCACCCCTGGAGAGAAAGGGTGTGGGCGTCCCCTCTCGTGAGGAGGAGCGCAGTAAAGAGGTGGTTAAGTTATTTATATACATCAGTTCTTCCGGTTCTTTGTCTTCCTTCAGGCCAATTATCTGGTTTCTTTTTCTACACCTGATCTAGACCTACCCTAGGACCCTCCCTTGGATGCGCACACACCCCTTAGCCAAGACGGATCTCGAAGTGAAGGCTTCTGGGAGGAGCAAGACTCATATGGCCTGGCATTATCCCTTGAATTTTGACCTACAAGGAGCCTTTCTGCGCATAGTGTCTTCCTTGTCTCAAAAAGAGGGGGGAGAAGAGATCCCTTAATTGTTTGCTCAAACAGGGTCCTTGCCATGACTGTTACCTTAAGGTGTTTACAAGAGACAAACACTGGCTCTTTACCCTGTTTCTGTTGTTACTTCCATTTCGGAGGACAAATGGGAGGCTGATTGTAAATACCTTCACTGGAGCCCACCTATCTCTCGTCTCATAAAATGCTAACAGTTTTAAGTATCCAGTATTACTGCTTCGTGCCCCAGGAAATGTAAAGAGTAGGCCAGTTGTAAATACCTAACATGGAGCCCATTTATGCTAACTCAATCTGAACCACATAGTCTGAGAATAAGGGAGGGGTGGTTCTCTATTGGGGCTTCCCTGGTGGCTCAGATGGTAAAGAATCTGCCCACGATGTGGGAGACCTGGGTTCGATCCCTGGGTTTGAAAGATCCCCTGGAGAAGGGATGGCAAGCCACTCCAGTATTCTTGCCTGGAGAATTCCATGGACAGAGGAGCTTGGTGGGCTACCGTCCATGGGATCACAAAGGTTCTCTATTAGTAACCTGAGTGTTGACTGAGAAAGAATGAAGCATCCCTCACAGCTGTAATCTGATAGGGATCTCTTGCTGAATGTGAGCAAAAAAATCACGTAATCCAACGTCACCTGAACTCAGCCATGACGACAGTGGACTGTGTCCATAAGAGTGCAGCAAAATCATGGTCACTCCATAACAATTTCTGTGCTCAGACAAAAGCAAGAACACTGTGAAAACCATAAAACTGTCTGAACTTGCCCCCTCCCAGATAACAAGATGGATGCTGCATGGCTACCAATGACAGCCCTACTTTATTTCTCACACGTGCTGTGTAAAAGTTATTACAATATCTAGTCACAAATTTGCCTCTGGTTTCTAACAGTACCCAATCCAGATCAGATCTCTTACTTGAAAATTTGCCAAAAGCACCACAAGCTGAAATCCTAAAATAAGCTTCTCTTAATAGCCTTGTATTGACATTTTACCATGATGTGCAAGCTTCTTTGCTGCAGCAAGTAATAAACCCTGATATCTTTCCTGGTGGTCTTTGGCTGGTAAGCATCAACACCACTAAACTCCTGCTTAGGAAATCTTGGCTCATTTTCAGTGACTACTGCTTTTGTGCATGGAAGAAAATTAGAGAAGCATATAGTATATATTTATGCTGAACAAGAATGAGAAGCCCTTGGGTGACAGAACACAGATGGCTTCATATTCATGACAGCGTGAAGATGCTACTGATATTCAGCTTCAGTTGGTATTTTCTTCAACATCTAATGGTACAGTTTTTAAAGCAGAGACAGGGACTTTAGTGATGAACCATTGCTTGAGGTTACATCAGAATAAGATAGAGAAAGTATTAGTAAGCAAATTATTTCTCAAAGGTTTTGGAAACTCATGTTTTAAAAAGACAATTATTGATTTGCATTTTCAAAGGCTGTGCTAGAAAAATAAATAGGTAGTTTTCCTTTAAAGCATTAACATTTCTTTTACCAACTCATTTTCCCTTTGTTAGAAGGCAGCTCTACCTAGAGGCATCCTCTGTGATCCTGCTGTTTCTCAGATATTCAAGGCGTTCCACAGGCTGTACAGCACTTGTACCTATGATAATTCCTTTCATTTCTCCTTCCCCTTCCCGCCCCGCTTCCTTCAGAGTTCTTTGTTAGGGAGAGATGCAAATTTGAGCAAAAAGGTTAATGATTGTTAATAGCTAAATGTGTTTCCTTTTCAGGGGTAAAATACTATTATAGAAAACAACTCTTGGCCTCTGTTGCAGATGGTCTGAGTTTTAATTCCCATACATTTGTCTACAGGCTTTGCTTGAGCAAGTCATTTATTCTGTCTGAACTACAATTCATTTATCTGAAAAAGTAATTTTCATTCATTTTAGCACTTCCTGAGGGCCTTTGATGTTTCCAAGTCCAAAGATAACCTCTGGGTTCACAACTATGCCCCTGAATTTGAGAATCTCACAACTCTTTTGTTCATATCACACAAAATTGTTATGAAACTCAAATTAGACTATTTATATGAAAGCGTTTGGACAATTACATGTTATCATTAGGATGGTAGCATGTGAAACACTTCCTCCATTGCATTCAACCATAGAGAAAGGTAAGAGTGGCCATTTCAGGGAAAGAAACTGGTTAAAGATAGAAAAGTCTTTTGTCAGAGATAACTTTTTAACTTCTAAATTAATTCCAAGGAAATTACTGACCAACCTGAAGGACTGCTATCTCCATAGTTATATTCATTAACAGATACCAACAAGCTATTCTTTCCTTCATGTTCAAATTAAGTATCTTATTTTCTTCCAGCCTGAAACATCAATATGCTGTAGAGAAAGACACACAAAATATAACATTACCTTGTATTAGTTTTCTATGCTGTATAACAAATTATCAACAATTTAGCAGCTTGAAATAACATGTGCTTCAGTTCAGTTCCGTTCAGTTCAATTGCTTAGTGGTGTTCAACTCTTTGCAACCCCATGGACTGCAGCACGCCAGGCCTCCCTGTCTATCAAAAACTCCCAGAGTTTACTCAAACTCATATCCATTGAGTCGGTGATGCTATCCAACCATCTCATCCTCTGTCGTCCCCTTCTCCTCCTGCCTTCAATCTTTCCCAGCTTCAGGGTCTTTTCAAATGAGTCAGGTCTTTGCATCAGGTGGCCAAAGTATTGGAGTTTCAGCTTCAGCAGCAGTCCTTCCAATGAATATTCAGGACTGATTTCCTTTAGGATGGACTGGTTGGATCTCCTTGCAGTCCAAGGGACTCTCAAGAGTCTTCTCCAACATGACAGTTCAAAAGCATCAATTCTTCGGTGCTCAGCTTTCTTTATAGTCCAACTCTCATATCGTACATGCTGACTGGAAAAACTATAGCTTTGACTAGACAGAACTTTGTTGGCAAAGTAATGTCTCTGCTTTTGAATACGCTGTCTAGGTTGGTCATAGCTTTTCTTCCAAGGAACAAGCGTCTTTTAATTTCATGGCTGCAGTCACCATCTGCAGTCATTTTGGAGCTCCAGAAAATAAAGTCTCTCACTGTTTTCATTGCTTCCCCATCTATTTGCCATAAAGTGATGGAACTACATGCCATGATCTTAGTTTTCTGAATGTTGAGTTTTCAACCAACTTTTTCACTCTCCTTTTTCACTTTCATCAAGAGGCTCTTTAGTTTTTCACTTTCTGCCATAAGTGTGGTATCATCTGCATAGCTGAGGTTACTGATATTTCTCCCAGCAATCTTGATTCCAGCTTGTGCTTCATCCTGCCCAGCGTTTCTCAAGATGTTCTCTGCATATAAGTTAAATAAGCAGGGTGACAATATACAGCCTTGACGTATTCCTTTCCCTATTTGGAACCAGTCTGTTGTTCTATGTCCAGTTCTAACTGTTGCTTCTTGACCTGCATACAGATTTCTCAGGAGGCACGTCAGGTGGTCTGGAATTCCCATCTCTTTCAGAATTTTTCAGTTTGTTTTGATCCACAGAGTCGAAGGCTTTGGCATAGTCAATAAAGCAGAAATAGATGTTTTTCTGGAACTCTCTTGCTTTTTCGATGATCCAACAGATGTTGGCAATTTGATCTCTGGTTCCTCTGCCTTTTCTAAATCCAGCCTTACATGTGGAAGTTTATGGTTCATCTACTGTTGAAGCCTGACTTGGAGAATTTTGAGCATTACTTTGCTAGTATGTGAGATGAGTGCAATTGGGTGGTAGTTTGAGCATTCTTTGGCATTGCCTTTCTTTGGGATTGGAATGAAAACTGACCTTTCCCAGTCCTGTGGCCACTTCTGAGTTTTCCAAATTTGCTGGCATATTATTATCTCACAATTTCAGTGGGTCAGGAGTCCATGTCTGGTTTAGCTGGGTTCTCTGCTCAAGGTGGCTCAGTGGTAAAACAAAACAAAACAAAACAAAACAAACAAACAAACAAAAAAAAACCTGCCTGCCAGTGCAGAAGATGCCAGGAGATGTGGGTTTGATCCCTGGGTCAGGTAGATCCCCTGGAGAAGGAAATGGCAACCCACTCCAGTATTCTGGCCTGAAAAGTCCCATAGACAGAGAGGCCTGTCAGGCTACCATCCATGGGGTCACAAAGAGCCGGACATGACTGAGCAACTGAATACTGCTCAAGATCTCACAACACTTCAGTCATGGGCTGTGTTCTAATTTAGAGGCCTGACTGGGGAAGAATCTGCTTCCAAGCTCTTTCAAGTTGTTGCCAGAATTAATTTTCTGCACCTGTGTCATTGAGGGTCCTGGCTTTCTGCTGGCTGTCAACTATAGAAGCTGCCCTTAGGTCCCAGAGGCTAATAACTACATTTCCGTGACTTGTGGGTTTCTCCAACATGGCCATTTACTTCATCAAGCCACTCTGGGTCCAGTCCATTTTTAAAGAGCATTCACCTGATTAAATCAGGCCCACTCTGGCTAATTTCCCTTTTGATTAATTCTGTACGGATTGGTTTGGGATCTTAATTATATCTGCAACATCCCTTTATCTTTGCCATAACCTGTAGCTAGAAGCAAGTCACAGGTCTTGTCCATGTATTTTACAGAACGTGAAATACAAGGATGTAGGAATCATGGAGGCTACCATCATGTTTTAAAAGAATTAAAAAGAAAGTCTTTTTCAAAAAATCTAAATTTGACTTTTTAAAAATCAGATCCACTTTCCTTAACTTCTCTCTCACACTGCTTCTGTTTTGTAAGCTGCTTTAGGAAATAGGTCTGTATCCCTCCAGGGGAGATAAGTACATATAGGTAGTAGGTGGAGACAGTATGAGGTCTGTATTGGTGATACTATCAATGATACTACTTAACAATTAACTATGTTCCATGAATTATTTCTAAGTATTTTACATGAATTGCTTACTTTAATTCTCACAACAACCCTTTGAGGTAGGTACTATTATTATATAAAGTAAAAATGTGATTATTTAGAAGATCTACATAGGAATGCCTAGTAATCTTCAACTTTAGTGCTTTTTGTGGTCTGTATATAGTTGCTCAATCCAGATTTGTTGAACTAATAGCCTAAAATAATTATGGTTAGCATTTAGAGTCAACAATACTTAATGTAGATGTTAAACCAGAGGTTCTTGGCAAGTTGTGAACAGCATCCTGGTTGTTAGGTGCTCTGGGTTTCTAAACTCAACCTTACTTTTTCATTTATTTAAAAATTGAAGTAATCACTTTAACTTCCTAGATCTCCAAAATCTTTCCTTTAAGATAAGGATTTGAAACTACATCACCTGTAAGAGTCTATCTGTACTTAAGTAAAACACATTCAAAATGCATGAGGAATTTTAACCACAGGGTTCACCTGATAACCAAAACACATTTTTTAAGTACTTAACCACATATTTTTATGGTAGAAATAATGCTAGGTGAAAGAAGTTCATACGAAAAAAGTTGGCAAGCATTTTGTGACAGGACAGACAGGTTTGTGTTCCAGTCCCCAAACGTGTTAGCTGCAAGTGAACCTCTTTGAGCAGCAGTTTCTTCTGCTGTGAAACTTGAAAGAGAACTGCCTTGCCAACCTGTTTTGGGAATCAAGATAACTTACATAAAGCAATTAGTATAATGTCTGCTGCCATGATGTTGTTCATTTTCTCTTTTTCTATGGAAAAAAAATGAAATATAAAAGAATCTATAAAGAAGACCAAATGAATTTTATCTTTATTCAGGCAATTCAAACTTTGAAAACATAAACTTCTTAAATTTTAATTTGGATGTTTATAAATATATAACACCCCACAGTGGGGGGAGGGGGGGTAGTATGCGTGCTCGCGTGTGTGTATAAAGCTATTGTGTGAATAAAGAAGTTCCCTTGTTAGCTGAATGAATCTTATAAGTTGGGAGACTTGAATATAAAATGTCTCCCTTGGTGGTTATAAAGGAAAGTCATGTGTACATTTCTGAATGTTCCATTACATACACTTTAATTGCAGTGGTATTTTAATTGCACCGTGATTGCAGTTTTATAAGTGAGACTTACAAAAATAGTCTATGCTATACTATATTGAATGAAGCATTTCAGCGTTTAAGAAGATGATATAAATAAGAGTTGTAAAGTACATTAGCTCTTTTTATAAGGTGATTGCTCTTTAATTCCACCTTCACTGCCCATAGGCTGAAAACAGTTGGAAAATGAACATTATAATTGGCTAGCATGGGAGATTTTAACACTTACTTGCAGTGTTGAGGGAAATCAGTTTCTGTACATGTTCTGAACTAAGCTAAAATCTCTATCTAGAGCATTCCTATTAAGTGGCCATCTTATCAGCCTTGCCTTTATATGTTTCATTCTAATTTCTTTGTGGGATGCCCTTGATCATATAATAAAAAATAAACATGGATATGTTATGCTTTTAGGATCAAGTATGGCCTCTTTGATCATTCTTTTGTGGATGTTCCAGGTATTAAGAAAACACACGGTTGAAAAATTATAATTTTAGAAGTCCTATGCCCACCATATCTGCTTCTGTACTTTAATACTATTTTATTATTACTTTCAATTTCCATTTTTATCCAGCCATATTCAGAGAAATTGATATCACCATGAATAACATGCTAATTAATACAGATTTTTTAAAAGAAATTAAAAAGGCTAAATATCATAGCAGCTGTTTTTCATCTAAGTTCCTTCTACCCCAGACCACTTTTCAAATAAGTGATTGATATTTATGAGGCTGTAGCCATCAGAATCTATTGGAATTGAACCAGCTTTACTGAAAGATAATACAATAAATAGTTGTTAGAACCACTTTGCTTCTGAATGAACAGACTCAAGTAATTCTGTCTCAAATGTCCTTCTTGGCATATGTGGAGTTGACCCTTGAACAATGCGATTATGAACTGCCCAACTCTGCTTATAAGTAGATTCTTTTCAAGAGTAAGTATTACCACATAATCTGTGATTGGTGTGTCTGCTACTGCGGAACCAGCTATGCGGAACCACAGTTATTCAAGGATCAATGTTATTAGAAATAGTTTTGCTCCTAATTAAAAGTACTCTTTTTGCATGTTTATAATTTCCTCCTGTCCAGAACTGAAAATAGACAAAATCTAGAAAAAACATATGTGATTCTATCAGTTTCATAACCTATGAAGTAGGCAGATTAGGAACTAATTGGCTTTTTAGGCTTTTTTGAGTCATGTTCTATGGTTTTAGTTTTTTAGGCTCCCATGTTTCTGGATCAGATAATTTAAAAAAATTTGGTATCTTTTATTCCTTTTTTTACTTCATATTCTAAGAGCTTGCTTGGTTATTTAATGAGGTTAGGAGTACCATATGTAAAATGGAGTCACATTCTTCCTGGAAAACAATTGAGGACAAACAACATGGGGAAAAAGAAGAAAACTCCAACCTGATGAAAGACACCACAAAAAACACTCAAATCCCCAGTGATTTAGAGAAAAATTTGTACCAAATCAAAATAGCAGCCCCAAAGAAATTACATGTCTTTCAGTTCTAGAGCATCTCTCACAGTCGTAAGTCGGTAGCCTACTAAACTGGCCTTCCTTCCATTGAACCATGTCGTTAGCCTTTTACCACAGACAAACTAGAGAAGTGTGGCAGAATTTACCACAGACAAACTAGAGAACTGTGGCAGAATTCACATGATACCAAGAAGTTCAGGGGAATGATTAAAGAATTAGACAGACATATCATCACTGAAAGAAGCAGATTTTAGTTAGGGCTGAGCTTAGATGACTAAAATATAGTTGCTGATCTGGTTAATTGAAGAGTAACGGGAGCTACTGCTGCTGCTGCTAAGTCGCTTCAGTCGTGTCCGACTCTGTACGACCCCATAGACAGCAGCCCACCAGGCTCTCCCGTCGCTGGAATTCTTCAGGCAAGAACACTGGAGTGGGTTGCCATTTCCTTCTCCAATGCATGAAAGCGAAAAGTGAAAGTGAAGTCGCTCAGTCGTGTAGGACTCTTAGTGACCCCATGGACTGCAGCCCACCAGGCTCCTCCATCCATGGGAGGGAGCTAAATCACCATATAAAAGATTATCAAAGTGCTGGATTCGCGGAGAGTCAGGCCTTCTACCAACTGCTAGGTGGAAAATACTCTCAGCATTGAATATCAGGGAGAAGGAGTTTTAATTCTGTTGATCTAAATCTAAGATACTTACTCCTTAATTCATTCCCTGGGTCTTTCTACCACACAGCATTTAATGAAAACTTGGCTGTAGAAGATATGTTTGATTGGCACTCAATATTGTTTCAAACACATTTTAGTTGTACTTCTAAAACTATTTTCCAGCACCCTTGTAGCTAGGGACCTGAAACCTATGTAGATTCTGTAAGTTAGATGCATTCATACGAATTTTGAACTGAAAAAGTAGTGTTTCTCTTTATCTCTTCTGTCAAGCAAGGTCATGTTCCTCCCACTCCCACAGCATTCAGTGTTAGTTCCTAGCAACCAGGGTGTCAGGAGACAGAAATTGGGGGAATCTATTTTGAGCTGATGTAAATGTATAAAGAATGATATGACTCTAAAGCTAAGAACTGGAGCCACTTCATGACCACTGGATTGAAGCTATGATGGCGTGGTTTTGAAGTCAACAGTTTCAGTGACATCTTTCTGATTAACTCAGTCTTGATGTTAGAGGAGGTAGCAACTCTACTGGTGGGTCTGTTCTGTGGTGCTCATCATAGCATAATGCCTGTTATCCTATTCCCTAAAATGTTCCAGCTTATTTTACATTTATTTTTAAAATAACTAGAAGATATTTATGTCCTGTGTAGATTCTGTATAACTGGAATCTATTTGAAACTTTGACCCAAAAAGTATTTACATATTCAAAGATGAATTTTAAGTATGATATAATCAGCATAGGACCTATGTGAAAGTAATGCAAATAAACAAGAGAGTAGTCAAAGCATTAAAAAAGACAAAGACAACTTTAGAAAAAAGTTATGTATCATAACACACCTTAGAAACTTTCTATATTAAATCAAGGAAATTAATGAAAATATGCTGTCTCTTGAGAGATGTGTTATAGGATTTCAAAGAAAGGAAATGAGAGTAAAAGAGAAACAAAAACTGGCAAAATGAAGAGAATGAAAAGAAGAAAAGTCACTAAAAGAAAGTCAAATTTGTGTAAGCAAAAATAGAAAGACTTGAAAGAGTGAGGTATCACCGAACATCTTTAACTGACATCTATCAGTTCATGTCCATTCAATTTAATATAAATTTGAATGACCCTAATAGATGTATATCAAAATCTATACCCTAAAATCAGAGAATGTATCTTCATTTAAAATGCCCACATAACAATTTTACAAAATCAGTTGTATATTTGGTTACACAATCATTAAGAATTGCTAGTAATTGTCTAAATATTAAGAATAAGCATAACATAGTGTCTTTTCACTGTAATAAATAAATAATTTCAGTGTAATGTAATAAAAATTCAAATTAATAATAATAAAAGCCACACTATGAATTAGGAAATAAACACACACATGCATAACTTTTAAACACTTGTAAGTGTATAAATAAGGAAATAAAAATTGCATCATAAATACTTATCAGATAACATAAGCAAATTCTATATGTCAGTACCAATAGGATATGGCTAATACAATGTTCAGTGCTTCTAATAACTTAAAGTATTTTAAATCTTAAAAAGTGTGGCAGATATTGTTAGTTTCTTAACCAACAGCTTCCTATCCCCTAATTACTTGCTGGCAGAAATTGCTTTCAACACTTTAGACTTAAAATAGCAAATGCTTTGTTAGATATAGTTGAATTTGCATGTGGAGCTGGGAACTGTTCTAGCTACCTATAAAACATGAGTAGTGATAACTCTGATATGATAAGAATGGTAGAATAGAAAGATAGAAAATACAGAGCAGCCCTTAGAAATATCATTGATCTGCTAAACCAGCTGCGGAAACACCCTGCCTGCAGACTTCTTGTTATGTAAGATAACAAATGTCCTTATTGTTCAAACCACATTTAAGAAGATACGCTCTTTCAACAGAAAGTGATACTACAAGAGTAAAAATAAATGAATAAGCACTCAATTTAAAAGTTAGAAATAGAGTAATAAAATAAATATAAGGGAAGGAAATGGAGAGAGCATAAAAAGAGTAACATAAAGCACTCCTTAGTACTTAGTAAGCCTTAAAATAAATAGAAAAAACAAACTGAAAATTGATTATTTGAGGGAGAATAGGGTGGCCAATAATTTAATAAAAACTAATTTAATAAAAATAAAGAAAGCACAAATACATACATTTCAGAATGGAAATTGGGAGAATAGCCATTGAGGAAAAATAAGAGAATAGTGTTTTCCTCAAAGCAGAAAGCATGGATTAATTGCATATTGATGTTAATTATAATAACCTTTATCTCAGAAACAGACCATCTAAACATTTCAATTCCATTGAGTAAATTAAGAATACTTTGAAAGAATTCCCCTCAAAAAGGCACCAAGCCTTACTAGTTCTGGAAAAACTTCAGGGACTATAAACCCAATGACTTTTTAAAAAATAAAATTTATTTATTTTTAAATTAAAGAATAATTACTTTACAGAATTTGTTTCCTGTCAAACATCAACATGAATCAGCTCTAGGTATATATATGTCCCCTCTCTTTTTTTTTTTAATTTTTTAAAAATCATTTATTATTATTATTATTACTTTATAATATTGTATTGGTTTTGCCACACATCAACATGAATCCGCCACAGGTGTACACGTGTTCCCCATCCTGAACCCCGCTCCCACCTCCCTCCCTGTACCATCCCTCTGGGTCGTCCCAGTGCACCAGCCCCAAGCTTCGTGTATCCTGCATCAAACCTGGACTGGCGATTCGTTTCTTATATGATATTATACATGTTTCAATGCCATTCTCCCAAATCATCCCACCCTCTTGCTCTCCCACAGAGTCCAAAAGACTGTTCTGTACATCTGTGTCTCTTTTGCTGTCTCGCATACAGGGTTATCGTTACCGTCTTTCTAAATTCCATATATATGCGTTAGTGTACTGTATTGGTGTTTTTCTTTCTGGCTTACTTCACTCTGTATAATAGGCTCCAGTTTCGTCTACCTCATTAGAACTGATTCAAACATATTCTTTTTAATGGCTGAGTAATACTCCATTGTGTATATGTACCACAGCTTTCTTCTCCATTCATCTGCTGATGGACATCTAGGTTGCTTCCATGTCCTGGCTATTATAAACAGTGCTGCGATGAAAACTGGGGTACACGTGTCTCTTTCAATTCTGGTTTCTTCAGTGTGTATGCCCAGCAGTGGGATTGCTGGGTCATATGGCAGTTCTATTTCTAGTTTTTTAAGGAATCTCCACACTGTTCTCCATAGTGGCTGAACTAGTTTGCATTCCCACCAACAGTGATCCTCTATGACCCACCTCCCAGAATACTGGAAATAAAAGCAAAAATAAACAAATGGGACCTAATTAAAATTAAAAGCTTCTGCGCAACAAAGCAAACTATAAGCAAGGTGAAAAGACAGCCTTCAGAATGGGAGAAAATAATAGCAAATGAAGCAGCTGACAAAGAATTAATCTCAAAAATATACAAGCAACTCCTGCAGCTCAATTCCAGAAAAATAAACGACCCACTCAAAAAATGGGCCAAAGAAGTAAACAGACATTTCTCCAAAGAAGACATATAGATGGCTAACAAACACATGAAAAGATGCTCAACATCACTCATTGTCAGAGAAATGCAAATCAAAACCACAATGAGGTACTATTTCACGCCAGTCAGAATGGCTGCTATCCAAAAGTCTATAACCAATAAATGCTGGAGAGGGTGTGGAGAAAAGGAATCCCCTCTCTTTTATTAAAAAAAAAATTATTTATTTTTTATTGAAGGATAATTGCTTTCCAGAATTTTGTTCTTTTCTGTCAAACTTCAACATGAATCAGTCATAGGTATACATATGTCCCCTCTCTCTTGAACCTCCCTCCCATCACCCTCCCCATCCCACCCCTCTAGGTTGATACAGAGCCTCTGTTTGAGTTCCCAGAGACATACAGCAAATTCCCATTGGTTATCTATTTCACATATGGTAATGTAATTTCCATGCGACTCTCTCCATACATCTCACCCTCACCTCCCCTCTCCCCATGTCCATAAGTCTATTCTTTCTGTCTGCTTCTCCATTGCTACCCTGCAAATAAATTCTTTGGTACCATCTGTCAGGGAAGCCCTAACCATCTTTCTAGATTCCTTATATATGCGTTAGTATACGATATTTCTCTTTCTCTTTCTGACTTACTTCATTCTGTATAATAGGCTTTAAGTTCATCTACCTCATTAGAACTGACTCAAATGTGTTTCTTTTTATGGCTGAATGATATTCCATCATGTATATGTACCACAACTTCTTTATCCATTCATCTGTTGATGGACATTTAGGTTGATTCCATGTTCTAGCTGTTGTAAATAGTACTGCAGTGAACATTGGGGTACATGGTTTTTTTCAATTTTGGTTTCCTTAGGGTACATACCTAGGAGTGGGATTGCTGGGTCATATGGTGGTTTTATTCCTAGTTTTTTAAAGAATCTCCATACTGTCTTCCATAGTGGCTGTATCATTTTATATTCCCACCAACAGTGAAGAGGGTTCCCTTTTCTCCACACCATCTCCAGCATTTATTGTTTATAGACATTTTAATGATGGCCATTCTGACTGGTGTGAGGTGATAACTCATTGTAGTTTTGATTTGCATTTCTCTAATAATGAGTGATGTTGAGCAAAGCCTTTGACTCTGTGTATCACAATAAACTGTGGAAAATTCTGGAAGAGATGGGAATACCAGACCACCTGACCTGCCTCTTGAGAAACCTGTATACAGGTCAGGAAGCAACAGTTTGAACTGAACATGGAACAACAGACTGGTTCCAAATAGGAAAACGAGTACATCAAGGCTGTATATTGTCACCCTGCTTATTTAATTTATATGCAGAGAACATCATGAGAAACACTGGGCTGGAGGAAGCACATGCCGGAATCAAGATTGCCGGAAGAAATATCAATAACCTCAGATATGCAGATGACACCACCCTGATAGCAGAAAGTGAAGAGGAACTAAAAAGCGTCTTGATGAAAGTGAAAGAGGAGAGTGAAAAAGTTGGCTTAAAGCTCAAAATTCAGAAAACTAAGATCATGGCATCCGGTCCCATCACTTCATGGCAAATAGATGGGGAAACAGTGGAAACAGTGACTGACTTTATTTTTCTGGGCTCCAGAATCACTGCAGATGGTGATTGCAGCCATGAGATTACAAGACCCTTACTCCTTGAAAGGAAGTTATGACCAACCTAGATAGCATATTAAAAAGCAGAGACATTACTTTGCCAACAAAGGTCCATCTAGTCAAGGCTATGGTTTTTCCAGTGGTCATGTATGGATGTGAGAGTTGGACTATAAAGAAAGCTGAGTACCAAAGAATTGATGCTTTTGAACTGTGGTGTTGGAGAAGACTCTTGAGAGTCCCTTGGACTGCAAGGAGATCCAACCAGTCTATCCTAAAGGAGATCAGTCCTGGATGTTCATTGGAGGGACTGATGTTGAGGCTGAAACTCCAACACTTGCCACCTGATGCGAAGAGCTGACTCATTTAAAAAGACCCTGATGCTGGGAAAGATTGAGGGCAGGAGGAGAAGGGGACAACAGAGGATGAGATGGTTGGATGGCATCACCAACACAATGGACATGGGTTTGGATGGACTCCAGGAGTTGGTGATGGACAGGGAGGCCTGGTGTGCTGCAGTTCTTTGGGTCGCAAAGAGTCGGACACTACGGAGTGACTGAACTGAACTGAACTGAGCATCTTTCATGTGTTAGCCATCTGTATGTCTTCTTTGGAGACATGTCAGTTTAGGTCTTTTTCCCACTTTTTGATTGGGTTGTTTGTTTTTCTGGCATTGAGTTGTATGAGCTGCTTGTATATTTTGGAAATTAATCCTTTGTCAGTTGTTTCATTTGCTATTATTTTCTCCCATTCTGAGAGTTGTCTTTTTACCTTGTTTATAGTTTCCTTTGCTATGCAAAACTTTTAAGTTTAATCAAGTTCCACTTGTTTCCCTTTGTTTTTATTTCCATTACTCTAGGAGGTGGGAACCCAATGACTTTTAACTGTAGAGAGAATACAGAACAGGAACAGTTATAAATTCTTTCTACCAAACTGCTGCTGCTGCTGCTAAGTCACTTCAGTCGTGTCTGACTCTGTGCAACCCCAGAGACGGTAGCCCACCAGGGTCCCCGGTCCCTAGGATTCTCCAGGCAAGAACACTGGAGTGGGTTGCCATTTCCTTCTCCAATGCATGAAAGAGAAAAGTGAAAGTGAAGTCGCTCGGTTGTGTCCGACTCTTAGCGACCCCATGGACTGCAGCCTACCAGGCTCCTCTGTCCATGGGATTTTCCAGGCAAGGGTACTGGAGTGGAGTGCCATTCCCTTCTCCATCTACCAAACTAGAATAATTTATATACCTATTAGTCTTTACTCTCACCTAATTCCACTGGTTGTTACTATTATAGCACTGTAAAATAATTAAGAAATTTACTAATATATTTCATGATATTAATTAGTAAACAGAAAAAAATATATTCTCTCTGAGGGTATACAAATGGATTTTATACAATTCAAAACCAATCCTAATTTGGGAAAGGATAAGATACTTTTATATAATAGGAATATAGGGATATTTTAATGTGAATATAAAAAGCCAAATTTATGATTACTTGTAAAATACTACATGTAATTTAATTTAGGAACATAAAAATTTTTTATTATCATTTTGTATTTTTTATTGGAGGATAATTACTCTGTGATACATCAATGAAAATCAGTCATAATTTTATACACATATATATACACACATATATATCCCTTCCCTCTTGAGCCTCCCCTCTCCCATTCCACCTTTCTAGGTTGTCATAGAGTGCCAGGCAGGCCTCCAGTGTTATACAGCAACTTCCTGCTAGTTATTTATTTTTTACACATGTATAAAATATTGTATATATATCAATGCTACTTTCTCAATTTATCCTACACTCTCCTTCCCCTGCTGTGTCCACCAGACTGTTCTCTACATCTGCATCTCCATTTCTTCTTTGTAAATATGTTCATCAGTACTGTTTTTCTAGATTCCATGCTTGTACTTTGTCACTTTAGTCATATCCAAGACTCTTTGCGACCTATGGACTGTAGCCTGCCAGGATCCTCTGTACATGTGATTTCCCAGGTAAGAATACCAGTGTAGGTTGCCATGCCTTCCTCCAGGGAATCTTGGTGACCCAGGGATTGAACCCATGTCTCCTGAGTTTCTTGCATTCCAGGCAGATTCTTTACCACTGAGCCACTGGGGAAGCCCCTAGATTCCATATATATGCATTAATATACATTATTTGTTTTTCTCTTTCTTTCTTACTTCAGTCTGTATAACAGGCTGTAGGTTCATCCACCTCACTACAACTGACCCAAATTCATTCCTTTTTATGGCTGAGTAATATTCCATTGTATATATGTACCACAACTTCTTTATCCATTCATCTGTAGATGGACATCTAGGTTGCTTCCATGTCCTGGCTACTTTAATTAGTGCTGCAATGAACATTAGGGTACATGTGTCTTTTAGAGTTGTTATTTTCTCAGGATATATGCCCAGTAGTGGGATTGCTGAGTCAAATGGTAGTTTACTTCCTAGTTTGTTAAGGAGTCTCCATAGTGTTCTCCATAGTGGTTGTACCAATTTACATTCCCACCAACAGTACAAGAGGGTTTCCTTTTCTCCACATCCTCTCCATCATTTATTGTTTGTAGTTATTTGGATGATGGCCAATCTGATTGGTATGAGGTGATAACCTCATTGTAGTTTTGATTTACATTTCTCTAATAATGAGTGATGTTGAGCATCTTTTCATGTGTTTATTGGCCATCTGTCTGTCTTCTTTGGAGAAATGTCTGTTCAGATCTTCTGCCCATTTTTGGACCAGGCTGTTTTTCTGATATTCAGTTGTATGAGCTGCTTATATATTTTGGAGATTAATCCTTTGTCAGTTGCTTCATTTGCAATTATTTTTATTATCATCATCATTACTTTGTATTGTTGTTGTTGTTGTTCAGTTGCTAAGTTGTATCTGACTCTTTGTGACGCCATGGACTGCAGCACACCAGGCTTCCCTGTCCTTCACTATCTCCCAGAGTTTGCTCAAACTCATGTACATGGAATCGATGATGCCATCCAACCATCTCATCCTCTGTTGCTCCCTTCTCCTGCCCTCAATCTTTCCCAGCATCAGGGTCTTTTCCAGTGAGTCAGCTCTTCAAATCAGGTGGCCTGTTGTTATTATTGTAGTATTAGCCAATGGAATTAACCATGCAAAAGAAATAAGAGATATATAAACTAACAAGAAGGAGGGACATTTTTTGTTAAGAATCCCAGGGACGGGGGAGCCTGGTGGGCTGCTGTCTATGGGGTTGCACAGAGTCGGACACGACTGAAGTGACTTAGCAGCAGCAGCAGCAGCAATGGGTTAATATGCATGAAAATAAAAGAAAATCAGCCTAATGACTATTAGAGTAAAATAATTATTAAGTGGTTATAAAATTAATGAAGGCAGGAGTCTGTAAAATTTTCTCTAAAAGACCAGATAGTAAATATTTTTGGCCGTCTGGGCCATATAGTCTATTTCAGCACTCAACTTTGCTTTGCACAAAAGCAGCCATAGACAGTATGTGAACAAATGGATATGGGTATTTTCCAATAAAACTTTAGCTACAGAAACAGGCAGAAACCTGGATATTGTCTGAGGGCCTTAGTTTGATGACCTCTGAATTAACGTATACCAATTAAAATCAGATTTGCGTAGCATCCAGTTAGAATATGTAGTGAAATAAGCAATCTTACTTGTAACAAAAAATAGAGTAAATTACAGAGAAATGTACAAGATTTATATGAAAAAAACTTTGAAACTCAATTGAAGATTATTAGAAGCCTGAGATTGCTCTTAGTTTTGAAAACTAACTCATATAAACATATCATTTCTCTTCAAGTTAATCTAGAAATTTAATATGACCTGTATTAAAATAATCAACATAATTATTTGCAGTCTATTTAACCTCATGTAAAGAAGAAAACAAGAATGCTAAATAAATTATACATATTAAACTATATTTGTATTAAAGAATAAAAGGGCAGACAGATTCAAAGAAATAAAATAGTCCATAAGGAGATTTGCAATGAATGAAAATTTAGCATTAGTATTAGTGTTAGTGAAGGCAATGGCACCCAACTCCAGTACTCTTGACTGGAAAATCCCGTGGACGGAGGAGCCTGGTAGGCTGCAGTCCATGGGGTCGCTAAGAGTCGGACACGACTAAGTGACTTCACTTTCACTTTTCATTTTCATGCATTGGAGGAGGAAATGGCAACCCACTCCAGTGTTCTTGCCTGGAGAATCCCAGGGATGGCGGGGCCTGGGGGGCTGCCGTCTATGGGGTCGCACAGAGTCGGACACGCCTGAAGCGACTTAGCAGCAGCAGCAGCAGTATTAGGTGTAGCATTTCCAATCAAGTAAATAACCCTCCAAAATTTTTGAGAACAACTAGATCAAAAACAAAACTTATATTTAAAGTATCTGTTTTATAATTTTACACTGAGTAAGAACTTTTTAAGGAAGCTGAAACCCTATAAGCTCTGAAACAATGGACAAGATATTAAACAGACAAAGCAATAATGATGATAGCTAATTGTTGCAAAGTACTTAATATGTGCTAGGCATTTTTCTAAACATTAAAGCGAATTAATGGGATTTCCCTGGTGGTCCAGTGGTTAAGACTCTGCTTCCAATGCAAGGGGTGTGGGTTTGATCCCTTTTCAAGGAATGAAGGTCCCACATGCCTCAGGATGTGGCAGAATATTTTTTAAAAAATGAATTAGCTCCTGACTTCTGACAACTATATGATACTAGGCCTACCTCCATTTGATAGATAGGAATATGGAACAGAGAGATCAGCTAGTAAATAGTAAAGGGATTAAAGTTTCTTTAAGGCAAAACAGAACATGCAGAGTACCAAAATATAAATAAAACCTGCAAAAAACTTTAGATACATAGCAAAGAGTTTATTTCATTGATATATGATGAATTCTTTCATGTTTATAATAAGAAACAATATAATAAAAAATGGGCAAATGTAATAATGTTCAGTTTATAGAAAACATAAATACACTATATACTAAAAGACACTTGAAAAGATTCAAATCCTAAATAAAAGAATGCAGAATAAAAATTTGAGATAGTTTTTTATTTGACACTGATCTGAAAGTTTATAGTTCATTGTAGTAATTCTGTTGGAAAAAAAAGAAAGTGAAAGAAGGAAACAATCACTTGGAGCACAATTTGCCACTATCAATTTTTTAATGCCCATCTTTTTGATCTAGTCATTTCATTTATGTATTCTACACATATATTTACAAACATGATTCAAACATACAATATGTAAAATTTTGTCATTTCAGGTTATTAATTAGTAACAAAATCCTTGAGTGAACCTTATAGTCTTATTTAAAAAAATGTTATAATATTATAAATTGAAACAAATGAGATTCCTGTCCTTGTATGCTGATACTGAAACATAAAAGCTATTCTAAGAAAATATAAAACAAGCTATACACACATGCACATATAAAGAGTGAGTAGGCGTGTGTACTCAGTCGTGTCCAACTCTTTGTGACCCCATGGACTGTAGCCCGCCAGGCTCCTCTGTCCATGACTTTTCCTAGGCAAGAATACTGGAGTGGGTTGTAATTTTCTTCTCGAAGAGTATGTATAGTGCTCATTTAAATGAAGTATTTTAAAAGGATGGATATATGCTTGGGATATTTCATGATGATTCACAAGAAAATAATAGTTCCCTGTGAGGAAAAGGACTATAAGTTTATATATGCAGCTTCACGTATTTAGGGTTTTTTATCATTAGTTTTTCCAAATAATAATAACTTGAAAAGATATTAAAATAAAGGTTGATTTTGTGAATTTATACAGTGAAAAAATCCTTTTTTAAGCAAAGGAATGGTTCTAAAATATAGGTAGATATTCTTTAATACATTTCATGATTTGTTTCCTAAAGAGGTAAATCCATGGAAAACTGAAACTTTTCTTAGTAAGCAACAGTTCTGAATACACTTTAGATTCTTTTTCTGAAGGGTTAGACTCCAATACACATACATAATTTTTCATCCACTGAAAATTTGATGAACATAGGAATATTTTCTACTTATGACAGAATCTTAAACCACTGAGCTTTTAATGAATCTGAGAATAATTATTAGCTGCAAAGGACTTTGTTATTATTTTTTAAAATAAATTGGAAGCCATAAGAGTGCCATGGTCCACTCTTCCTTCTTCTCTCACTATGTTCCTTTTCTTGCCACCAGTTAAAAATGAAACACCATATGCATGTTTAACAAGCACAAGATAAACACAAAAGATTTTTGTTTAAATGCAGGGTTGAATAATACCACTTTGTGTTGAACTTAGATTTAATAATAATTCTAGCTGTTTACTGTTTATTAACATTTCTAGCAATTACCACAGTTGGAGTAGATCTAGACTTTGCCTGAGGTAATGTGTAAAATAATTTAATAGCAAGAACTTTAGTCTGATTATGTACAGAAGTTTATGGGAGTGTTTTTTCCGTTCTTTTTGGTTTGAGTGATGGCTTAATTTAAAAATGATAAGTTTTAGTGAAAATCTTAACAACGAATAGAGAAAACGAAGCATTAGGTCTCTAAAATAAATGCAAGGAACATATTACCATCCTCTATTAGCTTGGGTATTGAAGCAAGTCATTATTGTAAAAACCAAAAGGTAAGAGAGGGATCCTTTTAAACTGGTTGTTAGTATACAGATTAGGTGAAACTTACTAAATATTAATATATTCATTTCTTTGGGATGACAGTATGCATTTAATACACTCATCATTTTATATTAAATTCTTCTACAGAGGTGTAGAACTTAATTTTTCAAAAGAAAAAGGAAATGGCCCTTACAGTAAAGAAATTTACAGATAACATATGATCATGTTTATAAGCTAACACTTCAGCTAGTATATATCATGCAGTTTCAACCCATTGCTATAATAAAATTACTTTATGGAAGATGAAGTGTTAGGCCATTAGTTAAAAATATTAATTCTGTGCCAAAACAAACTAAATTTTTATCAATTAAAACAGAAAAGTTATTGAAAACATATGTTATAATTTGAAACAGTCATATCTGGCTAAGCTTTACCATTAATAACTTTTGAATAAAGGACATGAGGGAACAACATTTGTAGAAAAATAAGGAAATAGCTTGCCTTCTCTATTTGTCCTTTTCTCCCGCCACTAAATATTAGATTTAATTTAAGAGACAATGAAAATATGAAGAAGCATAGGACACCCCCACGGACAAAACTCATCAGTATTTGATAAGGTGAATGTGATTATTGGCCTCTTATCCTTAATCTGTCATAAACATAAATTCTTTATAATGTGAAAGAAGCCTAACTTCTCTTGATCTCAGTTTCTTCATTTCATATATTATTTAGAGGAGTCCTCTTTTTTTATAATTTTATTGATTTGTTTATTTTGGCTGTGCTGGGTCTTCGTTGCTGTGTGGGCTTTTCTCTAGCTGCAGGGAGCAGGGGCTACTCTCTAGTTCCAATGGACAGGCTTCTCACTGCAGTGGCTTCTCTTGTTGTGGAGCACAGGCTCTAAGGCGTGTGCAGGCTTCAGTAGTTGCAGTTCCCAGGCTCTAGAACACAGGGTCAATAGTTGTGGCATGCGGGCTTAGTTGCTTCGCAGCATGTGGGATCTTCCTGGACCAAGGATCGAACCCATGTCTCCTATATTGGCAGGTGGATTCTTCACCACTGAGCCACCAGGGAAGCCCTAGAGGAGTCCTCTTAAAATTCAAGTTTAAGCCTTTTCCAGGTCTTAAATTGAATAGTGCTTCTTGTAAGCTGTTCATAACATAACTGCAAAATATTATTTTATCTCTACTTTTTTGTGCTTTGTTTTTTCTAAGGATACCAACCCCCTCCAGAGATTAAGGAAAAGATGAAGGATAAAGGGGGTGAACTAGAAAGAAAATTTCATGCTGCAACAGAGGATATCTTGGAGGGCATATCATATTTCTTTGCTATAACCATCGTTTCAAAAGACCTCTGAAAGGACCAACCAAATAAATCATGAAAACAAGTGTCTAACAATATGTTAGACAATATGTGCTTTAAAGAAGTTTGCACTCTAATAAGAAGGCTATGACATGATGTAGGTAAAAATAATAAGATAACTAAAAATGTGTACCAAAAATAAAGGACAAAGCACCTTGAGACTTTAAGGTCAATAAGATCACAATGGTTTCATCAACATTCTTTGACTTGTATGTCAGTTTTCCAGCTTCTCAACTGGATTTGTAAAGTTTCTCAAGGGCAAAAAAAATCCTTTTGATTACCTCACCTCTCAGCACCTAGTAATGTCTTCCATATAAAAGATAAGGTGAATCTTTGCCTATTGATGGAAACATGCAGCTATTGTACTGTATTTACTCTACTATGAAGGGTGGAAGGTCAGTTACTCCTCATTTATTTTGTATTGAAAGGATACCCATGGCTCACTTAGACTCTTATTTCAAGCCACAACCACACAAATCACAGTAAAATTAAAACCTCAAAATCCCCACTGAGTTAGAAATGCTTATATATAATCTTTGATAAATTTGAAGCACTTCCTTAAGATGTTTTTTCTGCCTAGGGAAATATACTAATTAAAAGAATATTTTAAGATGTAACCTAATGAATAAGGGCAAATATTGATGAGAAAGTAAGTTTGTATGGGTTTGCCAAAATTTTAAATAAAAAAATCACTTAAATCAGTTCAGCAAATGTTTATTTCACATCTACTGTATAGAATGTACTAAGCTAGATACTGTGCTAAAGTAAATAAAATGTCAAAGCAATGTTGTACATACTAGTGGAAAATACTTATTAACATTTAAAATGTAACCTTATTCTATTAATGTTGTTTTGCTCCAGAATATGCTAGAGGTTTCCTCATGCCTTATTTGTGTGCTGCTGTTTTTTTTTTTTTTTTAAGTAGAATAACATATATGCTCTGTTATTTTTCCTTGCTATTTTTCTTTCTTACCATTTCTAAACTAATACTTTCATAGAATTTTCCAGGAGAAATTTAGATTATAAAAAGAGAAGACACACAGATGTGGTAATATTTTTTATGCACACTTCACCAGTTTCAAAGCTTATTGAACTTATTTGGTTGTTGTTAAAATGCACTCCTTAGCAAACCACAGAAATTTACTTCGTGACTCAAATTCTATATTCTTTGCAGAAGCCAGCATGGGTACCATTTCAAATTTTTGGCTCCATTTTTAAATATTTGATGTTCAAGAATGTTTCCTGCTGACCGAATAACTTTTTCACTCAAAAACGTAAGAAAGAAAAAAATGAAAAAGAGAAACTGAGGGGAAAAAAATTGTTCTTAAAATACAACAGCTGTCTGAATTAAATTGAATCAATTACAGATTGCATTCTACATTGAAATACAGTTTTCACCAAAGAGACAATAATGTGATGATTTAGTTTTTACATAATATTCTTTTTTTTTACATAATATTCTTATTTATTGAACATGTAAAGTAGACAAATATGACATTTATCAGGAAATACATGTTAAAATTTTAGCCCTCTGGATTGACAGACTGTGTCACAGTGAAACTTTGCAGGAACAATAGGGCTAGAAGAAAATTTGAAGGTTATCTTTTTAATTTACCAGTAATTAAATGGGCAGATGTCTTAATTGTGGTACAATTGGCCTACTTTTCCACAAGCTAAACTTCTTTGCCCATCTGGACATAGCCAATGACCTACTTTTCTCAATTCTAGCAATATTGTATACTAACTCTCAAAAGTGAAAAGTAATCTACATATTATAAAAGGGAATAATATGGTCAAAATTATGTATGGTGTTTAGCAATTACTCTTAGTTACATTTCCCTAATATATTATGGTGTAAACATACTTTCTTACAGGCAATACTATGTAGATTCCTAAATTTAACTTTAATACATGGCAGAAAGGTAAGCCTAGTTGTGAACACACACACATACATTTTGATTTTGAGTTCACATTTTATTTTAACCTTTAGAATATACTTTTGAACTTGTTTTCCCTTAGTTGGACTTGCTAAGAAGATGGCCTAAGTTTACTGTTTCTTATACAAATTTCAGAGAGTGATCTTGAGCCTGGGTCTTGGCCACAGTTGCCTATATCTTCCTTATGTGAAATTGTTCAGTATTAGATTTTATATTGATTTTAACTATAGAGTGGATATCTTTCTTGGACTCTCCACTGCTATTCATTCTCCATGAGACATTCAATACGCATTTTTAAAACTTTTTGTTCCATCTTTATATGTATTCATGTATACATATATGGCTTTAATTCATAAATTCACTAAAAGTTATTTATTAAAGTACCTTTCCTGTGCTGAATACTTTGCTGTTGTGGACAAACATGACTGTTTTGTAGTGGATATTCAGAAACTTAAAAGGTTTTAAATCTTGAATGTTTTGTCTCCCTCTAAGTATAAAACGTAACTTAATATTATGAATTAAGTACTAAAGAGTTAAATAAAAGAAACTTGTTATGGTAATTTCAGACATGGTTTGTCTCAATCAGAATAGGCTGTTCTGTAGTATCAAAAAAATCCCCAGTTCTCCAAAGATGGTGATAATGGTGAAGTTGATATCTCATTTATTCTACACGTCTGTTATGGGTCACTGGGAAGGGATAGGGGAAGTACTTTTTGCTCATGGTAGTTGCACATGGAGTCAAACTGACAGAACCACAACCATCTGGAATATTGCTGGTCATGAGCAAAGTGGAATGCATGGCAGCACATCCATAATTTAATAAACCAGCTCAGTAGTGATAAACATTGCTTATACTCACAACTGAGCAGCTAAAACCTAATCACACTACTATCCATCCACACAGAGAACAGAACAGAAATTACAGTCCCATCATTCATGTACACAAATGGGAAAATAACCAGAAAAATTTGTCAAATAGCATTAATAAAAAAGCAATAAAACCAGTAGTGTTTGACAAAGAGTCCCCTCCCTCAATGAATACTGTTTGGCTCACACTCTTTCTTTCATATAAAATACATCTGTATCTCCTTCCCAAGGAGATAAACTAAAAGCCTCCTACAGGGAAAACATCAATTTTGGTGTTCAGGATCACCTCTATCAAGGAGACTGACATGTGGTTGTCTCACATAGACTTCTGTAGAGGCAAAATCTATGAACGGAAAGAAACACAAGCAGGGCAGGAATAGAGACGCAGATGTAGAGAATGTACATGTGGACACACCAGGGGAAGAAGTAGGTGGGACAAATTAAGAGAGAGTAGCATTGAAATATGTATATTACCATATGTAAAATAGATAGCCAGTGGAAATTTGCTGTGTGACACAGGGAGCTCAACTCAGTGCTCTCTGATGATCTAGAAGGTTGAGGTTGGGTAAGGGTGAGAAGGAGGTTCAAGAGGGAGTGAACACGTGTATATTTATGACTGATTCACGTTGTTGTATGGCAGAAATCAACACAACATGGTAAAGCAGTTGTACTCCAATTAAAAAATTTTTAAAATGGTAAAAAAAAAAAAAAAAAGAGAAGAAACACAAGATATTTCCCTACCCAACCCACCATATACAGTGAAGGAATAAGTTCAATATAACTACACTAAAAACTCCTAATGAGAAACTAAAAGATGGGGACTTGTAGAGTAGCAAATCTGACATGTCACTGGGCAGACATTTGAATGTGGGGGATATTCTTTGATTAGACTCCAATTTTTCTCCCTAGAAGGAACTCCCCAGCCACTATTTTTTAAAACCTTTTCCTGTGTCCTGTGGTTCAGTTCAGTTCAGTTCAGTCATTCAGGTGTCATAGTAGGTTACCTCAGCAATTAAATGCCTCAGCATGAACACATCATGCTTCTGCTCTCAATTCAGTGTTTTGATTTAGTTAGAGGTCATGTGGGTGTGCGTGTTCAGTCACTCACTCATGTCCGATTCTTTTATGACCCCATGGACTGTAACCTACTAGGCTCCTCTGCCCATGGAATTTTCCAGACAAGAATACTGGAGTGGGTTGCCATTTCCTCCCCTAGGGGATCTTCCTGACCCAGGAAACAAACTCTGTCTCTTGTGTCTCCTGCACTGGCAGGTGGATTCTTTACCACGGCACCACTTGGGAAGCCCCATTAAAGGTCACTAGGAAGTATATTCCTACCGTGTGCTTAGAATTGGAAGGCCAGAAATGTTTGACAAACAGCATCAATGTGACCACATTTCTGCTATAATTTTTTGTTTAGTTGCTAAGTCGTGTCTGACTCTTTGTGACTCCATAAACTGCAGCACACCAGGCTTCCCTGTCCTTCACCATCTCCCAGAGTTTGCTCAAACTCATGTCTGAGTTTTAAATATTATAAAGTATTATAAAAATAATAAATTCTTTACATTTAAAATGATATACTTTATGATATTTAAAATAATTTTATAAAATTATTTTCTGATTTTGCATATATGTGTAATGGAAAAATCTGAAAAGAGAATAAAAGCATGAAAGGCAAATGTCACATTTATTCCTAATTCCTTCAGAAATTTTGCTTAAGTGTTTATGCTTGTTTCTTTGCATTTGCTTTTCTCTGTGTGTGTGTGTTTGTGTGTCTGTGTGTGTGTGTGTAACCAGGATCATACTTCAGAAACAGATGTATATACTGCTAAATTTGACTTACTGTAATTTTACCATTTCAGCACAAATTTTTTGAAATGCTTGTTTTATTATATAGCTATACTATTTCATCACATATATATATACAGACATATTTTTCTTTGTTAGATATATTGTTGTTTTTAATATTCTACTATTCTAAAACTGCTATGATATAATCTATATAAAATACATTCTGTTTTTCTACTTATTAACATGGCAGATGAAAGCTGAACAGATTGTCATGAGATTTTAGAAGCTTATATATGGTGCTTGGTTTATTAGTATTATTTCTGGATATTAACTATCATGAATAAATACAGTTCTTGCTGCACTATACCTTAAAGCACAGCACGTAGAGTGTTCTCACTTACCTGCAAAGAATTTCATCCTAATTCCAAAACATCACCAGCTCCAGAGATGAATTTTAAACTGTCTTTTGAATAATAAATGTTTTGCTGTTAATCTTCTTGGGGTTTCCAAGCATAACTACAAGTTCTTGTGGTTTTCTCTTATTTAAAAATGACACTGTGGCAGCCATGAGAGAGGTCCCCAGTTACTGGCCTCTGAAATCCGTCATAGTATTGGCCCTGAGGTCACACTTCCCATGAGCTGCTCTCAGCCAGTGACTAAGCATGACAGGGCTACTAAGACAGACCCTTTCTGGGAAACAGAACTCCTCTCACCCTTGACCTTGGCTCAAGGACTCCCCATCAGCTTTGCTATAACTTTCTTAGAACTGCACTGCATTTTTTTTCTGTGCTCTCTTCCACAGGAGTTAGACCTGGATCACAGTGTGATGACTCTTCCAGTCCTCTCTATTTACCTCCCCATTTCTCCTTCATTGGTGTTCTTCACAGTAAATCTCTTGGACATCTAATCCCATATTGGCATCTGCTTCTAAAAGGATCTGAATTACATATACATTATTTTTTCTGTTTTCATTCTCTCTCCATTAGAAAGAACATGTTTTTGCTTTCTTGTTTCAGATTTTAATGGCCAGTATTCTAGATATTTGCCATATCCTGTGTGATTGGTCAGGACAGAATCATAAAGAATAGATTAAGGAACATATTTTATTGGGGGAAATTGACTTGGCAAGGGTAGCAAGAGAAGACAAATATCTTGATATTCCCACCTTTCCACGAAGAGGCATGCTAAGGACATTGGCCTGCCTTTGCTTTTCTTTGTTAGGGGGCAAATATGAGAACACTTGGGCTTCTCAGGTAGTGCTAATGATAAAGAATCCACCTGCTAATAAAGCAGAAGCAAGAGACCCAGGTTTGATCCCTGGGTCAGGAAGATCCCCTGGAAAAGGAAATGGCAACACACTCCAGTATTCTTACCTGGAGAATCCCATGAACAGAGGATCCTGGTGGGTTACCATCCATAGTTTTGCAGAGTCAAACACGACTGAGCACACGGTACACATGAGAACAAAACTCATCAGTGTTCAAGCAGTGTGGGAACCAGTGCACCAAGGTTGTCTGAGAAAGCTAGCTGCCCTGCCTCTGGAGACACTGAGGTTCATGACAGGTGTGTTGCCCTTCCTTTCAGTAGAAGAATGTGCACTCAGTTGCTCACCTCTACAAATATATATGGAACCAGAGAACTGTCCCTTTCCAAATTAGGCAAATTATTTGATTTCTCTGAGACCTAGTTTCCTTCACTATAAAGTGGCATCAAATGGCAGGCCTATCTCCCAGGTTTGTTTGAGGAAGTGAGATAGATACAATAAAAGCCCTACAGTAACACACAGTAGTATATAATCTGATACTAAAAGGAGAAGGGGAGAGATTAGAGTTTACAGCACCAAAATCACCCATTGCCATTGATGTTTCAGTTCAGATCAGTTGCTCAGTCATGTCTAACTCTTTGCGACCCCATGAACCACAGCATGCCAGGCCTCCCTGTCCATCACCAACTCCCAGAGTTTACCCAAACTCATGTCCATTGAGTAGGTGATGCCATCTAACCATCTCATCCTCTGTTGTCCCCTTCTCCACCTGCCTTCAATCTTTCCCAACATCAGAGTCTTTTCAAGTGAGTCAGCTCTTCACATCAGGTGGCCAAAATACTGGAGTTTCAGCTTCAACATCAGTCCTATCAATGAACACCCAGGACAAATTTCCCTTAGGATGGACTGGTTGGATCTGCTTGCAGTCCAAGGGACTCTCAAGAGTCTTCTCCAACACCACAGTTCAAAAGCATCAATTCTTCAGCACTCAGCTTTCTTTATAGTCCAACTCTCAAATCCATACATGACCACTGAAAAAACCATAGCCTTGACTAGATGGACCTTTGTTGACAAATTAAGCTGTGATTTTTCTGCTATTTGCAAGTAACTGATCACTTATAAATCCCTATGGAAATGTTAATTAAAATTCCATAGGATTTCTAATAGTACCATTATTAGTTTTCTTACGGATAAATTTTTGGTTAATAAAATCAGTCTAAATTACTGAGGAAATCAAAGGAGAAGTTTAAAAGGTTTACTTTGTCTAAATGGTCAAATTAATTAAACTTCATTTTTTCTTATGTAAATATAGCATTGATGTATGTTAATGATGTATGTATGTTAATGATAATGATTCCTTACTGTTTTAGTGAGCAACTTGAGCCTAGCAAAGGAAATTTAATTTTTTCAGGGGTGAAATTGGAAAAGATCATGAATAATTTTCCCAAAACTAGAAATTGATAATTCAAACTATATCCATTTATATACCTAAATGTAATGAATATCATGAATCTTCTTTATCTCTGTTGTCTAGAACATAGCCTGGTACATAGTAGATTCTCAAGAAATATTGGATGAATGAACTTTGTATTGGGTTCTTAAGGAGAAGGAAACCACAAGGAGTAAATTTATTTAAATTAAGAGCAAAGCAGTTCCCCTCACTATGAGCAAGTATGTTGCTGTGTGCTTACCTTGGAAGGTTTGGATAGGTATGAAATATGCATATTCTTGTATAGAAGACTTGCACCATAGCTTCACTTGGGTAAACATGTTTCTGTTTTGCATGTAAATGTAAAATACCATTGGATTCTGGGACAATTCATTTAACCAGGCTAAGCCTCAGTTTCGTCATTGATTAAATCAGGAAAGTGGATTGGATATTCATTCCAACTCTGGCATTCTAAATTTCCATTCGATTTTAGGTTTTACTTAAAGCAGATTTGTTTGATACCTAGGTTTCATGGCTATAAATGGGAAAACCTATACTTAGTTCACAGTATCAATAGTATACAATAAAAATAATTTATTTGGTTATGTGTTTTGTAGTCTGCCATTTTCCTCCATCTTACTTTCCAGAACTTGTGCACATTTTCTTGGTATTAATTTTATTTTTTCCTGCCACTCTACAGGCAAAAAAAGGGTCAATTACTTTTTTAAAGGGTGTAAAAATGACTCCGCTTAGGAGACTTGGAAGTTATAACCATAAGGGGAATTTCTGTTTCTAAATTCAGTGTCTGCTATGGTTCCCAAAGGATTGAGAAGTGTTTTTAAAACATTGTGCAAAAAGAAAAGAAAAAAAAAACAAACAAACATTGTGCAAGTTCATGTTCATGACTAATTGTTATGAAGAGTACTGTGTTCATATAGTATCAGTATGTATAATACAGAAAATCCAAATTGAAGTTTGACAGTACCTATCTCTCATTTTCTTAATTGCCACAAAAACCTATTAAGTTTGCTGGAGCACAGTTTTCATGGAAGCGCTTTTCTGAGTTTTATCTCAAATGTTGCACAGCACCAGGGAAGAGTATTATCTACTCCTCACACAGTCAACAAATATAGTTTTGTGCTAGTTTCAACCAGTTACACACACTATGTAAGGAGAAATTCATAGAAACTTAAAAAAAAAGAAAGGAAACTTTTTATTTTAGTGAAAATAGTAAGTGCCAATAAAATTGAGATTTTTTTTTCTTTGCTCACCTATGCATCACAAAAGAAATTGGGGGAAGTTGTTCTCTTTATTTAAAATGACTTTTGGCAGGCATGTAAACCTTATCTGGATGTATTTTAGTTAAATTCCTTGAAATAATTCACTTTTGGGCTAAGCGCATGTAAAAAGTTTCAGCCCCCAAAAGTAATTTTTCACAATAAATAACTAAAGCGAGGATTTGGAAGGAAGGTACCATCTGAACTCAAGTTATAGCACTGATAATTTCAAGTCTGAGGAAAACTGATTACAGTGTTTGCTCATCTTAGAAAACAGGGAAATCCTAGGTAACAGGGGAGAAAAAAATGTAGTTCAAAAATCTAATTGACTGTACATGCTTAAAATAAATAGTACAAATAACAAAAACGCAAAAGAGACTTCTTTTATTATCACATAATTATATAGTTTAAAATCTAAGTTTGGACCTCTTGAAGCACAGAATTTACTTGAAATTTTAAGTACCTCTATCTCTACAGAAAGTCCTAGTGTATACATGAGCAGAGCCAAAAGTCCTAGTGTAAAACTACTGAGAGTGGCTAATTAAAGTGTTCTGTGACTTGACAGAGATGATAAAATATGGAGCAGCCTACCTTTAAGGAGAGAGTGGTTCATTTTCATGTCCATTTTTAACTATGTATTAGAATAATGTATTTTTAAGAGAAATTCTGAAAGCTTTCAAAAACACAGAAAATAGAACTTTAATGCTGAGAATAAAGTTGAATGACACTTGACTACCTCCCACTTTTTTCTTCTCCATTTTAAAGATCTGTTTCTGGGAATAAAAATAGATGACTTTTCAGAGTTAATGTCATAAACAGTGTCCTTAGCTCTGTATTGCCGTGTGTTTCTATACTTCTAACTTCAGTGCTGAGATGTCTTCAGCCATTTTGTTTTGTCAAGGGTTTTTTCTAGTTTGGTTTGGTTTGAGTTGGGGGGTGATTTTTTGCTTGTTTTCTAAAAAAAAAAAAAAAAAGATCTGGAAACTGAGGATAAATGGCTAGACCAAAGATTTCTGTTAGCTCATCTCAGGATTGGAATTTAATTTTATGACACTCTGCCATTGGCTTCCTTCTCCAACCTGATATCATCACTTGTTCTGGGATTCCCATGCCTTGGGATTCATACCTGCCTAGTGCTGAGAAAACTCAGGTTGGATTCTTCCGCCTGGGAATTACCTTCTGATGTTTTCACTGATGTCTTGGGCTGACTTTTCTTTTATCTGAATGCCATTTATTTATTTTTTCAATTTTATTTAACTAATTTATTTTTAATTGATTACTTTTTGATTGCACTGGGTCTTTGTTCCTGCGTGGGCTTTCTCTAGTTGTGGTGACCTGGGGCTACTCTTCATTGCAGTGCACAGGCTTCTCATTGTGGTGGCTTCTCTTGTTGTGGAGCATGTGCTCTAGGGTGTGAGGGCTCCGTAATTGTTCCACACAGGCTTAGTTGCCCTGAGGCATGTGGGATCTTCCTGGACCAGGAACTGAACCCATGTCCCCTGCATTGGCAGGCAGCTTCTTATCCACTGTGCCAGCAGGGAAGTCCTTGGACTGACTTCAGTTCAGTTCAGTCTCTCAGTCGTGTCCGACTCTTTTACAGGTTTACCTGTCCATCACCAACTCCCGGAGTTTACTCAAACTCATGTCCATCGAGTCGGTGTTGCCATCCAACCATGTTATCCTCTGTCATCCCCTTCTCCTCCTGCCTTCAATCTTTCCCAGCATCAGGGTCTTTTCCAATGAGTCAGTTCTTCACATCAGATGGCAATCTGATTACTTCATGCTCTAATTTTTGCCAATGAGCATAATAAAGTATTGCTGAACAAAGTGGCAGTGTTGTCCAATGGTATAGTCTGTGAGTCAGGAGATGGGATTTTGATCTTTCACCTGATTTCTGTTCCATCACTGTACATAGTTCTGGAGTAACCCATGCTTTGGAACATATTAATAGTTGAAGAGTTCAAATGCTGGATTCAAAGCTAGCAGTGTGCTCTTGGGGGAATGATTTGGGAGTGCTGTGCTTGTTTCCTTATCAACTAAAGGAGGTAATAATAAAGTATAAATAATAGAATTATTGGGGTAAATGGCAATTTATTTGAAGAGTTTAGCAGTATGCCTAACAAAGAACATCACTTGATAAAGTGTAACTACGATTATTAGTATTAATGTGGTGACTTCCCACTATCCATTTAGTAAGCAGTACTGCCATCTACTTCCCTCCTAGAGTTTATTGAAATTTGCTGTGTGGAGAAAGGATGAGTTTTTGAATTAGACTTACTTGCATTTAAAATATCAATTATACAAGCTAAAATATCAATTCTACAGGCTACTAGGTATATAAACTCTGTATAAGTTATTCACTTTTTCACAGTCCTAGTAGTCCTCATCTGTGAAATGGGGATTGTATCAAAGATTTGTTTTTAAAAAATAAAATGAGAACTGATATTGAGAGTGCAAGAGAGAGATTGTGTTTTTGTCATGTGGTAATGTTGGGGGAGATGGATGGGTTGGGGGAGGGACTAACTCAATTGAGAATCCTATAAGGTTTTTAAAGAAATAATTTATTTCTGAATATATTTGCATATTTGGTAGTAGTTTGGAAGTTTTGTAGGTGTGACATAGAAAAGAAATTGCCCAAATAGAAATTAAGTAAGACATTATCTCTGTTACCCTGTTTAACATGGAACAGTATTCTTGGCAGTTTGCAGCTGTTTGTGAGTATAGTATGTGTGCTAAAGAGTCCAAAGGTCTTTGGAAATTTGAATCCTCATAGCTAATAAAGAACACAAATGGAAATGATAATGTTGCAGTTTCAGTAGACTGGCTTTTGGATTATTTTATAATTATGATGTTATGGTTTTCTCTTACTAAATTACTAACAATTCACTAGGCCAGTAAAGCCTAATAAGTTGGTGGCTTGCCAACTATGATGAACACATCATTTGATTTGCTCCTATGGTTGCAGAAGAGTTTGAGTATTTCTAAAGCAGAAACAGAGAAAAGAAGTCTTATTTAAATAATAAGTGAACTATTTCCAAAAGTCGAATAGGAAAGAAAGAAAACTCTCCTGGTGTTCAGGGCTCATGTGTCTCTGGTTCAAAATGCCCTCACCTAAGAAGGCCCTCTCCAGAAGTATAGCTCCCATGAGATGTTCAGAATGATATCATCAGGGATTACATTTGTCCAGTGTACCTGTGGTGGATTCATTTTGATATTTGGCAAAACTAATACAATTATGTAAGGTTTAAAAATAAAATAAAATTAATTAAAAAAAAAAAAGAAAGAAAGACATGCCCTTTGACCACAATAAATATACATCTCTCTCTCTCTCTCTCTCTCTCCCCTAAAAAAAAAAAAAAAAAAAAAATTTTTTTCTCCAAAAGGTCTCTTATTTTGTTATTTATTGGGTTGACCAAAAAGTTTGAATTTTTTACAGAAAACCATGAACAAACTTTTTGTCCAAATCAATAACTTATTACTAATTGATTGTTCCTCCAGGGCTAAAGAAAGGGCTGGCAGAAGAGGAGGAGAGAAGAGAAGAACCAAGAGGTATTATAGATTATATTACTGCTCAGAAATATTTACTTATTCTTGCCTCTCCTTATTTAAGCAGTAGAGTATGTTTCCCTGTCATTGGATTTTTGGATTTATGTGATTTGTATTGACCAGTAGAATGCAGTGAAATTGACAACATAACCAGCCTGAGCCTTAGTCTTAGAGGGCTTCATGGTTTTTTCACTTGTGTTCTTATGCTTCTGCCATTGCCATGGGGATATTTTTGAGCTTGCCTGTCCTTCAACAAGGAAAAAGAAAGAGTCATGAACAGAGCTGCTCCAGGCAAGTCCAGCCTAAATCTGGTGATCCCCAGCCTATCCATTTATGCATAAGAAGCAAATGCATAGTATTATATGTAACTAAGATTTAGTGTTTGTTATCCAGTGTGTCATAGCAATTGATAACTGATGTAGCAGGGCGTGCTAAAAGCCAGTTTTGCCTATTTCACAATTTTTCAAGTTCCTTTCCCCTCATGTGAGGCCTGAAGAAACTCATTTAAGGAAATATAGTATAGATGTAATTGTACTAGAGTCTTTATTCACTTTCCAGGCCCAAATAAAGCATCCATGATTAAGTGTTCTCTTGAAGTGTATCAAATTGCCTCCCTAAAGCTTCCTGTTTTTTAGCTGCATCTATTATTTTCAATCCACATCTTTCATGAAGAATCTCTTAAATGAAACAAATGATCAGCAAAGGGTGTTCTACTTGTCTCTTTTGCTCTAGTTTTCTTGAATCTTCTCATGGTGATTTGTACAAAGTGACTCCTTGTCTAGGATTGCCTATTCAAATCCCAGGTCCTTAGTCTTAATACTTTCTTCTTTAGCTCACTGTTACTTAATATTTTGTACTGTATTCAGGAAAAATCACCACTATTGGAGATTTTAAAATGTGGATGAGATGGAAACAGAGTAAATATATTTATCTTTATTTTGATCCTTTCAGACATACTCTTTCACTATTTGTAAAACTTAGAAAATTGAACACATTGTGAGGGTGTCTCCAAACTCTGTTTAATCTCTAGAAACATATGTCAGTTTCAGAGTAAACCAGTTCAGTCAGCACTATATGTTAAAACATTAGCTTACTCTTCCTCTCTTTACCCAGGTGAATCTTGCCCTAGCTTTATGAAGGAAGACACTAAAATTTAGTCATTTGATAAGTTATGAAAAAGTTTCAGTATGTTAAGTGGAGTCAGTTCCGTTCAGTCGCTCAGTCGTGTCCAACTCTTTGCAGCCCCATGAACTGCAGCACTCCAGGCCTCCCTGTCCATCACCAGCTCCCGGAATCCACCCAAACCCATGTCCATTAGGTGATGCCATCAAACCGTCTCATCCTCTGTCATCCCCTTCTCCTCCTGCCCTCAATCTTTCCCAGCATCAGGGTCTTTCCCAATGACTCAGTTCTTTGCATCAGGTGGCCAAAGTATTGGAGTTTCAGCTTCAACATCAGTCCTACCAATGAACACCCAGGACTGATCTCCTTTAGGATGGACTGGTTGGATCTCCTTGCAGTCCAAGGGACTCTCAAGAGTCTTCTCCAACACCACAGTTCAAAAGCATCAATTCTTCGGCACTCAGCTTGCTTTATAGTCCAACTCTCACATCCATACACGACTACTGGAAAAACCGTAGCCTTGACTAGACAGACCTTTGTTGACAAAGTAATGTCTCTGCTTTTGAATATGCTGTCGAGTTTGGTCATAACTTTCCTTCCAAGGAGTAAGCGTCTTTTAATTTCATGGCTACAATTACTATCTGCAGTGATTTTGGAGCCCAGAAAAATAGTCTGACACTGTTTTCACTGTTTCCCCATCTATTTGCCATGAAGTGATGGGACCGGATGCCATGATCTTAGTTTTCTGAATGTTGAGCTTTAAGCCAACTTTTTCACTCTCCTCTTTCACTTTCATGAAGAGGCTCTTTAGTTCTTCTTCACTTTCTGCCATAAGGGTGGTGTCATCTGCGTATCTAAGGTTATTGATATTTCTCCCAGCAATCTTGATTCCAGCTTGTGCTTCTTCCAGCCCAGCATTTTGCATGATATACTCTGCATAGAAGTTAAATAAGCAGGGTGACAGTATACAACCTTGACGTGCTCCTTTTCCTATTTGGAACCATTCCATTATTCCATGTCCAGTTCTAACTGTTGCTTCCTAACCTGCATACAGGTTTCTCAAGAGGCAGGTCAGGTGGTCTGGTATTCCCATCTCTTTCAGAATTTTCCACAGTTGATTGTGATCCACACAGTCAAAGGCTTTGGCATAGTCAATAAAGCAGAAATAGATGTTTTTCTGGAACTCTCTTGCTTTTTCAATGATCCAGTGGATGTTGGCAATTTGACCTCTGGTTCCTCTGCGTTTTCTAAAACCAGCTTGAACATCTGAAAGTTCATGGTTCACATATTACTGAAGCCTGACTTGGATAATGTTAAGCATTACTGTACTAGAGTGTGAGATGAGTGCAATTTCCCAAATACAGACTCCTGCCATGAGGTCACTGAAGAAAGCTTTGATGGTGAGCATTGACCTCAAATATATAAAGAACTAAATTCACCATGTTTGTATGGCCAGGACCCACAGACACTGTTTATTTCTGTCTGATTAAACACATGTTTCAGTATTAACTTACATATTAAATGTTATTACCTTTTGCTAACAAAGCTTCCAGGAGCACCTTAGCCAGCTATATCATTCAGGAAAACAGCTTAAAATTATGACACTAGCATAGTTCTAAAAATATTTTGAGCAGGTCAGGTAATAGAGATTATTGTAATGCCTAAAGGAAATGAGGGGGCTTCCTAGGTGGCACTAGTGGTAAAGAACCCGCTTGCCAGTGCAGGAGACGTAAGAGATGTGGGTCTGATCCCTGGGTCAGGAAGATCCCCTGGAGGAGGGCATGGCAACCCACTCTAGTACTCTCGTCTGGAGAATCCCATGGACAGAGGAGCCTGTTGGGCTGCAGTCCATGGGGTTGCAAAGAGTTGGACACAACTTAAGTGACTTAGGATCATACTCAATGGAAATAAATATAAAAAGCATTTAAGAAAACAAGAAATTTGTAGTCTTTGTATTACTTTGCGAAGAGCTCAAAGTTTAGATTTTAACAAATAAACTGAATACTATTCTTTACAGATTTACCACAAAACTCATGAGGACTGATGTTTTTTACCTGATTGTTAATGCCTCTGGTAACTACTATAAATGAACTTGTGATATTCTAACTTTTAAGGACTTTTATTTTGGCCAGAATCCATAATTGGATAAAAAGGTTTTTAAAAACAAATTCAGCCTCAAAAAGTTGAAGATCTACTTTGATACTAACTGGAAAGGCCTAATATAGTAGAATGCAAATATTAACCATGAGTTTATAAACTGTATAACACATTCAATAATAATTTCATCTTACAGAAACATTGTTTTTTTATTTGGTTTTGCCAAACTACAGGCTCAATCTAAGGAATTTTCTATGGAATTTTCAACTACTCACTTGGAAATAAATACAAGGCTTCTTTCCCTGGGATAGAAGCTTAACTGTTACATTCTTTCTGATGTTTGGTGGTTCTAAATGAGAGAGGAGTAGAGATAGAGTGAATATGGCAGGCTTAGTTCACTACATTTGGTGTGAAATGTAGGCTTAAATCCTGGGTAGTGGTTTCATGGCACTGGCCAAATTATTTAATTTCTCCATGTCTCAGTTTACTTTTGAAGATGATAGTAATGATCTTCACAATAATGTGATGAGGTAACATCTAGAAGTTGTGTGTATTGTTTTAGCAGATTGAATTCCCCAGAAAGCTAGCTCTGACTTGAAGATTAAGTTCATTATGGAGTATTCTTGGGATGAACACTGTGGAAGGAAATATGCAGAAGTGGAATTGGGCAGAGGGAGAAGTTGAGCAGCAGTGCAGTATCAATGGAAGCCTCAGCCAATCCAGGGAGAATTCTGCAGATACGATGAATCTTTAGGTGTCCTGAGTTTGGATGAAAGGAATGAGCCATTTTACTCACTCATAGATTAGTCATAAGATGTGGCCATCTGGAATGGTGAAGTGACCTGGGCTGAGGCTGTTTGCTTCAGCAGAGGCAGTCACTGAAGAGGGCTTGGCAGCTTGAGGGCTGTCAATCAGTAGCAGTATTTCTGGGGTAATCGATCCTTTCTTACTGAAGGGAATCTGGGCAGCACTTCAATGTCCACTACAGTTAGTCATGGGCTTCCCTTGTGGCTCAGGTGGTAAAGAAGTCATAAAGTGTTTAAGGCTAAGTTTTTAACAGTATATGTTACTGTGAGAAGGGTCATCTTTCATATTTCAAAGAGAAGTTAAAAGTTCCATCCTGCCTCCTTTTATTCAGCTGCACTGCTGTTCTATTTGAATTTGCTCTTCTGTATTGGGTCAGGCACCCTACAAGGTGTCTTACATGTTTTATATCAATTAATTTTCATGATAACCTGGTAAGTTTGCATCATTTTCAACAAGTTACTAGAGGAAACTGATGTCTAAATGCAGGGTATAAGTACTTTACTTTACAAATCTAATAAATAGCTAAATATGGATATAATTCCAGTATCTTGTCTATGAGATATTTTACTTAGGACTTTGGTGTGGTTGGACTTTGCTATAATTTATAACTTATTAGCTATTTTGGATAAATATTTTAATGTCTATAAGGATTTTACTTTAGCATATGCTATCGACAATTATCGTATTAAGATTAAACATTAAATCTTTTGATTTTTATGTAAATTTTAGTAGGTTAATTACATGAATTTAGTTTAATTATTAAAATTTGTGCTTAATTGGGATAGACAGGTAGACCTAGAGTTTTCATAAATATCTGACAAATATTCTTATATAAAGCATTTTGCCTCCATAATTTCTTACACTCCTTTTGACCTGTCAGCCCAACTGATTAAAATATGCAGTTACCTGTTAAATATCAGTGTCCAAAATAGAGAGAACTGGAAATATCACAAGATATAATATGATACACACATTAGGTGGTCTTCAAACAATTCACTTTGTTCTTTGAGATACAGTAGACAAAGAAGCATAAACAGTACACCATACTGCTGGTACTGCTAAGTCGCTTCAGTCGTGTCCGACTCTGTGCAACCCCATAGATGGCAGCCCACCAGGCTCCCCCATCCCTGGCATTCTCCAGGCAAGAACACTGCAGTGGGTTGCCATTTCCTTCTCCAATGCATGAATGTGAAAAGTGGAAGAGAAGTCGCTCAGTCATGTCTGACTCTTAGCGACCCTATGGACTGCAGCCTTCCAGGCTCCTCCGTCCATGGGATTTTCCAGGCAAGAGTACTGGAGTGGGGTGCCATTGCCTTCTCCAAACAGTACACCATGAGAAGATAGCAAAGAACAGCTGGGCTTTTCAAGTAGCTCACTCTTGTAAAGCAGAAGAATGGGTGGCATATTCAGTTAAGGGATTGAGGAGGAGGAGTTAGAGACCTTTCTCCTAACCAAGGGCTCAGAGAAAAGCTTTGGAGGTACAGAAAAAGTGAAAAGGAGACTCAAGTAAGAAAAAGCACAATGTATCTTAGGCATACAAGTCTACAAGCCAACAGATAACAGGGATCGCTTTTGTTTTGGCCTCAAACCAAGGATTGTAATCATATGAAACATGTTGGGGTTGGCTACTTTATTTATTTATGTTTTGGCAGTACCACATAACATGCAGGACCTCCATTCCACTGGGGATTGAATCCATGCTCCCTGCAGTGGCAGCATAGAGTCTTAACCCGTGGACTGCCAGAAAAGTCCCTGAAGTTGCCTATTTTAGAAGGCTTCCAAAAGCATTATTCTCATCAGTTTAGTGATAGAAAGGAACAGCATCAGTTTCCAGGTTATGTGATCAGAGATCAGCTTCATCACAGAAGACTTACTAGAAATTTCCCCTAAGTCGTGGCACCAGAGTTTCAGACAGTTTTAGCCTCTGATAGTGATATGATCTTTTCTTAAAAATCTTTTGTGAGTGTGTCTTCAAGGTATTTCAGAGGTAAATTGGAATTTATTATGTTGGGACCTGAATGTGATAGTTAAGATTAATTTTAAACAAGAAATTCTTGGAGTGACATAGGTCACTCCCAATTTCACTCCCCTTCACAAGAACAGATAATAACTATTCATGAACAAGATACCACTGAGAAAATCCTAGGAAACATCAGAGAAACTAAAGCACTCCCTGCATCACAAAAACCAAGACAGAACCATTCAGAAAGATAAAAAGAGCATCTACATGCTAACTTAATGCCTCTTCTACAGGTTGGCCCAGTGACCAAGCCTTGCATAGTCCCCCATAATACCCATGAGGCAAGACCACAGTTCAATTAGTTCAGTTCAGTTGCTCAATTGTGTCCGACTCTGAAACCCCATGGACTGCAGCACACCAGGCTTTCCAGTTCATCACCAACTCCTAGAGCTTGTTAAAACTCATGTCCATCAAGTTGGTGGTGCCATCCAACCGTTTGTCCTCTGTTGTCCCCTTGTCCTCCTGCCCTAAATATTTCCCAGCATAAGGGTCTTTGCTGCTGCTTCTAAGTCACTTCAGTCATGTCTGACTCTGTGCGACCCCATAGACGGCAGCCCACCAGGCTCCCCCATCCCTGGGATTCTCCAGGCAAGAACACTGGAGTGGGTTGCCATTTCCTTCTCCAATGCATGAAAGTGAAAAGTGAAAGTGAAGTCGCTCAGTCGTGTCCAACCCTCAGTGACGCCATGGACTGCAGCCGTCCAGGCTCCTCCATCCATGGGATTTTCCAGGCAAGAGTACTGGAGTGGGGCGCCATGGCCTTCTCCAGTGAGGGTCTTTACCAAGGAGTAAATTCTTCGCATCAGGTAGCCAAAGTACTGGAGCTTCAGCTTCAGCATCAGTCCTGCCAGTGAATATTCAGGACTGATTTCCTTTAGGATTGACTGGTTTGATCTCCTTGCAGTTCAAGGGACTCTCAAGAGTCTTCTCTAACACCACAGTTCAAAAGCACCAGTTCCTCAGTGCTCAACTTCCTTTATGGTCCAACTCTCACATCCATACATGACTGTTGGAAAAACCATAGCTTTGATTAGGTGGACCTTTGTCAGCAAAGTGATGCCTCTGCTTTTTAATATGCTGTCTAGGTTAGTAATAGCTCTTTTTCCAAGGAACAAGCGTCTTTTAATTTCATGGCTGCAGTCACCATCAGAAGTCATTTTGGAGCCCAAGAAAATAAAGTCTGTCACTGTTTCTGTTGTTTCCCCATCAATTTGCCAAGAAGTGATGAGACCAGATGCCATGATCTTAGTTTTCTGAATGTTGCATTTTAAGCCAACTTTTTCACTCTCCTCTTTCACTTTCATCAAGAGGCTCTTTAGTTCTTCTTCACTTTCTGCAGTATGAGTGGTGTCATCTGCGTATCTAAGGTTATTAGTATTTCTCACAGCTCTCTTGATTCCAGCTTGTGCTTCATCCAGCCTGGCATTTTGCATGATGTACTCTGCATAGAAGTTAAATAAGCAGGGTGACAATATACAGCCTTGATGTCCTCCTTTCCTGATTTGGAACTAGTCTGCTGTTCCATGTCCAGTTCTAACTGTTGCTTCTTGACCTGCATACAGATTTCTCAGAAGGCAGATCAGGTGGTCTGGTATTCCCATCTCTTTAAGAATTTTCTACAGTTTGTGGTGATCCACACAGTCAAAGGCTTTGGCATAGTCAATAAAGCAGAAGTAAATATTTTTCTGGAATTCTCTTGCTTTTTCAATAATCCAGTGGATGTTGGAAATTTGATCTCTGATTCCTCTGCCTTTTCTAAATCCAGCTTGAACATCTGGAGGTTCACGGTTCATGTACTGTTGAGGCCTAGCTTGGAGAATTTTGAGCATTACTATGCCTGTGTGTGAGATGAGTGCAATTGTCCAGTAGCTTGAGCATTCTTTGACATTGCCTTTCCTGGGGATTGGGATGAAAACTGCTCTTTACCAGTCCTGTGGCCACTGCTGAGTTTTCCAAATTTGCTGGCATATTGAGTGCAGCACTTTCACAGCATCATCTTTTAGGACTTGAAGTAGCTCAAATGGAATTCCATCACCTTCACTAATTTTGTTCATAGTGATGCTTCCTAAGGCTCACTTGACTACATTCCAGGATGTCTGGCTCTAGGTGAGTGATCAGACCATTGTGGTTATCTGGGTCATGAAGATCTCTTTTGTATAGTTCTTCTATGTAATCTTGCCACCTCTTCTTAATATCGTCTGCTTCTGTTAGGTCCATACCATTTCTGTCCTTTATTGAGCCCATGTTTGCATGAAATGTTCTCTTGGTATCTCTAATTTTCTTGAAGAGATCTTTTAGTCTTTCCCATTCTATTGTTTTCCTCTGTTTCTTTGCACTGATCACTGAGGAAGGCTTGCTCTCCTTGCTGTTTTTTGGAACTCTGCATTCAGATGATTATATATTTCTTTTTCTCCTTTGCCTTTAGCTTCTCTTCTTTTCACAGCTATTTGTAAGGCCTCCACAGACAGCGATTTTGCCTTTTTGCATTTCTTTTTCTTGGGGATGGTTTTGATCACTGCCTCCTGTACAGTGTCACTAACCTCTGTCCATAGTTCTTCAGGCACTCTGTTTATCAGATAATTCCTTGAATCTATTTGTCACTTCCACTGTATAACTGCAAGGGATTTGATTGAGGTCATACCTGAATGGTCTAGTGGTTTTCCCTACTTTCTTAAACTGAAGTTTCAAATTTGTAATAAGGTGTTCATGATCTGAGCCACAGTCAGCTCCTGTTCTTGATTTTGCTGACTATATAGAGGTTCTCCATCTTTGTCTGCATAGAATATAATTAATCTGATATTAGTATTGACCATCTGGTGATGCTCATGTGTAGACTCTTCTCTTGTGTTGTTGAAAGTGGGTGTTTGCTATGACCAGTGCGTTCTCTTGGCAAAACTCTGTTATTCTTTGCCCTGCTTCATTTTGTACACCAAGGCCAAACTTGCCTGTTACTCTGTGTATCTCTTGACTTCCTACTTTTGCCTTTCAGTCTCCTATGATGAAAAGGACATTTTTTGTTTGTTTTTTTGGTGTTAGTTTTAGAAGGTCTTTTAAGTCATCATCGAATCGTTCAACTTCAGGTTCTTTGGCATTAGTGGTTGGGGCATAGACTTGGATTACTGTGATATTGAATGGTTTGCTTTGGAAACGAACAGAGATCATTCTGTCATTTTTGAAATTGCACCCAAGTACAAAGAGTCGGACACGACTGAGCGACTGATCTGATCTGATCTGACTGCATTACAGACTCTTTTGTTGACTATGATGGCTACTCCATTTCTTCTAAGGGATTCCTGTCCACAGTCACAGATATAGTTGTCATCTGAATTAAATTCACCCATTCCAGTCCATTTTAGTTCACTGATTCATAATAAGTTGATGTTCACTCTTGCCATCTCCTGTTTGGACCCTTCCAATTTACCTTGATTCATGGACCTAGCATTCCATGTTCCTATGCAATATTGTTCTTTATAGCATCGGACTTTACTTCCATCACCAGTCATATCCACAACTGGTCATTGTTTTGCTTTGGCTCAGCCCCTTCATTCTGTCTGAATCTATTTTTCCACCCTTCTCCAGTAGTATATTGGGCACCTACCAACCTGGAGAGTTCATCTTTCAGTGTGGTATCTTTTTGCCTTTTCATACTGTGTCATACTGTCCAGAGTAGGGACTGCTAAGAAGCAACACACAGTGGTAAGGAAGCTGAAAGTCTGCAAGAACTATAGACTGAGAAGTCTCCCCTACAGTTCTTAGCACTGTGCGAGATTGTGGGGGAACCTGCAGGGCTTGGTCATTGGGAATTTGATTGTGACTGAAAAGAGGGGAGGAGCTCACAACACTTAGATCTGGGCAGACAGAGTTCCTACCTACAGTACACAAGTTGTAATTCCAGTGATTGTGCTAATCTACAAACCAAAACAGTTTGACCAAGGAACTGAGTAGGGTGTGAATCTGCCTGATTTGGATCCTCAAAGGAAAAGCCTTGCCAGCCCTGCAGCCTGGTCTGCCCCACCCACTGCTCACCCAGGCAGAGGAGCTGTCATAGCCCCACCTCTGCTGAGTGTAGCTCCTGGCCCTGCCCCTCCAGAAAGCCTATCCAGAACACATGGAAGCTCTGTATCCCAGTGACACTCAAGTGGAGAGTTTGGCAGACAGAGCCAATCTTCTGCAGAGCAAAGCCAGTGTCCTCATTCAGCTAAGGAACTTGGGGCACTGGTCGGGTTGAGTCAAGACTGCAAAGAACCTTGCTATCCTTGGAGTCAGTTTTACCCAGATAGGGAAACTAATTTGTAGCCCTGCCTATGACTGAATACAACCTTCTACCCACCTGACTGGGTAACCTAACTAGAGTACACAGGAAACTGCAGACCCATTCAACAACCCTGATTACAGTGTCACTTGAACAGAGAGAACAACCAGTGGCTTTCCTCATCTGCAGAGCAAAACTGGTGTCCCCATTTGGCTGGGGAATTCAGCCCACATCCTTACTTGATTCACATCCCCAGAGAGTACTGCAACTCTTTGGGCTGTTCTGCTGCCTGCCAAGGGCAGGAAAGCTAATTCATAGCCCCACCTACACAAGTATAGTACCCAGCCCTATTCTCTAGGAAGCCCAACCAAAAAACCCAGACAATCGTAGAGCCTATCCTACAGCCCATCCCGCCAAGCCAGGAATTCTATCCAATTGTTCTCAGCCAGTGGCACCACTGCCATTCCACCTCAGAGTTTGGGCAATGGCCTTGCCCCAGTTAGTAAGCTCTGCCTGCCCAAGGACATTACCAGCTGACACATGCAGAAACCCAGAGTGAACTGTCTCTCTGCCAAACACATTAGGATGGTTCAACATATGCAAATCCATAAATGTGATACACCACATTGATAGAACAAAATATAAAAATCATCATATGATCATCTCAGTAGATGCAGATAAAGCATTGGACAAAATTCAATATCCTTTCATGACAAAAACTCTCAACAGATCAGGTATAGAAGGAACAAAACATAATAAAAGCTATAGGTGGCATATATGTGGACAAGTCCACAACTAACATCATACTCAGTGGTGAAAGGTTGAAAGCTTTCTTACCATGATCAGGAAAAAGACATGGGTGCCCACTCTTACCACTTACTGGAAGTCCTGGCTGGAGTATTAGGCAAAAAAAAGAAAAAAGAAAAAAAAGGCCACCAAATCAGAAAAGAAGAAGTAAAATTGTGTCTATCCTATAATAGAAAATCATAAAGACTCTATAAAAAAGTGTTATGTCAATAAATTCAGTAATGTATAATCTGGTAACTATAGTAACAATACTATATTAAGTGCTTGGAAATTGCTAAGAGAGTAGATCTTTAATATTATCACCAAAGAATGAAATGTTTATTGTGTGAGGTGATGGAGGAATTGACTAACTCTTTGTTGTCATTGTTCAGTCGCTAAGTCGTGTCCAACTCTTTGTGACCCCATGGACTGCAGCATGGCTGGCTTCCCTGTCCTTCGCTATCTCCTGGAGTTTGCTCAAATTCATGTCCATTGAATCAGTGATCTCTGCCATCTCATCCTCTGCCATCCCTTCTCCTTTTGCCTTCCATCTTTCCCAGCATCAGGATCTTTTCCAATGAGTCAGCTCTTCACATCAGGGGGCCAAAGTACTAGCTTCAGCATCAGTTCTTTCAATAAATATTCAGGGTTGATTTCCTTTAGGATTGACTAGTTTGATCTCCTTGCCATCCAAGGGACTCTCAAGAGTCTTCTCCAGCACCACAATTCAAAAGCATCAGTTCTTTGGTGCTCAGCCTTCTTTATTAACTAACTCTACTGTGGTAATAATCATTTCTTAATATATAAGTATCAAATCATCATACTGTACATTTAAACTTACACCAAATTGAAACCATTAGGTGTCATTTCAGGGGCTCCAAAGAACTCCAGTACCATAGTTCTTTATGTCTCAGCACAGAAAGAATTCAGCAAGAGATGAAGTGATAGATATGGAGTGATTTATTAGACTAGGATGCTTGTGAAGTTTATGGGCAGCGGGTGAGAAATCCCATGCCCCGAGAACTTACCAGGCTATACTTTTATAGTCAAAGGAAAAATGGGGAGGGGGAGATGACCTTCTTTGTCTCTCTTGAGTAGACATCGTGTTTCCATCATCAGCTCTTCCTCTAGGTTGAGCAGGGGAGTTTTTTTGTCCCTATATTGTTGGGGCCAGTGTGAGGAAGTCAGGAGAGACTCCATCTTGAAGCCTGTCATCCATCTTAAAGACAGGATGTGAACTGGGCCTGAATCCTGCCCAAGAGTGATGAAACTATTGCTAATGAAAACCAGGTCTCCTGGAGACTTCCTTCCCTATAGATGACAAACGGAGATTGTAGTTGAGGTCAGGCTGCCCCTGTTAGATTAACCATAGAGACAGCCCCCCTTGATGTATAATCATTGTTCCCCACCTTTAACCTTAATTGTTTGTTCTCCTAGTACCTACTTGTTGTAAAACTCAATCATATACAACAAAGAGGTTGCTAACAGGTAACTGTTGCAGGAAAGAGGACCTCTTCCAGGGCCCGAAACTGGGCTCTTGTCTAACACTCGGAAATGAGTTGTCCAAGGAGATACGTGTGTTGACAGAGCAAGAGATTTTATTGGGAAAGGGCACCAGAATGGAGAGCAGTAGGGTAAGGGAACCCAAGAGAACAGCTCTGCCACAGTCTCGGGTTTTATTGTGATGGGATTAGTTTCTGGGTTGTCTTTAGCCCATCATTCTGACTCAGAGTCCTTCCTGGTGGTGCATGCCTTGTTCAGCCAAGATGGATGCCAGAGAGAAGGATTCTGGGAAGTGGTCAGACCTGTGGTGTCTCCTTTTGACCTTTCCCAAACTCTTCCGGTTGGTGGAGACTTATTAGTTCCGTGTTCCTTACCAGGACCTCCTATTGTAAAACAACTTATGCAAATGGTTACTATGGTGCCTGGCCAGGGTGGAAAGTTTCAGTCAGTGTGGTTCCCCTAACATAACCAGTCACATAGTGGGGGGTATAAAACTGGGCCTCTCAGAAACATCAGGGTCCTTGTTGGGAACTGATTCCCCTTGGAGCCGCTGGTGTAATAAACTGTACTCCACTGTCTTGAGAGTCCTCTGAGGTGTGTTTTGCGACTCTGGATTCCACAACAACATAATCAAGCTAGGTTCACAAATTATTGATTTTTATGTGTGCAGAGAGCATGCCCTAGGGATCATTAATTTACTGAGCTCATTGGGTAGGATATGGGTCTCATATCACTATTGTTTTATTGTTTGGGGGTATGTTTTGTGGTCAAGCAAACCTGCTTTCTTAAGTCATCATTGACTTACATGGCTGTCCCACCTTTTTTCTACTTACAGTTCACTAGAAGGCAATGGCAACCCACTCCAGTGTTCTTGCCTGGAGAATCCCAGGGATGGGAGCCTGGTGGGCTGCCATCTATGGGGTCACACAGAGTCGGACACAACTGAAGTGACTTAGCAGTGTGATTAATTATTTAATCATCTATTTTATTTCTTTACTCTGTGTATATAAAACTTATATGTAAATTATATCTCAAGAAAGCTGAAAAATACATAAAATTCAGTGCTTCCCAAGAGGCCAATCCTCAACTAATAAGGACCTTGCCAGAATGAAACTTGAAACACTGCTTCCTTCTTTGAGAAAGTCATACTAAGAAAAAGAGAAAGTTGGCTGAATGAAATAGTGTGCTTGGTAATATAGCTGATTTATATTTTGGCATAAACTCCTAATCTCACTGTAGCCTGGTCATGGACAGACAGCCGTGAACTTGGTGTAGCATAGTTTTACATATAGCATTTAACTTAATCCTCAAATCCATGTTATGAGAAATAATTATTAACCTCATTTTACAGGGAATTCAGATCCAGAAGGTTAGGATAATTCACTCAAATGTCTGCAATTAGCAAGTGCTGGTTAAGGATTTTCAATGCAGATTGACTCCATTGTCCTCCTATTTAATTATTGTGCTTTACTGACATTTGGAATATAAATGGGCTTTAGAAGTTTTTACACACTAATTTTTAAAATGAAACCTCATGTGTATTTCAACGCATAAAATAGAGAAAAGTGGATGTATTTGGTTAGATTTGGGAAAACAGAGAATTTGACATCTTATTTACTCAGACTCCGTCAGCCCCATTATTGTAGTCACGCGTTTTGGGAAACAAACTCACTCAGAAGGACAATGCAGATAGTGGAGTGAAGTTTTTTACACCTGTGGGCCCAAGGCAGCGTCTCCTCTTAGCCAAGGACCCTGACCAAGTTTTGAGAAAACGTTATATACCCTAAGTGTATGTGCACAAAACCGCCTCCCCAGATTCCCTGAAACTAGTCTGAACAAAGGAAAAAGAAAGATACTATCAAAGTTAACCCGTGATTCATATGCCTTAAGCCTAGGTAGTTAACAGTGGACAATTATCAATAGGCCTGTGGTCATACCCCAATAAGCATAATCGAATGTATGATTCTATTCAGTTACACAGATAATTAGGGTATTCTTTTAGGCAACGGAGGGCCCTGGGGCTCTTCCTTCCAGGGGCCTGGTTTTCCAGTTGGTTTGTTGTTTCCATAGATACTGGGAATATAGCTCAAAGTCCACAGTCTGGCCAAGATAGAGTTCTGCTTTCAAGATAGAGCCTGTTCTGTTTGCTCCTTCACCATCTGCCTTGTTTTGTGTCTCTAGACACAGCTTGGACCCTTCTAGACTAGATTATACTGGAGATTGGAATAATTATTAGAGCACAAACAAGTTTTATTTTGTTCATTTGATAGCATAACAAGGTATGTATGTATTTATAATCAAAGTACACAAAATAAAGTTTCATTTTGGGGATCAGAACTGTAGAGAATAAAAGGAAGTTATTATTCAAAAGTCTGAGGTAACACTGATAAATCAACCCAAGATACTCCCAAGATGGGAGTATCTTATTCTTGTTTCATTGGCTCCTTTAAGTCTGTCTTTACCATGCTTTTATTGATAAAAAACAGTCATTTGGGAAACCCAAATATGATAAAAGAAGCAGATTTCTCAGTCTATGCAGGTACATATTAATTTTAAAATTCTTTTCAGAGAATGCTGAAAGCATGTCAATACTTCTACCATTGTATGATGAACTCCTTGTTAAGGTTAGTTGCCTCGGATTTAAAAAGTGTAAATATGTTGTTCCTTTCACTGAAATTAGCTCCTTTTAAGCCATAGAGGGATAAAGTTTGAATTGCATCTGTGACTCCTAATATATATGTACTGAATTTTGCATACAACTGAAGTTCTACACTGTATTAAAGGAATGATCAACAAATCTGTTAAGATTACATTGCTTCTAGGCAAAAGTTTAGGATTGAAATGTAGAGTTAATAGAGACTTTGCAATGTGAAAATGTATTATATGAAAATAACCATGTTAACATAAAATACTTATATACCCCAACCTTATTTTCAGTAAAATAATTTTACACCATACATACAGCTATTCTTAAGTGACCAAGTAAAATAGCAGCCCACCAAAACTAATTATTTGACTTATCTCTCTCAAAATATTTCTTAAAGTATGCTTCCATTACTAAAATCATACTGAAAAAGCCACAAGCATCATTCAAATAAATATTCCTGATTACACAGTTCACCACCAAGAGGAAATGCATTATTAAGTATCAGAGCATTTGCTAGTTCCACTCATTCTGCTCCGTAGTAGTTATTGCCACTTGCCATTCCATAATTTGTACTCCACTCAGACCTAATGGCTTTCAGCTTCTAAAACAAACAAAACTGTTTTTAATCTTGAGTGCCTGCTGACACAGTTCTTTTTTTATCTGGGAACCCACTCTACTTTTAATAGAGTAGTTAATGCTCCTTGCTATAACAAAATTTCCACAATCTCATTGCTTTAACTTAAAAAATGTACTGCATTTTATCAGACCTAAGATACCACCTTAATATAAGGTGCATTGTTTTATGTAGTGCCAAGAAAAAAAAGGAATTTGTCCAGTTAAACTATGGTACATTGATTCCTTATCACTTTAATTTTAAGAAGAATCCTTATTATAGAGAAATTAAAATAGAAGGAGGAAAAGTACCAGAGAATCCATGATATCGCATTCTCCTTGTGCATAGTCTACTGAAGATCACCTAACTGGAAAGGGTTTCCCTCAGGCTGTGACTAAGGTGTCCTGGCTCTTTCCATCTTCAGGATTTACTGTCCTCTGGTGACTTCTTTTTTTTTTTTTTTAATTTAATTTTATTTTTAAACTTTACAATATTGTATTAGTTTTGCCAAATATCGAAATGAACCCGCCACAGGTATACCTGCATTCCCCATCCTGAACCCTCCACCCTCCTCCCTCCCCTCCCCTCCCTCTGGGTCGTCCCAGTGCACCAGCCCCAAGCATCCAGTACCGTGCATCGAACCTGGACTGGTGACTCGTTTCATACATGATATTATACATGTTTCAATGCTATTTTCCCAAATCTCCCCACCCTCTCCCTCTCCCACAGAGTCCATGAGACTGATCTATACATTGGTGTCTCTTTTGCTGTCTCGTACACAGGGTTATTGTTTCCATCTTTCTAAATTCCATATATATGCGTTAGTATACTGTATTGGTGTTTTTCTTTCTGGCTTACTTCACTCTGTATAATAGGTTCCAGTTTCATCCATCTCATTAGAACTGATTCAAATGTATTCTTTTTAATGGCTGAGTAATACTCCATTGTGTATATGTACCACAGCTTTCTTATCCATTCATCTGCTGACGGGCATCTAGGTTGCTTCCATGTCCTGGCTATTATAAACAGTGCTGCGATGACTTCTGAGTTCTCCACTGGATTCAATCCACTGAGATCAGCAAGAAGCCACAAGAGAGAGACATAGAGGATGGTAAAGGTTGTTTCAAATGTCATGTCTAGGAGTGTCTTACATCACAGTCAGTCACATTCCTTTGATAGCACTGATCACATGACACATCTAGATTTATGAGGAGGAGGAATATATTCTTCCTGTGGTCCAGGAGGAAAATGAAATTGTGTAAAAATCACATGGTATCACTACTTCAATTCAGCCCCTATCAATCACTTCCACTCATCTTTTAATACTTAGCACAAAAATCACCTCTGTTCAATTTATTTTTATTCTTACTCTCCCAAGTTAAAATGACTGCTATTTCTTTTGTGCTGTACTGGATTTCTGATGTAAAATTAATAACCCTGTATGTTTACAGTAAAGAGTACCATAGTCTGCTAGGGCTGCCATAATAAAATACCATAGACTATGTGGCTTAAACAATAGAACTTCATTTTCTCATAGTTCTGGAAGCTAGAAGTCCAAGGTCAAGGTGCCAGTAGTGTACCTTTCTGGTGAGACCTCTCTTCCTTGCTTGCACACAGCTGCTTTCTGATAGTTTACTCATGTGTCCTTTTCTCTTATGTGTGCACCCACCAAGAGAGAAATCTCTCTGGTGTTGTTCCTCTTCTGTAAGGATATCAGTCCTATTAGATTAGGGCCCCACCCTTATGACTTCATTTAACCTTAATTACCTCCTTAAAGACTCCATTTCCAAATACAATGACATTGGGAATTAAGGATTTCAATATATGAATTTTGGAGAGGCACAATTTAATCCACAGCAGATACCAATCAGTGGATCCCTTATGCCTAGAAGAGTTTGGAAAATTAATAAATTTGTTTTAGTTTAATTGGAATTAAATTGGAAGCTGAAGAAGGGAAACTTCTGGGTTATAATTCTAGAATTTATGTCATTTATCTGTGATTTTTAACCTCTTCAGACACAAGTTTCTTCATCAAAATTTTTGGGGATTACAACAGATGGTCTTTAAGTCTTTTTGAATACTAAAATTTTATTGTTTGACAGGCACAATAAAAATCGATAAAAGATTTTAATTCTCAACTAGGGCTCACAATTTTGATGTACACACATCTGTTTAAAGCAACAGATCATATTCCTATACTGGGTCATGGTTTGCATTCATGCAAATTCATGATTCCTGGCTTTGTAACTATATCCTACCACATGCTAAAGACACATAACCCTATTTTAATTTCCTTTGCTATTGACCAGGTTGAAGTATATATTCTAGTAATTATCTATCATCAGGGAATTCTTTAGCAAATCTTTCCTAAGTTATTTCATTTCTGCAATACAGATGAGGAGATTTTCATATTTCAAAACACTAGTGAATAACATTCACATAAAACTGTCTTTCAAAATATAAGGAATTCATCTCATTTGAATCCATCAAGGTCACCAATGACTCTAAATGTTACTTGAAAAAATGAGTTTAGTTTAGTTAGAATGTGTTGTCAAAGAAGCAAAAATCAGCTAGAGCACTGTGAGTGAGGTGTAATGATAATATTTCACCATATAGTTAGACGTTATCAACAGTAGTAAGTTAATACTATCATCAACAGTTTTGAGATTAGTTATGGTTGGTATTTTTATAAAAATACATTAAGGAAGCCGAAGAATGCTAATTTATTTTCCTAAGTAGAAAGAAGAACAAAATACAAATATTCAAAAGAAAAATGTATCACTTTAGATTTGAAAATGTTTCCATATGTATTTATTTCTCTGTAATTTAATTATATTTTGGGCCTTTCAAATGATACTCCTCTGTTGCAAGCAGGAATTAAAGAATATTTTACAAAATCAACGCATATACATGGCAAGTGCCTGCATTCATCTTCAGTTGCTCAGTTTTGTCCAACTCTTTGAGACCTCGTGGACTGTAGCCCACCACAGTCTTCTGTCCATGAAATTCTCCAGGCATGAATACTGGGGTGGGCTGCCATTTCCTTCTCCAGGGGACCTTCCCGACCCAGGAGTCAAACCTGCATCTCCTGCTTAGCTGGTGGATTCTTTACCACTGAACCGTCTGTGGTGCAGCATACATGGCAAGATTTGGGTACAAATAAAAATAAAAAACTAACCATGTATTTAAGTATATATGTTATTAATTACACCAATGATCAGAAATACTTATTTAGCCTCAGTATATACCAGTCACCATTTTCAGTAATTTGCATATAAATCATCACACTAAACAAATGAGGTATGTGCTATTAACATCCTTCTTTGTAAGTGTGGAACTCAAACAAGGTACAGAGATTTAATGTCAAGTCTATACAGTTAGAAAGCATCACTATGAGCAAAGCTAGTGGAGGTGATGGAATTCCAGTTGAGCTATTCCAAATCCTGAAAGATGATGCTGTGAAAGTGCTGCACTCAATATGCCAGCAAATTTGGAAAACTCAGCAGTGGCCACAGGACTGGAAAAGGTCAGTTTTCATTCCAATCCCAAAGAAAGGCAATGCCAAAGAATGCTCATCTCACACACTAGTAAAGTAATGCTCAAAATTCTCCAAGCCAGGCTTCAGCAATATGTGAATCGTGAACTTCCTGATGTTCAAGCTGGTTTTAGAAAAGGCAGAGGAACCAGAGATCAAATTGCCAACATCCACTGGATCATCGAAAAAGCAAGAGAGTTCCAGAAAAACATCTATTTCTGCTTTATTGACTATGCCAAAGGCTTTGACTGTGTGGATCACAATCAACTGTGGAAAATTCTGAAAGAGATGGGAATACCAGACCACCTGATCTGCCTCTTGAGAAATTTGTATGCAGGTCAGGAAGCAACAGTTAGAACTGGACATGGAACAAAAGACTGGTTCCAAATAGGAAAACGAGTTCGTCAAGGCTGTATATTGTCAACCTGTTTATTTAACTTATATGCAGAGTGCATCATGAGAAACGCTGGACTGAAAGAAACACAAACTGAAATCAAGATTGTCGGGAGAAATATCAATAACCTCAGATATGCAGATGACACCACCCTTATGGCAGAAAGTGAAGAGGAATTCAAAAGCCTCTTGATGAAGGTTAAAGTGGAGAGTGAAAAAGTTGGCTTAAAGCTCAACATTCAGAAAACGAAGATCATGGTCCCACCACTTCATGGGAAATAGATGGGGAAACAGTGTCAGACTTTATTTTTCTGGGCTCCAAAATCACTGCAGCTGGTGATTGCAGCCATGAAATTAAAAGACGGTTACTCCCTGGAAGCAAAGTTATGACCAACCTAGATAGCATATTCAAAAGCAGAGACATTACTTTGCCAACAAAGGTTCGTCTAGTCAAGGCTATGGTTTTTCCTGTGGTCATGTATGGATGTGAGAGTTGGACTGTGAAGAAAGCTGAGTGCCGAAGAGTTGATGCTTTTGAACTGTGGTGTTGGAGAAGACTCTTGAGAGTCCCTTGGACTGCAAGGAGATCCAACCATCCATTCTAAAGGAGATCAGCCCTGGGATTTCTTTGGAGGGAATGATGCTAAAGATGAAACTCCAGTACTTTGGTCACCTCATGCGAAGAGTTGACTCATTGGAAAAGACTCTGATGCTGGGAGGGATTGGGGGCAAGAGGAGAAGGGGACGACAGAGGATGAGATGGCTGGATGGCATCACCGACTCGATGGACATGAGTTTGCGTGAACTCCGGGAGTTGGTGATGGACAGGGAGGCCTGGCGTGCTGCGATTCATGGGATCGCAAAGAGTCGGACACGACTGAGCGACTGATCTGATCTGATCTGATACAGTTAGAAAATTGTGGAGCCCAGACAATTTGACTCCAGAATTTGTGTTCTTTTCACCATATTAAACTATTTCTGATAACATTGGGTCATCAATTATGTGATTTGTATCTAGAGTAAATAGTCTTAATAAATTTCATACATTTTTTGTGTATGTTTGTAAAGTAACTTTTTATAGTATGTAATTAACAATGATTAGAAGTTATTTTATATTCTTGCCAAAAACATACAAATAGAATCTAACTATGAAGAAACAATAGATAAGCACTGTACACAATGCTTGTATGTTTCAAAACTGTCAAGATCAAGAAATACAAAGAAATGCTGAGGAAATTTCTTAGAATGAAAGAAGACTAAGGAGACATGACAAATAAATGCAGAGATGGTTTTGGATTGGATCCTGGACTGGCAGTAAAAGGGAATAGATATAAAGGAGATTATTGCAAAAATTGACTAGACTTGAATATGAGCTGATGTTTAAATAATGTCATATTAATGCTAAATTTCCTGTGTTTTGGTTAATACACAATGAAGTGCTGAAGGATGTGTGTTGGGCGTGGCGGGTAGGTGGAGAGTGCATATGAAAGGAGAGACTGATAGAGCAAATGGGATAAAATACAAATATAAACAATTAAAGAATCTGACGAAGGCCATAATGGCGTTTTCTTGCAACTTTTCTTTCGGTTTGAAATCACAGAAGACATTATACTAAGTGAAATAAATCAGACACAGAAAAACAAATGTTGCGTGATGTCATTTAAATGTGTAATGTAACATATTAAGACTCAGAATCAAAAGTAGGATAGTGGTTGCCATGGGCAGGAGGGAGGGGGAAATGGGAAGATGTTGGTCAAAGGGTACAAAATTTCAGTTAAGCAAGATGAATATGTTCTGGAGATCAAATATAAAATATATAACATGATGGCTATAGTTAACAATGCTGTATGGCACACTCAAAATTTGTCAAGAGGGTAGATCTTAAGGGTTCTCACCACAAATTAAAAAGAAAAAAAGAAAGAACATGGTAACCATGTGAAGTTATGGATATGTTGATTAGTTTGATTGTGGTGTTCATTTCATAATATATACAAAACATCAAGTTGTACACCATAAATACATACAGTTCCTATTTGATAATTATACCTCAATAAAACAGAAAACTAGGGAAAAAAACACACTAAAAGAATAGGATTGAAAGAAGTATGTTATCAATTATTTAATTTGTAAGCTTATAAAAATATAGATTAATAAGCCATCAAGCACTAAAGCAGGCACTAAGGATCAAATGAAATTGAAACTAAGTATCTTCATCAGGAATGTAATTATCTGAGAAGAAATGTTTGAAAGTAATAAAAACCTTCAGTTAAATAGAGAAATGGGATATATTAGTTTAATTGTTTTTTAATGAAAAAACTATCAAGAGACTAAAATAACATATTCCACATAATAATAATATTAAAATATGTTGGCTTCTTTCAGAGGAAATACCCATTTTAATCATAAGAATGTATTCTTTCTTGTGGATCTGCTTTGGTAACATTTTAAAACTAATGTAAGTTAGGTACTTTCACATTTATTACTATTTTAATTCACAAAATCATTTTTTAAGTTGTGTTATGGTTCCATTTCTGTAGATGATGAAACTGAGGCAAGCAATTAAATAGCTTGTTCAAAGGCACACAGGCGTTATGCTTCTTGGATTTCATATCCCCATCAGCCTGATTTTAATCCCATATTTTGTCTACCTTAACCCTCTGGCATTTAGTGAAAGGTGATTCATTAAAATATAAAGAAAATTGAAATAGCAAAGACCACTTTCAATGAAAAATGAGATGGGGTTCTTCTTAGTGGCAAAATGAATTTTGAACTTTGTTTTGTAATGAAATGCTAGCCATTTACAAATTAGAAGTTGTTGATCTTTAAACCATGGCTCATTTCAGTTTATTGAAGGAAAAAATGAAGGACTAAAATGGAAAGAAAGAATAAAAAGAATACTGCTTTTATCAATGTGCTAGGCATAAAAATGAGTGATTAATTGAAAATTTTCACTTTCCACGTAGTTTCTCTGATATTGAATAGTTTCAGACACATTTGGCTTAAAACCAAATGATTCCATAGAGACCTTTATTCTACCCCCAAAGCTGCAATACACCTTAAAAACCCTCGTTGGCAGGAGTCTCAAAGCTGCTGCAGCATTTTGTTTGACAAAATATCTGACAGGAGCTCTTCTCACTGGGACAGCTGTTAGAAACCCAGGAAATATGCCAGTGGAATAAGTCATCCATCAGCCTGAGAAGATGATGTGCCTCCTTGGCTTTTTCATTTTTTTTTAAACAGAATCATAAAATAAATATGTGCCATTGCCATTGATATCTGAAATAATTTTTTGAAGTGTTACATAATTATTTACTAAAGAATCTAATAAAGAAAATAACTTACTGTGCTAATTAATTAGTTATTTGGTACACTGTTATTGCTCCACAACAGAGAATTTCAAAAGTGTATTAGAATCATCTGGAGGTCTTATGAAATGCAGATTATTGGACCCCAACCTTTGCTTATCTGATTTTGGAGAAAGGCTTGATAATTTACATTTCTAACAAGTTCCTAGATGCTGCTCCTGCTGCTGATCTGGTGACCATAAGAATCATTGGTCTAGAATATATGTAAGCTTTTTAGATTTGCAAAGTAAGATACTACTTTGATCATCTATAATCACTTAGAATACTTTGCATTCAAGAAAAGATTATAAATATGCAAACATAACTATCTTATTTATTTTTTATTTATTTATATTTGGCTGTTGCTGGGTGAGGGCTTTCTCTAGTTGCAGTGAATGGGGAGGAGGGGGAATACCCTCTCGTTGCGGTGTACAGGCTTCTCATTGTGGTGGCTTCTCCTGTTGCTAAGCACAAGGCTCTAGGAACATGGGCTTCAGTAGTTGCAGCACGTGGTATCAGTAGTTGTCGCTCATGGGCCATAAATATCTTTAAAAGGCTCTGTCTTTAACTGGTTTGTTAACTGACCTTTAGAGCTTCACTGTTCAATACAGTAAACACTAGGTACCTCTGTGCATGCTAAGTCACTTCAGTCTTGTCTGACTCTTTGTGACCCCATGGACTGTGGCCCTCCAGGCTCCTCTGTCCATGGACTTCTCCAGCAAGAATACTAGATTGGGTTGCCATGCCTCCTCTAGCAGATCTTCCTGACCCAGGGATCAAACTCACATCTCTTAGGTCTCCTGCATTGGCAGGTGGGTTCTTTACCACTAGCGCCACCTAATTAAAATTAAATAAGTTAAAAAATTTAGTTCTTTAGTCACACTAGCCACATTGAAGTGCTCAATAGCCACATGGGACTAGTGGCTACTGGAGTAGACAAAGAAGAACATTTCCTCCATCTTTGGAAATTTTACAGGATAGTTAATAGAGTCTTAACTTTTTTAAATAGCCCAAACCCAGTTTAGCCTTAACATAAGCAGAGCAGGCAGGTCTGGGATGTGATTCCAGGCATTTGGCTTTCCTCAACATCCCTCTCCACCTAAAGCATCTGTGTGTGCATGCATGAACACACACAAACACAATTTTCTCATTCAGTATCTAATATCTAAAGCTAACCTTTAAGTCTGGGATCCAGTCTAAAGACATACAAACTGGGAAAGATCATCCCTTACATGTTTCAATCACTTACAATTCTGTGGGTTTTAAGAGTTTCCTGAAGTTCTAATTTGAGGGCATGGATCATAGAGAAAATTAAAAGTAAAATTAAAATAATAAAGCATACTTTGATCCTGGGGTGTTGGAATGAAGGAATGTACTACTCAGGAAATAGAAAATATTCGGTTTTACTATATTTTCTTCTAAATTGTCCTGGATATTATACTGAATCCTCTCTATGATACCAATTTGGCTATGAAGAATAGAAAGCAGGGGAATGTGGCTTTCTATAAAGAATGTTGGACATTCATGTCCCCATTCTACTTGTCTTTGACATTGTGTGACATCATTGGCTCTCAGTGCCTTGTTTGTAAATGGAACCAACGTGATTGCTGTAAAGAGGACATGAAACAAGTATACTTGAATGTACTTAGTATACTACACTCAATATGCCAGCAAATTTGGAAAACTCAGCAGTGGCCACAGGACTGGAAAAGGTCAGTTTTCATCCCAGTCCCAAAGAAAGCTAATGCAAAAGAATGTTTAAACTACTGCAAAATTGCAGTCATCTCACATGCTAGCAATGTAAGGCTCAAAATTCTCCAAGACAGGCTTCAACAGTACGTGAACTGGGAACTTCCAGATGTTCAAGTTGGATTTAGAAAAGGCAGAGGAACCAGAGATCAAATTGCCAACATCCATTGGATCATGGAAAAAGCAAGAGAGTTCCAGAAAAGCATCTATTTCTGCTTTATTGACTATGCCAAAGCCTTTGACTTTGTGGATCAACACAAACTGTGGAAAATTCTTAAAGAGATGGGAATACCAGACCACCTGACCTACCTCCTTAGAAATCTATATGCAGGTCAGGAAGCACTAGTTAGAACTGGACATGGAACAGCAGACTAGTTCCAAATCGGGAAAGGAGTATGTCAAGGCTTTATATTGTCACCCTGCTTATTTAACTCCTGTGAAGAGTTCATCATGCTAAATGCTGGGCAGGATGAAGCACAAGCTGGAATCAAGATTGCTGTGAGAAATATTAATAACCTCAGATATGCAGATGATACCACCCTTATGGCAGAGAGTGAAGAAAGCAATAAAGAGCCTCTTGATGAAAGTGAAAGAGAAGAGTGAAAAAGTTGGCTTAAAACTCAACATTCAGAAAACTAAGATCATGGCATCTGGTCTCATCACTTCATGGCAAATAGATGGGGAAACAGTGGAAATAGTGAGAGACTTTATTTTCTTGGGATCCAAAATGACTGTTGATGGTGACTGCAGCCATGAAATTAAACGATGCTTGTTCCTTGAAAGAAAAGCTATTATCAACCTAGACAGCATAATAAAAAGCAGAGACATTACTTTGCCAACAAAGGTCTGTCTAGCCCAAGCTATGGTTTTTCCCATAGTCATGTATGAATGTGAGGGTTGGACTATAAAGAAAGCTGAGTGCTGAAGAATTGATGCTTTTTAACTGTGGTGCTGGAAAAGACTCTTGAGAGTCCCTTGGACTGCAAGGAGTTCAAACTAGTCCATCCTAAAGGAAATCAGTCCTGAGTATTCATTGGAAGGACTGAGGCTGAAGCTGAAACTCAAATACTTTGGCCACCCACTTGATGCAAAGAACTTACTCATTTGAAAAGACCCTGATGCTGGGAAAGACTGAAGACAGGAGAAGGGGACGACAGAGGATGAGATAGTTGGATGGCATCACCGACTCGATGGACTTGAGTTTGAGTAAGCTCCGGGAGTTGATGATGGACAGGGAGGCCTGGCATGCTGAAGTCCATGGAGTCACAAAGAGTTGGACACGACTGAGTGACTGAACTGAGTATACTGTTAAGGCTTATGCAAATTCTATGTATCACATTTCTCTCATGCTAAAAGTTGATATTCTGGTTGTGAAAGAAAGCTGATAAACAGCTTCATGAGACACTGTGGCAGTACAGTCCCAGTAATTCTCATCTTCATATCTGTGAAATAAGGCTGCCAACTCAGTGTACTTTGCAGCACTATGCAAAGATAAACAGCAAAGTATTTCAGTCTTTTTAAGCTGCACACTTTCGACTTAGAAGTATAAGATGGTTGTGATAAGAAGGATGTTAAAGTGTCTCTCAATGTTCTTTGCCCACTCCTGTGAAATCCTCTGCCCTTGAGTGTGTGTGGAACCTGTGAATATAATGAGATATTATTGCCATGGTCATGTTAAATTTCTTGATAAAAGGGATTTTGCAGTTGCCATTATGATCTCAAATTAGTTGATGTTAAAATAGGGAAATTGTCTTGGGTGTTTCAGACCTAATCAGATGAGTCCATAAAAGGTCTTGAACTCTTCCTAATGCAAGAGATTGGAAGTGTGAGGAATTCAATGAGAGGGAAGTTCTCTGTTACTGACATTGAAGATGAAGGAAGCTACATGGCAAAGAATGTGGGAGGCCTGTAGGAACTGAGAGTGACCCCAGATGATAGCCAGTGAGGAAATGGGGACCTCAGTCCTACAATCACAAGGAAGTAAATTCTGCTAACAACCTGAATAAACCTGGAAGAGGATCCCAAGTTCCAGATGAGACTGCTGATATCTTGATCTCAGTCTTGTGAGATTATGAGCTGAGAATCCATTCATGCTAGCTCAACTTCTGACCTATACGAACTGTGAACTAATAAGCTGGTATTTTAAGCTGCCAATAGACTGGCACTTAGAAGATTGTTTTTAGTATCCATTATTTGAGAGTAAGAGATACCTTTCATTATTTCTGTATGCAAAGTATTTGAAATCAAAGCATGTTATTTATATTTCAGTTCAGTTCAGTTCAGTCGCTCAGTTGTGTCCAACTCTTTGCGACTGAATCACAGCATGCCAGGCCTCCCTGTCCATCACCAACTCCGGGAGTTCACTCAGACTCACGTCCATCGAGTTGGTGATGCCATCCAGCCATCTCATCCTCTGTTGTCCCCTTCTCCTCCTGCCCCCAATCCCTCCCAGCATCAGAGTCTTTTCCAATGAGTCAACTCTTCGCATGAGGTGGCCAAAGTACTGGAGTTTCATCTTTAGCATCATTCCTTCCAAAGAAATCCCAGGGCTAATCTCCTTCAGAATGGACTGGTTGGATCTCCTTGCAGTCCAAGGGACTCTCAAGAGTCTTCTCCAACACCACAGTTCAAAAGCATCAATTCTTTGGCGCTCAGCTTTCTTCACAGTCCAAGTCTCACATCCATACATGACCACAGGAAAAACTATAGCCTTGACTAGACGAACCTTTGTTGGCAAAGTAATGTCTCTGCTTTTGAATATGCTATCTAGGTTGGTCATAACTTTGCTTCCAAAGAGTAAGCGTCTTTTAATTTCATGGCTGTAGTCACCATCTGCAGTGATTCATATTTAGTGTAGTTCAATTCCTCAGGAATCAGAGGACTGAAGGGGAGTAAAGTATGTGAGTAGACAATGAGTACACAGTGATTCTTGGGCTCTAATTCAGTGTATCTGAGTGTGTGACCTGCAGTTAAAGACTACTAAGTAACATTGTCAATGATTACTGAGAGAAAGTTAATTAAAATCAAGACCACTTGGTTCATACAATGAAGTTTATGAAGTTTCATGGACATGCCATGTGAAAATCAGGTAAGGTCCTTTTTAAAACGCTGACTTAGAGAGAAAGGCACTATATATATATATATATTTGTAATCACCAAAGTGTCAATAATCCTAAGCCTTCTTACAGTTCCTTAATCTTCTCTCCAAAATGGTGTATGTGTGCATGCTAAGTCGCTTCAGTCGTGTCTGACTCTTTGCAACCCCATGGGCTATAGCCCTACAAGCTCCTCTGTCTATGGGATTCTCCAGGCAAGAATACTGGAGTGGGTTGCCATGCCCTCCTCCAGGGGATCTTCCCAACCCAGGAATTGAAACTGCTTCACTGCATCTCCTGCATTGCAGGCAAATTCTTTACCCACTTAGCTACCTGGGAAGCCCATTCAGAATGGTAATAACATAAAATATTCTGGAAGAAAGAGAGTAGAGAAAATCTTATCACAGAGGTATCTTTGTTGTGAAACATCTGATATTTCTAAGTGACTATGTTCCACTTTGTTTTCATCTTGGGCTGTACAGCCAATATTATTTTTATTAAGGAATATCAACTGCCTTACAGTATATCTTTGGTATTCAACTCAATTATCTACAAAGTCAAGAAACAAAAAGAGGTCATATTGAAGACTCTGCTTATTAAAAGCCATCTGGCCTTAATATCAGAACCACAACAGTGACTGAAAAATTGAATATTTTTTATTCCTTCTCAGATAATTGCAAATTTTCTTCTAGCATTAACATTGGCGGTGGTGGTTGATTGTCTTCCTTATTGCCTGTCACATGTCTGTAATTTCTCAGCACATTCAATCATTCAAGATATGTTTATTGACCATCTACTACATTTGGGGGGATAATTTGAGACTTCAAAGTTAAGAATCAGTTGGTGCTAGAGGAAGTTAACTATTTAAAATGCAAGGTCAGGAGTATGTTAGAAGTATGATGTATAATATTTGCCGGGGAGCAGAAATAAATAAGGTCTTGGATTCTGCCTGGGCCCTTAGATTTTCTCTCTAAAATTATATGGTTTTAAGATCAGCATAAACTTAAGATCTTGATTGCTAATATCAAGGGTCTACTGCAATCACACTCTGCCTTTACACCAAGATGTCAATAATGAGCCAAATACAATTTTCTGTATTATAAAACATTCAGTTCAGTTGCTCAGTCATGTCGAACTCTTTGTGAGCCCATGGACTGCAGCACGCCAGGCCTCCGTGTCCACCACCAACTCCTGGAGTTTACTCAAACTCATGTCCATTGAGTCGGTGATGCCATCCAACCATCTCACCCTCTGTCGTCCCCTTCTCCTTCCACCTTTAATCTTTCCCAGCATCAGGGTCTTTTCAAATGAGTCAGTTCTTCCCATCAGGTGGCCAAATATTGGAGTTTCAGCTTCAGCCTCAGTCCTTCTAATGAATATTCAGGACTGATTTCCTTTAGGATGGACTGGTTGGATCTCTTTGCAGTCCAAGGGACTCTCAAGAGTCTTTTCCAGCACAGTTCAAAAGCATCAATTCTTCGGCACTCAGCTTTCTTTATAGTCCAAACCTCACATTCATATATGATTACTGGAAAAATCATAGCTTTGATTAGACAGACCTTTGTCAGCAAAGTAATGTCTCTGCTTTTTAATATGCCATCTAGGTTGGTCATAACTTTTCTTGCAAGGAGTAAGTGTCTTTTAATTTCATGGCTGCAGTCACCATCTGCAGTGATTTTGGAGCCTCCCAAAATAAAGTCTGTCACTGTTTCCCCTGTTTTCCCATCTTATTTTCCATGAAGTGATGGGAACAGATGCCATGGTCTTAGTTTTCTGAGTGTTGAATTTTAAGCCAACTTTTTCAGTCTCCTCTTTCACTTTCATCAAGAGGCTCTTTAGTTCTTCACTTTCTGCCATAAGGGTGGTGTCATTTGCATATCTGAGGTTATTGATATTTCTCCTGGCAATCTTGATTCCAGCTTGTGCTTCCTCCAGCCCAGCGTTTCTCATGATGTACTCTGCATATAAGTTAAATAAGCAGGGTGACAATATACAGCCTTGATGTACTCCTTTTCTTATTTGGAACCAGTCTGTTGTTCCATGTTCAGTTCAAACTGTTGCTTCCTGACCTGCATACAGATCTCTCAAGAGGCAGGTCAGGTGATTTGGTATTCCCATCTCTTTATGAATTTTCCACAGTTTGTGGTGATCTGCACAGTCAAAGGCTTTGGCATAGTCAGTAAAGCAGAAATAGATGTTTTTTCTGGAACTCTCACATTATCTATTGATATTTATATAATTTTGGTACTTGCCTTACCATTTCTCATTGATAGATCCTACTAAGCAAACACATAACTATATATCTTTGCTATTTGGTAGTGGCCATAATCTTCATCCACGATATGAACTCACCTTGATATCCCTCAGTGTTCTGCCTATTTTATATCATCTTGACTGTGTATCTTAAAAAATGTAGCTCTGATCATTGGCTTATTTTCAGGGGAAGTGGACCTTTTAACATTGACTAAGGGAAATAGAAAAATAAATTCCCCTTTCTAATTTTTTATCCCTGTTTTTTGGTGGTTAAGTTATGGATGGAATATTATAGCATGTAATAAATACATTAAATGGACAGACTAGTAAACATACCCCTTCCCCCACCTTAACATGTGCCTGTATGAACACAAATACACAGACACAAGAAAATACAGAGTCAGTAAGTGGCCATTTATCTCACATTTCATATAAAGCAGAAAAACACTCATATTTTTTTTTCCCTTCTACCTTGCTTTTCTAAACAATTCAGGATATATGACAATGAGATGACACAGATATATTACTCTGTGGAGATATGTGCATTCACAACATTGGCAAGCGGTTTGAGATTGATGACATAGATCTGCTCCAGCAGTTGATCTGGCATTGTATGCTCTTCTCCTCTAATGAAAGAAGGAGCTACACATGGATCATAATTATCAAGAACTATCTGTTACTGTCAGTGACAAAAGGAAATCCCATTCAGTCTCACTGTGTGCATTAGATATTACTGCTGAAGATTAAATAAAGGTAATGCATTGCAGATACAGAAGGCATACATTAAAAATTAGCTGAGATATTTATAAGTTGCCACAATAGGAAGCAAGGGTTCATGGCATTATCCAAGGTAATGATGGTTTGGGCACTGAATATCACTTACATATTTATGCAATGGTAAGTGTTTTCCTGTTTCATAAGTTTTCTTTTTACAGAAAAAGGCAACAAGCTTGTAGTGACTGGTATTAAGTGCATTAGGGGAATTAACTAAGCAGATGAAATCTTTCTGAACATTCTCCAGCATTTAAAAAATATGCTTAATCATATGGCCATATCGTTGGCCACATGAGCTATTTTTAAAAAAATCTGAATAGGAAGCACAAATATTTTTAAATGTTGTTAGGGTTAAGAAAAGCAAAAACAAATACTGTTTTTGGCAGACAGTAGAAATGTATGTAATTTTATCTAAGATGTATAGATTATGATGACTTATGGTTTAAAATCTCTTCAAGTTCAAAATTATTTAACTTTGATATGGAAATAATATACAGAAATACTATTTACTACCAGATATAAATTTTTAAATATTCGTAGTAAAGGACGGGAACCTGGAAAATACTGGTTGCAATTAAATTTAGATTTGGAATTGTAATCAGCTATTCACATCCTCAGCATACAGCTGACTAGTTTTTCTATTATGTTTTAAAATTATCTTAGCTATATCTATGCAAATGTTAGCAGGCTTGAGTTTATGATAGCTTAACAGTTTACTGAAGAGAAAGTCACTGATCTTCTTTCACATTAATCAGTTGTTACAGCTGATGACACTGAGCAGAAACAACCAGAATCAAGAGCTCTGAAATTCCCAGTACCTACTGCTTGGTTTCATTGCAGCAGCTGTTCCATTTTGTGTGAATTTAGTAGCAGGGTTTGGTCTTCTTAACCACTCCTATAGTTGTGTATTCATGCTATTTTCTGAAGTCCACTTTCAGAGAATCTTCACTTGCTGGGTTTTGGTTTGTTTATTTACTTACTTGTGTGGCAATTAAAAATATGTTTCTTGTACATCTAGACAATAAATCCATACATACTTGGTAGTTAACCTTAAAAAGAGATGAGCCATCAATACATATTCTATAGAGGCATTTCAAAACAGGAGTGGAAGTGTCTGGTGTATTTAACACAGGGATTAACAAGGTAGTACAATACTGAAAGACATGCTGTGTTAGGTATTTTACTATTCTCATTTTACTTTATAGTATTTTTGTTTATTTCTCCTTTTGTTATTTTTCCGGACTAAGTTGCTACATGCTTTTTGTTTTCTCTGTCACTTAGAAGGCAAGACTTAATTTTTCTATTGGTAATAGGATGACTGAAATGTTTGACATTATCAAGTGTTATCAAGATATGGAATTTTAGGACACTTGCATTGGTAAGCAGCTTATTTTATTCCTGCATATATACCCAATAGAAACAAGTGTTCATACATGTACAAGGCATATATGACAATGATCACAGAAGTTTTATTCATAATAGTTGAAAGCCGAAAACAATCTAAATGCTATCAAGTTAAATTGTTTATATCATAAATCAATTATGATATATTTATGCAATGGAAAAGTGAAAGTCGTGCAGTCATGTCTGACTCTTTGAGACCCATGGACTATACAGTCCATGGAATTCTCCAGGCCAGAAGGGATCTTCCCAACCCAGGGATCAAATCCAGGTCTCCCATATTGCAGGCGGATTCTTTACCAGCTGAGCCACAAGGGAAGCCCAAGGATGTTGGAGTGGGTAGCCTATCCCTTCTCCAGGGGATATTCCTGACCTAGGAATCAAACTAGGGTCTCCTGCATTGTAGGCAGATTCTTTACCAACTGAGCTATCAGGGAAGCTTATGCAATGGAATACTACAACAAAGAAAAGGCAGACTACCAATAGGTGCAACAACGTGATTAATTGCAAAGACATAACCTTGAGAGAAATAAGTCAGGCACAAAACAGTACATACTATATGATTCCATTCATACGAAGTTAAAAAGGCAAACAATCTGTGGCGATAGAGAGTAGAATAGTATTTATCATTGTAGGGGGACAACATTGGCTAGGCAGGGGCACAAGAGGGACTTTTTGGATGCTGAAGATGTTCTCTAACTTGATGTGGATGGTGGTTACATATGTAAATGTATGAAAATCTACAGAAACTAAGATTTCGTTTTGTAATTTAAGTAATTCCTCAATTAAGAAAAATACTCTGGTAGTTTTATGTAACTGTCAACAAATTTTGAGTTAATATTTCTTTATTTGACAATGCTAGGAGTTAAACTGGACCTTCTGATGTTTTCCATCCCATACATGAAAAGAAATTGATCCATTTTCTCTAAATGTTGGTGGTACAATCTAGACTTTCAGATTCAATATTTTATCCTAATTTTTAAACATTATTTTGGTTTCTGTTTTTCTTACTAACTTAAGACCTAAAATGCTTCTGATTTCTCTTTGTAATAACATTTATGACAATTATTTAAAATTAAATTTTTGGCTAAATGGCTTTAATAATTTCTACCAGTTCACGTCTCCCTTGTTCTTGAGTTTCTTTGATTCATCTCCAGATACTCCTTCAGAGTTGAGTGACCTGTTTCCTAATTTCCTGAACATGTGACACTTCATATATGAACAAAACATCTTCGAGGGATAGGATTCATTTTCATCCCAAACTGTACATACTGTTTTTTTTTTTTTTCTTCCCTTTAGTTTAAAATAGAGGGCAGATCAGTAAGGTTTTTATTTAAGTTGTTTAAAAATGTTTTCAGCTTTATTGAGGAATAATTGACAAGTAGAAATTGTATACTTAAGATTAAAACATGATGGGTTAAAACATCATAATCTTTATCTTATTTATGTATTTTTATCTCTTTTTTGACCTTTGGAGATATTTTATGCCACAATATTTCCCATGACAAAGATACATTTATTTAAAGTACAGTAACTCCTCTAGTTTTATTTTAGTTGTTTTCCTCTATGAAATTCAAGTATCATTAAAAGAAACAATTTTGGTTAAAATAGTTATATGATCCCATTTTGATAAAAATCACTTTATTTTTCTACTCATCTATTCTTATAGTTGTGAAGAAAGACATCTGAAATGTTTGTATTTTTTTACATTCTTTTCCTCTATGGTTTATCCCAGGAGATGGGATATAGTTCCCTGTGTTATACAGTAGGACCTTGTTGTTTATCCATTCTAAATGTAATAGTTTGCATCTGTCAACCCCAAATTCCCAGCCAATCCCTCTCCCTCCCTGACCTCTTGGCAACCACAAGTCTGATCTCTATGTCTGTGAATCTGTAAAATATGATGTTTTGATACATGTACATATCGCTAAATCAGCTAATCAGCATATTCATCACTTCATATAGTTAACATTTCTTTCTCTTTGTGTGTGTGTGGTTAGAACACTTAAGATCTACTCTCTTAGCAAATCTGAAGTATACAATACAGTATTGTTAACTATAGTAACCATGTTGTTTATTAAGTTTCCAGAACTTATTCATCTTGCATAACTAACACATTATACACTTCGACCAATATTTCCCCATCTCGTCCTCCACCCTACCATGGGCAACCACCATTCTACTCTTGGCCTCAATGAATCTGACTACTTTCGATTCCACACAGAAAAGTCTATGTCGTATTAGTCCTTTTCTGTCTGGCATATTTCACTCGGCATAATGTTGTCTAGGTTCATGTATGTTGTCATAAATAACAAGATTTCCTTTTTTTTTTTAACAGCTGAACAATATTCCATTGTGTGTAAATACCACATTTTCTTTATCAGTGTTCATATGTTGACAGGCAGTTAGGTTGTTTCCATGTTTTGGCTATTGTAAATAATGCTGCAATGAGGAGAGTAGATATCTCTTTGAGATCCAGATTTTGTATCTTTTGGATATATATCCAGAAGTGGTATTGCCAGATCAAATGGTAGTTATATTTTTAATTTTTTGAGAAACCTCCATACTATTTTCTGTAGTGTCTGGACCAATTTACATTCCCACAACAGTGCCCAGAGGTTTATAGCTGTTCTCCACATCCTTGTCAGTATTTATCTCTTGTCCTTAAAAAAATTTTTTTAATATTTATTTATTTTAATTTTTGGCTGTGGTGAGTCTTCGTTGCTGACCGTGGCTTTCTCCAGTTGCAGTGAGCCAGAGCTACTCTTCATTGAGGTGTGAGGGCTTCTCATTGTTGTAGCTTCTCTTGTTGCAGAGCACGGGCTTTCAAGCTTCAGTAGTTGTGGCTCTTGGGCTCTAGAACACAGGCTCAATAGTTGTGGTGCACAGGCTTAGTTTGGGCTTCCCAGGTGACTCTAGTGGTAAAGAACCCACCTGCCAACGTAGGAGACATAAGAATTGCGTGTTCGATCCCTGGGTCAGGAAGATCCCTTGGAGGAGGGCATGGCAACCCATTCCAGTATTCTTGCCTGAAGAATCCCCATGGACAGAGGAGCCTGGCAGGCTGCAGTCCATACAAGCTTAGTTGTTCTGCAGCATGTGGGATCTTCCTGGAGCAGGGATCAAACCCGTGTCCCTTGCATTGGCAGGCAGATTCTTAACCACTAGTCCACCTAGCTCTTGTCTTTTTGATGACAGCCATACTATTAGGTCAATCCTAATGGAAATTAACCCTGAATATTCATTGGGAGGACTGATGCTGAAGCTGAAACTCCAGTACTTTGGCCACCCGTGAAGAGCCAACTCATTGGAAAAGACCCTAATGCTGGGAAAGATTGAAAGCAGGAGGAGAAGGGGACAACAGAGAACGAGATGGTTGGATGGCATCACTGACTCAGTGGACAGGAGTTTGAGCAAACTCCGGGATATAGTGAAGAACAGGGAAGCCTGAGGTGCTGCAGTCCATGGGGTCACAAAGGGTCGGACACAACTTAGTGACTGAACAACAACAGTATCCTATTAGGTGTGAAGTGATTGTTTTTTCTCTCTACCTGGAGGATTGTAGATATTTTCATCATGTTGATAAAAACTGTACATTACAAGCCTATATCTAGAGATATTTTATTTCCTCTTTTAGTAACATTGTCTGGGACTGCTGATCCCTGGCTTTAGACCTGTAGTTTTGTATCATTATTCATATTCAGAATTGATTTACTATCATATTCTTGTAACATTTGTCTGTATTCTTCTGATTGCTTTATATATGTATATTTTATGTATATTGAATTTTCATTTTATGCACATTTATCATTTTTTCTTTATTTATATCTTATCATTATTTCCATGTTAATTTTTGAAGAGAATCTCAGATTTGTCCTCCACATTGTTATTTCTATTATTTTAGAATTATGATTTTTCCCTTTGCCGATTCTTACATGATTCACCTTTTTCATTAAAATTATATTTTCATCACTTTCCTTATGAACTAGCTACCTAATCCTTGCATCTGCATCTTATTCAGTCTCCTTTCTGGGTAACTCTATTGTCTCACCATTTCGTTATCTATTCTTATTTTTTATCCATATATTTTTGAAATTAGTTGAGATGACATAACAGATATTTATTGCTCTTTATTTTTTTATTTTTCAAATGTTTGTTCCTTTTGATTTTCTAATATTTTTATCATATAGAACATATTTCACAAGCTTAGATTTCTGTTTATTTGAACAATGAGTATCATAAGCAAGTGTGATATTTATTTGTTCAGTGTGGTAGATGGGATCCTTTTGCTTTCTACTGTATTGCTATTAGTAGGTTCCTATCATTTACTAACCTCTGAAGTGGCTTGGTAACTCATTTATCCAGCAGCTGTGGGTAAGAAAGTGGCAGTGAGGTCTGTGTAGGATATCTAATCAGGGAATGTTTGTATCTGTGCTTTCTCTGTGCTAGATGTGGACACTCCACTGTGATATGACTTGCTTGGGTTCTTGTCAAGTGCTGCCATCTTAATTAGGTAAGAAACATTATTTGAGGTGAATTTTCCTCACTATACCTTTGGATGATTTTCTGTTTTCTGTTGCATATATACTGGGCCTAACATTTATCTAATCCAAGTATTGCTTGCCTGTCTGATATAGTAAAGAGGACACCAAATGGCACCTTCTCCATCTGCCTAATAGCCTGCTCTGTCCTTCTGTCTTCCCTCAGTCTTTGCACCTCTTCTTTTAAATTTCCACAGATCCATATTTTATAAGATGAGATGCAAGTTGTTTCTTGGTCTCTCTCTAAGATTTGTTATCATCCACTCCAATGTTCTTGCCTGGAGAATCCCAGGGACAGCGGAGCCTGGTGGGCTGCTGTCTATGGGGTCACACAGAGTTGGACACGACTGAAGTGACTTAGCAGCAGCAGCACCATATTTAGTAGAAATAACTTTCGTATTTCTGCCATGTGTATAACCCTCTCCAATAACTCACACAATTCTTGCTATCAATAAAAAAGAACAAATAAGTTTTTCAGAAGTAGCAAAATTTTTCTAATAGAATGATAATGACTTCTCCCAAGAGCTGTCATAAGGAAAACATTGTATTGTGTTCCTTAGTGTGTAGCACATTGATATCTTAATTATTAATAAACAAGTGAACTAATTTTTAAATTCTGATTTGAATCATTCCATGTTCTGACCACCATTTCTTTCTTTTTTTAAAAAAATATTTATTTTTAATTGGAGGACAATTACTATACAATATTGTGTTGGTTTCTGCCATACAGTGACATGAATCAACCATATGTGTACATATGTCCCCACCCTCTTGAGCCTCCCTCCCACCTCCCATCCCATCCCACCCCTCTAGGTTGTCACAGAGCCCCAGATTTGAGCTCCCTGCATCCATTATACAGCAAATTCTCACTGGCCATCTGATTTTACATATGGTAATGTATATGTCGGAGAAGGCAATGGCACCCCACTCCAGTACTCTTGCCTGGAAAATCCCATGAATGGAGGAGCTTGGTAGGCTGCAGTCCATGGGGTCGCTAAGAGTCGGACACGACTGAGTGACTTCACTTTCCCTTTTCACTTTCATGCATTGGAGAAGGAAATGGCAACCCACTCCAGTGTTCTTGCCTGGAGAATCCCAGGGATGGTGGAGCCTGGTGGGCTGCCGTCTGCGGGGTTGCACAGAGTCAGACACGACTGAAGTGACTTAGCAGCAGCAGTAGCAGCAATGTATATGTCTCAGTGCTACTTTCTCAATTTGTGCCACCCTCTCCTTCCCCTGTGTAAATTTTTTTTAATATATTTATTTTTTGGCTGTGCTGGGTCTTCGTTGCTGTGCAGGGACTTTCTCTAGTTGCGGGGAGCAGGGACCACTCTTCATTGTGGTGCAGGGACTTCTCACTGCAGTGGCTTCTCTTGTTGGGGAGCACAGGCTCTAGAGCATTCGGGCTTCAGTAGTTGTGGTTCCTGGGCTCTTGAGCACAGGCTCAGTAGCTGTGGTGCATGGGCTTAGTTGCTCTGCAGCATGTGGGATCTTCCCAGACCAGGGATTGAACCCATGTCCCTACATTGACAGGCGGATTTTTCACCATTGAGCCACCAGGGAATCCCTGACCACCATTTCTTATCCCAGTAGATCACTTAACACCAGTAGATCACTTAAACACTTTTAATTCAGCAATTATTTGTCTTTATGGAAGCCTCTTACCTAGAGATTATCCATTGTCCATTGCCTGTGAATGTTTATATTCCTCTCTGAGGTAAAATTCCTTGATCTATCATTAAAGTCACTCCTTTGCAATTCCTTGCAATATTCTTGCTCCATTCTTTCTCCATTATACATTATATAGATGGCTGGCTAAAAGCATCTATCCATATACTTTGTGCCTTCAGTCAGGAAGCTGCAATCAACATAAACAATGCACGCAAATATATTGGCTGTATTTTGCATTCACAATCACACAGTTAAAGTATATGCAATATTGAGACAAACTGGTTTTCACTTTCTTAATTTGACTGTTTTCCCATTTTTCAAATTATTTTTCATAAATTTTCCTCACTTGCCAAAGAATGAATATTTTTCCATCTATCCCCTCTCTCGCAGCTGACATCTACCTTTCATCTTTTGCAGTGCCCCAATGTCTAAGGCCAGCCTCAACAATCGCTGCTCTTGATCTCAGCCACTCTTATCTTCTCAACCATAATATACTTACAATCATATTCTCTCTCTCTCTCTCTCTCTCTCTCTCGCTGTTTACTAGCCTCTCTACTAGTGCATTTACCAAAAAATGGAAAATGATACTTTACCAGTGACCTTAAAACATCACTAGGGTATTAGGACAGGCTTAGCTCTGCCGAGGTAACAATTTAAACTATTTCTAGCCAAACACAAGAAAGGTTTATCTTTCCTGATGGCACCCCACTTCAGTACTCTTGCCTGGAAAATCCCATGGATAGAGGAGCCTGGTAGGCTGCAATCCATGGTGTCACAAAGGGTTGGTTGGACACGACTGAGCGACTTCACTTTCACTTTTCACTTTCATGCATTGGAGAAGGAAATGGCAACCCACTCCAGTATTCTTGCCTGGAGAATCCCAGGGATGGGTGAGCCTGGTGGGCTGCCGTCTGTGGGGTCGCACACAGTCAGACATGACTGAAGCGAGTTAGCAGCAGCAGCATGTCACCAAGATGGATAGCTTGGCTCTTCTTGAAAACTCTCCTTAATACTGACTCGGCAACCCAGGTTGCCTGCACGTTGTGGTTACTCTTTCTGGAACACATGAGTTTCACCTTTGCCCTTGAGGGCAAAAAAAAGTGGAATACAACATGAGATATTTTCAAAGCTCAATGCCTAGAAACATCATGCATCGTTTCTATCAACATGCCATTTCCCAGATGCAGTTCTGTAGTAGGAACCTAACTGAGAGACAAAAACGTACTCTTCCTATGCTTAGGAAGAGAAGATGTTGTGAAAGCTAGTACTTTCTCTGGTATAGTCACACTAATTGCACATGTCTCATCCAGCTATTGTTCTTATGTCTCCACTCTTCTTAAGAACAAAATTTTTTGAAGAATCTCTCTCTCTTCCCTAGTTCAGTTCAGTACAGTCGCTCAGTCGTGTCTGACTCTTTGCGACCCCATGATTTGCAGCACGCCAGGCCTCCCTGTCCATCACCAACTCCTGGCGTTCACCCAAATTCATGTCCATCAAGTCGGTGATGTCATCCAGCCATCTCATCCTCTGTCATCCCCTTCTCCTCCCTGCCCACAATCCCTCCCAGAGTCTTTTCCAATGAGTCAACTCTTCACATGAGGTGGCCAAAGTATTGGAGTTTCAGCTTTAGCATCATTCCTTCCAAAGAACACTCAGGACTGATCTCCTTTCGAATGGACTGGTTGGATCTCCTTGCAGTCCAAGGGACTCTCAAGAGTCTTCTCCAACACCACAGTTCAAAAGCATCAATTCTTTGGCACTGAGCTTTCTTCACAGTCCAACTCTCACATCCGTACATGACCACAGCAAAAACCATAGCCTTGACTAGATGGACCTTTGTTAGCAAAGTAATGTCTCTGCTTTTGAGTATGCTATCTAGGTTGGTCATAACTTTCCTTCCAAGGAGTAAGCGTCTTTTAATTTCATGGCTGCAATCACCAGCTGCAGTGATTTTGGAGCCCAGAAAAATAAAGTCTGACACTGTTTCCACTGTTTCCCCATCTATTTCCCATGAAGTGATGGGACCAGGTGCCATGATCTTAGTTTTCTGAATGTTCAGCTTTAAGCCAACTTTTTCTCTCTCCTCTTTCACTCTCATCAAGAGGCTTTTTAGTTCCTCTTCACTTTCTGCCATAAGGGTGGTGTCATCTGCATATCTGAGGTTATTGATATTTCTCCTGCCAATCTTGATTCCAGCTTGTGCTTCTTCCAGCCCAGCATTTCTCATGATGTTCTCTGCATATAAGTTAAATAAGCAGGGTGACAATATACAGCCTTGATGTACTCGTTTTCCTATTTGGAACCAGTCTGTTGTTCCATGTTCAGTTCTAACTGTTGCTTCCTGACCTGCATATAGGTTTCTCAAGAGGCAAGTCAGGTGGTCTGGTATTCCCATCTCTTTCAGAATTTTCCACAGTTTATTGTGATCCACACAGTCAAAGGCTTTGGCATAGTCAATGAAGGAGAAATAGATGTTTTTCTGGAACTCTCTTCCTTTTTCGATGATCCAGCGGATGTTGGCAATTTGATCTCTGGTTCCTCTGCTTTTTCTAAAACCAGCTTGAACATATGGAAGTTCCCGGTTCCCTAGTTCAAGTTTTGTTTTGTTTTGTTTTGTTTCCCCTGGGCTCTCTACTTTCTTCTCCAGAGGAGCACATCTGGTTCCTGTTTTTAAATTGTCAGATTGCTACGCTGTCCTAAGTTTATGTCTCCTGTCCTGTCTTCATTTCTTCTTTTTAAGTTGAAGTGTAGTTGATTTATATTAGTTTCTGGTGTACAACAAAGTATCAGTAATTCATATATGTATATATCTTTTTTCATATTCTTTCCTTTCTGGTGTATCACAGGATATTGAATATAGTTCCCTGGACTGTGCCATAGGACCTTGTTGCTTGTCTGTTCTATACATAATAGTTTACATGTGACTATCCTCGTTTCAGTGTGGCTTTTCATATTTAATGGAATTTGGTTTCTTTCCTTTCTCTTTACTACCTTTCCATGTAATCTATCAATGAGTCCAACTAGTTTCAATTAAAAATGTATGTTACGTGTGAACCTTCTTTCTATTTCTACTTTTCCTCATTAAGAGAAGCTTAGGTTTTTCTCTCATCTAGCCTAGTACAATAGTTTTATAACTTGTTTTCTTGATTCCTTTCTGTTAGTTTGTAACTCTTGTCTTCATAAAATTTATTCTCAAAAAAACAGCCAGAGATTTATTTGAAAATAAAACTATATCACTCCCTTGATTAAAACCTTATAAAGGCTTATTATAATTATAGTATGTCTGAACTCCTTAGTATCATCTACACAGTTCTATAAAATGTGTCTCTTACTTGCCCCTTTGATGTCATTGCCTACCACTTATTTACTCTACCCTAGCCAACTCTGGTCTTCTTGGTGCTAACTGAACATTGCTCACCTCAGGGACTTTGCATTTGTTCTTGTTTTCACTGGGAACTCTCTTCCCCACATCTACCTCACATCTTGGGTAGTAAATTCGTGTCAGTTAGCTCTCATTTCTAACACTACCTTTCTTAATTACTCAATTAAAACTTTCAGTTTTCCCCTCCGACTATGTTAATTTGTCTTTCCCCAAAGCAAATCTTGAGACAGGGACTTGAATGTAGGTAGAAGTTGATTCTATGAAACACAAATGAAGGAATGGGAAAAGTGAGGCAGAAGAGTGAAGAAAAATGAATAAGTTGCTGCAGTGATAAAACGGAGCTAAATCCTTCTGAGATACTCTAAGAGAATGTGGAACGCATGACAGAATTGTCCCATCAGAGGAGAAGGAGGCTGTGGTATTTGTATACTAACTCTCATCCCCTGCTGGTTGAGGAGTGAGCCAAACCTTGCCCCCTGCACTGCTGAGCTGTGCCTAGTCAAGCCTACTGCTGTGGTGCCGGGGAAAGCCCTCAGAAGAGAAGTAGAAATATGCAAGTGCTTGAGGTTCCAGATGGTGTTTAACATAGTTGCAGGTGAACTCAAGGCAGTCCGTAGAGATACATGGCAGGGCATCAGTAACATCTGTCACACACCTCTGTCCCCCAAACACACACACACACTACCTATGGATATGCTGCTTGACAACTATTAGCACATTTCTGTATTTTCTCATTTATCATATTTACATATTTGTTTGCTTATTTATGTTTGCTTTCACCAGAAAGCATGTGAATTTCATAAAAACAAGATTCTTGTGTTTCTTATTCACTGTGACTTTCTAAGTGCCTTGGGCAGTGATTGAAATGCACACAGCAGATACCTTTTAAATGAAGGGAAAAGCAATATTCTCTGCAAATTTTTACTATAAGTACTGGGATCATTTTCTAGAACACTTTAAATTAAGGTCTACCCTATCATTTTCTTATAAGTCTATGATTTTCCTTTTTTTGTTAAAGCAGGAACTGTGCTTTCTAAACCATGACTGTCTTAACATTATTTACTACTGGAGATGTCAGCATATTTTGTGCAGTTGATGATACTTCTAAAAAAAAATGCCATCTGCCAGCCATATCAATCAGCAAGTGACAAGGGATATATAGAAAAATGTCTCTAAACTCAAGTGACAAGAACATATAAGCATACACATCACTAACTGCATGCAGCTGTCCCAAGAAAGAACCTAAGTGCTGTACATAAGAATAAGTGGAAAGAAAACTGAGAGAAGAGAGAGAAAATGAATCATTAAAGTGAGAGGAGTGATATGTCCTAAGTAGGTTCTGGCTTAGAGGCCATAAAAAGGAGACACATTTTAAGTGAAATTTAGAAGGCAAAAGGACATGGGTTTATATTAAAAAAAAAAAAAAAACACCAGGAAAAGGTGAGTGAGGGTCCATTGAAGGTGAAGCAGAGATTATAATATTAATTGTGGAGAGAAGAAAGTGGGCTTTGTTTGGAGTGAAGATCAATGCTGTGAATTATACTTAATCAGCTAAGCTTTTTAGACATTAATATGGATGTTTGAAAAGGCTTACACCTGTAAAATGGCTCGGCTTTTTAGAGAACCCCAGTGATGGGGAGGATAAAAGCTGTGAGTTCAACACCTATTGCTTTTCCTTCCTAAAATCACTACCATGGTATTTTTTAATTTAAGAAGAGTTGCTATGGTGATTCATGTCTTGAGCAGTCCTAGAGAAGACTAGGATAATGCATGATTATTATGGATTGGTGCAAAGGCTATTTCTGAAACCAACTAGTATCTTACTGATTAAGTACAGATTCCTGTTTTTGTAGATTACTCCTTGGATTTGTTCCTTACCTTTGTTCCTGAATCAATTTTTAACTCTAAATCTTCTGCCTTTAATGTATGGAACTATTTGATGTAACAGTCTTCAGAAAGAAGAAAAGATGGCAGATAAATTCCTTGAGATATTTTCTTGTGAAGTGAAGTGAAAGTCACTCAGTCGTGTCCGACTCTTTGTGACCCCACGGACTGTACAGTCCATGGAATTCTCTAGGCCAGAATACTGGAATAGATAGCCTTTCCCTTCTCCAGGGGATCTTCCCAACCCAGGGATCAAACCCAGGTCTCCCACATTGCAGGCGGAGTCTTTACCAGAAGAGCCACCAGGGAAGCCCATATTTTCTTGTAATGTTTTATAAATCATTCAAGGTGGAGATTATTGGTAAAATGCCTAAAAGTAAGATTTGAACTATTTTAAAAGAAACTAACAAGACAATGTTTTTACACATTTCTATCCATATACATGAAGGTTCTTTAGAGTATGAAAGTGTAAGCACTTCAAGGAAGATTAATAACCATATTTCCTTTTGAATGTCACTGATGTCAGTATCTGAGTGTCTATATATGATGTTCTCTTTAACTACATGTGAAGAATCAATGCACAGGGTGTGTAAACCATGACATAATGAAGTAGAAATGGCACTCAGATCGATTTTAGCATCTACCATATTATAAGTAAACTACCATATTACAGCCTCACATGATGTGACATGATTGCAGATGGAAGGGGAAACCACTATAACCTGCCTCCTGCTTGATGGACTCTTCTCATCCAAGGGATCCTCTATTTGAGAAAAGAAGAAATACAACTGGGATGTTAAGACAAAAGTTAAATCACTTGCCACTTTTCCAGAGAATAATTGTAGATATGAATAGAGAGAGAACATCTAGGGCACTCAGGGTGGAAAATCATTGGCCCTGAATTGCTCCTGTCAGAATTGCTTAGGCCACACATAGATTCTAATCACTGAGAATAGTATCGGCTTTAATAGTGGAGGCTAATAATAAGTGTATGAAATGGGATGGGCCACTGACATTCAAACTCACAGTGAAAAGGCTTTTCCAAGTGTTGGTACCACTGCATTAGGATTGTTTTTTTTTTTTTTTTTTTTTTGCAGTTATCTGTAAAAGTAAAAATTGCAACAGAATAATACAACTTTTAGAGAGGGGAAAATAGGAATAGTGGAAAATATACACAACAAGAGGATTAAACAAGTAAAAATTAAGAGAGAAAAAGGCCAATAGCAGATTAGAAGAATGAAGAAAATGAGGGAAGAAAGGAAGGTGGAAGAAGAGAAGGAACTAGTATTCTTGGGATCATTGAGTTTTGGCCTCTTGGCAAAATATTTTACACAAAACGATATAAAATTCTATGTAAAACTTTACACATAGCTTTCTAAAATATCTGGTTTTATTTATGTATTTATTTGTTTATAATTGAACTCTTCCACTAGTTAAGAAAGCTCTGTGGAGGGAAGGAGTTTGTCTTACTCATCACTGTATCCCTTGTGTCTAAAAGAGTCTGATTCACTGAAGACCTCCAGGGGACGTTTGCTAAATAAACAGTCCAACAAAATAGGAATCTTTTCCAGAAAAAGTCATAACTGAAGGCCAGTGGCAGGAGGAACAAGGGAAGAATTTTTCCACCAAAATACTACAAATCTGTGTAGTTTTCTTTTATTTCTCCTTATTAGAACTGTTTTCATATACTTGATGTCCATTGCCAAGTTCAAGGTTATATTATCCCCAAAAGAACAAGGTACATTCTTATCTAGGCTCTAGATAAATTTAATTCTGTTACAAACTTTTAAGGTATCATTTCATATTTTAAAATTGCAACTGACTCCCCCACTAAATGGGAAGGTATTTGAGGGCAGAATATATTCCTTCCTTCCTTTCTTTCTTTTGGAAAAAACATGGTAGCTTCTTGGCTGTTGTATGTACCAATTAAAATTCCATCAATAATGTGTGAGAGTTTCTTTTTGATAAGTAACTTTTACATGTTGTCAGGAAGGAGGGCAAATTAAATTATATTTAGAGAGCTGCAATAGTTAGATTAAGGAGACAAATAAAATTTGTGTAAACATTTGACAAACAGGAAAATCATAATGCCCTTTTCAGGGTTGGCATTTGATTTTTATGTGGGTATTATTTGACTGAAATTAATGAATTTTCATTTGAGCATGTTGGCTTTTTACTCATAAAGGAAAAGCAATTCAACCCTGAGTAGTCAAAAACAAAAACCTTTTTAAAATTTTATATTCCGAGGGATAATTCAGCCCTCTTCTTTACTTTGTCTCTTTGAACTAGGCTGCTTACATTTATCAGATTAACTAGATGCTGTACAAACCCTTATATGTGCTGTATAAACCTGGCGGATGCCTGATGAACTATAGTCTACAATCTCCACATGAGTTATTTGTAACATGCTTTGAGCTGAATTCTAATTTCCACTTCCCTATTTCTAATTTTTGATAATTACATATTGCCTATCAATAATTTTCTCATTTAAGCTCTTGCTGTAAAAGATACATATTTATCTAGTTCTTTTACTCTCGTATAAGCCATTGTGGCAGTTAATTCTATATCCTAAGTACCATTTTGTGAAGAAATTTTGCTTGAATTGCTTATAAAATAATCCCCTTCTCAAATTTGATCGATAAACCTCTTGTTTTTCTAATCAGTCATTACACTGGCTCAAACAACTTACTAGAATCAATCTGTCTCTTTTTATTTCAAGTCTCTGTACCACCATTTCTTTAACTCTATTAGTCAACTCTGACTAATCTGTCTTTATAATTCATACCCACAATCCTGAACTATTTCTGTGCCTTCTGATCCAACCTTTTCAATCTCTACTATCCTTTCTCCAGGGAGAGTCTAGAGGTAAGCCTGATATTTCAAAACTGATACTACCTCCTTTTGATGGAACAGACAATAATTTTGTCATAAAATAGTTTATGTTCTTTTTCCATTTTGTCCTCAGTTTGAAAATACAGTAATAATCACTTTTTCTTTGATCCATTGTTGATACACTAAAACAAAATTAAGTTATGCTTAAAAAACCTGGAACTTTTATGTGATTCAACATGACACAGTTGAGATTTATTAGTAACTGATGACAAATTATCACATTAATATATTTTATTCCTTCTAAATATAATTTTATGTTATATATAGTAAAATTCACTTTGTTGTGTGTAGTTTTATTAATTTTGACACATTTACAGAGTCATGTATCTATAACCAAAGTCATGATGCAGAACAGTTCCATCAAATCAAAAACTTTCTTTAGGCATCTCCTTGTAGTCAGTTCTTTCTCCTACCCTGAATCCCTAGCAACCACTGATCTATTCGCCATTCCTATAGCTTTACCTTTTACAGAATGTCATATGAATAGAATCATTTAGTTTGTGGTCTTTTGATCTGACTTTTTTCAGTTAGCAAAAAGCATTTGAGATTTATCAATATTGTTGAATGTATCAATAGTTAGATTTTTTTTTAAGCTTTATTGCTGAAGAGTATTCCACTGTGTGGATGTACTACAGACTACAGTTTGGGTTCTTTCCAGAGTTCTGTGATGAGTAAAGCTGCTAAAAACTTCCACATACAGATTTTTGTGTGAACATAAGTTTTCTCTGTTTGGGGGAGAAGTGGGATTTCTGGGTCACATGGTATACACTGTTTCTGCTTTCCAAAGTAACTGTATCGCAATGTATGAATGTTTAAGTTTCTCTGACTTTTTTTAGCCATTCTAATAAACCTTTGATAGTATTTCATAGTGATTTTAATTTTAATTTTCTTAATGGTCAAGGATGGTGACCATCATTTTATCTGCTTATTTACCATCCATATACCTTCTTTGATTTAGTGTGTATCCAACACTTTTGCCCATATTTTCATTGTGTTGTTTATTTTTTCTTTGATGAGGTTTTGAAGTTCTTTACATATCCTATAAACAAGTCCTTTGCCATATAGGTTATTTACAAATGTTTTTGCCCTGCTGTGGTTTGTGTTTTCGTTCTCTTAACAGTGTGTTTTGCTGTCTCAGGTCTCCTATCAGTCTTTTGAGGGAAGGGGAAGGGAGTGATGCCTTAAAGTAAGTTAGGTATTAAGAGCAAAGATGGGCACAATAAAGAACAGAAATGGTATGGACCTAACAGAAGCAGAAGATATTAAGAAAAGGTGGCAAGAATACACAGAAGAACTATACAAAAACGATCTTCACGACCCAGATAATCATGATGGTGTGATCACCGGTCTAGAGCCAGACATCCTGGAATGCAAAGTCAAGTGGGCCTTAGGAAGCATCACTACAAACAAAACTAATGGAGGTGATGGAATTCCAGCTGAGCTATTTCAAATCCTAAAAGATGATGCTATGAAAGTGCTGCACTCAATATGCCAGCAAATTTGGAAAACTCAGCAGTGGCCACAGGACTGAAAAAGGGCAGTTTTCATTCCAATCCCAAACAAAATAAGGCCAAAGAATGTTCAAACTACTGCATAATTGCACTCATCCTGGACCCTAGAAAAGTAATGCTCAAAACTCTCCAAGCCAGGCTTCAACAGTACCCTGAACCGTGAACTTCCAGATGTTCAAGCTGGATTTAGAAAAGGCAGAGGAACCAGAGATGAAATTGCCAACATCCGCTGGATCATCAAAAAAGCAAGAGAGTTCCAGAAAAACATCTACTTCTGTTTTATTGACTATGCCAAAGCCTTTGACTGTTCAGGCCACAACAAACTGTGGAAAATTCTGAAAGAGATGGTAATACCAAATCACCTGACCTGCCTCTTGAGAAATCTGTATGCAGATCAGGAAGCAACAACTTGACATGGAACAACAGACTGGTTCCAAATTTTGAAAGGAGTACATCATATTTAATTTATATGCAGAGTACATCATGAGAAATGCTGGTCTGGATGAAGCACAAGCTGGAGTCAAGATTGCCGGGAAAAATATCAATAACCTCAGATATGCAGATGACACCACCCTTATGGCAGAAAGCGAAGAAGAGCTAAAGAGCCTCTTGATGAAAGTCCCTACTTGTCCTTTACCAATTTGTTAATAATTTCAGCTGAATTCATTTTAAAATTCTTATTCTGTTTTTCATGTGACTCTTTGTTTACCTATGGGCTTCCCTGGTGGCTCAGACTGTAAACAGTCTGCCCACAATTCAGGAGACACGGGTTTGATCCCTGGCTCGGGAAGATCCCCTGGAGAAGGAAATGGCAACCCACTTCAATATTCTTCCCTGGAAAATCCCATGGGCGAAGGAGCCTTGTGGGCTACAGTCCATGGGTTTGCACAGAGTAGGACACGACTGAGTGACTAACACTTTTTGTTTACCTAAGTTGGGGAAATATTATTAGAAACAAAAATCTTTTTTCAACCTAGAAAATCTCTCCACAAAAGTAGAAGAAGAGAAAAAAAATAGTTTTATTATTGAATAAGCCTTAAATTGGACTGTGATATATATCACAGGCAATCTAAAGAGAATGCAAAGACAGAAAGAAATCTAACCCTTTTATATTAATATCCAAACAGATGCAACTCTTTATATACTTGTTCCCAAGTAGACAATAAACAATAAGAAGACTCAGGTAAGAGGACTTGACCACACCTTTCTTGCACAAAGTTCATCCAGAATTCACCTGGTAAATGAAGTGACCATTTGTGTTTAGTAATGGTCTTTATCCAAAAGAAAAACAAATTTCCTATATCTTTATTACAGGAGTTAGGTTTACAACATAGAGCCAGATGCCAGCCAAACTTAGCCTCCTATCCTTCAGGGAAACTAGGAGATAGGATCACTGTTTTGCTGGATGATTACATTTTCAAATCATGACTCCCAGGTCCCTGAGGAAACATTACTGGGTTGTAAAACTAACAAGAAGCTTGTTTAGCTTTTGAAAAGATTTACGTACATTTCAAAGAGGCAGAGAAAGATTTTATAATTGCAGAAATTCTAAAGTAAATGCTTTAAGAAAAGGAAGGGGGAGGAACCTGCTTCCCTGTTTGCACCAAAAGAGAATTGATTTTTTTTTCTTATTTTTGATTTGTATTTTTTTCTTACACTTGTAAACATCAGGAACACAGCCCACAAAAAAGTTTGCACAATATATTTAAATGCTTGGGTTACTTGAGATTTACAACAATCCTGTGAGGTAAATCAGAAAGTAACTATTTGTATTGGTCCAATTTTGTAGATTAGGAAATTAAGACAGAGAAGTCAGTTGAATTGTCCAAATACACTCTTAGAAAAAATAAGACCAAGGCCTCTCAAATCCAGCTTCTCTGGGCTGTCTCCAGCCCTGCCACTCTATGTTACCTTCTCAAAAGCTTATATATTGATAATCCTGAATTTATGTTTAGGATCAAAGAGTAAACACATGCACACTTTCCAGATCTTAACCAACTTTTAGGGTATATAATTTAGACATATTATGAATACTCTTGATTGGTTTAATTGACAAGTAAGTTGACTGAGAGCAAAAGAGCCAACAGTAATATTTACTGATACATTTATTATGAATACAGGTGTCTCTATTCATTTATGCATTTAAAAATATTATTGAATGTCTATTCCATACCACACACCATTTTAGGGGCTGGAGAAGCAGTAATGAATCAAACTGATCAAATCCCTGCCTGCATGATGGAAAAGAGAATAATGGAAAGTGGATGGAAAAGAATATAATATTTTAAGATACATTATATATATATGTGTGTGTGTGTGTGTGTGCATACTAAGTCGTTTCAGTTGTGTCTGACTCTGTGACTCTATGGACTATAGCCCGCCAGGCTCCTCTGTCCGTGGGATTCTCTAGGCAAGAATATTGGAGTGGGTTGCCATGCCCTCCTCCGGGGGATCTCCCAACCCAGGAATCAAACCTGTGTCTCTTACATCTCCTGCATTGACAGGCAGGTTCTTTACCACTAGCACCACCTGGGAAGCCCCAAGTGATGTATACAGTGTAGAAAACAAAAGCAAGAGAAGGTGGACAAAATGCGTTAGGAGGATATAAGGGTGTTTTTTTGTTTGTTTTGTTTTTGCAGATGCCTGAGAAAGCTAAGAGTAAACTATCATAATATCTAGGGGAATAGCATATAAACAGGGGAAAAATTAATAAAATGTTATTGAGGTAGGACTGTGTTTGTATATTCAAATAAAAGCAAAGAAAATATGTGACTGGTGCTGAGTCCAGAAGGAAAGAGAAGTGTAAGGGGCCAAGTTATTAACAGCCTTGTAGAAAGAGGAGAGAGAAAAAGTTTGCTTAAAACTCAACATTCAGAAAACTAAGATCATGGCGTCCAGTCTCATCACTTCATGGTAAATAGATGGGGAAACATTGGAAACAGCCAGAGACTTTATTTTGGGGGGCTCCAAAATCACTGCAGATGGTGACTGCAGCTATGAAATTAAAAGATGCTTGCTCCTTGAAAGAAAAGCTATGACCAACCTAGACAGCATATTAAAAAAGCAGAGACATTGCTTTTGCCAACAAATGTCTGTCTACTCAAAGCTATGATTTTTCCAGTGGTCATGTACGGATGTGAGGGCTGGACTATAAAAAGCTGAGTGCCAAAGAATTGATGCTTTTGAACTGTGGTGTTGGAGAAGATTCTTGAGAGTCCCTTGGACTGCAAGGAGATCCAACCAGTCAATCCTAAAGGAAATTAGTCCTGAATATTCATCGGAAGGACTGATGTTAAAGCTGAAACTCCAATCCTTTGGCAACCTGATGCAAAGAACTGACTCATTTGAAAAGACCCTGATGCTGGGAAAGATTAAAGGCAGGAGGAGAAGGACACAACAGAGGATGAGATGGTTGGATGGCATCACCGACTTGATGGGTGTGAGTTTGAGTAAGCTCCAGGAGTTGGTGATGGACAGGGAAGCCTGGCGTGCTGCAGTCCATGGGGTCACAAAGAGTCAGACATGACTGAGCTGTTGAACTGAACTGAACTGAAGTTAGAACAGAAGCATTTTCATTTTTTTGAAAAAAAATGACATTGATCAAACGTTTAAAAAGTTCACTCTGGCTGAGAAGACACTACAGTGGGGCTAGGGCACCAACATTGAGACCAGATAGGAAACTACTGAAATTCAGCTAAATTCATGGTACCAAATCGGGAAAACGTCCCTGCTTTACCTTATTGTTACAGTTTTAAAATTCACTTTTTTTTCAATTTTTAAAAAATGTGTTACAGTGTAATAGTTAATTAGATTTATGACACCATGTAAATAGAAAATTTGAACTTTAATACATCCAAAGGGCATTTGCTTAGGAAATATTTCATTACATTTCATGTAGAAAATAACTTCACATTTGCCTAGGATAAGCTGAGACTATGATAGAATGAGTCAGTAAGAATGCTCTGAGCTGTGTTTTTCAAATAAGAATTTACTTGATAGTTTATCAAGTAGACACTATGTGTAGAGAAAGATAGAGTTTGCACATCCAAACTCATTTTGTAGTAATATTTGTGATTGTGATTAAAGAGAGATGTAATGAAATAAATTCCTATCTGCCTAAAAACTGACAAAACTTGATTTACATTTGTCATTTTCTCAATATCACTGAAATATGTACTGGTCCACTAATAAACATTTGCAGAATATATTCCACAAATTCAGTAACATTTTTTCTGCATGGTATCCCTATTTTTATCTTAAATGTGGCAAATTATAGAACATGTGATTCCTCAACTTTAGGATGGTCTTCCCTGGTGGCTCAGAGGTTAAAGCGTCTGCCTGCAATGCAGGAGACCTGGGTTCGATCCCTGGGTTGGGAAGATCCCCTGGAGAAGGAAATGGCAACCCACTCTAGTATTCTTGCCTGGAGAATCCCATGGATGGAAGAGCCTGGTGGGCTACAGTCCACAGGGTCGCAAAGAGTCGGACACGACTGAGCGACTTCACTTCACTTCAGATTCCTTTGCATGTTAAGTCAAAATTTATTGAAAGGGTTTTTAAACCTATTTATATTCTTACTAAGATCTGAAATGCAATGTCTATGATCTTTCTACTTATTAATTTGAAATAAATAACTGAAGGCTTTGGGAAAAAAATCACTATCTAAAAATGTTTTCCCTTTTATTAATGTTAGAGTAAAACAAAGTAAGTGTGGAGGTCTCTTTGTCATCTTTAGATTTTTCATTACTTTCACAGCATTCCACTGTTTGTGGAATTCCATCCTTAATTGAAGGACTGTTATAAACACTCATGATCACAGATCTTAGTAAGCTCAAGTAATTAAATGACTTCTGATACTTGCTACCTGATACTCAAGGAAAAGTTGCTCTTTATTGTTCAGTTTATTTTCATGTTAATGGTCATTTGAGAAGCTGTATATATTTTTTTCTTTTCTGATAGCTTTTAACTTCTCCACCTTTTTGTATTTATTTTATTATTATTATTATTAAAAGAATCTAGATCCTATCCTTAGCTTTTAATAGATTTAGCAATCAGTTCAGTTCAATTCAATCACACAGTCGTATCTGAATCTTTGCGACCCCATGGACTGCAGCACGCCAGGCCTCCCTGTCCATCACCAACTCCCGAAGTTCATTCAAACTCATGTCCATCGAGTCAGTGATGCCATCCAACCATCTCATCCTCTGTCATCCCCATTTCCTCTCACCTTCAATCTTTCCCAGAATCAGGGTCTTTTCAAATGAGTCAGTTCTTTGCATCAGGTAGCCAAAGTATTGGAGTTTCAGCAACAGCAGTCTTTCCAATGAATATTCAGGACTGATCTCCTTTAGGATGGACTGGTTGGATCTCCTTGCAGTCCAAGGGACTCTCAAGAGTCTTCTCCAACATCACAGTTCAAAAGCATTAATTCTTTGACACTCAACTTTCTTTATACTCCAACCCTCACATCCATACATGACTACGGGAAAAATCACAGCCTTGACTAGACAGACCTTTGTTGGCAAAGTATTGTCTCTGCTTTTTAATATGCTGTCTAGGTTGGTCATAACTTTCCTTCCAAGGAGCAAGCATCTTTTAATTTCATGGCTGCAGTCACCATCTGCAGTCATTTTAGAGCCCAAAAAAATAGTCTCTCACTGTTCCCACTATTCCCCATCTATTTGCCATGAAATAATGGGACCAGATGCCATGATCTTAGTTTTCTGAGTGTTGAGTTTTAAGTCAACTTTTTCACTCTCCTCTTTCACTTTCATCAAGAGGCTTTTTAGTTCTTTGCTTTCTGCCATAAGGGTGGTGTCATCTGCATATCTGAGGTTATTGATATTTCTCCCAGCAATCTTGACTCCAGCTTGTGCTTCATCTAGCCCAGTGTTTCTAATGATGTTCTCTGCATATAAGTTAAATAAGCAGGATGACAAAATATAGCCTTGACATACTCCTTTTCCTATTTGGAATCAGTCTGTTGTTCCATGTCCAGTTCTAACTGTTGCTTCCTGACCTGCATACAGATTTCTCAAGACACAGGTCAGGTGGACTGATATTCCCATCTCTTTCAGAATTTTCCACAGTTTATTGTGATCCACATGGTCCAAGGCTTTGGCATAGTCAATAAAGCAGAAATAAATGTTTTTCTGGAACTCTCTTGCTTTTTCTATGATCCAGCAGATGTTGGCAATTTGATCTCTGGTTCGTCTGCCTTTTCTAAAACCAGCTTGAACATCTGGAAGTTCACGGTTCACATATTGTTGAAGCCTGACTTGGAGAATTTTGAGCATTAACTTACTAGTGTGTGAGATGAGTGCAATTGTGTGGTAGTTTGAGCATTCTTTGGCATTGCCTTTCTTTCACATTGGAATGAAAACTGCCCTTTTTCAGTCCTGTGGCCACTACTGAGTTTTCGAAATTTGCTGGCATATGTCACTGACATCCCCATGGTCACAACATAAACTCAGTCCAAATTTAAAGCCATTATCTTATAGGCTTCCATTTTGCTGACATATAACTAAGTGATTTTCTTTTTCATTTGCATATACAAAGCCAGCCTTCTTGACTTTCATACTCAGTCCCTATTCCATAAATGTACTTATTCCACATAATTTATATGTATAGCACATAGATCAGTGGTATCAGAAAAGGCAAAGAAATAGGCTTTGTATCCTAGGATCAGATGTCATTTATGATGAACCTTCCAGACTATTTATACCAGCAATTTTATCTTTTTGGTAAGGAAATTCAAAGGCCTAAGAAGTTAAGAGTCATATTTCAGGATACAAAACCAAGTGCAAGTACTGAACTGGAACGTTGGTATCTGAACTGCCATTTGGTGTTTCTGCTACTGCAGCACAATGATTTCACCTACATAAGTAGTCATAGTAACAGTATAATGAAGCAATATTTTGAACAGGAGAATTAAGATTATGTTGATGATAATTATATTACTAAGCACCTGCTTGGATATACCATTCTTTCTTTTCTCCAAATTGCTAAAATAGAATGCAAAGCACTTGAAAAGATACAACTACTCTATTATAGTAACTTATATGGATGAAATGACCATGGTTATAGTAATTTCCAGAAATGTACCTAATTATGGAACATTTTCAGAAGGTAAGCATTTGCTTTATAAAAATTAAGTGGCAAGGTTTTGTTTGATTTGAAAGAGAAGAAATCAAAGGAGGTTTAGGAAAAGTAGAATATTCACTTTTATTTTTGTTTTAAGGAAAATAAAATTTTTAGATATATGCTTCGATGTGAATTTTGTAATGTAGAATGTTATAGAGGCATAAGGAATTCTAAGAGAGAATCAAAGAAAAAGGTAATTCAACAATGAACCCTGTTTATTACATTCTTACTATGTAACAGATGTTTCCAGGCTCTGGGAAGTAAAAGAAAATAAGACCCAGTTTTGGGCCTTAGGAATCTCAAGACTAATAACGAAATGAATTTATACTATTTAGTAAACTACAGTATAGGTAAAAATACAGGTAGAAACATAATACAGAAGAAGTACAAAAAAGAAATTGGTTTGCTCTTCCCATCAACGAAAAGAAAGGCCCTGCCAAGAAAATGATGACAAATAGTGGTGTCAAAAGTTAAAAGAGTTCACCATGGAGACATGAGGAATATTATATCCCAGAGGGGAAGCAGTCTGTTCAATAGTGTGGGGACATCAAACAACATGACATGTTTGAGAGAGGGCCAAAATTTTTCCTTTTGGATTATGCTTAGCATGTTTCAGGAGACGGGAATGTAAAATTACATAGAGAGTAGGACTTGAGAAGCCTTGTTCTATATACACATCAAACGATTTTTCATGAGAAGAGAAACATACACATGGATGGAGGGGAAGAAAACGAGCAAATCTGGCTTTATTTTGGTGAAATCTGTTGAGGCAAAGTTTAGGATCATGATCTTATATATATTGTAGTGAAAGTAGTGCTTTATGAAAGACAGAAAGTCATCCACAATTGCATCATCATTTACCTTGATCTCTTGAAAGGCAATAGCATCATACTCCCCTCTACATATCCCTTCTCACTTGGCGTTTCCTTGAACAGCCCTCACTCCAATTCTTCTTCCTCTAAGCTCTTTGCTGCCATCATGCCCATAACTTTGTTACTTGAGGATATAATGAGATTGTAAAAAATTCCTCAGGAAATAATAGTGCAGCCAGGAAAAGAGGAATGGTCAAATCAGTTAAGTCAGAGGAAAAAACAGTTTGGTTAAAGGCAATGGAAATTGAATAGGAGCCTCATGGTAGAGTTGAGAAAGAATGAGGAGAAAGAAGGCATAGTGATTTGTTTGAAGGAGACTAGAGGACTAGGGCCAAAATTAAAGCCCTTAGAGCTATATTTTAGACTAAATGTGCAAAGTAATTTGAAGCAAAGCTAGTGGAGCAAAATATAATAAAGAGTCCAAATTGACTGTGCCTTTTCATAAGCAAAGGTCATGAACCAGTGGCATTTTCTTTGTAATAGGAACCCTATAGGAAACCTAAGATCAATGCTGGATGTAGATTTACTTGCATTAAACATGCTGATTCTACACTATTTTTGAAAGGTTAAGAAAAGATTTGAGGAACCCAATACAATGAAAAGTGTTTACATGATTTCTTTTTTTTTAATCTTAGTAGGTTGAAGCAAACCCTGGACTGAATCTTTAAGATGATAGTTGTAGCAGACACAGATGCATCCCATCCATATCCTCTCACCTTTACCATCTTGGTTCATACTTGTGAAGTTCAAATTGCTAGCTCTTAAATTTAATGCATGTGTGTGGCGTTTTTTTTTTTTTTTTTTTTTGGCTTCTGGGGCTTGTTTTGGGGCTAAGCAGCACACCAAACATTACAGGCAATTAATAACTCCCAGCAAAGGCTAACAGAATTTTGCCTAGAGAATGCACTGGTCATAGCAAACACCCTCTTCCAACAACACAAGAGAAGACTCTATACAGGGACATCACCAGATGGTCAATACCAAAATCATATTGATTATATTCTTTGCAGCCAAAGATGAAAAAGCTCTATCAGTTCAGTTCAGTTCAGTCGCTCAGTCGTGTCCAACTCTTTGTGACCCCATGAATCGCAGCACACCAGGCCTCCCTGTCCATCACCAACTCCCAGAGTTCACTCACACTCACGTCCATCTAGTCAGTGATGCCATCCAGCCATCTCATCCTCTGTCGTCCCCTTCTCCTCCTGCCCCCAATCCTTCCCAGCATCAGAGTCTTTTCCAATGAGTCAGTTCTTCGCATGAGGTGGCCAAAGTACTGGAGTTTCAGCTTTAACATCATTCCTTCCAAAGAAATCCCAGGGCTGATCTCCTTCAGAATGGACTGGTTGGATCTCCTTGCAGTCCAAGGGACTCTCAAGAGTCTTCTCCAACACCACAGTTCAAAAGCATCAATTCTTTGGCGCTCAGCCTTCTTCACAGTCCAACTCTCACAGCCATACATGACCACAGGAAAAACCATAGCTTTGACTAGATGGACCCTTGTTGGCAAAGTAATGTCTCTGCTTTTGAATATGCTATCTAGGTTGGTCATAACCTTCCTTCCAAGGAGTAAGCGTCTTTTAATTTCATGGCTGCAGTCACGATCTGCAGTGATTTTGGAGCCCAAAAAAATAAAGTCTATTTATAAAGTCCCATCTATTTCCCATGAAGTGATGGGATGGGATGCCATGATCTTCTTTTTCTGAATGTTGAGCTTTAAGCAAACTTTTTCAAGTCAGCCAAAAAAAAAAATAAAAGACTGTTAGCTGACTGTGGTTCAGATCATGAACTCCTTATTGCCAAATTAAGACTTAAATTGAAGAAAGTAGGGAAAATCACTAGACTATTCAGGTATGACCTCAATCAAATCCCTTATGATTATACAGTGGAAGTGACAAATATATTCAAGGGATTAGATCTGATAGACAGAGTGCCTGAAGAACCATGGGCAGAGGTTTGTGACATTGTACAAGAGGCAGTGATCAAGACCATCCTCAAGAAAAAGAAATGCAAAAAGGCAAAATGGTTGTATGAGGAGGCCTTACAAATAGCTGAGAAAAGAAGAGAAGCTAAAGGCAAAGGAGAAAAGGAAAGATATACCAATTTGAATGCAGAGTTCCAAAGAATAGCACGGGAAGATAAGAAAGCCTTCCTCAGTGATCAGTGCAAAGAAATAAAAGAAAGCAATAGAATAGGAAAGACTAGAGATCTCTTCAAGAAAATTAGAGATACCAAGGGAACATTTCATGCAAAGATGGGCTCAATAAAGGACAGAAATGGTATGGACCTCACAGAAGGAGAAGATATTAAGAAGAAGTGGCAAGAATACACAGAAGAACTGTACAAAAAAGATCTTCATGACCCAGATAACCATGATGCTGTGATCACTCACCTAGAGCCAGACATCCTGGAATGCAAAGTCAAGTGGGCCTTAGGAAGCATCACTATGAACAAAATTAGTGAAGGTGATGGAATTCCATTTGAGCTACTTCAAGTCCTAAAAGATGATGCTGTGAAAGTACTGCACTCAATATGCCAGCAAATTTGGAAAACTCAGCAGTGGCCACAGGACTGGAAAAGAGCAGTTTTCATTCCAATCCCAAAGAAAGGCCATGCCAAAGAATGCTCAAACTACTGCACAATTGCACTCATCTCACACACTAGTAAGGTAATGCTCAAAATTCTCCAAGTCAGGCTTCAACAATATGTGAACTGTGAACTTCCAGATGTTCAAGCTGGATTTAGAAAAGGCAGAGGAACCAGAGATCAAATTGCCAACATCCACTGGATCACTGAAAAAGCAAGAGAGTTCCAGAAAAACATCTACTTCTGCTTTATTAACTATGCCAAAGCCTTGGACTGTGTGGATCACAACAAACTGTGGAAAATTCTGAAAGAGATGGGAATACCAGATCACCTGACCTGCCTCTTGAGAAATCTGTATGCAGGTCAAGAAGCAATAGTTAGAACTTGACATGGAACAACAGACTGGTTCCAAATCAGGAAAGGAGGACGTCAATGCTGTATATTGTCACCCTGCTTATTTAACTTCTATGCAGAGTACATCATGCAAAATGCCGGGCTGGGTGAAGTACAAGCTGGAGTCAAGATTGCTGGGAGAAATATCAATAACCTTAGATATGCAGATGATACCACCCTTATGGCAGAAGCAAAGAAGAACTAAAGATCCTCTTGATTGAAAGTAGAAGAGGAGAGTGAAAAAGTTGACTTAAAACTCAACATTCAGAAAACTAAGATCATGGTATCCAGTCCTATCACTTCCTAACAAATATCGGGAAACAGTGGAGACAGTGACAGACTTTTTTTTCTTGGGCTCCAAAATGACTGCAGATGGTGACTGCAGCTATGAAATTAAAAGACGCTTGTTCCTTGGAAGAAAAGCTATGACCAACCTAGACAGCATTATAAAAAGCAGAGACATTACTTTGCTGACAAAGGTCTGTCTAGTCAAAGCTATGGTTTTTCCAGTAGTCATGTATGGATGTGAGGGTTGGACTGTGAAGCAAGTTGAGTGCCAAAAAATTGATGCTTTTGAACTGTGGTTTTGCAGAAGACTCTTGAGAGTCTCTTGGACTGCAAGGAGATCCAACCAGTCCATCCTAAAGGAGATCATTCATTGGGAGGACTGATGCTGAAGCTAAAACTCCAGTCCTTTGGCCACCTGATGCGAAGAACTGACTCATTTGAAAAGACCCTGATGCTGGGAAAGATTGAAGTCAGGAGGAGAAGGGGGCGACAGAGGATGAGATGGTTGGGTGGCATCACGGACTCAATGGACATGAGGATGAGTAAGCTCTGGGAGTTGGGATGGAGAGGGAAGCCTGATGTGCTGCAGTCCATGGGGTTGCAAAGAGTTGGACACGACTGAGTGACTGACCTGAACTAACTGAACTGAATAAGTCCCAGGAACAGCCCGCCTCCAATAATTGATAGGAGTCCATGTATAAATATCTCAGTTTCCATATCTCTCAACTGGGATTAGTCTTAGATGTGTGTCTTCAGCAGAAATAAGCTCCTTTCATCCAAAGTGATAGGTTTCTTGATAATCGCTCTTTATTGGCTGACTTTCTTGTCCTCATTTCTCACTGTTTTACTGCTATAGCCTTAGTCTCCATATTAAATTATTTTCACTCAACCCTTAGATTCAGAGACAGCTTCTGGTAGAACTCACACTAATTAGTTTTCCTTGAAATGAAGCATATCAAAGCATATCAAAGCATATCATATACTACATTATAGATTTTCTGTAATAAACATGGAGAAATACAGTCAAGTAGTATAAAGTACATGACAACTAAAAATACCCTAGGACTATTAACTTAGTCTTGTCCAACTCTTTGCAACCCCATGGACTATACAGTCCATGAAATTCTCCAGGCCAGAATACTGGAGTGGGTAGCCTTTCCTTTCTCCAGGGAATCTTCCCAACCCAGGGATCGAACCCAGGTCTCCTGAATTGCAAGTGAATTCTTTTTTTTGTTTGTTTGTTTGTTTGTTTCTTGTTTTTAATTGGAGGCTAATTAGTTTACAATATTGTGGTGGTTTTTGCCATCCATTCACATGAATCAGCCATGGGTGTACCTGTGTTCCCCATCCTGACCCTCCCTCCCACCTCACTTCCCATCCCATCCCTCAGAGTCATCCCAGTGCACCAGCCCTGAGCACCCTATATGGTGACCCTATATGCAGGTGAATTCTTTACCAGCTGAGCCACAAGGGAAGTCCATTTGCTCTGAATCCACATGCAAATAATAAGGAAACCAAATACAGAAACTGTCATTAAATTATAACAGATTCTAAAAGCTTTTTTTTCATCTTTAATTTTCATTTTTGATGAATTAGTATCTAGTCTTTTCTTTGCCTTCCGGATAAGAAAACACCCAGTGCTGTGAGTTTTGTAGATTGCTATAACTTACGTTTATTTAATTCACTGTCAAAATTTTGTGCACCTTGTTTTGATTATTTATATCTGTATCCATTAGCTTTTGTTGCCTAATAAACCACTCAGACTTAGTGGCTGAAAACAAGAACCATTTACTTAGCTTACCATTCTGTATTGCCCTCAGTTTAGACTGGTCTAAGCTGGGAAGTTCTGATTTAAACCCTCATGGTCTTGTGATCAACCGGCAGATTAACTGAGGGCTGGCTGGCCTGGCTAGAATGACATGTCTCTGTTCCACATTCTCCAGAAGGCTAGCTCTGATTTGTTCTTGTGACTGGGCAAGGTTCCAAAGAAAAAGAACAGAGGCCCAAGAGGCTTCTCTGAGGCTCAGGGTTGGAAATAACAGTATGTAACTTCCACCATATTCTATGAGTCAGGATTAAGTCAGGAGACCAGCCCAGATTCTAGAGTTGGGATAATAGATTGCATTTTCTAATGTGAAAAACATCAAAGTTACATTGTAAAGAATATACATTTAGGAAGAAGCAAAGAATTGAATTTATAATTTTAATCTGTTTATATAATATTAATACAAAATTAAAACTAGATGATGCTCAAATAAAAAATTAGGAAAATGAAAGCACAACTAGACTTATATGTTTGTCTGCTTTTCCATATTGTATTTTACAATGGCTATATATTAGTTATGAGGAAATACTAAATATTTACCAAAGTGAATCATAACTTTGAGATATTTTTCTGTGAATACTTTTGGAATTACCTAGGGAGGGCACTGTTAGCCACAGTTAAGAAGAAAGAAAAGCTTTTAATGCAGAAGTTGATTTCACTTACCTACAAGTTAAACATGATCAATGTGGCATCACCCAAATTTGTCAAGAAGAAAATGCCATTTAAAATTGCTTTGAATATTTACCATGTGTCTGAAAGATTATTTTCTTTGAATAGCTAAATGTTAACCTCTGGAAAAGAGGAAAATGGAGTGAAAATAGTGACAGGTCCTTAATTCTGGTGGCACTCCTGGGTATTCTCTAATTATAATTCCAATTTGGCCTATTAAAGTAGGAACAAAGACATTGATTTTATTCATGTTGCTTACTCTATCTCACTTCTCTTTTAATGTGTATGAGTGATGTTTGCAGTTTTTCCACCTTCTTAAAACCGAGTCATATATTCTGGACAAAGAATGAGGGTCAGTTTTTAGCCTTAGCTTTCCTAAACTAACCATATAAATCAAATTGTTACCTCAGAAATGAAGAGGTGGGAGTGATGTTTATAATAGTCATTTAAATTATAGAATAATAAAACATTATGGACTCTTCTTTAATTCCTGCTATGCTCCAGATAAATCAGTAGATGTTGGAAAATAGATCTTTGTTAAAGCCAGAGAGAGTTCCCAGTAAAAGTGAATCCATTCCATAAACATGCACCAATTTCACATAGTAATATCTCCTTTTAGGCATTCTGTGGCATGATGATGGCCAGCAAAGCATTTTTCTAGTATGAAATTAATTTCCTCATACATAAGTGGGGAGAAATATATGATCGTTGGGTGGGTAGAGAGCCATAATAATAATAGATGCCATTTGCTGTCCACAAAGTTTACAGAGCTTAGAAGTAGAAGAGTAGAATAGAATAGAATTAATATTTTGTTTAATCTGTGTTGTCCACAGTAATCAGATGTCTTACAGTAATCCTTCAGAATGTAGGAATTATTTATGTTGCAAAAATAGGACTATTTAGTTTGTTCAGAGATTTTGACTTTTTTCATTGGGAAATAATGAATTTTATATATATGAAAATGATTACTTTTCAGCTCTTAAATGTTGTATAAAATACAAATATTTTTTTCTCTTTGCACTTTTGCTTTTCCTATGCTTCAAGCATCTTCATTGCCACCTGTGTTCCCTTCTTACTTTATTATTTTTTTATTTTTTTAAATTTTATTTTATTTTTAAACTTTACAATATTGTATTGGTTCTGCCATATATCGAAATGAATCCGCCACAGGCATACATGTGTTCCCCTTAGAAGACAAACCAACAAACAAAATTTCCAAGATATTCAACATTCTCATTGCTTGACAAAAGCATGACTAAACACTAGTTTTGAAAAGCTATAAAAGCACATAGGACAAAATAGTGGATCAGTAGGTATATAATGTCTATATTTTTTTTACATCTATCCATTATCTGTTTATTTCTGTGTATATGGGCACACTCACACACATATATTGTATAGAGAAAGTGAGAGAGAAGGAAGGGTTTAAAATTTATTTTGCTATATTTTATTAACTGTGTAATTTATATTATTGGATATTTAATAAAAGAGCACATTAATTCCTGACATCTCTATATTGCTTGAATTTTCTCTTCTTGGGACTGAAGGCAGGAGAGGGAGGGAAGCCAAAGAAATGGACTTAGAATGAAGACATGTAATTTGCTTCTGCCAAAGAAAAATACTTTATTGTGATAGATGAGATTTTTTCATTTTAACTGTATTTACATCAGGCATTGTAAAAATTCAGGAGCATTATATATTAGTATGAAAAAGAGTAAAATAAACATCTTGAACTTGATCCTATCAAATTGCAGAATACCAATTATATATTTATGAGGAAAAAATAGTAAAGTTACAACTCTTTCCCAAATATCTTTGCATCTGTGATTCAGAGCTTTCACAACTACAAAATAATTTATTTTCTACTCACCTATAGCAGAAATAGGAAATCTTTCTCTGTATATTTGCAGGTTTACTATTTAAATAACAACTTTTAGCTGTTCTACAGATGACCTCATTTTCAGAACTGACTTGGAATATTAAACTGTAGATACTGCAAACATCTACAAGTATCCTAAATGATACATGCAAGTCACTGCCAAGTGGTTGAGTGAAAAGGGAAATAACACACTGTTTTTGAACATGTCTACACCATTGCACACATTGTGACCTCTATCACTTCAGTGTCTCTGACTGGAAATGTAATCAGTTTGGCAGTTTAAAATCAGTAAAGATACAACACTAACAAACTTGAAGTTGCAGAATCATCAGCATCTTTCAGCATTGTGATGACAAGTAATCTTTTGTTACTCATTTCTTTCTTACTGTAAAGCACAAGAAGGTATGACCATCAGAGGATTTTGTTGTCCTGTTGCATTTCTAGGACAGCAATGGGCCTGATAAAGGAGTAAGAATTAGAACATGGTATTATATAACCATGGAACATCAAATAATTTCTCCAGGAGTATGTAGACCTTTGAATGTTGATATGGTCCCTCTCTAAACCTATGTATAAAATACATTAAGCCCATAGTTTCTTTGTTTCTTAAAACCTGATAGATTCCTCAGTCCTTATGAGGTATATAGATGTTCAAACTCTCAATATGAATGAAAGCAAATCTGAACTTGGTTTGAATCTACACTGTTAGAAATTTTTAAATCTAGACCTGCCTCTTGTCTTTTGCCCTAGCTCAAGATTCTTTAGCAATTTTTGCTATTATAGTTATCTACTACTTACACCTAGTTTTGTTCCTTAAAATTCTTCATAGGAACAGTCAAAGCCATGGGTGTGTCTATCCAGGTTTTTATTAGAAATAATAAGTTTAGATTTCCACCCACCTCAATATATGTGTATGAAAATAACCAAAGCTGTGAAAGTCATGAAGCTATATTCAGTTCATATCAAGCAAGAAGCCTTACCACTACCATTCAAGCTCTACAGTTCATTAACGATTTCTCCTTTTACCCTTTTACCAGTCATAGACATGACCCTGGGTAACTCTACATTGAAATATTTCTTGGGAATTTTCCTTTAGTGAGCTCCAGTACAGTTCCTTTCAGGGAACAATAAATTTCCTTCCCTTTTCTCCCTTTAAAAATATTTTTATGGACCACAGTGACCAAGGATACATGACAAAGAATTTCTCTGATGCTGTTACATCTCATGGAAGGTGAAATTTGATTATGTATTGTTGGGAATTGAAAGTCATCTATTGGTTTGTGGAGATAATTTAAATTGAATTTGTATGGGATGCTCTGTTTTATTTTATTATTGAAATATAAAATTTTACAATTTTAAAGTTTTACAGCTTTACAATGTTGTGTTAGTTTCTGCTGTACAACAAAGTGAATCAGCTATATGTGTTCATATATCCCCTCCCTCCTGAGCCTCCATTCCACACTCTCCATCCCACCCCTCTAGGTCATCACGGAGCATCGAGCTGAGCTCCCTGTGCTATACAGCAGATCCCCACTAGCTATCTATTTTACACATGGTAGTGTGTATATGTCAATGCTTTTCTCCCAGTTAGTCCTACCCTCTCCTTCCCCTGTTGTATCCACAAGTTCATTCTCTATATCTGCATCTCTATTCCTGCCCTGCAAATAGGTTCATCTGTACATACAGACTGAAGTAAGTCAGAATGGGATGCTCTTCTGAATCCAGTTTAATATGGTTCATGATTACCTTTGAATGCCTTTTTACCCTTTGTTCACCAAATATATATATATATATATATATATATATATATATTTTTTTTTTTTTTTCCCCCCCAGAGCTCTTCAGTTCAGTTCAGTCGCTCAGTCATGTCCGACTCTTTGTGACACCATGGACAGCATGCCAGGCTTCCCTGTCCATCTCTTACCTTTTGTCTAAATCCTTACTACTTAAACTGTGGTCCCCACACCAGCATCATCATTTCCTGGAAGTTGTTAGAAATGTAGACCTCTCAGACCTCTCATAAATGTAGAAATCTCAGACCTCACCCCAGACTTACTGAACCAGAATCTGTAGTTTTAAAAGACTTTCTCCCCAGGTGATTCACATGCACATTAAAGTTTGAGAAGTATGGTTCAAAAATATTTTCTGAAAGGAAAAATAACATTCCAGCTGGTTATTCTCCTTTGCATATCATGTACTCACTATTTCTTTCTCAGGACTACTCACTACTTTCTTTCATCTTTCCTTGGATTCTAAGTACTCAAGCTGTCTCAAAAATATGCTAGTTTTCCTACCCAATCAAAAAATTGGCCAAAGAACTAAACAGACATTCTCCAAAGAAGACATACAGATGGTTAAAAAACACATGAAAAGATGCTCAACATCACTCATTATCAGAGAAATGCAAATCAAAACCAATATGAGGTACCATCTCACACCAGTCAGAATGGCTGCCATCAAAAAGTCTACAAACAATAAATGTTGGAGAGGGTGTGGAGAAAAGGGAACCCTCTTACACTGTTGGTGGGAATGCAAACTAGTATAGCCACTGTGGAAAACAGTGTGGAGATTCCTTAAAAGACTGGAAATAAAACTGCCATAAGACCCAGCAATCTCACTGCTGGGCATACACACCGAGGAAACCAGAATTGAAAGAGACACGTGTACCCCAGTGTTCATCGCAGCAATGTTTACAATAGCTAGGACATGGAAGCAACCTAGATGTCTTTGGCAGACTGATGGATAAGAAAGTTGTGGTACATATACACAATGCAGTATTACTCAGCTATAAAAAAGAACACATTTGAGTCAGTTCTAATGGGGTGGATGAAACTGGAGCCTATTATACAGAGTGAAGTAAGTCAGAAAAACACCAGTACAGTATATTAACGCATATATATGGAATTTAGAAAGATGGTAATGATGACCCTATATACAAGACAGCAAAAGAGACACGGATGTAAAGAACAGAATTTTTGGACTCTGTGGGAGAAGGCGAGGGTGGGATGATTTGAGAGAATAGCATTTTTTTTAACTTTACAATATTGTATTGGTTTTGCCATATATCAAAATGAATCCGCCACAGGTATACATGTGAGAATAGCATTGAAACATGTATATTACTATATGTGAAATAGATGACCAGTCCAAGTTCAATGCATGAAGCAGGGCACTCAAAGCCTGGTGCACTGGGAAAATCCAGAGGGATGGGATGGGAAGGGAGGTGGGAGTGGGGTTCAGGATGAGGGGGGACACATGTATATCCGTGGCCGATTCATGTCAATGTATGGCAAAAACCACCACAATATTGTAAAGTAATTAGCCTCCAATTAAAATAAATAAATTAAGTAAAATTACAGTGGAAATTTTTTCTGAGTTGGGCACATGTAATTAAGTTGAATTGTCATTATTTTAGGCAAGTGGCCCATTTAAAGGATTTATATGATACAGTGTTCATATTAATTTTGTAATACTCTGCACACCAACTAAAAATATCATCAATCTGTTAGCCATCTGTATGTCTTCTTTAGAGAAGTGTCTGTTTAGGTCTTTTCCCCACTTTTTGATTGGGGTGTTTGTTTTTCTGGTATTGAGTTGTGTGAGTTGCTTGTATATTTTGGAAATTAATCCTTTGTCAGTTGTTTCATTTGCTATTATTTTCTCTTCATTCTGAGGGTTGTCTTTTCACCTTGCTTATAGTTTCCTTTGCTGTGCAAAAGCTTTTAAGTTTAATCAGGTCCTACTTGTTTACTTTTGTTTTTATTTGTTACTCTAGGAGGTAAAGGAATGCATTTGAGTCAGTTCTAATGAGGTGGATAAACCTAGAACCTATTATACAGAATGAAATGAGTCAGAAAGAGAAAGATAAATACCATATTCTAATATATATATATGGAATCTAGAAAAAATGGTACTGAAGAATTTATTTACAGGGCAACAATGGAGAAACAGACATAGAGAATAGACTTATGGACATGGGAAGGGGGAGGAGAGGGTGAGATGTATGGAAAGAGTAACATGGAAACTTACATTACCATATGTAAAATAGATAGCCAATGGGAATTTTCTGTATGGCTCAGGAAACTCAAACAGGGACTCTATATCAAGCTAGAGGGGTGGGATGGGGAGTGAGATGGGAGGGAGTTTCAAAAGCGAGGGGATATATGTGTACCTATAACTGGTTCATGTTGAGGTTTGACAGAAAACAGCAAAATTCTGTAAAGCAATTATCCTTCAATAAAAAGTAAATATATTTTTAAAAAGATATCAATCTGAAAAAAAAATATATGCTAGTTGTCTTATGAACACTAGATTGAAAAGATATCATTTCCACAAAAGCACTTTTTCTACATTTACATTTGACATGTTATTTTCTGAATCTAGAGCTGATCCTCCAATAGAGCAGGTATTAGCCACATGTGGTTATTTAGAGTAAAATTAATTAAAATAAAAATTAAGTTAAATATTTGCTTCTTCAGTCACTAAAGTCACATTTCAAGTACATATTGTGCATTGGGTAGTGCAGATGTTGAGCATTTACATCATTAGGGAACGTTCTATCAGACAGCATTTGTCTAGGGATGAGTATATTCTAAGTTAGGCTTTGAAATTGTCAGTTTCGGCAGCTTCCAGATTAGATTGGCAGCTTCAGTGAACCAGGATAACCAGCTGAAAGAAAAAGAGAAAATCTAGTTAAATCAAGGGGTTATTCCCAGTACATTTGATCTATTTCTGAAATATCAGGCTATTTCATGTAGGTTAGATGTGTGAGAGGAATGATGTTTAAAAATGCCCCCTCTTCTCAAATTTCTTTACCAATTATAAGGAGATCATAGTAACAGCATCCTCCTGGAATGAGGGGACTTGGAAATGGGAGCATAGACTCCAGTTGGCAATAAATCACTGAATGTGTGATACTGGGTAAATCACTTGACCTGTCTGAGTTTGAGTTTATTTATCTACACAATCTGTTTGGTGGTCTTTAGACTCTCATCTGTTTATTTAGTTGTCAGTTCCATGAATTAGACACTTGAAATCAACTCAGTGGGTATCAACCTGTAGATAGCATTTAAAGAGGGATATGCATTTGATATCTATCAAACAGAAGTGCTGAGGTTACAGATAATTTTTTTAAGCATCTGCTTTCAAGGAAATAATAATCTGGAAGAGTGGCCTATAAAGTGGAGTGCTTTACCTCAGGAGAAACCAAGTTGATTCTCAAAACTGATGTGATGATAGTAAAATTTTCTCTATATATTCATTGTTTATTTAAAATCAGCCTTAGAAGAATTTGATATATGGATTATCAGTAGTAAGAATAGTTATGAGTGAAATTTTGTCAAGGAATATGTTTATCAATAAATTAAGTATATATTCAAACATATAATCATAATGCACACATTTATTGGAAGTGCATGTTCAGATATTTTTAAAGTTTTGGAGAGGGTAATGAAAGAAGTTTGGAGAGCACTTGTCTAGAGGAGAGATAGAAAAATAATAATACAGTGTGTGTATGAGAGAGAACTCCTTTAATAGGAACATAGAGTTCAATAAGTGTACAAAATAGAGCACATAACCATGAGTGGGAGTCAGGGGTGGGACAGATTTTCAGAAGATGTGCTCCTTGAATTGTCCAAGTGAGAAGCAAAGGTGGTGTGGGCAGAATGAGTGGCATATGCAATGACACATATGCACTAACGAGGGTGAAAAATGTAGGAACCATAACTGGCTCAATGTGGCTGGAAAAGCCACATTATATGTCAAGGAGGGGTAAGAGACAAGGCTGGAGAGAAGGACATAAGCCATAAACATATATGTATATACATGGTTTTCCAGAATCAAGGAACATTTTCATTTTAAAATGTTTTTTCAAAGTGTCTCAGCTGTGCCACATTTTCTTTTTGCCAAAATTGTTTTTTAAATATTAATTTAAAAAATTGGGATTATATATTTTTCTTTTTAATAATCTGAATCATTCCCAAGTTATTATATAGAGAAAAGGGATCACTTTGATAATTTTGTAGGTTTTTTTTGTTTGTTTTTTAGTTGCACTAGGTCTTCCTTGCTGCTCACCGGCTTTCTCTGGTTGTGAAAAGCAGTGGTTACTCTCTAGTTGTGGTCTGCAGGCTTCTCATTGCAGTGGCTTCTCTGGTCGTGGAGCACAAGCTCTAGGAGCATGGGCTTCAGTAGTCGCAGTGTGTGGGCTCCATAGTTGTGGCTCTCGGGCTTAGTTGCTCCACAGCATGTGGAATCTTCCCATACCAGGATCGAACCTGTGTCCCTGCATTGGCAGGCTGGTTCTTATCCACTGTACCACCAGGGAAGTCTGGTTTTCATGTTTTGTTAAGCTAGTTCGAGTTTAGTGCAAACACTGAAGAAAACTTGAGATCTATGGGAATCTACAAGACTTTTATGAATGCTTCCAAACATTGACCTATTCTAAGCAGTAGACATCATTGTTAATCTTTCTAATTTCCAGTGTTTAGCATTATTTTAATTTTTACCCTTTTTATTTATTATTTTTCAATACTACTATTTAAAGAAAAATAAATAACTTGGTATTGTGACCTTAATTTTTCTCAGGATTAAATGGTAAAATTATTATTTTTCTACAACACTTTTTCATTATATTCAGGAAAAATAATTGGTTATTTATGATACCAACAAGTATTCCAGCATATACAAGTAAAGTATAATTTTCTTAACCTATTAATTTAGTTACTATTAAATTCATTAATTGAACAACTGTCTGATTAAACATAGATGCTATTATTTTTTGCCAGAATTTTTTGATTAAAAGATATTGTGAAAATCAGGAAAATTTCAATATAGATGTGTGTTTGAATGATGTCACAGGAAATAAATATTTCCCTGGGAATATATTGCCAACTCATCTGAAATTCTTGAGTCTATTCAAGGCATAAGGGCACTAAATCATTCCCTTTCTTCTGCCAGACCCTCGGTAGTGTAACAAACCCCATTAGAGTTTGCCTTTTTTCCCTTTCACTAGTTACAGACCTCTGGGCTTGGAAACTTGACTAGAAAGTACAGGGTAATAATAGGATTAAGACTTAAATTGCCCTAATCTTTTGATTGGCTGGTCAACAACATCAATTATTTCCTGGGTTTGTATTGGAGAGGAATCCTATATACCTAAAGACCCTACTAGGAAAATATCTGCTACTGATTATTTCTAATTTCCAGGTATATTGAAAGTAGTAATAACCAACTCTAAATAGTTTATATAATAATGAGGTTCCATGAATCTTACTTTAACTTTAAGAAAGACATTTGTATTGTAGGCTACAAATTAAAAATTGTATCAATTATTAATTTGCATCTTAGCAGAAGATTCCTTTAAATAACTGTGAAGATATTTCATTTTGAATTTTATAACTTTATTGACCATGAAAACAATATTTTTGTGCCATTTTCTGTTAATTATATTAATATTTCAGATCAGATCAGATCAGTTGCTCAGTCGTGTCCGACTCTTTGCGACCCCATGAATCGAAGCACGCCAGGCCTCCCTGTCCATCACCAACTCTCGGAGTTCACCCAGACTCACGTCAGATACAGTAAATAAAATTTTCCTTTCAGAAATTGTTAAAGAGTAGTACATTTCTAATACTTCTATTACTGATTCCAGAAATAGCAAAACTCTGAAAATGTTAAGGCATCTTTTGTCATTTGTTGTCCATTCTACACAATTGTTTTTTAACATCAAAGCATTTTCAGTAATGCTTCCTAAGAGACTTTTTTCTTTCTCTGTTAACAGTAGATGGATATTTGGGAGTATAAAATTTTATTCACTTCTAAATTGATGCTGCTAAGTCGCTTCAGTCATGTCCGACTCTGTGCGACCCCATAGATGGCAGCCCACCAGGCTCCCCCGTCCCTGGCATTCTCCAGGCAAGAACACTGGAGTGGATTGCCATTTCCTTCTCCAATGCATGAAAGTGAAAAGTGAAAGTGAAGTCACTCAGTCGTGTCCGACTCTTCTCGACCCCGTGGACTGCAGCCTACCAGGCTCCTCCGTCCATGGGATTTTCCAGGCAGGAGTACTGAAGTGGTGTGCCATCGCCTTCTCCATCTAAATTGATGACACATGCCTTATATTACAAGCTATAGAGAAGATGTGATCAGCTATGATGTACTGAAATCAACAATGTGCTAAGTATAAATGAGCAAAAAATGTTATTTTAATTCTTGACTCACAATATCTTAGGATGTTAAAAATAAATGTATATTTAATACAAAATATTGGTTACATACCATGTGCCTGTCACTTATTAATAGAAGGCCGTTACTTAAAATATCTTTTTTTTCCCCCACAGGCCCTGTGAAAAAATTATGTTAACTCTTTTTAGCAATTAAACAAACTGAGGTTCAGAGAAAGGAGGGGATCAGTGATCAAATACATGGTAAAACACTATGTGGATAGCTAACCCAGAGTTTCTGAGTTCTAATATACTCAGAGCGCCTTTGTTCTTTTCAGTGACATTCAATTTTAACTCTTCTTTATTCCCAAAGTTTTAAGTTAGTCATAATTTGTGGATGCCATATATATGCAGATATGTAGAGGAAAGTATTGGGTCAGCCAAAAAGTTCATGTTTTTCTGTAAAATGTTACGAAAAACCTCTACGAACATTTTGGCCAACCGAATAAGTTACTCTACCTGGCAAAAATATGTTAGTCAAGGTGATAAAATACTTGGATTAAATGAAGAATAGCTAGGTTTGACCTTGACTGTCTTGTGACTTGCTATATAATCTTGAGAAAGGCTTTTGTCTTCCTCTGTGCCTCAGTTTCCTCATTTCTCCTTGTGTCCCTCAGGTCTCTGCTCAATGATGCTACAAAGCAATAAGCTCCAAATCTCAGGGGTTTAAAACAAAAAAATATATATTCTTTTTTTTTTTTTTTTTTGCTGACAAGTTTGCTGGTCTGTCAAAGTGGATTTGTTTCAGGCTATGGATTGGGTTTAGGTTTGCCCCTTTCTTTCTGAGAGGAGCAGTTACTTTTGTGGTGCATGCACAAAAGGAAAAGAGGCCAAGCCAGACCACACTAGCACAGTTAAAGCTTCTGTTAATACTTGCTTCACATCTACTAACTATTCATTGTCAGAAGCTAGTCATATGGTGAAGCGCAAAAGTTAATGAGGCAGAGATATAAAGTACACCTAATCTGTTCATAGAAGGCAATGGCAACCCACTCCAGTACTTTTGCCTGGAGAATCTCATGGATGGAGGAGCCTGGTAGGCTACAATCCCTGGGGTCGCTAAGAGTCAGACACAACTGAGCAACTTCACTTTCACTTTTCACTTTCATGCATTGGAGAAGGAAATGGCAACCCACTCCAGTATTCTTGCCTGGACGGGGGATCCTGTTGGTCTGCCGTCTATGAGGTCGCGCAGAGTCAGACACAACTGACTCGACTTAGCAGTAGCAGTAGCAATCTGTTAATAGGCTCTACAAAGTTGCACAGCAAAGGGAATGTGTTCAGAATTATGTTCGTGGGCAGGGGTGAAGAATTAGGTACAATAATTAAATCTGCTTCATTCCTCTTTAGTTATCAGCTGAGTAGCTGTACTTTGTTAAACAAAACTGTTCCAACCAACTTTAAGGTGCTACATATTTTCATGTGGCTTTAGAAATGATGTGTGGATGTTAGGATACTTTAGTAGAATTATGGTATGTTGTTTATAGGCTAATGAAAAAAATCACATAAGGAAAAATATGTTTGCTTTTAGAAGATTAAAATTTAAATACACACTGAGGCTCTGATAGCATTAGTTATTCACTTCTTCAACATTGTCATTTTATTGACATTAGTTAAAGAAATAGAAATCTTACAGAAGCCAAGGGATTGTATGAGCAGACATATGGTTTTTAATTTAGTTTTACATATTTCCTTCACTAAATAGGACATGCAGTTTATTGGACAGTGCATAAAGCAAAGCTCTCCCTATTGGTACCAACTTGGCAGGCAATTTGGTTTTAATCCTGTCTAGAGATTGCTTGTGCATTCCTGTACATTTCAACTCTGATCTTCTAATGGTCATCTGTTATGCTGTGATTACATGGATGAACTGCAAAAATATCATCTGACTAAATTGTCAAGTTAAGGGCACAGTATCTGTGCAAAGGAAAAATGCTACAATTCAAAATAAAATAGGCTGTGATTTACAACGAAGTTTGACACTTTAAAAAATAATACAAATACTCCACTTAATAAATTCTGCCTATGAAAATGTTCTAATGAATAATTCTCTGCATTGTTGACAATCTCAACAGAATGGCTAGTTTTAGCATGGGTTTGAGGACGGAAATACCTTTCACTCCTGTAGTTAGTAACCTTAAAGCTAGAAAGTGCTGAGAGTTCACATCACACCTTCTATAAGGACCAGTAGACTGGAGTTTAGTGTAGCTTTTTTTTTTTTTTTTGTACTCTATTAGCAGAAGAAAAACTGCCTATTATAAGCTTTTCCAAAGAATATTTTATTTCTTGACTCAAAACACCATCACTTCTTTCAGTACTTCACTTTATGTAATAATTGAAAGCAAATTTTTACAAGACCCACTGGTTCTTCAATGATAGATGCCAGAGGCTGAGCCAAAACCCAAGATGGGCAATAATCTCTCTGTTGGTATATGGGACTTCATGCCATATTCCCTTTGGTTAGCTTTAGAGAAGCGTAAAGTGTCTTTTTTTTACTCATGCTTCATCTAGAACGTAAACAAAAGTTGTGTACTTCTAAACATCGTCTTGCTTTTGATATCCTAATACTCAGTTCCCATGTATTAGACCTTGTGGACACAACCTAACACCCGAGTTCCTCTCAGAGCCTTAAGGGGAGTTAACTCCACTATGCCTTTTATCCTTTTCTCATTATTAACTAGCATTTAGTAAGAAGTTTTTAGATTAGCTAAATTCTTTACATGCATGCCGCGTGTACTATCTACTAATTAGCTGACCTCTGCTTAATTGTCTTCATCTGAAAATTGGAAATTATCATAGTACTGATCTCCTGGGGTTGTTTTAGGAATTGAATAAAATGAGGGTGTAAACTACTTAAAAAAAAGTATGTAGCATGTGTGAACAATCAAAAAATATGAAATATTTCCATTTATACATTCAAAAAACGTAATAAACATCTACTGCATTTTCACACACTGACCTAGGGACTGGGAATTCAGTTTTGAAAAAGACAGACAAAGTTTCTGTTCTTGAGGAGTTCACATTTCAGTGAGAGATGACAAACAATAAATAGCTAAAGCAAACAAGATCGATTCTAGTAATAAAATAGTTTTATAAGTGAAGACATTTAATTTGAAAGAAGGCACATAATTTTCTCAAGATCATAAAGCCGAAAGGTAGTAGAACCTGGGTTAGAGTCTAAGATTATGGTATTCCAAAACCCATCTTTGGTATTCCAAAACTTTAAACCTGTCATCCTTCCCATGCTGTTATGCTCATTATAGCCTTTGAAACTTTTTGCCACTGCAACCTTCCTCTCTTGTACTCCCTACACCATTCTCTGAAATCACTATATCATGTCTTTACCTTTACTGAAACTTGATTCTCCTTGAAAGTGAGCATATAAATTATGATGGTGGTTCTCAAACTTCAGGGCCTATTGGAATCATGGGGGATCTTTAATACAATACCAATCTCTGGGTTGCCTCTAGAGATTCTGATTGAATTATTCTGGGTTGTGGATCAAGTGATTCCATTGTGCAGCCTTCAGATGATGACTTCTAATAATACCTTGCCTCTATCCCAAAAGGTTATCATCAGGTTGCCTACCTTTAACTTCTTTCTTGGAACAATTTCCTGAATCCTTTGAAAATTTCTATAATTAGTGGTCACTCCCACATTTCCCTTGATCCAAATAGATCTCTCTTTCTTCCAGATCATCACTTGCAGTTCTTTTCAAAGCCCTAGTATTGAAAGTACATTTCTGTTACTTGATGGTGTCTTCCTCCCTCTAGATGACCCTATTGCATGGTCTCTTGACCTCTTTATTACATTAAATAAGATCCTTCTTGCATTTTCCTCCAGTGAGTATTCCATTATTCTGGCCCCATCACAGCCAAATTTCTGAGAAATGTCTTTTCACTTTGTCTCAGCTTAACTGCAGTCATCTCCATTGCTGTATTTCTATTCAGTCTATATCCGCTTTTGTTACTAGAATATAGAATATACAACTCAGGGGATGTGAGCATAATACAATTTTATTTTGCCCTCACCTTGCCCATTTGTAATGTAGTGCTACCTCTGAACAGGACTCAATACAATGTCATATTGGCTCTTATCTAGTCCACAGGACATTTTGAACGTGTCATGCTTCCAAAGATTATCTGCTGATCCCAACACAGCTACCCAAATCCTGAGACAATTAGAGCTTTCTCAAGCAGGAATCAAGCACAGGTTCTCCATACCTCAGAACTACAAAATTGAGTGTCTATATAGAAGTTCCCGTTACTAGACCCGTGACGAGAGGGGAAGATGATGAATCACAAATCGCTAAAGAAGTCTATTCCTCCTCTATTATTTGACTCACTTTTGTAATGGAATGAGATGGAATACATTCCACATTTATAATGGCATACATTCTCACATTATTTCCTTCATTGTTTCATCTGGACCCACTAATATCAATCTTAATATCACTGTAAGTAGTACAACCAGACATCATGTGTTTCATGATGTGATGTAATGAAGTATACTTGCTTAAAAAAATTGAATCTAAATCAAATCAACCTCTAGATTTAATTTAGAGTTTATAGGAAATACATGGCTTTAAGGAACAAGTTAAATGATACTGCTAGAAAGCATGGAACTTAAAAAAAATGCAAGTAGCTTTATAAGACAATGACCTAGTTTTCCCAGAAAATCAATTGCAAGGGGGAAAAGGAGTGGGGCTCTGCAGCTCTTACAGAATAAAAGAGATTTAAAGGACAAAAGAGCCAAACATGATCAGCAGATCTTGTTTGAAACCTAATTAAAGGAAAAAAGCTAACTAACTGTAAATACAGTCTTAGAGAGAATCAGAGCATCTGAATATTGTCTGGTTATTTGGATAGCATTAAGAAATTATTTGGAGAAGGCAATGGCACCCCACTCCAGTATTCTTGCCTGGAAAATCCCATGGACGGAGGAGCCTGGTAGGCTGCAGTCCATGGGGTCTCGAAGAGTCGGACACGACTGAGCGACTTCACTTTCACTTTTCACTTTCATGCATTGGAGAAGGAAATGGCAACCCACTCCAGTGTTCTTGCCTGGAGAATCCCAGGGATGGCGGAGCCTGATGGGCTGCCGTCTATGGGGTCGCACAGAGTCGGACATGACTGAAGTAACTTAGCAGCAGCAGCAGCAGCAAGAAATTATTATAAATTCTGATATGTATAAAATAGGATAATACTTATGTTAAAAATAAAAATATCTATAATTTAGGCATTTTAGCTAAGTATTTGTCAAATGATACAATGTCTGGAATTTATAAATGTCTACTTCCTAAAATTTTAGAGAAGACAGAAAATTGGGCAAGTACTAATTCTGGGACTGGGTTTAGTATTCTAGTTTCTCTAATTTTGTGTATGCTTGAGAATTTCTAAGTAAAATTGTAGTATTGTTTTTGCATTCTTAATTTTAGTTTAGTTGTTCTTGTTCTTACTGTTGAGTTTTGTTCTTTCAAGGATCATGGATCTGTGTATTTAAAAATGTATTTAGCTCCCAGGTTAAGTCTGCCCATTGGCTAGTTGTGCTTCCCTAGTGGCTCAGACGGCAAAGCATCTGTCTGCAATGCAGGAGACCCAGGTTCGATCCCTGGGTTGGGAAGATCCCCTGGAGAAGGAAATGGCAGCCCACTCCAGTATTTTTGCCTGGAAAATCCCATGGACCACAGAGCCTGGTAGGTTACCGTCTATGGGGTTGCAAAGAGTCGGACATGACTGAGCGACTTCACTTCACTTTAGGGGATGATTCCCACTTGGGTGTTGAACATCATTTCTTTACCAGCTCAGGTCTCACATATTAATCTGAAGTTAAGTATAAGTGTTAGTTGCTCAGTTGTGCCTGACTCTTTGCGACCCTGTGGACTACAGTCCATCAGGCTCCTCTGTCCATGAGATTTTCCAGGCAGGGATACTGGAGTGGGTTGCCATTTCCTTCTCCACAGGATCTTCCCAATCCAGAGATAGAACCCGGGTCTCCTGCACTGCAGGCAGATTCTTTACTGACTGAGCTACAAGGGAAGCCCAATCTGAAGTTAGACCCCTTTAAAACTTCAGCATTGAAAGAAGATTTCTGGATGTGTGACTATGCAAACACCATACTTTTATTTTGAGGAGTTAGGGAAAATTGATAATTTTGTGTGTGTGTGTGTATATATATATATATATATATAAATTTTTCAGTAGTGTTTAAAAATGAAATTAGGTTGGTCTTTCTCTTTAGAATAGGTCCCCTAAAGGGAATCAGTCATATTTATTATCTCAGTTCTGCAAAGATTGCTAAAGCCTAATCAGAATGTGGCATTCCACCTTCCTTATGACTGTATGCCTTAGATACTACCTCAGAAAGTCACCAGACTTTATACAAGGTAGACTGTGTCCATATTCTTATGTGATAGCAGGATACCTTATTGCAAAGATAAGAGATATTAAAAGTCCAGGATCCTAATCTATAAATAGTGATTCTTCCAAAGCAGTATTTAAGAAATTTGCCTCACCATAAGATTTACCTAGGATATTTGCTAAAGACACAAGCCCTGGCTCTCCTGGAGATCCTTAAAGATCTTGACTCAGTAGGTTGTGGGTGAGCCATTTAATGTATCTTTTAAAAGCTCTTCAAGTGAAAACCCATTTATGAAAACCCATTTGAGAAACATTGCTCCACAGTAATACATTTCACTTTAATTAGGCATACCCAAATTCTTCCTGACCACATGTAAGAAACCACCAACTTAAGGTCTTCCATTAAAAATATGTTTTGCATTCAGTGACAATCAGGAGCCTACCCTGATATCTTGTAGCCTCATGTAGAGACAAAATGCAAAAGAACATCTAATATTAAGAAATATAGTTTGCATACATTATTTTTGCTAATTTGATTTGCTAATCCTGGATGCCCAGTAAAGTTTTTATTTCTAGCTTTACCTTCATCATCCACCATGCCTTAGAAGTAAAGATGAAGTTCTTAAGAGGATAAATCCTGAGGAACTAAGAGTTTTCATCACAAGAAGAAAATATTTTTTCTTTTTCTTTTTCTCTTTCTTTTTATTGTATATGAGAAGATTGATGTTAAATAACTTACTGTGGTAGTCATTTCACTATGTATGTAGGTCAAATCACTATGCTGTACATCTTAAACTTATACAGTGATGTGTGTCATTATGTCAATAACACTAAAAGGGCGAACATATACTCTTTATGGGCCTTGTAATTAGCTGTTTCTTACGGAGATAGTACCTGGATTGTTCTGTTTAATAAATATTTATTGAATGCATGCATGCATGCATTAATTTAATACATTGAGTTTATCTGTTTTCTGAAGCATTCCAAGATCAAGTAATAATTGAATGTTTTTTGTTTTTTTTTTCTGGTACCTTTCTTTATATACTTATAACAGCATGTACCAATCCAGAGTCCCATCAGGGAAATGTTATGCTGTAAAATGACAATTTGATGTTTTATTTATACTTTCTTTTTCTTAGAAGCAGTTAACAACATCTAGAGTACCTGACTTGGAGAAGGCAATGGCACCCCACTCCAGTACTCTTGCCTGGAAAATCCCATGGACGGAGGAGCCTAGAAGGCTGCAGTCCATGGGGTCGCTGAGGGTTGGACACGACTAAGCGACTTTACTTTCACTTTTCACTTTCATGCATTGGAGAAGGAAATGGCAACCCACTCCAGTGTTCTTGCCTGGAGAATCCCAGGGATGAGGGAGCCTGGTGGGCTGCCGTCTATGGGGTCGCACAGAGTCGGACACGACTGAAGTGACTTAGCAGCAGCAGAGTACCTAACTATATTTCATTAGAGTTTTGCAGCCTTCTTCAGGGAATTTACTGAACTAATATTTTAAATGCTGAATTTTGGTTTTCTTTTGTTAAAAGTCATTTATTCATGTTTTGCATGTGATTATGAATCTCATTTTGAATAAGATTTTTCCTTCATTTTCTTGTTTGCCTTCTACAGTATTCGTAGTTGCGACCTCAGAGCCTCCTCAGGAATCGTCCATAGAATTGATGATCTCAGTGTTCCTGTTACTGCTAAGTCGCTTCAGTCGTGTTCAACTCTGTGCGACCCCAGAGATGGTAGCCCACCAGGCTCCCCCGTCCCTGGGATTCTCCAGGCAAGAACACTGGAGTGGGTTGCCATTTCCTTCTCCAATGCATGAAAGTGAAAAGTGAAAGTGAAGCCGCTCAGTTGTGTCCGACTCTTCCCGACCCCATGGACTGCAGCCTACCAGTTTCCTCCGTCCATGGGATTTTCCAGGCAAGAGTGCTGGAGTGGGGTGCCATTGCCTTCTCCGTGTTCCTACGCCTGCATAAGCAGTGGGTATCATAGATCTAATCACAAAGCCAAAGAAGGTGGTGTTGCCATTTTCTGGTGTTAAATAAATATATCTATATAGTATAAAATAGCTCCAGCACATAGAAAATGTGAATGAATTTTACAGTGAACATTTGTATGTTTGTGTGTGCTAAGTCGCTTCAGTTGTGTCTGGTTCTTTGCAACCCCATGGACTGTAGTCCACCAGGCTCCTCTGTCCAAGGGATTCTACTGAACTGGGTTGTCATGTCCTCCTCCAGGGGATCTTCCTGACCCACGGATCAAACCTGTGTCTCTTGCATTACAAGAGAAGACTTTACCACTGAGCTACCAGGGAAGCCTGAACATTTGTATACCTAGCACTGATATTCAACACAACATTTTGCTCTACTTGTTTTATCACATCTTTGTCTAGCTATCCTTCTATCCCTGATATTTTTTGCAGGCATTTTATCATAAGTTGCACATATCAGTATACTTCTGTCATAAACATTTTAGCATGCAACTCGTAAGCAAGAGGTCAGTATTTTTTTACAGTTCTTTTTAAAATTTAAAGTAAAATCTACATACAACAATATGTACAAATCTTAAGCAGGCATTTTGGTGAATTTTGACAAATAACCAAACTCCCATTACAATATAGGATATTGTCATCACCCCAGAAAAGTTTTCACATTTTCCTTTCCAGTCCATTTTTATTTCATGCCTACTTTCAGAGGTAACTACTATTCTGACTTTTTTTCAACTATGAATTAATTTTCTCTGCTTGTTCCAGCACTTTCTATGATTTGTTCATACACTATGTACTCTTTTGTGTAAGGCTTTTTTCACTCAGCACATTTTTGATATTCAGTCATGTCACTGTGCAAGGAACTTATTACTACTTTGTAGTACTAAGTAGTATTTCATTATATAAATCTGCCACGCTTTGTTTATTCTCCTATTGATTGACACTTTAGTTGTGTTTCTAGTTTGGGGTTTTATGAATAAAGCTCTATGCACATTCTTGTATAAGGTTTTGTGTAAACATACATGTTTGCATATAACTTGGGTAAATAACGAGTAGTATATTTCCTGGTTGCAGCATGAGTGTATCTTTACACTCATGCTTTACACTCATACAGTTTTATATAAAACTACTTGACCTTTTTTTCCAAGCTACTTGTATCATTTTACACCCCTCCCCAACAATGTGTATGTGAGAGCTCAAGTTTTTCCACATGCTTGACAAATCAGGTGTTATCAGTCTTAATTTATCCATTCTGGTGGATTTAGTGGTATCTCATTGTGATTTTAATTTTCATTTCCCAGATGACTAATAATTTTGAGATTTTTTTTAATGTGCATTATGGCCACTCTTGGCATAAATAACATTTGTTTATTAGGTGTTCTTTTTGTTTAAGAGTGGATTTCAACTTGCTAATATATTGCTAATCATTCTTATGACAATATTCATTAGGAACATATGTTTTTTATTCCCTTTGTTAGGTTTTGATCCATGGAGGTAGAGCATTTATAACATGATTATTTCACAAGATATGAACACATAATCACCAGTTCTTGCCTCCAGGCTTAAGGTATGTGACTTAAGTGTAGTATTTCTGTTTTGTCTTTGGTTCATGAAGATATTTATCCTAAGGCTATTATTTTTAGTTTCCTGTTTTCATATTATCTGTTTCTTTATGTATTTAAAGTATTGAGGATGCATCAAATATTTTCTTTCTGTGTCATCTAGACCAAAATTGACATCTTTACAATTTTGTCATGACAAAACAATTTTTTGGTTTGGTTTTGATTTACTTTTCCTTGGTTAGTGTTGATTACATTGATTTAAATGTATAGGACACAACACAAAGATACTTGGAGGGTACCAAAAGGCAGAACTTTTTGTTACTTACAACTCCAAAAGAGAGAAGGCAGGCAGGGGTACACAGAGGGTCACACCTGGGAATAGGGCAACAGCAAACTGGACCTTTAAGGGGGCAGCTTATGTATGGCAAATGGGGTTAGGTTATCTAAATTTCTCAAATTCTCTGTTGATTGGCTGTAGTGAATAATTTCAAGGGCTTGGGGGCATAGGGGCTGCCCCTAGTTGTCTGACGCTTGGACATAGGGTAATTAGAGCTGGTGCATTGGAGAAGGCAATGGCACCCCACTCCAGTACTCTTGCCTGGAAAATCCCATGGGCAGAGGAGCCTGGTAGGCTGCAGTCCATGAGGTCTCTAAGAGTCAGACATGACTGAGCGGCTTCACTTTCACTTTTCACTTTCATGCATTGGAGAAGGAAATGGCAACCCACTCCAGTGTTCTTGCCTGGAGAATCCCAGGGACGGGGGAGCCTGGTGGACTGCCGTCTATGGGGTCGCACAGAGTTGAACACGACTGAAGTGACTTAGCAGCAGCAGCAGCAGAGCTGGTGCATAGTGACCCAATGTGTGACAGCAAAAAAGACAAGTGCTTGATTTGTGAACTTCATCACCTGCTAAAGAAAGGGAACTGATTGGCTTCTAGGCAGGGCCTCAAAACTGAATACAGACAGCATAAAAAAAAAAATACTATACTAACAAACAAATAAAATAACCCACTATGTCTAACAAAGTAGACATCCTGCATTAGTACATCATTCTTGGTTGATTTCCTTAACCTTCTCATGACATAGTTTTAGGATCAGTGATGCAAGTCATTGAGCTTATATTTGAGATATAACATAAAAATTGAGAGTAGTTAAATTGGACTACATCAAAATTTAAGACTGTGCATCAAGGGACCTAATCAACAGAGTGAAAAGGAAACCTACAGAAGAGGAGAAAATATTTATAAATCATATGTCCGATAAGGGGTTAATATCTGGAATATATATATATATGTGTGTGTATATATATATATATATATATATATATATATATATATATATATATATATATAATTGCAACTTGACAACAATCAGTATCCTGATTAAAAACTGGGAAAGGAGTTGAATAGACATTTCTCCAAAGAAGATGTTGGAGAAATGTCTATAATGTCTATAAGCACATGAAAAAATGCTAAACATCACTAATCAATAGAGAAATCCAATTTAAAATCATATCAAGATGCCATTTCATACTTATTAGGATAGCTATCATGAAAGATAAAATAAAAAATTGTTGTTTACAATTTGGGAAAATTAGAATTCTTTAACACTGCGGATGGGAATGCAACATAGTGTATCTGCTGTAGAAAACAGAATGGCAGTTCCTTAAAAAATTAAAAATAGAATTACTGTGTAATCCAGCAATCCCACTTCTAGGTATATACCCAAAATAATTGAAAGCATGCTCTCAAAGAGATATTTGTATACCTATGTTCATAGCAACATCAATAACTACAAGGTGGAAGAAACTCAAGTGTCCACCAATGGATAAATGGATAAACAAAGTGGATAAACAAAATATACATACAATGGAATATTAAAAGTAAGGAAATTCTGAGACATGCTACAACATGGATGAAACTTGAGGACATTATGCTAAGTGAAATAAGCCAGTCCCCAAAGACAAATACTGTATGTTTCTACTTATATGAGATATTAAGTATAGTCGAATTCATAGGGAGCAAAAGTAGAATGGTTGTTTCCAGGGGTTGTGGGGAGGAGGAATTGTCCAATGGCTATAGAGTTTCATTTTTGCAGGATGAAAAGAACTTCGGAGATTGGTTGCACATCAGTGTGAATATACTTAACATTATTAAACTGTACTCTTGAATGCATGAATTTGCTAAAACATTGATAGTTACACTAAATATTTGTGCTGCAATTATTTGGATGTTATTTAAGGAAAAATCTGAGTTAAGGGTTAAGTAGTTTAAAACTCAAACAGCATATTTAAGAGCAGAAACATCACTTTTCCAACAAAGGTCCATATAGTCAAAGGTATGTTTTTTCCCAGTAGTCATGAGAGTTGGTCCATAAAGAAGTCTGAGCACTGAAGAACTAATGCTTTTGAGTTGTGGCGCTGGAGAAGACTCTTGAGAGTCTCTTGGACTGCAAGCAGATAAAACCAGTCAATCCTAAAGGAAATCAACCTTAAATATTCATTGAAAGAACTGAAACTGAAGCTCCAGTACTTTGGCCACCTGATGCATAGAGCTGTCTCATTAGAAAAGACCCTGATGCTGGGAAAGACCGAAGGCAAAAGGAGAAGGAAGTGGCAGATAAGATGGTTGGATAGCATCATGGACTCAGTGGACATGAATCTGCCAAACTCAGGGAGATAGTGGAGAACAGAGGAGCCTGGCGTGCTGTAGTCCATAGGGTCACAAAGGATTAGGCACGACTTAGTGACTGAACAACGATGACAACAGCAATAACAATTTTAAAGCATAGTATAAAGATAAAATTATCTGTTCCTTTAAGTAAGATTTCTCTGATGCTAGAGATTCTGAAAAAATCTTTGTGAAAAATTATCTGATGAAACAGCTCTGAAGACTATTGCCAATTAAATGTTAAGCATCTTACTGAATTTATCTTACTTAGAATTGGGATAATCTTTTTTGGGGGGAAAGGGAGATATTTATTATTTTTAGAAAATTCTGATGGCAAAATGGAGGCTGATTATCTTGCAGAAGAAAGCTGTATTCTCTGGTAAAAAGCGTGTTTGTGCCCAAAGTCTCTGTCACCATTAAGAAATGACACTACATATATGGGAAATTAGAGGAAAGCTGAAGGAAAATGTTAAGGTGATACTCATAAATTCCAGTCTTAGAAAACTCCAATATTTCTAAAATTCTAAATAGTTTTCAAAATCATGTTGAAATTAGTAAATTTGGAATGGTTTCTGATCTTCTACAGTACTATAGTGATGGTCATGTATGTAATAGCACACACTTGTTTACATAATGTCACTGCTGTTACCTGGGTCCTACTGTATTTGCTCATACCTTCCTCTCTAGGAATTTTGGTTAAACTTGGTATTCATGGAATTTTTACTTATAATTTTGCTAAATTTGTATAAAGGATTATTATTTAAATAGGCAATCAAAAAAAATTTTAAAAATATCAATATTATAAAATCTATTAAATAACAAAGTTTGACTTGATTTACTGAAACAAAACACAGTCATGTGAATATATTTATCAATAAAATTCTAGAACAGTGGTTTCCACCTGAGATCAATTTTGCTGCCAGGGGACACTTGGAAGTATCTGGAGACACTTTTGTTCGTCAGAACTGAGATGTTATTACTGGCATCTACGAGGCAGAGCTCAGAACCTTGCTAAATGTCTTTCAGTGCACAAGACAGTTTCCCAACAGCAAATAATTATTCAGCCCAAAATGTTGATAGTGCCAAGGTTCAAAAACCTTACTCTCTAGAGAAGCTTCCTATTCCAATGTTTAAAGGCCAACATAGATAGTTCACAGTAAAGCTACTATCACATAGGTTTGAAACTATATCTGGAGACTATCGTGTTGCTTGTGGATGAATTCAAACTGTGGAATCAAGATACAGTATACAATTTGCTTAACTGACAGTCACAAGGAGGCCCGGTTTGTAATCCTGACTTTGGCCAACACTAATGAATCTGCCAACACAGATCATTATGAACCAATGTCTTGCTGGCTATGTTTTCCAAAGATGTCCTTCCAGTGCTATGCTTAACAGCCAGTTACAATATATTTTAGTGTCCTGATTCAAGTATTTAAAAGCATTTGAGGATGGTGCCATCTTCTTGGTCACGAAGAAGGTAGTAGTTCTCTCTGGGGATCTATGATGGCTATCTGGACATTTATAGGCATGCCACAAAGATCTGTGAGTTCTCTCACCAGAAGCCTAGGTCCCCTGACCTAGTCACTGTAGCCAAGTTAATGGAAGTTGTGAATGAGATATTTTCATCTTCAAACATCACTGCCATAAAAAATGTCTTGGTTCTGGAACAGGACTTTCCTGGAGCTCTCATCACAGTGGTCTATAGATCAGGACTGGAGGGAGCCACATTTTAACAGATATACAGTCAACATGTGGCTCTGTGCAGAAACAGAGTGATGGCTGTACGCTGCCATGTGAGCGACCATGGCTATGTGCTCATACCTGGACTTCTGTCACCTTCTCCTTGTGAAGCCCAGCAGGAACAACCTACTTGTTTGTGTGCAGCTCTACATCAGCCAGGATGGTGTGCTCTGTGCACTGAAAGGAGAGTGAGGGTTTTCAACAAGGAAAGACTGTGACCTGCTGTTTTTAGCGAGTTTTCTTTCCTTTTATTAAGCACATGGAATTATCATTGCAAGATATATTGAACAGAAATGAGCATGTCGTGTAGTTTAAACTTTCCATTAAGTAACATGCATTTTCCAGAAAACACAGTTAAATAGTTACCTCTCTATGATAACATGCACTTTGGAGGGACACAGTTAATCCTGCAGCTTTCTCCTAAATATGAAATTTTTAGCCCTCATAACATCCATTTGTTCACCGAAGACCTATATTTTTAAACATCAATGAGTACCATGATCTTGGGAAAGTCAATCAACTTTCTGGGTTTCAGTTATGACATTTCTAAAATGGGAAAAAGGAAGGAACATAAAAACACTGGAATCATATTATATTAATTTTTTTCACTTGTGTGTGTGTGTGCTCAGTCATGCCCAACTCTTTATGACCCCATGTACTATAGCCCACCAGGCTCCTCTGTCCATGGAATTTTCCAGGCAAAAATACTGAAATGGGTTGCCGTTTCCTACTCCAGGTGATCTTCCCGACCCAGGGATAGAGCCTGCCTCTCTTACCTCACTCTAATTCATACTGCAGATGATAGTGATTTTTAAACATATCTTTGCAGCCATGAAATTAAAAGACGCTTACTCCTTGGAAGGAAAGTTATGACCAACGTAGATAGCATATTAAAAAGCAGAGATATTACTTTGCCAACAAAGGTCCGTCTAGTCAAGGCTATGGTTTTTCCTGTGGCCATGTATGGATGTGAGAGTTGGACTGTGAAGAAGGCTGAGTGCCAAAGAATTGAATTAAACTCAAGATGGAAGTGAGAAAGTAAAGAGAAATGAAATGAAAAGTAGACCTTTTGTCTGAGTCAGACAAGTTTTGGTTTAGAAGTAGACAGAGCACAACATGGTGGAGCCAGCCTGGATTGACCTACACATTTCTACAAATGTTTTGTTTCCTTATTTCAATGATTTGCTTCCTTGGACCTGTAATATTTGTTCCCATTCTTCACCCATTATTTTTTCCAACTCTGGATATATCTGTTAAACATTGAAAATTTGTAATGGTCTCAGTTCAGTTCAGTTCAGTCGCTCAGTTGTGTCCGATTCTTTGAGACTCCATGAATCGCAGCACGCCAGGCCTCCCTGTCCATCACCAACTCCCGGAGTTCACTCAAACTCATGTCCATCGAGTCGGTGATGCCATCCAGCCATCTCATCCTCTGTCGTCCCCTTCTCCTCCTGCCCCCAATCCCTCCCAGCATCAGAGTCTTTTCCAATGAGTCAACTCTGCATGAGGTGGCCAAAGTACTGGAGCTTCAGCTTTAGCATCATTCCCTCCAAAGAACACCCAGGGCTGATCTCCTTTAGAATGGACTGGTTGGATCTCCTTGCAGTCCAAGGGACTCTCAGGAGTCTTCTCCAACACCACAGTTCAAAAGCATCAATTCTTTGGTACTCAGCTTTCTTCACAGTCCAACTCTTACATCCATACATGACCACTGGAAAAACCATAGCCTTAACTAGAAAGACCATTGGTCTACATGTGAGATTTCAGTCGTTGTCATTGTTTCATCCTTCCCATTATGCTGTCCAGGTATCTCCTGGAGCTACACACTAAATCCAGCTGACTGTGGGCACCTTAAATATAGCTTATAAGAATGCTACATTGTTCTTCTCTCAACCAAATTTTTGTTTCCTTCTAGATTATTTTATGTCTTATTTAGTTATACCACTATCCACCGAACTATTCTAGCTAGGTATCTGAGGTTTATCTTTAAATCTCTTTTTCTCTCAACCCTGACATCAAATCTGTTATAGTGTATTGTCAGTTTTACCCTCTAAATATTTTTAATAAGCTCCCTTCTATTCATTCTCATAACAACATTCATATTTCAAGTTTAAATCTAAAATCTCACTATTACAACTTCCTAACTCTTCTTGTTGGGTGAGTAATCAATATTCAGTGGCCCCCACTAAAACTGTGGAAACCCTCCTGTACAAAACCACCAGCATTATTTTAAAAGCAGTATTTCAGGGCCTTCCCTGGTAGCTTAGTGGTAAAGAATCTGCCTGCCAATGCAGGAGACACGGGTTGAGATCCATGATCTAGGAAGATTTCACATACTGTGGAACAACTAAACCTGTGCGCCACAGCTCTTAAGCCTGTGCCCTAGAGCCCAGGAGCCTCAACTACGGAACCCCATGCACTCTAGAGCCTGTGCTCTGCAGCAAGAGAAGCCACCACAATCAGAAGCCCACCTACCACAACAAAGAGTACTTCCCACTTGCCACAACTAGAGAAAAGCCTGTGCAGCAATGAAGATGCAGTACAGCAAAAATAAATAAATAAAATTATTTTAAAAAACAATATTTCAAATAATAGGCTGCTTAAAATGCTTCCATGGATCCTAGTTACTTGAAGAACAGATTCCAGCATTTCTGAAAGACTTATACAAGGCTGTCTATGACCTGACCCTGTTTCTTACCACTGACCATTTCCCTGCCTCAAATTTCAGACTTCAATAACCCAGAATGGTACTTGTTTCCTTTATACACTATGTAGTTTTGCTTTTCAAAGACTTTCCTTATAACATGCTAATTGCCAAGAATAGCTTCTTCCCAATCTTTACCTCACCTTTTTACTTTCCCTCTTCCCACAGCCAATTCATACTCATACCAATGACTCAATATTTATACACATACCAATGACTCGATATTCAGGTTATTTCTTTCCTAAATTCCTCAGCTTAAATGCTGTTATGTTCTTCCTCTAGGTGTCCAGTAATACCATGTGCACATTTCTATTAATCAGTTTACTATATTGGTTTATTATTTATCATCTTATCTTCAGTGTTTATCAAAATATGTTATAATTGCCACTCAGTGCTTGTTGATTGCTTAAAACACTGATAAATGGAAAAAAAAGGAAGAGACAGAGAAAGAGAAAAAAGAAGGAAAACAAAAGTCAGTTCTTTTGTAGGCCATTATTGACATTTCATTCTCTTTTTCTTCGTTTGTAAGATCTCTTTTTCATTCTTGAATTCTACCACTTGGAGGAGGATGGAAGATACTCTAACAGTGGATTGATATTTTGCTTTTTGTCCTGCAAATACCTCATGCCCAGATATGCCACATTTCCTCATCCATCAAACCAGATAGTTGATTCAAGTATTATGTATGGCAGTTCTCTCTCCAATGTTAATAATTTTTATTTAAAATGAGGATTTCTAAGATCAGGATTTTCCCAACTATTACTTTTCTCTGATCTCTTCATTGAAAAGCAGCAATGCTTTTTGTGGCAGGTAGATTTGCTTCTTAAATTTATTGTCCAGCTATATTACACTTTAACTTGCAAAGTGGGCACCATGGTTGCAAACGGAGATTTTTCTATTCCTCACAGCTCCACAGCCAGGTGTTTTTTATTCCAGTAGGTAATGCCACAGTCCCCTGCGGCCAGAGAGAGGGAAAGTTTAACACTCAGGGCATCTGTTTCATGTCCCAATCTTCCACTGTTACAAAATATGCAGTCTCATAGCTCATTTATTGCTAACCACATAAAAGGAATGTAAAGCCTCATGACAGAGATAATTTACATGGAAGAAAAATGAAATAAGGAATTCTGAAAGTAGAAATGAGACATAAATATCACTTCTATATTTGGAAGAATCCAATTATACATTCTATTTTTATACTAAGTATATTATAATACACAATTATAAACCCACTGTAAATCTACAAAAGCAATACAATTTAAAAATCAGAGTTTGGCAGTCCCTTTATATATTTGCCTATCCTCAAGACTGCTTCAAAGATAATCAAAATAATATATTTCTATCAATCTGGTGTTCAGTAACTTCTCTGGAGATTCTATAGTCCAGCATCTGCTTGAGAAATCTAAGAAATCAAGTTTCACTAACTGAAGAAATTATATTCTTTCTCCTTCTCTGGATTTCTGCTGTGTAATTTCTATTAAACTTTTTATTCAAGCCAGTTCTCATTTATCCATATTTCAAAGGACTGTAATATAATTCTGATGATTAAAAACCCTAAATATTGTTAAGTTCTTCTACATTAAACATTTTCTTTTTTGAAACATTTATTTACTTATTTTTATTGAAGTATAGTTGATTTACAATGTTATGTTAATTTCAGGTGTACAGTAAAGTGATTCATATATATCTATTTTTTTCAGATTATTTTCCCTTACAGGTGATTACAAAATATAGAGTATTGTTCCTGTGCTATACAGTAGCTCCTTGTTGATTATCTGTTTTACATATAGTAGTGTACATATTGTAGTGACCCAAGGACGAAAGAGCAGATAAAACCAAGGAGGGTCTTGGAATGCAGGAACAGAGAAACCAGAAAGAACAGATAAAACCAAGGAGGGTCTTGGAATGCAGAAACAGAAAAACCAGACCCTTATCGTCCTTCCCTCCCCCATGTTGTAACTATTAATGGATTTCAGGTCCTTCTGAGCAGTATAACCTGTCTCCCCTCCTACCCTGTAGGGAGAAGGTATTTGCCTTACTCTTCCCCTGCCCCACACCCAGTATATGTGCCTCATCCAATCAGCAAATGACCCGCAAGACCCCTATCCCACTCCTTGTTCCCTAGGTATAAAAGTGGGCTAAGGATCCCTGTTCAACGTTGGTTCTCCCTTGAGCTGGCCCGCTGTTCTAATAGCGTTCCCCACTCTAATAAACTTTATTTCCCTCTCATTGTCTCATGTCTGGAAATTCTTTTCCAATCCACGCCCGGACCATGACACATATGTTAATTCCAAACTCCTAATTTATAATTTAAGCATTTTATAGCAATCTTTAGAAAGAAATTCATTGACTCTTTATTTTCAGTTTTGAATAGTTAAAAGTTCCACAGTGAAGGTAGAAGTAGCAATAAAATTACTTCAAGATAAATAATATAATGGGGTGTGAAAATTTCTTAAATTAGGTAATAGTGAACTCTACCACATTTAATATTCTTACTGAGCATCCAGTATCTGAAAATTGGAGGCAATCAGAAATTAGTACCCTCTTCTTTGAAATTATATGTTTTTTACACCTAAGAACTAAATCTTTTAGTGTACTTGACCACCTTGTCCCAATATTAATTGTTTCTATGAAGAGATACATTTTTCTTTCTCTCTAACCACAGAGTCGGACACGACTGAAGCGACTTAGCAGCAGCAGCAGCAGCAACCATAATAAAACCCACTCATACTCCAGAAATCAGTTTAGATTTGAACAGCCTGAATGTAGTGATATCCTCTTACATAAAGCCTGCATCTCCCTGTCATTTGCCATCCATCATCTACTAAGGTAATTAATATATGAGCATATATTCAGCACCTGCTATATAGCAGGCAATGGATAGGAGACAGCAAACTTTTGCTGCAAAGGGCCAGATAGTAAATACTTTAAGCTCTGCAAGCCATATGATCTTTCTTACACCTCTTCGACTTTGTTCTTGTCTTATAAAATCAGCCAAAGGTAACATGCAAATGAATGAATATGGCTGTGTTCCAATAAAATTTTATTAATGAAAACAGGTGGTGGGTTGGATTTGTCCAATGTGATGCAGTTTACCGATCCCTAGAAAACACAGTCAACACTTAATGGTATATAGTAAGCAAATATAATCATAAGAATAAAAATTATAATGGGGAAATTTTTTAAGATGAGAAAAATACAAAGCTTTTAGAAGTTGGTTGCAAGTCCTAGACATCCGGTTAAGGGAAACATCTGGAAAATAGGGAGTGGGGAGGAGAAATAGTTGATCAGTTTATAGGAATTTCATGGTTTTCTTCAAAATTTAAAATCAATATATCAGTATTATATACTTTATGTTTTAAGAACAAAGTATGAAACATTCATTTTTGTTTTATAAAAAATTAACCCCAACATATAATGCAATATGTTCTATATCAGAAATATTAAATGAAAAGTCAGACTTTTCAGAAAAAAAGTTTATTTATATTTATAAAACTTGGAAAAGTAGTTGGCCATCTAAAATAGTTAAAAAATGATATTTCTGTGAGGTGAAGTTTATATCAACTAACTTTATTGTGGTAGTCATTCCACAATATGTAAATCTATCAAATCATCTCATTGTGCACCTTAAACTTACACAATGCTATCTGTCAGTTATATCTCAATAAAGCTAGCACAATATTTTCTGTAGGAGAAATAGGTTATTCTTAAATTGCTTTTTTCTACAAGGCATTTCAGGAATAATTTTTAGGTCAAAAGTCTCTGATAGTGTACTAGAAAATTAAATACATAAAGTTTAATTGAAAATGTTCTTTCCCCAAAATTCAACTATCTCCAAAACATTTATTAATACAAATAACCCAGGATTATAAGATTTGATGCAGATTTGAACACTGTGATAACATAATATTGTTGCAGGGAGGAAGGCAATTCTGACTCCATGTTGGAAACTATTCCTTTGACTTGCTTTTATTATTATAATCATACTCAACGGCTTGCCTGGAGGATGCTGCGCCTCTGCTTGACTGTAAACTAAAGTGCCTTTGTTCAGCCCCTGGAGAGATTGTTTGTCCCCGTCCACCTGTGAATAGAAGAGATTGGCAACCCTTTCTGAAGGCTGGACATTCCCTTGGAGATGTTTTGCAAGACTGAAGACCCTTTTACTTTACTTCCCCACTGTATCTCCCTCTCTGTTCTGCCTTTTGACTTGAGTTTCGCATTGCTTCTTTCTCTCTAATCTGTAAAAGAACCTGGCAACCAGACACCAAGAAGATGGTTATTTTGAGGCGCTAGCCTGCTAGCTTCTCAGTCTGCCAGCTCCCTGATGAAAGTCTCTTCCTTGTCTCAGCACTTCATCTCTTGGATTCATTGGCCTATCGTGCAGTGAGCAGAGCGAGCTTGGACTCGGTAACAATATGCCCAATGGGAAGAGAAGAGAGCAAGGGTAAAATATCATTCATTCTTTATATCATTATTTTTACTAAACCCTTCTGAGCAAATGTTGATTGGCAGTGAACTATATAAAAATGTAAAAGTGATGCGAAGCATCGCATAGTGTTGAGTTTCCAAGGAGCAGCTCTTAAATGTGTTAAAATGAATTATAATCAGTCTGATCAAGCTTATTAAGTACATGAAGAATCTCAGGTGGGAAAATCATCTAATTCAAACTTAAATACTGAAGTTAGATTTTAGGGATAAGAAGCTAAGAATTTATCACACAATGCCAATGCATTGAAAATAATCATTGAATACCTACTCTTGGCCATGCACTAAGCTAGAGACACAGGAGTGAAGAAGTAAGCTATGAGTATCTGTGCTCTTCTGAAGTTCACAGGCTATTAGGACACATAATTTTTAAAATAAGTGATTATGCAAATAATTATTTGCAATTGTGATAAATGCTTTCAAATGCAACATTATGGACAAATGAGACTGAGAGACTTGCCTTATTCTAGAGATGAAGGGGAAGTTAAAACCTGTACTGTTTGAGGTAAGAGAAGGGTAACATAATAGTCATATGAGGTTAAAATAAAAATATTGCTCAGAAATCAGGAGACTCTGCATGTCTGTCCAATGAAAATTCTCTTTGAGATGATGAATTTGGCCAGGGCTTATCTCTCCTACTCTGTGAACTTATGAAATGGAGACTTTGTCCTCAAATCTGATTCACTATAGTATGCACTTAGAAGATACTCTTAGAAAATCTGAAAATGAATGACTTTTTTGTTTTAATTCTGTTCAGGTTGTTAACCAAAATTTCAGAAATAGAGAACGGATTGGAATTTTAAAAACATGTTTATTTGGAGCTTGTTAGGACTGCAGCCTAGGAGACACAGATTGAAGATGCACTTGAATTCTGTTCCGCTCGACTATAACATGGGGGAGGCTTATAAAGGCAAAATCCACAAGGTTACAGTTATTTACATAAGTTGTTTATCAAGAATTATAATTAGAGCTGGCAAGAAGTAAGAGTGCTTGTTAAGTAATGGTTGGTTGGGGGTCTGAAATGGTTGCTTAGTTACAAGCAGAGACCTTGAGACCACAAGGTTGCAGCTGCCTGGTGATGTCCTTGATTCTGGTACAGTTCAAAGAAAATTCAAGTTCTCACTGTGCAGAGACATGTCTGAAACCAGATCCTTAATGTCTACCCAACTCCAGTTTTGAATGCCTTAGCTGTGATTAACTCCATTATAATTTGTCACCGAGTTGATAATTAGGTACAGTTGCCCTTACTGCTTCAGACTCTTCATTAATCACTATTGGTTTTCTTGAAGCTGCTTACCTGAAAACAAAATAAAACTAAATAGCACTATCTTAGGCCTCACTTAAGGTGATAAAATGTGTAATTGGGTTGTATGAGGGGGACATGATATTGCTTACTGGAAGACTGCATTTTCTGACCTGAATTCAAATCAGTAATTATTCTTCCCAGCAACTTGGGGTTAAAATGTCACAGTTCACTGTGCACTGACAAAGACAACCTCTTGACTAAATGTAGAACATTTGCTTAAGAAAACTGGCAATTGTAATTTTTTTCTCTGTCTCTTTGAGCTGTAAGTGTTCTACAACCTGGGAATGTCTTTTTCAAAGACCTGGGAGCCTTTGAAATGTAATTATCAGAAATGTTTCGCAAATTCTGTGATAGCTGAAGACTAGCTAAAATAAGTACCAGTTAGCAAAGGTGCATGCCTGCTTCATTCAGTCCTGTCTGACTCTGTGCGACCCCATGGACGTAGCCCATCAGACTCCTCTGTCCATGGGATTTTTCTGGTCAAGAATACTGGAGTGGGTAACCATTTCCTCCTTAAGGGGATCTTCTCAACCCACGTAACGAACCTGAATCTCCTGTGTCTCCTGCACTGGCAGGAGGGTTCTTTACCACTGTGCCACCTGGGAAGCCCCACACAGATATCCTAATCACACTGACGCACCTCCCTCCTACATCCTCCAGTATTTTTTCATTAGCTCACCCTAACCTGTAATATCTTTCTGCTTTTTTCTTCAGTGAAGCTGATTTACATCTCTCTCTTCTATTGCAATTTGTTCTTGTTCAGGTGCTAAGTCATGTCCGACTCTTTGCGACCCTATTGCGATTGTCTTTAATATATTCTCCTTTAGCCGTTTACTGATCTGGTGCAATTTTTCTTTTACAGCATAGAGAATGCTGTTTTCTTCCAATTTTATGTGGAATAAGATCAGATATTACAGCTACACTAAGGACCACAATCTGGGTTAAAACAAACATATGAGAGGAATGCAGTAATTTTTTTTTTAAGAGAGAAATTACATGGACTTTATGATTACAGTCTATTCTTAGTAAACTCAGTTTTTACACACACACACACACACACACACACATATATATATATATCCCAGTGCAAATAGTATGATGTGGGCCCAAGACGGATTTGACACAGAAGAAGAAAACTATTGCTTAACTATTTTCCTAATTCATTGTTTGTGAAAGAAATGGAAATTGATGTTTTGAATTCATGGTAGATCTTTTATGGGCTGTTGAGCACATATGCACAAGCACGCTGGAACATGTCTTGTGCAAAGAGGATGTTTAGCAGCATCCCTGGCCTTTATTCCCTAGATGACAGAAGCACCTATACTCTAGTTATGACACCAAAAATGTCTTCAGTCATTGCTAGATGTCCTCTGGGGCTTTAAAGAACATCCACCTAAGCACTACCTTTATTATCCTTTGTAGAACTCTGTCTCCAAGACCACCAAGCTCAATTAAGGAGGATCACTGACATGTCCCCTGGGCTGGATATCTGAATATTTGTCTGTGAAGTAAGAGGAGGAGAGAAAATAGTACAGGGGGGGAAAAGGGAAGAGGAGAACTAATTCCATTACAGATACAAGAATAGATTAATTTAAAAATTAGATACCTTGAGTTCTTGCACTTTTAACTTTCCAAAATGACCTCGTCTATATTTACTAATGTGTTTGATTACTTAGAATTGCCACCCATTTAAAGAGTTTCTAACTTCATATTATTTTGGCACATTTAAGAAGTATTTAAATAGCATTCTTAAATCTCACCCCTGCAAAACAAGAATAGAAATAAAAATACGGTCTAAATCTGTCAAGGATCAGAGTCACATTTCCTACCTCAAATGGAAGCAAATTAGCTCAGTACAGGTGATGAAGGCATGCATATGACAGCAGCTAGGGACGGGGAGGAAGCCATCGTCTCTGGATACAGATATTCTAGAAGTAGCAGTCATACAGAAACAATCTTAGAAAGAAGTGTCTCTGGATTCAGAAGATGTGAATTCTAGTTCCTGATCTGGCATATTCAAGCGGTGTGACCTTGGGCAATTACACTCCTTCATCCTGAATGTTCTCATTTAATTGTACAAAGACATACCCTGTTTTGAAGTACTTTACCTTTGATTTGGCACTGAGAATGAAATGAAATGCTGTGAATGTTTGGTTTGTAGCAGTTTTTTGAACACAGCTAAATGGGTCTCTCTTTACAAAACTTGCGGATATAGTCTGGGCTGCAATACTTATATTCATAATGAAGGCCTACAGCAATATAGTAATTACCTGTACTTTTCCGGAATATATAGTACGTATAGTAACTACCTGTACTTTTCCAGAATATATAGTACGTACTCATTTTCAGTACTATTTCTCATTTTTTCAGAAAATTTCTATCCCAGTATACCAAATCAGAAGTGATTGCACAAACTACCATTTATCAGTGCACTAGTTTCTTTATTTTTATTTTTTTAGCTAAAGTATAAAATATCTCTGGTAGCTTTGTTTGTTTGTTTTGGGCCCTGCTGCAAGGCATGTGAGATCTTAGTTCCCTGACCACCCCCCTGCATTGGGAGTGCAGAGTCTTAATCACAGACCACCAGGGAAGTCCCTGGTAGTTTTTTTAATAAAACATTTGAAGCCATTTTGGAAACAAATCAGCATGTGTTTACTAATAACCTAAGCAAACATTTCATTGTGTTTATTCCTATTGAGTGTACCAAGATGCCTCTATGTTTTATTGATACTCAGATATAGATCTACATATGATAATAAGGAGAATATAATTCAGTTTAACAATTGCCAAATGCCTCTTATTTGCAAGTGATTGTTAATAAAACAATATAAAGCCTGTCAACATTTTATTTAAAAGATTTTATAATTCTTGGTACAGATATATAAATATGTCCTAGACTTAAAATTAGTCATTCCTCTATTTCCAGAACAAAATATATGGTAGGAAAATACTCATAACTAAAGCCAAAAGGAGATTTTCACCCTGTGGCAAGTTGAGAAATACCGTTTTGAAAATTGTGGTGCTTTTAAATAAAAGCAAGAATATTGAATGTGTTAATTAACTTGACTATAGTAATCATTTCACTATATACATGTATGTCAAACGTTGTACACCTTAAATATATGAAATTTCTATTAAAAAAACAAGAATGCTATTTTTGAAGAGGGAATAGCAGTTATACAAATGTGATAATTTTAAATAAAATCAAGAACTCAGGTTTTGGAGGAGTAGGCAAGTACATCAAATTGTTACTCACAATAGTAAAACATGCTATTGAAATAAAATATATGTCTTGAATTTTCAAAATGTAAGTAACTTTTTTTTTAAATGTGGAAAAATAAGTTTTTGTAACTTCCATTTCAAAAATCACACTGTTTTTTCATTGTTAATGTTGACATCATATATAAGGTGATGATCTCCATGAATGATTTTTTGAAAGGAGTGGAGATCAACTAGGCAGAATAGTTGGCCTAATTATTGTCTTCATTTATTTGGATAAAAAAAAAAGTTTGACTTGATTAAATGTACTACTCAAACACACAAACTGAGATTTTTAATAAACAATGTTAAAAAATGAAAATTTTCCCTTAGTGTCAATATTTGTTAGTGTTATAAGAATTTAGAAGTCCTAATATATAAATATTTTGATAATTAGATAATTTAAATTTAATAAACCACATCTATAATGAGATAGTTTTTGAGATTTGACATAATTAAGAATAGTTTTATTTCAATGCTATTGGAAGACAATAAATATTTGGATCAATAAATGTTTATCAGCTTCAGAAAGTTCTTTCATATGTTGTGAGGACAGAAAAGAGCTCTAGAATATGAAGTTACTTGAATTGTGGGAGTTTTACAGAACAGCTGTTAATAATAATTGTAAGGGGACTTTCTAGACATGTAGGGGGGATCAGTTAGGAGTATGTGCTTTGCTGTGAATAGAAGTCCAAAAGAAATCTACAGATTTCAACCAAATGACACAAATTCTATTTCTTCCCCCAGGCATGGGTAAAGGAGGAAATGTGTGATGGTGATTTAGTCACCAAGTCATGTCAGACTCTTTTGTGACCCCATAGGCAGGTTCCTGCCAGGCTGAGGAACTATAAGATAAATAACTGACACTTAACTGAGTAGCAAGAATACTGAAGTGGTTTGCCATTCTCTTCTCCAGTGGACCATGTTTTGTCAGAACTCTCCACCATGACACGTCCAATAGCACTCACTTCACACTGTAGCAAAGTAATGCTCAAAATTCTCCAAGCTAGGCTTCAACAGTATATGAACTGAGAACTTCCAGCTGTTAAAGCTGGATTTAGAAAAGGCAGAGGAACCAGAGATCAAATTGCCAACATCCATTGGATCATAGAAAAAGAAAGAGAATTCCAGAAAAACATTGACTTCTGCTTCATTGACTATGCTAAAGCCTTGGACTGTGTGGATTACAGCAAACTGTGGAAAATTCTTCAAGAGATGGGAATACCAGACCGCCTGACCTGCCTCCTAAGAAACCTGTGTGCAGGTCAAGAAGCAACAGTTAGAACTGGACATGGAACAACAGACGGGTTCCAAATTTTGAAAGGAGTATGTCAAGGCCGTATATTGTCACCCTGTTTATTTAATTTATATGCAGAGTACATCATGCAAAATGCTGGGCTGAATGATGCACAAGCTGGAATCAAGATTGATGGGGGAAATGCAGATTACAGCACCCTTATGGCAGAAAACAAAGAGGAACTAAAGAGCCTCTTGATGAAAGTGAAAGAGGAGAGTGAAAAAGCTGGCTTAAAACTCAACATTCAGAAAACTAAGATCATGGCATCTGGTCCATCACTTCATGGCAAATAGATGAGGAAACAGTGGAAACAGTGTCAGACTTTATTTTCTTGGGCTCCAAAATCACTGCAGATGGTGACTGCAGCCATGAAATTAGGATGCTTGCTCCTTGGAAGGAAAGCTATGACCAACCTAGACAGCGTACTCAAAAGCAGAGACATTACTTTGCCAACAAAGGTCCATCTGGTCAAAGCTATGGTTTTTCCAGTAGTCATGTATGGATGTGAGAGTTGGGCCATAAAGAAACCTGAGCACAGAAGAATTGATGGTTTTGAACTGCAGTGTTGGAGAAGACTCTTGAGAGTCCCTTGGACTGCGAGGAGATCCATTCAGTCAATCCTAAAAGAAACCAGTCCTGAATATTCATTGAAAGGACTGATGCTGAAGCTGAAGCACCAATACTTCGGCCATCTGATGCGAAGAACTGACTCATTGGAAAAGACCCTGATGCTGAGAAAGACTGAAGGTAGGAGGAAAAGGGGATGACAGAGGATGGGATGGTTGGATGGCATCACCATCTCGATGGACCTGAATTGGAGCAAGCTCCAAGAATTGGTGTTGGACAGGGAAGCCTGGCATGCTGCAGTCCATGGAGTTGCAGAGTCAGACAAGACTGAGCAACTGAACTGATACTGAACTGAATAGCCGCTTTCTGTCAAAGGCTTCAGAAGTAATTTACACACATTGACTTATTTAAAATTTAAGTGTGATTTGCTTTTTGAACTTGTAATCAAATCAAATGGTTGCATTCTCAAATGACTGTACCAGCGGAAACCTAATTTGTTTCTTGAGTTGAATAGCCCTTCTCTTAATAAGAAGTCGAGATCTTCAACTGCTTTGCTCCCTCTTACACAGCACATATGACCTTGTGCTTGGTGGCCTTTCATGTCAGCAGATTTGTCTAGAATCATCACAAAACATCAGTGAGTTTTTAATAAAGTTTGACCTTCAAAGGGATGTTGCAAGAATTTCAGTCCTTTCCTCCTATGCGACTCATTGGCTCTCAGGCACATTTATCCATCTCCTCTCAGTAAACAGGATCTGCAACCAAGGGATATTAAGAGGGGCCTTTGATGCTAGGGTAATTATACTACATCTTCCAAGGCTAGAGGTGCCTCCTTTCTTCATATTTGCATAATTAAAATGGGGCATGAATAAAAAAGGGAAGGTAAAGAATAGGACAACAAAGCTCCGTCTAGTCAAGGCTATGGTTTTTCCAGTGGTCATGTATGGATGTGAGACTTGGACTCTAAAGAAAGCTGAGTGCCGAAGAACTGATGCTTTTGAACTCTGGTGTTGGATAAGACTCTTGAGAGTCCCTTGGACTGCAAGGAGATCCAACTAGTCCATTCTGAAGGAGATCAGCCCTGGGATTTCTTTGGAAGGAATGATGCTAAAGCTGAAACTCCAGTACTTTGGCCACCTCATGTGAAGAGTTGACTCATTGGAAAAGACTCTGATGCTGGGAGGGATTGGGGGCAGGAGGAGAAGGGGACGACAGAGGATGAGATGGCTGGATGGCATCACCGACTCGATGGACATGAGTTTGGGTGAACTCTGGAAGTTGGTGATGGACAGGGAGGCCTGGTGTGCTGCAATTCATGGAGTCACAAAGAGTCGGACACGACTGAGTGACTGAACTGAACTGAACTGAACTGAAAGAATGGGAAGGTGAAGGAAAGAGATAAAGAAGAAGAAGGAAAAGAAGGACAAAGAACTCAAAGATCAACTGTTATATAGAAGGATTTTGCAGTCTTTTCTTTAATAATGCTCAGGTACACTTTAAATGTAACACAGCCCAGCAAGCTGGATCAAGTTCTGTCAGTTTCCAATATTCTTAAGGCTATATATAAGGGTATACAGTGAAGAAAAGTGTTACGTTCCCTGACATTAGGCACTATGCCCTTTTAGTAACAATAAAAGTGATATTTAGTGAATTCTTCTCAGAATCACTCAGAATCACTACTCACTACCTCTAAAAAATATGCTGTTTTTTGTTTGTATGCTATTGATTTAAAAATAGATGGCACGTGATATACAAGAGAAAGATAAAGGAAATGGAAAATTATTTTTTTCTGTATCAATGGAAATACACGGAACCTATAAACATTTAAAAGGCAAAGATAAATGCTGCAAGGAAACATGTATCGGTAATGATCAGAAAACCAAAATACCTTCTATTCAAGTGAAAGTGAAAGTCACTCAGTCATGTCTGACTCTTTGTGACACCATGGACTATACAGGCCATGGAATTCTCCAGGCCAGAATACTGTAGTGGGTAGCCTTTCCCTTCTCCAGGGGATCTTCCCAACCCAGGGTTCGAACCCACGTCTCCCACATTGCAGGCAGATTCTTTACCAACTGAGCCACAAGGGAAGGCCTATTCAAGAGATAGAGGCTAATAGAACCAATTGGAATGACTGATACAGTAAAGATGAGGAGGCAAAAATTTAGAATTACTACCCCTGGGGTAGAAATTGCAGAGAACACAGTCACTTATGCTATGCTCAATTGATTGATTTCAAGAGAATAGTTAGTCAAATGATTTGGGACTATTTGACATCTGCAAAATCTCTTCACTCCAACACTTAGATTAGTATTTTATTGAGAAACTTGGAGAAGGTGTATATATACCAGGGGATGAGAACTGTGGAAAGATATCTTAGTATTCTATCACAAGGCCTTTAGTCTATAGGTCAATAATTTTTCTCCTGGAGGAACTCTTACAAATATTCCAAAAAACCCATGTGGGAAATGTTCATAAAATGGACAAAATGGAAACAACCTTACTGTATTAATTATTAACAAGGTAATGGGTATATGGAATGTGTTATTTTCATAAAATGTAAAAGGTGGAATTAAGCCAAATACTGAATCTCAGAAATATGTTGAAGAAATTTGCCAGTTATAGCAGAATTTATGAGGTAGGATATCATGTACAACAGATACTGCATGCAAAACATATCATATATATGTTAGGGGTATCAAAGCAAGTAACTCTTACAAATAGTTAACAAAAACCTAATACAGATAAGGACACAGGCAGGAATTTCACAGAATAGGAAACTTGAATTTAATATAAAAATATATTCTTACTAGAAATTTGGAAAACACAAATTGATACAATTAGATACCGTTTCACTCCCCTCTGAAGGCCCAAAACTATAAAGTGTGGAAGGCCTAGTATTGGTTGAGAACACTAATGGACATGCATATTGATGAAACTACTTTGGTTCAACAGTTGAAAAATGAATGCAATCCACAGTTCAACAGGTTAAAGAATAAATATCATATCATGATATCAATTGACACATAAGGCATGTGACAAAATCCAATATCTATTCATGATGAAAAGTTTCAGCAGACTGACAATAGAGTGGAACTTCTTCAATTAAAGAACATCTACAAAAAAAATCTAAGCTAAAGTCACCTTTAATGGTGAAAGACAGTATTTCCCCCTAATATGAAGAACCAGACAAGGATGCCCACTCTCACCATTCTTAATCGACATAGAACTGGGTGTTCTGACCACTGAAACAAGACATCATAATGATGATAAAGATAAGTAATAAATAAAAGGCATATAGATTGGTTGGAAAGGAAGAAATAAAGTTTTCACTATTTGCAGATGACATTCTTGTCTATATGGCAAATACCAATGAATCTACAAGGAAATAAAACCTAGAACTAATGAGTGAGATTAGCAATCTTGTAGAATACAAAATTAATGCATAAAAATCAATTGCATATGTATATATTAGCTATCAACATGAAGAAAATTAAAATTTAAAAACAGTATCATTTACAGTTACAAAGTAAATGAAGTATTTAGGTATAAATCTAGCAAATCACATACAGAATATGTATGCTTAAAATATCTGTGAGAAGTCTGCATCTATCCTGATCAATAGCCCCAGAATGCCTGGGCAGATAAAATGCCAGTCTCATTGTTACCACTGTGATTCCTCCTTGTTAGGGTCTCCTTTGCTGAGTGAATGGGAGAGTATTTGTGTGTTTCATAATAGCCATGATCCCCTTGATAGGTGTTTGCATATTTCTTAGTGCAGCGTGTGTGTGTGTATGAAGCTTAATGAAACATGTTATCTTTTTGAAGTTTAGCAACAGCCAACTATAGGTGCTGCTTCAGTTTTTATTTTTGCATGGTGATTGCAGAATGACCAGCATACCAGACATTAAGGTTGTTTAGATGAGACAGAGTGGAGAAATGCTCAATGTCTTCACAAAATAGTTACAATATCTTATTAATAAAATAAACCAAAGAAGACTTAAATAAATGGAGATACATACTGTCTTCAAGGATTAGAGGACTCAAATAGTGAAGATGTCAGTTCTCCCCAAATTGATCTACATATTTAGTGTATTTTTTTGTAGATATAGAAAGGCTTATGTTAAAATTTATATAGAAAGGCATAAGCCTTTGAATAAGTAGAATAATTAAAAAGAATAAAATGAGACGAGTCTTTCTACCCCAAATTAGCACCTATCATATAACTACAGTAATCAAGACAGTGTTGTATTATCAGAGGGATAGAATAGAGAACCCAGGGGTAGTTCACATAATATACCCAACCGATTTTTTTTTTTCCAAAGGTGCAAAAGCAATTTAATGGAAGAAACATAACCTTTTCAACAAATAGTGCTATAGCAGACAGACATCCCAGGGCAAAAAAAAAAATAACAACAAAGAATCTTGATGTAAACCTCACACCTTACATAAAATTTAACTTAAACACTGATACTGAAATGTTAAAAGAAAACTATAAAACTTTTTTAAATAGGGAAAAAATCTTTGGAATCTAAGGCTAGATAAGTGTTAGTTTAGACCAAAACCATGTTCCATAAAAGAAGACTGATAAATTGGATCTCATCAAAATTAAAAACTTTTGCTCTGTGAAAGATCCTATTCAGAGGATGAAAACACAAGCTATCCAACAAAGGACGAATATCTAAAATACTATACATACTATATAAAGAGCTCACAAAACTCAAGAGCAAAAAATCAGTAGATCCAATCATAAAATGGGCAAAAAGATAACAAGTGACATTTCACTGAGGAGGATATATGGATGGCACATAGTTACATGAAAAAATGTTCACCTCATTAACCATTAGGGGATTGCAAATCAAAACCACAATGAGCTATCCCTACACAACTGTCAGAATGGCTAAAATAAAAAATAATGACAATATCAAATGCTGGTGAGGTTGTGGAGAAGCTAGATCACTCGTAAATTGTTGGTGGGGATGTAAAATTGGTACAGCCATTTTGAAAAACAGTTTGATAGTTCCTTACAAAATTAAACATGTGATTACTGTACAACCCAGCAGTAAATCTCCCAGAGCAGTGAAAACATGTTTACATGAAAACCTGTACACTGATTGTCCATCGCAGCTTTATTTGTGATGGCCAAAAGTAGAAACAACCCAGATGTCCCTCAATGAGTGAATAGTTAAACAAACTGTGGTAATCCATATCGTGGAACACTATTCAGAGTGAAAAATAATGAAATATTGATATACAAAACAACTCCAGGGAATTATGCTGATTAACAAAAATCAATCCCCCAAAGATTACAAACTGTTTTATTCCATTTATATAACATTCTGGAAATTGCAAAGTTATGGAAATGAGGATGAGACTGGACAGGGAGGTGGTAGCTATAAAAGTCATCATGAGGGATCCCTGTGGTGATAAAATTATCCTTGACTTTATTAATTTCAGTATTTTGTTTGATAGAGCAGCAATGTTTCACAAGTTTTACCATTGAGGAAAACTGGGTAAAAAGTACATAGGATCTCTCTGTATTGTTTCTTATAGCTACAGATGAACCTATAATTATCTCAAAATAAAAATTTTAATGTAAAAAATAAGTGTAATTAATGGTTAAAATTTCATGCTCTAGATGCAGATTTATCTGGTTCAAATCTGGAGACTACATCCTGTCATCTTGGGTAAGTTCATGTATTTTCTTTGTATCTTAATTTTCTCATGTTTAAAATAGAAATAATGGTGGTGAATTAGTTGAAGGGGATTAAGAAGTATGAACTTCCAGTTATAAAATAAGTCATGAGAATGTAATGTACAGTATAGAGAATATAGTCAGTAACATGATATTTTGTGTGCTGACAGACAGTAACTAGACTCATAGTGGTGAACATTTTTTGGGGTGGTGAACATTTTGTAATGCATTAAAATATCAAATCACTATTTTGTACACCTGAAACTAATATAATACTGTAAGTTAACTTAACTTCATTAAATAAATAAAATAGGAAAAAAAATTTTTTTGATGGAGCAAAGGTGTTCTATTCAACATTGTGCAGGTATTTATACTGTCTTACAAGATAGCTATTTTCAGCAGAGATAAAATCAAAACTTACAAGTTATCAAGGAAACATGAGGTCATCCATATGAAAGAGAGAGGGTTGTAAATAATCACTTTTATCATATGGTTCATAAAAAGGAAGAGGGTACTTATCACAGTATAGAAAAACTAACGCAGGAAATGCCTGGATTCCTCAGCACCCAGAGAGGCTTGCCTCTCCTCTAGGAACAAGGAATTCCTGACAGATCCAAAACAGCACACAGGAAGCCTCCTGTTAAATGCTTCCTGACAATTCCCCCTATTTTATTATATTTGTATAAAAAAGGTCCTGACCAAATGAGTTTGGTTAGTATTAACCAACCTTATAGAAAGGTGACAGTATACAACAAATATGTATGTATGTTCATGCTTATGAAAAATTTAAAAACTTGCATGGGATGGATACATACCAACTGCAATATGAGGGCTACTGTTGAAGGTAAAAAGGGTAAGGAGATGAAAGGTAAAACTTTAGTTGTGCATATTTTATGTCTTTAGAAAATAAAGCTGCTGCTGCTGCTAAGTCGCTTCAGTCGTGTCCAACTCTGTGCGACCCCATAGACGGCAGCCCTCCAGGCTCCCCCGTCCCTGGGATTCTCCAGGCAAGAACACTGGAGTGGGTTGCCATTTCCTTCTCTGATGCATGAAAGTGAAAAGTGAAAGTGAAGTCTCTCAGTCGTGTCTGACTCTTCTCGACCCCGTGGACTGCAGCCTGCCAGGCTCCTCCGTCCATGGGATTTTCCAGGCAAGAGTACTGGAGTGGGGTGCCATTGCCTTCTCCGAGAAAATAAAGCAAGTAAATATATTTTATCTTTGTCATATGTTTTATACTGTGTATCTATTTTAAACTATTCTATATTATACTTGTTTTAGAAGGACATTCTATTATATAATTTAGAAATAACACATTTGGTGAATTCATTACATAATTAAGTCTTCAACATTTTCTAGAAATAAACTCTTTTCAGTGAATTCTCTTGATTTTCAATTACTTTATAACAGGGTATACTAAACTAATTTTGCTTTTTATTAATGACTGAAGAAAATATTATGAAATTGATTTATTTTATTGTGCTAAAAGTTAATAATATTCCCTGGTATTATTAAATTTTTCAGAGTTTAAATTATTCCCTGAATTCTCCCAATTGTAATGTTTTGACACAGTTGTTGATATTTCTGGTTTCTTTATTCTTGTCAACTGTCACTCTCGATAAGAGTCTTCTCCCATTTCCCTTTCATCTACACATATAATGTTCTCACTATCAGAGCAAGATATTAAAGTTGATAGGAAATGAACAGATCAACAATCCTACTTAATATTTTAGACATCGTTCTAAGTTAATAACCTCATTACAACTGCATATATCTTTCATTTGCCCACCTCCACACCCCAGCGAAAAGTGTTGCATAGGATGAGTTACACTTACTCTCTCACTTTTTAGACACTGATGTCACTAACTACTATGTCTGTGACTCTAATCAATATTATTAAAATCTGTTCCAAGTCTAGCTAAGTTACAGGGTACCATTTATTAAAATATGTTTTAGTCTTTAATGTTTATTTTTTCAGATAATTGGATAAGAACTCTGGCCTTAAATAAATGATAATCTAGTCATATTAGCCCATATATAATGTGCTAATATATTAATGATATCATTGTCCTTTTTGACCCAACTCACTCTTGCATAAACGATATTTATGGAGCTTCTGATATAGGCTAGGCATTATCTAGTTACTGAATGTGCAAAAATGATTGACATAATCCCTAATATTCAGATATTTCCCATTTTGGACATTATTATAAACTTTTTATTTTAAATTGATAATTTTAAAAATGGAAAGTTACAATTATGTTTATTGTTTGACTTAAAATGCTGAAATTGGTACAACATATCTCATAAGGAAGTAAATCTTAGATGACAAATTCTGATTAATTCAGAATACTCTAAAAGAAAGGACTATGTAAGAAAAATTTATTTAAGATCAAGCTATGCCTAATCTATTGTCTGAGGTACAAGAACCTCTCCTTATGAATAATAAGTAGTAAAAAGAAGAAAGATTTATAAATATAACAGCTTGTCATGTTTGTTACAGGAAATATTATTTACTTATTAAATATTTCTTTGAGAAATGTAAATTCTCAAAGTAAACATGTTTGTAAGTCATGTTTGTTACAGGAAATATTATTTACTTATTAAATATTTCTTTGAGAAATGTAAATTCATGCCTTAGGACTGACCTTATTTTAATTTGATCCACCACTGTTTCTATCTAAATCTGTCTATTCTCTCTCTGTCTCTCATATAGCTCCTTCTGCTAGTCAGAAAAGCTCAGTCCCCTGAGTCTCTTTGTTCCATTTGCAGACTTGCAAACCATAAGTAAATAAAGCATGCAACCAATAAACTTCTGCTCAAAACCAGTGTGAAGATGTGTTCTTCCACACTGTCTTATTCAGTTTGTTCTGCTGTAACAAAAAATACCTTAAATTGGATGTCTTAAACAACACACATTTCTTTCTTACACTCTTGGAGGATGGAAGTCTGAGATTATGGTACCAGTATGTTTGGGTTCTGGGGAACCTGACTTCTTTTTTTTTTTTCACATGATGGAAAGAGAGCTTAAAGAGTTCACTGGGGTCTCCATTATAAGTACACTAATCTCACTCATGAGAGATCCACTCTCATAACCTAATTACCTCCCAGAGGTCCCACAATGTAATACCATTACCTTGGGGGTTAGGACTTCAGCGTATGAATTTTAGGAAGACACAGACATTCAGTTCATTGCACATGTGTACTAGTAGAAGAAACAGAAGAGGCTTGAAAAATTTTATTATAATGTGGTAAGTGCTATGCTAGAGGGATTTTTGTGTTTGAAGTAGTCCTATGGTGGCTCAGATGGTAAAGAATCTGCCTGCAGTGCAAGAGACCTGGGTTCAATCCCTGAGTTGGGAAGATTCCCTGGAAAAGAGAATGGCTACCGTCTCCAGAATTCTTGCATGGAGCATTCCATGGACAGAGGAGCCTGGTAGGCTACAGTCCATGGGGTCACAAAGAGTCAGACACGACTGAGCAATAAAAAAGATAGGTTAACAAAAGGAGTGTATTTAATCAGACCTCCAGGAGTTCTAGAAGTTTATCTGGAAGAAATGATTCTTGAGTTGGGTCTCAAAAGTTGATATAATGAATTAGTCAGGAAAAAGATGATAGAAAGGTTTGTAAGAAGAGGAAACTTAGGAGAAATGACATAGAGTTATGTAGCTGCTGCATATCAAGATCTAAAGCAGTCCAGTATTATTTCTGTTGTACAAACTGAGTTCTGAGAAATAGTGAGAAATAAAGCTGGAGAGGTTACCTAAGACTTTTAGACTACCTAAGACTTTTTAACATCTTGGCAAATGCTTTAATATCAATGAAGAAGAACCACTGAAGTTCTTTAAGCATAAAAGTGGATTGACTAAGTTGAATTCTCTGTAAGTCACTTAGAAAGTGGAATGGGAAATGATTTGAAAAGTATCAAGCTAGAAGAAGAGATCATTTTGTGAGCTAAATCCAATCTAGAGTTAATGAAGGCCTGACTAGGAAAATAGCATTTGAAGATGAGAGGGTGGATTCAAAATATTTTTGTAATGATATTGACAGAATTTGGCAATTAGTAAGAAATAAGAGGGTGCTTCCCAGGTGGTACAAGTGGTAAAGAACCTTCCTGCCTATGCAAGAGAGATGTAAGAGATCCGGGTTCAATCCCTGGGTAAGGAAGATCCCCTGCATGGCAACCCACTCCAGTATGCTTGCCTGAATCCCATGGACAGAGGAGCCTGGTGGGCTACGGTTCATAGGATTGCAAAGAGTCAGACACAACTAAAGTGAGCTAGCATACATCCACTCACTCATGGAGTAAGAGAGACAGAATAGTTGTATTGGTTATTCAGTGCCACACAACAAAGTACACCCAAACTTAGCAGCTAGAAAGAACAATAACATTTATTATTTCACATAGTTCCTGTGGGTGAGGATTCTGGAGCTGCTTTACCTACATGGTTCTGGCTTGGGTCTTCTCATGTGGTTACAGTCATGATGTCAGCTAGTGCTGAGAATCAGCTGGCCTGTCCAAGATATCTCACTCAGATGTTGATGGCAAGAAGCCTGTGCCTTACTGGCTCCTGGCAGGAGGACTCATTTCTTTGCCAATGAACATCTCCATAGGGTTACCTGAGTATCCTCATGAAATGGCAGTTGGCTTTCCCTAACAGCCAGTTATCCAAGAAAAGGGAAAATATATAAGCTGAAAACATTTTGTGTTTGAAGTCAAACACAGTCATTTGTGCAATATCCTTTTGGTTGCATAGGTGCAAAATGACTACACATGGGCATGAATAACATGAGGCAAGACTCATTGTAGACACAGTGGTCAGTTATAGACCCCACATTTTTGTCTTCCATGTTTGGTTGGATTATAGTGACATCTACAAGATAAACAATAGAAGAGGAGCAGAGTTATTGTGGTTGGTTGTTTTGTTTGGTGTGTGTGTGTATGTGTGTGTTTCCAGAGAGTTAAAAGGTAACAGGTTCATTTTTGGAAATTATCAGTAATGCTAGATAATATGCTTCTGAAGTACATTAATATGCTACTGATGGAGAAGTAGATTTGACAACTATCATCATTTATTTTTTTTAAGTTTTTATTTTATATTGGAGCATACCCAATTAACAATGTTTTGGTAGTTTCAGGTGGACAGCAAAAGGACTTAGCCATAAATATACATGTATCCATTCTCCCGCAAACTACCCTCCCAAACAAGCTGCCACATAACATTGAACAAAGTTCCCTGTGCTGTACAGGAGGTTCTTGTTGGTTATCGATTTTAAATATAGCAATGTGTACATGTCCATCCCAAACTCCCTAACTATCTCTTCCCTCCATCCTCTCCTCCCTGCAACCATAAGTTTGGAGAACAATCAGCATTTAAATGGTACTTTATATTTTGAGATTAAGAAAGTTCATCCAAGCAGAGGATAAAAATGAGATGAAAGGAAATAACTTCATTTTTAAATGTGCAAAGGAGTAGAAGGTCATGAAAGGGATTAAACAAGATGATCAGAGAGGTAGAAATAATAAAGGTTAGCACTGTAGAAATAAAGGAAACAAATAGTTTAAGAAAGTGAATAGTCAGAAATGTCAAACAAAGCAGAAAAATCCAGTGAACTAAAATATGCCCATTGTATTTAACAACACTTTTGCCATTCATTATGTTGCCAGAGCAATTTCCTGTGGGAGCATGGAAGCAGAAAACATGTAACAGAGGGTTGTGTTGTGCTGTACTTAGTCGCTCAGTTGTGTGTGACTCTTTGCGACACCATAGACTGTAGCCCGCCAAGCTCCTCTGTCCATGCGGATTCTCCAGGCAAGAATATCGGAGTGGGTTGCTGTGCCCTTCTCCAGGGGATTTTCCCAACCCAGGGATCGAATCCAGATCTCCCGCATTGCAGGTGGATTCTTTACCGCTGAGCCACTGGGGAAGCCCATAACAGTGGGTTAAGCACAGGTAGATTAAATTCTCTTTAATTATGTACATGGAGAAGGCAATGGCACCCCACTCCAGTACTCTTGCCCGGAAAATCCCATGGACGGAGGAGCCTGGTAGGCGGCAGTCCATGGGGTCGCACAGAGTCGGACACGACTGAAGCGACTTAGCAGCAGCAGCAGCAATTATGTACAAGTTATATTCCTTTCTGGAAACAGAAACGCTTCAAAATATTTAAGAGAGAGGGAATTTAATATTGGAAGAGATTATGTAAGTGATGGAATCGCTGAAAAATCTAGCAGGAGATGATGAGGCAACTCAGAGATCAGCAGTCTCAAAAGTTGTGGCAACGCCTTTGCTGAAGGAACAAAGGGAGGAGAAGCCTGAAACCAGGGGCTCCTGGTGAAAGTTGTAAACAATTTTTGTAAGAACTGGAGCCACAGAGAAGGAGCAGCTGATGCCAAAAATGCCCCATTGGCAGTCAGAGAGAGTGAGAAATATCCTTTATTCTCCCTCCTTCTGATAATGCCTCCCGTTGGCAGAATACAGGTGAAGTTAGCTGACCGAGGAAACTAGGAGAAATATTTCTCCTGGGGTTAGTCCAAATGATATAAAATGGAAAAAGGGAGAGGAATGTATTTAAGAACAAACAGAGGAAAAACTGACATTAAGAAAAACCTGCCAACCTCATAAAGACAAATCAAATTTGAAGCTCCACCTAAGAAACTTTGTAGAACTTTAATGCGTGCTTAAAAATGAACTTCACTTAAAATGTTTCAAAGACTGAGACCCACGCTATAAGTAAAATAGCCATGAATTGAAGAACTTTTATCTCAGCACTTTTAATGTAGAAAGATTTAACCCGATCTGAAATAATTGAGCTTGATATTATCTCTCATAATTCAGGAAATCATCAAGAACTCCCTGCACAGAATACAATCATGAAAGATTCAGAATACATTTTATTTCTATTTAAATATTTCCTTTTTTGAGGCAGTGAGCTTTTCAGTTCTTAAAAATGTGGAATAGTAATAGAATGAGATGTGTTTAGATACACCACTGCCATAAGATAAAATAACAAGTAAAACATAATTTGATCATGCTATAGATACTCATCCATTAAAATGTTAAATATGATTGATCTGGTAAAAATGCAGTAGTATACAGCTGTAGTGGGCATTGTTGAAACCCTCGCAACACATTTCCCTTCTTTTGAATCCTAACAGAATCTTGATGTAGGTCAAACATTTAGTACTCTCAATTTCATGTACCTCAGAGGAATCTGACCCCACAAATCTCGTTGGTATGAGAGTCTGTTTGGCTTAAGCTAGTTAGCACATCCTACCTCCTAGAAACTGGAAAGAAGTGGGCAAATTACATAAATGGGTAATGAGGGAGTGATGAAAACATCTCTTGGAGTGCTGAAACACCAGAATTCTTTCTTCTTGAATTTTATTTATTTTTAGCTGCACTGGCTGTTCATTGCTACGTACAGGCTTTCTCTAGTTGCAGTGAGCAGGAGCTACTCTTCACTACGGTGCAGGGGTTTCTCATTGCAGTGGCTTCTCTGGTTGCAGAGCCGGGGCTCTAGGGTGCACAGGCTTCAGTAGTTGTGGCACACAGGCTTAGTTGCCCTGCAGCATGTAGGATCTTCCTGGACCAGGAATCAAACCCGTGTCCACTGCATTGGCATGTGGATTCTTAACCACTCAACTACTAGGGAAGTCCCCAGAGTTCTTTCTTATCCTCTGCAAATTGTTATATGTTGTTGTGGAGCCCAGAACTGCTATAGCTATCTTGTTAACAGACTAAAGAGGGAGAAGGGGGTTGGCTAGTGTCAAGATTATTTCAAGAAAATGAAGCAAAAGGTATTGGCATAAGCCAAACCTAAGCCTGACTTACAGTTTCACTGCCAGTTATATGGGCAAATAAAAGTCTTTATTATTTAGGTCAGTTTAAATTGTGTTTTCTTTCAGTGGCTGCCAGAAACATCTTAAATCAATGTACAAAGCATTGGGTGTATGTAAATATGCATATATATATATTAAGTTCCTAACCTTACTATATTTATACTTCATTCTTATATATATATTTTGTTCACTTATACATAATTTTAAACATTTGAAATACTAATAAATATTTTTAAAATCCTCACATAATAATCTGTATGCTATGTCTACTTATCAGCTCAAGTAAAAATAATATCTGATGTTATTATTTTTTGGAAATTAATAATTTTAACTCAATAAGAGTATTTGCCTTCTTTCACTTAATATTTTAATATCCAAAATCAAATGTTTCTTTACACTTAACCCTTTCTGCCTCTTTATCAATTGTCCTAACTATATACAAATGACAACTTCTGCTTACAGAGCCATTAACAAAGTAAAATTAATAAATTTTAGAGTTTAACTTAAAATTCCAGTAGTATGATAGCTATTAGAAAAGAAGTTCTCAACTATCTTGGAATAACTGACTCTTTTTAAAAATACAATGAAAGGCACTGAATTCCTCCCATGGAGGAACACTGTATAGTACATCAATATCTACAAAAACTTGCATACACTCGACTGGATTCTCCAACTGAATGATACCCATTCCTGCAATAGGGTATCATTTATTTAATAGCAAGATACAGTTTAACGGGAAAAAAACCCACTAGTGTTAATAAGGGAAACAATACTAGTGTTAATGCACATGATTTACAAAATTTTAAATAGGTCTAACAGATATCCTTACTTCAGTGAGGGAGAATCTCTTTTCAGGTTCATGGTTTGAAACATGTGATATACACATAAAATGGTATATTATTCAGGTTTTTAAAAAGATTTATTTATTTATTTTCCTTTCTGTTTCTGGTGTCTCCTTGTTGCTATGCATGGGCTTTCTCTAGTTGCAGCAAGTGGGGGCTACTCTTTGCTGTGGTGCTCGGGCTTCTCATTGTGGTTTCCTCTCTTGTTGCAGAGCACAGGCTCTACGTGCGCAAGCTTCAGTAGTGTGCTGTGTGGGCTCAGTATTTGTGGCTCCTGGGCTCTGGAGCACAGGCTCAATTGTTGTGGCACACAGGCTTAGTTGCTCTGCAGCATGTGGGATCTTCCCAGGCCAGGGATCAAACCTGTGTCCAGTGCATTGGCAGGTGGATTCTTTACCACTGAGCCACCAGGGAAGCCCCTATTCGGGTTTTAAAAAGAAGCAAATTCTGCCATTTGTGACAACATGGATGGATCTGGGGGATATTATGCTAAGTTAAATAAGCCAGATATAGAAGACAAATACTACATGATACTGCTTATAAGAGGAATCTAATATAGTCAAACTCACAGAAGCAGAGAAAAGAATGATGGCTGCCAGGGCCTGGAGGGAGAAGGAAACTGGGAGCTATTAGTCAGAGGGCACAAAGTTTTATTTATATAAGATGAAAAGGACCTAGAGATCTGCTGTACAGCATAGTTAAAAATACTTTATTGTATACTTATAAATTTGCTAAAGGGTAAATCTTATGTTAACTGTTTTATCACAATAATTATTATAAATAAAAAGGCAGTAGGAAACTTTTGGAGGTGATGGATAGCTTTATGGCATAAATTGTGGTGATGGTTTCATGGATATATACTTATCTCTACACTTAATAAGCTTCTCTGGTAGCTCAGATGGTAAAGAATCTGCCTGCAATGCTGGAGACCTGGATTTGATCCCTGGGTTGGGGAAGATCCCCTGGAGAAGGGAACAGCTACCCATTCCAGTATTCTGGCCTGGAGAATTATACACTTATTACGTTGTATACATGAGATATACACAGGTTTTTGTATGTCAGCCATACCACAATAAAATACTTTTAAAAAATTCCAGTTCTTGATTTGAAACATAGGCTTGGAGAAATGAAATATTGGATCAGGGATGAATATAAGTTCATTTATTCTACTTATCTTTGATAATGTGACTTGAATGTGTTTTGTTACTGGTCTTAATAACCATGAGTTGGACTATAAAGAAAGCTGAGTGCCAAAGAATTGATGCTTTTGAACTGTGGTGTTGGAGAAGATTCTTGAGAATCCCTTGGACTGCAAGGACATAAAACCAGTCTATCCTAAAGGAAATCAGTCCTGAATATTCATTGGAAGGACTGATGCTAAAGCTGAAACTCCAATACTTTGGCCACCTGATGCGAAGAACTGATTCATTGGAAAAGACCCTGCTAAAGCTGAAACTCCAATACTTTGGCCACCTGATGCGAAGAACTGATTCATTGGAAAAGACCCTGATGCTGGGAAAGATTGAAGGCAGGAGGAGAAGGGGACGACAGAGGATGAGATGGTTGGATGGCATCACCAGCACGATAGACATGAGTTTGAGTAAGCTCCAGGAGTTGGTGATGGACAGGGAAGCCTGATGTGCTGCAGTCCATGGGGTCACAAAGAGTCAGATATGACTGAGCAACTGAACTGAACTCAACTGAACTGGATTTATTTGGGGGATTTCCTTGGCAGGTCAGTGGTTAAGATTCTGTATTCCCACAGCAGGGAGCATGAATTTGATATCTGGTCAGGAAATTAAGATCCCACATGCTACATGTGGTATGGCCAAAAAAAACATTTTGTTTTTGTTTATTTGAGGTTAGAACTTTTTAAGACTTTTATTTGTATAATATGTAATTTATATAAAAGAATATGCACTTAGATACTGAGAAGAAGGGGAGAATGAATTTCTATTCATCATACCTACAATAAGTAGTTTGGGTTACTTTTGGACATATGATATTATGTATTTGTTTAATTGTTTGATAATAAACCAACATATGGTATTCAACTGCCTCTTCAGAGGCAATGGAAAAGGGAGAATTTAACTCTTCCTGGGAAAGGCTGTATGAATAAAGATGTCAGTATTTTTTGGCACATGGTAACATTTAAAGGTGAATATGTACTTTAAAGAAGAACACATCAATTTTGCTATACATATTAAAATTCCTATAGTATTGCTGTTTATAATATAGTTAAACATATGCATCATATTGTCTCTTGAAGGATAGAGCAAGATTAATCTCTAACTTTTAATAAATCCAAGTCATGAAGATAAATCTAAAAGCATGAATTTTCTACATTTCCATGTTATATGAAAAAAATTAATTCTTATTTATAAAAAAGGGATTAAATGTCAGATGAGAGTTTAAGTCTGTAATTTTTTTTTTAAAGAATCACTGTGAAGTATTAAGAAGATATGTTTTGAAAGAGCTTAGTAACTGTGCTTCCATGGGCCTCCATTTTTAAAGGCTATTTTTCACAGATACTGTTTTACCATCTGATACTTTTTTGACATTCATGCAGCAAATATTTCAAATGGGAAATTATATCTTGAGAGAATAGATAGCTAAAAAAAGAGTATGCAATCCTCTTCTCTTCTTTTCACAATAATCACAACTTGGCCTTTGATCTGACTTGAGACTCTTTATCCTTCTCTACAACACAGTGGGTGGAGGCTTATTCTGCTGGAATTAAGTAGGGCAAGATGCTGTGTGATAGTAATAACTACTTCTATCTCTCCTAATGTGAAGTTTTAAGATACCAACTATTTGGTATAGACAGATGTGTAGTACATTTTCTGGATTTTATCTCCATTTCTTTTTCCTGCCAGTTAACATACTATTTTTTTTTCTATAAAGCTCTAAAAGTTTCATGTTAGTGAACAGAAAATTTTCAAAGAGGTTTTTTTTTTTTGGTAAAGATGCTCCCCTAGTGATGAAGTGTTTGCGCTGGGAATGATAAGGGTAGTTTCCCTATTGTTCACACAGCAGGCTGTCATCTTTTTCTTCTTAATAGGGAAAGGTCTTATCCTCAGCAATGCTGCCTGAGTTTTTCAGTTACTTGGCAACAGTAATAAAAAAAGACACAAGCAATAAAGGACCCATCATCACCATCATGACAAATAGTAGTTCCTCAGCTGGTTTTAATGGCCATATAGAGACATATAAATTTCTTGCTTTTAAGAATTAAGCCCAGTGCAGAAGATCAGGTTGAGTCCTGATATGTGCAGCAATATAAAATATTTTAACTGTTGTATGTGAATTAGTATGTGGGAAAAAGTGAATAAATATGAGGCATTTACCTGAATAAACCAAGTATCCCTGGAATGCACAGGACAAAGAGATTTTTCTAATTTAAATATTGGAATGAATATTTTTGGCACATCCTTATGATCATGGCCAGCTGATATGGATATTATGAGGCCATTGACTGTATGTGTGATTATGTCTTTTGGTAAAGAATTAATAAATACCAATAAATACTTGGTTAAGAAATGCTGCCATTAATAAATGGATATTTAAAACCAATCAGGATGTGGGGGAAACCCAACATGAGATACAAACACTAACAAATGAAACTACCTATGATAAAAATCAAAAACACAACTATACAGAAGGTAAGGGGAGAAGAAAGAACCCAGGTAACTTTAGAAAACAGTAGCTTGACTGAATGCTAAAAGGAGAAAAACAAAAAAAAACTGTGCACAAATGTTATATAGTCAGTAAATGTGTTTCTCATAGAGGCATTGATAAGACATTCTGCAGCTAATTTATGTGAATACTAGACTTGAACAGATAAATAAGTTGTTAAAAATAAAACTAAGATTTATTACAATTAGAGAAAGAAATTACAGTTAAACTGGGGAGATTAAAATGATTCCTATGGTATTAAATTGGAATTTGAAGTATTAGTATAAACTCATTAAATACACACAGGTATAGAGATCAGTTCAGTTCAGTTCAGTCGCTCAGTCGTGTCTGACTCTTTGCGACCCCATGAGGCAGCACGCCAGGCCTCCCTGTCCATCACCAACTCCTGGAGTTCACTCAGACTCATGTCCATCGAGTTGGTGATGCCATCCAGCCATCTCATCCTCTGTCGTCCCCTTCTCCTCCTGCCCCCAATCCCTCCCAGCATCAGAGTCTTTTCCAATGAGTCAACTCTTTGCATGAGGTGGCCAAAGTACTAGAGTTTCAGCTTTAGCATCATTCCTTCCAAAGAAATCCCAGGGCTGATCTCCTTCAGATAGATATGTATATATACATGAGTTAATGCACAAATATTCCCTAGTCCTGGCTGCTGAGAAGACCTACAAACAATGGCATTCCAATAGTAATTAGCATACTTAGTGACAAGATCTTGTTTTTTTTTTTTTTCTTTTTTTAAGCATCATTCTTCTTTAAAAGGAACTAAGGATCCTTGGAGAGGTAGTTCTTTCAGGGCTGAGATGGAAAAAATCAAAATTAGCTTGGAATACCTTGTGGAAACAGGAAAAAAAAGAGAATGTTCTCAAAAGATATGAGGAAGGGAGGATTGTTGAAAGAATGAACTATTAGGAAAAGGACCTCTTAATGCCCAAATCTTTGAGCAACAAAATAAATAATTGTAATACTGGATTATAACCCAAAGAATAGAAAAAAATTCTGAGTCCATAATGATATAAATACTTAATTAAATAGATAAGTGGAAGAAACATGACAGTTCCTCCTCATAGTAGAGTTGCAATTAATAAGCATTTAAAGAAGGGAATGGAAGACACTATTAGCCATATATCACAGTTGTGATTATTTCATACTTAATCCCATGAACAGAGGTGTGGGCTACAGTCCACGGGGTCATAAAAGAGTCAGATAGGACTTAGTGACTAAACAACAGCAATAAATCTACTAACGGGTGCTAGAATCAGTCCGTTTGAGAAGAGAACGTACTTGCACTGTCTCAAAGCATCTCCCTCCAACATGTTTGTTGACTACAGGAGATATCATAGTAACTTTACAGTGGAAATGCCCAGCAAAGACCACCTTGACCAAGTGATCAAGGTCAGTGTCACCAGTAATAATGTGTATTGAAATCAGGAACCCTGTGATACGGTGTACTGTTGAAAGTAACAGCAGAATTTCTGTGGTTCTCTTTCCAAGGAACTGTGACCTCAGTCTAGTAATGAGAAGATACCAAATAGGCCTAAAGTGATGGACATTCCATAAAATACTCTTCAGGGCTGAGAGTGTCATGAAAAACTAGGAAAGACTGAAGAACTATTGTAGATTGTAGCAGTCCAGGGATAAATAACAACTAAATGCACTATAGAGCACTGATTAGGATTTTTAAAAGGATAATAGTGGAAAAAATTATGAAGTTTAAACGGGGTAGTTAATTTGCTTAATGCTGTTAACACAATGTTAATTTTCTTGTTCTAGGACATGTATGATATTACCTAAGATGTTAACATTGGATGAGCCTGGGTGAGGAATATATTGAAACTCTCTGTACTATTTTGGCAACTTTTCTATAAGTCTCAAAGTTCAGTTCAGTCGCTCAGTTCATGTCTGACTCTTTGTGATCCCATGGACTGCAGCACACCAGGCTTCCCTGTCCATCACCAACTCCTGGAGCTTACTCAAACTCATGTCCATCGTGTAGGTGATGCCATACAACCATCTCATCCTCTGTTGTCCCCTTCTCCTCCCGCCTTCAATCTTTCCCAGCATCAGGGTCTTTTCCAATGAGTCAGTTCTTTGCATCAGGTGGCCAAAGTATTGGAGTTTCAGCTTCAGCATCAGTCCTTTCGGATGAATATTCAGGACTGATTTCCTTTAGGATGGACTGGTTGGATCTCTTTGCAGTCCAAAGGACTCTCAACAGTCTTCTCCAACACCACAGTTCAAAAGCATCAATTCTTCGGCGCTCCACTTTCTTTATAGTTTAACTCTCACATCCGTATATGACTACTGGAAAAACCATAGCTTTGACTAGACGGACCTTTGTTGACAAAGTAATGTCCCTGCTTTTTAATATGCTGTCTAGGTTGTTCATAGCTTTTCTCCAAGGAGCAAGTGTCACTTAAAGCCATGGTGACATGGCTGCAGTCACCATCTGCAGTGATTTCGGAGCCCAAGAAAATAAAATATCTCACTGTTTCCACTGTTTCCCCATCTACTTGCCATGGGACTGGATGCCATGATCTTAGTTTTCTGAATGTTGAGTTTTAAGCCAACTTTTTCACTCTTCTCTTTCACTGTCATTGAGAGGCTCTTTTAAAACATTTTTTAAAGTTGCCATTATAAAAACATTTAGGAGGACTTCCACATTAGTTGCTATAAACAACTTTTAAAATAGGCAGAATATATGAGGTAACTGTAAAACAGCACAGGATTATGATCCCCAAAAGTAGGAAAACAGATGAGAGAGGCTTTCCAAATGACCCTGTATTTCTACCTAGAGACAGTGTCTAGACTGTAATACAAGGAGGATAAGCCACAACAGAGCACAGTGGACTGAACTAAGGACAGAGTGAGCAGAGTTTGGAAATAGGAAAACCACTGAAACTTGCAGGGCAAGCTGTTGGAGAGAAGAGAGCTGGGTGGAGTTAATCCTCCAGAAATCTGTAGAAGGTCCCCTTGGGTCTTTCACTGAACATTAATCTGCTCATGAAAAGGGAAATACTCCATGTGGCTGGTCAAAGTGCAACTACCAGGGGAGTTAAAAAAAAAAAAAAATCCTGGAAAGCAGTGAGCTGAACAACTACTGGAAGGCAAACATGGCTGGGAGACTTAAATCTTGAATAGCCAGAGGGACAGTCCTCTCTGAACACCCAAAGTGATTCAGTGGGGTTTCGGACATATCTAAGCTGTAGGAAGATCATGAGTGTAGTCCCATAATAATGGCTACCATACAACATCCTAACTGCCATCAAATCACGGACTGGATTTCTGAGGAAAGCTTAAGTTGGAACAAGAGGCCCCTTGTCTAAAATGTTTACGGCCACTGTAGACAAGTTAGATACAGTTTGTGTCATGGAATCCTGGCCTCTCTGAACTTCATATTCCCTCTCATGGACTCTGATCACTGTTCTTTCTCTGGTTCTTTCTAATATTCCTTACTAGCTGGAAGTGTTCTGTCTGAACCCATTCCCTGACACCTGGTCATTCCAATCCAATCCTTCTTTCTCAAAGTGAAGAGAAAAATTGTATTGACATTTCAGAATTCTAAAGTGTGCCCAGAGGAATTCTGGTAGTCAAGGCATCACTGAAGAAATCCCAGTTTCTATGGATGAGAGATTAAGTTAATTTTCTGCTCAACCTACTTAGAAAACAGGGAAATTAAAATAACTGTGAGACAATATATTTTCACCCAAAAGTTTGACCAAAATTTAAAGGTTGATAAAATAAAATTCCCATGAGAGTGCACACTGCATACATTAATATGTGAGAATAGGAATCAGTACAGCTCTATTTGAGCAGAGTATCAGCAATATTAATAAAAATTTACAATCATCATCTTCCTTCCAATTCAATCCAGCTTGCACTTGGCTCTGTATTTTCTATGAGAACATACATATTTGCCAAAGAATTCATGCAAGTTTTTTTAATCATAGCAACAAATGGGAAACAATTTTTGTGTCCATCAGGGGGAGAATGTCTAATTATGGCACATACACACTTAAGAATACTTGTGAGTAGTTAAAAGGGTGAGATGGATCTGTATGTGCTCCCAGGGAAAGATCCCACATTCGTTTTAGTAAGTGACAAGGGCAAGAGGCAGAACAATATGTACACTATTGTCCATGTATATCAAATAACTCACAGTGTATTTTTATAACACATATGTAAGAAAAAGTCTAGTCAATTTTGAAACAACACAAAATGTTTATTGTAGTTGCTTCTGAGGATAGGGGTGAATTTTAGAGGAATGTGATAGGGAAGGGGAATTGTGACTTATCCATACTTTTAGAATTTGGGGGCAATAAGAGCATTTGCACTATTACTTAAAACCAGAGTTTTCCTCTGGGGCAAGCAGAGACAAGAGGCAGTGCAAGAATATTTTTTTATCAAGGATGACACTTCTGCCACAGAAGAATTTTCTACCTCCTAGAAGGACACCTGAGTTTTTAAAAATTCTATGTAAATGTTTGCTTACACCGTGATTACTGTCATCTTTTCTCATCTGCTTCTTATGGAGGAAGCCTTGGTTTTGACCACCAAGGTAAACTTACTTACTGGTGTGTGGTCAGAGGACAGTCTCAAATAATTCAGCCCATTAAAATTCTCCTGAAAATGCCAGGGTGGTTTCGAAAATCTCCTCTCTAACCTCAGGGTTATTACACTAACGACCAGTAGCCTGCATGCCAGTTCAGTTGCTACAGTACTGTCTGACTCTTTGCGACCCAGTGGACCGTAGCCCGCCAGGCTCTTCTGTCCATGGGATTCTCCAGGCAAGAATACTGGAGTGGGTTGCTGTGCCCTCATCCAGGGGATCTTCCGGACCTGGGGATAGAACCTCGTGTCTCCCACATTGCAGGCAGATTCTTTACTGCTGAGCCACCGGGGAAGCCCAACGACCACTAGTTTCTGTGCCAAATCAGACTCTAGTCACCAGCAGATTTGAAAACACTGAGAACGTGGTGGGGGCAGCCAGTGGGGATGAGGAGGTGTCCGAACCTCCCTGCCGGAAGTGACCCCTCATGGGGAAAGAGCAGCTGCGGTCCCTGTGTCTCGGGTGAGGAACCTGCGGAGAGTAGGGATCCTCTGAGTCAGGCAGGGCTGGGCATCTGATTGGTCCATTCCTCTGCAAGCAGAGCCCAGAGTCCAGAGGAGGATGCAGAGAACAGCTGGCCGGAAGTCAGGTTCCAGTCTGGAGACAAGGGCAGAGGACTCGCCGGGGGATACCCAGGGAAGGGCGCTGTCACCGGGAAAGTTCTGGGACCGGACACCCGTGCTGTGACCCAGGCGGTCAGCTCTCCAGGAACTCTGGGGCGAGGGGTGGGAGGATTCCAGGGAAACAAGCCCCCAGACAACCCTTAAATTGGGTTTCATTCTCATTTTCACCTTCTTTCTTCAGACTGCTTTTAGTACTTTGGCCACAGCGTTCTTCTTTTCACTGCCAGAAAGATATTATGGAGCAATGTGAAAAGAAATGAGTTAATAGACACAAGGTCAGCCTCAGACCGGGAGGAGTGGAACAATATGAGCTCTGGAGGACTTCAGATCAGAGCTCCAGTTTCGCCCTGTCACTAGCAATGTGAACTAAGCACGTTACCAAATTCTGTGAGCCTCAGATTCTTCAGTGAAGTGTGTTTGATAAGCTCTGTCTTCTAGGACTGTTGGAATGTGTATAATGTATATAAAACACCTGGCACAGTGACTAGTGTGCATTGGAACTGAAAAGAGTGACACTTTTTGCCATGATTTTTTTTTGACCCCAGATAATACCAACCCTCCTGCTGAGATTTTTGTTTTGTTTTGCCGTTGCTTTAATCCAGGAGATGTCTGAAAATATGCAATACTATGGCATGCTGAATACCACGTCAGTCAATAATTCTGTTTAATAAGAAAACATACCTTGGTAGATCATGTCCCATAGAGGTTCTATTATTTAATTTGGCTACTGGGGACTCTTCCCTATCTGGATGCAACTCAAAGCTCCTAAAATGTGTGTCAAGAACTAACTCCTTCTCTCCCTCCCAGCTGCCTTAGATCCACATCACCCCATTTTCATTCACCTGCTGCTGCTGCTGCTAAGTCACTTCAGTCGTGTCCGACTCTGTGCAACTCCATAGACGGCGGCCCACCAGGCTCCCCCGTCCCTGGGATTCTCCAGGCAAGAACACTGGAGTGGGTTGCCATTTCCTTCTCCAATACAGGAAAGTGGAAAGTGAAAGTGAAGTCGCTCAGTCTGGCCCGACTCATAGCGACCCCATGGACTGCAGCCCACCAGGCTCCTCCATCCATGGGATTTTCCAGGCAAGAGTACTGGAGTGGGGTGCCATTGCCTTCTCCATTCATTCGTCGAACCCCTACCAAAATCAAGCCTTGTTATGTACTAAGTCGTGTCCTTCTCTGCGACCCTATGGTCACACCACCAGGCTCCTCTATCCATGGGGATTCTCCAGGCAAGAATACTGGAGTGAGCTGCCATTTCCTACTCCAGGGGATCTTCCTGATCCAGGGATTGAACCCGAATCTCTTACATCTCCTGCATTGGCAGGTGGGTTCTTTACCAGTAGTGCTACCTGGGAAACCCTCCCTTAGGGCTTGCCAAATTGTACTCAAATTAACCCAGTCAAAATACCTTATTAATGAGGCAGGCTCTGTTTCTTCCAGTCCAGGGCAGAGAGTGTGACATGGGCAGAGTGACTTCTTGGCATCCCACCTCAAGGAAGTATCACCCTGATTTATCAGAAACTCCTTGGTGATGACGTGGTTAAAACACCTAGTTTGTGCACTGTATTCTCTGGCACTGGAACAGGAGCACAGGATACCTTCCATTCCCTCCCTAGGTGGAGATTTCTCTCTAGTTAATCCATGATCCCAAAGTAACTGCTGAAAGCAGTTCTCCTTTCGAGGCTTAATTGCTCAACTCTGAGACACACAACCCAAGGGTCTGGCCTTTGCTCACCACCCTCACACACCCGCTCTGGCCCACCACCCCTTAAAATCACCTCCCATTGAAGAACTTGAGGTTTTTCCAAGGCTCCAGCTTGTATTGTCTCAGGACATTTACCCTTGAGTGCTCTCATCTGGCCCTCCCCTCCAACCCCAATCATCCTTCTTTTCACTTGTCTTTTTTGTCTTAGAGGCATCCCACCTCATGGTCTTTCTTATATGATAGCTGCTGCTAGACTCTAATCAAATGGGAAAGGCTCAGCCTTCTTTTTCTTAATCCCCCCACCTCCATACATACTAACATGGAGCAAAGAGCAACTGCTCAATTAATGTTTAAGGGGAAACAACAGTGAACAATTTAGTATGATTTTATTTCTCTTACATTGTTGAATAAACAAAGCAAGTTCAGGTATATAACTTTTATTTTACAAAACAGGAAAATATAAGGAATAAGGGAAACCAAGAATTCACCATCTTTTATTTCTCTATTTTTTTTTTGATCCCAACTATTTTACCTCTAATTTCTTTTGCATTTCTAAGGAAATGCCTATTCCAATGCTATCTTTTCTTATTCCAGATCACTAAAAAAGATGGAAGGTTTTTTTTTTTTTAAATTTAACAAAATAGCAAAACTATTACTCTTAAATTTCATAAACAGCATTAAGTATGTAACCAATATCATTCATACATTTAGATTCTGAACTAAAGTTTTTTTTTTTAAAACAACATTTGAAACATTTTTTAAGCAACATTTAAAAACATTCAACAACAAAACATAAACCTGTAAGTTATTCAAATATGCTATGCAGTGTGATCCCTCCAGGTGCCCACACTACTTCAGGACAATGCTTCAGATTTCACTGCAGGTGAGAGAAGCTGTGTCGGCCACTGCCCCCAGAATGCACATTGGCCAGGGCACTGGTGCGAAGCATGGCTGCAAATCTGGCTCGGGCTCTCTCTTCTTCATCTCTCAAAGCTTCTTCATACCAGGATGGGAAGGCACTGGGGACCGTATCATGAATGTTGGCCAAGAATTCAAGAACTTTCATTTTGCTGGTTTCCGCATGGGCTCTCGGGCCCCACAGGAACTCATAGCGTGGAGGATCACTGTTGGGCACCTGGCGGTATTCCAGGTACCTTTCCTGCACCAGATCTTGGGTGATGAGCTTCTTGGGATCCCCATGGATGAAGTGCTTCCTTCCAGCATATATCCCCATCACATTGAGCACCTCCCAGACATCCTCCTCAGTGGCGCAGTTGCCCTTCATGAAGATCACACAGAGGATGGTCATAAGGAGGCCAGTCTTGGGCATGATCTCCTCACCCCGAAGCCTGCCATCACTGGTGCGCTGAAATTTGCTGACAAGGGCATAGCAATGAGTGGTGGGGTTGACTTCCTTCACCTCAATGCCAAAGGCCAGCACCATCAGCTCAGAAGCTTTCCTGAGGATCTCAGTGAAGTGCTTCTTGTGCTTTTTAATGACATGCTTAATCATATCTTCTTTGGTAATAGACTCTCTCAGATTATTCTTGCGCAGCAGAAATTGCACCAACAGAATTGCCTTCTCGTCTAGAGGCGTTCTACAGGAAAACTCAGTGCTGGGTAATGCCTGGGAGGTGCTTGGTTTTTCATCTTGGCTGTTAGCACCATCATCAGATCTGGTGCATGAAGCACCTGCAGAAGTAGTGGTAGTGGAAGGGGATCTTCCAGACCCCTGGGATTTTCTACCTGACCCGGAAGCAGGAGAGCTCTGGACATTGCCACTAAGCGGAGGGGTAGGGGAAAAGGGGAAGTCTTCTTCCTCTACTGCAGAGGCCTGAGCATCTTGGAGATGCTGAGCCTCACTCCGGGCCTGTTGGCGTTTCTCACGGGCACGGAGCTTACTCTTTTGCCCCCGAGGCATGATGACACAGATCAGGGACAGCAGGCAGGAGTGTGGGCAGGAAGACAGACAATGAGGGCACCTGGAGGAGGGAGGAGATGCTGTGAGTGCCTTCAACAGGGAGATTCCTCCCTGGCTTTAACCAAGACCACCTTTGCAGGTTTGTGTGAGGTTACTGCTCTAGAACCCACAGGGCTCCCTGATCAGCTTGCCCCCTGAGACTCCTTCACAGTTCACATTTAGAATCATCCTGTCAACTGTTGGCAGGGCCCGGCCATCCTCCCCTCTGCTGCTCTGAAGCTAAACTGCTTTCAAAAATGGCCTTCCATCCCTGAGACCCTCCCGTCCCTGAGGAGGAAATGAAGGAAAGCCTTAGCTGGCGACCCCTGCTGGGGCCTGCCAGAACTGACAACAGGCGCAGGGTTTGATGGGACCCCTTTTGTCTTGGACTATTAGGGTTTTCAGTTGTCACTCATGTCTCCCCCCGCTCCAACACAGCACTTCCGCCCCGCCCCTCCCCTCCACCAGACCGAGAGCCCTCCCTCCCTCCCGTAGTTTGACAGCCCGACCCGGGGCCTCCCAGGAGAGACCACAGGGACAGTGAGTGTGTGTGCCTGGTTTAGCGTACCCTTAGTCCTTGCTCAGGCTCCTCTCCTTAATTCCAAATAAAGTCCGGGATGTTTTCCGCTTTTGATCTGAGACCATTAGCCTCAGATCAAAGGCTTCACTTCCTGAGACCTCAAGGTAGAGGGTGTTGGGCCTAACGGCTATGCCACGAGCCTCTTTGCGCATGGCAGATCAGAGCGGAGTTCTGTGATGACACCTCGGAGTTCTGTGATGACACCTCTGTTCTAGGGAGACGTATTCCCGCAATTCTAAGCCTCGCCTCTCCCCTCCAGAGACCTGAGACTCTGGAGGTGGAAGTCAGCCTGTACCTCCTGCTGACAGCTCTGCCCTGGGCTTCCCAGGAGTGAAAGCAGGAACGAGGCTGTGTGCGGGTCCCTCTCTATGTGGGGGTGGGAGTGGGGCGGAGATTTTTGCATCATTCCTCAAGGTGGAGGCAGGGAGTAGGGTGTCCTCTTAGCTGCTTCTTCAAAGGCTTCCTGGGTAATGCTAACTCTCTGAAAACTCTGAACTGTTTCCCTACTGCAAACCTTACAGAAAATAGCTAAGTCCTAGACTAGATACCCTGGTGGCTCAGACGGTAAGGCATCTGCCCGCAATGCGGGAGACCCAGGTTCAATCCCTGGGTTCGGAAGATCTCCTGGAGAAGGAAATGGCAACCCACTCCAGTATTCTTGCCTGGAGAATCCCAAGGACGGAGGAGCCTGGTAGGCTACAGTCCATGGGGTGGCAAAGAGAGTCAGACATGACTGAGCGACTTCACTCTCACTTTCAGGCTAGATATCAGACGGGAAAGTTGCAGTGCAAGGCAGGTTCCCAGGACACACAGTAGGCCGTAAGAGAAAAAGCACATTGGCCCATAGCCATTTGTTCGCCAGCCATACGTAGACTTTGGGGAAACGTCTACTCTAAAAGTTCTATTTTCTAAGGATAAGTTACAGAGTTTTGTGAGACTCAGATCTTTTATATTACTAACATTGCACAGTCCAGTGTGGCCACTTTAGTTTTTGACTTTCATTCATACTAAGAAATATATTTACATTGCTAGTAAGTGGGTGTATGTATGCATTTTTTTCATGAAAGAATACCTACCCTTGTTAAGTGTGATTCATTCTTTATATTTGATCATAATAGTAACTTTTAAAAAAATATCAGTCCTCATCCTCTAAAGAGGTTTCAGGTGGTTACTGCACAGCCTCTGGACTCATACTGTTAAAAACAACACCAAACTTTGGTTGCCACCCTGTCAGATGGGCTCTGAGGAGATGCCTCAGGTTCCTTCAGTGAAGCAGTAGAAATCCATGGTCCCAAGTCACAGTGAAAGAAACCACATGCTGAATCTTAAAATCTTTCCTCCAACCTATCCTGTTGTCTGCCTCTCTTGCAGGCTACAGACCTGTCTCAACTTCAGGGCATGCCCCCACCTGCCCACACTCAGGTTCTAGTTCAACACAGACTTAGTCTCTCCCAGGGGCTTCTCATTTATGTTGTTTTGTTGCTGGTATTGTTCTTTTCATTCTGGTTTTTATAGTTTCTCCAGGATTGAGTTTAGGAAACAGCAGCCCAAGTCTGCTTGCCATCTTGGAAGCTACATATGAAGCAGTGTAAAAACATGCTTAGGCTGCTGTAACAAAATACCACCGACTGAGTGTTTTAATAACATAAATTTATTTTCTCACAGCTCTGGAGGCTAGTAATTCCAGTTAGAAGTGCTGGCAGACTCAGTTTCTGGTAAGAGCTCTCCTCTTGACTTTTTGCTGTTCTCACAGGTTGGGTGGCATCACTGACTCAATGGACATGAGTTTGAGTGAACTCCAGGAGTTGGTGATGGACAGGGAGGCCTGGCGTGCTGCGGTCCATGGGGTCGCAAGAGTTGGACACAACTGAGTGACTGAACTGAACTGGAACTGAACACAGGGACTCTTCTCTGTAAATACACAGAGGGAGAGTGATATCTAGTATCACTTCCTCTTCCTTTAAGAACAGCAGCCTAATTGGATTATTGCCCCATTGTTATGACCTCATTTAACCTTAATAATCTCCTTAAAGACCCTGTTTTCAAATACAATCACAAGGGTGGGTTAGGGCTTCAGCATATGAATTAGGGGCGGGGGTGGGGGGGTCACAATTCCCTCCAGAGCAAGTAGTAAATTTGTAAATAGTTTAAGGAGAATTGGCATATTTACAGTATTCTTTCCCCTATGAATAAACCTAGTGTTCTTTATTTATTTGGGATTTTTTTCTCTATCAGTACATTTTTATAGTTGCCTCTAAAAAATTGTGTACATTTTTGTTAAATTTATTTTTAGGTAAGTTTTGGATATTACTGCTGCTGTTAAATTTTCTATTTAATTATTCTAATTAGCTATTGATTTTGTGTGGCCAGTCTCCTAATTTTGGTATAGTAATCTTATATACAACAGCTTTTGGAGTCTCTTACTCACTTGAGTATTTTGTGCACTGGTTCCTTTGGATTTTCTAATTAAAGGCTCATATTGTTGCCATTTATTATCTGTCTTTTCAACGCTGAGTGGCCGGTTAGTTCCCCATATGGTCCACAGAACGAACTCCATTTTGGGGGATTCCCTGGTGGCTCAGACGGTAAAGAGCCTGCCTGCAGTGTTGGACACCTGGGTTCGATCCCCGGGTCAGGAATATCCACTGGAGAAGGAAATGGCAACCCACTGCAGTATTCTTGCCTGGAAAATCCCATGGATGGAGGAGCCTGGCAAGCTACATACCATGGGGTCGCAAAGATTCGACATGACTGAGTGACTTCATTTTTTTCAATATTCCTTCCTCTTATTTATTTTGATATTCTTATTCCTCTAGTTATGTATTCCAGGCCACTTTTAAACAGTAGAAATAGTACCATAACATCTGTGTCTTTCTTCTGACTTTGATGCTTCTAACATTTCATATTTATCTAAGTTTGCTGTAGATTTTAGGAAATGAAAATTCTCTTCAAATGTTATTTTACTAAAGGCTTTTTACTGTGGTGTTAAGTATTTTTCAAAGGCTTTTTCTACACCCCTGGACATGATCCAATGCAGTTTATCCTCTAATCTGTTAATGTCGAAAAATTCCAGTTGACAATTTTTTGTAATGTTATAATAGCTTTGCATTTCTTGAACTCATCCTCTCTATTCACTTCTATATTAGATATGCCATAAATTTATTTACTGTAGTCGATGCCTCTATGTAAGTGAGATTAGCTCAAGTGAATTTTTTTTTTCCCTTGGGATGTCATTATCTGGTCTCTGTATCAAGGTCAGCACACCTATTAAAATGAGTTTAGTGATTTCTCATCAACAGATTACTGGAGAAAGAAAATGTGGTATAAAGATATGATATTTAGAATGAAAATTTTCACTGGGGAAATTATTAATGATATACAACCACACAGAGAAGAGTAAAATGAACCCAATAAACCTGACACTCAGAATCAACAATCATCAATAGTTAGAAGTTAAACACGATAGTTTAGTGGTAACTGTTGATCCAGTTAACATTTGTTAGGTTTTAACTTTACAGAATTTGAAATTTCCAGATAAGGAATTTAAATAAATTTGAATACTATTCTATTTAAAATAAAATCACATAAAATGCTCAGTTAATACCAGAGAACACACACACACACACACACACAAAGGATATAGAAAAGAGCAAATGCAACAAATAGAAAACAGTTACACAAATAGTAGGTTTTAGTAAAAGTATATCAATAATCACTTTAAATGTGGATACTCTAAATACACCAGTTAAAAGGTAGAAATTTTCAAATCAGATAAAAAAGACTCAACTGTATGCTGTCTCCAAGAAACCCATTTGTATATCAAGACTCTGATAGGAAAAAGCAAAGAATGAGGGATGTTAGGACAGTGAAACTCTTCTGTATGATACTGTAATGGTGGATACATATCATTGGTATCTGTCAAAATCTTTAAGACCTGTACAATACAGAGAGTGAATCCTAATGTAAACTATTGACTTTAGTTAATAATATTATATTAATATTAGTTTATTAATTATAATATAGATACAGATGGACAGATATATAAATAATTATCTATATGTGCATAGATGGGCTACATTACAGACATTTTCTAAGCTGTATCTTCTGAGAGGGCTTAGAAGCAAAAAGACTAATAGCAATGGAACAACATGAGCAGGAAAACAAACCTAATATTGGATTATAACCCAAAATATAAAATAAATATCCACGAGTTTATATTGCCATAAATAAGTGACTGAATAAATAAATCAGAGAGAATAGAAACATCTTATGTAGAGAATAATACCAAACAATTTATATAGCTATTCCACTTTCAAGGAGAGGGGCATAACCCCCCACCCCTTAAGCGTCGGCTGAACATAGTGATTTAAGAGTACTGTATGGAAAGGAGAGTGAAAGAGTAATTATACAGTAGAGAAATTTGACAAACACTACCTTAGGTAGGTGAACAAGGTGAGATCATCAGTTGTTAAGTCATGTTGATAATGTATCCTTGATATGATGAAAATGACAGTTTATTCCTGAGGCCTTCCTCATCAGGACCCATAATGCCAGTCTAATCATGAGAAAAATATCAAAGACATACCAAAAGTAGGACCTTCTTAAAAATACACTGTCAAGGTCATCAAAAATAAGGAAAATATGATAAACTGTCACGTCTAGAGGAGCCTAGGAGAAGTTATGTCTAAATGCAATGTACTATTGTTGATGGGATATTGGGCCAGAAAAAGGACATTAGGGGAAAAAATGAAGGAAAACTGAATGAGGTATGGACTTTTGCTACTAATAAAGTATCAATAGGTTCAGTGAGCTTCCCAGGTGTGTGTGTGTGCATGCGCCTGTCCATGTGCTCAGTTGTCTTCGACTCTTCGCAACCCCATGGACTGTAGCCCACCAGGCTCCCTGTGTCCATGGAATTTTCCAGTCAAGAATACTAGAGTGAGTTGCCATTTCCTACTCTACGGGATCTTCCTGACCCAGGGATCAAACTTGTGTCTCTTGCTACTCCTGTACTGGCAGGCCAGTTCTTTACCACTGAGCCACCTGGGAATCTGTCTGCCAATGCAGGAGATGCAGTTTCGATCCCTGGGTCAGGAAGACCGCCTGGAGAAGGAAATGGCTACTTACTCCAGTATTCTTGCCTGGGAAATCCCATGGACAGAGGAGCCTGGTGGGTTACTGTCCATAGGGTCTCAAAGAGTCAGACATGACTGAGCATGTACAGACATGTCAATCCCAAAGTTTCAATCTGCATTATTTGCAGTGATTCTCTCTACCCAATCTGTAAAATGTTTATACACCAAGGGCCATATGTCTACCCCAGAGAGTATCTGGTGGCAACAGACCACTGAACAGATATCTGCGTTACAGCTGCAAAGAACTCAGGAGCCCAGGGAGGCAGTCTAAGGTAAGGATAAGTAAGTAGGTAAGTGTTAGTCATTGAATTGTGTCCGACTCTTTGTGACCCCCCATGGACTGCAGCCTGCCAGGCTTCTCTGTCCATGGAATTCTCCAGGTAAGAATATTGGAGTGGGTAGCCATTCCCTTCTCCAGGGGATGTTCCCAACCCAGCAATCAAACTTAAGTCTCCTACATTGCAGGCAGCTTTTCTACTGTCTGAACCACCAGGGAAGCCCAAGGTGGGGATAGCATCTAGATTATTTTTTAATGTTCTAGCTCCAGCTTCAGTGCTGCAAGGGCTCTGTACACAGAGAAAATGGCTTTTGTCATCAGGCATGAAGACAGCTATCAGTTCTGGTACACTGGCCAGGATGCACAGAACCACCAAAGGAGTGATAAGGGGTACGTCTCTCAGTATCTCTCAATATTCGTTAATAGTATCACTGAATGGCACAGGGGAGCTAGCTGTACTCTGCCTGACGGTGAGCAAGGAGGATTCTAAGGTAGGGAGGGGTATCAGGCATATCTCTAGTCATTTCAACCAGTAGATCTTCCCACTCAGATTGCTCTAAAACTTTAAGCTGATAATGATTCATAGATTTTCCAAGCCTTTTCGCAGAAGTTGTCCACGACCCTCCAAGGTTCCACATGTTCTCTCCTTTTGTTCCCTTTACCACTATGTGCTGAACTCCGAATTCAGAACTCTGACTGCCAGCCTGCCCTGGGCTATCAGGACTTGGTTTAGTATGTCACCCTTCTCATGGACTCTGGAAATTTCTTTACCCACCATGCCTTCTTGGCATTACTAGTTGAAGATATCCTGTCTAGACTCTTCTCAGGGATCTAGTCATTCTAACCAGATCCTTGCTTCTTAAAGTAATTGGCAAGAATCTTACTGACAAAGAATTTAAAAACACACACCCAGAGATAGCCCAGTACTCAATATACTTTGCAAAAATCCTGCTTTGTATGGATGAGGAATTTATTAATGAGTGATAGTTTTCAAAAAATAATTAGAAAATGGAAATACAAAATAACATTGAGGATATATATTCACATAAAAGATTGACCTATGTTTAAAATTGATTGAATAAAATGCCTGTGAGTTTATGATACTCACATACATTAATATGTGAAAGTATACATTGGTACATATTATTTAAACAGAATAGCAGTGATATTCATAAAAACTTACAATCAACACAGTATTTCTACCTCAATCCAATGTTTATTTCTATGTCTTTCCTATAAGAAAATAGCCACATTTGCCCAATAACTTATATTTAATGATGCTGGTATCAGTTCTATTAATTATAGCAATAAATGGAAAACAACATATGCGCCCATCAGAAGGAGAATGGTCAATTATGGCACATACACACTTTAGAATTTTTGGAAGTAGAAGAGTGAGATAGATCTATCCCTGCTTTCATGGAAAGATCCTGCACTCATTTCATTAAGTGACAAGGATGAGTAGCAAAATAATACATACATTATTAGCCATGCATGTTAAAAACTCACATTGAATTTTCCTACTTTATACTATGTAAGAAAAAAGCCCAGAATATATTTTAATGTAAATACAACATTTAAAAATTAGGGTTACTTCTGCATAAGACTGAATTTTAGAGATTGAAATAAAGAATGGGATTCGGATTTATCCATATTTTTCAAAAATTTTTAACATCAAGAACATATGCACTATTTCTATTGTAATTAGTATATTTAAATAAGACAGGCAACAGAAATAGTAGTGTATGTTATTCATGTGGTATCAGCTAGCAGGAATGTAGGAAGAAGCCTGAAACCTGAATTACAACACTACAAAAGTTTCTCTGTCCTATACATAAAGCTTGCCTTGAGTTAGCCAGTGTCTCTGCTGTCAGGTAACCCAAGGATCTAGGCTGCTTCCACCATGCAGATCCATATCTCAACACAGACTTTGCATGTTTGCTGCTGAATTGAACAGAAAGCATCGAGGTAGCACACTGTCAAATGCCTTGATCTGAAAAGAACAAACATCTTTCTGTTCATATGTCAGTGGCAAGGGTAATCACAAAATCCTTTCTAACACAAGTGGACTGGACAATTCAGTGTCCCCATGTGTCCAGGGAGCAGAGCAAGACAAATGTGATGAGCACGTTATAGTCTCTCCACAAACAGAGTAGGAGATTATCAGTAAAGTACACTTACAATTTGTATATAAAAGCCCTCTTCATTCTTGGAGAAGTTTCTGAGAAAGCAAAAATTGCCTTGAAGCACTCCAACTTTTTCTAGTGCCCACTATGTGACAGATGTTTTCAGATACAGTTCAGTTCAATTCAGTCTCTCAGTTGTGTATGACTCTTTATGACCCCATAGACTGCAACACTCCAGGATTCCCTGTCCATCACCAATTCCCAGAGTTTATTCAAACTCATGTCCATCAAGTCGATGATGCCATCCAACCATCTCATCCTCTGTCATCGCCTTCTCCCAATTTTCTAAATGACACTGTAAATCTTAGCAGGGAAGGGTCACCTTTGGTCACTAAATAGTACCATTCTGCACTTACTTTTAGAGTAGTCTCAATCCACTGAGACTTCTCTTCTTCCTTTTGCTGCATGGTCAAAAATCACAACTAGTGAGCCTCTGCTGCCCATCACCTGATGAACATGCCTGAACGCTTGTACAGGTGTCTTTAGGCACAGTGGAAAACCAGGGTTTTCCTCTGAGGCAGATACAGACAAGAGTCAGGAAAATTATGGTTTTTTTTTTTTTTTTTCTTTTTTCTTCTGAAAGGTGGCATGTCTCCTGGGGAGACACTTTCTGCATTTTTGGTAGACTGAATAATTGCTCCATGAAGATGCCCATACCCTTATCTCTGAAACCTGTGAATATGTTATGTTACATGGCCAAAGGCACTTTGCAGATTTGGTAAGGTTATGCAACCAACTTTCAAATAAAGATACTGGATTACCTGGATAGACCAAATCTAATAACATGACACCTAACAAGCAGAGAACTTTCTCTGGCTTGCTGCAGAAGAGAGATGCAGCAGACAGGGAAGTTAGAGAAATGCCAAGCATGAGAAGGATTCAGTTTAATTGCTGACTCAAAATATATGGGCCCACATGTGAGGACTGGGGAGAGGCCTGGAGAAACTATGGCAGGTCCAGCTAATAGTCAGCAAGGAAATAGGGCCTTGGTATTATTATCACAAAGAACTAGATTCTGCCAAAACCTGAATGGTTTTGGAAGGAAATTCTTCCCAGAACACTTAAGGAGCGGTCTGGCAGCTGAAAGCTTAACTTGGGCCTTGTGAAACCCAGAACAGAGAAACCAGCAGAAGCAACTTGGATTTCTCACTCACAGACATGTGAGATCATAAATGTGTCTTGTTGTTGACTGCTAAATCTGTGGCAATTTGTGGAATACTAGCATAACCTCCTGGAAGGGCTACAGGGTCTGTTAGAATCCAGTCTCTGCAGATGGTTGTGACACAGTGACTTCCTTGGTCCTTCATCCACCACTTATAAGGGAGGCTTTTGTTCTTGGCCAGTTAGTTAAGCTTACTCATCAGTGTGCAGATTCAGTGGCCAGCCTCAAATGAGTCAGTAGATTAAATTCTGTGTTTTTTCTAACCTCATCTGCCTTCTAAAACCTTATTTTTGTTGTTTAGTCTAAGTTGTGTCTGACTCTTTGCAACCTCATGGACTGCAGTGCACCAGGCTTTTGTCCTTTACTGTCTCTGGAAGAACCAGAAGATCCTGTGCCTAATCTACTCATAAGCCAATTTGGAGAAAAAACTTTGAGTATGGTGGAAGCACCCAGAGCAGATGAGCAGACTTCTAAACTTCACCTCCACGCTTAACAATAGTGCTTGGGGCTGCCGCTTTCAGAGAGATTCCATGCTGAGGATGGGACAGATAGGGGATGTCTGCACGGAGTTGGAATGCTCTAAATCAGGGGAAAGGTGGGTGATTCTGGGCTTTCTGTTCCACTGGGAGCAGAGTACAGCCTTACAAAAGGAAGCAGGGGAGAGCTAGACAGTAGGTCAGGATCCAGATACGGACATAAGCGTACACTGGGGAAAACTCGGGAAGCGTCATGTCATTTGGAAAGGGCTGGATCTGGTACCATGTCTTTTTGTATTTCCCAGGAGATACCATACAGCAATGAGAAGAGACATGAATTAAAAGATAGGAAGTTGGCCTCAGGTTGTGAGTGGTGGAACAGTGTAGGCTGTAGAGGAATTCAGATCAGGGTGCTAGTCCCAGCTCTGTCACTTACATGCCAGGTGAACTGAAGAAAATAGCAAAATTCTGTGAGCCTTAGATTCTTCATCTGTGAAATGGATTTGATAAGTAGTCTTCTTGCTCTTGGTTCACATACATTCATGTAAATAGGAATATTGGAATGTGACTTATATAAGACACTGGCACAGTATCTGGCATGCATTGATTGGATTTTGCTAAATTTTAGTTATTACTGTAGTTATTTTCCCCCTAAAACCTACAGACCCCCCGTTTTTTTTCTTAAATCCAGGAAATAACATAGAATTTGTAGCTCTCTAGGATATGGCACAAGAAATCAGCCAATATGTTGTCTAGCATGTTAAACTAAGTTACTTGCTATATAATTTTTCTTAGGCTATTTATTTCTGGTGTGGGTGATTCTACCCAGTTTGATACAACTCAAAACTCCTGGAATTTGTGTCAGAGTTTATTTCCATCCCTCCCTTGTATCTTCCCTTCCATCCCAGATACTTGTCTTTGCAATTATTTTACCTCCATCACAAATCTAGTTCTTAAAGAGTTTACCAAATTACATTCCAGAGAACTTAATTAAAATGTCCATTTATTGGATGGACTATGTCTCTCCCAGCCCAGGGCAAAGACTGCCAGCACAGTGGCTTCAGAGCATCCCACCTCATATAAAACCACTAAACCCACTATGCATGCATGCTCAGTCACTAAGTCATATCCGACTCTTTGTGACCCCAGGGACTATAGCCCACCAGGCTCCTTTGTCCATGGGATTCTCCAGGCATACTGGAGTGGGTAGCCATGCCCTTCTCCAGGGAATCTTCGTCACCCAGGGATCAAACCCGAGTCTCCTGCATTGCAGGCAGATTCTTTACCATCTGAGTCACCAGGGAAGCCCCACCTCATATAAGTAACACAGTTGTTATAATATACACAAATCACCTATTTTGTGGACTGTGTTCTCCCACACTGGAAAAAGAACACCGGACCTCTTCCATTCCTGCCCCAGGTGAAGATTGCTCTGCTTTGTACATGATCTTGAAGTAAGTGCTAAAAGCAGCTTTCTATTCCAGGCTTTAGTCTTTTAATCTGAGACAGAGCATCTGAGATTTTAGTCTCTGCCTACCACTCAGACTCACGTGACCCACCACCCAGCTTAATTAAAATTACCTCCCACTGAAGGACTTGCAGTTTCCCAAGGTCTCAAACCCCTTTGCCACAGGGTATTTAGACTACTCATGATTAAAACCCCCAAGTCCTCACACCATCTTTTGACTTGTCCTTTTAGTTGTAGGGGATATCTTACAATATTCCTTACAACATAGCTGCTCCAAGACTTTAAAATTCTATAAGAAGGAATGGTTCTTGTTCACCTTAGTATTCCCCATACTAACAGGGAGCTTTGCAAAGATTAGATGTCTAATTATTGTTGGAGACAAAAAAATGGGCCACTGAAAAAGAAGTCTATTTATTACAATATTATTTCTGCTACGTTCTTGAATAAGCTAAATATATCCAGCTTTCTCTCTCTCTCTCTCTATATGTATATATATCATCTTATGAAACAACAAACTAAAAGTAATAAATGAAACCAAGAATTTTTATCTTTATTAATTTCTTGACCACAACTATTACAATGCTGAGTTTTTCATATTTCCGAAGTAATGCTTCATCCATTGCCATGTTATCATATTCCAAATTACTAAGTAAGGTAGAACTTTTCCAGTTATACAAAATAATAAAACTCTTACTCTTAGATCTCACCCATAGCATCAGTGTTTGAACAATATCACTCAGAAATCTGGATTACAAAGCTACTTAAATCTTCTATTAAAAGGAACAATATTTTTAAAACTTTCCAAGATACTGCATAGAACACAAAAACACAAATATGTTATGCACAGTATTGTCTGCAGCCCCGCCCCAACCTTCTACTACTTAGAACATGAACTTCTTTTTAACAACAAAGTAAGGAATCTGCCTCAAACTCTCTTGGAGCGGGAGGAACTTTTGGCTATGGCACTGGAGCGGGCCTTGGCCAGGGCAGCAACACGAGCCTTGGCTAAAGCTCTTGCTTGGGCTCTCTCTTCCTCATCTCTCAAAGCCTCCTCATACAAGGATGGGAAGGCAGTGGGGACCATATTATGAATCTTAGCTGTAAACTCTAGCACTTTCATCTTGGTGGTTTCGGCGTGGGCTCTTGAGCCCCACAGGAACTCATAGCATGGAGGATCACTATTGGCCACCTGGCGGTACACTAGGTACTTCTGCTGCACTAAATCTTTGGTAATGAGCTTCTTAGGCTCCCCAAAAATGAAGTGCTTCCTCCCGCTAAATAACCCCATCACATTCAGGGTTTGCCAGACTCGCTCCTCACTAACACAATTGCCATGCATGAAGATCACACCCAGAACAGCCATCAGCAGGCCTGTCTTGGGAATCTCGATCCGATTCAGCAGCCTTGCATCGCAGCTTACTTCCATTTTGTTGACAAGGATGTAGATGTGCCGGTAGGGATCCACTTCCTTCAGGTCAAGGCCAAAGATCATCTCCATGTGCTCAGCAGCTCTCTGCAGGATCTCAAGGTAGTGATTCCTATACATCTGGATCACTTCTCTCAGCATTTCTGCCTTGCTAATAAACTCTTTCATATTATACTTATACAGCAGATAATACACCATTATAACCACCTTCTCATCTATATTGCCTCTTTGGATGGACTCAGTGGAAGTACTTGTGGCTCTCTGAAGACCCTGTGGATTGCAATATGACCAAGCAATAAGTGAACTTTAGGAAATAGCTTTGCAAGAGGATAAAGAGGAAGGGAACTCTTCTCCCACTCCCACAATGGCCTGAGCACCTACCAGATTCTGGGGCTCAACTTGGGCCTGGTGGCGTCTCTCACGGGCACGATGCTTACTATTCTTACCCCGAGGCATGATGACTTCCAACGAAGGCAGCAGGCAAGTGGGCAGGTGACTCAGTGACCTAAAGGAAAGATGAGATTGTTGGGCCATGTCAACAGGTAGATAGATACCGTCTAGGCCTCTACTGAAGGCCGGGTCTACAAGTTTCCTTGAGGGCAATGTCCTGCGAGCCCCTTATTCTCTCATTTGCCCCTGCCCTGAGGACTCGCTGGATATAACCAAGGTGTGCTTTAGCTCCTACTTCCCAGATCCACCTGGGGCTCACTGGGGCTTAGAACAGTGGCTCTGTTCTGAGTTAGGGAACAGAAAGTCATCACTTCACTTTTGGCAAGACCTGACGTTCCTGTGTTCTACTGGTCTGATGTTGTCCCCTTATTTCAAATTCCTTATCACTCTGAGACCCCAGAAGTGGAAATGAGCAGAACTTCATTGGACTACCCTTGCCTGGGGATGCACAGGGAAGAAAGAGCCAGCAGAGCTTTGTGGGACCCTCTCCATCTTTGGGTGATTAGGGATCTCAGTCCTCGCTCAGTGCCCTCACTTTGGATTCTGGCAGGGCCTGAGACTCCTCCCTCTGCTGACATGAGACCAATACTCAAAGGCAAACCCTCAAATCCCTGAAAGGCCTGAGGAGGTGGTTAGGGACGCCCCAGTCTAACCCATCTGCCCGAGGTACCGTCGGGGATAATGGCCTGGATAGGATTCTCTGTGACCCGCACTGTTCAGAGGCAGGTGGTTCCTGCAGTCCTCACTCGGGGCCCTCACAGACACTGTTGGAAAAGCTTGGATTGCCTCCCTTGGAAGGACCACGTGGCCGCCATCTTGGACCAGGCTCTGCCTTGCAGAGACCGCCCGAGGAGCACGTGAGGGTATACCTCGGCCTCACCCCCTTACCCGAGGCGGCCCCGGGCTGACAGCAGTGGAGGGGCTTGGTGAGGCCCGCTTGGTCATGGGGCAGGTGTTCCGGAGACCTCACCCGGCACCTGCACCGTAAAATGCCGAAGGGCCAGAAAGTTCCTCCCTTTCCTGCCCCAGGTACCGTCGGGGATAATGGCCTGAATAGGATTCTCTGTGACCCCCACTGTTCAGAGGCAGGTGGTTCCTGCAGTCCTTACTCGGGGCCCTCACAGACACTGTTGGAAAAGCTTGGATTGCCTCCCTTGAAAGGACCACGTGGCCGCCATCTTGGACCAGGCTCTGCCTTGCAGAGACCGCCCGAGGAGCACGCGAGGGTATGCCTCGGCCTCACCCCCTTACCCGAGGTTGCCCTGGGCTGACAGCAGTGGAGGGGCTTGGTGAGGCCCGCTTCGTCGTGGGGCAGGTGTTCTGGAGACCTCACCCGGCAACTGCACCGTAAAATGCCGAAAGGCCAGGAAGCTCCTCCCTTTCCTGCCTTGCGGCTGCCTTCCTTCCTTTCTTATGCATTCACTTCCCCCGGATGCCGGATGCACGCAGCCAGGCACCTCATGACCGGAAGCCGCAATCTCTCTGGCCTAAAGTGCTAGAGAGGCGCAGGCTCTAGTAGGACGCCTCCTGTGGTCTGGAGTGTAGTTCCTCAGACCTCGCTCAGTGTTGGCGCCTTTACCCCGCCCCCTCACCGCCCCCTCACCGCCCCCCCCCGCCCCGTCTCCCCACCCTCCCACCTCCCCGCCTACCTCGCCCATTCCCACCTTCCCTTACCCCCACCTCCCCGCCCACCCACTTCCCCCCAACCCCCACCCCACCTCCTTAGTTAGGGCCTGGGACCGGTCCGGCTGTTGTTTCTGAACCAAAACCAACACCCTGCTCAGTGCCCTCGTCCCCCACTGCCACCTCGGGAAATTTCAAAGCTATTTAGAGGTCCCTCCGCCAGATGATTCCTGTCCCATGTTCTCCCAGGGTGGGCCGAGAACAGGGCAAAACTCTTTGAAAACATGTTTAATTTAGATGGACCAGTCCCCTCACTCCCAACGGCTTTACCGTAATCCCCGGCAGAGCCTGGAACTTCTCCCTGGACTCAACGAATGGGCCCCTCAGACAACACGGGCGGAAGTGGTCCTAGGTCAAATTCTTGCCCCACCTGGGCTCCCCGCCAGCTGGAGACAGAAGGGACCGGGCTCTGCGAGGTCCTCTAAGTTCCGGGCTGGTGGTTCCCTCAGACCTTGCCCAGGGTCCTCGCCTTTCCTTTCCCGTCCCTTTGCTGGTTTGAGTTGATACCCTGGTCCCACCGCCCTCACCCACCTCAGTCCCCTCAGAGGGAATTTTAAGGTTCTTGGAGGTTGCTACATTAGATGATTCCTGCTTGAATCCTTTCAGGGCTGATGGCAGGAGTGGGACTCTGGGAGCCTCTCCAGTCTGTGATGGGTGGTACCCTCACATCTAACTAAGGATCTTTGCTGTAATTCCAGGCAGAGCCCAGGGTGCCTCCTTCAGCATTCAAGAGACTGCTCCCCTCAGATCAATGCCTTCATTTTCCTGAAACCCCCACGGAAGATATCAGAGTGTACCACTTCCGGCCATATTTGCCTGGGGCCTCCCAGGACTGATGGGTGAAAGGGGTGGGGGGAGGGGAGTTCTATGGGGTCGATCCATAGGGGCCTCTTCGTCTTTTTTTTTTTTTTAAACTCCTGTCTGATACTGTGTATCCTTCCTTTGGTTCAGTTCAGTTCAGTTCAGTCGCTCAGTCGTGTCCGACTCTTTGCGACCCCATGAATTGCAGCACGCCAGGCCTCCCTGTCCATCACCAACTCCCGGAGTTCACTCAGACTCACGTCCATCGAGTCAGTGATGCCATCCAGCCATCTCATCCTCTGTCGTCCCCTTCTCCTCCTGCCCCCAATCCCTCCCAGCATCAGAGTCTTTTCCAATGAGTCAACTCTTCGCATGAGGTGGCCAAAGTACTGGAGTTTCAGCTTTAGCATCATTCCTTCCAAAGAAATCCCAGGGCTGATCTCCTTCAGGATGGAGTGGTTGGATCTCCTTGCAGTCCAAGGGACTCTCAAGAGTCTTATCCAACACCACAGTTCAAAAGTATCAATTCTTCGGCGCTCAGCCTTCTTCACAGTCCAACTCTCACATCCATACATGACCACAGGAAAAACCATAGCCTTGACTAGATGGACCTTTGTTGGCAAAGTAATGTCTCTGCTTTTGAATATGCTATCTAGGTTGGTCATAACTTTCCTTCCAAGGAGTAAGCGTCTTTTAATTTCATGGCTGCAGTCACCATATGCAGTGATTTTGGAGCCCAAAAAAATACTTAGCCTTAAACCAAGACCACCCACACATGGCTCTTTAGATTTCGAAGGGTGAGATGAAGGGACTTCTGAACCTCATAGCCATACTGGAGCCTTCCAGAGCTGACAGCAGGAACAGACGACTGTGCTGCCCACATGTTCTGGGGTCCCCCCAGAAATCAAACAAAATTATCATCTTTACTTATGTTGGTGCCTGGGACCTGCTCTCCCTTTCCCTGAGCTGCCCAGGTGCAATGCCCTCAACCTTCTGAGTCCCCAGAGAGGAAACTCAGAAGGGACTACTTTAGGTAATTGCTGCACAGAAGTTGTCAGGAAAGAAAGCAGGGGTGAGGCTCTGGGGTCCACTCTCTTCTGGGATGTGGGGTCCCCTCAGACTCAATCAGAAACCTTACCTAAACTCCAAGCAGAGGCAGGAACTCTTCCCTCTGCTGACCTGATGCTGCCCACTTCAGATCAAAGTGTTCACATCCCTTAAACACCAGAGACAGAATGCAAGGGAAGCCATTTCCAGTCACCCTTTCTGGAGATCCCCAAATCTGACAACAGGGATGGGCCTCTGTACGGTGGCACCTCCTGTTCTGAAATGGCTGGTCCCTTTGACCTCATTCAGAGCCCTCACCTTTGTTAGAACCTAGGATTCCTCTATCTGCTGGCCTGAAACTGACAGGCTGGTCACTGTTATCACTGCCAAGTTTGATTTTACTATATTTACTGCAGATCATGTGATGATTTCAGGAATGGCTGGCTTAGAATCTTTTTATTATTAATTCTATTAGATTGGGATTATTACCATGAGAGAGATATAGCTTTGGACTCCACATATATCTGTCATCCCCAGTGCATTTAACAATGAACTACATCAACTACAATGGTTATCCATCTGTCTTCTAAATGTTTGCACTGTGGACCAGCACCCTACTCCAGTCAGTAGCTGGTAGCTACACAGACCACCAAACACAGCCAGAGTGCTTCTGCCCTCTGGTGTGCAAAGAAATCAGGAACCATGGAGGCAGATTGAGCTGGAAATAACACCAGAGTTGTTTTTCAAGGCATGTCTACACTCAGTCTTAATTCCCAGTCACTGAGGTAATTATCCTGAAGGAATTCCTTCTCCATTTTCCCCCTTCCTTGTAGCTGCATACCCTTTTCTCTACGCATTGGTAATACTTGCCCTATTTTAACTGATCTGGATCACCAGCCAATCCCATCCACTGCACAGCCTCAGCCTCAGCAGCAGGAGGGCCACATACACAGGGGAGAAATAGCTGTCTGTGTCAGGCATCAAGACAGCTCTCAGCCTGGGACACTGGCAAGACTGCACAGAACCACCAGGGTAGTGAAGAGATGTACTTTCCCACATTCTGTCAATAACATCACTCAGTGGGTGATACAGGAGAGCTAGCTATACTCTGCTTAATAGTGGGTAGGGGCATTCTAAGGGAGGGTGAGGTATCAGGCATGCCTGCCTCCTGAGAAACCTGTATGCAGGTCAAGAAGCAACAGTTAAAACTGGACATGGAACAATGGACTGGTTCCAAATTGGGAAAGGAGTACCTCAAGGCTGTATATTGTCACCCTGCTTATTTAACTTATATGCAGAGTATATCATGTGAAATGCCAGGCTGAATGAAGCACAAGCTGGAATCAAGATTGCCAGGAGAAATATCAATAACCTCAGGCATGCAGATGACACCACCCTTATGGCAGAAAGCGAAGAGAAACTAAAGAGCCTCTTGATGAAAGTTAAAGAGGGAGTGAAAAAGCTGGCTTAAAACTCAACATTCGAAAAACCGAAGATCATGGTGTCTAGTCCCATTACTTCATGGCAAATAGAAGGGGAAACAATGGAAACCGTGACAGACTTTATTTTCTTGGGTTCCAAAATCACGGCAGATGGTGACTGCAGCCATGAAATTAAAAGATGCTTACTCCTTGGAAGAAAAGTTATAACCAATCTAGACAGTATATTAAAAAACAGAGACATTACTTTGCTGACAAAGGTCAGTCTAGTCAAAGCTATGGTTTTTCCAATAGTCATGTATGGATGTGAGAGTTGGACCATAAAGAAAACAGTGCCAAAGAATTGATGCTTTTGAACTGTGGTGTTGGAGAAGACTCTTGAGAGTCCCTTGGACTGTAAGGAGATCCAACCATTCAATTCTAAAGGAAATCAGTCCTGAATATTCTTTGGAAGGACTGATGCTGAAGCTGAAGCTCCAATACTTTGGCCACCTGATGGGAAGAACTGACTGATTGGAAAAGACCCTGATGCTGGGAAAGATTGAAGGCAGGAAGAGAAGGGGATGACAGAGGATGAGATGGTTGGATGGCATCACCGACTCAATGGACATGGATTTGAGCAAGCTCTGGGAGATGATGAAGGGCAGGGAAGTCTGGTGTGCAGCACTCAATGGGGTCACAAAGAGGCTGACATGACTGAGCAACTGAACAACTGGTCGTTTCATCCAGTGTATCTACCCACTCAGAACACTCTACAACTTCAAGGTGACGATGATGGAGAGATTCCCTAGCCTTTCCATGTAAACTGTCCAGTACCTTCCACCAGATTCTCTACCTTCTCTCCTTCTTATATGTTTTCTACCTTTTGGTGACAGCTCCCTGACTGTATACAGCTCCCTGACTTTCAGCTGCCCTGGGCTCTCTGGACTTGTTTCAATATTTGATCTCTCTCAGACTCTGGAAATTACTCCTCTGATCCCACCATCACCCATCCCAACATCCTCCTGATGCCCTTCACTCATTTAGTGATGTTTTTTTTCTGTCCAGGCTCATTTCTTGGTACACAGTCATTCTGATAAATCCTTGCTTCTCAAAGTAAAGGGAACATTTACTTGGCATATCAGAGTTTGTAAAGCATGCACCTAGGGGAATCCTGGTACTTAAGATATCACTGAAGAAATTTTGCTTTATATGGGTGTGTGAAGGAAAAAATTAATTTTCTGCTCAACCTATTAAGAAAAAAATCTATTTAGAAAATACAAATTACAGTAACATGAGATGATATATTTTCAATCAAAAGTTTGCCCCAAATTTAAAAGCTTGATGAAATAAAATTCCATTGAGTGCTTAATTTATTCACATACATAAATAAGTGAGAAGATAATTTGGTATAGCATTATTGGAACAGAATATCAGCAATATTCATAAAAATTTACTATCATCACACTCGAAGGAAGCACTTTGATCTAATTGTACTTTTGTATGTCTTTCATATGACAAATCATGCACATTTACCCAAAAATTTATGTTCAATGATGTTGGTATCAGTTCTATTAATCAAAACAGCAAATTCGAGACAACTTGTGTGTGTATCAGGAAGAGGATAATTAGATTAATCATGACACATACATACTTTGTAATTCCAGGGAGTAGGTAAAGAGTAACGTGATCTATATATACTCTCACAGAAAGATCCCACCTTCATTTTATTCAGTGACAAGGACAAGTCAGAACCATAGTGAGATATTTATGATAATACTATCTATGATAGTGTTACATATGTATTTTTAAAACCCACAGTGTATATTTCTAGCACAGGTATGTAAGACTGGCCCGGAATAAATGTTAAAATACTACACAGAATTTTTAATGCAATTACCACTGGGCAGGGATGAATCTTTAAGGAATGTGGTAAGGAAAAATAATTGTGATTTCTTCCTATTGTTAGAATGTTTTGGAAACAAGAATATATGTCCTTATTTCCTTTGTAGTTAAGATATTTAAATAAACATAACAGAAATAGTAGGTGTGTATTACTCAGATAAAGTTTTTGTAAGATATGATAAGAGAAGTGATTTCTGAATGGCTTAACATAAATTTTATTTCTTGTGCACATAAAATCTGCTGGGTACTGGCAGTGGAGGAGAGGGTCTATGTTGTCAGATAACTCAGGGATCCAGGCCACTTCCATCATGAGCTACCACATCTCAACACAGGCTCTCCACGTTTGCTGCTGAATGAAATAAGCATGGAGTTGTCCTGTGTGTGTGTGTGTGTGTGTATTAATTGCTCAGTCATGTCTGACTCTTTGTGACCCTATGGACTGTAGCCTGCCAGGCTCCTCTCCTCTGTCCATGGAATTCTCCAAGCAAGAATACTGGAGTGGGTTGCCATGCCCTCCTCCAGGGGATCTTCCCAACCCAGGGATCGGACCCAGGTCTCCTGCATTGCAGAAAGATTCTTTACCATCTGAGCCACCAAGTCCTGGAGTTGGCCTACCGGTTCTCAAATACCTGGGTCTGGAGGTGACAAGTATATTTCCACTCATATTTCAGTGTCAAGGATAGTCACATGACCATTCTTAACTATAAGTGATTGAGCATGTAGTCTTCATATGAACCAAGGATGGAGAGCGGGACACAAAGTGAATGAGCACTTGCAGATGTTCCCATTAACTGTTATACAGTATCTGCTCAAAAAAGAGCCACTATTAAAATTTGTTATGACTGTAGCCCTTGTCATTCCTGGAGGATTTTCTGAGATCAAATTCCCTTGCAAATCAGTAACTTTTTCTAGTGCCAGTATGTGACTGATGTTCTCAAATATAGGTTCACAGCCGCTTTCAAAAGGATCTCGTAAATCTCAGCAGGGAGGTGCACCCTTCTTCATTCTTAGCACCTTTCTGCACTGACCTTTTCAGTAATCTCTGTAATCTCAATACACTATTTTCCTTCTTCCTTCTGCTGCATGAAAAAAAATAATACTCGAGTCCCTGCTATTCACCACCTGTTGAACATGCCTGAATCGTGTACAGGTGTCTTTGACACACTGGAAAATCAGAGTTTCCCTCTGGGGCAGATACAGACAAGAGGTAGAAGAATGATGGTCATTTTTTTTTTCTTATTAAAGCTGGTATCTCCACCAAGAAGACATTTTCTACCTTTGTGTTAGACTCAATAGTTGTTCCACATAATGCCCATAACCTTACCCTGAAATTTGTGAATATGTCATGTTACATAGCCAAAGGTAGCTAGTGTGTGTAATAAAAATTATGGAATGAACCTTAAAAATGGGAGGTTATATTGAATTATCTGGGTGGGCCCAATTCAACTACATGAACCACAAGAGACAGATTCAATGTGCTGTTTCAGAATCAGGGGCCCATTTGCAAGGACTGAAGAAAGGCCTAGAGGAACTATGGCATCTCCAACTGATAGTCTGCAAGGAGATAGCCTCATTCTTATAACTACAAATAAGTGAATTCTTCTTAGAACTGGATTCTGAGAGCAACCTGAGTCAGTGTGGAATGCGATTCTTCTCAGTACCTCCCAGTGAGAACCCAGACTCTGACAGCTTGAATTGGGCTTGCATAACCCTGAACAATGACCACAGCACAGCCAACCCATATTTCTCATTTACAGAAATATGAGATAAATGTGTGTCGTTGTAAGTTCCTTAACTTATGGCCATTTGTCTGCGATAAAAACATACTAAATGTTCCTAAAAATCTGAGTTTGGGGTAATGCAGTTCCTACAGATGGTTGCTACACAGTGATTTCCTTAGTCCTTCCTCATCCTGCCACTTAGGAAAGAAGCTTTGGTTCTTGGCCACTTAGTTAAGCTCATGCTTCAGTGTAAGGATTCAGTGGTCAGTCTCAAATAAATCCAAGGTTAAAATTTCCTTTCTTACTAACTTCATCCACTCTCTAAAATCTTTTCCCTAACTTTAGGGTTATCTTTCAGTAACCTGTAGATCCCGTGTCAAACCAGACTCTACTCACAAGTCAACCTGGAAAAAAAAACTTTTAGTGGAAGTGCCTAAACCAGATGGGTGTGTGTGTGTGTGTGTGTTAGTCGCTCAGTCATGTCCGACTCTTTGTGACTCCATGGATTCTAGCTCACTGGGCTCTTCTGTCCATGTGATTCTCCAGGCAAGAATACTGGAGTGGGTAGCCAGTTCCTTCTCCAGGGGATCTTCCTGACCCAGGGAGTGAACCTGGGTCTCACACATTGTAGGCAGATTCTTTACCGTCTAAGCCACCAGGGAAACCCATGTCTAAACTTCACTGTCGAAGTAGCCACATGAATGGGGCTATTGTTATCAGAGAGGTTCATAGTCAGGGATGGGACAGACAGGGGACATCTGCAGGGGGTTGGGAGGCCCTAAGTCAGGGAAAAGGCAAGTGATTCTGGGCTTTTTGTTCCACTGGGAGGAGAGAGCAGCCTTATGAAAGGATACTAGACAGCAGGTCAGGATCCAGACTGTGACAGGAGAAAGATGCAGGGCAAGAGTGATGTTATTTCTGAAAGTGCTTGATTAGGGCAGAGTCAGCTCCCAGGGAATTCTGGAGGGGGGGAATGGCAGGAGGAGCCTAGGTGAGTTAAGTTCAGAGCCTAGACTGTATTGTTTTTAATTTGCATTTTCATTTATTATACATGGGGTAGTACATTGGCAATAGGGTCCTTCATTTCATCGCCTGAGAGACACTGTGGAGTGTTGAGACTAGAACTGAACTAAGAGACAAAACTGCTTCATTCAAGGAGTGTAATAGTGAAGGCCCTAAATGAATTCAGACCAGAGGTCTAGTCCCAGTTCTGACACTCATGAGCCATGTGAAGTCAGGAAAATTGTGAAGTTCTGTGAGGCTTTTCTATGAAGTGAGTTTGATAGGCCTTGCTGTGTAGGATTCCTGGGATATATGTAATACATGAAAGCACCAGGCATGGTGTCTGTCAAGTATTGGGTCTTTTGCAGTTATTGCTATTATTATTTTGATCCCAGATCCTACCAAAATCTGCTCTATGGTCTATTTAATCCACGAAATGACCAAGAATATGCAGAACCCTATGATATGGCACCAGAGAAGGCAATGGCAACCCACTCCAGTACTTTTGCCTGGAAAATCCCATGGATGGAGGAGCCTGGTTGGCTGCAGTCCATGGGGTTGCTAGGAGTCGGACATGACTGAGCGACTTCACTTTCACTTTTCACTTTCATGCATTGGAGAAGGAAATGGCAACCCACTCCAGTGTTCTTGCCTGGAGAATCCCAGGGACGGGGGAGCCTGGTGGGCTGCTGTCTCTGGGGTCACACAGAGTTGGACATGACTGAAGCAACTTAGCAGCAGCAGCAGCATGATATGGCACAATAAATCAACTAATATGATGCTTAACAAGTAAAACTAATATATAAGTTGTTGAGGTTATTTATTGTGTAAAGGAGTTTTTCAGGCTTCCCAAGCAGTGCAGTGGTAAAAAATCTGCCTGCCAATGCAGGAGGCACAAGAGATGTGGGTTTGATCCCTGGGTGGGGAAGATGCCCTGAAACAGGAAATGGCAACCCACCATAGCATTCTTGCCTGGAGAATTCCATGGACAGAGGAGCCCAGTGGGCTACAGTTCATGAGGTCTCAAAGAGTTGGACATGACTGAGCATGCACACTCGAGCCCACATGCACATGCGTGTGCACACACACACACACACACCGGAGTCTTCCCCAGTTAGATGGAACTTAAGGATTCCAGAATTTGTGTCAAGTACCAATTCCTTCCATCCCTTCCAACCCGTTTCCCATTCAAACCACCTCTATTTTCATTTATTTCAATCCCATTAAAAATCTAGCCCTAACCTGGAGTTTGCCAAATTGCATACAAGACAACCTAATGAAATGAACTTCAAATGTAGTGGACTCGATCTCCCAGGCCAGAGCAAAGATGGCTAGCACAGTGGCTTCTGACCACACACGTCTATATATATAGAGTATCACCCGTTTCTCAGAAATTCCCTGGGCATGACGGGCATAAAACACATAGTTCATGTGCTGTGCTCACCTGCTCTGACAAAAGGACACTAGAAAGATGCAGGTCACCTTCCATTCTTATTCCAGGTGGAGAATTCTCTCCAGTTTATCCATGACTCAAATGTAACTGCAAGGAGTTTTCCATTTCAGGCTTTAGTCTCTCAACTCTGGACCCACTTTCTGAAGGTTTGACCCTTGCCCACCACTCCCACACCCTCATTTGCTCTACCTCCTAGCTTACCACAGCCTGACTCCCATTGAAGGATTTGCCATTTCTCAAACTCACTTGCCTCAGAGCGTTTACACTTGACTGTTCACGTCTGGATCCTCCAAAGTCCTCTCTTCCTTTTGATCTGTCCTTAGGTCTCAGAGTCTCTCACCATCTTTACTTTACAGCTGTTGCTAGACTCAAAAATTCTATGGGCACGCTTGGTCTTGTTTATCCTGATGTCCCCAGTAGTAGCCTAGAGCCTGTCAAAGAGCCTGCTCACGGAATGTTTGAGAAATAGATGAGACAGTGTGAAAGAGATCTTATTTATTATGATGTAAGTAAAGTAAACACATTCAAGTATATTATATCTCTCTTAGTTTTACAGAACAGACTAAATGTGATAAGGCATGTAAAACTTTATCACCTTTTACTTTTTTTTGTATTTCTTTTTTTTGGGGTTTTTTAATGCATTTTTTAAATTATCTTTTAACTTTACAATATTGTATTGGTTTTGCCATATATCAACATGAATCCGCTACAGGTATACACGTGTTCTCCATCCTGAACCCTCCTCCCTCCCTGTACCATCCCTCTGGGTCATCCCAGTGCACCAGCCCCAAACATCCAGTATCGTGCATCGAACCTGGACTGGCGACTCATTTCATATATGATATTATACATGTTTCAATGCCAGTCTCCCAGATCATCCCACCCTCTTCCTCTCCCACAGAGTTCAAAAGATCTGAGCCATTTTACTGCTGATTTCTTTTCACATTTCCTTGGAAATGCCTAATACATTGACATGTTATCTTGTTCTTAATAAGTAAATAGGACTTAAAGTTTCCCAATTTATTCTATAAAATAGTAAAACTCTTACTTTTAAACCTCATAAACATCAATACATGTCTGATTTATATTATTCATAAATTCAGATTCTGAAGCTAGTTAAACTTTCTACTAAAAGGAGCAATATTCATGCAAATTTATCTACATAGAACAGGAACACAAACATGTTATATACTCTCTTTTCTCCAGCCCTTCCCCAACCTTCCACTAGTGAGAACATTAGCTGTTCTCTTCAAATTTTCCTCAGCCTTCACTTGGTGGAGGAAGAGCTGTGGGCTTTGGCCCAGGTGCGGGCACGGGCCAAAGCAGCGGTACGAGCCCTGGCTGAAGCTCGAGCTTGGGCTCTCTCTTCCTCATCTTTCAAAGCCTCCTCATACAAGGATGGGAAGGCAGCAGGGACTTTACCATGGATCCTAGCTACAAACTCCAGCACTTTCATCTTGGTGGTTTCAGAGTAGGCTCTCGGGCCCCACAGAAACTCATAGACTGGAGGATCACTATTGGCCACCTGGCGGTACTCCAGATACTTTTTCTGCACTAAATCTTTGGTGATGAGCCGCTTCACATCCCCATAGATGCGATCCTTCTTCTCCTCATATAACTCCATCAGATTCAGCACTTTCCACACTTGCTCCTCAGTGGCGCAGTTGCCCTTCGTGAGGATCACACCCAGGACAATCATCAGCAGACCAGTCTTGGGAATCTCTCTGTCATTACCTGTCTTTTCATCACAGCCCAGTTCCAGTTTATTGACAAGGACATAAATACCCCTGTTGGGATCCGTTTCCTTCACGTCGAGGCCAAACAGCAGCTCCAGATGCTCAGAGGCTTTCTTGAGGATCTCACTGAAGAGATTCTTGTGCTTGTGGATTACCTTTCTCAGCATATCTCTCTTGGTCACAGGCTCTTTCATTTGATACTTGTACAGAAGGTAATTCACCAACAAAGGAACCTTCTCGTCTACAAGATCTTTGGAAGACTGCTCAGTGGTATCTTTACTCTGAGAGACTTTTGGCGTTTCCTTTCCTTGATCGGTGGCACCTTCACTAAATTTTGCATCTGAAACAGAGGCAGCAACAGTGGTGGTGGAGCAGACTTTGCCAGGCACTTGAAGACTGCTGGATGTTCCAGTGGCAGCTGAGCTCTGGGGAACATCTTCAAAAGAAGGAGATGGGGAAGAAGGGAATTCTTCTTCCTCTGGTTCAGTGGGCTGAGCTTCCACCAGATCACTGGGCTCTTGTCGAGCCTGGCGGCGTTTTGCACGGGCGCGAAGCTTACTCTTCTGACCCCGAGGCATGATGATTGACAGTACGTGAGAAAGAAGGTAAATGACTCTATCACCTGGAGGAAAGAGGACGAAATGGTGTGAGCCTTCAGTGGGGATAACAGCCCCCTCTGCAGGTTTCCTTGCAGGCACTGCTCTAGAAACCCATAAGGCTCCTCTTCCCTGATCAGCCTTTCCCCTGAAGACTGTGTAGAAGTAACTAGAGTTCACCTTTAGGCTGCAGCTCTCCAGCCCTACCTGGGTCCTACTGGAGCTGATACAGAGTCTGGCCAGTCCGGGCCCTCTGGAGCCTCACCTATTCTGGAGTAGCAGGCGTTTCTGTCAGTTCACAATCAGGGCCGTTACCTTGACTTCTGGCAGAACCCGAGGTCCTGTGCTTAACTGCTCTCACGCTGACTCGTCACTCCAAAGCCCTTACATCTCTGACATCGTGGAGGGGGAACTGAAAGGGGACATCACTCTGGGATGGCAGCAGTGACAGAGCTCTCCGGGACTGTCTCCACCCTAGGAGAATCAGGATTCTCACCCCTCACTCAGAGGCCTTACCTTGGTTTCTTGCAGGACCTAAGACTTCTCCCTTGGCTGACCTTAGACCTACCCCTTTGGAGCAAGGCCTTCACCTCTCTGAAAAGTCCTAAGAGAAGTTTAGGGAGGTCTCACTTATACATATCTTCACCAGGAACTCTTGCCAGGGATGACATCACATGTAGGGCTCTGTGAAACACCCTCTGTTCTGTGATGAGTTGTCCCCTCAACCCTCGGGTTCCTGATAGTAATTCCTCCCCTTGACTAACTGGTGTCTTCCCTTCTTCAGGTCTGAGGCCTATAATAATCAAACCAAGGCCCTCATCCCCCTGGTATCTTGGAATATACAGTGGGGGTGGGGGGCAGACTCAGTATGACAGGTCTCTGAAGGGCTTCCCAGGGCTGGTCACAGAGGAAGGGCCTGACTCGGTGTACCACCCTTCAGTCCTCCCTATGACTTCTAGAAGGGCCTGGCTGGATCAATTCCTTGTAATAGGACCCTCTTCTCTCTGTGACCACTGAGGATAAAGTGAGAGATGTCTTAGCTTGACAGCCCTGCTTAGCTTGACACCAGGGCTTATAACAGGGTGGCGCTCTGTGGGGCCCCTCTTTGTCTTAAGGGAGGACTTCCTACAGTCCTTGCTTAAGGTTCTGAACTTAAAGCCACCCCAAGGACTCCTCCCTCTGCTAGCCTGAATAATCTAGCATTAGACCAAGGCTATTATACACCTCCCTTCCTCCCCCCTCTGCTCCCCACCTCTTCACCCCCGCCCCCTCCCCAAACACCCCGCCCCCTCCCCAAACACCCCGCCCTCGCCTCTTCACACCCCCGCCCCCTCTTCAAACACCCCCTTCACCCAATCCCCCTGGTCCCCTCCCCCAACACTCCCATCCTTACCCCCGCATACCCCCACTAACTTCCCCTACCCCCTGCACTCCCCTCCCCATGGGAAGGTGAGGTGAGGGGGCATGTGGACCTTATGGCCCTGCCAGGAACACCCAGGGCTGACCACATGGACGGGGCTCTATAGGCTCGGCTCAGGGGAGGCCATTTCCCCTAAAATGCAAACAGGGGCATTTATTGACTCCTGGCCAGGCCTGGTATTCCATTCTCTACTGGCTTGAGACAGGCATCCCCCTGGTCAAGTATCTTAACCTCCTGGAGTGGCCAGACGGGACATTAGGTGTGCCGTCACCCATACGTGGGGTCTGACGGGACCAACTGCCGCGACAGGGAACCCAGGGGATGCCTCTATTATGGGAAAGGGGATGTTCCGCCGAACTCACAAAGGGTTGTTCGTTGATCCTGAGAGGCCCTGCATTCCGCTGCTGGCTTGACGCCAACACCCTGGTCCAATGTTACTATTTTCCTAAGTTCTAGAATATGTCGGCAATATGTCGGACGATCCCTGACCAGCGTCTGACAGGACCCAAGATGGGGCAGAACTTTAGTGCATACGGGGCCTTCTGTCTTTTGAGTTAGAGGGTCCCTCAAACCTTACCTTAACTCTGGTAAAACTCTACCCCTGGTAAAACTCGGACGTCTCTCTCGACCGACCGGATGCCACGCTTCTTCCACCACACAGTCTCACTGCCTAACCTCTGGAGGCGGAAGTCAGTGTGCCGCACATCCGGGGACCTCGGCCCACGCACCCCGTGCTCTCCACGCCCACCGCCCTGCCCCCCAGGCTAGAAAGCAGAGGTGGGGCTTGAGTCTGAAGTGTCTTCCATTATGGATGGTACCCAAAGCCCTCTCTGTGGAGTTAGGGCCTCATTTTGGCTCCTGATGGATTGATTAAAGGCTCCTTGGGAAATGCCACCTCCGTGTAAGCTCCGGACAGTTTCTCAGACTCTTGCCGACAGTGGGTGATGTGAGATGAAGATGCTGCCGCGCGTGAGGTAGGGGGACTAGAACGGGTTCTGGGCTGTTAAGAAAAAATTGCATAGCAATGATGGATCTCGTCACTTGTAAATATACTCTCCTGAGTCTGTTAGAAAAATCCTACTTTCTATAGGGAAGAGTCAGATCTGCATAATTTTAGGAACCCAGATCTTTTTATCTTACCTAACATTGCACAGGATAGTGAAATTGATTGCAATTTTGACTCTCATTTATGACGAATATATTATATATCTATTCTAATAATTGCTGCTTTGTACGCAAGGCCCTTGGTTTTGCTACAATTGTCTGTACACCAGCTTTTGAAGTCACTTATTCATTTGAATTATCCGTGGCCTTTTCCTTTCTATTTCTGTAAAATGATGATCAGATTTACAATGAACAATTTCTGTTTCTTTTTAATAGTTCTAGCATTTATTTATTTTTGTATGCTTATTCTCTGGTTATGCATTCCAGTCCAATTTTAAACAGAGTTGGTAGCGTGCTGCTTGCTGTGTCTTGTTCCTTACCTTAACAGTAATGCTGACATTTCGCATTTAACATTTCGTTTACTGTAGATTTTAGGAAATGCAAATTCCCTTCTAATGTTAGTTTGCTACATAGTATTATTATGCATTCATGTTTAATTCTTCTCAAAAGCTTTTTCTGCATTTCATCACATGGTCAAATTAATTTTGAAATTTTATCTGTTAATGTGGTAATGTTTTAGGCAGTTTTTTCCTAATGTTATATCATCATTACGTTTCTTGGATTCAGCTTCTTTGTTTTTCCGTTTAATTCACTGCTGTATTTAAACTTCTATGGATTTATTTAGGATCGTTTCCTGTGTGGGGGGTGAGTTTGGCTCAAGTATTCTGTTTTCAGGGTGTCCTCAGCTGGTTTTCTTATCAGGGAGAGCTAGCCAGGGAAAATTATTTAAAAGATTTCCCCCTTTTTTTTTTTTAATGCTTTTGATGTGTTTACATAAGATGGTGGTTAATTTTTTGCTTATTATATAATTTGATAGACCTGTCTTGTCCTGAAACATTTGAAAGTGTTGAGGAGAGTTTCAGTTTGTATTTCTCAACTAGAGTTTTCTATTTCTGTTTGGACCACTTGGATAATTAATATTTTTTCTAAATACTTGTCTGTTTTCACTGAGGTTTCAAATTTAATGGCAACATGTATGTTATTTTTATTGGAGAAATTCTCAAACATACACAATGGTAAAGAAACTAGTGTAGTAAAATTAATACACCTGATATCAGAATCAACAATCATCAATACATACTCAATCTCATTCCCATTTATACCCTAGGTACCCCAATCTCTGCCACTGAAATAATGAGAAACAAATCCTAGATATAATATCCTTGCATCTTTAAATATGTCAATACCTGTTTCCAAAAGATAGATATTCTTTATGAAGCACAAACCAATTACACATATCCTACCTTAAAAACTAACTATAATATCAACAAATGTCCATTTATTTTTCACATTTACCTGATACTTTTAAGTGTTTTGCCCTTGAATTAGGGTCAGATGAAGTCTATGCATTGTCAATGTTTTTTTGTCATTATGCTTTCTTTTATGCTTTATATTTTTATGCTTTTAACTTATAGATCTTATCCTCCCCTCCCCCCATAGATACATTACTTCTTTTCTTTGTCATTTATTTGGTTGTTGTTGGGGGGAATAAAAACCTCATCATATGTTCAGTCCAGTTTCCTATGGCTTGGATTTTGCTGATTGCAACATTGATGTCCTTCTCCCCCTGTATTTCTCTAAATAGATTGAAGTTGGATCAGATTAAGGTTTAACTTTTTTATCTCTATTTTTTTTTTTTTTCCCTATGGAAAGACCACTGCATGGGTGGTACAGTGAACTTTCATTACTAGGAACCGAATGTATGTCTCTGTTTGTACTGATGTTTGCAGTCTTTGAAGAGTAGCATTTTGTTCATTTGATAAGTCCTGCCTGAGTCTTTGCAGTAGACTGCAGCACGCCAAGCTTCCCTGTCCTTCACTGTCTCCCAGAGTTTGCTCAAATTCATGTCCAGTGAGTCAGTGATGCTATCTAATCATCTCATTCTCTGCCTCCCTCTTCTCCTTTTGCCTTCAGTCTTTTCCAGCATCAGGGTCTTTTCCAATGATGTGGCTCTTTGCATCAGGTAGCCAAAGTATTGGAGTTTCAGCTTCAGCATCAGTCCTTCCAATGAATATTCAGGGTTGATTTCCTTTAGGATTCACTGGTTTGATCTCCTTGCAGTCCAGTGGACTCTCAAGAGTCTTGTCCAGCACCACAATTCAAATGCATCAGTCCTTTGGTGCTCAGCCTTCTTTATGGTCCAACTCTCACAGACACATATATGACTACTGGAAAAACCATAGCTTTGACTATGCGGACCTTTGTCAGTAAAGTAATATCTCTGCTTTTTAATATGCTGTCTAGGTTTGTCTGGGCTTCCACTGGGGCTTCCCTGGTGGCTCAGTGGTAAAGAATCTTACCTGCCAATGCAGGAGACAAGAGACATGGGTTTGATCCTGAGTCGGAAAGATCTCCTGGAGGAGGGCATGGCAACTCACTCCAGCTTTCTTTACTGGAGAATCCCATGGACAGAGGAGCCTGGAGGGCTACAGTTCATAGGGTCGCAGAGTCAGACATGACTGAAGCGACTGAGCACTAGGTGTGTCATAGCTTACCTTCCAAGGAGCAAGCGTCTTTTAATTCCATGGCTGCACTCACCATCTGCAGTGATTTTGGAGCCCAAGAAAATAAAATCTGTCACTGCTTCTACTTTTTCCCCTTCTATTTGCCATGAAGTGATGGGACTGGATGCCATGATCTTAGTTTTCTGACTGTTGATTTTTAAGCCAGCCTTTTCACTCTCCTCTTTCACTCTCATCAAGAGGTTCTTTAATTCCTCTTCACTTTATGCCATTAGAGTGGTATCATCTGCATGTCTGAGGTTGTTGATATTTCTCCCGATAATCTTTATTCCAGGTTGTGGTACATCCAGCCCGGCATTTTGCATGATGTTCTCTGCATTTACGTTAAATAAACAGGGTGACAATATACAGTGTTGTCATACTCCTTTCTCAGTTTTGAACCTGTCTGTTGCCCCATGTCTGGTTCTAACTGTTGCTTCTTGACCTGCATACAGGTTTTTCAGGGGTCAGGGAAGATGATCTGTTATTCTCTTTAATCATTTTCTACAGTTTGTTGTGATCCACAAAGTCAAAGGCTTAGTCAATGAAGCAGAAGCAGATGTTTTTCTGGAATTCCCTTGCTTTTTCTATGATCCAATAGATGTTGGCAATTTGATCTCTGGTTCCTCTGCCTTTTTCTAAACCCAGCTTGAATGTCTGGAAGTTCTCCGTTCACATACTGTTAAAGCCCAGCTTGATGGACTTTGAGCATTACCTTGCTAGCATGTGAAAAGAGCACAATTGTACGGTAGTTTGAACATTCTTTGCCACTGCCCTTCTTTGGGATTGAAATGAAAACTGACCTTTTCCAGTCCTTGTGGCTACTGCTGAGTTTTCCACATTTGCTGACATATTGAGTGCAGCACTTTCACAGCATCATCTTTTAGGATTTGAAATGGCTCAGCTAGAATTCCATCACCTCCATTAGCTTTGTTCCTAGTGATGCTTGCTAAGGCCCACTTGACTTCACATTGCAGGATGTCTGGCTCTAGGTGAGTGATCACACCATCATAGTTATCTGGGTCACGAAGATCGTTTTTGTATAGTTTTGTGTATTCTTGCCAGCTTTTCATAATCTTTTCTGCCTTCATTGGGTCCTTACCATTTCTGTCCTTTATCATGCCCATCCTTGCATGAAATATTCCCTTAATACCTTCAATTTTCTTGAACAGGTCTCTAGTCATTCCCATTCTATTGTTTTCCTTTCTTTTTTTGCATTGTTCATTTCAAAAGGCTTTCTCTCTCCTTGCTATTCTTTGGAACTCTGCATTTAAATGGGTATATCTTTCCCTTTCTCCCTTGCTTTTCATTTCTCTTCTTGCCTCAGTGATTTGTAAAGCCTCCTCAGAGAACTAATTTGCTTCTTGCATTTCTTTTTCATTGGGATGATTTTGGTCACTACCTCCTGTACAGTGTTACAAACCTCTGTCATAGTTCTTCAGGCACTCTGACTACCACATCTGATACCTTGAATCTATTCATCACCTCCATTGTATAATCGTCAGGGCTTTGATTTACATCATACTTGAATTGCCTAATGATTTTCCCTATTGTCTTCAACTTAAGCCAGAATTTTGCAATAAGGAGCTCGTGATCTGAGCCACAGTCAGCTCTAGGTCTTGTTTTTGCTGACTGTAGAGGTTCTCCATCTTAGGATGTGGAGAATGTAATAATTCTGATTTCAGTATTTACCATCTGGTGATGTGCATGTGTAGAGTTGTCTCTTGTGTTGTTGGAAAAGGGTGTTTACTATCACCAGTGTGTTCTCTTGGAAAAACTCTATTAACTTTTGCCCTGCTTCATTTTGTACTCCAAGGCCAGACTTGCCTGTTACTCCAGTTATCTCTTGACTTCCTACTTTTGTTTTCCAATCCCCTATGATGAAAAGGACATACTGTTTTTTGTGTTAATTCTATAAGGTCTTGTAGGTCTTCATAGAAACGGTCAACTTCAGCTTCTTCAGCAACAGTGGTTGGGGCATAGACTTGGATTACTGTTATGTTGAGTCATTTGCCTTGGAAACGAACCAAGATCATTCTGTTGTTTTGGAGGTTGCAGCCAAGTACTGCATTTTGGACTGTTTCGTTGACTGTGAGGGTTACTCCATTTCTTCTAAGGGATTCTTGCCCACGGTAGTAGATATCATGGTCATCTGAATTAAATTTGCCATTTCCGTACATTCTTGTTCACTGATTCCTAAGATGTCAATGCTCATTCTTGCCATCTCCTGCTTGACCATGTCCAATTTGCCTTGATTCATGGACCTAACAGTCCAGGTTCCTATGCAATATTGAGCTATTAGTAATTGCCCTCTGCTCTTCCCCAGTAGCATTTTGGACACCTTCCGACCTGGGAGGGCTCATCTTCTGGTCTCATATCTTTTTGCTTTTTCATACTGTTCATGGGGTTTCATGGCAGTAATACTGGAGTGGTTTGCCATTCCCTCCTCCAGTGGACCATGTTTTGTTAGAACTGCCCATTATGACCCATCTGTCTTGGGTAGCCCTGCACAACCTGGCTCATAGCTTCATTAAGTTATGCAAGCTCCTTTGCCATGACAAAGCTGTGATCCGTGAAGGGGGAAGATTAGCATATTTATCCATTAATTAATTGATAGTTGCATAATATTAATTTTCTCTATTATTTCTTCCAAGTTTGCTAGATGACATATATATCTATGTAGAAACCTATCCTTGTCCTCCATTTGGTAATGATATTTATACTATTCTCTTAGAATATTTAAGTTCTTTTTGCATCTATGTTTTGTACAGTGTTATTTAATTAATATAACTTCTGTTTCTTTCCTTTTTAATTGATAACTATAAAACTGTCAGTTGTATCAATCTTTTCAAAGAATAGGCTTTTGTTAGTTGGCTTCATTATCTTTTAATTAATCATTGCTACATTTTTCTTCATTATTTTCTGCATTGTATTTTGAGAGGTTGAATATTATGCTCTTTCTCTAGTTTCTTAAATTTTTTTGCATGTTTTAAATATTTCTAATTTTTTACCATTATGATTTTAGTTTCAAATAACTGTATTTTTATTTCCAGATACTGTTTTACTTCTTTTTCAAATTAGCCTGTTCTCTTCCCTAATTTCTTATTCTTATGGTCTCTATGCTTTCTATTGTCTTTAATGGATTTTATTTTTATATATTAGTTTCAGGTGTACAACATAATTCAATTTTTATATACTGTGAAAAAAATCACCTCATTAAGTCTAGTTTACACCCATCACCACATATAATTACATTTTTTTTTCATGTGGTGATTTTTCTATCTCTTAGATACATCACAGCTCACCTTACTCCTTTATCTGGAATTGATTCCTAATATTTATTGGTCTTAATTAGCCCAATCCCAAATGTAATAATAATAAAAAGAACAAAGTAACATCTCTTTGTAATTAAGTCTAGATAAGTTCTAGAAGAGTAATTTTTGAAGCCAGAACTTAAAAAAATCACATTTAAATAGTTTTAACTATATATAAGGTTGCTAATAAACAGAAGCAGTTGCTGTGAAATTACCATAAAAGTACAGGAAATAAATTACTTAAAATGAAAGAGAATAATAAACTAATTTATGGCAAACATGTTTATGTGACCTCAAGGCATAAGTTCCAAAGAAGAGAGTCAGGTGTGTGACATATTTGTATATTGCCTATACTGTGTTACAGAAAGATAAGCTTTTTAACTGTACATCTCACAAGTAGATGATATTTTGCTCAAAACTGACTACTCTTTGAGATTGCTCACCACGTTGGTCACTGTGCTTTACCTAGGCATTTGCTGTTTTCATTATCATATAGATCATATTTTGATATTCACATTGATTTTTGTTAACCACAAACCAGCTATTAAGATATAACTTATTTTAGCAAGTAATTCATGAACAGCCATCCTTACTCCATCTCTACTACTTCTATTATCCCTCAACTCCATATCTCATCAGTGATCCTCTACCCATCAGCAACAACCCAGTGTCTTATGATAGTATCTCACGTATATTCTTAGTATTCACCATATTCTTTTTTTTCTTTTTCTTTTTTCCACCGCATTCTTAATCTCTGCCCTATTCATTAAGCTTTAACCAGTTATGGACTCTGTTTTCATATCTGTCTCCAGGGATTAGACTTGAGAATGAGCTGTGATTTTTGGCAATATAGAATTAGTTTTAAAGAACAACAAAAAAAATACTTCTATCATCATATAGCTTAGATATGGCAACTATCCATGTTTTTGTTTTATTTTTTTGCTTATCTTTACTTTTAGCTTATCTTTATTTTTTAGCATACTGCCTAGAAATTAGGGACAAATGTTAGCACTGCCTTTTTCGAGTTTATAATATAAAAACAGGAATAATAGAAGAGGAAGCACAGATTTCAAATATTCTCAACTGATAGTATTGTAATGAGTGTCCAAAGTCTCTTTTTTCATGTTGACTTATATGGGTTTCTAGGGTTCGTTCCTAATCATGGCATCATGCTGATACTATCTCTGAAGAAGATTCAATAGTATTCAGAGTCTACTGAGCTAGTAAAGTTTCTTGAAGTGAAGTGAAGTCGCTCAGTCATGTCCGACTCTTTGCAACCCCGTGGACTGTAGCCCACCAGGTTCCTCGGTCCATGGGATTCTCCAGGCAAGAATACTGGAGTGGGTTGCCATTTCCTTCTCCAGGGGATCTTCCCGACCCAGGGATTGAACCCAGGTCTCCCGCATTGCAGGCAGACGCTTTAACCTCTGAGCCACTAGGGAAAGTTTCTTAAGGGATCAAAAATGTCCTCTAATTCTAGCTTCCAAATTTCCCATAATGACATCAAGTGCAACTGCTAAAAATGATTGACTAAAACTGGGCCTCTTCTTTAGAGTAGTCTTTGTTGGTCCGTGATAGAAACAGCTTTGTGATGTTGTCCAAATCTCTAACGCCACCAGCACCAGTATCCTGGTTCAACACTGGGGCCAGGAGATTAATCCTGAAGCTGATGAAATCCAGGCAGAAGATATCTAAACTACTGATTACTGTAGCCAGCACCATAGTAGTATAGATAACTATGACATGGAATTAGTAGTATTGCTGCCCACGTGAATACAGAACTCAATGATGATATCTACGGCATCACATCTGGATATAAAACTACACTCCCCCCTCCTCCATAAACACATTTGAAATTGTGCAGTACTTTAAGAAAGAACATGAGGAAGGGGATAAGACAAGAGCCTATGACAGAAGTCATGAAATTTTTCAGTAGTTAAATACCTTTGTTACCCCATATTCTTGCACATAATACCATACAAACATTGTATACAGCTATTTAGATAATTATATAAGATAATTGATGCAAGTTATGAGTAGAATGAATTTGTTGCCTACAATTTTAAATTGTTTATTCTGCTTCAATACAGAAGAAATTCAGATTTAGGCACATAATTAGCAAAGGAGCGTATAGTGATGTAACTTAAATATTCACATATATTCCTCAAATGTGTGTAAATAAAAATATATAAATTTATATATACCATAAATATATAAATAATTCTGAAATATATATAAATTTAGATCCAAAGGATCTATAAATATGTAATATATACACATACATATTCTTACAGTTCTGACAACATTTAAAGTAAAAAATATGGACATAAGTAAAAATAGTGTATATGTAAGAATAGAGGGTTCATTTTTATCATTATTTAATCTCAATGAGTTTGTTGTTCTGTTAAAAACAAACAAAAAACTACTTGTGCTGTAAGTAGACAAGTTAAAATGGTTGTAGAATTGCTTTGATAAATGATTGGTATGAAAAGTATATTACTTGATGTACACTTTTACACTTCACCATGTTATATATCTCACTTTTTAATGACATATTTGAAGCTAGTTAAACTATTTGAAGATGTTCAAACTTATGATACATATTAAAACAAAAATAGAAGCAAAATGAAAAATTTAAATGGTATTTTAAAGGCTGATTTTGTTTGTTTGTTGTTTGCAAACAAAAAAAATAGAGATATATGGTTGCTGTCAAGAACTGTGAAGAGGATAAGATTTTTATTCTTCTTGCAATATAACAAGTTAGCCTGTCACAGTTTCATGGATGCTGGCAGAAAACACAAGACTCTTGGATAAGAGACAAAGAACATTATTACTCATAGCAATGGTAGTGGCTAGAATATTGGCATTTCTTTACACTGGTTACCCAAGTCCTAGTAACCAGACTGACACGAAGAGGTCTAGGTGACACCAGAATGTACCAGAATGTGAGTTGCATTGCAGGAGAGGATCCCTGTGTTTAGGAAACCTGAATCTTGTATAACGGGCAGAAATCATGTCTTCTCCCTGCTCTGGAGACATTATTTATTATCTTCCAAGGCTGTTTGCCACACAGACTTTGTTGAAAAATCATCTGAAACAAAAGGCAACCAGTGTCTCACAAGATGTGCAGAAATGCAAGCGACCCATAGAGAATTGTCCCTAGTCTTTACATGTTTTATTTAATAGTCATTTGGATAGTTGATTCTCTCCTTAGACCTAAACTTTTGGTGAAGTAATATGAATGGATTATTTGTGGAAAAATAACCTTTGCAAAAATGTATTGTCTCAATCAATCCATTTTCTTAACATCCATCTAGTGCACATTTTATTGAGAGAATATAAACAGTAGGACATAAATTAAAAATGCACATAAACAAATTGGTTTCAGGAATTATATGTTTAAGTGACTATTGACTCACAAAATGCACTCACTATTGAAATGCTTATTCCAGGTGAGTTTATTCAATTGGAAGTTAAAAGTTAAGCAAAATGAAAAAAGATCCTTTGTTTTTCCATTTTGTGTATCAAAATAAGCTGTCACGAAAACATCTGCTGCTGCTAAGTCGCTTCAGTCGTGTCTGTACGGCAGCCCACCAGGCTCCCCCGTCCCTGGGATTCTCCAGGCAAGAACACTGGAGTGGGTTGCCATTTCCTTCTCCAGTGCGTCAAAGTGAAAAGTGAAAGTGAAGTCGCTCAGTCCTGTCCAACTCGTAGTGACCCCATGGACTGCAGCCCACCAGGCTCTGCTGTCCATGGGATTTTCCAGGCAAGAGTACTGGAGTGGGGTGCCATTGCCTTCTCCCATGAAAAAAAAGGCACGTGGGGTGGGGGGTGGGGCGCGCGGAGCAACCCCCTCACCCCTCCCCACGAACCCTCGGGCCGACCTCGAGGGATGTGGTGGGGAGGGCCGGGCGGGAAGAGGGAAACACACCGGAGGCGACGCCACCGGTCGCGGGGCAGGGTGGCGGGGCGCCCCCAGCTGGGGACGGAGGCACGGAGGGGCTGGCGGCGGGGGCGGGGCGGGATGAAAACATCTATGTTCCCCTAAATGGAATTAATCAAAGATATAAAGGTCAGATAGGTGAATTTAATGAAAGCTGTATGGTTAGGAAAAACCTTTTTCTTGCATTTTGCACACACTGACCATTAGTATGTGACAGGTAGATGTTCTTGATTGCTCTGACCGCAAACTTCTAAGCTTTTCAATGGCACAATAATAAGCATTCATTTCCTTCTCTAATGAGACATCATATGTTCTCTAACATCCTGTAAATAAGGATCTAATGAGACATCATATGTTCTCTAACATCCTGTAAATAAGGAATCAGTGAGATGTAATAACACATTAATCCTTACCAGTGTTCTAATGGGAGTAGCCTTTGGCTATAGGGAGATTTTTGTAATATTAAATTTCAAAATTTAACATTTAGCATTCTAAGCACTATGATCATCTCCTAACAACAATCTAAGGAGTGATCATCATTACCTTGGAATTCAAAAGAAAATGCCTCTACTTGCATTTTTGAAACCACTAGTATATTAACTGATGAAATTTCTTGTCAAGGAGGATGGGGGTAGTTTGGGATCAAATAGTCTTTAAATCAGCTCAAATCACAGATATGTACGAAACTGCTAAAAATCTCCTGGTTATTATATCACTTATCAGAATGTGTTGAAGCTGTGTTTCAAAACCAAATATAGTTATATTAAAACTGCTTATAAAATAGTCCAAAACATACCAGCTCTCCCTCTAAAAATTCATGGGGTGTAAAAATAAAAACACCGAATATGCCATGTTAAACTGAAGATCCCTTATGATTAATCTATATTTTTTGCTACAAGTTTATAAATATGCCAATAATTCCTGCACTACATTAAAAAATCTTGCTTATAAACTGACCATGGCAACAAAGATACAAAAGTCCACATTTTAAAAATATGAATTTAAATTTCTCCTTAACACTGACATAAAAACAGGCAGTGACTAGAGTTGCATCAATCCTTCCCAACTGTCTCAAAAAATATGTGCACTGTTACAATAAAAACAGTTCACCAGCTGTTTATGTAAAAATTATTTGACGAAAAACAAGCATGGCCATATGGCACTCTAGCTCTGCTGTGGGATCATGAAGAATAATTTTGTAGGCTGTAGTACATAATGGTCATGCTAAGTGGGGTGTCAACTATTGCAGACACATTACGTTAATAGTTAATCTGCCCTTTTATCCTCAAAGTACTTATATTTCTTAACAGCTTGTAGTTTAGAAACAAGTTTAACAACTCACTTATTAAGAATTAAAATTTTGGAAATGATAAAATATTTGATGTAATTTGAACAAACACAACATTTATTTACTAATTGGATGATAAGAATGTGATAGAGGAGCTGGTTTTTCGTTTCTAACCAGAGGTTCCAGAATATGAATGCATTGCACCACTGATTTAGAAGAAGAAAAAATTAGAAGAGGTACTTCATTTAAGAACCATATCAACATACTCACTTGCATTCTCAAAGAGTGTTAAGAGTTGTACCATACTCACCTTTATGTTCTTTGCAACATCGATTGCTGTGTCTTGCACATTGTAAGCTATAGTAAATATTGGCTGAATGGGACACTCAAAGAAATGAATTATAAATGCCACTGGCAGACCCTCAAATCTTTAGGTTTATTTAGAATTTCTGAAATACTTTGGGGAATAATCCTCATCCATTATGTAGACTGCATAAAAGAATGATGTTTAATAGCTTATGAAATTCTAGTATTTTACTCTCACATTAACTCTCCTTACTGAGTTGCTTATATACTGGGGGCTAGAGACTACTGAAAGACAAAAGTGAATGGCCTGAATCTCATTAGCAAATTAGACTAATTAATTTAAGACCCTGTAAAAGAAAGTGGAAATCAAAATGGAGAAGAAAAAAGCCAGGTTAGAGTCCAGTCATTCACATTTGTATGTTTTAGTCGATACCCTGACAAAAAGATGTTTGTTGACATGTGGCTCTGTCATTAATAACTTTAAAATGTCAACTGAGTGTCATGGTGACATTAATAACTGAGAAAGAAACCACAGCAGATACAGTTCTTTAAGAAAAATGTTGTAGATGTACCATCTATTTCTAAAATGCTTATCCTCTGTGGTTTTCATGGTTCATTTGATACACGAATGCCTAGTTTAAACTTGTGATCTATGTGGTTCCCCCGCATATGAATTCCAAGACAAAGATGTTAATATTTTATTTCAGAGACTTAGAACTCCACACTGAAGCATTTCAGATTGTTCATGATTGCCTTGTTTATAATGGTAAACCCACTGGTGTGTAGGTGATTATATCTCACGGGACACTGAAAGGAGGCTATAGACTCTGGTATGGATAGCTGGTATTGGTTCATGGAATATTCATGGAATATAACAATCATAACTATCAAGGGTATATTATGAAAGTAATTGGAAAGATATTCAAGGGAACAAAGTTTTTCAGTTGTTATAGACACAAATAATGAGATCTCATAACTTGATATTTGAACGATGGGACTAGAATCACAGAAGTTACAAGACTTCAGTCAATGACTGTTGTAATGGAGCAAAGCTCATAAAATTGAAAGAGACTCTAATATATAACATTATTATCCCTCTATGATATTCATGTTTAAGAAAGATTAAACTTTTTAGTGAATTTGTTTCACATGCTACACAAAAACCTATCAGACTATTTTCTAGGAGTGCATACCTTTTCATTGATTTTTATTATGGCATGTGATTAAAGTAACTGACTTTTATTACTTTAAAATACCTTTTTAGCCAGAGAATCTGCTGCTCATTTGTTCACTATGAGAAGTGTTTTTAGTAAAATATTGGATACATACATATTTAAGATTTCAAGGATATACGCAATATTTGAGAAGGCAACAGTATGGATATTGAGAGATATGCTTACCAAGAATGGATATGGGTCATATGAAGTAATGGGTGATGATAATTGGTGAACTAAAATATTATAATAATTTGTGAAATAAAAATCAACTTGTATTAGGAAATAAGAATACATGCAAAGGGAGTTCAGATTTCTTTATGGATAAATATTATATATTTTAAAAATTCATAATAAGATATTAAAATTAAGCATGCTTACTTTTAAAAGTAAGGGATTATCCAAAGAAGAGATAAAAATTACCCATCATTTCATATCCAGATATAGCCTGTAAAGGTACATTTTTAAAGTTTATTCACAGTATTTTAAATTTTCTGTAGTGTTTGTGGCAAACACTTTCTGCATCTTTATTTCTGCTTTGTTCATTTAATTTGCATACAGAATTTTAATTCTTTGTAGCTAAAACTATCATATTTATCATTTATATAAGATTTCTGAATTTGAAGTCATAAAGATTGTTTTCTCTCCCAAATACTCTTTTAATATTTTTCTACCCTTTTTAACCCTTAAATTTGTAATATATTTATTTACCAGGCAAAATCATAAATAGCTGATGTACCATTTTCCTTGGTTTTTTAAAAATTTCTTGCAGTGAAGCTTCTGTTGTTGGCTGTTGCTTTAGTTTGTTAATGTGTGTGTTTAAAACTTTTATTGAAATTTACTGTACATAAGAACAAAAGTGAACTAATCATAGTTACAGCTCAGTGTATTTTCAAAAACTGAACACATCCATATAACTGTTGTCCAGATCAAGAAAAAGAACCACGACAGACAGTACTGTGAAAAAAAATTGCTGCAGACATGCCATCTGTTCTTAAAATTCAGAAGCCCCCAACATACTTCCTTAAAATTGCTACTCCTTCCAAAAGATGACTACTATCATAACTTTTTAAAGTTCTAAGAGATAAATTTGCTAGTTTTTGAACTTTATATAAATTAAAACAATAATATAACTGCTTTTCATATAACTATTGACCATTTGGATATTCTCTTTTATTAAGTGCTTATTCAGGTCTTTGTCTATCTTTCAATTGAGTTGTCTCCCTTTTTATTTTGTCTTATAGTTCTCTTTGCATTTTGAATGTAAAGACTGTTAGAAGTTCGTAGGGAATTTATCTTTTCCCATTTGGGGGCTTGCTTTTACATTCTCCTGTGTATGTTGATCCCAAAAGTTTGGCAATCTTAATATATCTTATTTTATCACTTAAAAATTTTTTTTAAAATTTTATTTATTCATTTATTTTTGGCAGTGTTGTATCTTCATTGCTGCATGGGCATTTTCTCTAGTTGCAGCCAGCAGGGGCTACTCTTCTTTGCCGTCCGCAGACTTCTCACTGCAGTGGCTTCTCTTGTTGCAGAGCACGGGCTCTAGGATGCACAGGCTTCAGTAATGGCAGCACATGGGCTCAGTAGTTGTGGCTCCCAGGTTCAAGAGCACAGCCTCAGTAGTTGTGGCACACAGGCTTAGTTGCTCGGTGGCATGTGGGATCTTCCCCAATCAAGGATGGAACTTGTGTTCCCTGCATGGGCAGGCGGATTATTTACCACTGAGCCACCAGAGAAGCTCTAAAAATTTTGATTATAATTTTTGTATCCTATTTAAGAAATTGTTGTCTGTTTCATGGTTATGAAAATGTTCTAACACATATTCTTCTAAACACTATATATGTATTTTTCATTGAAGTATAATTGATGTATTGTTTTAACTTTCACAGATATGCAATTCATCTACAACTGAGTTTTTTATTTGTTAGCTTTATTGCGAACTAACACAATAATGAAGTCTCCCCCTCCTCCATAAATATTCTGTTGATCCAGTACCTTTTACAAATAGGCACTTCTTTTTTCAACGTGTTCAGTTGTCATAAATCAAGTGCTTGTGTATATGTGGTTCTATTTCAGAACTCTCTGGTCTTCTCTGTTGGCCTCTTTTACTCTTCTTTTGTAAGTACCATATTGTCTTAATTACTGTAGTTTTTAAAATCATTTTTGATATCTGGTAGTGTAAGTAACAAATTTTTGCTCTTCTTCAAGATTGCCTTGGCTATGCTTGGCTCTTCATATTTCTATACACATTTAGAGTCAACTTGCCAATTTCCATTTTTAAAAAACTACATAAATTTTGATTGAGAGTGCATTGATAATAGGAGGAGACTTGACATCTCTAAAACATTCAGTTTGCCAATCAATGAATAATTATTTAGATCTTTAATTTTTCTCAGCTATATTTTGTAAAGACATCTTTGCTCACATTTGCTAAATTTATTTCTGGATATTTTATTTCTTTAGACGACTTAGTAAATGGTTTCTTTAATCACATTTTTGTGTATTTAAATGATAATAATATAAAAATACAGGTAATTTCTTTATATTCATCTGTGTCCAAATCTTGATGATTTTATCAATTGTAAATATTTTGTCTAGAGAGTACTAAAATTTTTATGGAAAACTTTTTATGGTTATTAATTGCAATTAATAACCATTTAATTTTTTTGAATCCTTATGTCTTTTTTATTGAAGTATAGTTGATTGATGATATTGTGTTAGTTTCAGGTGTACAGCAAAGTGATTTGGTTATATATATATTTTTTTTCAGATAATTTTCCATTGCAGATCATAAGATATTGAATATAGTTTCCTGTATTATACAGTAACTCCTTTTCACCCATCTACTTTGTAAATAGTAGTTTGTATCTGTTAATTCCATATTCCTAATTTATCCCTCCCCCATGTCTTTCCTCTTTGATAACTGTGAGTTTGTTTTCTGTCTGTGAGTCTATTTCCATTTTGTATATAGATTCATATGGATTATTTTTTAGATTCCACATATAAGTGACATCACATATGGTTTGTGTTTCTGTCTGACTTACTTCGCTTAGTATGGTATCCTCTGAGTCCATCCATGTTGCTGCAAATGGAAAGATTTCATTCTTTTTTATGGCCAAGTAATATTTCATTGTATATGTATACCACATCTTCTTAAATCAGTCATCTGTTGAAGGACACTTGAGTTATTTTCATGTCTTGACTGTTGTAAATGGTGCTGCTGTGAATATTGGCGTACATGTATTTTTTCCCATTATGGTTTTCTCTGGATATATGCTCAGGAGAGGGATTGCTCGATCATATGGTAGCATTAATTTTAGTTTTTTAAAGAGCCTCCATACCGTTCTCCATAGTGGTTACACCAACTGACATTCCCATCAACAGTGTAGGAAGGTTCACTTTTCTCCAGACCCTCTCCAGCATTTATGATTTGTACACATTTTGGTGACAGCCATTCTGATTAGTGTGAGGTGGTACCTTATTGAAGTTTTGATTTGTACTTTTCTAATGATTAGTGATCCCTGGAGAAGGAAATGATTAGTGATGTTGAGCATCTTTTCATATGCTTGTTAGCCATCTGTATGTCTTTTTTGCAAAAATGTCTATTCAGATCTTCTGCTCATCTTCTAATTCTTATAATCCTAGTTATCAAGGGAACATGGAATAAAATGGTGGCAATTGGGCTAGATTTGAAGAGTTTTGTGCACCATCATATGGAGTACTGAAGTTACTCCATAGGGACAAATACTTTTACATATAGTTACAACAAAGTAGACTTAAGAAGAAGAGTGAAAGGGGGACCTAAAGCTATTAAGCAGGCATTCCTTAGTAATAGCATGCATAGAGCCCATTTTGATTCCCAAATATCTCACTGTAACACACACTTGATGGCTGGCAACACCTCTAACATAGCTGGGGTGTGATGGATATTTCCTTTGCACATTGCCAACATCTCTTTACTTGCTTGACCTCAGAGGATTCTTCAAAACTGGGAATGCTTTTTCTGGGATTTCCCTATTTTCTGTTTCACTGACCCTATTCTTTCACACCTACTTTTGAGGATTCGCATTCCTGCTTTTAATTTCTTGTCTTAGATTCTGTTCTTGATTTCACTTAAGAAATTATCCTTCTCCTTTTCTTTGAAAAAAGTAGGGGTAAATGGTCTTTATTTGCAAGCCGCCTGTTCTCCTTAATGAAGTTTGAGTGTTCCCTAGAAGCAGAGTTCAGTGCAACTAGACCGAAAGTCTTTAGTAGTCCTTGTACAAGGTAACTTGAAAGGATCCCACATTTTATAGTTCATATGTGAAAGAAACTTGATACCTAACCTTGGCAATAATTCTTTTGAATCTTTATGTCTTAATGTATGTATATATGTATGTATCCTTATGCTTTTTGTTTTGTTTTTATCTTGTTTTTAAATGGTATTCTTTCTGCCCCATGATTTTTTAAAAATTGAATTATAGTTGATTGACAATATTGTGTTAGCTTCAAGAGTACAGAAAAGTGATTCAGTTATATGTATTTTTTTCAGATTATTTTCCTTTGTAGATCATTATAAGATATTGAATACAGTTACCTGTGCTATATAGTAACTCCTTGTTACTTCCCTATTTTATGTATAGTAGTTTGTATCTGTTAATCCCATACTCCTAGTTAACTCTTATATACTACTTTAATGGGCTTTCCAGGTGGCACTAGTGGTCAAGAGCCCTCCTGCCAATGCAGGAGACATAAGAGACGTGGGTTCGATCCCTGGGTCAGGAAGATCCCCTGGGGAAAGGAAGGGTTACTCACTCCAGTATTCTTGCCTGGAGAATCCCATGGACAGAGGAGCCTGGTAGGCTACAGTCCATAGGGTCATAAAGAGTCAGACAAAACTGAAGTGACGTAGCATGCATGCATGCATGCATACTGCTCTAATATATAATACTCCATCATGCTTCTTTCCCTAACTCCCTGGAAGTTTTGATTTATTTATTCATTATTGATATTTTTATTTAATTACATTGTGATTGAGTGTGTTTATTAGTTGCTCAGTCGTGTCCAACTCTTTGCAACCCCATGGATTGGGGCCTGCCAGGCTCCTCTGTCCATGAAATTTCCCAGATAAGAGTACTGGAGTGGGTTGCCATTCCCTTCTCCAGGGGATCTTCCCAATGCAGAGATCAAACCAGGGTCTCTTGCATTGCAGGCAAACTCTTTATCCTCTGAGCCACTAGGGAAGACATTGTGATAATATTACATTATTTAAATTCTTTGGAATTCCCTTAAAGTTGTTCTATGGTCTAGTATATGGTCAGTGATTTTAGATGTTCCCTGTGTGCCTGAAAAAAAAATGTGTGTTATGAATTTACTGGATGAAATGTTCTATATATATTCTGTACATTAAATTTAAAACTGTTAAAATGTCCTGTATTTTATACATGTTTTACTTGTTTGATCTGTCAATTCAGAGAAGCATACTAAATATAAATATTATATATTAGAGATTTCTATGTATAGTATCATGTCACTATCAAACAGTTTCAGTTTTACTTCTTTCCTTCCAATTTGGATGCCTTTTATTTCTTTATCTTTGCTGATTTACTGTGGCTAGGTCTTCCAATACTACATTGAATAGTGGTAGGAAATGTGAGCATTCTTTTCTCATTCCGGATCCTAGAGAAAAAACTTTCAGTTACAACTGACTGTGATGTTAGCTTTGGGTTTGTCATAAATGGCCTTTATTATGTTCCTGCTATACCCACTTTTTGAGTGTTTTTAATCATAAATGGATGTTGAATTTTGTCAGATGCTTTTTTGCAATCTATTGAGATGATCACGTGATTCTTATACTTTATTTTGTTAATGTGGCATATCATGTTGATTGATTTGAAAATATTGAACCCTGAACTAAATCCCACTTTATCATGATGTATGCTCTTTTTTATGTATTATTAAATTCATTTTTTAAAGTATTTTTGCATCTGTGTTCACCAGAGATATTGGCTTGCTATTTTCTTTCTTTTTTGTGTGTGTGTGTGTGGTGTCTTTGTGTGTTTTTGGTATCAAGGGAATGTTGGTCTCATAGAATGAGTTTGAAAGTGTTCCCTTCTTTGATTTTTTGGAAAGTTTGAGAAGGATAGGTGTTTACTCTTCTTTAAATGTTTGGTAGAATTTCCCTGTAAAGCTGTCTGGTCCTGGACTTTTGTTTGTTGGGAGTTTTTTGATTAATGATTCAATTTCAATACCAGTAAGTGGTCTGTTCAGAATTTCTGTTTCCTTCTGATTCATTCTTGGAAGATTGTATGTTTCTAAGAATTTGTCCATTTTTTCTAGGTTGTCCTATTTGTTGGTTCATAATCGTTCATAGTATTCTCTTACGATGTTTTGTATTTCTGTAATACAAGTTGTAACTTCTTTTTCGTTTATTTGCTCTTTTTTGCTTCATGAGTTTGGCTAAAGATTTATCAATTTTGTTTATTGCCTCAAAAAGTCAACTCTTGGTTTCATTGATCTTACCTGTTGTTTTTTATCTCTATTTTACTTACTTCCTCTCTGATCTTTATTATTTCCCTCCTTCTGCTGACTTTTAGGCTTTGTTCTTTATGTAATTCCTCTAGATGGAAGTTATGTTGTTTATGTGACATTTTTCTTGTTTCTTGAAATAGACTTGTATTGCTATACACTTTACTCTTAGAACTGACTGTCTCTGTATGAAATTAGGTGAAACATTCTTTATCTAATTGTCTTGATAGAGTATCCTTGTGTGGAAGCATCCCTATGTAGTCTTGGTGTCTGCAGTGGATTTGGTGGGAAAGCTGAATATGAAGTCAGCACTGGTTACATGTTTTCCTGGTATGCACTGGCAGCTGCCACCTTGATGGGTTGTAAGACTGGAGTTGGAGGGGCCAGAGCCTGGGCCAGATATGAGTGGTTCTTTCTCCCAGGCTCAATGGCAGGTACCACCCTGATGAAGCTGGGGCCAGGACCCAAGGGACTAGAGCTTCAAATCTGAGCTAGCTCCCTGGTTCAATGGTGGTCTCTGCCTTGGTTGGAGTTGGAGCTGGACCCTAGGAGCTGGAGCCACCAGTCTAAACTAGCTCCATTTCTCCCCTGCACAGATGGCAGTCTCTGACTTGGTCAGGAGGACTGCTGGAGCAGGATGGTCTGGAGCAGGAGCTTGGTGCAGGCTAGGGGGCATTCGGGGGTGGTTCAGGTAGGCCAACTGGAGCATTAGGCAGTTTTCAATCTGCTGTTTCCACACTGGGACTGAGAGCAAGCAGGTCTGTGCACATGCAGAATCTCAATTTTCTACAGCCCTCCAGTAAGCTCTACTGGTTTTAAAACCAGCCAAGGGACTTATCTTCCCAGTTTTGAACCCCAGGGCTGGGCTGCCCCATATGGAGCTCAAATCCCTCACTCTTTAAGAAGGATTTCGCCTGTGACATCCTTCTCCTCTTCTGGTTCAACTACCAGAGGTGTGTATCCCGATTAGATCGTTCTCCTCTCCTTCCAGGCTCTTTGTGGTACTTTCTTTATAACCTTGGTTGTAAAGAGCCATTCGTCTAGTCCTCAGGCTGTTTTCAGAGGGTTGCTCTATATGTACCTGTAGTTTTGATATGTTGGTGGGGGGAGATGAGATTGGGATCTTCCTACTTTGCCATTTTGATCCTGCCTCTCCTAGAATTCATGTTTTGATCACTTAGCCTCTGAGGCTGTCATAGGCATTATTGGCCTTTCGGCTGCCAATGAAAGATAGCATGTAGTATTGCAAGTACTGCTTTCACTTATTTAGATTTCTGTCTTCTCCACGATATTGACTCTCTATTTCCTCATTATTTTGTTAGCCTTCTGACTATATTTTTTTTCTTGTCCATATCGTTTAGTTATACTTATTGGACTAAGTAATGTTCTGGATTACGCAATCTACCATTACAGTCAATTTTAGGGGATTTTTAATTTTTATTTTATTTTTTAACTTTACAATATTGTATTGGTTTTGCCATACATCAAAATGAATCCACCACAGGTATACATGTGTTCCCCATCCTGAACCCTCCTCCCTCCTCCCTCCCCATACCATCCCTCTGGGTCGTCCCAGTGCATCAGCCCCAAGCATCCAGTATCGTGCATCAAACCTGGACTGGCGACTCATTTCATATATGATATTATACATGTTTCAATGCCATTCTCCCAAATCATCCCACCCTCGCCCTCTCCCACAGAGTCCAAAAGACTGTTCTATACATCAGTGTCTCTTCTACTGTCTCGTATACAGGGTTATTGTTACCATCTTTCTAAATTCCATATATATGCATTAGTATACTGTATTGGTGTTTTTTTTTCTGGCTTACTTCACTCTGTATAATAGGCTCCAGTTTCATCCACCTCATTAGAACACATACAAATGTATTCTTTTTAATGGCTGAGTAATACTCCATTGTGTATATGTACCACAGCTTTCTTATCCATTCATCTGCTGATTGACATCTAGGTTGCTTCCATGTCCTGGCTATTATAAACAGTGCTGCGATGAACATTGGGGTACACGTGTCTCTTTCAATTCTGGTTTCCTCAGTGTGTATGCCCAATAGTGGGATTGCTGGGTCATAAGGCAGATCTATTTCCAGTTTTTTAAGGAATCTCCACACTGTTCTCCATAGTGGCTGTACTAGTTTGCATTCCCACCAACAGTGTAAGAGGGTTCCCTTTTCTCCACACCCTTTCCAGCATTTATTGCTTGTAGACTTTTGGATCATAGCCATTCTGACTGGCGTGAAATGGTACCTCATAGTGGTTTTGACTTGCGTTTCTCTGATAATGAGTGATGTTGAGCATCTTTTCATGTGTTTGTTAGCCATCTGTAAGTCTTCTTTGGAGAAATATCTATTTAGTTCTTTGGCCCATTTTTTGATTGGGTCATTTACTTTTCTGAAATTGAGCTGTAGGAGTTGCTTGTATATTTTTGAGATTAGTTGTTTGTCAGCTGCTTCATTTGCTATTATTTTCTCCCATTCTGAAGGTTGTCTTTTCACCGTGCTTATAGTTTCCTTTGATGTGCAGAAGCTTTTAAGTTTAATTAGGTCCCATTTGTTTATTTTTGCTTTTATTTCCAATATTCTGGGAGGTGGGTCATAGAAGATCCTGCTGTGATGTATGTCGGAGAGTGTTTTGCCTATGTTCTCCTCTAGGAGTTTTATAGTTTCTGGTCTTATGTTTAGACCTTTAATCCATTTTTGAGTTTATTTTTGTGTATGGTGTTAGAAAGTGTTTTAGTTTTATTCTTTTACAAGTGGTTGACCAGTTTTCCCAGCACCACTTGTTAAAGAGATTGTCTTTAATCCATTGTATATTCTTGCCTCCTTTGTCAAAGATAAGGTGTCCGTATGTGCGTGGATTTATCTCTGGGCTTTCTATTTTGTTCCATTGATCTATATTTCTGTCTTTGTGCCAGTACCCTACTGTCTTGATGACTGTGGCTTTGTAGTAGAGCCTGAAGTCAGGCAGCTTGATTCCTCCAGTTCCATTTTTCTTTCTCAAGATTGCTTTGGCTATTCGAGGTCTTTTGTATTTCCATACAGTGAAATTATTTTTCTAGCTCTGTGAAGAATACCGTTGGTAGCTTGATAGGGATTGCATTGAATCTATAAATTGTTTTGGATAGTATACTCATTTTCACTATATTGATTCTTCCAATCCATGAACATGGTATATTTCTCCATCTATTAGTGTCCTCTTTGATTTCTTTCACCAGTGTTTTATAGTTTTCTATATATAGGTCTTTAGTTTCTGTAGGTAGATATATTCCTAAGTATTTTATTCTTTTTGTTGCAATGGTGAATGGAATTGTTTCCTTAATTTCTCTATTTTCTCATTATTAGTGTATAGGAATGCAAGGGATTTCTGTGTATTTATTTTATATCCTGCAACTTTGCTATATTCATTGATTAATTCTAGTAATTTTCTGGTGGATTCTTTAGGGTTTTCTATGTTGAGGACCATGTCATCTGCAAACAGTGAGAGTTTTACTTCTTCTTTTCCAATTTGGATTCCTTTTATTTCTTTTTCTGCTCTGATTGCTGTAGCCAAAACTTCCAAAACTCTGTTGAATAGTAATGGTGAGAGTGTGCACCCTTGTCTTGTTCCTGACTTTAAAGGAAATGCTTTCAGTTTTTCACCATTGAGGATAATGTTTGCTGTGGGTTTGTCATATATAGCTTTTATTATGTTGAGGTATGTTCCTTCTATTCCTGCTTTCTGGAGAGTTCTTATCCTAAATGGATGTTGAATTTTGTCAAAGGCTTTCTCTGCATCTATTGAGATAATCATATGGTTTTTATTTTTCAATTTGTTAATGTGGTGTATTACATTGATTGATTTGTGGATATTGAAGAATCCTTGCATCCCTGGGATAAAGCCCACTTGGTCATGGTGTATGATCTTTTTAATGTGTTGTTGGATTCTGTTTGCTAGAATTTTGTTAAGGATTTTTGCATCTATGTTCATCAGTGATATTGGCCTGTAGTTTTCTTTTTTTGTGGCATCTTTGTCAGGTTTTGGTATTAGGGTGATGGTGGCCTCACAGAATGTGTTTGGAAGTTTACCTTCCTCTGCAATTTTCTGGAAGAGTGAGTAGGATAGGTGTTAGCTCTTCTCTAAATTTTTGGTAGAATTCAGCTGTGAAGCCGTCTGGACCTGGGCTTTTGTTTGCTGGAAGATTTCTAATTACAGTTTCAATTTCCATACTTGTGATGGGTGTGTTAAGATTTTCTATTTCTTCCTGGTCCAGTTTTGGAAAGTTGTACTTTTCTAAGAATTGGTACATTTTTTCCACATTGTCCATTTTATTGGCATATAATTGCTGATAGTAGTCTCTTATGATCCTTTGTATGTCTGTGTTGTCTGTTGTGATCTCTCCATTTTCATTTCTAATTTTATTGATTTGATTTTTCTCCCTTTGTTTCTTGATGAGTCTGGCTAATGGTTTGTCAATTTTATTTATCCTTTCAAAGAACCAGCTTTTGGCTTTGTTGATTTTTGCTATGGTCTCTTTTGTTTCTTTTGCATTTATTTCTGCCCTCATTTTAAAGATTTCTTTCTTTCTACTAACCCTGGAGTTCTTCATTTCTTCCTTTTCTAGTTGCTTTAGGTGTAGAGTTAGGTTATTTATTTGATTTTTTTCTTGTTTCTTGAGGTATGCCTGTATTGCTATGAACTTTCCCCTTAGGACTGCTTTTACAGTGTCCCACAGGTTTTGGGTTGTTGTGTTTTCATTTTCATTCGTTTCTATGCAAATTTTGATTTCTTTTTTTAATTTCTTCTGTGATTTGTTGGTTATTCAGCAGTGTGTTGTTCAGCCTCCATATGTTGGAATTTTTAATAGTTTTTCTCCTGTAATTGAGATCTAATCTTACTGCATTGTGGTCAGAAAAGTTGCTTGGAATGATTTCAATTTTTTTGAATTTACCAAGGCTAGATTTATGGCCCAGGATGTGATCTATCCTGGAGAAGGTTCCGTGTGTGCTTGAGAAAAAGGTGAAATTCATTTTTTTGGAATGAAATGTCCTATAGATATCAATTAGGTCTAACTGGTTTATTGTATCATTTAAAGTTTGTGTTTCTTTGTTAATTTTCTGTTTAGTTGATCTATCCATAGGTGTGAGTGGGGTATTAAAGTCTCCCACTATTATTGTGTTATTGTTAATTTCCCCTTTCATACTTGTTAGCATTTGTTTTACATATTGCAGTGCTCCTATGTTGGGTGCATATATAATTGTTATATCTTCTTCTTGGATTGATCTTTTGATCATTATGTAGTGACCTTCTTTGTCTCTTTTCGCAGCCTTTGTTTTAAAGTCTATTTTATCTGATATGAGTATTGCTACTCCTGCTTTCTTTTGGTCTCTATTTGCATGGAAAATCTTTTTCCAGCCCTTCACTTTCAGTCTGTATGTGTCCCCTGTTTTGAGGTGGGTCTCTTGTAGAAAACATATGTAGGGGTCTTGTTTTTGTAGGGGATTTTTAAAAATAAATTTATCTTAATTGGAGGCTAATTACTTTACAATATTGTAGTGGTTTTGCCATACATTGACATGAATTCACCACGGGTGTACATGTATTTCCCATCTTGAACACCCCTCCCACTTCCCTCCCCATCCCATCCCTCTGGGTCATCCCAGTCACCAGCCCCAAGCACCCTGTCTCATGCATCAAACCTGGACTGGTGAGCCGTTTCACATGTGATATTATACATGTTTCAATGCCATTTTCCCAAATCATCCCACCCTCGCGCTCTCCCACAGGGTCCAAAAGACTGTTCTATACATCTGTGTCTCTTTTGCTGTCTCACATACAGGGTTATCGTTGCCATCTTTCTAAATTCCATATATATGTGTTATTATACTGTATTGGTGTTTTTCTTTCTGGCTAACTTCAATCTGTATAATAGGCTCCAGTTTCATCCATCTCATTAGAACTGATTCAAATGTGTTCTTTTTAATGGCTGAGTAATACTCCATTGTGTATATATACCACTGTTTTCTTATCCATTCATCTGCTGATGGACATCTAGGTTGCTTCCATATCCTGATTATTATAAACAGTGCTGCTATGAACATTGGGGTACCCATGTCTCTTTCAATTCTGGTTTCCTCAGTGTGTATGCCCAGTAGTGGGATTGCTGGGTCATAAGGCAGTTTTATTTCCAGGTTTTTAAGGAATCTCCACACTGTTCTCCATAGTGGCTATAGTAATTTGCATTCCTACCAACAGTGTAAGAGGGTTCCCTTTTCTCCACACCCTCTCCAAATTTATTGTTTGTACACTTTTGGATAGCAGCCATTCTGACCGATGTGAGATGGTACCTTATTGTGGTTTTAATTTGCATTTCTCTGATAATGAGTGATGTTGAGCATCTTTTCATGTGTTTGTTAGCCATCTGTATGTCTTCTTTGGAGAAATGTCTGTTCAGTTCTTTGGCCCATTTTTTGATTGGGTCATTTGTTTTTCTGGAATTGAGCTGCAGGAGTTGCTTGTATGTTTTTGAGATTAGTTGTTTGTCAGCTGCTTCATTTGCTATTATTTTCTCCCATTCTGAAGGCTGTCGTTTCACCTTGCTTATGGTTTCCTTCATTGTGCAAGTGCTTTTAAATTTAATTAAGTCCCATTTGTTTATTTTTGCTTTTATTTCCATTACTCTGGGAGGAGGGTCGTAGAGGATCCTGCTGTGACTTATGTTGGGAGAGTGTTTTGCCTATGTTTTCTTCTAGGAGTTTTATAGTTTCTGGTCTCACGTTTAGACCTTTAATCCATTTTGAGTTTATTTTTGTGTATGGTGTTAGAAAGTGTTTTAATTTCATTCTTTTACAAGTGGTTGACCAGTTTTCCCAGCACCACTTGTTAAAAGGATTGTATTTTCTCCATTGTATATTCTTGCCTCTTTTGTCAAAGATAAGGTGTCCATAGGTTCGTGGATTTATCTCTGGGCTTTTTATTTTGTTCAACTGATCTATATTTCTGTCTTTGTGCCAGTACCATACTGTCTTGATGACTGTAGCTTTGTAGTATAGCCTGAAGTCATGATGTATGATCTTTTTAATGTGTTGTTGGATTCTGTTTGCTAGAATTTTGTTAAGGATTTTTGCATCTATGTTCATCAGTGATATTGGCCTGTAGTTTTCTTTTTTTGTGGCATCTTTGTCTGGTTTTGGGATTAGGGTGATGGTAGCCTCACAGAATGTGTTTGGAAGTTTACCTTCCTCTGCAATTTTCTGGAAGAGTTTGAGTAGGATAGGTGTTAGCTCTTCTCTAAATTTTTGGTAGAATTCAGCTGTGAAGCCATCTGGTCCTGGGCTTCTGGTCCCAAGGAAAAATGACATCATTCTTAGGTTTCCCTCCACTACTACACACTTTATTTTTGAATAGAATCCCTAAATGATTTCAATAAAAGTCAAGGGCGTAAATGACATGTATAAATTTTAAAAAGAGGTGAAAGTAAACAAATATATATATATTTTGAAAAACTATCAAAAAAATAATGCATCAAGGAGATGCAGCTATTGTTTCTTTTCTGTGATGATCTTAAAATTTTAAAAGTAATTATCATATACATTTATGAAACAATTCAAATTTTATTTCCTTTTATCCATTATGAAAACTTACATGCTGATTTCATTTAAAAATTTACTGACCATTGTAATCCTTGATACTGAGTTTCTTATTATAATATACAATATCATGAATTCACATTCTCTCAAAATTGAACTTGTCTATAAAAGTGAGTTTTTTTAAAAAAATAAACTAACTCGTGGAATTACTGCAACTTAGAGGTTTTATGAAGTAAGTTGTTAGAATAATTTTAATTAATTTTAATGAGCTTTAGTCCTAGACAAGTTGGATATATTAGCAGAAGTCTTTGATTATTTAGATAAAGATAAAAGCCTAACATTTTAAGGAAAGTAGAGATTCAAAATAAACCTACTTCAACAAATAAAGGGATATGAAACCAAATTATTTGTAATCTTTCACTGAAACAGAAACAAGAAAAGTAATAAAATGAGTTCACTTAGATCAATGCTGATACTCCAATTCATTATGTATTCTAACATATTAATTTCCTTCCATTCTTCTGAAAGTATTAGCAAATGAATGTCATTGTAAAATATGCTTGCCTTTGTTAATTTCAGTCTGCCTTCCCAATAGAATATGAAAATGAGCTTTAAGAATTCACATGACTAATTTAAGACAAGTATTTTAAACATATAAATTCATATATTAGAAAGTACAAAAACAATACAGTTGAAAATTACTTTATGTTCATCATATCATGCTTCTGTGTTTCCTTATATATCCTGAGGACTTTGATGAAAATATACTTTTAAAGTGGGAAAGCTTTTCTAGTTATCATAACCTCATTAAATTCTTCTTCTGTGACCACTAATTATAGATTATCTAAAATAAATGAAGCTCAATGATTTTGTGGTATATATGATGCAATCCACTTTATACATCTAGGCTGAGAATTAAGGTACGTGAATCTATATATGAACTTGTGAATCTCTCTTTTTATAAAGTTATTTCATTTACTAGATATCAAAGTGCTTTTTTTAGCTGGAAGATGGAATTATTAGATATAAAAAGTATCAAAAGGAAATGTTAATGTCTTTATTTTCAACTTACATTTTAATTGTTTCTTATAATGATGACTTTGAATGATTTCTGCTCCATCTCCTCTGTAGCTAATTATTAAGTAATAATTTTAATTTAAAAAATGTGTATGTATCCGTTAGGGACCAGGCATAGAGAGAATTTAAGCTATGGAGTTCAATAGAGGAAATTTAATATTGGTAATATAATGTTCAGAATATGCTAGAAGAACTGAAAGGGAGAACAAGGGACTGTGAGGCAATTTGGCTATTAGCCGAGGATTACTATCACTGTTCACATTTTACCATTACTAAACCTAGTGCTAGAAGGGTGAGGATAGGAAACAGTGGCACAAAGGAACAGGAGTTAAGAGCCTTCTAATAGGAACTGGAACTTAGCAAGGAGGAGAGTTGCTAGAAGTTACAACAAGGAGATGCAGACACAGCAAGATGGCAATCTGAGAGGTGGGAGAAATGCCCTAGAATCTGGCTTCCACTCTCCACTTATCCACAAATATTCTGCTTCTGGCTCCCATTGACAGATAACAGAATTCAGTTTGTCACTAATTGGTAAGGGAGCATGGGCTATGTAGTTGTGGGACTCAGAGAAGCTTGCCAGGCTTCTCTGTCTGTGGAATTCTCCAGGCAATATTACTGAAGTGGGTAGCCATTCCTTTTTTCCAGGGGATCTTCTCAACCCAGGGATTGAACCCAGGTCTCCAACATTGCAGGCAGATTCTTTACCTTCTGAGCCACAAAGGAAGCTTCCTTTTGAGCATATTGGCCAATAAACAGATTAATATATTATAAATAGTGGCCCTAATGTTATTTTTTTCGAGCATAACATCACATTCTAAAATTTGTAGAAGGTTGGAAAATAATCAGACTATAGTTGACAAACTCAATATGCATAGGGGTTCAAGGTAGTAGGGCAAGTCTTGAAAATATAAAAACTAAAAAATGCACCAAAAAGGCATTTGAAAAGGAAATATTTACTTAAAAATGAATGGAAAACATAACGATCCTTCCTTAACACAGCAATGAATATCTTCGTATTATCTGTATTACAAAACAGTGAATGTACATTTGTGAAATTTGACAAAAGTGGTGTTACTACCATGTTTCTTGGAATTGCTCAGCCAGGCTTGGTATATTGAATAATGTGGGGAAACAGAATGAGATATAGCTATTGGAAAGTAACAAAGAAAATTACCTTTATTTGTAAAGGATACTATCTGTATAAAATCTCAGAAAATTGTTTGAAACAATTATCAGCTTAAAATGCATTTTATTGTTGAGAGTAAAAATAGGTAAATGTTATGAAAAATTCTATGTATTCTCAAAAGCAACTAGAAATATAATGAAAAATACACTCCATTCATAAGAATAACCAAATGTTGGTAATATTTTTGTATAAAAATTGGATATGAACTTCATGAAAACTTCTATACAACTTTATACTCTATGAGACTCATGTCAGGCTTGTGTTGGTTAACTTTTAACTGGTCAACTTGACTGGCCACAGGGTGCCCAGATTACATATAATTCCTGGAATGTCTGTGACACTGTTTCTGAATGAGATTAGCATTTGAATTGGAAGAGTCACTAAAGTCATTGCTCTGTCCAATGTGAATGGGCATCATCCAATCCGATGAGGGCCTCACTAGAACATAAAAGGTAGAGGAAGGAGGAATTAAGCTGTTACATTTTTCCCCATTGCATTACCTTAATGGTTAAACTTGGACATCTCATCTCATCTTCTCTGGCTCTTGTATTGGGATTTATACCATCTGTTCCCCTGGTTCTGAGCCTGAAGACTCAGACTGAATTATACTTCCGGTTTCCCCAAGTCTTCACTTTGTACATGGAAGATCATGGAAGTTCTTAAACTCCAGAATCATATGAGCTAATTCCTCATAATAAATTTATTCTCTCTCTCTCTTTCTGTCTATATACACACACATAAGATTTTTTTTTTTACATATTATATATTATTTGAAAGTGAAAAGTGAAAGTGAAGTCACTCAGTCATGTTCAACTCTTTCTGACCCCATGGACTATAGCCTACCAGGCTCTACTGTCCATGGAATTTTCCAGGCAAGAGTACTGAAGTGGGTTGCCATTTCCTTCTCTAGGGGATCTTCCCAACCCAGGGATCAAACCCAGGTCTCCCCCATTGTAGGTGGACGCTTTACCATCTGAGCCACCAGGGAAATCATATATTACTTATAAATATATATATTTTATATATAAACCATAACAAAATCATCAGTTAAGAAAATATCCTAGTTTTAGATGCGAGTTATTGGTAGATAGAAAGCTGATGGTTCCTATTAAAAAACAGATTCAGGAGCGCTGAAACTAACACCAGAAGTAAGCAGATCTCAAGGAAACAGCAGGAGGATTAAACTGAGAGACCACAAATATCAAAGCCAGATTGTGCTCTGGGTCAATTATCAAGATAATTATTTTAAAGAACTTTATTGGGAACACCTGGGATATGTGCTTTTCTGTCTACAAGCTCATGAACGCAACTGGCTGTTAGTAATTTTGTTCTCAGAATGAAGTTCAAGAAGTTTTTCTGGATAAAATGGTCTTTTCTAGGACGAGGATACTATTAGGTCGGTACAAAAGTAATTGCAGTTTTGCATTGATAAACTTTGCCATTTGATATTGGAATGCTTTCTTAAACAACTGTTGTTACATTATATATGATTTTAATGCACAATTTTTGCTTTATGTTTTTTTCTTTTTGCTAATGACATATTCAGTTCAATTCAGTTCAGTCACTCAGTTGTGTCCGACTCCTTGTGACACCATGGACTACAGCACATCAGGCCTCTCTGTCTATCACCAACTCCAAGAGTTTACTCAAACTCATGTCCATTGAGTCGGTGATGCCATACAGAATGGTAAATATTGTCAATGTATTTTAAAAAATTAGTAAAATAGAGAGCAAATATAGACACATAAAATATATTTTTAAAAAATGACTAAAGGATGCTATCTTTATTAAAGAATACTTACAAAACAACAGAAACTTGATTTCATGTAAATAATTGGGACATGAACTGACAGTTTATAAAAGAATGTGGATGAGCAGTAAATATATGAAAAAAATTCAATCTCAGTAATCTCACATATTTTTTAAAAATTCCATTTAGGATCACTGGATTGAAAAGTTTTCTTTTCACTTTTTTGTAGGGGTATATATAAGCATAGGACTTCCCAGGTGGTGTAGTGGTAAAGAATCTGCCTACCAATGTAGAAGGAGAAGGGGACGACAGGGGATGAGATGGCTGGATGGCATCACCGATTTGATGGACGTGAGTTTGAGTGAACTCCGGGAGTTGGTGATGGACAGGGAGGCCTGGCGTGCTGCAATCCATGGGGTCGCAAATAGTCAGACATGACTGAGCGACTGAACTGAACTGAACTGAACCAATGCAGAGATGCAAGAGATGTGGGTTTGATACCTGGGTCAGGAAGATCACCTTGAGTAGGAAACTGCAACCCGCTCCAGTATTCTTGCCTGGAAAATTCCATGGACAGAGGAGCCTGGTGGGCTACAGTCCATGGGGTCACAAAGAGTCAGCCACAACTGAACGTGCACACATACACACATACACAAGCATAACCTTGCTGAAAATACATTTTAAATGAATTTTTAAGAGCTTTAACAAAAGCATGTCTCATCAATCCTGTGAAATACTTAGAAATGAAGTCAAAGACATGCACAAAATGACCATTATACTATTTATAATAGCAAGATAGTGGAAATTGCTTCTCTAAGAAATGAAAATGTTTAAATAAACTAAGGAAAATCTATTTTCTTAAGAGAGTGAAAACTGAAGCAAGGATTAAGTTGCTAAAATTTCACTTAGTAAGTGTCAGCCCAGTGTAGTGCGGGTGAAGGATAAAAGGAAGTGAGTTGAAATCCAAAGCAACGTCAAGTAATGCATTGCTGTGTTTGCTACTGCTTCAGATAAGCCACAAAGAGACAGAAGATGTCTTCTGGAGGCATGCTTACTTAGCATGTAAGACCCTTCTGAAAGGGTAGAGGTCCTGGGAGTGGTCCACAGAAGAAAGAAAGGTGGGATACTTATCTATCCTGCTCTCTTCTGTTTCTTATTTCTTACTGACTAAAGTCCACCTCAGTGTGGATAATCCCCCTCCAATTTGGTGAGCACCCTTGAAGCTGGATTCTGCTCTTCACAATGAATTACTTCATCCATGTTCAAAAAGCACGTGAATGATCTGGAGTGGCTTGGCCATGAGCCAGGAGAGTGAAAGAAGGAGATGGTCAAGGAAATATGTAAAGTCACACAAGATTGGAGTCCCAGTAAAATCTAGATGGATCACGATCATGGAATCTTTACAAGGAAGTTTTCTAAAAACAAACAATGTCACAGAAATGTTCATAGTTCAGTTCCTTTCAGTTCAGTTCAGTCACTCAGTAGTGTCTGACTCTTTGCGACCCCATGAATTGCAGCACGCCAGGCCTCCCTGTCCATCACCAACTCCTGGAGTTCACTCAGAGTCATGTCCATTGAGTCAGTGATGCCATCCAGCCATCTCATCCTCTGTCATCCCCTTCTCCTCCTGCCCCCAATCCCTCCCAGCATCAGAGTCTTTTCCAATGAGTCAACTCTTCACATGAGGTGGCCAAAGTACTGGAGTTTCAGCTTTAGCATCATTCCTTCCAAAGAAATCCCAGGCTGATCTCCTTCAGAATGGACTGGTTGGATCTCCTTGCAGTCCAAGGGACTCTCAGGAGTCTTCTCCAACACCACAGTTCAAAAGCATCAATTCTTTGGGGCTCAGCCTTCTTCACAGTCCAACTCTCACATCCATACATGACCACTGGAAAAACCATAGCCCTGACTAGACGGACCTTTGTTGGCAAAGTAATGTTTCTGCTTTTGAATATGCTGTCTAGGTTAGTCATAACTTTTCTTCCAAGGAGTAAGCATCTTTTAATTTCATGGCTGCAGTCACCATCTGCAGTGATTTTTGGAGCCCAGAAAAATAAAGTCTGACACTGTTTCCACTGTTTCCCCATCTATTTCCCATGAAGTGATGGGACCGGATGCCATGATCTTCGTTTTCTGAATGTTGAGCTTTAAGCCAACTTTTTCACTCTCCACTTTCACTTTCATCAAGAGGCTTTTGAGTTCCTCTTCACTTTCTGCCATAAGGGTGGTGTCATCTGCATATCTGAGGTTATTGATATTTCTCCCAGCAATGTTGATTCCAGCTTGTGTTTCTTCCAGTCCAGTGTTTCTCATGACGTACTCTGCATATAAATTAAATAAGCAGGGTGACAATATACAGCCCTGACATACTGCTTTTCCTATTTGGAACCAGTCTGTTGTTCCATGTCCAGTTCTAACTGTTGCTTCCTGACCTGCATATAGGTTTCTCAAGAGGCAGGTCAGGTGGTCTGGTATGCCCATCTCTTTCAGAATTTTCCACAGTTTATTGTGATCCACACAAAGGCTTTGGTATAGTCAATAAAGCAGAAATAGATGTTTTTCTGGAACTGTCTTGTTTTTTCAGTGATACAGCGGATGTTGGCAATCTGATCTCTGGTTCCTCTGCCTTTTCAAAAACCAGCTTGAACATCTGGAAGTTCACGGTTCACGTATTGCTGAAGCCTGGCTTGGAGAATTTTGAGCATTACTTTACTAACGTGTGAGATGAGTGCAACTGTGTGGTAGTTTGAGCATTCTTTGGCATTGCCTTTGTTGGGGATTGGAATGAAAACTGACCTTTCGCAGTCCTGTGGCCACTGCTGAGTTTTCCAAATTTTCTGGCATATTGAGTGCAGCACTTTCACAGCATCCTTGTTCATAGAATTATGTTAAATTATAGAAAAGTGAGAAAAATAAGTATATAAGTATGTTAGGAACCCAAGGTCATGAGATAGCTATATGGATAAATAGGGAGGTAGACTGATAGATAGATCAATAATTTAGAAGCAAATTTACTAACAATGTGTTGCTTCCTGTGACAGGTGATTTTCAGCTTGGGGTTATTTTTTCCACATAGTGCCTTCAGTGTTCAAAAATATTACCATGTTTTCACATTACTTTTATAATTAGAGTTAACCAGAAGCATATATTACAAAATACAACTAAAGTAGTTAAAACGGTATCTGATTTTACTAAGTTTGAGTAAATTATATTTCAATATACATATTAAATTTCAGGTAACTTCAGACACCAGAATGAAGACTCCATAGGGATGCATAAAATATAGAGTTTAAAAGACCAGTTGATGTGACAGATGTTCCTTTTCCATTGTGTTAGATGAAAAGAACATTATATCTTTTTTAGGAGGCTTTTTTTTTTTTTTTGAGTAAAGCTCTCTAAATAAATCGTCTGTTTGTTTGGCATTTTATGAGATAAAATAAATTATTTCACATTTGTGGTGAATTCACGCTGTGGTTCAAGAACCATTAAAAACACAAAGTAGAATCATTTATCAGTTGTAGTTATGCTTTTAGTAAAATAATCTCTGGTAAATTAAACTTAGATTATGCAAAAGAACTGGATAAGATTCAAGGGCATTGAATCAAGGTGCATCATGACATAATATACTTTTAGATGATGAATGGAAAAGGAGACCAAACATTTTAGCATTTTTATAGTTTAGCCAAATCTATATTCTTTCACCTTTGTTCTGATGAGATTTACACAAAATTAAGGTTTTAAAACAAAACAAAAGATAGTCTTTTGCTTAGAGGCTTTTTGAATTAGAATAATTTTTGAATGTCAGTAAAATTTTCTAAAGGCTGGTTACAGGTGTTTGTTTTGTTTTGGTTTCAATTTGTTTGATTTGTTTTCTGAAAGTTCACCAGCATACCAGGAGCCCTAGATAATGCTTCCAAAGCATGAGGAATTGAATGGGTAACAAAAAGCGGGATTATAATAATAATGGCAAATATGTGAACAACGAATGAAGCAGGGCAAAGGCTAATAGAGTTTTCCAAGAGAACACACTGGTTATAGCAAACACTCTCTTCCAACAAAGCAAGAGATGATTCTACACATGGACATCACCAGATGGTCAACACTGAAATCAGACTGATCATATTCTTGCAGCCAAAGATGGAGAAGCTCTCTGCAGTCAGCAAAACCAAGACCGGGAGCTGACTGGCTCAGATCATGAACTCCTTATTGCCAAATTCAGACTTAAATTGAATAAAGTAGGGAAAACCACTTGACCATTCAGGTATGACCAAAATCAAATCTCTTACACTTATACAGTGGAAGTGAGAAATATATTTAAGGAACTAGATCTGATAGACAGAGTGACTGATGAACTATGGACAGAGGTTAATGACATTGTATAGGAGACAGGGATCAAGACCATCCTCAAGAAAAAGAAATGCAAAATGCAAAATGGTTGTCTGAGCAGGCCTTACTAATAGCTGTGAAAAGAAGAGAAGAGAAAAGCAAAGGAGAAAAGGAAAGCTATACCCATTTGAATGCAGAGTTCCAAAGAATAGCAAGGAGAGATAAGAAAGCCTTCCTCAGTGATCAGTGCAAATAGAGGAAAACAATAGAATGGGAAAGACTAGAGATCTCTTCAAGAAAATTAGAGATACCAAGGGAACATTTCATGCAAAGATGGGCTCGATAAAGGACAGAAATGGTATGGACCTAACAGAAGCAGAAGATATTAAGAAGAGGTGGCAAGAATACACAGAAGAACTGTACAAAAAACATCTTCATGACCCAGATAATCACAATGGTGTGATCACTCACCTAGAGCCAGACATCCCGGAATGTGAAGTCAAGTGGGTCTTAGGAAGTATCACTACGAACAAAGCTAGTGGAGGTGATGGAATTCCAGCTGAGCTATTTAAAATTCTAAAAGATGATGCTATGAAAGTGCTGCATTCAATATGCTAGCAAATTTGGAAAACTCAGCAGTGGCCACAGGACTGGGAAAGGTCAGTTTTCATTCCAATCCCCAAGAAAGGCAATGCCAAAGAATGCTCAAACTACCACACAATTGCAGTCATCTCACATGCTAGCAAAGTAATGCTCAAAATTCTCCAAGCCAGGCTTCAACAAGTCGTAAACTGTGAAATTCTAGATGTTCAAGCTGGTTTTAGAAAAGGCAGAGGAATCAGAGATCAATTTTTCAACATCCACTGGATCATCAAAAATGCAGGAGAGTTCCAGAAAAACATCTACTTCTGCTTTATTGACTATGTCAAAGCCTTTGACAGTGTGGATCACAATAAACTGTGGAAAATTCTGAAAGAGATGGAAATACCAGACCACCTGACCTGCCTCCTGTGAAATCTGTATGCAGGTCAGGAAGCAACATTAGAACTGGACATGGAACAACAGAGTGGTTCCAAATTTTGAAAGGAGTACTTCAAGTCTGTGTATTGTCACCCTGCTTATTTAACTTATATGCAGAGTACATCATGAGAAACGCTGGGCTGGAGGAAGCACAAGCTGGATTCAAGATTGCTGGGAGAAATATGAATAACCTCAGATATGCAGATGATACCACTCTTATGGCAGAAAGTGAAGAAGAACTAAAGAGCCTTTTGATGAAAGTGAAAGAGGAGCGTGAAAACGTTGGCTTAAAACTCAACATTCAGAAAATCAGGATCATGGCATCTGGTCTCATCACTTTATGGCATATAGATGGGGAAACAGTGGCAGACTATTTTTGGGGGCTCCAAAATCACTGCATATGGTGACTGCAGCTTACTCCTTGGAAGGAAAGTTATGACTAACCTAGACAGCATATTAAAAAGCAGTGACATTACTTTGCCAACAAAGGTCCGTCTGGTCAAGGCTATTGTTTTTCCAGTAGTCATGTATGAATGTGAGAGTTGGACTATAAAGAGCTGAGCACAGAAGAATTGATGCTTTTGAACTGTGGTGTTGGAGAAGACCCTTGAGAGTCCCTTGGACTGCAAGGAGATCCAACCAGTCCATTCTATAGGAGATCAGTCCTGGGATTTCTTTGGAAGGAATGATGCTAAAGCTGAAACTCCAGTACTTTGGCCACCTCATGCGAAGAGTTGACTCATTAGAAAATATTCTGATGCTGGGAGGGATTGGGGGCAGGAGGAGAAGGGGACGACAGAGGATGAGATGGCTGGATGGCATCACTGACTTGATGGACGTGAGTCTGAGTGAACTCTGGGAGTTGGTGATTCGACAGGGAGGCCTGGCGTGCTGCGATTCATGGGGTTGCAGAGAGTCGGACACTACTGAGCGACTGAACTGAACTGAACTGATGCTGGCAAAGATCGAAGGCAGGAGGAGAACGGGATGACAGAGTATTAGACATTTAGATGGCATCATCGACTCAATGGACATGAGTTTGAGTAAATTCCAGGAGTTGGTAATGGACAGGGAGGCGTGGCTTGCCGCAGTCTATGGATTCGAAAAGAGTCGGACACGACTGAGTGACTGAACTGATACTGATATTGATATGAAGAACACTTCATAATTGTCAGCTGTAGTTCTAGGTGATTTCACACACATTAGTAATTCATGTAAGGTTGAGAAAATTCTATGAAGCTAATATTATTATCATTCCTATTTTACAGATAAACAGATAGTGAGTGGGAGATACACAATTTAAACTTAAAAGATAGGCTCCAAAGGCTGCTCTATTAACCATTATAACCCATACTACCTTTCATTTTTGTTTAGGCAGTTGCTGGAAAATCCAAAGTATACATTTCATAGAAAATATAATGCCATGAAGAATCTCTTCTACTTCTCTCTCATGAAGAGGCCTAATTATGCTGCTAAGTCACTTCAATCGTGTCCAACTCTGTGCGACCCCATAGACGGCAGCCCACCAGGCTCCCCCGTCCCTGGATTCTCCAGGCAAGAACACTGGAGTGGGTTGCCATTTCCTTCTCCAATGCATGAAAGTGAAAAGTGAAAGTGAAGTTGCTCAGTTGTATCTGACTCTTAGCGACCCCATGGACTGCAGCCTACCAGGCTCTTCTGTCCATAGGATTTTCCAGGCAAGAGTACTGGAGTGGGGTGCCATTGCCTTCTCCAGGCCTAATTATAGCTTACTGTTTATGTTACAGTTATCGACAGAGCTGAGATCTTGCATCTGCCTTATGGTCCTTCTTTCTATGAAGTACTGCCCATATCATGAAACAGATGTAATGATGTCAATTTGGCTCATTGCTCTGTTTTATTTATTACACTTTTCATAGGAATGCTCAACTAGCTTTATAACCTTTTAGTCTTCTATTTTACGATTCCAAGATTTAATAACAGAACATAAGACATTGATGTAGGCAAATTTGGCAATAACAAGTTTACAATTCACACAGAGATTGAATTTTCAGTTTACTATTCATTTTAGAGAAAAGAAAAGATAATTTATCATATTTTTTCTTGTCATACATTTTACTACCAAGAACATGCAAACCATCTAAAAAATGGGTAACTTTTATTTATGCAGTAAATAAAATTATAAGTATAATCTGACATATCATGAAATTATAAATTTATCAGTGATTAAGTGTAGTGATAATTTCAGAAACTAATGTTTGGTCATTCCTTTTAATTTAAATACAGAGAAGAAGATAAAATAAGATTGAAATTAAGTGACAGAAGTAAAACAATAGTTCCAGAGACTGGTGTGGTACTCATATCTTCAATATAATCTGACTGGACAACTGAGAAAAAGATTAGGTACTTTCAAATAAAACTGGTAACAAGTGTAGAGGGAAAGACAGAACCAATAGTACATTTTGTTTTAACAGAAACAGGAAGTCCTTACTCAGCTTTTTAAGTTTTAAAGTAAAATGAAATACATGTAGAAAAAAAATAATACAAGAAGTACCCCCAAAGACCCCAAGTAAAGTAAATCAACGAATAGTGTTTGTATTTCTAAAATTAAGAATAATAACAATATAATTGGAAAAAGCAAATGTTGGATTTGTCAAATTAAAAGACAAACTTGAGGAATCACACTTGACAGCTTGTTATACCAGAATGGAAATATGCACACATACACATTTAGAGAAAATTTCATTCTTTCATTTCATATTTAGGGTGTTGAATATTATTAAATGTTCACTATCACAGTACTACTTCTTTATAAGAAATGGTACAAGGTATTGATTATTGCCTCAGTGTCGGTATTTACATTTTTTTCAAATTTTGTTATACTAGAATAAACTTCTTTGAACCTAGATCTTTCTCCATATCTCAGATCATTTCCTTAGGACACAGTCCAAGAGGTTAACTGATATGCTTAATATAGATGATATAAAACTGATTTCCAGTGGCCAGTTAGAGGAGTAAGTTGTGACATATTTATCATTTTTTGAACAACACAACTTAATCGTGCAAAAAAAGTTTATCTGATATTCTGATTGTCTCTCTAGTTGAGTTATTTAACTTGGAAAACCTCTGCATTGTTGAATTTGCAGTTTCCATTTGAAATATCTTCATAAACACTTATCTATGACACCAGCAGTGACTACACTGACTTGAAAGTTTCTTCTTTAAAAAAAAAAAAAGTTTTGGAAGGGTTTTTAATTACATTTTTTATAGAATGTGTCTGTCACCTGTCAGGCAATGTGATTAAAAGCAGGAAAAATTGCTTATTTGCTTGATATAGAGCACAGCGTATTCCAAGCTAAAAACATGTTTGTGACCAAATTCATGTGCTATAAACTGCTAGCCTTAAGAATAAAATTATAAACTCTACTTTTATTTTATCCTATTTTGATTAAATTTAGAATGCAAATGAGACCTGGTTATACTTCAATATGTATGCCTTGAAATTAAGCTGTCAGTCCTAAAAGTAGTGATACTGCACTGTTTACAAAAAAAACTTGATACTCTGGTTAAAAGAAACAAAGCTAAGCAATAAATATAGAAAGGAAAACTCTCAAAGGCCATCAGATTGTTGAAAATACAATCCAAGCTCTTATCCAGCCTATAGCGCTGCCCCTGGTTGCATGAGCTGGCTCCCGGACCTCTCCAGTCCATCTCTGTCACTCTTGCCTGTGCGCCATCTTCCCGGTACCTTGATCTTCTTCATCATGCCTTCACCGCTTGTTGCCTCTAGCAGGGTACTTCCCCTGGACAGTCACATGACATACTCCCTTCAGATTTTTCAGAGCTCCTGAAAATAGGCTTTCCCTAACTACCCCCCCGCCTGTAGCTGACATTATAAAAAATGTATACTTATTTATTGTCTTCCTTTCCAATGAAATCTAAGCTTTTTTAGGAGAGAGACTTTTTATTTGCAAACCACTGCACTCCCATCACCTGGAACATTGTGTGTCATGGGACAGGTTCTCAGTATATACCAATGGAGTAATATGATACATTCACTGCTGCGGGCCAAAACTGATGCAGTAGGATCTTTATAGTCTCCATTTGAAGTTACTTAATACTCAAACTTTGGTTGTGATACAGAAAAAATCAGTAACGTATTGCATACATGAATGTATGTAATCAAGTGATAAAAATTTTAAAAATCAATGGCATTTATTGCATCTTTTGTATGTTGGAATACATACAGTTAGGTTATTTATTAAAATTTTACTGATTATTTCCCTGATAATTATACTCTACTTCCCATACCACTCTCTCCCCCTACCTACCACACTCAAATGCCTAAGTTCATTGCTTCAAGGGAGGAGTGAGACAGCAGAAAAGAGAATTCAAGTTTATTCTGGATGAAGACACCTCACACTAAAGCCCTTAGGTAGAGGACATGTTAAGCATTGATGAAAATGGGGAAAAAAATCATAAGAATGAGGAACATTTCTTCATTTTCTTGATTTTCCCTATACTAAATATCTGAAAAGTTTAGTAGGAGTGGGAAGAAAACAATAGAATGATTCTCACAATACAGAATAACCAGTACAAATCTGCTGTTGACTTGTCAAGCACATATGTTGGGTCTTTAGTGGCCATAACCACAAGTCTGTTCTAATTCCTGTGTATCTTTTAAGTCCATGGGAACTTCAGTCAAATCTCTAAGAAAAGAGATAAATCGCCAAGTGACTGATAACAAGTTTCTACTATTCCAGTAAAATGAGTATCTTAAATGAAAATTAAGTGGGTAATAGAAAAAAATTAAAATAATTGTATATTTTGCACAACTAAGCTCTACACACTGCCTACCCACACTATATATACCCAATGACAGGTCTTCTATGAAAGTAATATGGAGCTTATGCTTCAGGGTCTCTCTTGCACAAGTCCCTGGTTTCTAGAAGTGCATGCAGGTGTGGTATTTTCTGTAAACCAGTTTGTACAGATAGCATTTATCTATAAGTATTTCTATAAAATTGTCTAAAGAGACCTCAAAGGAAATAAATCCGAATTTTTAAGGATCCAGCTACTTGTTGCCGGTTCTCTTTTTACTAATATATCGGAGAAGGCAATGGCACCCCACTCCAGTACTCTTGCCTGGAAAATCCCATGGATGGAGGAGCCTGGTAGGCTGCAGTCCATGGGATCGCTAAGAGTCGGACACGACTGAACGACTTCGCTTTCACTTTTCACTTTCATGCATTGGAGAAGGAAATGGCAACCCATTTGAATGTTCTTGCCTGGAGAATCCCAGGGACGGGGGAGCCTGGTGGCTGCCGTCTATGGGGTTACACAGAGTCGGACACGACCGAAGTGACTTAGCATAGCATAGGATAGCATATATATATATTTTTGAACATATTTATAATTACATAATTTTGTTTTCTTTTTGTAAAATAATGCCATCATGTTGGATAAACTTTAGGATCCACCCAACCTGGGCCCACCCTTGTTTGTGCTTGTATATACATATGAAAGAGAGAAAGTGTTAATCGCTCAGTCGTGTCTGACTCTTTGCAACCCATGGACTGTAGCCCACCATGCTCCTCTGTCCATGGAATTCTTCAGGCAAGAGTACTGGAGTGGGTAACCAACCATTCCCTTCTCCAGGAGATCTTCCTATTTTCTTCCTGTATGCAGTATAGTCATTATTTGAATGGCTTGCCATACTGATTTTCCCAGGGAAAAATTTTAAATGCAAAATCTACTACTGAAATCCCATTTTCATTTATTATGTGGGAAAAGCAACTACCCATAATTAGGCTGGGTTTCCCAGGTGGTGCAGTGGTAAAGAATCTGCCTGCCAGTGGAGGAGTCACAGGAGACGTTGGGTTCGATCCCTAGGCCCAGAAGATCCCCTGGAGGAGGAAGTAGCTACCCACTCCAGTATTCTTGCCTGGAAAATCCCATGGGGTTGCAAAGAATTGGACACAACTGAGCATGAGCATGAATAATTAGGCCAGAGGAAATATTTTAAGTTATATTTTGATATTTTTATTTATCATAAAATAACTCAAAGAAATAGTAATTATCTGGGATGATGCAAATTTCCTTTAAATAAGTTTTTATAAATCTTATAAACATTTTTTTCACAGATTTTAAAAGTAATGACGTTTTGTGAATGATACCTCTGGAAGTGATTAAGTTTATTATCTTCAGTATTTCTCCAAGAAATCAAGTAAGAAAACTTGGAGGTGCAGCATGACCTGGGATTTCCTTTTTCTCCTGTGTAATGAAAGTATGTCTGGACAGTTATTCCAAAAGACCATTATTTGTAGACACCAACCATCCTTCTTCCATATGATCTTCTGAAGTTCTTCAGGAAAATCCTATCAGTCTCAAAAACAGAGGATGCAGCCTCACCCAACAGCTATAAGACTCAGCAGGCTTCCTAACATTTAAATAGTGTGACTCCCTAAGAATTTCAGTCCTAAATTATCTTCTCCCTTTTCAGACATCTTGAGATCTTTAAAGACGATGCCTCAGGGTGAATCGCCGTTAAGTTCAGCACGTCAGGCTTTCGTTGTAGCTATCTAATCTAGAGGATCAAAATCCCCTAGAACTTTCCAAACATGAGATGCCCAGCCTCAGCCACTTTAGGTGATTTTTTTGGGAGCCCCAAACACATTTAACACTCTTTCTGAGATTTTTCTTGTTTACACTGATGAAACAGCGATACATCCCTCTCTCTCTCTTTTTTTTTAAACCTACTCTCACTTGCTTTTCTCTTCTCATGTTATACTTACAAGATAATTTTCACTTAATCCTTTTCAGGTTTAATATCTACATTTGGCTATCTTTAAAAAATATTTTTAAGCCTGTTTGTTTTTTTTTTTTTTTTTGGATGGTGATGTCAATTATATAAAAGATGATTACAAACTGAGAAAATACAAACAAATGAAGGTCCTCATTTAGTTGTTTCATAGGTACTAAGTCTAATCTGTTACGGGCACTTTGAAGCCAGATGACCAATATAGAGCACACACGTTCACCTTTATTCTTATCCCAGCTCTCTCAGTAGTAGTTTTCCACGTAACAATAGTAGTAGGAAAGGATTATGCCTATCTTTTTTGAGTCATGACCATCACATACCTTGGGTTTATAAATAATTTCTTTGTGGAAAAATCATAATAGGAAAAACGTTATGAATGTGTTTTTCATAAGTTAAAAAATATAGAAATCGAGAGAATCGTTTGTATATCTTGGTCTGTTTTGATGAAAGGTTGGTGGAATTTCAATTTCTTGAAGGGTACTTGGAGGAGGGCAGTGACAAGACAAATGTAGAATTTCACAATTTAAAGTGATAGTGGTGCCAATTTTGAAATTTCTAGAACTCCCCAAAGAGATAAAAATATGAATGATTACTCCACGAAAAAGAAGTCTTCAGCTTGTCATGCTAATTATTCTATTTAATAGAGGAAAATATTTGCAGTTATGGTATAGCAAACTAGAGAACTGTTAAAATATCAGTCTAGAGGTTACTGGTAAAATGCTATGTATAAGAAAACAATGTACAAAAACTACGCCCCAAAATCTACAATTCTGCGGGAAAACATGTGGAGTACTCACAATGGAACAGAGTCTGTAAAGGAATACTGAAAGATATAAGGCAAACTAGATCACATATACAAGCATACTTCATTTTGTTGTCTTTGGGGATATTGTGATTTTTGCAAATTGAAGTTTTGTAGCAACCTTGTGTTGAGCCTCTATAGGTGCCATTTTTCCAACAGCATTTGCTCATTTCATGTCTCTGAGTCACGTTTTGGTATTTTTCAGAATTTTCAAACCTTTTCATTTCATTGTTAAGGTGGTCTGTTATCACTGATATTTGATGTTACTATTGTATTGGGGTGCCACAAATTGCACCTATATAAGATGGCAAACTTAATAAATGTGTGTGTTCTGACTTCTCTATCTACCAGTCCCAAGTCTCTATCCTCAGGCCTCCTTATTCCCTAAGACACAACATTAATGAAATTAGGCCAATTAATAACCCTACAGTGACCTCTAAATGTTCAAATGAAGAGTCGCACATCTCTGACTTTAAATGAAAAGCTAGAAATCATTGAGTTTAGTGAGAAAGGCAGGTCAAAAGCTGAGATAGGCTGAAAGCTAGACTTCTTGCACCAAATAGTTAGCTGAGCAAAGTTTCCTGAAGTAAATCAAAAGCACTGCCCTAAACATCCTGCTAATGGAGAAAGTCTGAGTGGTCTGGATAGAAGAGAAAACCAGCCACAACATTCCCTTAAGGCAAAGCCTAAATCCAAGGCAGAGCCCTAACTCTCTTCAATTCTATAAAGGCTGAGAGAGGTGAGGAAGTTTCAGAAGAAAAATTTAGAACTAGCAGAGATTGGTTCATGAGGCTTAAAAAAAGTTGTCTCCACTCACAGACTTAGAAAACGAATTTATGGTTGCCAGAGTAGTGGGGAAGCATGGGGAAGGGGAGGGACAGTTAGGGAGTTTGGAATGGACAGGTACACACGGCTATATTTAAAATGAATAACCAACAAGGACCTACTGTATAGCACAGGGAACTCTGCTCAATGTGGCAGCCTGGATGGGGTGGGGGGGAGAATAGATACATGTATATGTATGGCTGAGCCCCTTTGCTGTCCACCTGGAAATATCACAATATTGTTAATTGGCTATACTGCAATATAAAATAAAAAGTTCAAACGTTAAGTGTGTGTATATATATATATGTAATTTTAAAAAGTAAAGACAAAAGTCATCTCCATAACATAAAAGTTCAGATAAAGCAGCAAGTATGAATGTAGAAACTGCAGCATGTTATCCAGAAATTCTAGCTAAGATAAGTACTGAAGGTAGCTGTACTAAACAGCAGATTTTCAGTATAAATGACCATCTTTATATTGGAAGAAAATGCCATCTGGGATTTTTGTAACTAGAGAGGAGAAGTCAGTGCCTGGCTTCAAAGCTTGTAAGGCCAGTCTGTCTCTCTTATGAGGGGCTAATACACCTGGTCACCCAAGAGCTCTGATGAAAATGTACAATGAGGTTAATGTCATGCCTGTTAATACAAGATCCATTCTGCAGCCAGTGTGATATGATAGCACACAGACAGTCTGAGCATCTCATTAATAAGTGATTGGAATATGAGCATTTAACAAAATGACTATTTACAAAAAGCTCATATGTAATTCTTGCACTAAAAGAATGATACTTTATTGTCTTTGTTCTAGTATAGCAATTGCCCTAAAATGGCTTCTGATTTCAGTGGACAATATTAGTCTTTTTTCAGGAGGGTGGACAAGAAGTCTTTCTTTCTTTTTTTCTTCATTCATTTGAATTTTTTTGAGGAATAATTGAAAATATAATTATATGTATTTTAAATGTACATATATACATTACATATATTCCTCCCCTACCCACTACAGAGAGCAGATAGAGTGAGTTTGCCAAAGAAACTCAAAACTTTAACACTTTCCTTCATGGCATGCAAAATTCTGTTCCCATTCAGCTGGTGACTTGATGAGAGTCTTTGACCCTAACCTACTTTAGTGCTCCTGCAAAGCAGAACATTTATCCCAAGGCCAGGCTATACATCAGGCAAAAAAAAAACCTCACTTTTTACTCTCAAATTGTGTGCTTGGGTTGGGGGTGAGAAAGAGAGGTTGCTGAAGTTGGGGAACTCCTTGAGCACCTCCTAACAGTTGACTGTGTGATTTACCCTGCTCTCAACCTGTGCTCTTTCTTCTGTGAATACACAGGGTTACAAAAACAGCCCTTTGGTGAGCTTATGGGGTATGCACTCCATTGGGGAAGGAGATGAGCAGCCATCAGAAAATTCTCACCTGCACCTTAGTGAAAGTGATGCTCCAAAAGTTCCAAAAGCCCCTGTTAGAATATCTGGGAGACACAGAATATACAGAGTGATAATTTGATATGCACATATATTTTGGAATGATTACCAGGATCAAGATAGTTCATATATATATCATCTCAAATAGTTAACTCTTTTTTTGTATGTATGGTGAGAATGCTTATAATATAATCTTAGCAACTTTTAAGTACTCAATATCATTAAATGTAGTTCATACCATATTATTAACTGTAGTCACCATGCTGTACTTTAGATCCTCTGAACTTATAATTGAAAGTTTGTACCATGTGACCTACATCTCCTCAATTCCCCGCTCCTAGTCCCTGGCAACCACCAGTATAGACAATGGAATATTATTCAGCCATGAAAAAGATGGAAATCCTGCCATTTGTGACATTATGGATGAACCTGCAGGGCATTGTGCTAAGTGAAATAAGCATGATAGAAAAGGACAAATACTGTTGCTACCACATATATGTGGAATCTAAAAATTTTTAAATCTGATTTCATAGAGACAATTTCAGCCTTTAATGATCCCATTAGACCTCACTCTATACTTTAAAACACATCTTTACTCAGAAATTGAGGCAACTGTTTTGCTAATATTTATTTCTTTATACACCATCCTAGACTGTGTTGGAATGGTTCTTTTCCCATGTTAGGGCATCTAATACTCAGTACAGAGGTTTCTCAGGTAATAAAAGAGTATAAGAGCATGACTTTACACTGTGGTACTCTGTAGGAGACTCCTTCCTTGATCATTCTAGGAAGAGCCTAGATTTGTGTAGCACTGAAATTGTAAGCACTCTATGTATATGTGTAAGTATAATCAACAGAAAGTTTTATAAGTATTTTGATACGAAGTGCAGATTTCAGATTGGATCTTAAATGAGTTTGACTTGGAACTGTGCAGAAATCATGGATGCCATGATCATGACTGTTATCTAAATCAGACAGAGGCACCTCTTTTGTCTCCAGTGGAGTGAGGTTTTGCTGCACATTGGTTTTTATCCATTTACATACTTCATTTGAATTTCAAGTAGCGTATCACTCTAGCGTTAGCCGAGGCAAATCTCTTGAGTTACTGTTTTATTCTAAAAATTCTAAATTCCTTGCAAAACTTCTATTTCCCTAGAATGTTTTTTTTTTTCCTACTTTCTGAGAAAATTAAGCTCAATTGTCCTCTCTTCTCAAAACTGCAAAATTCCCTCCTCCAGGGGTCTAATTGATGGCCTCACTTCATATTTTACAGGACAGAAAGCTGAAACCATCACATCAAACTCCTCACCCCACCCATTTTTACACCACCAAACCTGTTAGTTTGCTTGACTGAATTCATACCATCTTTGTCTGATCCTCAGAAAGGGAGGATCCTCCACTGGTTTCGAGCTCACATCTCCTTAAGGGCTTCAATCTTAGAGATTTCCACCACAATTCACTACATCGTTTCTTTCTCACACGTAGATGTTTACTGTCAGTATGAATTTTTCTAATATTCTTAACTTTAAAAATAAAGTATAATAACGATTCCTTAATTGTACACTTTCTTCCAGCTATCACTCCATTTCTTTTAACTCTTCATAGCGAAACTCGAAAGACTTGCCTACAATCACCATTTTGTTTGTTTTCCTCCTATATATTCCTCAAGCAGTGCAAATATGACTTACACTTTACCTCTGTTCTAAAGATGTAAATAAAATTTTACTTACTGCAGGGGTAAGTTTCCTGTTAAAAGATCAGTGGCTTAAAGAAAGCAGCTATGCATGAATACTTTGTACAGTTCCTAAATACTAAGCACTTTACAATTTAGTTTGGTAAAATGTCTCCCAGTAAGAAGTTTATTTCTTTTAAAAATTTACTAAATGTTGTCCTTTAAAATTTCATCTTTATTTCAATTTACACTTTTTATTGCACTTTTATTAGAAGCAGCTTACCAGAAGCACAGCATTGAACAAAACAGTCAAAGAAATGATGAAAGAAAGAACATTTTCTAAAGGTCACAAATAGTGAAAGTTACTCAGCATGAATCACAAAATAAGTAGAGACTCAAAAAACCAAGGGAACTGGATTATTTCTACTATACAATTAATGTTACCAGAATTATTATGGCTACTAAAGTTAGATTTTATCCTGGATTTTTAATTAAAAAAAAAAAAAACTTAGTTTTTTTTTTTTTTTAAATAATTTGGGATTTATAGAAAAGTTCCAAAGATAGTACAGAGAGTTTCCACCTACCCCTCACTGTTTCCCCTGATGTTAACATCTTATATCACCTCGATATTATTATCTGCAATAAAGTACAAGATGCTACAGGTTTATCTTGTATATACCCTGCCTTGAAGGGGCCAACTAGAATACAGATTTTATCAGACATTTCTCCAAGTTTCCCTGGTTCCTTTTATTGGAGAACGGTATTAGAAATCTGGGTGCTGGTGGTGCTCATTACTTCTGGGTGGTCACTGTTGTCACTGCCAGGGCCTCTCAGTGGAGAGGGCTATGAAACGTATGTCAGTATGCTGACCCATGTGGGTCTCCCAAGTGGCTCAGTGGTGAAAAATCTGCCTGCCAGTACAGGAGGCATGTGTTCGATCCCTGGGTTGGGAAGATCCCCTGGAGTAGGAAATGGCAACCCACTTCAGTGTTCTTGCCTGGAGAAGCCCATGGACAGAGAAGCTTGGCAGGCCACAGTCCATAGGGTTGCAAAGAGTTGGACATGACTGAGAGACTAAAACAACAATCCTGACACATGTATACACACTTGTCTATAATTCTGTCTGCATTTATCCACCTCTGTATAATTTATGCTAACCAAATAGGGGTTCATAGTGATAACCCCAACTCTAATTCAGTACTACAGAGTTTGTCTAATCTTTCCTCCTTAAATAGCTATAATTTCCTCCTCTAGCAATAAGAAACCTGGTTTTCACCATCCTTCATCCATTTATTTATTTATTCATCCTGAGACATATATATAAAAAAGCAGATTGAGAATTATTAATTAACTTGAATCCTTGTGAGAAAGAAATTTACCAGCTACAGTTTTTAGATATACTTCTTTGGTCTTCAGCCAAACAGTTGCTCTTCAAAACACTGTTTGACAAAGTTATTTAGCCAACTTCTTTTCCTCTCACTTGCTTCAGTGAGGTTATGTCACACGTTTTTAGTAGTTTCATTTGTCATAGTGTGTATTCCTTTTTTTTGTGTGTGTGTGTGTATTCCTTTTTGAGATCTCCTGACATCCTGGTTGAATTTCTTTTAGTTTGCATATATTAAAGTTTACTCTTTTAGATGTACAATGTTGTGAGTTTTGACAAATGCATTGAATCATATATCCACCACTCCAGTAGCATTTAGAGTAGATCTCTATCACCCTAAAATTCTACAGGTTTTTTTGTTTGTTTGTTTGTTTGTTTTTTTGAGAGAGGAAACCACTATGAGAAAGCACACAGGAAAAAGTCTTTCCTCTCAAATATTTGGCTCTATCTGATGATGTTAAGTTAAATTGTATTTCCATATTTCTAAAAACATTTTTAAAATTTTGCAGATACACTAAGAATTCATAATTATAAGCTTTTAAACAATATTCATGAGTGTGACTATCAATTACTACTTACTAATCTCAAAGGATGAGCCTCCCAGGTGGCTCAGTGGTAAAGAATCTGTCTGCCAGTACAGGAGATGTGGGAGATGCGGATTTGATCCCTGGGTCAGGAAGATCCCCTGGAGGAGGAACTGGCAACCGTCTCCAGTATTCTTGCCAGGAAAATTTCAAGGACAGAATAGCCTGGTGGGCTACAGTCCATGGGATCGTAAAGAGTTGGACACAACTGAGCTACTGAGCATGCATGCAATCTCAGGGGATAACATCTGAGAACAAAACCTTATCTCTTATTTAGAGAGCAACTCACTGTAGAAAAGAAAAGAGAGGCTACACCATATGATCCAAGATCTTAATGGGGTTGTATATCATTGATCTCAGTCCCTCACAGTTTTGGTCATACGTGTCAGCTGAGAAAGATAGTCTCTAAAATATCTGGGTCATTATATCTTTGTAAAGAGTAATCAAAAGAACCAGTCACTCAAAATCAAAGCTGTACTTTGATTCTAGACAGAGATCCATAAGCAACAGCCTCTTCAGCTAATATCACCCAGATCAATGGGTAGCTGAGGGTGGAAGTACTGTCCCTACTGCAGCATATCCTGTTTTTATATTTTGTACTTTTTTTTTTTTTTGATTCATTGTTATTTTGTCTGTTCTTCTCAGAGGCTTACAATTCAATTTCAGGGGCTTGAGTTACTAACATAACTGCCATATAGCTGACAGAAGTCCGAGGTGGGACTACAGCCACCTTACTAGATGAAAGGTGACTCTTAAATATCATGAAAGAATCTTGAGATGTGGGTTCTCAATTTCCATCATCAGCTATACCAAGTTCAGTTCAGTTCAGTTCAGTCGCTCAGTCGTGTCTGACTCTTTATGACCCCCTGGACTGCAGCGCACCAGGCTTCCCTGTCCATCACCAACTCCCGGAGTTTACTCAAACTCATGTCCCTTGAGTCAGTGATGCCATCCAACCATTTCATCCTCTGTTCACTTCTCCTGCTGCCTTGAATCTTTCCCAGCATCAGGGTCTTTTCCACTCAGTTCTTCACATCAGGTGGCCAAAGTATTGGAGTTTCAGCTTCAACATCAGTCCTTCCAATGAATATTCAGGGCTGATTTCCTTTAGGATGGGCTGGTTGGATCTCCTTGCAGTCCAAGGGACTCTCAAGAGTCTTCTCCAACACCACAGTTCAAAAGCATCAGTTCTTTGGCACTCAACTTTCTTTATGGTCCAACTCTCACATCCATACATGACTACTGGAACGACCATAGCTTTGACTAGACTGACCTTTGTTGGCAAAGTTACATCTCTGCTTTTTAATATGCTGTTTATAGAGTGATCATAGCTTTTCTTCCAAGGAGCAACCATCTTTTAATTTCATGGCTGCAGCCACCATCTGCAGTGGTTTTGTAGCCCAAGAAAATAAACTCTGTCACTGTTTCCATTGTTTCCCCATCTATTTGCCATGAAGTGATGGGACCAGATGTCATGATCTTAGTTTTCTGAATGTTGAGTTTTAAGCCAACTTTTTCACTCTCTTTCACTTTCATCAAGAGGCTCTTTAGTTATTCTTTGCTTTTTGTCATAAGGGTGGTATCATGTACATATCTGAGGTTATTGATATATCTCCCGGCAGTCTTGATTCCAGTTTGTGCTTCATCCAGCCCAGCATTTTGCATGATGTACTCTGCATAGAAGTTAAATAAGCATGGTGACAATATACAGCCTTGATGTACTCCTATGTAAACCTATTTGGAACCAGTCTGTTGCTCCATGTCCAGTTCTAACTGTTGCTTCTTGACCTGCATACAGATTTCTCAAGAGGCAGGTAAGGTGAACTGGTATTCCCATCTCTTTCAGAATTTTCCACAGTTTATTGTGACCCACACAGTCAAAGGCTTTGGCATAGTCAATAAAGCAGAAATAGATGTTTTTCTGGAACTTTCTTCCTTTTTCGATAATCCAACGGATGCTGGCCATTTGATCTCTGGTTCCTCTGGCTTTTCTAAATTCAGCTTGAATATCTTGAAATTCACAGCTCATGTACTGTTGAAGTCTGGCTTGGAGAATTTTGAGCATCACTTTGCTTGTGTGTGAGTTGAGTACAATTGTGCAGTAGTTTGAACATTCTTTGGCATTGCCTTTCTTTGGGATTGAAATGAAAAGTGACCTTTTCCAGTCCTGTGGCCACTGCTGAGTTTTCCAAATTTGCTGGCATATTGAGTGCAGCAGTTTCACAGCATCATCTTTTAGGATTTGAAACAGCTCAGCTGGAATTCCATCACCTCCACTAGCTTTGTTCGTATATAAGGCACACTTCAACCAAATTACCATGCACCAAAACAGTGATGCTATATATCACTATTTGTTGCAAAAATTTAGTTGTAAACTCTATGTGAGCCCCTGCTCTGCACCTTTTTAGCTCAATGACTTTGGAAAGTTAACTTCTCTGAACTTGTTTCCTGTCTTCCATTTTAATATGGTTTTTATGTAGAAAAACTGAGAAATTACACTTTGATATACTTGATAGTGTTTATGTGTATTTTATTTCCATAGATGGTTGCTTGAATAATGGGGTTAGAGATAAAGAGGCTATTGAAGCTAGGAAAGAAAAATTAACATTATACTTTGAGTAAAGCAGCAGGGTAGGAAGCTTCTCAGGCCCCTCCAATGAAAACATCCAATACCCCTAGTTTTCCCGAGAACACAGCTTGAGACTAGTGTGTTGTGAACTTGGTCTGTGATACATCCATCTCTGAAACCTCATTGTTGAGTTAAGAAATAGATATAAAGTGCTCCATAAGCTTTGAAAACTAAAAGTCTAAACCTCTAATTTTACTGTTGAAGAGACTGAAGTCAAGGTAAATTAAGATAGTGAACTTCATAGCAGCTGATACAGGATGGCTACGATCCAATCTATTGTAAATTTATTATTCTTTTTGTTCACAACATGGTAGAATGAGCACTGCTGAAGGTCAGTTTTGGACGAACAGAACTCACCAAAAATTTTTTGGCCTGCCATTTAGCTATTAGGCTCCCATTATATTTTTCCCCCCTCTCTTCTTTTCCACACCTATCCTTTTAAGGAACGGCCGCCAGATGTCTTTTTAAAAGTATAGTTTGGCATCTGTCACAATTTAATGCAGTTAAATTCTGTGCATAATTAGGAGACAATTATAATATTGCATAAAGGCCATGAGGGCCTACACAGAACTGTCCTGTAGAAATTCCATATTGGACTGAAAATAATCGATGCTGAAAAATTAAATTTAAAGGTGCAGTTTTGCCCGCTAATAAGCAAATATGATAGAATTGTTCACTTTGCCCACCATCTCATGGAAGGCTAGAGCAATATTGTATTGCTCTCTTCTATATGCTAATAGGACCAATATTTGCATAAATTAAAATTGCAACAATTCCATTTTCTGGGAACTACACTGCGTGCGTGCGTGTGTGTGTGTGTGTGTGTGTGTGTGTGTTAAGTTGCTTCAGTCGTGTCTGACTCTTTGTGACTCCATGGACTGCACCCTGCCAGGCTCCTCTGTCCATGGGCTTCTCCAGGCAAGAATACTGGAGTGGGTTGCCACGTCCTTCTCTGGGGGATCTTCCTGACCCAGGGATTGAACGCCTCTCTTACGTCGCCTGCATTGGCAGGCAGGTCCTTTGCCACTAGCGCCACCTGGGAAGCCCCAGTGGAACTACACTACCAGCTGGATTTTCACCTATAATCATATATTTTTCAAATTAATTATTTGACTCCCTATCTTAATCAAGTCCAACCTTTCTCTTTAGAGGCCTTTTACTCCTCCAGATGGCAAATTACCCATGTCATCTGGGGACTTAACACAGTTCAAAGTAGTTGGAGGCGGTTGCATCAGTCAGAGTTCTAACCAAAAAACAGAAACGCTGGGGTGATATGCATATTAACAGGTGACTTATATAGGGACCTGATAGTGTGTAATTGTAGGAGCTGTTTAAAGAGTCTTCATAAGACTTTTTTTTTTTTGTCTTTGCTTGAGGTGCTGGAGCCCAAAGCCAGCAGCATCTAGGAAAGAGAGATGGATGTGAAGTAGGGAAAGCAAGGATGGACTGGAAGCCATGAGGAATAGCTGGACCCCACAGGGACAGACTGGAACTCATGTTGATCTTTCACTGCCCCTAGACCTCCAACTCTGATGACGTGAATGCTCTGCAGAAGTGGGCACTGTCTTTTATGGAGCTGGTGAAGCTGAAAGATAGGAAGGGACACTGGTGCAGCTGTTGCCCAGGCTTGCTGCCTGACACTAAGGTAAGCCAGCAGATCATATGCCCTTGAGCCTACTTTCGGAGAATAAAACAAATACTTTACCTTTGGCTTCCAAATCTTTCTCCAAATGCCTCTTATAGCACAAGCAATCTCAGAACCATGCAGAGGACTCTGAACAAAGTTTTAGCTCATAGTACAAATCCTGCACAGAGGTAAACCTGCTTCTAAACAGCAGGTGAAAAAAGAATTGGGTAATTAATCTGCTCTTGCTGTTGTTCTTACCACCACTTGAGTGTCACCAGAAGTTCCACGTGTTCTTTCCAATGTTGTGTTGATTTTGTTGTTAGTATACATCCCACCCAGCTGTGCAGGGCTGCCCCAAACTTGGGATTCTAGTTCAAAACTGTTGTTTTAAACCACAGTGCTTGGTTCAAAGTCACTGGGTTCTCTGGGGACTTTTAAGGTCCTTTCCTGACAGCAGACCTTGGTAGGGACTGCCACTTGCTCACAGATCCCCAGGCAGTTGTCCCTAACTTTGAATCTCAGTGAGTAGGAACTCAGTCAAGTTATTTTCCATTCAAAAGTCTAATCTCATTATGTAGATTTCTCAACTTGCTCCCAAGGGGCCATGAACCATATCCACTTTAAGGAGTATTATCAAAGTAAAATCATGGTCAGGCCACAGAATGTCTTATTATACCCTTCCTCCCCAGCAAATATCTGCAAAGAAGGGTGTGTTATACTTCACAGGGGTGTTGGGGGAAAGGCAAGCCTCTGTATTCCCTTACACAAAAAACAGGTATAAAACAAAACTAAATATTACTATTGAACAGTAACTGGAAATCCAGTACCCCAAACTGACATTAAATAAGGTTTAAAACAAGATATTTTTAATTGCAACTTAACCTTTTATAAACAGTTGAAGAAGGTGTGAAGCAATGCATGTGTGTCTAATGGGATATTTCTTCCAATATTATCAAAGTTATCGATAAGTATAAACAACTCATTAGTGTAACATTAAATTATTATTAAAGTTAGATATATATTTTCACATATTAGAAATTCTTATATTCCTGGTTGGTATCATAGGAGATGGTAGTCCCAAGAGGACTTTCTAGAAGGTAATCCTGTGGGAATTCTCAAGCCATGAAAATTTAAAAGAATTGAAAGTGCAGAGTAAACAATGCTATGTGATTAAGTTTAATTCTTGCCACCCTCTATGTGCTCAAATTAATCACTATTAACATATGAGTTCAGAAAATGTGGACAAAGCAAGTTATTTTTTCTAGAATGATGAATTATCTTGTTAGGAATTTATCTACCCACCTCTCCCCTTTTCCTTTTCTGTGATAGAGAATGAGAGTCTGTGTATGTGTGTGTGTAAGCATGTGTGTATGATTAAGTGTCCATATTTAAGGAACAAGACCATGGTTTGTTTTATTTTAAAGAATAAACATATTTCTGAATTTTTCAGGTCATCTGAGGAAACTAATCTTTAAACTTCTAAAAGTGAAAAAATGAGGAAACCAGAAGGGAAAGAGACACGTGTACCCCAATATTCATCGCAACACTGTTTATAATAGCCAGGACATGGAAGCAACCTAGATGTCCATCAGCAGATGAATGGATAAGAATGCTGTGGTACATATACACAATGGAGTATTACTCAGCCATTAAAAATAATACATTTGAATCAGTTCTAATGAGGTGGATGAAACTGGAGCCTATTATACAGAGTGAAGTACGCCAGAAAGAAAAACACCAATACAGTATACTAATGCATATTTATGGAATTTAGAAAGATGGTAACAATAACCCTGTGTACGAGACAGCAAAAGAGACACTGATGTATAGAACAGTCTTATGGACTCTGTGGGAGAGGGAGAGGGTGGGAAGATTTGGGAGAATGGCACTGAAACATGTATAATATCATGTATGAAACGAGTTGCCAGTCCAGGTTCGATGCACCATACTGGATGCTTGGGGCTGGTGCACTGGGACGACCCAGAGGGATGGTATGGGGAGGGAGGAGGGAGGAGGGTTCAGGATGGGGAACACAGGTATACCTGTGGTGGATTCATTTCAATATTTGGCAAAACTAATACAATATTGTAAAGTTTAAAAATAAAATAAAATAAAAATAAATAAAAAATAAGTGAAAAAATGGCCATTTTCAGAGTATCAGAAATGAGAAGGTAGATTCAATAAGGCTATTAATTTTTTCACCAGAATTATGAAATTTAGAAGTCAATCATAAGAGAACAAAGGAAAAGAGGCATAGCTAAACTCCTTATTTATTTCTATAGATATAAGGGGTAAAGAGGGAAGAGTAAAGAAACCAAGTGAAGGAGGAAGAATGTGAAGAAGGAAAGGGGGAAGGCACAGGAGGGAGATGGAAGAGGCAATTTCTACTGTGGAAAGCAGATCAAAGACAACAAGCTAATCTAGTAAACTAAATCTTAAAGTCCAGCCTTCTGAGGTGAAGCCCAGCTGGAGCTGGAGTGCAAGGCTTTCAGGATAGCAGGCACTGCACACAGTCTTGGTTCTCTTCCTCCTCCGACACATCTGAGGTACTAGAAGACTCATCTGAGTTGGTTTCCACCACCTCGATTCCAGTAGCTCCCTACTGCGGGCAATGTCCTCTCTGTGTCAGGTGATGCATGAGGAACCAAAGCATGTGGCTTTCGAACAGATGAGTATGGTGCTTTCTGTCTTTATCTCGTCCCTGCTTGTTCCTCTTAATCACACTGTTTAAGCCAGCAAGGCAAGTGATAACTTTAGCTGTGGGTACCCAGATCTTAGCATTGCGGTCTAGGCCACTGGTCGCCATCACAGGTAGGTAAGGATGGGCTTCAATACAGTTAATAGTCCCTCCTTTATCCCCTTCCATGTACTGAACAATCTGGCAGGATGACTTCTCCCAGAAGATGTGCCCGCAATCACTGCCACTCATGACGAACTCACTTCTGGGACCGTAGAAATTGACACCTTTGACTGTGGCATTATTTCTGTGCCCCTTGTGTCTTTTCACATATTGGGCTCCATCAACATGAGAGGAATTGAAGAGGTAAATATCCTCATCATTGTAACTGGCCAGGAGCTCTGTGCCATTGTGACTGTACACAAGGCAGGTAATGTGAGCTTTAGCATCACAGTTGGGTAGGTGATGAGGACAAAATTTCTTGAGCACTCCATTATTATCACTCTAATTAATCTTCCTCTGGTCATAAATTCTTACAAACTGATCTCATCCCCCCACTGCAAAATGGTAATTATTGGCAGGATTCACATAGATCGAATACAGCCCCACTCTCTTCTCCTTCTCTCTGGTTACCACCACTTTTGAAGCCGGCTGGCCTTGTCTGAGATCAATGGCAAAGACAATTGCATCTTCACCTGAAGTGAGGAACTTAAAAGGGGAGTCAGGATCCAGACCCAACTTGTGGGAGGCTCCCCTGTGCTGGGCCACACATTTAGTTTTCCCGCAGTGTGGGAGAGCAGACAGCTCGGCTATGCAGATCTGCCCATCGCAGCCACACATGGCCAGGGTGGTATCACCACAGTGGGGAAGGAACTTGGCCTGCTAAACATTATTTCTGTGACCACTCTCAAACTCCAGTACTGGCTGCCGATGCACCCAGTCCCACAATATCACTTTCAGGTCATCACTGCTAGTGGCCAGCCAGGTGCCACACTGGTTAAAGTGCACAGTGTTAACACAAACATTGTGGCCTGCAAGCCAATACTGCAGGTGGAAATGCTGCACAAAGACTCTTGCCCCACAGGCCTCATACACAAAGTGGGCACTTGAACCCAGCTGCCGCTCTCGAAGAGCATTCAGGACTTTCCAACGTGGGTTGGGGAGGGTGGATATCTCGAAAGCTACCCGTTCCTCCAGGGCCCAATCCTTGGCATATAAATACTGGGCTTGGGCTTGGTTAGCCTCACAGCACTGTACCTGAGGCCACTTTTCTTGTGCCAATGCTTCCTTCACTTCTCCTTCCTTTCCCGGCTCTCCTAACTGGTACCGGAACTGGTTTCTGTCACCCGTTAAGAAATGTCCAGCATCTCCCATGCTTTCCAAATCAATGTTTTTATTGGTACTTGCTGTGTCGGCACCTTGATTTGCTCTGCCGGGCTGGCCAGGGCTGCCACCATCGCCGGCACTGCCACCATTTCTGGTCACTTCCGCACTGGCGCCACCTGCCTCCGATCTGGAATGCTCCTCGGAGTTTCTCTGTATCTCAGATTGGCTGTCTTTGATGCTCACATAGTCAGACATCTCTTAAGGATGCGTGCTCTAGTCTAGGAAAAAAAAAAGTCTTTGAACCCTGCAGAAGACAGTAGGCCGGCAGTGAAAAAGCTACAACCAGCAGCACCAAGGAGAAGGCAATGGCACCCCACTCCAGCACTGTTGCCCGGAAAATCCCATGGACGGAGGAGCCTGGTAGGCTGCAGTCCATGGGGTCGCACAGAGTCGGACACGACTGAAGCGACTTGGCAGGCAGCAGCACCAGAGAAGGCAGTGCCACCCCACTCCAGTACTCTTGCCCAGAAAATCCCAGAGACAGGGGAGCCTGGGGGGCTGCCGTCTATAGGGTCGCACAGAGTCGGACACAACTGAGCGACTTAGCAGCAGGAGCAGCACCAAAATGCAAACCGCAAAACGCAAAGGGGTGGGGCAAGTGCCGCCTAAGGCATTACGAGTACGGGAGCTGGTAAGGTTCAAAAGACTTCATCTCATTTAGCGTCTTGCATCATTTCGAGACTGCCTAGATTTTTCCAGAACCTAAGCCACGTCCCCGGAAGACATCTTGTATTGTCCGCTATTGCGCATACCGTTCTACTGAGTGTGATACAGATCGTGCTTTGTAGAACAATTTTATTAGAAAGTCATTTGCAAAGGTACTCCTCAGGCAAAACGGCTGTGGTAAGACTCTCAGTTCTTTTTTCAAAGATAATGTACAGTATGAAAAATGAAAGTGAAGTCGCTCAGTCGTGTCCAGCTCTTTGCGACCCCGTGGACTGTAGCCCACCAGGCTCCTCAGTCCATGGAATTTTCCAGGCGAGAGTCCTGGATTGGGTTGACATTTCCTTCTCCAGGGGATCTTCCCAACCCAGGGATCGAACCCGGGTCTCGCACACTGCAGGCAGACGCTTTACCGTCGGAGCCAATTTCCTCATGTACAGTATGAAATGAAGAAATACGCAAGTGCAAGGAAAGATTGCTAAGGCCCCGAGTTAGTGAGTTTCGGACATGGAGGAAATATTTCAGTAAATCAAAGAGCTTGAGGGAAACCTTGAGAGTCCTAATTGGTGGAAATGGCATGTGTGTGCTAAGTCGCTTCAGTCGTGTCAGACTCTTTCCATGAGATTCTCCAAGCAAGAATACTGGAGGGGTTTGTCATGTCCTTCTCCAAGGGATATTCCGACCCCGGGATCTTCCTACCCAGGGATCGAACCCATGTCTCTTGTCTCCTGCACTGGCAGACAGGTTCTTACACACTGACTAGTGAATTGCATTTTAGATTAAAAAATGAATTTTTTTTTAGTATGAATAGATTCCAAGTATTGCATTACACATACTTTTACTAGAAAAAATCATTATTTATCTGAAACGCAAATTTAACCATGTCATGTGCAATAATTTTATTTGTTATATCTGGCAGATTTTCTTGGAAGTAATTTAGTCCCTCAATGTAATCAAAGCTGAAATTAACTGGTCAAGTTAAAGTAGACATTGAAATCAGTAATTGCTTTGCCAATTTCAAACAGAAACACACCATTTTTCTCTTTCCAGCATAGATTCTATATATTTATTTGGAGTTAATTCAATTTAAGGTATTTAGGAAATGCCAACACAATATTATCAAAAAACAATCTGTGATGTTATAGAACTATGAAAATATTTTAAACGTCTCCCCAAATATGTCAGAGGCTTTTTGCCTGGCGCGGGGTTGGGGGGCGGCAGGCAGGGAGGGTTTAGGGGAAAAAAGTGCTTTCAGAGGCAGTTAATTGGTATTGTGGTGTTAACTTCAGAGCTTCTCCAAACGAATTATCTAAGGTGATGTCAGTAAATTTTCAAAGGGCTATGGTAAACTGCTGACTAAGAATGCCAGAATGAAGAAAACAAGATTTCCCCGAGTGATTGCAGGGTTAATGCAAAATTGATTAAACATAGATGTATAAAGTTTTCTAAAGAGAAAGAATGGTTCCAAAGCTAATAGTAATGGAAAGACACATCAAAGAATATTCATAGCAATTTGTAAAGAATAGCACAGGAACTTGAAAACTACGTGAGAGCCTGTCAAAAGTAACATGGATAAGTAGACTACCATATATTTCTGTAATGGAGTTATGTTAAAAAGTGAGGATTAATGAGTTAAAACCAAATATATCAACCTGGATTAATCTTAACACAATGATGAGTGAAAATACAAATGACAGAATAGTTAATAATTTCATTTTTATACTGATGTTTATAGTTTTCATACATAATAAAACTACTTTAAAAGACAAGAAAATAATTGATTCAAAATTCAGAATAAATATTACCTATGGAGGAAGGGAGGCAGTTAAAATCTGGTAGAGAGGAAGCTACAATAATTCTTGGTAATATTTATAGCTTACTGTGGATATAAGTGGGCTTCCCTGGCTGCTCAGATGGGAAAGAAGCTGCCTGCAGTGCAAGAGACCTGGGTTCAATCCTTGGGTCAGAAAGATCTGCTGGAGAAGGGAATGGCTACCAATTCCAGTATTCTTGCCTGGAGAATTCCATGGGCAGAGGAGCCAGGTGGGCTACAGTGCATGGGGTCACAAAGGGTCGGACCGACTGAGTAACTTTATTATTCTTTTTATTATTTACTGCCTGGCGTATACATTTATGTACTATTTTCTGTGTATTATACACTTTGCATAGTAGCTTTTTTTAAAGAGATCAAACTTTGGCTATGAATTGGCTTATCAATTTAATTTTCATTTGTTTGCTTTTAATTTAATTGATCCATTTGGTATATTTCCATTCACATTCATCCCTTTATTCACCAGAAATTTATTTAGCGTTTCTATGCACCATGAACGGTTCTAGGTTCTGACAATTCAGTTGAGAATAAAAGTGATAATTCTTTCACTCGTGGAGTTTATATGTGTGTGAATGTTAGTCACTCAGTCCTGTCCAACTCTTTGCGACCCCATGGGTTGTAGCCGTGATTGAACCTGGGTCTCCTTCATTGCAGGCAGATTCTTTACTGTCTGAGCCACTAGGGAAACCCCATCGAGTTTATAATACAGTAGAAAAAAGAGACAATAGACAAGCCAATATATAGATAAAACATATGAGGCAGTGGTGAATTGTATGGAAAGAAATAAAGATATGGAGAGAACTAAGGTATGTAAGTAGATACAAACTGGAGGTTGTTATTTTAAATAGTGCATTCAAGAAAGGTCTCCTTTATGAGGTGACATATAAGTAGAGGCTGAATGAAAAGATAAATGGAGCATGCAGATATCTAGGGTAAGAACATTCCTTATACAGTGACACTGAGTGCAAATGCTCTAAAATTGTAAGAGAATAGGAGTGTTCTTGAAACTTCAAGAAGGCCAGTATGACTTACAGTGCAAATAAGCACTAGGGAGAGTGTCAGGCAATGGACTGAAAGAAACAAAGGCTTGTTGTACATAATAAATAATTTAAATTTTATTTCATTCTATGTGTACTGGAAAGTTTATAAATTTTAAAATCTTGTGAATAGGTCAGTTGCATTATCTGATTGGCTTTTGAAAGAGATGATTATGGCTTATATATGGAGAATAGAATGGCATAGCAGGAGAGAGCAGAAGTACTAAACTATTGCTTTAATCCAGGTAAGAAATTAAGACAGCTTAATCTAGATGAAGATAAGGCATGTTGTGAAAACTGGTAAACTTTGGAATCAGTTATGAAAGTAGAAATTATAGCATTTACTAATGAATTGAATGTGGCATAGTCAAGCTACTGTCAAGAAGCACATGTCACTTTGGCAGTTTGAAGCAGCTCAATAGTGATTATTATTATATATATATATATGGGGTTTTTTTTGGCAAAGGTAGGAGACGTAGGATTTTGTATCCCCTAACTTTACTGAATTGATTATTTCTAACAACTTGTGAGTGTGTGTGTGTGTGTGTGTGTGTGTGTGTGTGTGTGTGTGTGTGTGTGTGTGGAGTCTTTAGAAATTTTCATATATAAGATCATGGTATCTACAAACAGATAATTTTATTTCTTCCTTTCCAACTTGGATGCCTTTTTTTTTTTTTCTTGCCTAATTTCCTTGTCTAAGAGTTCCAGTACTATGTTGAGTAGAAGTGTCAAGAGTGGTCATCCTTGCCTTTTTCCTGATCTTAGAGAAAAAGCTTTCAGTTTTTCACTGTAGAGTGTGATTGATATTGGCTGTGGTATGTTCATATATATCATCTTAATAACATTGAAGCAGATTCCTTCTGTAACTCATATTAAGAATTTTTATCATGAAAAGATATTGGATTTTGTCCAAAAAATTTTTGCATCTATTGTGATCATGTACTTTTTATCCTTCATTCTGTTGATATGGCATATGACATTGGTTGATTTGCTTATGTTGAACCATCTTTGCATCCCAAAGATAAGTCCCAGATGTTTATGGTATACAGTCCTTTTAATGTGCTGTTTAATTCAGTTTGCTACCTTTTTGTTGAAGGCTTTCACATCTTTGTTCACTGGGAATATTGGTTTACAGTTTTCTTGTATGTTTGGATTTGGTATCAGGGTAAATAACAATGAAATATTCAGAAAAGAAAATAAGTAAATAATCCCATATACAGTAGCATCAAACAGAATAAAATTTGCAAGAATAAACTTAACCAAGGAGGTATAATGAAAGCTATAGAACATTAATGAAAGAATTTTATTAAGACACAAATGGCAAGATATCCCATGTTCATGTATTAGAAGACTTAATATTGTTAAAATATCCATAGTACTCAAAATGATCTGGATTCAATGCAGATCCTATCAAAATTCAAACAGTCTCTTTTTCAGAAGTGAAAGACCAAACCTTAGATCCATGTGGAAAGTTCTAAGAGTTCAAGTTCTAACTGTTGGATCCATAGTTAACAATACTGTATTTTACACTTGAGCACTGGTCAAGAGGGTAGGTTTATGTTGTATTCTTACTAAAATGAAAACACATAAATTAAAAAGAAATTAATTAAGCTTAAGAAAAGAGAGGAAGAGAATAAATCTGAATGGGCAAATGTAAACTACCTAGTCCTTGGAGAGTAAATTGGAATCAGTGATAACTTTTAAGTGTTATCTAGGAACAGTGAGTGAGTGGCATGAAATTTACTAAAATGAGGGCTAGGAATGGGGATGGAGTAGTCAAGAATTCTGTTTTATTAACATATCAAGTATAAAAATACACACTTAATATTGGGAAACATTGAGTTGACAATTGGATATAGATGTCTCGAATTTATAGGAGAGATTATAATATACATTTGGAAATCATTAGCTGCTGGGAATAAAGGGTACCACCTAGGGAATGAGTATACAGTTAGAAGAACAAAGATCTGAGGATTGGGTGCTGGAACACTCAGCTATTTATTTTAAGAAGAAAAGGAGAATCCAACCACATGGAGCAAAAGAAGTGGTCAGTTATTTAGGAGAAAAAGATTGAGAACATGAAGAAAGTGTAGAAACTATTTTACAAAGGAAGAATTAATCAACTGTGCCAAATATTGCTAAGAGGTTAAGATAAGGCCTGAGAACAGACCACTGAATTTGAGAACAGGAAAATAGATAACAAGTGACTTGTTACTTTTCTGTTACCATACCTTACCAAAGATGTTATATGCTAGTGATAATGGTTTAGTAGGTAGGGTGAAAACTGTTAATGTAAGGAAGGTAGAAGTTTCAGGAGGAAAGTCTTGAATAAGGAAGAAGGAATAGGTTTCAATACACAGAAGAATTGTAACAGGAGAGGAGACAAAATATTTAGTACAGAGGCAAGTAGGTTGTTAGATCTGGTGGTGGAAGAATGTGCATACTCTCTTGTAATTACTTCCATTCTCCCAGAGAATAAAGAAGGAAGAATATCAGCTATGAATGAGAAAGACTAAAACTGTGCTGGGTCACTGAGACAGAAAAAGCTGTGAAAGAGTCAACTCAGAAAATGGGAGAATGAGTCCCACAGAGGTATGGAGAAGTGTTGTCTGGAAGCAGAGAGGGTCCACTTGTGGTTTAATACCCTAAAAGTAAATTAAACAGCATAATTGTTTGTTTTTCCCTATTTTAGATGCTTGAGGACAAAAGTAGAGTAGGCAAATTCCTGGATTCAACTAAAAAAATACTGAATTTTTTGTTAGTTGAGATTAACAGAAAATTGGGGGGCAAAGGAGCTTAGATTCTACATAATGAAATTATTATAATAATGAACCTTGAAATTTAAGTATAAAAAAGAGAATTGAGGACAAAAAGGAGAAGATGAAGAGGGCAAATTTGATAAGGTCAGCAGATTGGAGGTCCCAGTGGAGTCAGCTTGTGATGTGATCAGGAATTATGTTCAACCATAGAGGATCCAGAGTTCCCTTCTGCTTCACAACCTTAAGGCCTGTAAGTACATATAAAGTTTGGAAGAACAGGATGACCCAGAGTCCTATAATCTATACTCAAGCTATTAAAACAAAAGCAATTTGATTAAAAGATAAGTTTAATTTTCCCAGAAGCTATTTCCTTAATCTATAAGAAATTTCCTACTCTAAGACATATTTTTTTAGGAGAAACCTTCCAGAGCCATTTGAATACCCCAGGAAATTGCTGTCACTGCTCTTACAGACCAGCAGTGCACCAGCCTGATTCTGAAAGTGGCAAGTGAAAATGTGGGGTCTCAGGAGACAGTCATTTCTAAAATGAACTCTAGAAAAATAAAATGACCTCTGTCACATAATGGACTTGTCTGGTTTTCTACCCTTGTGATTATAAGACCCCCTTTAGGGAGACAGATTTGTAAACCAGTTTCATGAAGTGAATTCCATACCAAGATTAGTGGAGATTTTTCTGTGAAGATTTCACAAGATGTTGGAAAAACTTAACATTTAAAACATACGTCCTAGATTCAAATTTCTAGGAGGCCCAGAAACTTTAGGATGCCATTTGGAACCAAAGAGAGAGAAAAAAAAAAAAAAAAATATATATATATATATATATATATATATGTATAGTAGAAACAAATTCCATTATAAACAAATAATTAAAAGAGCAAAACGTATGTTAATTGAATTAATTAATTACAGGAGAGAATGTTATGAGGTAGACATAAGAGTTTAGATGGGATTCCAGGAAAGATATTTGAACATAACACTGAAGGAAGAACAGCCACCACCCATGAGTTTTCTTCTGGGCCCTTAGTGTTTGCATGCCCACCCTCCACTGCCTCATCCTTGTTCTGTCTCAGTCCTTTTTTTGTGTGGTATCAGGCAGGTAAACAGTTGCAGCTTAACACATGGTCTCTGACGGGAGGGAGGAGCCAGCATGATGTATTGTAGAGAATAGAAAGTCTTAGTATGACTGGAACACAGAGTCAGTGTAAACCATGGTATGTGATGAGGCCAGCCTGTACTTTGGAATGAATTATTGCAGCAGTTCTCAAACTTTCTGACCTCAGGACCCCTTTTCATTCTTAAAATTTATGGTGACTCCCAAAGTACTTGTACTTATGTGATTTATACATCTACTGATATTTGCCATCCTAGAAATGAAAGCTGACAAAATTAACTATTTGTTAATTTATTTATTTTGAACAAGAATAGTAAATTCATTACATGTTAACATAAATATTTTTAATAAAGGTAATTCATTTTTCCCAACAAAATAAACTTAGAAAATTAGCATTGCTCTACAGTATTACATTTTTGGAGAGTCTGGATTAATAGAAGACATCTGGATTCTCATATTTGCTTCTTCAAGCAATCTGTTGCAATATCAAGTTATTCAGTGTCTAGAGAAATCAACTGTACATGTGTGACAGAATGAAGACCAAAAAGGCAAATAACAGTTTAGTATTATCACAAACATAATTTTGACCCTTCAGACCTATTAAAAGGGCCTCGGGACCCGTTTTCATTCCCGATGAGTCCCCAACACACTTTGAGAACTGCTGCTTTCCTTTTTTTTTTTTTTTTTTAAGGTTTTGGAATTTTGTTTCCTGGAGCTTTTTTTTTTTTTTTTACTATTGTTTTTTTATATAATTTTATTTAATTGGAGGCTAATTACTTTACAATATTTTATTGGTTTTGCCATACATCAACATGAATCTGCCATGGGTGTACACGTGTTCCCCATCCTGAACCCCCCTCCACCTCCCTCCCCATACCATCCCTCTGTGTCATCCTAGTGCACTAGGCCGGAGATTGCTGTATCCTGCATTGAACCTGGACTGGCGATTCGTTTCACATATGATATTATCCATGTTTCAGTGCCATTCTCCCAAATCATCCCACCCTCATCCTCCCCACAGAGTCCAAAAGACTGTTCTATAAATCTGTGTCTCTTTTGCTGTCTCACATACAGGATTATACTAAATTCCATATATATGCGTTAGTATACTGGATTGGTGTTTTTCTTTCTGGCTTACTTCACTCTGTATCATAGGCTCCAGTTTCATCCACCACATAGAACTGATTCAAATGTATTCTTTGTAATGGCTGAGTAATACTCCATTGTGAATATGTACCACAGCTTTCTTAACCATTTGTCTGCTGATGGACATCTAGGTTGCTTCCATGTCCTGGATATTATAAACAGTGCTGCGATGAACATTGGGTACACAGGTCTCTTTTCAATTCTGGTTTCCTCGATGTGTATGCCTAGTAGTGGGATTGCTGGGTCATAAGACAGTTCTACTTTCAGTTTTTAAGGAATCTCCACACTGTTCTCATAGTGGCTGTACTAGTTTGCATTCCCACCAACAGTGTAAGAGGGTTCCCATTTCTGCACACCCTCTCCAGCATTTATTGGTTGTAGACTTTTGGATAGCAGCCATTCTGACTGGCGTTCAATGGTACCTCATAGTGGTTTTGATTTGCATTTCTCTGATAATGAGTGATGCTGAGCATCTTTTCATGTGTTTGTTAGCCATCTGTATGTCTTCTTTGGAGAAATGTCTGTTTAGTTCTTTGGCCCATTTTTTGATTGGGTCGTTTATTTTTCTGGAATTGAGCTGCAGGTGTTGCTTGTATAGTTTTGCGATTAATTCTTTGTCAGTTGTTTCATTTGCTATTATTTTCTCCCATTCTGAAGGCTGTCTTTTCACCTTGCTTATAGCTTCCTTTGTTGTGCAGAAGCTTTTAATTTTAATTTGGTCCCGTTTGTTTTTTATTTTGTTTGTTTTTTGTTGTTGTTGTTTGTTTTTAGTATAAGTTTATTTATTTTAATTGGAGGTTAATTACTTTACATTCTTGTATTGGTTTTGCCGTACATCAACATGAATCTGCCACGAGTATACACGTGATCTCCATCGTGAAGCCCCTCCCACCTCCCTCGCTATACCATCCCTCTGGATCATCCCAGTGCAACAGCTCCAAGCATCCTGTATCATGCATAGAAGCTGGATGGCGATTGGTTTCATATATGATATTATCCATGTTTCAGTGCCATTCTCCCAAATCATCCCACACTCTCCCTCTCCCATAGAATCCAAAAGACTGTTCTATACATCTGTCCTTTTTGCTGTCTCACATACAGGTTTATCATTACCATCTTTCTAAATTCCGTATATGTGCATTAGTATATTGTACTGGTGTTTTTTTTTCTGGCTTAGTTCACTCTGTAAAATAGGCTCCAGTTTCATCCACCTCGTTAGAACGGATTCAAATGTATTGTTTTAATGGCTTGAGTAATACTCCATTGTGTATATGTACCACCACTTTCTTATCCATTCATCTGCTGATGGACATCTAGGTTGTTTCCATGTCCTGGTTATTATAAACAGTGCTGCGATGAACATTTGGGTACACGTGTCTCTTTCAATTCTGGTTTCCTCGATGTGTATGCCCAGTAGTGGGATTGCTGGGTCATAAGGCAGTTCTATTTCCAGTTTTTTAAGGAATCTCCACACTGTTCTCCATAGTGGCTGTACTAGTTTGCATTCCCACCAACAGTGTAAGAGGGTTCCCTTTTCTCCACACCCTCTCCAGCGTTTATTGCTTGTAGACTTTTAAATAGCAGCCATTCTGACTGGCGTGAAATGGTACCTCATAGTGGTTTTGATTTGCATTTCTCTGATGATGAGTGATGTTGGGCATCTTTTCATGTGTTTGTTATCCATCTGTATGTCTTCTTTGGAGAAATGTCTGTTTAGTTCTTTGGCCCATTTTTTGATTGGGTCGTTTATTTTTCTGGAATTGAGCTTCAGGAATTGCTTGTATATTTTTGTGATTAATTCTTTGTCAGCTGCTTCATTTGCTATTATTTTCTCCCATTCTGAAGGCTGTCTTTTCACCTTGCTTATAGCTTCCTTTGTTGTGCAGAAGCTTTTAATTTTAATTTGGTCACATTTGTTTTTTTGTTTGTTTGTTTTTGTTGTTGTTTGTTTTTAGTATAAGTTTATTTATTTGAATTGGAGGTTAATTACTTTACATTCTTGTATTGGTTTTGCCATACATCAACATTAATCTGCCACGGGTATACTCGTGTTCCTCATCTTGAAACCCCCCCCTTCCCTCCCCATACCATCCGTCTGGGTCATCCCTGTGCACCAGCCCCAAGCGTCCTGTATCATGCATGGAACCTGGATGGTGATTGGTTTCGTATATGATATTATCCATGTTTCAATGCCATTCTCCCAAATCATCCCACACTCTCCCTCTCCCATAGAATCCAAAAGACTGTTCTATGCATCTGTCCTTTTTGCTGTCTCGCATACAGGGTTATCGTTACCATCTTTCTAAATTCCATATATATGCGTTAGTATATTGTACCGGTGTTTTTCTTTCCGGCTTAGTTCACTCTGTAAAATAGGCTCCAGTTTCATCCACCTCATTAGAACGGATTCAAATGTATTGTTTTAATGGCTGAGTAATACTCCGTTGTGTATATGTACCACCACTTTCTTATCCATTCATCTGCTGATGGACATCTAGGTTGCTTTCATGTCCTGGTTATTGTAAACAGTGCTGCGATGAAATTTGGGTACACATGTCTCTTTCAGATCTGGTTTCCTCGATGTGTATGCCCAGTAGTGGGATTGCTGGGTCATAAGGCAGTTCTATTTCCAGTTTTTTAAGGAATCTCCACACTGTTCTCCATAGTGGCTGTACTAGTTTGCATTCCCACCAACAGTGTAAGAGGGTTCCCTTTTCTCCACACCCTCTCCAGCATTTATTGCTTGTAGACTTCTGGATAGCAGCCATTCTGACAGGCGTGAAATGGTACCTCACTGTGGTTTTCATTTGCATGTCTTTGGTAATGAGTGATGTTGAGCATCTTTTCATGTGTTTGTTAGCCATCTGTAAGTCTTCTTAGCAGAAATGTCTGTTTAGTTCTTTGGCCCATTTTTTGAGTGGGTCATTTATTTTTCTGGAATTGAGCTGCAGGAGTTGCTTGTATATTTTTGTGATTAATTCTTTTTCATTTGCTTCATGTTTTATTACTTTCTCCCATTCTGAAGGCTGTTTTTTCACCTTGCTTAAGTTTCCTTTGTTGTACAGAAGCTTTTAATTTTATTTATGTCCCATTTGTTTTTTGTTTTTGTTTTGTTTTTTTTAAATACCAATTTTCTATATTAATTGGAGGATAATTACTTTTTAATATTGCATTGGTTTTGCCATACATCCACAAAAATTCACTATGAGTATACACATGTTCCCCATCCTGAACCCCCCTCCAACTCCCTCCTCATACCATCCCTCTTGGTCACCCCAGTGTACCAACCCGAAGCATCCTGTATCATGCAGTGAACCTGGACTGATGATTCGTTTCATATATGGTGTTATACATGTGTCAATGCCATTCTCCCAAATCATCCCACCCTCGCCCTGTCCCACAGAGTCCAAAAGACTGTTCTATACATCCATGTCTCTTTTGCTGTCTCGCACACAGGGTTATCATTACCGTCTTTCTAAATTCCATATATATACATTAGTATACATTAGTGGTGTTTTTTTTTTTTTTTTCTGGCTTACTTCACTCTGTATAATAGGCTCCAGTTTCTTCCCCCTCATTAGAACTGATTCAAATATATTCTTTGTAATGGCTGAGTAATACTCCATTGTGTTTACATACCACCCCTTTCTTATCAATTCGTCTGCTGATGGACATCTAGGTTGCTTCCATGTCCTGGTTATTATAAACAGTGCTGCGATGAACATTGGGGTACACGTGTCTCTTTCAGTTCTGGTTTCCTCGATGTGTATGCCCAGTAGTGGGATTGCTGGATCATAAGGCAGTTCTATTTCCAGTTTTTTAAGGAATCTCCACACTGTTTTCCATAGTGGATGTACTACTTTGCATTCCCACCAACAGTGTAAGAGGGTTCCCTTTTCTGCACACCCTCTCCAGCATTTATTGCTTGTAGACCTTTGGAATACAGCCATTCTGACTGGCATGAAATGATACCTCATTGTGGTTTTGATTTGCATTTCTCTGATAATGAGTGATGCTGAGCATCTTTTAATGTGCTTGTTAGCTATCTGTATGTCTTCTTTGGAGAAATGTCTGTTTAGTTCTTTGGCCCATTTTTTGTTGGGGTCGTTTATTTTTCTGGAATTGAGCTGCAGGAATTGCTTGTATATATTTGTGATTAATTTTTTGTCAGTTGCTTCATTTGTTATTACTTTCTCTCATTCTGAAGGCTGTCTTTTCACCTTGCTTTTAGTTTCCTTTGTTGTACAGAAGCTTTTAATTTTAATAAGGTCCCATTTGTTTTTTGTTTTGTTTTTGTTTTTTTAAATACCAATTTTCTATATTAATTGGAGGCTAATTACTTTACAGTATTGCATAGGTTTTGCCATACATCCATAAAACTTTGCCACGAGAATACACGTGTTCCCCATTCTGAACCCCCCTCCACCTGCCTCCCCCTACCATCTTTCTTGGTAACCCCAGTGTACCAGCCTGAAGCATCCTGTATCATGTAGCGAACCTGGACTGGAGATTTGTTTCATATATGATATTATACAAGTTTCAGTGCCATTCTCCCAAATCATCCCACCCTCGCCCTGTCCCACAGAGTCCAAAAGACTGTTCTATACATCCATGTCTCTTTTGCTGTCTCGCACACAGGGTTATCATTACCGTCTTTCTAAATTCCATATATATATGTTAGTATACAGTACTGGTGTTTTTTTTCTGGCTTACTTCACTCTGTATAATAGGCTCCAGTTTTTTCCCCTTCATTAGAACTGATTCAAATGTATTCTTTGTAATGACTGAGTAATACTCCTTTGTGTTTACGTACCACCGCTTTCTTATCAATTCGTCTGCTGATGGACATCTAGGTTGCTTCCATGTCCTGGTTATTATAAACAGTGCTGCGATGAACATTGGGGTACATGTGCCTCTTTCAGTTCTGGTTTCCTCGATGTGTTTGCCCAGTAGTGGGTTTGCTGGGTCATAAGGCAGTTCTGTTTCTAATTTTTTAAGGAATCTCCACACTGTTCTCCATAGTGGCTGTACTAGTTTGCATTCCCACCAACAGTGTAAGAGGGTTCCCTTTTCTCCACACCCTCTCTGGCATTTATTGGTTGTAGACTTTTGGAATGCAGCCATTCTGGCATGAAATGGTACCTCATTGTGGTTTTGATTTGCATTTCTCTGATAATGAGTGATGCTGAGCATCTTTTCATGTGTTTGTTAGCCCTCTGTATGTCTTCTTTGGAGAAATGTCCGTTTAGTTCTTTGGCCATTTTTGAGTGGGTCGTTTATCTTTCTGGTATTGAGCTGCAGGAATTGCTTCTATATTTTTGAGATTAATTCTTTGTTAGCTGCTTCATTTGCTATTATTTTCTCCCATTCTGAAGGCTGTCTTTTCACCTTGCTTATAGCTTCCTTTGTTGTTCAGAAGCTTTCAGTTTTAATTTGGTCCCATTTGTCTTTTTTTTCATTTGTTTTGCTCTTTTGTTCTTGTTTGTTTTTAATATGTTTATTTATTTGAATTGAAGGTTAATTACTTTACATTCTTGTATTGGTTTTGCCGTACATCAACATGAATCTGCCACAGGTGTACACTGTTCCCCATCTTAAAACACCTCCCACTTCCCTCCCCGTACCATCCGTCTGGGTCATCCCCGTGCACCAGCCCCAAGTGTCCTGTATCATGCATTGAACCTGAATGGCGATTCGTTTCATATATGATATTATGCATGTGTCAATGCCATTCTCCCAAATCATCCCACCCTCTCCCTGTCCCACAGAGTCCAAAAGACTGTTCTATCCGTCCATGTCTCTCTTGCTGTCTCGCACACAGGGTTATCGTTGCCATCTTTCTAAATTCCATATATATATGCGTTAGTATACTCTATTGGTGTGTTTTTTTTTTTTTTTTTCTGGCTTACTTCACTCTGTATAATAGTCTCCAGTTTCTTCCACCTCATTAAAACTGTTTCAAATGTATTCTTTTTAATGGCTGAGTATTACTCCATTGTGTTTATGTAACACAGCTTTCTTATCCATTCATCTGCTGATGGACATCTAGGTTGCTTCCATGTCCTGGCTATCATAAACACTGCTGAGATGAACATTGGGGTACATGTGTCTCTTTCAATTCTGGTTTCCTCGATGTGTATGCCAAGTGGTCAGATTGCTGCGTCATAAGTCAGTTCTCCAGTTTTTTAAGGAATCTCCACACTGTTCTCCGTAATGGACGTACTAGTTTGCATTCCCACCAACAGTGTAAGAGGGTTCCCTTTTCTGCACACCCTCTCCAGCATTTATTGCTTGTACACTTTTGGATAGCAGCCATTCTGACTGGTGTGAAATGGTACCTCATTGTGGTTTTGATTTGCATTTCTCTAATAATGAGTGATATCGAGCATCTTTTCATGTGTTTGTTAGCCATCTGTATGTCTTCTTTGGAGAAATGTCTGTTTAGTTTTTTGGCCCATTTTTTGAGTGGGTCGTTTATTTTTCTGGAACTGAGCTGCAGGAATTGCTTGTATATTTTTGTGATTAATTCTTTGTCAGCTGCCTCATTTGCTATTATTTTCTCCCATTGTGAAGGCTGTTTTTTCACCTTGCTTATAGCTTCCTTTGTGGTGCAGAAGCTTTTAATTTTTCTTTTGTCCATTTGTTTATATTTGCTTTTATTTCCAGTATTCTGGAAGGTGAGTCATATGGGATCCTGCTATGATTTATGTTGGAGAGTGTTTTGCCTATGTTCTCCTCTAGACATTTTATAGTTTCTGGTCTTAGTTTAGATCTTTAATCAATTTTGAGTTTATTTTTTGTACGGTGTTAGAAAGTGTTCTAGTTTCATTCTTTTACAAGTGGTTGTCCAGTTTTCCTAGCACGACTTGTTAAAGAAGTTGTCTTTTCTCCGTTGTATATTCTTGCCTCCTTTGTCAAAGATAGGTGTCCATAGGTGCTTAGATTTATCTCTGGGCTTTCTATTTTGTTCCATTGGTCTTTATTTCTGTCTTTGTGCAAGTACCATACTGTCTTGATGACTGTGGCTTTGTAGTAGAGCCTGAAGTCAGGCAGTTTGATTCCTCCATTTCCATTCTTCTTTCTCAAAATTGCTTTGGCTATTCGAGGCTTTTTATATTTCCATACTAATTTTGAAATTATTTGTTCTAGCTCTGTGAAAAATATAGTTGGTAGCTTGATAGGGATTGCATTGAATCTATACATTGCTTTGGGTAGTATACTCATTTTCACTATATTGATTCTTGCAATCCATGAACATGGTATATTTCTCCATCTATTAGTGTCCTCTTTGATTTCTTTCACCAGTGTTTTATACTTTTCTATATATAGGTCTTCAGTTTGTTTAGGTAGATATATTCCTATATTCCTATGTAGTTTATTCTTTTCGTTGCAATGGTGAATGAAATTGTTTCCTTAATTTCTTTTTATGTTTTCTCATTGTTAGTGTATAGGAATGCAAGGGATTTCTGTGTGTTGATTTTATATCCTGCAACTTTACTATAATCATTGATTAGTTCTAGTAATTTTCTGGTGGAGTCTTTAGGGTTTTCTATGTGGAGGATCATGTCATCTGCAAACAGTGAGAGTTTTACTTCTTCTTTTCCAATTTGGATTCCTCTTATTTCTTTTTCTGCTCTGATTGCTGTGGCCAAAACTTCCAAAACTCTGTTGAATAGTAATGGTGAGAGTGCACACCCTTGTCTTGTTCCTGACTTTAGGGGAAATGCTTTCAATTTTTCTCCATTGAGGATAATGTTTGCTATGGCTTTGTCATATATAGCTTTTATTATGTTGTGGAAATTTCCTTCTATTCCTGCTTTCTGGAGAGTTTTTATCATAAATGGATGTTGAATTTTGTCAAAGGCTTTCTCTACATCTACTGAGATAATCATATAACTTTTATTTTTCAATTTGTTAATGTGGTGTATTACATTGATTGATTTGCAGATATTGAAGAATCCTTGCATCCCTGGGATAAAGCCCACTTGGTCATGGTGTATGATCTTTTTAATGTGTTGTTGGATTCTGATTGCTAAAATTTTGTTAAGGATTTTTGCATCTATGTTCATCAGTGATATTGGCCTGTGGTTTTTTATTTGTGTGTGTGTGGCATCTTTGTCAGGTTTTGGTATTAGGGTCATTGTGGCCTCGTAGAATGAGTTTGGAAGTTTACCTTCCTCTGCAATTTTCTGGAAGAGTTTGAGTAGGATAGGTGTTAGCTCTTCTCTAAATTTTTGGTAGAATTCAGCTGTGAAGCCATCTGGACCTGGGCTTTTGTTTGCTGGAAGATTTCTGATTACAGTTTCCATTTCCGTGCTTGTGATGGGTCTGTTAAGATTTTCTATTTCTTCCTGGTTCAGTTTTGGAAAGTTGTACTTTTCTAAGAATTTGTCCATTTCTTCAAAGTTGTCCATTTTATTGGCATATAATTGCTGATAGTAGTCTCTTATGATCCTTTGTATTTCTGTGTTGTCTGTTTTGGTCTCTCCATTTTCATTTCTAGTTTTATTGATTTGATTTTTCTCCCTTGTTTCTTGATGAGTGTGGCTAATGGTTTGTCAATTTTATTTATCCTGTCAAAGAACCAGCTTTTGGCTTTGTTGATTTTTGCTATGGTCTCCTTTGTTTCTTTTGCATTTTTTTCTGCCCTAATTTTTAAGATTTCTTTCTTTCTACTAACCATGGGGTTCTTCATTTCTTCCTTTTCTAGTTGCTTTAGGTGTAGAGTTAGGTTATTTATTTGACTTTTTTCTTGTCTCTTGAGGTAAGCCTGTATTGCTCTGAACCTTCCCCTTAGCACTGCTTTTACAGCGTCCCACTGGTTTTGGATTGTTGTCTTTTCCTTCGTTTTTATGCATATTTTGATTTCTTTTTTGATTTCTTCTGTGATCTGTTGGTCATTCAGCAGCGTGTTGATCAGCCTCCATATGTTGGAATTTTTAATAGTTTTTCTCCTGTAAGTGAAATCTAATCTTACTGCACTGTGGTCAGAAAAGATGCTTAGAAGCAATCCCACTGCTGGGCATACACACTGAGGAAACCAGAAGGGAAAGAGACACGTGTACCCCAATGTTCATCGCAGCACTGTTTATAATAGCCAGAACATGGAAGCAACCTAGATGTCCATCAGCAGATGAATGGATAAGAAAGCTATGGTACATATACACAATGGAGTATTACTCAGCCATTAAAATAAATTCATTTGAATCAGTTCTAATGAGATGGATGAAACTGGAGCCTATTATACAGAGTGAAGTAAGACAGAAAGAAAAACACCAATACAGTATACTAACACATATATATGGAATTTAGAAAGATGGTAACAATAACCCTGCATACGAGACAGCAAAAGAGACATTGATGTATAGAACAGTCTTATGGACTCTGTGGGAGAGGGAGAGGGTGGGAAGATTTGGGAGAATGGCATTGAAACATATATACTATCATGTATGACACGAGTCTCCAGTCCAGGTTTGATGCACGATACTGGATGCTTGGGGCTGGTGCACTGGGACGACCCAGAGGGATGGTATGGGGAGGGAGGAGGGAGGAGGGTTCAGGATGGGGAACACATGTATACCTGTGGCGGATTCATTTTGATATTTAGCAAAACCAATACAATATTGTAAAGTTTAAAAATAAAATAAAATTTAAAAAAAAAAGAGATGCTTGGAATGATTTCAATTTTTTGAATTTACCAAGGCTAGATTTATGGCCCAGGATGTGATCTATCCTGGAGAAGGTTATGTGTGCACTTGAGAAAAAGGTGAAATTCATTATTTTGGGGTGAAATGTCCTATAGATATCAATTAGGTCTAACCGGTCTGTTGTATCATTTAAAGTTTGTGTTTTCTTGTTAATTTTCTGTTTAGTTGATCTATCCATAGGTGTGAGTGGGGTATTAAAGTCTCCCACTATTATTGTGTTATTGTTAATTTCCCCTTTCATACTTGTTAGCATTTGTCCTACATATTGTGTGCTCCTATGTTGGGTGCATATATATTTATAATTGCTATATCTTCTTCTTGGATTGATCCTTTGATCATTATGTAGTGACCTTCTTTGTCTCTTTTCACAGCCTTTGTTTTAAAGTCTATTTTATCCGTTACGAGTATCACTACTCCTGCTTTCTTTTGGTCTCTATTTGTGTGGAATATCTTTTTCCAGCCTTTCACATTAAACTGTATGCGTCCCTTGTTTTGAGGTGGGTCTCTTGTAGACAACATATATAGGGGTCTTGTTTTTGTATCCATTCAGCCAGTCTTTGTCTTTTGGTTGGGGGATTCAACCCTTTTATGTTTAAGGTAATTATTGATAAGTATGATCCCGTTGCCATTTACTTTATTGTTTTGGGTTTGAGTTTATACACCCTTTTTTTGTGTTTCCTGTATACAGAAGATCCTTTAGCATTTGTTGGAGAGCTGCTATGGTGGTGCTGAATTCTCTCAGCTTTTGCTTGTCTCTAAAGCTTTTGATTTCTCCTTCATATTTGAATGAGATCCTTGCTGGGTACAGTAATCTGGGCTGTAGGTTATTTTATTTCATCACTTCAAGTATGTCCTGCCATTACTTCCTGGCCTGAAGAGTTTCTATTGACAGATCAGCTGTTATCCTTATGGGAATTCCCTTGTGTGTTATTTGTTGTTTTTCCCTTGCTGCTTTTAATATTTGTTCTTTGTGTTTGATCTTTGTTAATTTGATTAATATGTGTCTTGGGGTGTTTTGCCTTGGGTTTATCCTGTTTGGGACTCTCTGGGTTTCTTGGACTTGGGTGATTATTTCCTTCCCCATTTTAGGGAAGTTTTCAACTATTATCTCCTCAAGTATTTTCTCGTGGTCTTTCTTTTTGTCTACTTTTTCTGGGACTCCTATGATTCAAATGTTGGGGCATTTAACATTGTCCCAGAGGTCTCTGAGATTGTCCTCATTTCTTTTAATTCATTTTTCTTTTTTCCTCTCTGATTCATTTATTTCTACCATTCTATCTTCTACCTCACTAATCCTATCTTCTGCCTCTGTTATTCTACTATTTGTTCCCTCCAGAGTGTTTTGATCTCATTTATTGCATTATTCATTATATATTGACTCTTTTTTATTTCTTCTAGGTCCTTGTTAAACCTTTCTTGCACCTTCTCAATCCTTGTCTCCAGGCTATTCATCTGTGATTCCATTTTGATTTCAAGATTTTGGATCATTTTCACTATCATTATTTGGAATTCTTTATCAGGTAGATTCCTTACCTCTTCCTCTTTTGTTTGGTTTGGTGGGCATTTATCCTGTTCCTTTACCTGCTGGTTATTCTTCTGTCTCTTCATCTTGTTTATATTGCTGTGTTTGGGGTGGCCTTTCTGCATTGTGGCAGTTTGTGGAGTTCTCTTCATTGTGAAGTTTCCTCACTGTAGGTGGGGTTGTACGGGTGGCTTGTCAAGGTTTCCTGGTTTGGGAAGCTTGTGTCCGTGTTCTGGTGGGTGGAGGTGGATTTCTTCTCTCTGGAGTGCAATGACGTGTCTAGTAATGAGTTATGAGATGTCAATGGGTTTGGAGTGACTTTGGGCAGCCTGTGTATTGAAGCTCAGGGCTGCGTTCCTGTGTTGCTGGAGAATTTGCCTGGTATGTCTTACTCTGGAACTTGTTGGCCCTTGGGTGGTGCTTGGTTTCAGTGTAGGTATGCAGGCGTTTGATGAGCTCCTGTCGATTAATGTTCCCTGGAGTCAGGAGTTCTCTGGTGTTTTCAGGATTTGGATATAAGCCTCCTGCTTCTGGTTTTCAGTCTTATTTTTACAGTAGCCTCAAGACTTCTCCATCTATACGGCACTGATGATAAATCATCTGCTTTTGAAGACAATGGGCTGCTTTTCTGGTGCCTGATGTCCTCTGCTGGCATTAAGAATTTGTTTTGTGGAATTTACTCAGTGTTCAAATGTTCTTTTGATGAATTTCTGGGGGAGAAAGTGGTCTCTCCATCCTATTCCTCTGCTATCTTAGGACCGCCTCCTCTGCTGCTTTCTTATAAAGGCATATAGAGAACAATTTGGATTTTATCTAGTAGATGATACATGGAAAAAAATCATTTAATCACGGATTGGATTGAATTAACAGAGGGACCAGTGAAAGTAGAATGATAGGAGAGACTGCTTTGGGGTAGACATAGAGTTTAGGTGGGCTTCCAGGCTTTTTAAATGGTTACTCCCAGTATGGAAAATAAGTTGGATAAAGGCAAGGTTTGATGTTTGGAAGTTAATTAAATTTGAGAAATTTCCCACATCCTATCTAGAAGGACTGTTTTACAAACTCATGTAGAATACTGGTTATAGTTTTTAAGGTGCTTCGTTTTCTTTACTCAAAAGTAAGTTACTTTGACTCATCTTTGTAACTACAGCTTTTAGTAGAGTATACAGAGTAGGAACCCAGTAAAGATTTGTTCAAAATAAATGAAATAACTAACTAAATGATTGTCAGAATATTGCAGAAAAATGATGATCTCAGTACAGTTCAGTTGCTCCCTGACAATTATGAAGTATTCTTCACATCAGTATCAGTTCAGTCACTCAGTTGTGTCCGACTCTTTGTGGCCCCATGGAACACAGCACGCCAGGCCTCCCTGTCCATCATCAACTCCCAGAGTTTACTCAAACTCATGTCAATTGAGTCGGTGATGCCATCCAACCATCTAATCCTCTGTCAAACACTTCTCCTCCCACCTTCAATCTTTCCCAGCATCAGGGTCTTTTTCAATGAGTCAGTTTTTTGCATCAGGTGGCCAAAGTATTGGGAGCTGCAGCTTCAGCATCACTCCTTCCAATGAATATTCAGGACTGATTTCCTTTAGGATTAACTGGTTGGATCTTCTTGCTGTCCAAGGGACTTCAAGAGTCTTTTCCTATACCCTAGTCCAAAAGCATCGATTCTTCAGCACTCAGCTTTCCTTGTAGTCCAACTCTCAGATCCATACATGACTACTGGAATGACCACAGCTTTGAGTATGTGGATCTTTGTCAGCAAAGTAATGTCTTTGCTTTTTAATATGCTGTCTTGGTTGGTCATAGCTTTACTTCCAAGGAGCAAGTGCCTTTTAATTTTATGGCTTCAGTCACTGTCTTCAGTGAAATTGGAGACAGAGAAAATAAGAAAGAAATTAAGCCCAAGAAAATTTGTTATTCAAATTAAGACTTAAATTGAAGAAAGTGGGGGAAATGACTGGACTATACAGGAATGACCTAAATCAAATCCTTTATGCTTATACAGTGGAAGTGACAAACAGATTCAGTGGATTCTATCCAATAGAGTGCCTTAAGAACTATGGACTGAGGTTCATGACATTGTATAGGAGGCAGTGATCAAGACCATCCCCAAGAAAAAGGAATGCAAAAAAGGCAAAAGGGTTGTCTAAGGAGCCCTTACAAATAGCTGAGGACGGAAGAGAAGTACAAGGTAAAGGAGAAAAAGAAAGCTATACCCATCTGAATACAGAGTTCCAAAGAGTAGCAAGGAAAGATAAGAAAGCCTTCCTCAGTGATCAGTGCAAAGAAATAGAGGAAAACAATAGAAGGGGAAAGACTAGAGATCTCTTAAAAAATTAGAGATACTAAGGGAACATTTCATGCAAAGATGGGCTGAATAAAGGACAGAAATGGTATGGATCTAACAGAAGCAGAAGATATTAAGAAGAGGTGGCAAGAATACACAGAAGAACTGTACAAAAAAGATCTTCATGACCCAGATAACCATGATGTGATCACCCACCTAGAGTCAGACATCCTGGAATGCGAAGTCAAGTGGGCTTTAGGAAGCATACGAACAAAGCTAGTGGAGGTGATGGAATTCCAGCTGAGCTATTTCAAATCCTGAAAGATGATGCTGTGAAGGTGCTGCACTCAATATGCCAGGAAATCTGGAAAACTCAGCAGTGGCCACAGGACTGGAAAAGGTCAGTTTTCATTCCAATCCCAAAGAAAGGCAATGCCAAGAATGTTCAAACTACTGCACAATTGCACTCATCTCACACGTTAGCAAAATAATGCTCAAAATTCTCCAAGCCAGGCTTCAACAGTATGTGAACTGAGAAATTCCAGATGTTCAGCCTGGATTTAGAAAAGGCAGAAAAATCAGAGATCAATTTTCCAGCATCTGTTGGATCATCAAAAAAGCAAGAATGTTCCAGGAAAACATCTGCTTTATTGACTAGCCAAAGCCTTTGACTCTGTGGATCACAACAAACTGTGGAAATTCTTCAAGACATGGGAATACCAGACCACCTGACCTGCCTCTTGAGAAACCTGTATGCAGGTCAGGAAGCAGCAGTTAGAACCGGACATGGAACAACATACTGGTTCCAAATCAGGAAAGGAGTACATGAAGGCTGTATATTGTTACTCTGCTTATTTAACTTCTATGCAGAGTACATCATGCAAAATGCCAGACTGGATAAAGCACAAGCTGGAATCAAGATTGCTGGGAGAAATATCAATAACCTCAGATATGCATATGACACCACCCTTACAGTAGAAAGCAAAGAGGAACTGAAGAGCCTCTTGATGAAAGTAAAGAGGAGAGTGAAAAAGCAGGCTTAAAACTCAACATTCAAAAAACTAAGATCAGGGCATCTGGTCATCACTTCATGGCAAATAGCTGGGGAAACAATGGAAGCACTGATGATCTAGTCTTGAACTTGAAGGCAGTGGAACTAAAGATGAAGTAGATTTGAGATATACACTTAGTCTACTGTTTACTGACTGGTAATGCTGTTTAGCTACTTATTGAATAAGGACTGTGAAAGAAAGATAAGGAACATCATTATTTGGGTCATCTACCATCTACCCTGATTGAGGGAGGATAGGAAGGATAGAATGGGGTGAGGTTTGAAGGGATGATTTCTGGTTTCATTTTGAATATGATGTTTGTGGGATTTGAGCCTCTCCTAGCTCCTTAAGCAGTTTTAAAGCTACATAGTGTCTTATTTAATTAAGCCAAGATCACAGTATATCCTAATATGTTTTCAGTGCTTTAATATTTTAGTGTGTTTTTAATACTTTTGATGTTTTAGTGTTTATTTTTAATGTCTTAGTATTTTAATATTTAATTAGAATTCTTGGATTTTTGCTGTCCTAAATTTCCAGTTCTATTAGTGGATGCTGATTTATTGCCAACCAAATGGGATTAATTTGGCTGTTGTACAGTGGCTTCTTTTCGAATTCATATTCAAATTTCATCCATAATGTGGGAAGTTGAACTACCCCTACAGCTCTGTGAAGGAACCTGCTGACCCCATATTGAGTCTGAATTCCTGGCAGAAATCAGGAGACACAGCATTTGACTTATTCACAGAAACTAATAAGATCGCTTTTCACCATCCTCCTAATTTGCTGCAGTCTCCAACTAGGGTTGATGACAAATTTAAAAGTATGCCTATCAGCAAGCATGGATTTTTGTGAGTCACAATTCACTAAATAGACATCATGTGATTGAAAATGAAGAAGCATCATGCAAAGAATGTGTTATAAACAACTTAAAATGAGTTCAGAACGTGACAAAACAATCTGGCTTCGTATTTTCAAGAGAGTAGCCCCAACAGACAGGGAAGAACACTTTAAACACTAAAGGGATTCAATTCTCATCTCCTTTTTTGCCCACTTGTCTTTCCATCTGGCCAGGGTTGCTATTTTATCCAGTACTTTCCTGTTTAGTAACATCCTGTCTTTACGTTTTGTTTGCAATCTATTCTGCAAGCCTAATTGTTGCCCTCTCCCAGGAGAATGTGAATGATTTTAAAGTTAGAAAGGGAAGAATCTGCATGGATACAAAATGGCAGTCATTTAATTATAATTAGTCTATTTGTCTTTCTTTTACTTATGACAGAAATGTATCAATAACTTCAAAAAATGAAGGACTACCACCTGCCTAAAAGCTGTATGCAGCCCCCTAACTCTTAATTATTTTCTTTGCTTCAAATGAAAGCAAAATCACATTGGTGAAGATTTGTCTCTTGGTATATATCAGATATTTCTGTTAGTTGCATAATTCAGTGAGTTTCATAAAGTGTACCATTCAAAAATGTGTGCGTGTGTGTATATATATAAACTGAAATGTGTATATATACATTGTACCATTCAAAAAAATATATATACACACTTTTCACATATGTGTATAATATAAATTGAAAGCTAAATTATCTTTCATTTTCATCAATTATTAATTACACATTAATAAAGCATGTAGTCAACATAGAACACTGAATATCCATGTATCTCAATAGAAATATAATTTAAGTGAAGCTATTAGAACATTATTTCTAAGCATCTTTAAAATGGCTGTTCATGATAGTGTGTGAAATAAAGCTATAAAACTAAAACACAGAAAGATTCTGTTGTAATTTAATGGAATTCTTACCCTTCCCCATGATAGAGAATTAAGCACAAGAGATCTAAAAGCAATCAAAGGTATATACTTTATTAAACATACTCTTGGGAGTAATGCCACTATTTATTTCTCTTCTCATTTACATGAAGAAGGGAATTTCTACTCTTCTCTGTTCTTGAAATACTTATGCCTTTACTCCTACTGTGATAATTCAGACTCTGAAACATATGGCAGGCCACATTTCACTGCTGAGCAAATTCACTGCTCAAGTGTGACACGTGCTCTTGCCCAAACTTTTGCCTCCTTGCTCAGACATGGTGGGCACTCTTGAGCTTCTTGTCAATAGGTAGTAAGTATGCATGGACAGTGATGAGGGCCTGTCTTTAATAGACATGCTGGCCATCCTTCTTGCTAGTGTTTTCTTTCACCACTGAATCTCTTTGTTAGTTGGATCTGGCATCATTGTCTATGCACTGTTTGGTGACATAGATTCAGTGCTCTGTGGGTCACATCAACTCTGTTTATATATATTTTTTCTTCCCCCTTTCTCTCCGTTCCTTCCACCAACCCATCCACTTTCCATTTATATTCAGTTCAAAGATTGAGATTTTGGGTGAGTTAGGAGATCCCCACTTCAGCTTCCAACTTTAACCGTGTTTTCTTGTCCAGCTTTTCTTGAGAATATTGTTCTGGGGATTGGGAGAATGGTGGTTATAAAGTCCTTTAAAAATTAATGAACCCATTTGATGGGGAAAAAGGTGAATGGTAGGATTTGGTTGCTTGGATTCAGTTTTATAAAATGCAAAGGAGGGGGCTAGAATACACAATTTCAGTGGCCAGTTTTAATCCAACACAAGGTGAAGTTGTGAAGCAACATGGCTGATATTTTTTTCTCTTTCTTTTTTTTTGGCCAAGCCATGTGGCTTGTGAGATCTTATTTCCCCTATGAGAGATTGAACTCAGGCCCTTGGCAGTGAGTGTGGAGTCCTAATCACACTCCGTGTGGATTCCCTGAGCCACCAGGGAATTTCCTGATTTTCTTATATGGCTCCTAAATAAATCAATTTCAGAAATAAGACTAAATAAAGTCAATTTCAGAAATAAGACTACAAATGTAGTTTGATATCATATTCTTTGAAATAAATGTATTGCTTTCATGGTGACTACTTAGAAAGGTAGTGCTCATTAGGAACAGAAAGTATTTAGTGAGTTTGTTAAAAATTGGTACATACTGTCATTCATTTTAGTTACACCATTTACCTCCCAAGGGGAAGATAGTCAAGTAGCATATATTCGTTACTGAGTGAGCTGTAGAGAAAGTTATAACCAGAGAGCCAGAATAAGGAAGGGTCCCAAAGGTGTGGAGAATTGAGAAACAACTTGAAAGAGTTGAAAGAAAGAGACTAGTTGAACAACTCAGTTCAGTTCAGTTCAGTTCAGTCGTTCAGTTGTGTACGACTTGTTGCGACCTCATGGACTGCAGCATGCCAGGCTGCCCTGTCCATCACCAACTCCCAGAGCTTACTCAAGCTCATGTCCATTGAGTCGGTGATGCCATCCAACCATCTCATCTTCTTTGTCCCCTTCTCCTCCTGCCTTCAAGCTTTCCCAGCATCAGGGTCTTTTCCAATGAGTCAGTTCTTTGCATCAGATGGCCAAAGTATTGGAGTTTCAGCTTCAGCATCAGTCCTTTCGGATGAATATTCAGGACTGATTTCCTTTAGGATTGACTGGTTGGATCTCCTTGCAGTCCAAGACACTCTCAAGAGTCTTCTCCAACACCACAGTTCAAAAACATCAATTCTTCAGAGCTCAGCTTTCTTTATAGTCCAATTCTCACATCCACATCACATGAGTACTGGAAAAACCATAGCTTTGACTAGATGGACTTTTGTTGCAAAGTACTGTCTCAAAATAATGGTTTTTAATATGCTGTCTTGGTTGGTCATAGGTTTTCTTCAAAGGAGCAAGTGTCTTTTAATTTCATGGCTGCAGTCACGATCTGCAGTGATGCTGGAGCCGAAAATCATAAAGTCTCTAACTGTTTCCGTTGTTTCCCCATCTGTTTGCCATGAAGTGATGGGACCAGATGCCATGATCTTCTTTTTTTTTTTTTTTTTTTTTAATCTTTGTTTTTTGAATGTTGAGCTTTAAGCCAACTTTTTCACTCTCCTCTTTCACTTTCATCAAGAGGCTCTTTAGTTCTTCACTTTCTGCCATAACCGTGGTGTCATCTGCATATCTGAGGTTATTGATATTTCTCCCAGCAATCTTGATTCCAGCTTGTGCTTCATCCAGTCTGGCATTTTGCATGACGTACTCTGCATATAAGTTAAATAAGTAGGGTGACAATATACAGCTTTGATGTACTCCTTTCCTGATTTGGAACCAGTCTGTTGTTCCATGTCCATTTCTAACTGTTGCTTATTGATCTGCATACAGATTTCTCAAGAGGCAGGTTAGGTGGTCTGGTAGTCCCATCTCTTGAAGAATTTTCCATAGTTTGCTGTGATCCACACAAAACTGGCAAAGGTTGAAAAGACACAAGATTGAGAATACACAAAGCTTGTTTCTTTCAGAATAGGATCAGACACATTTTCATAAGGCTGGTGCTTCACATATAAGAACAATAATAAAAATCACATGAAGATGAGATTATCCAACGTTTGTTAAATATTCTTGAAGCTGTAGAGAGATGATGCATTATTTTTAAATATAATTTTATTTATTTATTTATTTATTGGCTGTATTGGGTCCTTGTTGCTGGGTGCAGGGTTTCTGTAGTCACTGTGAGGGAGGGCTACTCATTGTTTCAGTGGATGGGCTTCTCCTTGTGATGGCTTCTCTTGTTGTGGCCTCTTGACTCTAGGGCACAGGCTCGGTAGTTTTGGAGCATGGGCTTAGTTGCTCCAGTAAGCGTGTGGGATCTTCCCGGACCCTGGATTGAAACCAAGTCTCCTGCATTGGCAGGCGGATTCTTTACCACTGAGCCACTGCTGCTGCTGCTGCTGCTGCTGCTGCTAAGTCACTTCAGTCATATCCGACTCTGTGCAATCCCATAGACGGCAGCCCACCAGGCTCGCCCGTCCTTGGGGTTCTCCAGGCAAGAACACTGGAGTGGGTTGCCATTTCCTTCTTCAATGCATGAAAGTGAAAAGTGAAAGTGAAGTTGCTCAGTCGTGTCCGACTGTTAGCGACCCCATGCACTGCAGTCTATCAGGCTCCTCCGTCCATGGGATTTTCCAGGGAAGAGTATTGGAGTGACTGAGCCACTAGGGAAACCCAACAATGCACTGTTATTCAAAACAAAGGTTTTAAGTGCATGACCATGGAACATGATTTTTGTAAGTGACTAAGTCTCTGTTTATATGAACAGGGGAATTGTAGTAGGTGGAATAAGACCCCTTCCCCCAAATCATTGAATACTCTTAACTTACATAATAAAAGGGAATTGCAGATGTGATTAAGTTAAAGATTTTAAGATAAGGAGATTATCCTGGATTATCCAGATGGACCTTGCAAGAGAGAGAGGCAGGAGGGTCAGAATTAGAGAAAGAGACTTATTGGTGGAAACAGAGGTCAGAGTGATGTGGGGCCATGAGGCAAGGGGTGTAGGAAGCCTCTAGAAGCTGGAAAAGGGAAATAAATATTAATACATTGTCCCCTAGGGCCTCCAGAATGAATGCAGCCTTGCCTACTCATTTTAGGCTTCTGACCTGCAAAACTATAGGATAATAAATGTGTGTTGTTTTAAGCCACCAAACTTGTGGTAACTTATTACAACATCGATAGGAAACTACTGTGGGGATGTTTGTGTATATTAATCTCAACAGAGCACTTCACAGCATCTTTAAATTATTCCTGAACTAAGATGGAGGAGCTAAGACAATGGAATGATATGTGCTGTCAGATTTGAAACTGGAATCCAGGGCTGAGTTGGACTCCTGACCCTGCCCTTTTCTAGTTATATAATCTTGAGCATGATGGTTGACATTTCTCTGCTTTTATGGCCCTATATATAAAGTGGGATTATTTATTGCAACTATCTCAGAATTGTGTGATAAAAAATTAGTGCAAATTAATACTAATTATTTAATCGTGCTTAGTCACTTAGTTGTGTCTGACTCTTTGTGACCCTTTGGACTATAGCCCTCCAGTTTTCTCTGTCCATGTGATTTTTTAGGCTAGAGTACTGGAGTGGGTTGCCATTTCCTTCTCCAGGAGATCTTCCCCACCTAGGGATTGAACCAGCATCTGCAATATTTAACGAATATTACATAAATTTACACTATTAAAATGCTTAGAACATTTTATGGTACATAGTGAGCACCATGTAAACGTTAGCTGTCATTATTATTGGTGCTGGCCTAAAGTAAATTCTGTGGTCACAAGGTTCAGTGAATGATCTCTGCTTGATTTTATGCATTTTAACATTTGTATCAACGACTTGAATCATGACATTAAAGGCCAGTGACATAAAATCGGGAGTTATAAATCTAATGACAGGCTAAAGCCTATGAAATGAAATATATATAGGCTCAAAAAAGCAAAGGTTTATGACACAAATATTTGCCAGCATTAAGATGTATTTGGGCTTCCCTTGTGGTTCAGCCGGTAAGGAATCTGCCTGCAATGTGGGAGACCTGGTCTATATAAGCAATAGAACCCCTGGGTTCGACCCCTGGGCTGGGAAAATCCCCTGAAGAAGGGAAAGGCTATCCACTCCAGTATTCTGGCCAGGAGAATTCCATGGACTATACAGTCCATGGGGTCACAAAGTCGGAGATGACTTCACTTTCATTATGTATTTACTTTAAATATATGAGTATCATGTTGTGATCTGTTATACAGCTTGAATTGCAAATACAGTTAAACTTTAGATTTTCTTAAAAAAATAAGGTATGCAGTTTCATATATCATAGAACTAAATTAGCAGAAAATTCAACATTTCTTTCCCTGCCCTAACCAACTCTCACATTCCAGTTTGTTGAAAACATATTGCTTATATAGACCTAAACGTTGGCAAATGTCATGAGGAAGGAAGATCAGTATAACTTCTAAACCCCAGTAAGGATTATGTGATAAATTTGTTAATGTTTTGTTTTACCCCTGCCACTTGAGGACATTTCGATAATTAAAATCTTACAAAAGCCACTAGAGAGAATCTTCAAGTGAGGCAGATTCATTCCTGAAGTACTTAGCTCACCCATGGATTCCTCTGTTTTGAGTACCCGTGGATATACTTCTTCAGTTCAGTCACTCAGTTGTGTCCAACTCTCTGCGACCCCATGGACTGCAGCATCCCAGGCTTCCCTGTCCATCACCAACTCCCGGAGCTTGCTCAAACTCATGTCCATTGAGTCAGTGATGCCATCCAACCATCTCATCCTCTATCGTCCCCTTCTCCTCCTGCCTTCAGTCTTTCTCAGCATCAGGGTTTTTTCCAAGCAGTCATTTCTTTCCATCAGGTGGCCAAAGTATTAGAGTTTCAGCTTCAGCATCCGTCCTTCCAGTGAATATTCAGGAGTGATTTCCTTTAGGATTGACTGGCTGGATCTTGCAGTCCAAAGGACTCTCGAGTCTTCTCCAAGACCACAGTCCAAAAGCATCGATTCTTCCGCGCTCAGCTTTCTTTATGGTCCAACTCTTACATCCATACATGACTACTGAAAAAACCATAGCTTTGACTAGATGGACCTTTGTTGGCAAAGTAACGTTTTTGCTTGTTAATATGCTGTCTAGGTTGGTCATAGCTTTTCTTCCAAGGAACAAGTGTCTTTTAATTTCATGGCAGCAGTCACCATTTGCAGTGATTTTGGAGCCCAAGAAAATAAGATCTCTCACTGTTTCCATTGTTTCCCCATCTATTTGCAATGAAGTGATGGGACTATTTGCAATGAAGTGATGGGACCAGATGCCATGATCTTCGTTTTCTGAATGTTGAGTTTTAAGCCAACTTTTTCACTCTCCTCTTTCACTTTCATCAAGAGGCTCTTTAGTTATTCTTCGCTTTTTGCCATGAGGGTGGTATCATCTGCATATCTGAGGTTATTGATATTTCTCCCAGTATTCTTGATTCCAGCTTGTGCTTCATCCAGCCCTGCATTTCACATGATGTACTCTGCATATAAGTTAAATAAGCAGGCTGACAACATGCAGCTTTGATGTACTCCTTTCCCAATTTGGAACCAGTCTGCTGTTCCATGTCTAGTTCTAACTGTTGCTTCTTCACCTGCATACAGATTTCTCAGGAGACAGGTAAGGTGGTCTGGTATTCCCATCTCTTGAAGAATTTTCCACAGTTTGTTGTGATTCACACAAAGGCTTTGGTGTAGTCAGTAAAGCAGAAGTAGATAGTATTTTTCATCCTATACCAGCTAGGGATATAGCACCAAAACTTGCTTAAGACAGTAATTGAAAAAATTAAAGTTAAAAAAAGATTAGTCATTGCTTGCCTAGAGCTGGCATCACGGGACAGGATTAAATGAATGCAAAGTAGCTTTAGGGAATTTCTGAGAGATCATGGAAATAATCTACATCAGGATTGCTGTGGTAGTTATATGATTGAATACACTTATTAAAACTCAGAAAACTGTACACTTAAAATGAATGAATTATGTTTCATATGAATTACATCTCCCTAAAGCTACTTCTTCCCATTCTTCTTTCTTCCCTCACCCTAGAGAGCCAGACTCCTCATTTTCATCTTCCTCAACCTGAAGAGTGCTGTAGATCTCTCCTCATATGTCTAGGGATCTTTATATTCCACCTATTTTTAAATTTATGTTTTAATTTAAATTTAATAAATTGACCTTTCAATACTTATTAACTCAGGTATTTTCTCATTTTTCCCTCTGCATATATGGAAGCATGTTCTTCACACTTTTTTAAAAAAATCACTCAACAGAGTAAATGTCAGACAGTGTTATAGGCACAAACGATAAAAGAGAGAGAAAGATAAAACAAACAAACATGTCCTGATATGTTAATATTAGATGATATGCTAAATAGAAAAATTTTGCAGGAGATAAGGATCAGAATGCTGGGATAAGAGTTAGGTTTTTTTGCAAAGTCTGGGCAAAAAAAGACATGAAGGATATACTAAATGAACATAGATTTTAAGGGGGAGAATAAGGTACATAGAGATATATCCCTATCTATCTATTTATCTATCATCTATCTATCTGTCTTTTCCAGGGAAAGCAGCAAGTATAACTTTCCCAAGTAGAAGGGATGCTTAGAATGGTTGAAGAAGCACAGGATCCAAAATAACTGGACCAGCCATCTGCAAAAGGTAAGAGTAGGTAGAGATGAGGTCAGGCAGGTAGCAGAATGTCAAAATATTTACAACCATATGGCCCATTTGAAAGGTCTGTGACTTTCCCTTAATTGTGATGATGAGATTTCTCGGAAAGAAAGCAGACTTTGGGGGGAAAGAAAGGCTTATGTGTGAGTTCTTTATTGGGAATGTGACTCAGGAAGCAGTGGTGAGGAACAGAGTGGTCCAAGAGAGAAGAAGGGAGAGCAAAAAAAAGTAAAATATGCATATATATTTTTGAGCTGGCCACTGCTACGAGTGACTGGTTAATTCATCCATGAGATCATCTTAAAACTGTGTTACATATTTCTCAGAGGTCTTTTCTGGGGGGGTAAAAGTGGAAAGCTTTTGTCCCTGAGATTATACCATTTCTTGGTTGAACTTCTCTAAAAGGGTATTAACTCATCTGCATATTTGTGTTGTGTGTTACTGTTGCATGCCATGCCAGGATTTAATAGAGAAGCCCAAGTCAGGAGGTATGGGATACACTGAGTACATATGAAATGAAATGCTAACAAATTCTTGCTTCATGAAGTTGGTGGGATCCCAGGTAAAACTGGTCATTGCAATTGTATTCCTATATGCAAGTGACAATTTTAATATGATATATAACAATTATGCCATTTATGATAGTGTCAAAGGTACCAAATACCTAGGCAAATATACCTAAAGATATCCAAAATCTCTACACAGAAATCTATAACTGAATGAAACACTAGAAAAAGAGATTTTAAAAGATAATAAATGAAGGCATATACATGTTCATAGATTGAAGGACTTACTTTTTAAAAGATGTAAATGTTCCTAAATGTGAATTGTAAAATCAATGAAATCTATATAAAATTCCCTGGAAGATGTGTATCAGTATGTGTAGGGAGTAAGGGGAATGTGGAAATTGACAATTGGTTCTAAAATTTATAAAAAATTCATGTACAGCTAAAACTCTGAAGAACAAAATTGGAGGATTTATGCTTAGATATCAAATTGATGATTAAGATGCTGTGGTGTTGCTACAGAGACAAATAGATCAGTGAAACAACACAGGAAGTCCAGAAGCATCTAACAGTGTTCAAGTTTTGAAAAAGTGGTCACTAAAATTGTCTTGGAAGAATATCTTCATGAGCTTAAAGGGGAACATTTTACCAACCGCAAAGGAAAAAAATTGACATGTTGGACTGTTTTAAAAGTAGGAAATTCTCTTCATTGAAAGATACCAGTTTAAGATTCAAAAAGGCAATATATTTATAACCCATATAACTGACAAAGCAGTGTATCCAGAATATGTGAAAAGTACCTATAAATTAAAGAGAAAGGATTCAAAACTCAAGAAGGGACAAGAGATTTTTTAATAACCTTCATAAATGTGAATATAAAAATACCTAATAATCCTATAGAAAGATGCACAACCTCATTCGTAACTACAGAAATTCAGATTAAATCTATGATGTAGGTGTTCCCCAGAATACAACTGAAAAGATTGAAAATGTGCAATATTATTGCCAAGGATATAGAGAAATCGAGCTTTCATATGCTCCTTATTAGGGTGTATGTAGGACATCTACTTTGGAAAAATATTTGTCAGTATCTAACAAATTTGCTAATATGCATATCCATTGATCCGACAGTACCACTGTTATATATACCCAACAGAAAGGCACATGTATATTTAGTAAAACATGTAGAAAAGAAAATTGATAAAAGTGTTATTCATAATATCCCAAACTTGGAAACAACCCAAATGCCACTTAACAATGAAGTAGATAAATGAGTTATCTCTTTATACAATGGCATATACAGGAAAGAAAAAGGGACTGCTACTATAGAAAATACCGAACACATGCAACAAAAGAAGCCAGATATAAAAGAATACATACTATATGATTCTATTTGAAAAAACAGGCACATAATCTTTTGTTGGAAGTCAGGATAGTCATTATCTTTTAGGAAAAGGGTTACTTGGGTCTCTGGGGTAATGAATATTCAGTATTTCTGGGTCTGTGTGTCAATGCAGGAGACACGGGTTTGATACCTGGGTCAGGAAGATCCCCTGGAGAAAGAAATGACTACCCACTCCAGTGTTCTTGCCTGAGAAATCTCATGGACACAGGAACCTGATGGGCTGCAGTCCATGGAGTTGCAAAGAAGTGGACATCACTTAGTGACTGAACATGCATGCATGTGCTTTATGTACATATATTCACTCAGTTAATTGCTATTGCTGTTCACCTATGATTTGTTTAGTTTTGCTGCCAAAATCTTGACTCTGTGCACTGATGCTGAACTCAAATATGGAGACAATTATGGAGGAGAAGGAAAAAGTGGCTTCGTTTCTTTGCCAGGCAAAGAACAGAGTAGGCTAACACCTTAAGAACTGTACCCTTCCTCCCTGATGAATCAGTTCAATTCAGTTCATCCCTCAGGTGTGTCCGACTCTTTTGTGACCCCATGAATCACAGCACGCCAGGCCTCCCTGTCCATCACGAACTCCCAGAATTTACCCAAACTCATGTCCATCGAGTCGGTGATGCCCTCCAGCCATCTCATCCTCTGTCGTCCCCTTCTCCTGCCCCAAATCCCTCCCAGCATCAGGATCTTTTCCAATGAGTCAACTTCTCGCATGAGGTGGCCAAAGTATTGGAGTTTCAGCTTTAGCATCAGTCCTTCCAATGAATATTCAGGTCTGATTTCCTTTCAGATGGACTGGTTGGACCTCCTTGCTGCCAAGGAACTCTCATGAGTCCTCCAGCACCACAGTTTGAAAGCATCAGTACTTTGGCACTCAGGCTTCTTTATGGTCCAACTCTCACATTCATACCTGACTACTAGAAAAACAATAGCTTTGACTATACGGACCTTTGTCAGCAAAGTAATGTCTCTGCTTTTTAATATGCTATCTCGCTGGACTGGAGGAAACACAAGCTGGAATCAAGATTGCTCGGAGAAATATAAATAACCTCAGATATGCAGATGACACCACCCTTATGGCAGAAAGTGAAGAGGAACTAAAAAGCCTCTTGATGAAAGTGAAAGTGGAGAGTGAAAAAGTTGGCTTAAAGCCCAACATTCAGAAAACGAAGATCATGGCATCCAGTCCCATCACTTCATGGGAAATAGATGGGGAAACAGTGGAAACAGTGTCAGACTTTATTTTTCTGGGCTCCAAAATCACTGCAGATGGTGACTGCCGCCATGAAATTAAAAGACGCTTACTCATTGGAAGGAAAGTTATGACCAACCTAGATAGCATATTCAAAAGCAGAGACATTACTTTGCCAACAAAGGTCCGTCTAGTCAAGGCTATGGTTTTTCCTGTGGTCATGTATGGATGTGAGAGTTGGACTATGAAAAAGGCTGAGCGCCAAAGAATTGATGCTTTTGAACTGCGGTGTTGGAGAAGACTCTTGAGAGTCCCTTGGACTGCAAAGACATCCAACCAGTCCATTCTGAAGGAGATCAGCCCTGGGTGTTCTTTGGAAGGAATGATGCTAAAGCTGAACCTCCAGTACTTTGGCCACCTCATGCAAAGAGTTGACTCATTGGAAGAGACTCTAATGCTGGGAGGGATTGGGGGCAGGAGAAGAAGGGGACGACAGAGGATGAGATAGCTGGATGGTATCACTGACTCGATGGACATGAGTCTGAGTGAACTCCAGGAGTTGGTGATGGACAGGGAGGCCTGGCGTGCTGCAATTCATGGGGTCACAAAGAGTCAGACACGACTGAGCGACTGAACTGACTGAACTGAACTAATGAATCAGAAGTAAATGTTTTTCTGGAATTCCCTTGCTTTTTCTGTGATCCAACTTATATTGCCAATTTGATCTCTGGTTCCTCTGCCTTTTCTCAATCCAGTTTGTGTATCTGGAAGTTCTCTTTCACATACTGTTGAAGCCTAGCTTGAAGGATTTTGAGCATTACCTTGCTAGCCCATGAAATGAATGCAGTTGTGCAGTAGTTTGAACATTCTTTGGCACTTCCCTTCTTTGGGATTGGAATGCAAACTGACCTTTTCCAGTCTCCTGACCACAACTTTTTCCAAATTTGCTGACATATTGAGTGCAACATCTTAACAGCATCATCTTTTACTATCTTAAATAGCTCAGCTGGAATTGTATCACTTCCACTATCTTGTTTGTAAGTAAGTAAGCAAGTGTTAGTCGCTCAGTCATGCCTGACTCTTTGCCACCCCATGGACCACAGCTCACCAGGCTCTTCTGTCCATGAGATTTTCCCAGGCAATGATACTAGAGTGGGTTGCCATTTCCGTCTCCTGGAGATCTTCCCAACCCAGGGATCGAACCCAGGTCTCCTGCATTGCAGGCAGATTCTTTGCTGACTGAGCTACAATCCTGTCTACATCAAGTTTTTTTTTAATAAAATAAAGATTTCAGAAATAAGTCCACATATATATGACAGTTTGTTTTTGGCATAGGTGTTAAGGTAATTGAATGGGGGAAGGATACACTTCAATAAATGTTACTGGAACAATTGTATGGTAAAAAAAAAAAAATAATAGCCTGCTCTTTACATCATATACAAAATTTAGCTTAAAAGGAATTATAGACCTAAATGTTAGGTAAGTATATAAAACCTCCTGAAGGATATATAGGATGAAATCTCTGTCATATTGGCTTTGACAAAGTTTCTTAATTAGTACAAAAAGCATGATTCATAAAAGAAAATAAAAGACAAAAATAGAATCTTGTTCTCTGATAGACATGGCTAAGGAAATGAAATTGTCAGCCACAGAATGGGAGAAAATATTTTCAAGTCTTATTTTTGACAGACGTCTTGTATTCAGAAAATCTGAAGCAAATTTAACTCAATACTAAGAAGAAAAACCAATTTGTTTAATTAGGTGAAAGATTTAAAGAAATATTTAACAAATGAAAATATATGTATAAGCAGTAATTATATGAAAAAATTATCGACATCACTTGTTATCAGAGAAATTAAAATTAAAGTGAGAATGATATACACACTAGAATTGCTAAAACCTAAAAAAAATAATAAATTTTGACAAATATATGAAGCAATTGCATTTTTCATACATTGCTAGTAGGGATGCAAACTGGTGTAGCCATTTTGGAAAAAAAATTTTATCAGTTAAGCATCAGCATTAAGCACACACTTATGACCCAGCAATCCTATCTCTAGGTATTTATCCAAGATAAATTTGAAATATAAGTGAAAAAAGACTTTATATTAAGGTTCTCCAGAGAAATGGAACCATTAGTATGTATATGTATGTGTGTGTATGTAGATAGATAGATATTTATTATAAGCAATTGTCTCATTGTTATGGAGTCTGAAAAATCTCAAGATCTGCAGTCAGCAAGCTGGAGGCCCAGGAAAGCAGAAGGTATAAGTTCTAGGTGGAAAGCTGGCAGGCTTGAGACTCAAGAAAAGCTGATGTTTCAGTCTGAGTCCAAAGGGGGAAAAGACCAATGTTTCAGCTCAGTCAGGCAGGCAGAGTTCCCTCTTATTTGAGAGAAGGTCAGGAGTTTTGTCGTATTCAGGCCTTCCACTGATTGGATGAGAGCCACACACATTAGGAGGACAATCTGCCTTAGTGTACAGATTCAAATATTAATCTCATTGAAAAATGCCTTCACAGACACATTCAGAATCATGTTTCACCAAATATCTGTGCACTCCATGGTCCAGTCAAGTTGACACATAAAAATTAACCATCACAGACTAACACACAAATTTCCAAAGTAGCATTATTTATATTAGCTCCAACCTGAAAGAAAAAGACTAAGTATCCTATAACTGGTGATTGAATAAACAAAGTATGGTATATCCATACTATGGAATAATAGTAATAAAAAAGGAAAATACTGATACATAATACTAAAATGTTTTGATTATAACATGGATGAGTCTTAAAAACATGATGCTAAGTTAGAGTAAACTAACTTAGTAAAACACAAAAGGCTGCATAGTATATGATACTATTTATATCAAATTCTAAAAAAAAAATTAGTGATATAAAGCAGAGCAGTAGTTGTTGCTTGGGGCAATGGATGAGGGAAACAAATACAAGGTGCCACTAGGGAACTTTTTGAATTGATTTAAAAATTGTCTATCATATTCATGAGAATGGCTAGAAACACATATATAATTGCAAAACTTATCAAACTATGCACTTCATATAGATGTATTTTTATTGTATGTAAATTATTTGTCAATGAAGCTAGAGAAAAGATGCTAATTAGAGCATTGTTTGTGAAAGTACAAATAGAATATTTTATAATAGAAAATTACGTTATGATATTTCAATTGAATGAACTATTATGCCCTCATGAGAATGATAGAATTTAACAGATAGTTGAAATCATACATGGTTGGTACGTTGTGATTGAAACTATTCCAAAAAAATCACACATTTCAAAAGAAACTAAAAGGGGAGCATATGCATTCACAAATAGTTGTTTTAAGGAAATGGAAAAGTATATATTTAAAAATTCAGGGACTTCCCTGATGGTCCAGTGGCTAAGACTCTGTGCTGCCTATGCAGGGGACCTGGGTTTGCTCTCTGGTCAGGGAACTGGATCCCACATGCTGCAACTAAAGAAAAAAAAGAAAAAAGGTCCTGAATGAAAATATTTTGGGGGCGAATGGATACATGTATATTTATGGCTGAGTCCCTTCACTGTTCACCTGAAACTATCACAACATTGTTAATTGGCTAGACCCCAGTACAAAATAAAAAGTTTAAAAGATTTTCATTTAAATTACTGTGGTAAATGCAGTCTAAAGTGAAATAAAATAATTGGATATTACAGGTTCTATAACCTCATTAATACATCCAACATCTAGTCTCAGTTTCCCCCATTTTAAAAACTGAAAGACACGTCTCCCAAAGGAGCTTATAGTAAAGGTTGGAAAACCAATGATACACAGAGAGTGTGGCATTATTTTAAATTCTTTAAAAATGAAGCTTTTATAAATATGAAAAAGATGCAAATGTATAATGAAAAGATATTTAAAAAATTATTTCCCATTATTCTTGTTCCATTTTATGAGAAGGTTTCTCTTTGTGCTTTTCAATTGTTTTGTATCTTTCATGACATATCAGAATTAATGGGGAAAATGCTTACATCTGACATGAACGCAAGTGCTTTTATTGGGTACACTGTTGTTATGCCTGACGGTTTTACATTTAGTTAGATACTCCCTGTGCCTAAATCATTCACTGTTAATGACTTAGGCACTGGAGGGACATTAAAGCTTTTAACCACTAAGAAATCACAGGTCTTTTAGGAAATTGCTGCTGCCATGCATAATTTGGTACTCATGGCACTCACCTGTGCCTATAGCAATTAGCAATTTCCCTACTGATTCCACAACATCCTGAAAGAGTTAATGGACCTCTCTAATAGTGCAGCTTCCTAACAGGATCAGATAAATTGTTTTAGTACAATCTAGTCAAACTTCTTGTTTTTTTTTTTTTTTCTTTTGTTGAAGTCTAGTTTCTGTACAATGTTGTGCTAGTTTCTGCAATACAGCAATGTGAATCAGCTATATATATATATATATATATGTGTGTGTGTGTGTGTGTATGTGTATATACATCCCCTCTTTTTTGGATGTCTTTCTCATTTATATCAGCATGGAGCACCCAGTCGAATTCGCTAAGAGAAGGGATTGGCAGCGGATGAGTTGGTTGGATAGCATTACCCACTCAATGGGCATGAGTTAGAGCAAACTCTGGGAGAAAGTAAAGGACAGGGAAGCCTGGCATGATGTAGTCCATGGGGTTGCAAAGAGTTGGACACGACTTAGCAACTGAACAACAACAAAACAACAGCAATGTAGTATGTTCTCGTTAATTATCTGTGTTATACATAGTAGTGTATATGTGTCAATCTGAATATCCCAATTCATCCTACCCCACTTTCCCCCCTTGGCATCCATGTTTGTTCTCTACATCTGTGTTTCTATTTCTGCTTTGCAAATAAGTTCATCTATACCATTTTTCTAGATTCCACATTTATGTATTAATATTCAATATTTGTTTTTCTCTTTCTGTCTTACTTCACTCTGTATGACAGCCTCTAGGACCATCCATGTCTCTGCAAATGGCATAATTCATTCCTTCTTATGGCTGAGTAATATTCCATTGTGTGTGTGTGTGTGTGTGTGTGTGTGTGTGTGTGTGTGTATATCTCACATCTTCTTTATCCATTCATCTGTCAGTGGACACTTAGGTTGCTTCCATGTCCTGGCTATTATAAATAGTGCTGCAGTTAACACTGGGGTTACATGTATCTTTTTGAATTATGGTTTTCTCTGGGTATATGCCCAAGAGTGGGTTTTCTGGGTCATACGTTAGTTCTCTTTTTTTAGGGAGCGTCCATACTGTTCTCCAAAGTGGCTGTATCTATTTACCTTCCCACCATTTCTTAATAGAAATAAAAAATAACTGAGTTATTGGCATTCTAGTTTACTTGATACCAATGAAGATCAACATAACACATTGAAGTCATGCAATGTTTGCTTTAAAAAGTTAAATAATAAAAATGCTAAAAGCTCTGAGATAGGAAAACAAAAATATTTCTACCCATTCTGAAGAAAGGGATAGAATTAATCTAACACTAAGCATCTTAGAAATTCTGGCTGTACTTGTAGCTAGAATGAGGTAGAAATTACCTGGGGAAAAATACAGTTGTGAATTTCCCTACTTTTTGTCTTTATTACATCACAGTTTGAGGCAGTGATATCCCCCACCCCCCCCAAATTCTTTTTCTGCACCAGTTCCTTTTGTATCAATAACTTTCCCTTACACATTATTATCTTTTTAAATTTTACTGACATTTGTTGTCAAAGGCACTGTTCTAAATTTTTGACAAATATTAAAGCAAATATTAAAATATTACTCTTTGTTATAGCCATAAGAAATGGATATTACTGATATCTCTAATTTACATTTGAAAAACCAGAGCTGGGAAGACATTGATTAACTTTCCCTTGCTTGTGGATCTGGATCCTGCATCTGTACTCTCAACCATTGAGTTAAAGTACCTTAACACTTTATAACTTTTTATAAGTTCCACTCCTGGTATCAAGAATAGATCTGTCATTAGTTACTTATGATTCCCATTGCCCCCCATATGTTATTTTCCTTAGGAATTGTGGAGCATCATGTCTTGTGGACCTAAAAATATATAGTTTCCACAGTAAAAACATTTTAAGTCTGCAGTATGCAGGTGAGGAGGTATTTTCAGAAAACTTTGCACCCAGAAATATATGCCTTTGAAGTTTTTTTTTTTTTAATTTTATCAATGTTTTTCTACTTTAAACATGTTTTATAAGGTGGCTAAAGGCTTTTTATCCATGAGACTATATGGACTCAAGCCCAGTAGAATCTGCGGCATCAACATTGGCAATTACTTCAAAATTCAGAGTAGGAAAGATCGGCAGGTTGGAAAGCGCTTGTCAATATATTCCATCTCAAAAAATTATGTTTGGGAAAACATAATTTTCTCAAATATCTGAACCCTTATAGCTATTACTTTTGAAATCTCTGTAGTTCATTCACAACACCTTCTGTAATAATGTTGGCTGCCAAAAATTACTCCTTCACCAAAATAAAATACTTTCTAAATCTTAGTGATGTTAAAATACAATAATTTATGCAATAGAAATAAACATTTCCCATAAGTCAGAAAGAGAAAAAAAATATGGTATATCAGCACATGTATGTGGAATCTATAAAAATGGTATAGATGATCTTATTTGCAAAACAGAAATAGAGACACAGATGTATAGAACAAACTTAACGGATGCGAAGGGGGAAAGTGGGAGTGGAATGAATTGGGAGATTAAGATCGACATATATACACTACTATGTGTAAAATAGATATTAATAACTAATTAGAACAGACTGTATAGTACGGGGAACTCTACTCAATACTCTGTGGTGACCTAAATGGGAAGGAAATCCAAAATAGAGGGGATATATGGATATGTATGCTTGACTGACTTTGCTGTACACAGAAAATGACGCAACAGTGTGAAGCAACTATACACCAATTTGAAAAAAAGAAAGAAATATTTCCCTATTAAACTGAGCATACATAGGGAAAAGTTCTTTGGAATTGAAAGCGAATAGCTAGGAAAGGAATTGCTAAGCAGGCTCTTTGGTCTTCTTAGTATATGTAAATTTAGGAAAAAGATGTACTAGGCACACTAAAACAATCTCAAGAGGAGGGAGTGGTGGATTAGCATATATTTAGAATCTGCTTTGTACAATAAAGGGTTAAAAATCATTCCAACATCTTCATTTCTTAGAATAATCTATCTTTTTAAATATTTAATGAAGAAAAAACAGAATTAGGGTTATGGGAGAAACCATTAGAAGGAATCATTTTGCATTTTCCTTTCTTTCCCACTTGAATTTGCTCTTTGCCTAACATCAGTTCCCTAGTCTAAAATAAATATTAAATTAACAGCAAAGAACATAAAATGAGAAATGCACATTAAAGTGGTGTGTAACATAACCACATTTATTTAAAAATATATTCCAATATCAAACAGCAAAATTCAGCAATGCAAAACTGCAATTACTTTTGCACAAACCTAATATAAAATGAATTTGCTGTCCAGGAGAAAACAAACTTTTGAAAAGGGTAGTTCTCAATTGTTAACTGCATTAAATACCATCACTGGATCACCATCAATGTTTCCTTTGACTACTCTGGCCTTTAATAGGTTTCCAGGCCAGGGATGGCCCAAGTCAATGTGCTGTTTCATTGAAATAAAAATAAATGTTAATACCAAAGTAAGTCCCTTAATCAGTGAAAATTAGCATATACATTAATTAGCATGTGTGAAGCATATGCCTCCCCCCCAAAAAAAATCTGCTAATATCAGCTAACATTACATACAGGGGTCACAGGACCCAAGCAAGTAATAAGCATGCTCCATCATCATGCCTCAAAAGAAGCCACTTATCTCCATCCTTGACTTCTTTTTGAGGTAGGAAGAAAGAGGCATTAGTTTTTTAATCTTTTGACTGTGCTGTGCATCACGTGACATCTTAGTTCCTCAACCAGGGACTGAACCCACGCCCCCTACATTGGCAGCTCAAATCCAAACCAGTGGACTGCCAGGGAAGCCCTGAGGCATTAATTTTTTAAAACACATTTTGTAATGATGATACAAGTCAGATGTACCTGCCAGTGGCCATGTTTGCCACTAGTTATCTCCTGCCTAATATTGAAACTAATACAGAGGAAATTAGAGCTTAAATGTGGAGAGAAAGGTGGAGTCACCTGAATGTATTCATTTATCATTTTGATAAAGCCATATTTATGATTAACAGCCTTATAGGTAGAAAAAAGACATTTTCAAGGAGAAAGTAGTGATTCCGTTAATGGTAGCAGGGGTTGTGACTGGGGTAGATAAAGCTGAAGATGTTCAATTCAGAGACAAATTGTGTAATCAAGGTCAGGTGGATGATTTGACATTTCCTAACATGGGAGATTTGAATGTGAGTTTTAATTTAATTTAATGTGAGTTTTAAATTCAAATTCAAATTTCCCATGTTAGGAAATGTCAAATCATCCACCATTCAAAAAACAAAGATCATGGCATCCTATCCCATCACTTCATGGCAGATAGCTGGGGAAACAATGGAAAACTGTGAGAGACTCTGTTTTTTTGGGCCCCCAAATCACTGCAGATAGTGACTGCAGTCATGAAATTAAAAGACGCTTGCTCCTTCGAAGAAAAGCTGTGACCAACCTAGACAACATATTAAAAAGCAGAGACATTACTTTGCTGACAAAAGTTTGTTTAGTCAAAGCTTTGGTTTTTCCAGTAGTCATGTATGGATGTGAGAGTTGGACTATAAAGAAAGTGGAACACTGAAGAGTTGATGCTTTTGAACTTCGGTGTTGAAGAAGACTTTTGAGAGTCCCTTGGATTCAAGGAGATCCAAACAGTCCATCCTAAAGGAAATCAGTCCTGAATATTCATTGGAAGAACTCATGCTGAAGCTGAAACTCCAATACTTTGGCTACCTGATGTGAAGAACTGACTCATTTGAAAAGACCCTGATGCTGGGAAAGATTGAAGGCGAGAGGAGAAGGGGACAACAGAGGATGAGATGGTTGGATGGCATCGCCGACTTGATGGACATGAGTTTGAGCAAGCTCCCGGGAGTTGATGATGAGCAGGGAAGCCTGGCGTGCTGTAGTCCATGGGGTCGCAAAGAGTCGGACATGACTTGAGTGACTGAACTGAACTGAACATGGGAAATTAGAAACAATCAGAAAAGTTCTATATGCTTTTCAACCATGGTCTTCCATTCTGTCTTTATCAGAACTCGTATTTCACTTTACATGATATTAAACTGAATGAACTTTCTCTCTCTCTCTCTCTTTTTTTTTTAATCAATGGTAATCTATATACTTGAACACTGGATCCCATCAGGGCTTGCCTACACAAGTATTTAATTTTTTATATTACTCTTTTTCTTCCTGCATCAGGTGCCAATACACTATGACCCGCAATCTGAACTCTGCCTTTCATCTGTTAGTAACGTTTTATTGGAAGGCAACCATGGCCATTCACTTACATATTATCTGCGATTACTTTTGTGCTGCAAGGACAGAACTTAGTATCTGTGAAAGAGACCATATGGCCCTGAAAGTCTTAAAATATTTAGTATTAGATTCTTTAGAGAAAATGTTTGCCAACTGATGTCTGGCATCCTTAATATTTTTTTTTTTCATCTTGGTTAGATGATTTCAGTTAGCAAATAAACAGCCTGTAATATTTCCTATTAAAAGTGGTACCTCTCCTGACTCTTTATCTCCTTCAGTTACTGTCCCATTTCTCTACTTCCCCTTGCATAAAATATACTCAAAAAGCTTTCCTAGTTGTTTCCACCTTTTCTTGACTATTTTTTCTTGAAATCCACTGAAGAGCTTGTTTCAACCATTTTATAAAAACTACTCCTTTAAGGTCATCAATAGTGCACATGATTACAATTTCACTAGCTAATTTTTAGTCCTCATCTTATTTCATTCATTAGCAACCTTTGACATATTATGTTAATCCAATTTTCTTGGAACAATTACTTGATTTTCCTAATACCTAATGGGTCATTTACTCTATACTCAAGTCACTTTTCCTGGTTTTCCTTGTTTTTATGACTCCTCAACTTGGGAGTACTCCAAGATTCAGTCTTCAGTCCTTTTTCTGCAATTGTTAATATTTCTTTCATAATTTCATCCAGGATCATGGCTCCACTATGCTGAGGCTTATGTGAAAAGACATGACACTCAGTCATGTCTTACTCTTTGTGACCCCACAGGCTGTAGCCCACCAGGCTCCTCTGTCCATGGAATTCTGTGGACAAGAGTACAGGACTCTGTAGCCAGTCCCTTCTCCAGAGGATCTTCCCGACCTAGGGATCAAACCCGGGTCACCTGGCAGGTGGGTTCTTTATCACTGAGCCACCAGGGAAGCCCATGTGCCTAATTACAGAGCCTCAAAATAGATAAAATAGAAATTGAGAGCACTCTTGGTGGCTCATCTGGTAAAGAATCCACCTGCAATGCAGGAGACCTTGGTTTGATACCTGGGTTGGGAAGATCCCTTGGAAAAGGGAATGGCTACCCATTCCAGTATTCTGGCCTGGAGAATTCCAAGGACAGTATAGTTCATGAAATTGCAAAGAGTTGGACACAACTGCGCTACTTTAACTTTCACTGTATCAGGGCTTCCCTTGTAGCTCAGTCAGTAAAGAATATGCCTATAATACAGGAGACCCAGGTTCGATTCCTGGGTAGGGAAAATCCCCTGGAGAAGGAAATGGCAACCCACTCCAGTATTCTTGCCTGGAAAATCCCATGGAAAGAGGAGCCTGGCAGGCTAAAGTCCATGAGGTTGCAAGAGTAGGACATGACTTAACGAATAAACCACCACCAAGGAGAATAAAAAGATACTTCCAGATACTTTAAGAAGATTTTAACCCCTTTTCTCAAAAATCCCCACAGAATAACTAGCCAAAATTTAGTTAAATCATAGATATTTGGAACCATACTATAAACCACTGTGACTTGATTTATATTTATAGAACACTATACCAGGCTACTGCAGAATATACAATTTTTTCAAGTGTATATGGTAAATTCACAAAGATAAACTGTATGCTGAGCCATAAAAAGAGCCTCAAAATTAAATATATTGAAATCATTCAGAGTATATTCTCTAACCACAATAGAATTAAATTAAAATTAATAATAAGACATCTAGGTAAACCACACACACACACACATACACCAAAAAGTGCCAAGAGGAAATTTAATAGCTTAAAATACATGTTTTTAGTAAAGAATTGAGGTCTAAATTCCTTGAACTAAGATTCCATCTCATGAAAGTAGAAAAACAAGAAAAAGTCAGCCCTAAACCATCAGAAATATGAAAATAGTAAAGGTGAAGTAAATATGAAAATAGTAGCAATCAAGAGATTATAAAACAGATTAAATAATGGAGATAATAAAGCCAAAATCTGGTTTTGGGGTAAAGATGAATGAAATCCACAACCTATGGCTATACTAGTCAAGACTTGAAAAAGATAGGATGCAGTTCACCAGCATCATGAATGGAAAAGTGGATATCACTGCAGATCCTACAGACATTAAAAAAATAATAAGAGAATGTCACTAACAACTTTATGGAAACAAATTCTGAAACTGAGATGAAATGACAAATTCCTTGAAAGACTCAAACCATCAAACTCAGTCAAGAATATACAGATAATCTGAATAGTGCTATATCTATGTATTACTGAATTTGAATTTATAGGTAATAATCTTCCCAGTGAGAAAACTCCAGTTTCTGATGGTTTTATTGTTGAATCTTAAAGAACATTTAAGAAATAAATGAGACCAATCACAAACTCTTTCAGAAAATAAAGGGTGAGGGAATACTTTTCATACTCATTTTATGAGGCCAGCATTACCTTCATGTCACAGCCACACAACATTAGAAGAAAACTATGGCATAATATCCCTTAAAAATGTAAATACAAAATCCTAAACAGAAGATCAGTACATCTAATCCAGGTATGTATAAGAAGATAAGAAATCATAATTAATAGAATTTACCTCCAGAATGCATGTTTTCAGTTCAGTTCAGTCGCTCAGTCATGTATGACTCTTTGTGAACCCATGAACCTCAGCACACCAGGCCTCCCTGTCTATCACCAACTCCCGGAGTCCACCCAAATCCATGTCCAACGAGTCGGTAATGCCATCCAACCATCTCATCCTCTGTCATCCCCTTCTCCTCCTGTCCTCAATCTTTCCCAGCATCAGGGTTTTCAAATGAGTCGGCTCTTTGCATCAGGTGGCCAAAGGATTGGAGTTTCAGCTTCAACGTCAGTCCTTTCAATGAACACCAAGGACTGATCTCCTTTACGATGGACTGGTTGGATCTCCTTGCAGTCCAAGGGACTCTCAAGAGTCTTCTCCAACACCACAGTTCAAAAGCATCAATTCTTTGGCGCTCAGCTTTCGTCACAGTCCAACTCACATCCATACATGACCACTGGAAAAACCATAGCCTGGACTAGACGGACCTTTGTTGGCAAAGTAATGTCTCTGCTTTTTAATATGCTATCTAGGCTGGTCATAACTTTCCTTCCAAGGAGTAAGCGTCTTTTAATTTCATGGCTGCAATCACCATCTGCAGTGATTTTGGAGCCCAAAAAGATAGTCTGACATTGTTTCCACTGTTTCCCCATTTATTTCCCATGAAGTGATGGGACCACATGCCATGATCTTCGTTTTCTGAATGTCGAGCTTTAAACCAACTTTTTCACTCTCCACTTTCACTTTCATCAAGAGGCTTTTTAGTTCCTCTTCACTTTCTGCCATAAGGGTGGTGTCATCTGCATATCTGAGGTTATTGATATTTCTCCCGTCAGTCTTGATTCCAGCTTGTGCTTCTTCCAGCCCAGCATTTCTCATGATGTACTCTGCATATAAGTTAAATAAGCAGGGTGACAATATACAGCCTTGACGGACTCCTTTTCCTATTTGGAACCAGTCTGTTGTTCCATGTCTAGTTCTAACTATTGCTTCCTGACCTGCATACAGGTTTCTCAAGAGGCAGGTCAGGTGGTCTGGTATTCCCATCTCTTTCAGAATTTTCCACAGTTTATTGTGATCCACACAGTCAAAGGCTTTGACGTAGTCAATAAAGCAGAAGTTGATGTTTTTCTGAAACTCTGTTCCTTTATCCATGATCCAGCAGATGTTGGCAATTTGATCTCTGGTTCCTTTGCCTTTTCTAAACCCAGCTTGAACATCTGGAAGTTCACAGTTCACGTATTGCTGAAGCCTGGCTTGGAGAATTTTGAGCATTACTTTACTAGCATGTGAGATGAGTGCAAATGTGTGATAGTTTGAGCATTCTTTTAATATTAAGATAATCAATTAATGTAATTCAACAGTATATTCAGAGAACAAAGGAGATTTCATTAAGAGAATCATAAAAATTATTTTACAAATACAAATATCTATTTATGATAAAAAATACCCATCAAACTATAGAGATTCTTTTGAATTTAATAAAAGGCATCTGTAAAAACTGAAAAACCCACAGCTAACATCATACATTTTTATTTATTTTTTTAGGTTTTATTTTATATTTGAGTATATGCTCAGTCACTCAGTTGTGTCCTACTCTTTGCGACCCCATTAACTGTAGCTCACCAGGCTCCTCTGTCCATGGGATTTTTCAGACAAGACAACTGGAGTGGTTGCCATTTCCGTCTCCAATATTGGAGTATAGTTGATTAAAAATGTTAGTTTTAGGTATACAGTAAAGTTTTTCTGGGCTCCAAAATCACTGCAGATGGTGATTGCAGGCATGAAATTAAAAGATGCTTACTCCTTGGAAGGAAAGTTATGACCAACCTAGACAGCATATTAAAAAGCAGAGACATTACTTTGCCAACAAAGGTTCGTCTAGTCAAGGCTATGGTTTTTCCAGTGGTCATATGTGGATGTGAGAGTTGGACTATAAAGAAAGCTGAGAGCCAAAGAATTGATGCTTTTGAACTGTGGTGTTGGAGAAGACTCTTGAGAGTCCCTTGGACTACAAGGAGATCCAACCAGTCCATCCTAAAGGAGATCAGTCCTCGGTGTTCATTGGAAGGACTGATGTTGAAGCTGAAACTCCATACTTTGGCCACCTGATGCGAAGAGCTAACTCATTGGAAAAGACCCTGATGCTGGGAAAGATTGAGGGCAGGAGGAGAAGGGGACAACAGAGGATGAGATGACTGGATGGCATCACTGACTCGATAGGCATGGGTTTGGGTGGACTCCAGGAGTTGATGATGGACAGGGAACCTGGTGTGCTTCAGTTCATGGGTTCGCAAAGAGTCAGACATGACTGAGCGACTGAACTGAACTGAACTGAACTGAAAGTGATTCAATTATACATATGTCTATTCTTTTTCAAATTCTTTCCCCTTTTAAGTTATTACAGAAAATTGAGTTTTCTTGTGCTATACTGTAGGTCTTTGTAGATTATCTATTTTAAATATAGTAGTCTGTATATGTGTATGTTAATCTCAAACCTGCCTCACCTTTATACCCCCTCACCTTTCCCCTTTGGTAACCATAAATTTGTTTTCTACGTCTGTGAGTCTATTTCCAATTTGTAAATAAGTTTATTTCTATCATTTTTTAAAGATTTCACATGTAAGTAATATCGTATGGTATTTTTCTTTCTGTCTCTGACTATATCATTTAGTATAATTATCTCTAGGTCCACCCATGTTATTGCAAATATCATTATTTTTTTCTTTTTATTGCCAAGTAATATTCCATTGTTTATGTACCACATCTTTATCCATTTGTTTGTTAATAAGCATTTAGATTGCTTTTATGTGTTGACATTGTAAATAGTGCTGCTGTGAACATAGAGGTGCATGTATCTTTAAAATTAGACTTTATCCAAATATGTGCCCAGAAGTGGGATTGCTGAATTATATGGTAGCTCTACATTTGGTTTTTTAAGGAACCTCCATACTGTTCTCCATTGTGGCTGTACCAATTTAGATTCTCACCAACAGTGTAAGAGTGTTTTCTTTTCATCATACCCTCTCCATTACTTACATGTATAAGTCTATTCTGACTGGAGTGAGGTGATATCTCATTCTAGTTTGATTTGCATTTCTGTGATAATTAGCAGCACATCATACTTAATCATGAAAGGATGAGTGGTTTTCCCTAATATCAGAGATAAAACAATATTCCCTTTCACCACTTGTCTTAAACTTTATGTTGGAGGCCCTAGCCATAGCAGTGAAGGAACTAAAAAAAAAAAAAAAAAAAAGAGTCATAAAGTTGTTAAAGGGGAAAAAACCTGTGCCCATATGCAGATAATATCATTGTTTGATAGAAGAATCCTGAGGAATCTACAGAAGTTTACTAGAAAAAACAGTCAGTAAATTTAGCAAGGTCATAGGGTAGAAAGTTGAGTGGCTCAGCTGGTAAAGAATCCACCTGCAATGCAGAAGACCTAGGTTCGATCCTTGGGTTGGAAAGACCCCCTGGAGAAGGGAAAGGCTACCCACTCCAGTATTCTGGCCTATAACCAAGTACCAGGCATTTAGTACAAAGAACAATAATATTTAAAATATTGAATTTATAAAAGTGCCCATGTCACCATATACTTAAGAATAAATTGAATGAAAGATGCATGAAACTTAACAATTAAAACTAGAGAACACTAACAAAGAAATTAGAGAATAACTAAATGAATTAAGAAATATCCTATAATTTTGAATTGGAAGACTCAAAATAGATGATATACCAATTAAACTCAAATTGATATATACTCTGTATTCAACAAAATCCCAATTAAAGTTCTAGCAGATTTTTTTTTTTTGGTAAAAGTTAACAACTTGATAGCTAATTTTTAATTGTGGTTAGTAAAGGATAAGTTGAAAAGAATAATTGATAAACTAGTAAAATTTATGTTTCTGGTTTGTTTCAGTTCAATTATTTTTATAATTTCTGAAAAATATTACAATCCATTAACTCTGCATTTGGTATACAAATTAACTGTGCACTAATAACACTTACTGAAAAATATATAGAATTTGTGTACATCTCTTTTTATCACACAATATTAGACATTGTTGTCTTTTACTCAACCCAGAAAGCCATCAGGAAACATAAAGATTATACATATCCAGACCTCTGGTTTTGAGGGAGAGGATTGTGTAAATGGTGAAAAAGTGCTGTACAATACAGATGTTAAAGGTGACATAGTAGATTTGCTTTAGCTTTTATTTAATAACCACTGCATATTTTTCATCACCTCTATAAAGTTCATTTGGGACTGTTTCCCTGTCAATCAGACTAGTGCAAAATTGTGACCTCAGTTTGTTTTGCTGCAAGTTTTTACCTCAAAGGAAATGCCAGTCAGCTTTTAACTGAGTGTTAGAGATTAGGTCAGGTTAAGAGAATATTGTATACATTTTTTAAAAGAAAATATTTTCAAACTCTTTATGGCACATGCAATGGTGCCCTCAACCCCTGGTGACCTGATGAACGGATAATAGCAGATTAAGATCCCCATTTAGTTGTGAAAATCTCCTTTTGGGGATAGTATTAATTCTATACTATACACACACACACACACACACATACATACATACATACATACATACATACATACATACATACTTCTAAAGGATGAGAGGCTTTCGAACTTGACTGTAAATGCCTTCCCTGCCATTGTGTTCTTTGGCAGAACTGCCTTATAGAGTCTATTTAAAGAGAGATTAAAGAATCAAACCCACAGAGGGTTTCTCAGTTAGATTTGCTGTTGCACTTGACAGGAAGTGGCTTATCAATTTTCTGGAGGTCTTTGGTTTAGAAAACTAGCATTATAGGATGAAAGGTAAAGCAAATGTCAAGGGCCATTTGCTCATAACTTGTCCATGTTTATATGCCTTAAAGTATTTATTTTTGTTAAATTATATAGATTTTGGGAAACTACACAATTCCTTAAATAGAAACTATGAGGACTAGATACGTTAGAATTAAAATGGAAACTGGCTTGTTTATGTATCCAGTCGAAATCCTTTTCATCAAAAAACACAGCTGAACAAGGTGAAGCATCTTGTTCAAGGCCTCACAGCTAGAGTCTGTCTTGGCTGTATTCTTTCTAGTATGCCACCCAGTGCCCTACATTTAAATTTTTGATAGCAATAGTAGCCTGAGGCTGCTGCTGTTGCTAAGTTGCTTCAGTTGTGTCCGACTCCTACCGACCTTGTGGACTGCAGCCTACCAGGCTCCTCCGTCCATGGGATTTTCCAGGCAAGAGTACCGGAGTGGGTTGCCATTGCCTTCTCCCAATAGTAGCCTACTTAAGTTGAAATATAAAAATTTACATTTACATGCAAATTCAAATGTAAATTTTAAAATGTAGTATTTGAATCATAGTTCCTGGTACTTTGAAAATAAGCTAGGGAGATTTATAAGTCTTACTTGTAAGCATTAAAATTTCTATGTTAATCAGAACATAAATGTTGATTGCTGTCTTAATTATAGAGAGGGTTATAATATTTATTACTGTTATTCACCATGATTATATTATCTGCCAGGCACTATGCTAGACTGTATATATATATATATATATATATATATATATATATATGATCTTGAAAAGTAGCTACTGTTATACACATATTTTAGATGACTAAATTGACACTCAGAAAGTTAAAGGACTTCTCAAGGACACCTAGTTAATTAATGACAAAGGACTGCTTCCATTTTGAAGCTATTTGATTTTAAAGCCTAAGCTCTTATGATTTTGATAACTCCAAAATGCCATTTTCTGTAGCCCATGCTAATAGTAAATCAAAACTATTTTTCTTCTGGTTTCATTTAAAATTTGTTTATATACTTTTGTTTTTTATTGGCAAGTAAAGTTGCTCTGCATAAATTTCTATACATTACTATAAATCCAACCTGCAAAAATAAATATAACTTTCAGAAAAAGTGATCCTTAGGGTACCCCTTAGTCATTGCTTAAGACAGATAAGAAAAGAAAGATCCTTAGAGTTTACCAGATATAAACCAATAATTTTACAAGGGGAAACTGAGACCTATTAATGTTAAAGATCATGACGCCAGTTATGTTTTCATAAGGGTGTGAGGTCTCAGAGAACCAGGTATGAAAAGCAAATCTCCAAACTCCTTGTCTGCTCTGTATGCTGTGCAAACTGCTGTGGTTGAGGTAGGAAAGGAGAAAAAAAAGAGCAATTTAAAACACATTATGTAGGCAGAATTCAACTCTGTGAGGTGGTCCTTCCAGAATAAAATTGTCCTACAATGTAGTCGGAATGTTATTTTACTAGGCATATTTACATTTCAAGTACAGTCATGTTTCTGTTGTCATAATAATGAGATAAAAGGCTGGCATGGGATGCTTAAAACCTCATAGGTACATGAAAAGAAATAGTGTTTCTCTAATCTAATCTAGTTGATATCTTGAATATTTGAAAGTTATGTATAGAGTATTACTTTAAAATTTGAGTTTGTTTTCTGTTACTATTCATAGAATAAAAAAGAAAAAAAATAGAAACCGGAGTCTTTAATTAGATAGACAGAAAAATGATCTTTTCAAATAGTTATACTTGCAGTGTAAACTTGGCTGTAGCTATTACATAACATGTTTTAAAGAAACAAAAGTTAGTAACATCATCTTTCAAACATGCATTAATACTGAATTGTATACTTGATAAATAACACTGTTCATCTGTGATTTATTTAAGAAAGATTAGTTTCATAAAATGCTAATATTTTTATTTAAAGTTTTCAAATAAACTTAAGCATAGTTAAATGGAGACATTTAAAGTAAAAGTCACTCAGTTGTGTCTGACTCTGCGACCCAGGCCAGAATACTGGAGTGGGTAACCTTTCCCTTCTCCAGGGGATCTTCCAAACCCAGGGATCAAACCAGGTCTCCTACACTGCAGGCAGATTCTTTACCAGCTGAGCCACAAGGGAAGCCCAAGAATGCTAGAGTGGACAGCTTATCCCTTCTGTAGCAGATCTTCTCGACCCGGGAATTGAACCAGGGTCTCCTGTATTGCAGGCAGATTCTTTACCAGCTGAGCTACCAGGAGACATTTAAGCTTAAAGATAAATGAAATTATTAAAAATATAGTGATAAAACTGTAAAACATATTTATGTGAACAGGAACATAACAAAGATAAATAATTATTTTAAAAATACATTATTTAACAAGGACAGAATAGAAAGGAATAGAAGTTATACATCAGGTAGAAGTCTAAACAATTCTAATATGAAGACTAGTAAAATAAATGGATATAATAGTTAATACTGCTATATGATATAGAGAAAAGTTAAAGTCAATCCTGAGAGTTCTCATCACAAGGAGAATTTTTTTTTCTTTTCTTTTTACTGTATCCATATGAGATGATAAATGTTAACTAAACCTGTTGTGGTAAATCATTTTGCAATGTATGTAAATCAAACCATCATGCTGTATAACTTAAACTTATACATGATAGATGTCAATTATTTCTCAGTAAAATGGGTAAAAGAAGAAGACAAAAGAAATGAATAATTTATGGAGAGCTGGCTTTCCTTTATTCCAAGCATTTAATTTTTAGTTAATTTAGACACACACATGCAGTAGTAGCTACACTTGATAAATTTCCTGATTTATAGAGCTAAGTTTCTGTAGTTATTTGCTAATGAGTTACACAGTTTTACTGATGAAACTAAGCATGTGGGAGTATAATTTCCATATATTTTAAACAGCTTTGAAAAGATACTGTCAAATATCTGTGTGTATTTTTTTTAAGGTAGGCGATCATTTGATGTCAGAAAATTCTAGTAAAGTGATAGGCTCACAATACACGTCACACATGAAGTATATCTATCAATGATCTGGTTAAAATAATTGTTTCTTACACTAGCACATAAGTTGCAAAACAAAATATCGTAGTCCGTCTCTTTTATATTATCCTAGGACCCAGCATAGGTTAAGGCACATTTTTTCAACCTCAGCACTACCAACACTTGGGGTTGGATAACTCTTCATTGTTGGAGTCTATCCTGTGCTCTGTAGAATGTTTACCAGCCTCCTAGTGTCTACCCAATAGATGTTGATAGAACATACCCCCTTTCATTCCCTGCTTTCTTCCCTTCTCTTTCTTCCCAATGTCTTAACAATCATGGTAACAAGTGCCTGATGACACTTGCCAAATGTCCCTTGGAGGACATAATTGCTCCCAGTATAAAATATATTACCAAAATAAAGAAACTGTTTTCTCCAAGCCTCTGATTCTTCACTGTTTAGAGTCATGGATCCATTTGAGAATCTCTCCTCTCAGAAAAATTCCATGCAGAAACATTTGCTTATTACCGTTTAGATCTACCCATACTTTTGTTTTAAAAAATTATTCTGAGCGATATTTCTAAATAATATGTTTGAATGAAAACAAAGAACAAATTGTGAAGATGAGGGAAAATACATATTCTTTAGGTACTTCATACATTAAACCACTTGATACAACAAGAATTCATTTTAACTACCAATCAAGTCTCATCCTGCATATCTGTAGGTAAATAAATCCTGTCTTTCTCAGGATACTATGAAAAGTCCAGGTCAGGCTGTTATTTTTTTCCCTTTACATACATATTAAGTTAATGTTCAGCTTTAAGTATATATCTCTCAGAAATCAGAAATCTGAGTGCAACAGCTCCAGTAACAAGCAATTTTATAGTAAACCTAGGCATTTTCATACAAATAAAGCAAGGAGGAGCACTATGTTATTTGGAAGATGTTTGAAATAAGTCATTCCTTAAACTACATCATCCCCTCCCCTTGGAATGAGTCTAAATCAGCACTCTTATATTTTCAGCTACTTGCTAAATATCTTCAACTGTATCAGATATATTAACCATATCTTCAAATCCTGAAAGATGATGCTATGAAAGTGCTGCACTCAATATGCCAGCAAATTTGGAAAACTCAGTAGTGGCCACAGGACTGGAGAAAGTCAGTTTTCATTTCAATCCCAAAGAAAGGCAATGCCAAAGAATGCTCAAACTACCGCACAATTGCACTCATCTCACGTGCTAGTAAAGTAATGCTCAAAATTCTCCAAGCCAGGCTTCAGCAATATGTGAACCATGAACTTCCAGATGTTCAAGCAGGTTTTCGAAAAGGCAGAGGAACCAGAGATCAAATTGCCAATATCCACTGGATCATCGAAAAAGCAAGAGAGTTCCAGAAAAACTTCTATTTCTGCTTTATTGACTATGCCAAAGCCTTTGACTGTGTGGATCACAATAAACTGTGGAAAATTCTGAAAGAGATGGGAATACCAGACCACCTTACCTACCTCTTGAGAAGCCTATATGCAGGTCAGGAAGCAATAGTTAGAACTGGACATGGAACAACAGACTGGTTCCAAATAGGAAAAGGAGTCCGTCAAGGCTGTATATTGTCACCCTGCTTATTTAACTTATATGCAGAGTACATCATGAGAAATGCTGGGCTGGAAGAAGCACAAGCTGGAATCAAGACTGACTGGAGAAATCTCAATAACCTCAGATATGCAGATGACACCACCCTTATGGCAGAAAGTGAAGAGAAACTAAAAAGCCTCTTGATGAAAGTGAAAGTGGAGAGTGAAAAAGTTGGCTTAAAGCTCAACATTCAGAAAACGAAGATCATGGCATCTGGCCCCATCACTTCATGGGAAATAGATGGGGAAACAGTGGAAACAGTGTCAGACTTTATTTTTCTGGGCTCCAAAATCACTACAGATGGTGACTGCAGCCCAGAAATTAAAAGACGCTTACTCCTTGGAAGGAAAGTTATGACCAACCTAGATAGCGTATTCAAAAGCAGAGACATTACTTTGCCAACAAAGGTCCGTCTAGTCCAGGCTATGGTTTTTCCAGTGGTCATGTATGGATGTGAGTTGGACTGTGAAGAAAGCTGAATGCCGAAGAATTGATGCTTTTGAACTGTGGTGTTGGAGAAGACTCCTGAGAGTCCCTTGGACTGCAAGGAGATCCAACCAGTCCATTCTGAAGGAGATCAGCCTGGGATTTCTTTGGAAGGAATGATGCTAAAGTTCAAACTCCAGTACTTTGGCCACCTCATGCGAAAAGTTGACTCATTGGAAAAGACTCTGATGCTGGGAGGGATTGGGGGCAGGAGGAGAAGGGGACGACAGAGGATGAGATGGCTGGATGGCATCACTGACTCAATGGACGTGAATCTGAGTGAACTCCAGGAGTTGGTGATGGACAGGGAGGCCTGGCGTGCTGCGATTCATGGGGTCGCAAAGAGTTGAACACGACTGAGCGACTGAACTGAACTGAACCGTATCTTTAACAGATGCACATTACATTCCACATGTTGATAATGGATTTAACAATTCTCCAAATTTCTCTTTTTATGATAGTCATATTTCCACTGTTGAGGTCCTTTAATGGGCCAGAACCTGGTGGTCCGGAGTCGACCGATAAGAAAGTAAAGGAGAGAGAGAGGCTGATACTCGCTGGTTTATGCAGAAAGCCAATAAAGCCCCTGCACAGGGCTTGCTCTGTTCATGGAGGCCTCAGGCGCCCTCTCAATGGGGTGAAGGCGCAGAGTGCCTTCTCGAGAGGGTCTTAGAAGCCCGGGCAGGAAAGTGAACTCAGAGGGCCTCTGCACTCCAAAGAAATAGCGTGAGAGAGAGAAAGAAAGAGAAAGAAAGACATGGGGACCAAAGCTCTGATGGAGCAAAAGTGTGTTAACAATCAACATGGTATGGGCATATATACTGTAGTTATTCTCAGCAAAGATAAAAATTAAAATTCCACGCTTACAAAACATAGGTGATCCATATTAAAGAGAGAGTTGTAACAATCACTTTTACTGTATGGTTCACAAGAAGGAAGAGGGTACTTACCATCGTATTGAAAAACTAATGAAGGAAATGCCTGGATTCCTCAGCCCCAGGAAAGGCTTGCCTCTCTTCTTTAATAAGGAACAGAGGACTCCTGACAGATCCAAAACAGCACACAGGAAGCCTCCTGTTAAGTGCTTCCTGACATCCACTAATAACAATTTTATATTTTAATCTCCTAGTTTTCATATCTAAAAAGATTATTTCACTTTCTCTCAACTATATACCCTTGTTGACTCTGCTCACAAAATAGCGTGACTTTTACATTTTGATAATCTGCATGTGAATTCAATCTGTGCCATTTGTTGGCATAAAGGTTTTGACAATTTAAGAATACAACTTTCTGAGACATTCCTTATTTGTAGAATAAACATAATAATACTTGTAAGCATATTTCATACAAATTTCTTGAATATCCTATTGCCCAATATCTTAATACCATTTATACTTATAATGAAAACAGGATGAAGAAACAGAAATCAAAGTCTCAGTGAAGATTAGCTATCATTATTTATTCATTTTTTATATTTCTATCATATATATCTTTCTGTTCTGACAAATGTTTACTCTTGTCTTGACATATATTAATGATTTATATAGAAATTTAAAGCTTTATTTTTTCCTTAATGAATTGCAATTGTATCGTTTTTTTTTTCTTTCCTGACATGAATTTAAATTCATTCTATAAGTAACTTAGGAAACCTGGAATATCATACCCTTATTTCTCTTAAAAACAACTTTCCAGAAATAAAGCAAAAAAAAAAAAAAACCCACAGCATCTATTTAATATAAAAGTAAGGTGTAGTATAAAATCAGATACTTTATGAAGAGCTATAACCTTGTTAGATTCGTAAAGTTAATGAATTGCTGCAATTTGATTTGGATCTTAAATGTGACATTTTGTTAGCTTTTTACCCTTAATATATTAAATGTCATTCTGATGGAATGATAAATGTGCATATATCTAAAGAAGTTTGAGGTAAATGTGCAAAGAAATAAAAAAAAAATGCTTGGCACAGAGAAACGCATTTTTGTCCTTCATTTAAAAAATGCTTATTTCAGTGGTACTTGATGACACATGGGAATATTAATAGACATGATCTTAATTTGTAGTTTCCATCTAAGTCAAGAAAAACTTCAAAGTAGTTATATTTTAAGGATATTAGTTCTGCTAAATAGGATGACTTTTTAAAATTCAATTGAGTTGTAAATAGTCCATAACAGATAAATTACTAAATGTGTAGGTTCAAAAGAGAAGCAAAATTCAGTTTGTTGCATGATAGCTGCTGAAAAGCAGAACTGACAAAAATGAGAACAGAGAGGTGGACAGGGCCAGATCATAGAGGACTTGGTAAGCCATTGTAACAACCTGGCATTTTACTGGGCTTATAGTAAAAGGATTTTTTTTCTTTTAATTGTGAACAATTTGATGTTATTCATGTGTCAGTAAGATTGCCTTACAAAGCTCTGATGGGTGGACCTTGGTGGGCAAGACCGCCAAATACACTGACAGTTCTAGCAAGACAAAGACAGAGAATTGAAAAAAATCTATCTCTTTCCACATTTCTAAATTTATTTGTCTGAAAAAAATAATTTAAAATGTCTATAGTCAAGTCATGCAGGCTTCCCTGATGGCTCAGAGGGTAAAGAATCCGCCTGCAATACAGGAGACACAGTAGAGGTGGGTTTGATCCGGGAAGACTCCCTGGAAGGAGGAAATGGCAATTCGCTCCAGTATTCTTGCCTGGGATAATCCCATGGGCTGAGGAGCCTGGCGGGCTACTGTCCATGGGGTGGCAGAGAGTCAGATATGATTGAGCACATGGCACAGGCACAGTCAAGTCATGCATTCTTCAGATCATCACGTGCTCTATAGTGCCCCACACATTTGTTACAAGCGTCATTCACACATTTATGTTACTGGACTACTGATGGCATTTGAGTTTATAATCTGGAAGAATATTCAGATGAGTGATGATCATTCTATTGCTCATAGCTTGTATTCATCCAAGCTCCTGGCCTCCTCTAACCTATCTTGTTTTATTATTTGGAAAATAATATATGCATGTAACTTAAAAAAATCATATGTAGAAATTTACGCTACAGAAAATTATAATTTAATAATATTACTATTTTAATAACTTTTTATGTCATAATTTAGTCCCTAAACGTCTCTCCAAAAGTATGCACTATCAGCACTGTCTTATGCGTCTCACTCCAGAATATCTCATGCATATATACATATATGTAGTTTGTATATGTATATCGTCTTTACTTTTACACAGGTAGGACTATAATGATCAAATTGCTCTGTTTATTTTCACTGAGCAATATATAATTTTGGCTTCTATTTTTAAGTTTTTCTTTGTGGCATTTATCACTGCATTACATTCTATGACATACATTGTATATTTGTTTTTATTTTTAGCACCTGCTTTTCTCAGTATTTTGTACAAATTCGTAAAAGCAGGGACTTGGTCTTGTTCATGGCTACATCACTAGTGCCTGGAACTTAGTAAGAGCTTAAATATTTGCTGAATGTCCTAACAAATGAATCACTAATATTGTACCATGTCAGCCATATTTTGCATCCCATTCTTCTTAATGGTTACATGGCAATCCACTGCACAGGTAACACTAATTTATGTAATTATCTTTCAATTGTTGGTCATAAAGTCTATATTGTACCAGCATATTCTTGTAAATATATCTTTATGTGCATATGTGAATACATTTATTATGTATGCATTTTGAGTACAGTCATTAGATGAATTCTTAGAAAAATTGTTAAAGCAAAGTATGTGTGATTTTAAATTTGATAGATATAGCCAAATTGTGCTCATAAAAGGGGGTGATAGTTTAGAATACAGCGAAACTGTGTTTTCCCATATCCTTTCTGATCATCACCATGGGGCCTTAGATACCAGGGATAAACTGAACACATCATAAAGAACTTTAGTAAGATAATTGACCTCTTGGAGATTTGGGTTTATTTGTCTACATGGTTCAGTTCAGTTCAGTTCAGTCGCTCAGTCATGTCTGACTCTTTGCAACCCCATGAATTGCAGCACGCCAGGCCTCCCTTTCCATCACCAACTCCCGGAATTAGAGGTCATAATAAAACCTACCTTGAGTGTGTTTTCAAAGAGAGGAACTTGTCTTTTTAAACAAATAACAAATGAAAATGAGAAAATATCCTCCATGTGGCTACTCATCAAACATTACTATTTTAATGGCAATTTTTTCATTGGTATAATTTAAGACTATACATTGTCCCCTGTGGGAAATATTATACACATTTAAAATTTTAAAGAATTCTGACCTGAACTTTTGCATAGAAGATGGTTCATAAAAGATTGTTCTAGATTATCCTTTTTTATTGTTAGACAGTTTTTTTTAGAAGAAAAAGCATGAGATGATAATACAACAACAACAACAAAACCTACTGCTTTTTGCGCCGTTATTCTTGATGGTCATCATACTAAATGGCCTCCAAATGTTTATTTTATACTCATAGTTGTCTTTTTGAGTTATGCATTGTTTCCAATGTACAAATGAAAAGCAAAAAAAAAAAAAAAAAAGATAATGCACAAAACTTTTAAGTAGCTTATCCAAGGCCACAGACCTGGCCTAGAACTTGAGAACTGTGAGCTCCAGTCCTAACTTTGCCACTAACTTTCTGAGGTGATTTATAAACAATTTAATTTTCTGTGTCTGTATTTCTTGGTCTGAAAAAACAAGAAAAATCAGGTGGTTATATGTTACCTTGTAGTTCTAGTATTTATAACTGTAATTGCTGAGAAATCTTTTCTAAACCTCATCATGATGAGCCCACTCTGGTCTTTATCAGTTCATGTATGACTGAGATCTTTTCTTTATTTCATATAATCCTATTTCCTTTTATTTGATCCTCTACAGACAAAACAATATTCCAGTCAAAAACAACATTTAATTCTTTTTATTCAATTTTCTGATTATGCAAAAACTTTGTTAGGCATTTTAATACAACTAGATTTCTCCCTTTCAGTATTTTAAAACATTCTTTGTCATACACTTCAATTTCTTTATATCTTTTATTGAAACAGAGACTCAAAGCAAATGTAATCCTCTAATAAGAATTTTGACTAGGGAACTAAAGCCAAATACCTTTATAAAGGAGGAGTGATTTCTGAATGCTTTATTATCATTGTATTTTTAACATGTTTATGATTTATGTGAATTCATTCTTATCATTATATTGCTGATATAGTTTGGAGATGACTCTTTGTTATCTTTTTGATTTAAAGATATTTTTAGTAGTTGTACCTAGTTATTTTTCTCTTGCTATTTTACTTTGAGGTTAAGAATATCTCTTTTTTTTCTAATTCATTCGATTTTATTTATTCTTGAACAAGGTTTCCCCCACTAAGTACATTTTATTCTTACAATGAGGATAGGGTCAAGAAATCTGGTAATTATATTTTATTTCTCTTATATATTTATTTAATATAGTCATGGAATGAAATTGTACTGTCAGATAAAGTCTTGCCATCCACAGATTATTTATTTCTTCACCCCAAATTACTGTCAAACTCTTGACATATTTTCTTGGTGTGGTCTGTCTCTGGTGTTCTGTTTACTTAGAAATGGTAGAGGCAATACCAAATTTTATCTGGTCACTTTGTTTTTGTCAACTAGATTATTTTTTACATATTATTTTCAGGTAGAAACTGGAAAACAAAAATTGTTCATGATTTATTCATGAGGGATCATTTGCAAAGCATGAAGTTTCTTTATAATACCCTCAGTGGTTCAGAGAAAATAAATACCACCTCATGTAAGCTCAGTACACAGTGCTGATGGTATATTACATTCTGTTCTAAAACTAATCAGCTACAGTGATTGCAGAGAAGAGTCATCAAAAGGGTCACATTATATAAAAAATGTTAAAGTAAGCATGAGTTTGTAGTTTAAGAAGAGAATATTTAAGAGGAATCCAGTTGTTACCTCCCAATGCTGTAAGTAGGATTATCAGGTGAAAATTACAGTTTTTTTTTAATTTTTTTTCTTTCTTTATTATTTTATTTTATTTTTAACTTTACAATATTGTATTGGTTTTGCCATATATCAACATGAATCCGCCACAGGTATACACGTGTTGCACTGGGACGACCCAGAGGGATGGTTCGGGGAGGGAGGAGGGAGGAGGGTTCAGGATGGGGAAAATTATGTTTCTAATTGAATGGCCTGCAAATGATTACTAATCTCATGAGTTAGTGAGCTTTGTATCACTAAAATGCTGAAAGAAAGGCTAGAGAGTCAAGTGTAAGATCTTGGATGAGATGACCTATACAATTCTATATATTTAATTTCATATCAAAGGTATAATATTCAGTGGAATCATAGGAAATTGATTTTTTTAACCATTTTTGACTTACATTAATGATGCATAGTTTCACTTAATATAATAGGATTTGCTATTAAATTCTAAATGTCCTGCATGTAGAATATTTGTGTCTCTGCCCTTAGGTGGATTTTATTTGCTACCAGTCTCTGGACTAGTGTCTAATCTTTCTTTTTATTGTCCACCTGTGCACTTCACTCGTTTTTGCCATTTTGAGGCCTACTTTAAACAGGCATATGCCAGTCTTTGCAATCCAAGTCTGCAACCATTTATTGAGCTTTAATATGTGGAAAATTCTTCTTTAGCCTTTTCTGATGTTAAAGATGTTGGCTTTCAACCACTGGAAGTGTCTGGTTTGTATCAGATGATGAGATTCTGTGGTTCTGATGCTCAGAAAACTGCTCTCCTTCCCATGCTACTTCCCCTTTGTTTTCTAGTGACAGCCATGCAGAGCCTACCTGTGGTCACATTTGCTATGACTTCTCTTTTGGTCCCAGAGATCATTAGGTCTATGCAGTAGAGATAATGCCATTGTCTTTTTTTTTTTTAATCTCTCTCAGTATCTGAGACTTCCCTGGTGGCTCAGACGGTAAAGTGTCTGTCTACAATGCGGGAGACCCAGGTCCGATCCCTGGGTCAGGAAGATCCCCTGGAGAAGGAAATGGCAATCCACTCCAGTACTATTGCCTGGAGAATCCCATGGACAGAGGAGTCTGGTAGGCTACAGTCCATGGGGTCACAAAGAGTTGGACACGACTGAGCGACTTCACTTTCACAGTATCTGTTATGGATCAGGTATTCCATAAAAAAGTCATGCAAAGAAGGCAAAGAACATCTCTTGGTATTCTTAGATATTTTGGCAAGACCTTGAAGTCTCTACTGTAAGGTGTGTTCCAAGGTACACATAGACCCTGAAATGAGGATGTGTGTTTAAATAGCTTAAGGAAGTGCTCCCAGAGGTATCCTGTAAGAGATGGTGGAAGCCAAGGAAAGGTCTGATCTAGGATGGAAGTGCCCCAGATGGTAGCTTTAGCCTGATCCTGTTGAGGAATTCTTGAGATTTTCCCTTATCTCAGGCAAGGAAGCTGCACTTTCATACCATTCCACTGTTCAGTCATTGGTTACGGGCCACCTTGAGGGTGGGCACATTAACTCCCAGAGGCTTCAAAATCTTTGTACCCATGGGCAAAATCAGCTTCAGGAGTTTAAGGACAAAAGAGCTGTGTACCGGTGTTGAGGCTTGGGAGGGAAAAGGAAAGATGGTGCAAAAATAAATGGTAAAAAGGGATTTGAGGGCATCTTATTGGAACAGGAGCATTAACAGTTACAGGGTGTCTATAAGCTGGCTATTGGGAGAGTTTTGTTGCTACTGCATATGCTCATGGTTGTAGAAACTGAAATTGAACTACAGTCATAGTGAACAAATGCTGTTCACTCTTCCAAATTGGTTGGCTAGAGGTTTCGAATCCCACAGTTGCTCCACGCCACTTTATGCGTGTTGAATGCGTGTTGAATGCGTGTTGAATCTGGAGCACAGTGGTGGAGAACAGGGACTGAAAGCAGAAAGGTTATTTGAAGTTCTCAGCACCTGCCACTGGCAAATCAACACAGATAACGCCAATTACTTTTCCTTTTCATGCCTGACACAAAAAGAAAGGTTTCCAATATAAAATCAGAATCTTGGTAAGCAATGCTTATAAATAGTAGGAAAAAATATTACAGAAGAAATCAATCATCAGCTACTAATTACTCCAATTTAAAGATGTTAGTTGCGAAGAAGTCTCATCTTCAGACAAACTGTTATATTTTATGTGTGAGATGGGTCTCATTGTAATAGATGCCAGTTTCTGAAGACTGAAGCTTTAAAGGTTTATTCAAATAGAGCAGTGACCCAACTCAAAACCACTCATTCAATATCTTGTGGCTTTAACGGGAACTGTTAAACATGTCAGGAAGACAAAGAGTCAATATAAAGTACATAAAACTTTACAGGATTTTTTTCTTGAGAAATATAGTCTTCTTCCTTTAAATAAAGGACTCCTGGAAGACTCTTGGCGGCTTCAACAACATATAAAAATACTCATTTTGCCAACATTGTGAACTTAAGTTGACCTGAATCACAATGACCCATAATCTTTTGTCATATGGAAATTCGGTTGCTATTATAAACAATATAATAACATTATATAAATTAACCTTATTGGCAAATATAAGGTGTTTACTCATTAAATAAAGGCAGAAAAAACTTTCAGGATTTAAAGCTCCTATAAAATACGTTACTCTAAAGTAGAAGGCAGTAATCCATCTTTATTGGACTGTCCTTAAAAGAAATTTTTGTATTCTGCTTTCTCATATATCCTTTTCACTGCTGGTCTTTTGCTTCTCTAATTTTGTAAAAACTGCCTGTATTTAGAGATAGTTCTTAAAATGCATTTACTAAATATACCAGCAATTTGGCTTTAATAAAACATTTATAAGTGTCTTATAAGTCTTACTTAAATATTTTTTAAATGTTATTATGATTTTTGTTCTGGTTATTTTATGACCAGAAATAATTTCTGAACTTCTACAAGATGTTAGCTGTATAATAAAATTAAATTTGTTGTACAAGAGTAGACTCTGGGAACTTCAGATTAGAAAGTATGTTGTATTTGAGCAATCACATAGTTTAGACCACTTACTTATCTTACAGGTAAGAAACCTAAGGTCAAGAAATATTCATAGTAAAGGTTTAAAATGTGGACTTTCTTTGTCCACATTGTCTTTGTTATTGAAAATTATTTCAGTAACAAAGTATTCAAAGAATTTTGATATACTATTTCAGCTATGACTATATAATTTTAATCCAATCACATAAGGTAAATATACAGCTTGCTTTAATAAAATGAATTGCTATTGACTAATATATTTTTTACATGATGAAAGCTTATACAATAAATGATTGATCTGATCGAAATCAGTGTACTGAAAAAAAATTTTTGGCTTCAGTTTGCTTTAGTTAATGGGATTTACTTTTTTAAAACCAAAAATATTTATTAAAAGACTTTAAAGGATGAATTCCTAATTTTACTGAGGTAATCATGATAACCTGGAGGTTCTAGAATTATGCCTACATGGTAGTCCCTAGCCACATGTGACTATTAATCACTTGAGATATGGCTGGACTAATGGGATTTAATTTTAGAATGGACCTCCCAAGGAAGATGATACAATTCAGGGTGCTGCAGCTCTAATGACCTGTTTGTCTTATCACCCATTCAGGAGAAGACACCTAGTGTTTCACAGTCTAGGGATACATTATGCAAGGACTATTCCCTTTCTCTATTCCTACTTACCATATCTACTTTCACCATCACTCTGTCCTCTTTCTACTCTTACCTCTATTGCAAGGTCTATACTGACTCACTGCTTCTGCTGACTCATGTGTGTATGAATGTGTGTGTGTGTGCATGTACATGCCTGTGTGTGTATTTCTTCCTTGCTGTTAACAGCTATGTCACTCTCATTCAAACTTATCCAAAGGATTCCTTTATTCACTGCTGAATACAGTGGCTCCTCCATTAGTGCAACTCAAGGGTACTAACCACAACTACTGCATATATTTACTTCTAAGACCAGACCCCATCTTTGGGTAATAAACTTTGGTTAGAGAAACTTTTGCTTCTCCTTTAACAGTATCTTGGGTCTAACCTTCAGCAAACACATCCCTTACTAACCTCTCCTCCCCGAGTTGTATTTCTAGATGAACAAGGAGAATGCATATATAAACTTCTGATTCCAGCTATTCAAACACCTAAAACTAACTAGACCAAGTTTATTTTCATAGATAAAAGAGTTTTAAAATGTATCAACAGCTCAGAATCTATTTTCTCTCATTTAGGACACAGCTTTTCACTTTACAATTGAAAGCATTAGAGTCCCAATTCTTGGCTGAGGAAGGTGGTCAATTAACCAATTGCTCAACTACTCTTAACCCTTGAATATTGATACTTTCCTGTTTCTGAGAGGAATTGGGCACTAGGAATTGGATGGACCAAAAAAAAGAAACAATAGAGAAGGAAGTGGATAGCCTGTGATGTGTAGGAAAAGAGTATTGAAAAGAAATGCTAAGAATCAGTGAATATAACTTCCAGTATTTGAGAGATTTTCTCCATTATTTACCTCTAACTTTATGCAAAAGAAAGTAATTTTATGAATGTTGTGGTTTTCCTCATACACATCCATACTCATGCTTAGTTTAACACTGCTATTGGGACCCTGCATGACTGTTGACAGTGGTTGATGTGTTTTGTGAAGTTTATTTTTCCTAACTCAGCCACATTCATTGTAGAACAGTTCTATTATTTGGGGATTTTTCTGGGCATCAGTGACCTTTCACAGTCTTGCCAGAGAATTATACCCACTGCTAGACTCTGTGCCACTGTTTAGTCCCTAGAGACCCTAACTCACGATTGTGATGAACCTCTATAGTCATTACCTCTTGTAATAGAATCTAAGAAGAAGAAAGCAAACAGTGTCTTAAATGCCTGAGTATGGTGCCAAAGATTGACAGGGGTCAGTTTTGCTACCTAGGAAGCTTTTGGGAGTCTCAGTGATTTGTACAAAATATAGAATATGTTTATACATCTTGATGTCCATACCACTAAACATGCTTGGGTGACCTGTAGAGATATTTGAGAAATATACCACAATTCTTTACTGGATAAAGCAAAAGCCTTCCAGTTTTAGTGGGGCCCCAAGCAAAGACTTTCTAGCTAGCCCGAGGTACAGAACAAGTGACTTGGTCAACTGGCCATGAAAAAATAGCATATGCCCTGTTGCTTGACTTATCAGAGGCAGAAGTATCATGTAGGAAGATCCAGGACTTTGAGGGCAAAATTATGCCTGCTTTAACAGCTTTTTATGTTCTTGATAAAAACCTGTGGATCAGTTCCCAGAAACTGAACTCCTGGCCCAGGAAACCATGGGAATACCTGATCCCAGCCACCGTCATAAAGTGGATACATCTGTTGTGCCTAGCCATAAAGTCTGGGATACTCAGAAGCTCTTAAATATCAAGTAAAAAGTTACCTGGACAGCCTGAGCAAGTTCCAGAGGCATAAGTAATTTGCATAAGTAGCTAACTCATACTTCCAGAGTGCCTTCAGTTGAGTTCAGTTCAGTTCAGTCGCTCAGTCGTGTCTGACTCTTTGCGACCCTATGAATCGCAGCACGCCAGGCCTCCCTGTCCATCACCAACTCCTGGAGTCCACTCAAACTCATGTCCATCGAGTCAGTGATGCCATCCAGCCATCTCATCCTCTGTCGTCCCCTTCTCCTCTTGCCCCCAGTCCCTCCCAGCATCAGAGTCTTTTCCAGTGAGTCAACTCTTCACATGAGGTGGCCAGAGTACTGGAGTTTCAGCTTTAACATCATTCCCTCCAAAGAAATCCCAGGGCAGATCTCCTTCAGAATGGACTGGTTGGATCTCCTTGCAGTCCAAGGGACTCTCAAGAGTCTTCTCCAACACTACAGATCAAAAGTGTCAATTCTTTGGCGCTCAGCCTTCTTCACAGTCCATCTCTCACATCCATACATGACCACGGGAAAAACCATAGCCTTGGCTAGGCGGACCTTTGTTGGCAAAGTAATGTCTCTGCTTTTCAATATGCTATCTAGGTTGGTCATAACTTTTCTTCCAAGGAGTAAGCATCTTTTAATTTCATGGCTGCAGTCACCATATGCAGTGATTTTGGAGCCCCAAAAAATAAAGTCTGACACTGTTTCCCCATCTATTTCCCATGAAGTGATGGGACTAGATGCCATGATCTTCGTTTTCTGAATGTTGAGTTTTAAGCCAACTTTTTCACTCTCCTCTTTCACCTTCATCAAGAGGCTTTTGAGTTCCTCTTCACTTTCTGCCATAAGGGTGGTGTCATCTGCATATCTGAGGTTATTGATATTTCTCCCGGCAATCTTGATTCCAGCTTGTGTTTCTTCCAGCCCAGCGTTTCTTATGATGTACTCTGCAGGTAAGTTAAATAAGCAGGGTGACAGTATACAGCCTTGACGGACTCCTTTTCCTATTTGGAACCAGTCTGTTGTCCCATGTCCAGTTCTAACTGTTGCTTCCTGACCTGCATACGAATTTCTCAAGAGGCAGGTCAAATGGTCTGGTATTCCCATCTCTTTCAGAATTTTCCACAGTTTATTGTGATCCACACAGTCAAAGGCTTTGGCATAGTCAATAAAGCAGAAATAGATGTTTTTCTGGACTCCTTCCAAATTACTTCTCCTTCAAACCACATCTGTGGCTTGATGGGGAATTCCCTATGACAAATTAACTAGCTGGGGGGTGGGAGGGGGCTAAAATTGGAATTATAGAGAACTCTGCCTTATAGCAAAAATGAGCTCTCCTACTCAGCCGCAGGAGTAACCTCTAAGAGAAGTGAGAAATGGTATCCTTTTACCCAAAGGGATTCAAATAATGTTGAAACAGTGTTGATCATTGTCTCCTAGAAAAATTCTTTCTCCTAACTTCTCTGATATTATTCTCTCTCGTTCTGTCAAATTTCTAGTCAGCCCTTCTCTGTCCCTTTTGAAGACCAACCTTCCTCTGTATGTAATAAATACATGAGTTTATCAGGTTTAGTTATATACTCTCTTTTCTTTCCATGTTACATTCAAATGAGGCAATTTTACATGGCTTCACTTCTTATACATACCTCAGTGATTCCTTCATTTCCATCTCTAGCCTAGAACTCTAAGCTTTAGATCTATATACTTTTTAAAAATTGTGGCAAAATATACATGACATAAATTTACTATATTAATTATTCTAAAGTGTATAATATAGTAGTAATTCCATCACCATTATCCATCTTCAGAACTTTTTCATTTTCCCAAACTGAAACTCCTTACCCATTAAACAATAAATACTCCCTTCAGTGCCTGGCAACCACCATTTTACTTCTGATCTCTTTGAATTTACCTATTCTAGGTACTTCATATAAGTGGAATCATACAATATTTTTTGTTTCACATCTGCCATATGTCACTTAGTAAGGTATTTTCAAAGTTCATCCATATTGTATGATGTATTAGAATTTAATTAATTTTTAAGGTTGAATATTACTACATACACATACTATATTACCCATTGACAGACATTTGTGTTGTTTCAATTTTTTAGCTGTTGTGAATAAAGCTACTATGAATGTTGGTGTTCAAATATCTGTTCTACTGTTCTAATATCTTTTGTTTGAAGGCAGATGTTTCTGCTTTCAGTTCTTTAGTATGTATACACAGAAGTGGAATAGCTGGATCATACAATAATTCTATTTGATTTTTTGATACATACACTTTGATACATTTCCCTTTACATTTGAATGTGACACAGACTCCTCAAAATAAATAAAATACATAAAATGTTTTGTTTTTTCCCCAAATATGATCTTTCATTAGTGTTCTTGGAGAATAGCATTGCCAAGCAGGCAGGTATACAAACCATAAAATAAGATGTCACTCTTAATACAATCCTCTTCTTCACCTTTTGTATCATTGTCTTTTCAGTTTCAACTCTGAAATATTTCTTAAACCCACTTATTTATTTCTATCCTGATCACCATTTCTCTAGAAAGAATTTTTATTATCATTTTGATTACTGCAATAGCTTCCTACTGGTTTACTCACATCCATTCTTACCTGACCTCCTTAAAAACACTGCTCTACAATGCAGTCAGAAAGTTCATATCATAATCATGTCACCCATCTGCTGAAAAATATTCAGTGGTTTAATATTGTTAGGATAATGAGCATAATTCTTACTATGGCTGACAAAACCCTGCATGATCTGGCCTCTACTTCCTAAACGTCATCTCCCACAAAGCTGCCTCTTTCTCTGATCTCCCATCGTACTGAGCTTCCTTGGATTTTTAATGGATCCCCTACCTGGGTTATATTGTGAATGATACTCACTCTAACTAGAATCCCACTCTAAATAGGACACTCACTCTAACTAGCTCTTTTTTACCTCTAAGATCAGGTTAAATTTCTTTTCATAGGCTTTCATTAATGCATTTCTCTTTTTCCTAACATCATACTATAGAAATATTTCTGAATTTTATTATTTTTTAATTAAAATCTACCTTACCCATTGAGTCTCAGGATATAATCACCATGTCTATTTTTTCAAAACTGTTTATCTAACAGAATAGTTCCTAACACAGAGTAAACACTCAGTGCTTATGGAATAAAAATATGAATTGATTTAAGTCTCTATGGAATCACTAGAATTCAAGCTCCTTTTTCTGATAAGGGTCTAGTATTGCCTTATTATATTGGTATCCCCAACATCTAGTATATTTAGAGATCAGTCATGTTTGCAGAACTGAATACCATAACTTTAAGTTCAACAGAACTTTAAAAATTATCCATAAGCACATCCTTGTACCCAGTTACATAGTTCTACCCCGTCTTTAAGAAAATCTAACAAACTATGTCCTCTTTGGTTTGTAGGGTGAATGGCTCACTCTTTGTTTTTCCCAAATGAAAGGGACATTTTATTTAAGCCAGGAAATTAAGAGAAGAAAAAATTCCAAGGTGAGTTGAAAAAGAGAGGGGGTCTAGGCACACTTGTCCCAGGATGAATGCAAACTATTTCTAATTGTCTCGATTTGTTGAAATGGAGGAAAATGCATTAACAAAATCAGTAGATGAATGCTGAATGTCAAGAACTATGCTGATTTACTCTAGTAAAGGAAACACAGCAGCTACAGTTGGAGTTACTGCCTCATTAACGTTATGGTAATCTACTATCCTTCTCTAAGCCCCATAACCATTCTGTGCTGACCAGAATGAAGTGTTGACAATTACTACTCCTGCTTCTTTTGATTCTTTCATGGTGATTCCAGTCTTTGCCACTACCCCAGGGATGTTTTATTCACTACTTTGGCAAGGAATAAAAAATTCAAAGACTTCTCCTTGGGGCTTCTCTGGTGGTCCAGTAGTAAAGAATCCACCTTTCAATGCAAGGGACACTGGTTCGATCCCTGATCTGGGAAGATCCCACATGCTGCAGGTCAGCTAACCCTGCTGCTCTGAGAGTAGCAACTACTAAGCCCATGTGCCATAACTACTGAAGCCCAGGGGTCCTAGAGTCCGTGCTCTGCAACAAGAGAAGCCATTGCAATGAGAAGCCACTGCACCACAACTAGAGGGGAGCCGCCGCTCACTGCAACTAGAGAAAAGCCTGAGCAAAGCAACAAAGACCCAGGGCATCCAAAAATAAATAAATGTGTTTTTAAAAAAGACTTCTCCTTGAAACTTCCTAAGGTGACAAAGAGTCCATGTTAAGATCCTGTTATTTTTTAAGTAGGTGTGCATTAATGCATACATACCCACATACACAAATATTTATATATACTTATATATCAGACTGGGATTCCCTGGTGGCCTAGCAGTAAAGAATATGCTTGCAGTGCAGAAGATTCAGGTTTGATCCCTGGTTCAGGAAGATCCCCTGGAGAAGGATATGGCAACCCACTCCAGTATTCTTGCCTGGGAAACCCCATGGACAGAGGAGCCTGCTTGGCTACAGTCCATGGGGTTGCGAAGAGACAGACACGACTGAGTGACTGAGTACACAAACACACACACACAGGCATATATCAGACCATACAGACTTAAATTGAAATTTCCTTTGAAATCTGACCAATGAAAAGTCCTAGTTGAGACTACCGTGACATTTGTATCTTCAAAAATTAGTGTTAATCAATACCTTTTACAGTCATACCTGTAATATTTGAATTTCACTTTCTCAGCATTTAGTGAGTCAGGCTAATCAGTATAAGTCTCTTTGGGAAGCCTAGAAAGAGATACAGAGTATTCATATTTGCTCACTTTTGGTGTTATGAGTGACTTCAGTGGTGTTGCAGACTCCTCTGGGCTTGGGAACTGACTCAAGATTGGAAATAGGGTGATGAACTGTCACTCTCTTCCATGTTGCCTTAAGGCAGGTCTAAAGTTTTATTTCATTTTGCTCTTAATTTGATTATACAAATTAAGTCAGACTTAAGGTATCTTATGGAGAAGGCAATGGCACCCCAATCCAGTACTCTTACCTGGAAAATCCCATGGATGGAGGAGCCTAGTAGGCTGCAGTCCATGGGGTCGCTAAGAGTCAGACACGACTGAGCGACTTCATTTTCACTTTTCACTTTCATGCATTGGAGAAGGAAATGGCAACCCACTCCAGTGTTCTTGCCTGGAGAATCCCAGGGATGGGAGAGCCTGGTGGGCTGCCGTCTATGGGGTCACACAGAGTCGGACACGACTGAAGTGACTTAGCAGCAAGGTATCTTACGGGCGCTTCCCAGATGGTTCAGTGGTAAAGAATCCACCTGACAATCAGGAGACGTGACTTGGATCCCTGGATCAGTAAGATCCCCTAGAATAGGAAATGGAAACCCACTCCAGTATTCTTGCCTGAAGAATCCCACAGACAAGAGCCTTGCAGGCTACAGTCAATGGGATTATAAAGAGTTGGGCACCACCTAGTAACTACACAACAACAACAAGGTAGCTTATAATTAATTAGGCATAGCCAGAGATCTTTGCAAGTCAGGGCATCCTTTGATGTTAACTTGTGTTAACTACGTCCACTTCATTTCTGGGGTTAACTGCATTCTGCAAACTTTTGATCCCATAGAGATTAGGAAGCCAATTAAATTGCATTTTATCCTACCAGCATTCCTGGTCTAAAGCCAATAAAATGCTCTTTAAATATTTGTGTGTTGTCATCATCTATGTCTTCCTCAATACCTTGGTGAAACAAGATTCTGGGTTTTAGAGTGAATTTATGGGTCACATGATGTGAGTACCACACAGCATTCCTATTCCTCAGAGGATCTGACTACTTTCTACACAGTATTATTGTCATTCAAAGTGCTTAACATAATCACATCCAAGTTTGCATCAGTCAACCAGATAACTATTAAAGCTTCAGCCATCTGCCGAACTAGCAAATTGGATGCATGCTGCTGCTGCTGCTAAGTCGATTCAGTCGTGTCCGACTCTGTGCCACCCCATAGACAGCAGCCCACCAGGCTCCCCCGTCCCTGGGATTCTCCAGGCAAGAATACTAGAGTGGGTTGCCATTTTCTTCTCCAGTGCATGAAAGTGAAAAGTGAAATTGGATGCATAACCTTTACTAAATTGATACATGTACAATAACCAGTCTGATCTAAAGATCTAAAGTGCTTCTCTGATGGCTCAGATGGTAAAGAATCTGCCTGCAATACAGGAGACCTGGGTTTGATCCCTGGGTCGGGAAGTCCCCCTGGAGAAGGAAATGGCAACCCACTCCAGTATTCTTGCCTGGAGAATTTCACAGACAGAGGAGCCTGGGCTACAGTCCCAGGGCTGTAGAGTCCCTGGGGACTCTAGCCTGGGCTAGATAGACCGCAGGGCTACAGTCCCTGGGGTCGAAAAGAGTCGGACATGACTGAATGTCTTAACACCACCAAAGATCTAAAGATCCATTACACCTTGGTCTAGTCTTTTCACAATTTGTTTCCATGATTATTTACCATATGTTTACTTGACTACTTTTCACTATTTTTGCTTTACACTTAACTATATCCCCCTACCAGACTATCTTTGAATTTGGATGTTGGTACCCAGGAAAGTAACAATAAGGGATAAAAGGAACTTGTTGATGTCTTCCACCAAATGATTGGGAACTACTTCCCTCCGCAAAAGTTGCATAGTGGGATTTTGGAGAGTGTTTTGGATATTCTAACATCCTCTATGTCTTGTAAATCTTACCATTACATTTACTAAAATATTACTGTTTTTCAGATCAAGGTCTTAAATTTTACACTTTGAGACTATGATTTTAAATGGCAATATATATATGTATATATATATATGTATATGTATATGTAGTACTTGGAACAAGACAGAATCATATGGAATATTCATAAAGGCAATCCCATGTTAGTCGTCTTCAGTACCTATCAACCTGTTTGGTGAAGATTGTTTAAAAGGGCAAGCCCCTTGATTTTTCAGCTCTTAAGAAGTCATAAAGTCCTCTGGTTACTCTAAGTCAAAAACAAACCCTCAGAAAGAGATACTTAGGGAGTTTGGGATGGTCATGTAAACACTGCTGTATTTAAAATGGATAACCAACAAGGACCTATTGTGTGGCACATGGAACTCTGCTCAGTGTTACCTGTCAGCTTGGATGGGAGTGGGGGTTTGGGGGAGAATGGATACATGTATCCGTATGGCTTGTTCACCTGAAACTATCACAACATTATTAATTAGCTGTGCCCCAATAAAAAAATAAAAATTCAAAAAAAAAAAAAACCCACTTCAGTTCTGTAGTTGAAAGCAGCTAGTTCAAAATATTGTTCAATTCTTCCGTCTCAGTTTGTAGATAAATCTTTTTTCACCTGTCTACAGCCTAGCATCTCTACTCCTCCCTCAGATTCCTTAAGTTCTGCCCATGTCAAAGCATTGGGAATGATGAAGAGTAAGGCAAATAGGGATGTTCTTTCCTGGTGTCATTGTTGTATGATGGCTGCAAGACTCTCTGAAGCTGAACATGAGGAGGTCACTGTATGCACTTCCATCATTTCTTCAGACGTGCTACTGCAGGGCTATTTGTGCTTCGTTTAGTGGAGGTGATACATTCTATTTTTCCAGCTTCTGTTCCCTGCTTTAAGCCCTAGTATTCCACTCTTCCTAAATTTTTCTATGGATAGAAAACCCATATCATTAATATTTTTGGCTAATGTGGCTTACATTATTCCTGGAAATAGGCAGGGAAAATAAATACCATTTATTGAAAATAATAAATGCTTGGGAATGTGATATTACCTAAACACACAAACATATGCACAGAAATGCATATATTATTTTCTTTGAGATGTAATTAATCTCTTACATAATGATACATTTGCATTCCAGTTTTACAGAAAATTGAATTGCTAAACCAAGGCACAAAGTTTAACTTGCCAAATGTCATACAACATACTTGAGTGGGAAAGTATACCTGACAATGTCCATGCTTTTTACTATTATGTTATCCTAATTCATTAAAAAAAATAAGTGATTTGATTCTAATGATCATCCATGTTGGGAAAAGTATGGAACTTTGTGAGTTAGATTGTTTATTTGGCATTTTGTCTCCAGGTGCAGATTGCCTGGTTTGATAGAGTCTTCTACCTGCTAGTTTTGCAGTCTTGGGAAGGACATTTTAACACTGTGCCTGAGCCGCCTTATCTAAGAAACAGGACTTCGCATAGAGGAGTATTATACCTCTTAAAGGGTTGTTATGAAAAATTAATGAGTTAATCACATGTGAAGCATTTAGAAAAATGCTTGGTATATGCTAATAATGTAATACATATAAAATGGCTCAAAATATTTGACATATAGAAAAGAGTCATTAAAATTAATTATTATTGTTGTTATTATCGTTATTATGATTGCTAATATTACTCCTACTGTCAAGTCTTATGTAAAGTTTAGGTTGATCTTTGGATACTTGAGCACTTTTAAGAAAATAAATTATAATCATATAAATATAACTGATATATATGGAAATAATTTCTAGCTGCCTCGCTTTAGGAGTGGTGTGTGTACATATGTGACTGTGTATCTGTGGAGGAGAAAAGATGTAGTTACCCACAACTCAGGGGCTTGTGGGACTCTGATAGGCCTGAATTATATATTTAAGTCAAGATGTCCTGAGGAGAAATTTCATCTCTCTTCAATCTAAAATAGGATAGAAGCAGTTGCTAGCTTTGTAATTAATTCAAATAATATGCAGAGACTTCTTTTTTTCTTATCGCTCCAACTGGAAATCCAAATTTGACGCATGAAAAGGCAACGTGAGAGATTTTGAGGAAATAACCATGAATTACACTTTATCTGAAATTGAGGGGATTTTATTTATCAAATATAAGGTTTACCCTGTAGTTGTCTTGGCCTCAAGACTTCAGGCTGCATTAGTCACAAATAACTTTTTGCCAACTGTGTTTATTCCTGCTATTGGTGAAGGCCATTTTCTCAAAGTGATTAACCGGCAGTAGTACTCAATCCATTTATCCTTCCTAGGCTCCCCTATTATAATGCATTGCAGTACTCTCCCCTCTGTGTGAAGCTACAAATAGGCAGTAGCTGTGAAAACTTGAAGTTTCTTAAAAATGAAAGTCTCAGATCTAATGAAATTGCTCCAACATAATGTTGGGAATGTTTGAGAAAATGTAGTGTTCTTCATCTTCTTGAGTGATTTGCTTGGCAGATGTTGTATTTTAACTGATGAGAAGTCATAGAAACTGATGTGAATGTCACTAAATAATTAATTAGGATAGGCTAGAAACACCAGCCAATGCAGCGTTCAAAAGTGACAACCCAAATAACCCAGGCCCTACGCTTTGAGATACCTTAGTCCCATGACTATTTTTGGATAAGCTGAATTGCACAAACGAGAACTCTCAAAGAATATTTCACAAAATAATAGATTATTTAACATCAATTCAACCAAAAGCAGGCAGTCTATTTGATATGGAATCTTTATACATGTTGAAATTCTTTTGATATAATGCTTTTGTCTAAGTCATGTCAGTTTCTAACAGAGCATGCATAATTTCAATTTTTTTTAGGGAGTTTAATTTTGAAGATTTGGGTCCTATATTAAGATAGTCTGTTTATGAAATTAAACTTCTTTTAGTATAGCATGTAAAATTCAGTACTTCATATACTTCATTTTGGGTTCATTGTTTTAAAAACTGACATCCTTTTAGATTTCAGTGAAATTAATGACTTATTTTGAAAATGATGTTCCCTAAATATACTAATATGACTGAGTGATGGTATATTTCAGTTAGAATTATTTCAGCTGAAAGTGACAGAAAACAGCCAAAATTAGCTTTAGCAAATAGGAATGTGTAGTCTTAAGAAAATGTAAAGACCAGATACAGCTTTTCAGGAACTCATATCTCTGGGTCTTAAATTTCCTCTGGGTGGATATCACTGAAAGCAAGTTCTTACCCAATGGAAACTGTTATCAGGATAAGATGGAATAGATGCTGAATAAAGAAAAATGTTCACTATGTTTAGAAATGGATTCTTTTTGTGTATTCATGAATGTTACCCCCTTTTAGGAAGCAAATTTGGAGTACAGGAGAGAAGAGAAGCCTAAACTTTGAAGCATCTTAGAAATTTCTTATAGACTATTCTTACTAAAGAGTCATGCAGTGTTACTTAGTGTTACTTAAGATTTAGTAAGTAAATGGGAAACTCATAGCAATGTTTGAGGCAGGATGAAGATGACTTAGGTGAAAAAATAGAAATTATTAGAAGAATTAGAAGGGTTTTATTTGTTTAACAGTTGTAAGATTAGAGTGATGTATTCAGAAGTAATCAAATAATGGAGTTTTTATTGTGGTTATTGTGGTTCAGTTCAGTTGCTCAGTCGTGTTTGACTCTTTGTGACTCCATGGACTGCAGCACGACAGGCCTCCCTGTCCATCACCAACTCCTGGAGTTTATTCAAACTCCTGTCCATCGAGTCGGTGATGCCATCAAATCACCTGATCTTCTGTCATCCCCTTCTCCTCCCACCTTCAATCTTTCCCAGCATCAGAGTCTTTTCCAATGAGTCAGTTCTTTGCATCAGATGGCCAAAGTATTGGAGTTTCAGCTTCAACATCAGTCCTTCCAATTAATATTCAGGACTGATCTCCTTTAGGATGGACTGGTTGTGTTATTGTAGTAGACACAAATTAGTATGACTGCCTGGGTTAGTTTGACAGGTGACCATGTCTGAGATTATGATAATACAGCAGAATCCTCTGGACTTGTGACTAAGAACATGACCCACATTGAGCCAACCTCAGAACCTCATACCATTCTCTCCCCGGTGTACTTGATCTAAAGGATGGGCACATGATCCAAGCTGGGCCATGTGGATTCTCTCCCTTGATGTTCTTCAAACTGGTACTGTGAAAGATAAACCAATTCTTTCAGTACCAGTCACAGAACTAAAATACTGTAAGCTCAGAAGAGCCTGCAGTGACATCCTACTTCATGTGGAGATACTGCTTTGAGACAATAATTTGCCACATGGAGACAGGCAGAGTTAGAAGGGAAAGCCCAGTAGCATTTCTCTTCCTCATTCCAGTGCTCACAGGCCAGCCTCCAACTCTACACTCCTCAGATATTCCAGCCAACAAAGTCCACTTAAGTGTAAATGGGTTTCAGTTTTGTGCTTCTTACTTGAAATCAAACTCCTGACTAAGCCAAGAAATTTAGAAACAATCCAAAATATTAGAGAAGATTTTAAGAAGCATTAGACAAAAATAACCTCAAGAAGTGTGGTACCAGCAAATGAAACAAAAGTTAAAAAACCACTATGCAACAGAGATGGAAGAGCTACAGAATCAAGACTACAGAAACTTGGCTTCCAGGTTTCTTTTTAGAAATATTGGGTAGGTGGTTTAGACTAAGCAACTCTGAGTAATTAAATAATCATTCTCCAAGAAAAAAAAATAAACTGTAAAGTGCTGTGAATGAAGCTCTTCTTTGAAAGAGACTTTCACACAGAGGCACTGATAACTTTTAGGATGGGAAGGGCCAAGACCAGGGATAACGTAACAGAAAGCTCTGTAGATCAGCAAAGTCACATTAAAGAATAACTGTAGATGTTACTGTCCTGTAGCTGGAAAATGTCCTGTTATTAATTTGGCAACATGTAAATCAGTTCAGTTCAGTTCAGTTGCTCAGTCGTGTCCTACTCTTTGCCACCCCATGGACTGCAGCATGCCAGGCTTCCCTGTCCATCACCAAATACCAAGCTTGCTCAAACTCATGTCCATCAAGTCAGTGATGCCATCCAACCAACTCATCCTCTGTCATCCCCTTGTCCTCCCACCTTCATTCTTTCCCAGCATCAGGGTCTTTTCAAATGAGTCAATTCTTCACATTAGGTGGCCAAAGTATTGGAGTTTCAACTTCAACATCAGTCCTTTCAGTGAATATTCAGGACTGATTTCCTTTAGGATTGACTGGTTGGATCTCCTTACAGTCCAAGGGACTCTCAAGAGGCTTCTCCAACACCACAGTTCAAAAGCATCAATTCTTCGGTGCTCAGCTTTCTTTATAGTCCAACTCCCACATCCATACATGACTACTGGAAAGACCATAGCTTTGACTAGATGGACCTTTGTCTGCAAAGTAACAGTCTCTGCTTTTTTAATATGCTGTCTAGATTGGTCATAGCTTTTCTTCCAAGGAGCAAGCATATTTTAATTTCATGGCTGCAATCACCATCTGTAGTGATTTTAGACCCCCCCAAAATAAAGTCTCTTACTGTTTCTATTGTTTCCCCATTTATTTACCATGAAGTGATGGGACCAGATGCCATGATCTTCGTTTTTTGAACGTTGAGTTTTAAGCCAACTTTTTCACTCTCTTCTTTTACTTTCATCAAGAGGCTCTTTAGTTCCTCTTCACTTTCTGCCATAGAGTGGTATCATCTGCTATCTGAGGTTATTGATATTTCTCCCAGCAATCTTTATCCCAGCTTTTGCTTCATCCAGCCTGGCATCTCGCATGATGTTCTCTCCATATTTTTCCATTATTGTTTGACAGTGTCACTCTCTTTGTGATTGAGGCAACACAAATATTATTTTAAAAAAATAAGCATTGGCGGCCACCCAGCGGTCCCCCGGCGCAGCCCGCGAGGCGGCCACCCAGCGGTCCCCCGGCGCTGCCCGCGAGGCGGCCACCCAAAAAAAAAAAAATAAGCATTTCTCTGACAGTCTTGTATAATTGGAAAGGGAAGCCTGTTCTGTGTTCTGCTCATACCCCATTGGGGCCCCTTTACTATTTGTGTGAACTTGGCTTCCTAGTAAGCTTTCACTCCTATCTGCCAGCACCTGCATTGTCCACAAACTCCCCTCAGGCTGTAGAACTGATTTACCTGAACGGAGACAGCCAGAAGTTCCTGGTAATTTATGATCCCCATGGCGCAGTGCTTAACTACTTAATACTTAAGGCTGGTCGGCTGATTACAGGGGTATAAATACGCCAGCTTCTTTGCTCTCTGCTTGACACAACTGTACGTGTGATCTACGCTGTGTCCAGAGAACGGTAACTTTGACATTAATTCAAAGTTATCCTCTGTGGGACATTACTTGATATATTAACTTTATTATTTTTGTTTTTTGGCCTTTGTTTTTCCCTACCCCACAACTTTCTATTCACTGACCTTTTTTTTTTCCCCATTATTTATTTGCTTGTTTGATTTTCAACTGAAAATACTTCCTAATAAGCCACTTTCATGCATATCCTCATCTTTTGGAAAAGCAAAGTGACAACAGGATGTATCCTATATGTTAGCTGGCAGGACATATCCAGGATTGCCCTAGTATTTTTTTCTTATGATAATATTTCTTGGAGATTATTTGTTCTAAATAGGGATATTTTTTCCTCATGTCCAGTAATCTTGTGATTTTTATATTGGTAAAAATGCAATGACTGATTACATGGGTGGTGACCTTTTTCTCTGCTTGGGAAGCAGCTTTACTGACTGGAACCACTTCTTTATCTTGAAACCTTTCAGAGCTACAGCCATCACCTTAAGAAGGAGCACTCCAGGCTGATAAGATATGCCTTGCAAATTCATTATTTTTAGTGAGAGGACATCATGATTTTGATCAATTCAGTTTATAAATTTGAGCACTAATTCATGCCATAGACATCTGATTCTTCTATATATAAAATAATCAAACAGGAATATTTGAAGTGAAGCTTGACTAATTAGTAGGTTTGGCAGAAAGAGAAGAGGACCTAAAAACCCTCTTGATGAAAGTGAAAGAGGAGAGTGAAAAAGTTGGCTTAAAGCTCAACCTTCAGAAAATGAAGATCATGGCATCCGGTCACATCACTTCATGGGAAATAGATGGGGAAACAGTGGAAACAGTGTCAGACTTTATTTTTCTGAGCTCCAAAATCACTGCAGATGGTTACTGCAGCCATGAAATTAACAAATGCTTACTCCTTGGAAGGAAAGTTATGACCAACCTAGATAGCATATTCAAAACAGAGACATTACTTTGCCAACAAAGGTTCATCTAGTCAAGGCTATGGTTTTTCCTGTGGTCATGTATGGATGTGAGAGTTGGACTGTGAAGAAGGCTGAGCGCCGAAGAATTGATGCTTTTGAACTGTAGTGTTGGAGAAGACTCTTGAGAGTCCCTTGGACTGCAAGGAGATCCAACCAGTCCATTCTGAAGGAGATCAGCCCTGGGATTTCTTTGGAAGGAATGATGCTAAAGCTGAAACTCCAGTACTTTGGCCACCTCATGCAAAGAGTTGACTCATTGGCAAAGACTCTGATGCTGGGAGGGACTGGGGGCAAGAGGAGAAGGGGACGACAGAGGATGAGATGGCTGGATGGCATCACTGACTCGATGGACATGAGTTTGAGTGGACTCCGGGAGTTGGTGATGGACAGGGAGGCCTGGCGTGCTGCGATTCATGGGGTTGCAAAGAGTTGGACACGACTGAGCAACTGATCTGATCTGATCTGATGTATGGATGTGAGAGTTGGACTGTGAAGAAAGCTGAGTGCTGAAGAATTAATGCTTTTGAACTGTGGTGGTAGAGAAGACTCTTGAGAGTCCCTTGGACTGCAAGGAGATCCAACCAGTCCATTCTGAAGGAGATCAGTCTTGGGTGTTCTTTGGAAGGAATGATGCTAAAGCTGAAACTCCAGTACTTTGGCCACCTCATGCGAAGAGTTGACACATTGGAAAAGACTCTGATGCTGGGAGGCATTGGGGGCAGGAGGAGAAGGGGACGACAGAGGATGAGATGGCTGGATGGCATCACCGACTCGATGGATGTGAGTTTGAGTGAACTCCGGGAGTTGGTGATGGACAGGGAGGCCTGGTGTGCTGTAATTCATGGGGTTGCAAAGAGTTGGACATGACTGAGCAACTGAACTGAACTGAACCGAATGAGTATTTAAGAAAAAAAATTAGTGGGAATTCTCTTTCATAACATAAAATGCTCACAGAATAATAAAAATGATTAAATATTTCAACAAGCAAATACTCTCCTTTATAATCTCCATTGTTATTCAGTATTTTAAAAATAAAACAGTAACCCCAAACAATTTCTTACTAGCAAAATATTGAGTCCGTCAGAATTTGATTTGCTCAAGCTGAACTAGATTTTCTGACTTGGCATTTTGTCTTAGCTCTCTCACTGCTGTACATACACTGTCTAGTACTGTGTCCTTCCCTGTCTGACTCTCCTTGATGTTATAAAACAGACTTTTGAAACTACTGTTAGGCTTAATTTTTTTCCCATAAATAGTCTTTGTTTCTGCTTTCTTTTTGCCTAGTGAATTTATTTATTTTGAGGTTACAAAAACAGATGGTTTACCCATTCACTCACTGCATCTCATGTACAACTTAACCTAGTTGCTTACCAGATAAGAAAGGATTATTTTACTTAGTCCTAATAATCAAATCCTTCAAAAAAAACAACAACCAGAGAACTATTCACAGAACAAAAGTCACTAAATCAGTGTCTACACCTGTCACAGGGTAGTTACAACACTTTTTATTTGTCACCTTGTATCTTTCCTTTAACTCCTCTCTTTTCCCCACCACCCCTCATCATGGACCTTTTCATCATAGATGGTGACTATTCAATGTGTAGTCCTTGGACAGCAGTACCTGAAAGTATCATCAGGAAACTGATTAGAAATTCAGAATATTTGGTCTTTCCCAGAGTTACTGAATCAGAATCTGTGTTTTAACAGGATTCTCCAGTAAGTTCATACGTACAGTAAAGTTTGAGAAGCACTGGTACAGAGGACAAGCTATAGTGTTTATTATTGAAACCAACTGGCCCTTTACATCTCCTGTGTGGGTATCATCGGAGAAGGCGATAGCACCCCACTCCAGGATTCTTGCTTGGAGAATCCCATGGATGGAGGAGCCTGGTAGGCTGCAGTCCATGGGGTCGCTAGGAGTCGGGCACGACTGAGCAACTTCACTTTCACTGTTTACTTTCCTGCATTGGAGAAGGAAATGGCAACCCACTCCAGTGTTCTTGCCTGGAGTATCCCAGGGACCGGGGAGCCTGTTGGGCTGCCGTCTCTGGGGTCGCACAGAGTCGGACACAACTGAAGCTACTTAGTGGCAGCAGCAGTGGGTATTACGTTACAATTAAGAGAAATAGCATTGGAGTTGTATTCTTTTTTAAATGGCATTAGTTTAAACCACAAATATACTATAAGGATACAGATGGTACATGCTGCAAGTTATTTTATTACAAATGGTGTAGAATTTTTGCCTTATAGAAGCATAGACAACAAAATTATCTTTTAAACCAGATTAAAAAAAGACTATAATCTTTCAATTGCCTATATAGCATATTCCACAATATAGTACTGAACAAAACAAATGTGCTGTGTTACTGGCAAGGTTTGTCTGTGTTAGAAAGATCTAAATTATTTAGACTATGTTGACATTTTTACACTATAGAATATTTTCCATCCAAGCACAAATATGATATCTGTTAACTGTATAGATATGCCCTAAAATCATGGAGGCTGTTTACTTGTAAGTTTAAGTAGCTACTTCTTTTTACTATTTTATAGAGTAATCGTTGTCTCTTAAAGCAACCAAATGTGTTCAAATACAATGCTAGTCATTCCAGAAAAAAGATTTGTAAAACAAAACTTCCAGTTTTCTCTGAGGTTTCTTATTAAGTACTGTATTTATTCTTATTGTCTGTAATCTTAGAGACTTTACATAGGTTGCATATACCTTAAGAGAAAATTAGTTATATTTTTACCAAGTGCTTTTGTAAACATTCACAAATTTAATATTTGTTTTAAAAGGACACATTGAGTCAAATCATAGTAAAATATAAAATTATTAATGAAAGTGAATATCATTTTTTTTTTACTATTTACTTATTTTGAATACATAATGCATGTTTTTTTCTTAATAGTATTTTCAGAGAATCTTAATTGTGTTTTCAGAGAATCCCTACCTTAAGTGAGTTTTTGTTCTTATTGTTGCTATAATTGCTTTCATTGCACAGTTTTCACTCTATGGTATACCACCGTGATCTGTTGGTAGATTGCCATTATCTGCTATATCTGCCATTATCCTATTCTATGGCCTGAAGCTTGAGGTGACCAGAATTATTTTCATCTGCTATTTGCTAATATTCCTTCAACAAATATTTGAATGTGTTTTATATGGAGAATGTACTTTTGCCATTGGGATTGCAATTTAGTAAAATAGAGTCTCCATCCACAACGATACTATAATTGGAGGTGAAGGGGGAAAAAAATGTAATTGCTACTGGAAACTAGAAGCCTTGGATCATCACAAGCAAGTATGGAAGTATTACCAACCCTTCTGAGTCAGTCTCAACAGGGGTGCTCCTGCCCAGTGTCACTCTTGCCAATAGACTGAGACCAGGTTCAATTCAGAAGCAAAGGACAGTTTTATTCTTTGATTAAAGGAAAGAGACCTGTGAGCTACATTGTCTCCTTGATAGGTAGCGGGCAGGGCTGCATTACAGGGATCTCGTTTCGGGGCGGGGGGGGGGAGGTGGGGGGGGTGGGGGGAGGGGTGGGAGGGAACGCCAGCTCTCGCGTGGCTCGTGCTGCTCACGCTCCGGATGGCCAGAGTCTACAAGGCTCCTGGCTGCCCCTGCCGCCATCTTGAATCGCTGCGTGGCGGTTTGAGCGGAGGTGTCTGAGCTGCGGTTCTGTTCTGGGAACTCGAATCCGACACTGTAGGCTCAAGGCCTCTCTATACAGCCCTCTACAGGCAAGTAAAACTAGACTAAGGTTATACCTTATGATCCAGATTCCCACTTTTTTTTCCCTGAGGAGCCACAGTGGGCTATGCCGGTGAAACTCCCTTCTCTGCCTTTTGTGCTGCTCCCGATGCTTGAAGAGCACTGAGGGGCTTTGGTGGGGTTCATTTTGTGTCACTGCTCCTTGCTTCATGTGGTAGTCGTCCTGACTGCGGGTAGAGGAGCAGAACTTCTGCCGCCCTCAGTTCGGTCAGCCCTGACAGAATTGTTCATAACCCTGAGGGACCCCCCATTTGTCTAAGCTTTTGGAGACAAAGGACCCCAGACAATTTTAAGATACACAGCCCATATACCAATAAAAGAATAATGGTTGTTAAGGGACCTGGGAAAGGTAGAAAGCAGCGAGGCTCGAGAGGGTCTATGTGACCCCGTTCCTCATTTCAGCAAGGTGAGGCTGGTTGTCTCCTGTCTTCCAGGTTGCTCTTCCCCGTAGCTTGCCTGTACTTTCTTCAGTCATGCCACTCGAAGTGAAGTAAGAGCAACATGATAACGATGTCTTGGCGTGTACAGACCACTCCCTGGTCAGCTACCAGATCCTAAAATATCTACTGCTCGGCTAAACATATAGGGTCACTTATTATTTTTATTTATTTATTTAGCCATTTTTTCAGAAAAGAAGTTTTAGGTCAGAGAGTGGGTCATAAGAGTAGTCAGTGGGATCCATTGTCTCTGGTTGTTTCTCCAAAGGTTGGGGCTTGGGGACCTCCTCACTCAAATGTGATATCCCCACGGAGTAAGCCCTACAACTTCAGGGCAGAATGGGTGGTTAGGATCACCGAGTGGGGTCTGTTCCATTTAGGAGTGAGGAGACCTTGCGGATCTTTAGATTTAACGTCTTCCTTGGCAATAACTTCCCTGGTGGCTCAGACGGTAAAGCGTCTGCCCGCCATGCCGGAGACCCGGGTTCCATTCCTGGGTTGGGAAGATCCCCTGGAGAAGGAAATGGCAATCCACTCCAGAACACTTTCCTGGAAAATCCCAGACGCAGGAGCCTGATGAGGCTACAGTCCATGGGGTCACAAAGAGTCGGACACGACTGAGCGACTTCACTTTCCACTTTCACTTTGGCGATAACTTCCCCGGTGGCTCAGACGGTAAAGCGTCTGCCCGCCATGCTGGATTCGATTCCTGGGTAGGGAAGATCTCCTGGAGAAGGAAATGGCAATCCACTCCAGCACTCTTGCCTGGAAAATCCCAGACGGAGGAGCCTGATAGGCGACAGTCCATGGGGTCACAAAGAGTTGGACACGACTGAGCGACTTCACTTTCCACTTTCACTTTGGCGATAACTTCCCTGGTGGCTCAGACGGTAAAGCGTCTGCCCGGCATGCTGGATTCGATTCCTGGGTCGGAAAGATCCCCTGGAGAAGGAAATGGCAATCCATTCCAGCACTCTTGCCTGGAAAATCCCAGACGGAGGAGCCTGATAGGCTGGGGTCGCAAAGAGTTGGACATGACTGAGCGACTGAACTGAACTGAACCGAATGAGTATTTAAGAAAAAAAATTCGTGGGAATTCTCTTTCATAACATAAAATGCTCACAGAATAATAAAAATGATTAAATATTTCAACAAGCAAATATTCTCCTTTATAATCTCCATTGTTATTCAGTATTTTAAAAATAAAACAGTAACCCCAAATAATTTCTTACTAGCAAAATATTGAGTCCATCAGAATTTGATTTGCTCAAGCTGAACTAGATTTTCTGACTTGGCATTTTGTCTTAGCTCTCTCACTGCTGTACATACACTGTCTAGTACTGTGTCCTTCCCTGTCTGACTCTCCTTGATGTTATAAAACAGACTTTTGAAACTACTGTTAGGCTTAATTTTTTTTCCTATAAATAATGTTTGTTTCTGCTTTCTGTTTGCCTAGTGAATTTATTTATTTTGAGGTTACAAAAACAGATGGTTTACCCATTCACTCACTGCATCTCATGTACAACTTAACCTGGTTGCTTACCAGATAAGAAAGGATTATTTTACTTAGTCCTAATAATCAAATCCTTCAAAAAAAACAACAACCAGAGAACTATTCACAGAACAAAAGTCACTAAATCAGTGTCTACACCTGTCACAGGGTAGTTACAACACTTTTTATTTGTCACCTTGTATCTTTCCTTTAACTCCTCTCTTTTCCCCACCACCCCTCATCATGGACCTTTTCATCATAGATGGTGACTATTCAATGTGTAGTCCTTGGACAGCAGTACCTGAAAGTATCATCAGGAAACTGATTAGAAATTCAGAATATTTGGTCTTTCCCAGAGTTACTGAATCAGAATCTGTGTTTTAACAGGATTCTCCAGTAAGTTCATACGTACAGTAAAGTTTGAGAAGCACTGGTACAGAGGACAAGCTATAGTGTTTATTATTGAAACCAACTGGCCCTTTACATCTCCTGTGTGGGTATCATCGGAGAAGGCGATAGCACCCCACTCCAGGATTCTTGCTTGGAGAATCCCATGGATGGAGGAGCCTGGTAGGCTGCAGTCCATGGGGTCGCTAGGAGTCGGGCACGACTGAGCAACTTCACTTTCACTGTTTACTTTCCTGCATTGGAGAAGGAAATGGCAACCCACTCCAGTGTTCTTGCCTGGAGTATCCCAGGGACCGGGGAGCCTGTTGGGCTGCCGTCTCTGGGGTCGCACAGAGTCGGACACAACTGAAGCTACTTAGTGGCAGCAGCAGTGGGTATTACGTTACAATTAAGAGAAATAGCATTGGAGTTGTATTCTTTTTTAAATGGCATTAGTTTAAACCACAAATATACTATAAGGATACAGATGGTACATGCTGCAAGTTATTTTATTACAAATGGTGTAGAATTTTTGCCTTATAGAAGCATAGACAACAAAATTATCTTTTAAACCAGATTAAAAAAAGACTATAATCTTTCAATTGCCTATATAGCATATTCCACAATATAGTACTGAACAAAACAAATGTGCTGTGTTACTGGCAAGGTTTGTCTGTGTTAGAAAGATCTAAATTATTTAGACTATGTTGACATTTTTACACTATAGAATATTTTCCATCCAAGCACAAATATGATATCTGTTAACTGTATAGATATGCCCTAAAATCATGGAGGCTGTTTACTTGTAAGTTTAAGTAGCTACTTCTTTTTACTATTTTATAGAGTAATCGTTGTCTCTTAAAGCAACCAAATGTGTTCAAATACAATGCTAGTCATTCCAGAAAAAAGATTTGTAAAACAAAACTTCCAGTTTTCTCTGAGGTTTCTTATTAAGTACTGTATTTATTCTTATTGTCTGTAATCTTAGAGACTTTACATAGGTTGCATATACCTTAAGAGAAAATTAGTTATATTTTTACCAAGTGCTTTTGTAAACATTCACAAATTTAATATTTGTTTTAAAAGGACACATTGAGTCAAATCATAGTAAAATATAAAATTATTAATGAAAGTGAATATCATTTTTTTTTACTATTTACTTATTTTGAATACATAATGCATGTTTTTTTCTTAATAGTATTTTCAGAGAATCTTAATTGTGTTTTCAGAGAATCCCTACCTTAAGTGAGTTTTTGTTCTTATTGTTGCTATAATTGCTTTCATTGCACAGTTTTCACTCTATGGTATACCACTGTGATCTGTTGGTAGATTGCCATTATCTGCTATATCTGCCATTATCCTATTCTATGGCCTGAAGCTTGAGGTGACCAGAATTATTTTCATCTGCTATTTGCTAATATTCCTTCAACAAATATTTGAATGTGTTTTATATGGAGAATGTACTTTTGCCATTGGGATTGCAATTTAGTAAAATAGAGTCTCCATCCACAACGATACTATAATTGGAGGTGAAGGGGGAAAAAATGTAATTGCTACTGGAAACTAGAAGCCTTGGATCATCACAAGCAAGTATGGAAGTATTACCAACCCTTCTGAGTCAGTCTCAGCAGGGGTGCTCCTGCCCAGTGTCACTCTTGCCAATAGACTGAGACCAGGTTCAATTCAGAAGCAAAGGACAGTTTTATTCTTTGATTAAAGGAAAGAGACCTGTGAGCTACATTGTCTCCTTGATAGGTAGCGGGCAGGGCTGCATTACAGGGATCTCGTTTCGGGGCGGGGGGGTGGGTGGGGGGACTGGGGGGGGGTGGGGGGACTGGGGGGGGTGGGGGGACTGGGGGGGGGTGGGGGGAGTGGGGTGGGGTGGGGGGAGTGGGGGGGGGGTGGGAGGGAACGCCAGCTCTCGCGTGGCTCGTGCTGCTCACGCTCCGGATGGCCAGAGTCTACAAGGCTCCTGGCTGCCCCTGCCGCCATCTTGAATCGCTGCGTGGCGGTTTGAGCGGAGGTGTCTGAGCTGCGGTTCTGTTCTGGGAACTCGAATCCGACACTGTAGGCTCAAGGCCTCTGCATACAGCCCTCTATAGGCAAGTAAAACTAGACTAAGGTTATACCTTACCACCCAGATTCCCACTTTTTTTTCCTGAGGAGCCAGATTCCCACTTTTTTTCCTGAGGATCCAGATTCCCACTTTTTTTTCCCCGAGGAGCCACAGTGGGCTATGCTGGTGAAACCCCCTTCTCTGCCTTTTGTGCTGCTCCCGATGCTTGAAGAGCACTGAGGGGCTTTGGTGGGGTTCATTTTGTGTCACTGCTCCTTGCTTCATGTGGTAGTCGTCCTGACTGCGGGTAGAGGAGCAGAACTCCTGCCGCCCTCTGTTCTGTCAGCCCTGACAGAATTGTTCATAACCCTGAGGGACCCCCATTTGTCTAAGCTTTTGGAGACAAAGGACCCCTGACAACTTTAAGATACACAGCCCATATACCAATAAAAGAATAATGGTTGTTAAGGGACCTGGGAAATGTAGAAAGCAGCGAGGCTCGAGAGGGCCTATGTGACCCCGTTCCTCATTTGTTCAGCAAGGTGAGGCTGGTTGTCTCCTATATGCCTGGTTGCTCTTCCCCGTAGCTTGCCTGTACTTTCTTCAGTCAGGCCACTCGAAGGAAGTAAGAGCAACATAATACGATGTCTTGGCGTGTACAGACCACTCCCTGGTCAGCTACCAGATCCTAAAATCTCTACTGCTCGGCAAAACATACAGGGTCACTTATTATTTTTATTTATTTATTTATTTATTTTTGCCATTTTTCAGAAAAGAAGTTTTAGGTCAGAGAGTGGGTCATAAGAGTAGTCAGTGGGATCCATTGTCTCTGGTTGTTTCTCCAAAGGTTGGGGCTTGGGGGCCTCCTCACTCAAATGTGATATCCCCACAGAGTAAGCCCTACAACTTCAGGGCAGAATGGGTGGGTTGAATCACCGAGTGGGGTCTGTTCCCGTTAGGAGTGAGCAGACCTTGCGGGTTTTTAGATTTAACGTCTTTCTTGGCGATAACTTCCCTGGTGGCTCAGACGGTAAAGCGTCTGCCCGCCATGCCGGAGACCCGGGTTCCATTCCTGGGTCGGGAAGATCCCCTGGAGAAGGAAATGGCAATCCACTCCAGCACTCTGCTTGGAAAATCCCAGACGCAGGAGCCTGATAGGCTACAGTCCACGGGGTCGCAAAGAGTCGGACACATCTGAGCGACTTCACTTTCCACTTTGACTTGTTGACAACTGCATTCACACATGCTCAGTTGTGTCTGACTCTTTGCGACCCGCTAGGCTCCTCTGTTCCTGTGTTCTCCGGATTCTTCAGGCAAGAATACTGGAGTGGGTTTCCATGACCTCCTCCAGCGAATCTTCTCAACCGAGGGATTAAACCCATGTCTCCTATGCGTTGCAGGCGTATGCATTGCAGGCTAATTCTTGCTGAGCCATCGGGGAAGCCCCTGTGGAACAGGGCAATCGGAAGCAACTTAATCCAGTTTTCTTGAGTTTAATGTTTCTGTCCTTCAGGAAAACTTGTCGACTAGCACCAAGAGATGCCTGAAATTGCTCAGGGCTTAGCATGACAGTGAAATCTATCTGCCAACCTTCTCTAGGATATGTCCTTCTGGTTTGAGTGGCTGAATCTGGGAAGGCCAGGCCAGGGGTCTGAAATAATTGCATTTTCACTTCTTGAAAAGCCCCTTCGCATTCTAAATTCCATTCAAAAGGTCATTATCCTTGCATTAAATTTTTTTTTTATCAATTAAACAACTTTTGCTAATGAGAAAACTACATTTAAAATGTGCTTTAAAACAAAAGTGAATTAGGGGGGAAAAAGACATATGCATTTGAAAGAACTTTGCACTGTGCTGAAAATCAAATCTCTTGCAGTAATACAATATAACAATTCAAGTTAATATTTACATTCTATGGCCTTTTAGACCATATTTAGGGATCCAGAAGGGGAAAAAATCAGCCATTCCTGGGAAACCCATAAGCTAGTTTTAGGAGGCGTGAGGCTGGGAATGGCTTCTTTCCTTTCCTGGAGTGGGTTTCTTTGACCTTCCATGAGGATTAAGCTTAAGTAGTTTGTGATATTTGAGCTTTTCTCTTGGACACCTAATATCCTTTTTCAGCTAGGGGGTTTAGGGTGGTTACGATATTTTTTCAGAGGCCTCCTAAGCAGAGCTGTTGGTCAGAATGTCCTCTACATATCAGAGTGGGTTTCCCTCCTCCAGATGTAGATCTTCTAGGTGTTTAGCTAGATTTTCCCCCAAAATAATGGGGGCATTTTTTGAACTTTTGGGGCAGGACTGTCCAAGGGTTTTTTGAGTGTATGTTTGGGTTCTGTCAGGGCTTTCCAGGTGGCGCTGTTGGTAAAGAACCTGCCTGCCAATGCAGGAGACATAAGAGATACGGGTTTGATCCCTGGGTGGAGAATATCCCTCGGGGGAGGAAATGTCAATCCACTCCAGTATTCTTGCCTGGAGAATCCCATGAACAGAGGAGCCTGGTGGGCTACAGTCCATAGGGTCGCAAAGAGGTGGACATGATTGAAGCAACGTAGCACAATTGGGTTCTGTCACTCAGAAGAAAATTTCCTTCCCTGATACTCTTTATAATTTTACAACTCTCGTGACTGAGTTTGCATGATCCCATGTTCAGAACTCAGTAAGTGGCACTGGTGTTGATTAAGAATTCAACAGGCTTCCCTACTCTGTCCGATGTCAGTCAGGGCTCCTCAGGGATCGGTTGGAGTGCCAGCTTAGGCCCTGTCATCCTTTATCTACTTGGATAGTCTGCCTTCCAGGGTAGTGACTGGGATCTGTAATTTCCATTCCCCTTCGGGCATTCTCTCTTCCAGTGTTCCTCTTGTTTACATATGGTGCACTGATTGAGTCCTAGTTTCCTTGGCTTGCTATCTCTCAATGGGGCTTGGGACCACTCACCAGAGACAAGAGTCTCCATGGGCAGTTAGTCCAAATTCTTGTGCTGACTGGTTGACATTGGGGGGCAATAGCCTGTACGTGGGTCTCTGGGCCTTTTTATCCTCTAATTTTTCCTTTTCTATATCTTGTTTGTTAAATACTCACTAGGCAACCTTGAAAAGGTAAAAAGTAGGGATATCTGGTTCTATTTCCAGTTTCTGAAGGTTATGCCTAATGTTGAGGCACTTTGGGAAATGAAATAGTACCTTTAGGATTGCTTTTCCTTCCAAGGACTCAGTCATCCATAGCATAGATTCAGAGGCATCCCCTGAGGCTCTAGAAATGCCAAAGGGTTTTCTGTTGGCTCTGATTGATTTCCTTTATCTTACTTCACTTGACGGGTTTCTTTCCTGCTGCCTGGATTCCTTTTAGGATCATAATTATATAATGGGTCAGCCTCTGTCTTCTACCCCCTTCTCCTTTGTTTCTATGGTCCAAGTTGGGTCCATTATCTGGGAGCCCTTGATTCCCCTGATCTGAAAATAACAACATGTGCATTATTTCTGCTCTGTTCTCTTTGTCTGCTTCATCTCAGGCTTTTGAAAAGACCATGGTTTTTCCTTCCTTGTTAGGAGTACATTGAGGAGGCTCTGGATCTTAGCCAGGTGAGGTCATGAATCTGAAAGATTCCCCTAATTAGATTTAGGAACCCCTCTGGACCTTCCCTCAACCCCCTTACTGTGAGTTTTCCAGTTGCCCAGATCAGAAGAGGTAAATGGGGCATTTATACCTGGATGTGTCCTTCTCCATTGTGATTTGCCTCAAAGGAAGTACTTTTCCTGGTGGGTAGTTGGACCCTGGCTGGTAATTCGTAATTTGTAGAGTTCCTTATAAAATTATTTATACACCTGCTTACCTACAGAGTCACATACTGAAACATGTTAAATTAACTCTTTCTCTCCCCTCTTCCCCTCCTCTCTCCTTTCTTCACTTTTGGCACCTCTCTTTGGCCTAGCATGGTAATAGTCAAAATCCCTAGAATGGCTCATAAAATTGAGCTCCAAGTGTCCTAAATATTTCTTGCAGTTGATTTTGGAGTTACCAAAATTTTGAAATATTCATTCATTATATTTCTTTTATAATCAAAACATTTCTATGACTGGTCTTAATTGCAGTTTTATTTCCCCATCTTAGCTAGAAAAAAACCCTTACCAATTTTATTACAGTGTAATAAAAACTGAGACATCCGAGGAGATAGTTTTTTACACAAGACCTTCACAGTGTTTCTCTGACTCTTGCCACATCATCAGTGAAACATTTGTCACTGATATTTTCCTCAATTATATGAGAAATGGTTATTAACAAATCTCTAGATCCAGGATGTAGATTTTTTTCAATGTTAACTGGCTTGTTTACTTTTGTTTTTATTTCCATTATTCTAGGAGGTGGGTCATAGAGGATCTTGCTTTGATTTATGTCTTTGAGTGTTCTGCCTATGTTTTTTTCTTCTAGGAGTTTTATAGTTTCTGGTCTTACATTTAGGTATTTAATCCATTTTGAGTTTATCATTGTGTATGGTGTTAGGAAGTGTTCTAATTTCATTCTTGTGCATGTAGCTGTCCAGTTTTCCCATCACCATTTATTGAAGAGGCTGTCTTTTCCCTATTGTATATTGCCTCTTTTGTCAAAAATAAGATACCCATATTTTTGTTGCATGAGTTTATTTCTGGGCTTTCTATCTTGTTCCATTGGTCTATATTTCTGTTTTTGTGCCAGTACCATACTGTCTTGATGACTGTAGCTTTGTAATACAATCTGAAGTCAGGAAGGTTGATTCCTCCAGCTCCATTCTTCCTTATCAAGACTGCTTTGGCTGTTCGGGGTGTTTTGTGTTTCCATATGGGTTGTGAAATTTTTTGTTCTAGTTCTGTGAAAAATGACATTGGTAATTTGATAGGGATCACATTGAATCTGTAGATTGCATTTGGTACTATAGTCATTTTCACAATATTGATTTTTCCTACCCAGGAACATGGAATATCTCTCCATCTGTTTATGTCATCTTTGATTTATTTCATTAGTGTCTTATAATTTTCTGTGTACAGTTCTGTTGTCTCCTTAGGTAAGTTTATTACTAGATATTTAATTATTTTTGCAATGGTGAATGGGATTGATTCCTTAATTACTCTTTCTGATTTTTCATTGTTAGTATATAGAAATGCAAGTGATTCCTGTGTATTGATTTTGTATTCTTCAACTTTGCTAAATTCACTGATTAGCTCTAGTAATTTTTTGATACTATCTTTAGGGTTTTCTATGTACAGTATCATGTCATTTGCAAACAGTGAGAGTTTTACTTCTTTTCTGATCTAGATTCCTTTTATTTCTTTTTCTTCTCTGATTGCTGTAGCTAGGACCTCCAGAACTATGTTGAATAATAGTGGGGGAAGTGGACACCCTTGTCTTGCTCCTGATCTTAGGGAGAATGCTTTCAGTCTCTCACCATTGAGAATAATGTTTGCTGTAAGCTTATCATATATGGCCTTTACTATGTTGAGGTAGATTCCTTCTATGATCATTTGTTGAAGAGTTTTAATCATAAATGGTGCTGAATTTTGTCAAAGGCTTTTTCTGCATCTATTGAGATTATCATATGGTTTTTATCTTTTGATTTGTTAATTTGGTGTAACACATTGATTGATTTGCATATATTGAAGAATCCTTGCGTTCCTGGAATAAACCCAACTTGATCATAGTGTATGAGCTTTTTGATGTGTTGCTGAATTCCGTTTGCTAAAATTTTGTTGAAGATTTTTGCATCTATGTTCATCACTGCTTTTGGCCTGTAGTTTTCTTTTTTTGTGTGTCTGGTTTCAGTATCAGGATGATGGTGGCCTCGTAGAATGAGCTTGGAAGTGTTCCTTCTTCTACAGTTTTTTTTGGACTCTGTGGGAGAGGGAGAGGGTGGGATGATTTGGGAGAATGGCATTGAAATACGTATAATATCATATATGGAATGAGTCGCCAGTCCAGGTTCGATGCACGACACTGGATGCTTGGGGCTGGTGCACTGGGACGACCCAGAGGGATGGTATGGGGAGGGAGGAGGGTTCAGGATGAGGAACACATGTATACCTGTGTTGGATTCATTTCGATATTTGGCAAAACCAATACAATATTGTAAAGTTTAAAAATAAAATAAAATTTTTAAAAAAAGACAATAAACTGGGGAAAAAAAATAAAGAGTTTTAGAAGGATAGGCATTAGCTCTTCTCTAAATGTTTGATAGAATTCTCCTGTGAATCCTTCTGGTCCTGGACTTTTGTTTTTTTGGAGATGTTTGATCACAGCTTCAGTTTCAGTGCTTGTAATTGGGTTGTTCATAATTTATATTTCTTCCTGGTTCAGTTTTGGAAAATTGAACTTTTCTAAGAATCTGTCCATTTCTTCCAAGTTATCCATTTTATTGCCAAATAGTTGTTTGTAATAGTCTCTTATACTCCTTTCTATTTCTGCATTGTATGTTGTAACCTCTCCTTTTTCATTTCTAATTTTGTTGATTTGATTCATCTCTTATTTTCTTGATGAGTCTGGCTAAATGTTTGTCAGTTTTGTTTATCTTCTCTAAGAACCACTTTTAGTTGTATTAATCTTTACTATTGTTTCTTTCATTTCTTTTTCATTTATTTCTGCTTGGATCTTTATGATTCCTTTCCTTCTACTAATTTTGGGGTTTTTTTTTTTGTTCTTTTTCCAGTTGTTTTAGGTGTAAAGTAGGGCTGTCTATTCAATGTTTTTCTTGTTTCTTGAGGTAGTATTGTATTGCTATAAACTTCCCTCTTAGGACTGCTTTTGCTGCATCCCATAGGTTTTGAGTCATGTTTTCATTGTCATTTGTTTCTAGAAATTTTTTTTTCCCCTTTTGATTTCTTCAGTAAGCTGTTGGTTATTTAGAAATGTGTTGTTTAATCTCCATGTGTTTGTGTTTCTTACAGTTTTTTTTTTTTCTGGTAATTGATACTTAGTCTCATAGCATTGTGGTCAGAGAAGATGCTTGATATGATTTCAGTTTTCTTAAATTTCCTGAGGTTTGATTTGTGACTCAGGATGACGTCTATCCTGGAGAATGTTTCATGTGCATTTGAGAAGAAGGTATATTCTTCTGCATTTGGATGGAATGTCCAGAAGATATCAATGAGATTCATCTAATCTAGTGGACATGAGTTTGAGTAGGCTCTGGGAGTTGGTGACGGACAGGGAAGCCTGGTGTGCTGCAGTCCATGGGGTTGCAAAGAGTCAGACACGACTGAGTGACTGAACTGAACTGATCCATTCTCATTTTCATTATATTGATGACTGAACATTATATCCCATATCTTTATAATCTCTGTACTAAATATAGAAATATGATTTGAAAACAGGTAGGATGGAACATCAGAGAAGGCAATGGCAACCCACTCCAGTGCTCTTGCCTGGAGAATCCCATGGACGGAGGAGCCTGGTAGGCCACAGTCCATGGGGTCGCTAAGAGTCGGACACGACTGAGAGACTTCACTTTCACTTTTCACTTTCATGCATTGGAGAAGGAAATGGCAACCCACTCCAGTATTCTTGCCTGGAGAATCCCAGGGACAGAGGAGCCTGTTGGACAGCCATCTATGGGGTCGCACAGAGTTGGACACGACTAACGTGACTTAGCAGTAGCAGCAGCAGCAGGATGGAACATTTGAGAAAAATTGCATTGCATTTAAGAATTGCTTAGACGTCAGTCATTACTTTATCACTTGCTGACAGAATGGTCCTAAACAAGTTACTTAACCTCTCTGAATATCAATTTCTTCTTTGTAAAATGATGGCAATAATATATGGGACTACTCTGAAGAATAAATGAAATGATGCATACAACATGCTAACAAAGGCTCCAGGGCCATAGTTTGTGTAGTATATTGCATTATCAGTTCAAATTTTTCACCCTTCTTTCAGGCATGTGACTTTTCAGTCTCTGCCACTAAAGAGATATTGTGTATTTTCCTGATGCTTGGCTTTGACTAATAGACTAAAGAGGTAGTGAGTGTTCTGAATAGTATCCTAAGCCTTGAAGCCTTGTATATTTTGTTTGCACCCTTGTACCTCTTCTAACACCATGAGTAGACTATCACCTGTTGTACAAATAGGTTTAAGGAGGATTGAGAAATGGACCAGTCACCCCCAACAACTCATAGACCTACAGTGAGAAGTAGGGCCATACTAACTGCCAAAGCCTGAAACAGAAATGTTAAGCTGAGGCTATCTCCAGATCAGCCAAACCTCAAGCAACCTCCAGGTACATAAGCAGTAATAATTCATGGCTTTAAGTAACTGATTTTAGAGGTAGTTTGTTTTGCAGCAAAAATTTTTACAGTATAGGATCAATATCCATTAGATATTGATACGGTTATTATTTACTATCATTTGAAATAGAAGCCCAATAACAATAAATAAAGCAAAGCGGTATGATAATCAGTAAGATTCAGAACTCTGTTTTCTAAACCTGAGGTTGTTTTTAAAGAAATACTGCTTTATCTACTCCTGTTTGTTTCTGAAACTACTGTTGGCAGACAGCATCTTCTTCAGGAAAAGGAAATGCAAATGCTTGGGAGAGTTTTGTCTAATCTGCCACTTCTCCAAGCAAAATAGAATCCTATAATAAACGGTCTTGTGATCACAGATGTATAAATGTAATGGCGATGCTACAAATACATCACACATGCAAACCTCAAATACATATCTTCCTCCTACATACTCTTCCACAAATATTCTGCTGCATCTCATGGAAGTAATTGCAGCATTTCTTCCGGAAGCCTCAAGCTGTGGCTCTCCACAGAAGCCAAGGCAGAAACATCCATTTGAGCTGTGACAAAAGGTGGGGTCAGGAGACAGAGGTTTTTACAAGAAATTAAAGGGCAGAACAGGGAGAAGACTTGAAGGCAAAACACTTAACTATCAGAACTTTTAAATGCTCCTAAATTTGAAGCTTTTAAAAGCATATAAAAATAGAATGACTTTCAGCTGGTTTCAGTGTATGACTTGGATGCCTCCTTTTTGGGGTGCATACTACATGGATATTTAGCATATAAGCTGGAGTAGTCTGTGGTTTATGGTATAAAAGATTACATGATCAAATTTGGTTTAAAATAATAATAATAATAAAAAGATGTACTGTAATCCTGCCCTGATCTGACTTAGATGTTCTAAGATATGAGGAACAATCTTGTAATAAGGAATGAACTAATAATAATAATAACAACAATAAAATGTTTTTTGAAAGCTGTCCACCATGAAGTTCAATTGTGAATTCTGGAGGGAAATTGCAGTTTGTTTCTATATATTGCTTTGCCCTTCAGCTCAGCTGTTGGCTCTGCATTAATATTCAGGCAGCATCAGTGCCAGTCCTAGTGATTCACTGAGGTATTATGAATATGCAAATGAGCAAGAGCTTTTTATGTCTGTGGTTTGTCTTTCTTAGATGTCTGAAGAAATAATTGGAGCCAATTGACTGATAACTTGTATATAGATAACTATTGCTCTGGAACCTAAAACCATTTCTTAATTATTCTTATACCAGCTCAAAGATTTGATTTCAAATAATCTCTTGAAAATAGTACTCCCAGTATTCTCTTAAATTGATTTAATTTAGAGGTTAAAGTATCATATTATCTGAACTTCTTAGGTTATAATAATAGCGTTTTGAAGTGAGCAGTATACAGAGTGGAATTTGTATTAGTCACTCACTTTTTATTTTTCCTTAGGTCTTTATTAACTTCCGCTGGTTAAAAGTCAAGAGTGCAGAAGTTGGTAGAGTATTCTGGGTAGATGATGGGCTTCCCAGGTGGCTCAGTGGTAAAGAATCCGCCTGCCAATGCAGGAGACACACGTTCGATCCTGAGTTGGGAAGGTCCCCTGGAGTAGGAAATGATAACCCACTCCAGTATTCTTGCTTGGGAAATCCCATAGACAGAGAAGCCTGGAGGCTACAGTCTATGGGGTCTCAAAAGAGTCGGATATGAATGGGCACACAGCAGAAGTCTGAGTAGATGAATCCTAGAGCTTCTGAAGTATAAAGATAGAGACACAAAGGAGGTTGTAGAAGAGAGAGAAAATAATTTATTGTGTTAAGCAGTAATTTATTTATTTTTTTAATATAAATTTATTTTAATCAGTAATTAATGTTTGATCTTGAAATCACATTTATGTTTCTTTAATAATATGTATTAAGGGAAAAGAATAAAACTTCATATTTCTGTATGATTCCTTTTAGCACAGACAAATAAGGATAACTTTTACCAGTAAAAATAAAGGTATAAGATAATTGAACTATGTAAATTTTAATATCCATTTTGGTGGCTCATACTACATCTTGATTAGAAATTTTGTAATTCAGCTACTATTTTTAATTTAGTTTTCAGTGTGGTACAGCTAAAACAACTACAGGAAGATATATAATATTTCTGTTATTGTGCCCTACGACTGACTTGAACATTTGTGGTCATTTTCTTTTGATACTCTAGCACTATCTCGGAGAAGGCAATGGCACCCTACTCCAGTACTCTTGCCCGGAAAATCCCATGGACGGAGGAGCCTGGTGCTGCAGTCCCTGGGGTCGCTGCGAGTCGGACACGACTAAGGGGCTTCACTTTCACTTTTCACTTTCATCATTGGAGAAGGAAATGGCAACTCACTCCAGTGTTCTTGCCTGGAGAATCCCAGGGATGGGGGAGCCTGGTGGGCTGCCGTCTATGGGGTTGCACGACTGAAGTGACTTAGCAGCAGCAGCAGCAGCACTATCTCATTTCTATGAAGATGTAACCTTTAAATTGCCACAGCTTGCTGTGTATATATAGAGCTAGTTTATTACTGTGTGAAATAACCAGCATTCTGCTAACATTTAGCCACTTTGATTTCATTGAGAAATTATTTCAGCTACAGAAAATAATCTTTAAAATAATATTACATAGTTAGGTGATTCCTCTCTACCTAGAAAAAAGTTTTTTTCTGATTTTATTAAAGGGTTAAGTACTGGGTAGTTCAACTTGGGTATATTCTGGTTTTGTTGTTGCTATTGCTTTTGCTGCTTTTTTTTGTTTTTTAAACTTCAGTTTGAAACAACAATGGTTTATGTCTTTCATACGCTAAGGTACCACTCAGATCTGTAGGGGAGCTATGTTAATTGTAGGTAGTTAGAGACTAGACTGATGGGGTCTCCCAGCTCACATGTGCTCCACTGCCTGTCCTGTCAGAGAAGGAGCAGTTCTGGAGGGTCCTGCATCACCACTTAAATGCTCAAGCCCTGAAGTGACACATGTCACTTCGGCCTATGACTCATTGACTGAAATAGTCACATGGCTACACCTCCTTTCAAGGGGTGGAGAAATAGAATGCTCTCATGTACCTCAAAGAAAAGGAGAAAAGGAATATTTATGCACATTAATAATTTCAACCCCATGACATACACAGCATTTCTGCAATCTCGGGAGAAAGGCCAAATCATTTAAAATGTCATTTCCTTACCTTACAAGCTGCTCAGTAGTGTCCAACTCTTTGCGACCCCATGGACTATACAGTTCATGGAATTCTCCAGGCCAGAATACTGGAGTGTGTAGCCATTCCTTTCTCCAGGGGATCTTCCCAACCCAGGGATCAAACCCAGGTCTCCCACATTGCAGACGGATTCTTTACCAGCTGAGCCACCAGGAAAGCCCAAGAATACTGGGTTGGGTAGCTTATCCCTTCTCCAGCGGATCTTTCTGACTCAGGAATTGAACTGGAGTTTCCTGCATTGCAGGCAGATTCTTTACCAACCAAGCTATTAGGGAACCCCATATTTCTTTAAAAAGTCATATTTTAAATTAAAAAACAAAACCCTCATAACATTCCCAGGAATATTCAATAACTACTAAAATCTGAGTGTATTATAGATGTATTATTTCCTTTCTGAAAAAATGTGTATGTATCTGTATTTTATTATTGTATGCCCCACGATTGATTAAAAAATCACATACATACAAAATATATGAATATGTTATATAGATATATGGAGAATGAGATGAACTGAGTTAAGCTAGACATACAGGTGCTCAGCAGGCAAATATATTACAAAAAGAATCTAAAATGTCAATGAAAATGTGAAAAATTGGAGAAAATGTATTTTCCAAAACTCCTCTTTGCAAGTATACTGAGTAGAATTACAGGGCACATTTTATTTTAGCAAGTCACTTGGGGTGAGATAGCTATAAGGGGACAGCAGGCTTTTCTTTTCTTTCATCCTACTTCATAGCATCTTTATTTTTTGAGAAAAGATTGATAAATACAAATTGTATGTATTTAAGGCATACAATGTAATGTTTTGATATACATTGTGAGATGGTTACCACAATGAAGCTAAGCAACATATCCATCACCTCATATAGTTACCATTTTTTTTTTCTGTAGTGAGAGCACTTAACATCTATTGGTCTTAGCAAATTTCCAGTGTACAATATATTATTATTAATTGTAGTCACCATACTATATGTTATGTCTCTAGAGCTTACTCATCTTACAACTGAGAGTTTTTGCCCTCTGATTAAGATCTCCCTCCCTTTTTCCTCAGTTCCTCAGCCTCTGGTAATCACAAAGGCTGGTTTTTGTTTTTTGTTTTTTTTGATTCCATATATAAGTAAGATTATGTCATACAGTATTTCTCTTTCTGTGTTTGACATTTCATTTAGCATAATGTTCCTTGGTTCATCCATATTGTCACAAATGGCAGGACTTCCTTCTATTTAAAGGCTACATACTATTCCATTGTGTATGTGTGTCACATTTTCTTTATTCATTCATCTCTTGATATAATCTTAGGTTTTTTCCATATCTTGGTTATTGTGAATAATGCTGCCATGAACATGAGAGTGCAGATATCACTGCTTTTGGTGATTTGCTTTCCTTTGAATGTATATTCAGAAGTGGGATTGCTTGATCATAGGGTAGTTCTATTTTTAATTTTTTAAGGAGCCTTCATTCTTACTGTATGAATTTACATTTCCACTAACAGTGTACAAGAGTTCCTTTTTCTCCATGTCCTATAAGGGACTTTTAAAAGTAACAAGAGAAGATCACCATGTTGTTGAAAGTAACAAGAGAAGATCACCATGTTGTTTATCGGTTGTACTCTTTTAGTAAACAATGATCTGAGTGATGTTAGTGAGTGTGATAGAGTAATTTATAGGCAGAGTATTTTTTTACAGGCAGATTTGCCCTTCTTCTGACCCTTGCACAAACCAGTCAACTTATTCTCCAAATTAAAATTGAACAAATATTAAAAGAGTAGTGGTTCAAATAAGTCAAATTATCACGGCTGTGGCAGAGACATATATTGCCCATTAATCTGAAGAATATGACTTCAATGATTAGGCTCACTTAGATAGCAGCTACCTCCTCCCTCACCACTCCACTCAGTGTATCCCATCAAATATCATGCAACTGGTCCCAGACAGAGTAATTCAGCAGTATTGTGCAGAGTAAGTCAGCAGTATTGTGAATGAATGCATTAGGTCAATGTTAAAAATATAATTATATAAAAAGCAAAAAAGTTAATGTAAATGAGCTTACTTTTTATGCCTTTATTCCTTCTTATTTTTCATTTCTTAGAAACTGAATTCCTCATAATAGAAAAAAAATTATTGATGATTGTAATTTGCTTAAAAATAATTCCACATCGACAGTTATGCATTCTAACCAGGAATCTCCACTCCAGTGATAGTCAGATATCACTTTTTCAGAGAGGACATACTCCTCACTTCAGAGGCAATGATTATAAGCACATTAGCTATCTTTGTCTTTGATCATATCCAGGTGTTTTGCTAATCACTGTATTTCATGTCAGAAGTAGGTTTTCATTGGTTAAATTAGTGGCTAGCTTTTAAATTGACATGGCACCTGTTATAAACGGATGGTAATTAGTGAAACTAAAAGCTTTCAACTTATATGAATTGGCTAAAATAGTATAAAACTGCTCCCCACCCCTAAATAAACAGGACATAAAAATCCATCAAGGTTTGCAGCTTCTACCCTTAGGGATGTTGCCAAAGACTACCTTTGTAAACTATCCCGTATCCTGCCTTTGGTTTAGAAAGATTCTATTTGCTGAATACTGACCATGAGAGTAACCATGTCTTACTTCTGGAATATTGCCCAGTGTTGAGTCAGTATTTCTTGTAAGGGGAATGTTTTAAGCTCCTAAAATGACAGACAGCTGAGACTTCATTAAGCTTACAGAATAAGCTGTAATATGAACCATTTTATCCTCTTTGCTAATAAATGTTTCTAGAGCTTAACTTCAAAATAAGCTGGTTACACTGTTTAAGGGAAGTAGCTCGCCCTTATTCATATAAAATATTTTGTTGGCTACTGTTTGTTAAAAATAAACAAAAAAAAAAATCCTTGAGTTTTGCATGTTCAATTTGCTTTGGGTCATCCCCAACAGAATTAAATATTAATTAGTGATATATTCATTTTTTACTATTTGACATTAGTAGATCCCTTCAAATAGAATGATCTTTTAAAAAATATATTGCTTTTGCACAATTTACATTGACTAAATAACTTTCATAACTATGGATCACCATCCTTAAATCAGAACCTGAGCTACCATTAAAAAAATAAAAGTAAGTCAATAAATTATATCAGAAATAGCATTTTTTTTAGATAATGAGATTGTATGCTATTTCATTTTTATTATATAAACCAAATGTATTTTCTGAAAGATCGTTTTACATTCAAGAAGCCATTGATTTTGGGGGTGATTTGTTACACAAGTAACAACTCAATAAATCTTATAATAATAATTTAAAATAGCAAAATCTTAGATAACTGCAGAGAATGTCAATAAATAACATTCTCCATCCAATGTTCCATGTTTAAAAAGCAAGAAACAGAACTGAAATTTTATGCTTGTTAACAGCTCCTCATTTCCCCCTCCCCTCCCCCAGCCCCTAGTAACCACCATTCCAGTTTATGATCTTATGAATTCGACTGGTTTAGATACCTAATATACATGGAATCATGCAGTTATTGGTCTTTCTGTGTTTGGTTTATTTCACTTAGCACCTTTGAAAGGGAAAGTCGCTCAGTCGAGTCGGACTCTTTGCGACCCCGTGGACTATACAGTCCATGGAATTCTCCAGGCCAGAATACTGAAGTGGGTAGCCTTTCCCTTCTCCAGGGAATCTTCCCAACCCAGGAATCGAACCTGGGTCTCCTGTATTGTAGACACATTCTTTACTGACTGAGCTACAAGGGAAGCCCTAAAAAAATCCTGTTAATAAATTTTAAGTGTACAATAGGAGATTTTTTTAAAAAACAGGAAACAAAACAAATTATTTTGCTCCAAACTATCCTCTGTTAGACCAGGGATCAATTTAACATGTTGCTATCTGAATAAGTTGATGTTTCCCATACATCTATTACATGGGTCTGTCTGTTTAAAGCCTACATACATATATGGACACAGGAGATACTATAATGAAAAAGACTAGGTCTTGTCCTTAAAGAATTTCTAATTAATCATTGTATAGAACAGTGGAAGCAGTATTGGAGACAGCACTGTTTAAACAAGGTTCCAGTTTTAGTTTTGGTATTTATTAACTGGAAAGCTTGAGGTAAAACATTGCACCTCACAGAGACTCAGTTTCTTCATTTGTAAAAAATGAGAAAATGATGCCTGTCTTACAGAGTTCTCAGGTTGTCATGAGGATTAAACACCAATGCTTTTAAAATGCTTACCTGAATGCCTGGTGTGTGTGTGTGTATATATATATATATATATATATATATACAATATACTTTATACAGTAATCTCTTAAGTAGTTTTATGTATTGATTCACTGGATTGAATAACTGTCCTCAATACCTCCGTAATGCATACTGGCAGATGTTCTTGACACCCTGAATGCTCATGGCTACGTCTACTCTCTCTTACACCTTTGAATGTTATTTGCTTATCAAAGGGTCAGTTATACTTTATCCCTTCAAGTTTGTTATGCCATTTTTACTTGTTTTAATTGTATAATCTAATTCAGTATAAACAAAATGAACAAAAATTTCAAGTTCTGAAATAGATTTTTGTCTGTAAAAACTGAGTCAAATTCTTTTGCTAACACTTGATAACATGTGAGCTGCTAAAATATGTGAAAAGGACACTTGTAAAAAGTTGGAAAAATCATATTCTAGAAATACTTTTTATACAAAGTGCTCCTTAAGTGTCTTTGGGTTTTGACCTTATTATTAAAAAACAGCTAAAACTAAAATGTGTAGATGATGCATATGACTATGGAATGTATATTCACAAAATCCAACTCAAAGAAATAGTCTTGGCACTACATAAATGAAGAGTTGTAAATTAAAATATATTTATATTTAAGTTAAATGAACATTTTAAACTATATATACATTTATATATATACCTATAAATATACATATATGGTTTTATTTATCTAGTTAGTTATTTCATTGGTTGTTGTTATTTCTTCTGTATTGTACTTTTCTGATTAACTGGCCAATGACTCATTTCAGGCTGCTTCAGAGAAAAGTGTTCCTAGTTGTAGGCAAAAAATTCAATGGTGGATATGAGTGTATGAAGGTTAGTTTTGTCTAGGGCGAAGGTTAGGGAATTGTTATTCCTGAAGAATCTGACAAATGTAAGCACCGTATATATTTATATTATGAGCATTAACTTAAAAATACAGTTACCAAATAGCTTACCCAGAATATTAACTAGATGTTTAAATTTAAAAAATTGCTTTCTTTGCTAAGAAACATTTTATTAGGGCTGTTTTTAATAAGATGTTAAGATTATTCATGTTTGTTAGTTCTAGTTAGATTTCTTTTGTATAACATTAATTATATATTTATAATATATATAATTATGCATACAATATAATTATATAATATATAACACAATTTAGATAATTTCTTCCCATAGCATTTGCATGGCTGTGCTTTTTACCTAAATCTATTTTGTTCAATAAAAGTTGTTTGGAGATTGGGACAACACCTCAGCATTTTTGTGCTCATCACATTATGTCATGCTGTGTTTGAGTTGAAATATGTAATCAATAAATTCTTCTAGGAACAAATGAATATCTGCAAATTACTGCTGCCCAGCTACTAAAATGAAGATTGACCCTTTTAAATTTTATTTCCAGACTACTCTAAAAGTAAATCATATTTTTTATATCTAAACCCATAGGAGACATAAGTCCCTTAGAATGTGGCTAAATTCTTTGAATAATGCATGATTACTTTGCTTCATACACTAATGTATCAATAAATTGATCTCACTCTACAGAAATGTTACCTAAGGTTTTTAAAAATATTTTTCTTCAAATTTTAAGGAATAAGAGTGTATTAGGGTGCATATTTACTAGCAGATGCTACAAAAATCCTCATTCATAAATATTTAGATCTTCATTTGATGAGAAAAATATAAGATTACAGTATATGTCACAGTCTTTCCCACCTAAATGCGTAACTGTATTTGTGAATTATTCCTGTTGCAGATGTAATGTCTTTCAAAGTATTTTATTACAGCAATGCATTTCCCTAAGGAGGAGTGTTTATAAATATATGAATCAAGGTGATACATTTAGTGTTATTTCTTGCCTTCTTACTGGATTTGCTTCCATGACTTACAAAATATTTTAAAACAAAATGAGCCAACAGGAATTGCCATATTGAAGTAGACAAAAAGATTCAGTTATTCTGGGAGCTATTATATGAATATGTTTTTTGTTATTGTTCCTAAAACTAGAGAAATGCGTATTTGTAATAAATGATTCCTCCTGATGATTAGCTTCTTTCCCAAATTATCTAAAATTAAAGTCTATCTGTTTAGAATTCTTCAATTATGGTCACCTAGAAAAATTTTACATCCTGAAGTAAACATATGTTCAGTCTTCATGCCAGCTTAATTGTGTCTCTATTTTCTGACGTTAGAAGTATGTATAAAAAATGTATATCATTGTCACTTCAGAGTAATTTTGATCAATTTAGATGAACAAAACTAAAGTTCTAAAAGGAAGTTATAAGCAATTTTAAAATCTTTGGTTCCTGTGTTTTCTTTTAACTTTTATATCAGATGAGCTTTTTGTCCTTGATTTTGTTTCTTTTACCTAAGGTTTCAGTGATCTTATTTTTGAATCACTTTGCTCTGAAATAATTATAGTATGCCAGGTCCTCATCATTCCATATAACTACATATTCTATCCTCATCCCTGCTGATGCATGACTGAGTGGTGGAATAATGAAATGCTCTAAAGTTGTTGCAACTGACAAAATAGCCTAGCAACTCATTGGTGGGTCTCAGAAGCTGATACCTATTTCTCTATTTGATTCTTTTGCAGATAACTGAACATATCTAATCAAGTTTCTTTGCCTTTGAAACTTTGGTTTCTACGAGTCCACGAGGGCAGGGATTTCATCTCTTCTGTTCACAACTGTATATCCAGAGTTTAGTAAGTACCTAGTGTGAGGTAGACACTCAGTAAATATCATTTGAGGGAATTAATGACATTAAATGTAGTAATTGGTATACTTTAATTAGTGAACCAATGAATTTATGCTTATATTTCCTAGCTAGATTGCAAAACTATCTTAAAAGTGTTTATATATCAAAATGGTTAGAATCAGGAGATTCAGAGTCATGCTGTATGATCTCATGTAAGTTATTTAGCCTAAGTCTATTTTTTCTCATTTGTAAAGGGAAATAGTTATGATGTCATGAAGAGTAAATGGGATAGTACATATTCAATGGTTATGTCTGTCACACCATAATCACTCAATACATAAAGTTATTATTTTTATTATGAACAGGAATTTAATTTGTTTGAGAATGCACTCTCAGAAACTAGTATTAAAATAGGCCTATAAACTTCATCTGTTAAAAGATGTTAGACATCATAGAGTGAAGCATTTGGTAAGAATTATTAAGGGGCTTGGAAATGGGAGAAAAGAAAAAATAGGAGCTAATAGAAATTTTAATTTTTAAAAAAGTATCCAACAGTACTGTCAAAATTAGGTTCTTAAACACCATACTTCTAGGATTTCTGAATTGAAAGAGCTATTTGACATTAAAATGTCTACTTTTAGTCTAATATTCACACCATTTGTATCAGAAAAATACTTGTGATTCTAGACATACAAATGAAGAAAATAACTTAGGCAATTATCATAAACACCAAAAATAAATTGACTTATTTTGCCTTAAAGTAACACAATGAATAGCGTGTTAAATGCTAGTATGGAAAGGGTTTGAATTCCTTAGTGCTATCCAATAGACAGTCTGTGATGATGGAAAGGACCTGTATCTGAGCTGTCCAAGACAGTACTCAGGAGCTCCATGAGACTGTTGAACACTGGAATAGTGATTAGTGATGATGATGATGAACTGAGTTTTAAATTGTTTTTAATTTTAAAGCGTCTGCCTGGAATGCAGGAGACCCGGGTTCGATCCCTGGGTGGGGAAGATCCCCTGGAGAAGGAAATGGCAACCCACTCCAGTACTCTTGCCTGGAGAATCCCATGAAGGGAGGAGCCTGGTAGGCTACAGTCCATGAGGTCACAAAGAGTCGGACACGACTGAGTGACTTCACTTTCGCTTTCAAGTTCAATATAAATAGGCTTATGCAACTGCTGGCTGGGTCTTCCCAGGTGGCTCAGTGGTAAAGAAACCACCACCAATGCAAATGTGGGTTCATTCCCTGGGTCAGGAAGATCCCCTGGAGGAGGAAATGGCAACCTATTCCAGTATTCTTTCCTGGAGAATCCCCTGAACAAAGGAGCCTGGTGGACTACAGTCCGTGGGGTCACAAAGAGTCAGACACGACTTCATAACTGAGGACAATTGCACAACATAGATCCAGATATATAACATGATGTTCACTTTCCTTTTTTGGCAAAACTATAAACATAGGATTATATTTGGTCAGTTAAAGAGCTTGCATGTTCTGCTGCTGCTGCTGCTAAGTCGCTTCAGTTGTGTCCAACTCTTTGTGACCCCATAGACGGCAGCCCACCAGGCTCCCCCGTCCCTGGGATTCTCCAGGCAAGAACACTCAAGTGGGTTGCCATTTCCTTCTCCAATGCATGAAAGTGAAAAGTGAAAGTGAAGTTGCTTAGTCATGTCTGACTCTTAGCGACCCCATGGACTGCAGCCCACCAGGCTCCTCCAACCATGGGATTTTCCAGGCAAGAGTACTGGAGTGGGGTGCCATTGCCTTCTCCACTTGCATGTTCAGTACACCTAAAATAACTTTTATTATACTTATTTCTGTTGTATAGTCCAATATCATTGTATTCATTAGGACTTTTGCTACATTTTGTCAACTGAGCAAATTCATATACACTGGGATTAAATTTTATGTAATTTGGTATTTACTTTTAATTTCTATAAAGATAAAATTTGTGAGAAAATTCTTATTCAGAACTGAGAATTTTTCCCCAAAGCCAAACACTTCTCCCTTAATTTTCCTACCTATATATCTCTTCACCTCCACTATTACCCCTACTTTGAGGAAATCAATCATTTTTTTAAGTTCAGAATGACAAACTGAATCTATAGTGTAGATAATTATTCATTTGTTTTTGGTATGTACCACTGGGATTTAATTTATTTTTTATTATTAATATTTAATTTAGGGATGGTAAACACACATATACACATACATAGAGCACATTATCATTGTTTTCATTTGTTCTCTTTTTAATCTCAGTTTCAAATCTCAGTTTTTACCTTACAATTTTATTTTCCATAGCAGAAAATTATCTTTTTAACAAAAAAGTTTTTTACAAACCATATTGAATTCCAGAATGTGCAGAGATCTGGAATAAGGTTGCTTAAACTCATATCTGAACGTGTGGGTCCTGAATATAAAGGGATAAGAATCTTCCAATATTCCTAATTCTCTTACCTCAATCTAAAAGCATTCCTGTAGTTTTTGGGCAGGGGTAAGAAATTGGTTTCAGGCCATTTCCAGGCTAATCAAAGCAGTTGACAGTGACCACTGGGAGTGCTATATTGATCTTGAAACTGCAGTTTCATTCTCAGGGTTTCATGGAGATACACGTGCCTTGTCCATGCTATTTTGCTCAAAGAAAGTGGGTCTCAACTCTTAGTTGCAGATCAGAGTCATATGGGAAATTTTTAACAAATACCATTGCCTTGGCTCTAGCCTAAACCAATCCAGTCAGATTCTCTGGGGCTGAGGGATGGGTATCCATATGTTTTAAACTTTGCCAGATGATGTTATTGTGTAGCTGTGTTTGAGAGTCTTGGTTCCAATATGAGCTGATAAATTAACCAATCTGCCACCCAGTAAATCTTATTTAATGTTTTATATCTTCAAGTCAAATATGCATGAAATATTAAAGTAGCTCTAATAGAACCATTTTAATTTCCAGATTCTAACCAATTCTAGGTTGCCATAAATCTTACCTAGGGTCATTATTATGACACTCAGTTGTGCTTTTTCCACCTTTTTCTACCTGTTTGTCATTAATGATCCTAAAATGAAGGTGTGCATGAGGACTGGGGCTCTGGGAGAGAGTATGGTAACTGCCTTGGATACCCGAGACTCGTAACAACAGTACTGTGTCCAATCAGCTGAGAAAGAAATTGTAAAAATTTTAAGATAACTGCAATCATTTTGCAATTCTAAACTCCTCTTTTAGAAAAGTTTGTGTATTTTTGTCCTTGACCTAAATATGCTAATAACTGAATGAAATTCTAAAAGTGTATCACAGATATTTTTAAAATTATGCCTGATTAACAGGGAAATATTACTACTGACCTTTGATATTAGTTCTTCTAAAATATGAATTATATCCTGTCAAGATATTATCTGAGATTACATTACTCTGTCTTCTCCCTATCTCTACTTCCTTTGCAGAGGTATCATTATCCTGAATTTAGTGCTTATAATGTTTTTTTTTAATTTTCTTATTCACACATTATATATCCCTAAACAATATAGAATATTATTTTGTATATTTTTATGTTGTGTTTCCAAGATGTGATAAGCATCTTTAGGAAGTTCTCAGTCATTTTATTTCTTTAAACATTTTACACATACTTATTTTATCATCTTTACCTGATAATTTAATATCTCAATTCCTTGGTCATGAAGATTTGTCCTTTTCTTCCATCTTCACTTTTGCTTGTTTGGAGCTGCAGTTCAGGGAATTTTATACAAGGACAATTGGTGTGTCCTTTTTTGAGGTTACTTTCTTCCAGAAAGGCAGTACATTTTACTTCTGTGAGGTGGCCTAAATTACTGCCAACTGAGAATGTCTTTAATTTTATGGAGTGAAGTTTTACAGACTATGTAGGTAGCAAAAGCAAGAACTCATATCATAAGCGAGGGCAGAAATTAATTTGTGAAATCTCAGTGAAACCATATTAAAATTTCCTTCCCAGAACCCAAACAAGGATAGATAATTTTGCTTATCAATGGACCTTGACAGGAAGTTGTTTCTTTGTTTAGTTCATCCTTTCACTGAAGTTGAAGATTTTGGCTTGATCTGGGGTCTTTCTTGTTCCTCCTTTGCCTGTTCTCTGTTCCACTCCTTGCTAGGAGCAAAGGACTTATCTTCCTCTCCTTTAACCATTTATGGAGGTGCCAGTGTCTTGGATACTAGGAAGGCAAAGAATTCCCCAAATAACAAAGAGCATAGTTTCAGCTTCATTATATCACTTGATTCATAGCTTCCTCTTTATTTCTGTGTGACTCCTGGTGATTTCTGTTAGCTTCCTGAAAGCTCAGATATGTAATTAAATACCTGTTGATCATGTTTATCCAGCATATCTAGGTTTGTAGATTTGTAACAAGCAGTTTTTCAGAGGAGTTAGTCTGCCTTATCACTGAAAGTAGATGTGTCCTGTATTACTAAAAGTCTTGATGATGAAGCTTCTGGGTAATGAAGTGTATCATCCACTTCTTACCTCATCTGTTCATTCACTTGACAAATACTAATTGAATATCTCCTCTGTGTCTCACTCTTCTGTATTCTGGGGATAAAGTGGTCATCAAAAACTGTTGCTACTGTCAAGGAGCTTACATTCTAGTGGGAGAAACAAACAACAAATTAAATGTGTGTGTATGTGTGTGTCTCACAAATATAAGTTATACATTGTGCAAACATATATACATAAGAGATATCATATTCTCAGGTAGCTCTCAAAGAAAAGCAGATCCTTGCGTCAGCATGTGACAAGTGATATTTTAGATATAGTGAAGGTTTCTAAGAGGAGACATTGATCAGGTAGGAAAATAGTGAGAATCTTAGCAGCTGGACAGGAGTTGTATGAATGTCCAGATGTTCCCTGTTCCACTCCTTGCTTCCTGAGTGGAAAGCAATGCTGCTGCTGCTGCTAAGTTGCTTCAGTCGTGTCCAACTCTGTGCAACCCCATAGACGGCAGCCCACCAGGCTGCGCCGTCCCTGGGATTCTCCAGGCAACAACACTGGAGTGGGTTGCCATTTCCTTCTCCAAGTGGAAAGCAATACTTCGTACTTAATGATGCATTATTAAGCACAAAGACCTCTAAGAATGGAAATTTAAATGTTTTGTGGAATTAACCAAATCTCAAGAGAATATAATCCTTTTAGAGAAAGTAAAAGTCATTCAGCCAAATAAAAAAAAATACTGAGTGCTTCATATATTAGGTGTTACATGGGATACAAAAGTTAAATACCAGTAACTCAGTGTGCACTCAGAGTTTAATAGACAAAGCAAGGAAAAGCCTCATGGAAAGTAATACAGTCACAAGAAGTATTTTCCTTGTTGTTATCTTACTGCTTCCATAAAAATACCATAGAACATCATGTCATACTCTTCAATTTATTATAATTATAATATATATAACTTTAATAACTTTAAAAGTGTTACCATATTATATCTAATGTTACATGTATTTTTACAAAACTGCTAAAATTTACCCAAAGTTATTTGGATTCTTTTCAGTTTCTCTTGGCTTCTGGTCTCTCTTGCACCAGCTTAGATTACCTTGCATTTTCCCTCAAAGCAGAAGAGAGAGCAAAAAGAATAGCTTTTAAAAAACAAAAAGCACACAAACAACAACAAAAAAAACTTTAAAATACCTTTAAAATAATTATTTTGAAAAATAGGGGGAAAAGTACAATTTTCCACAAAATTCATGATGAAAGTTAGCAACACAATTGTTAATAATGCTTAGATTTCACCCACCACAGGTTTCTTGCCTTAATATGGCTCTGGATCCTTACAACCCTTTCTTCTGATAAGTAATACAGATATCTCTCACTTAACATCAGTAATATTAATACATTCTTGAAATGCAAAGTTCTAGGTGGAAATGCTTAGTTGGAGCTGATTTCCCTTTGTTTGCAATGGGAAATATATTTCTCATTACACATGTGTAGAGCAATGATCTTTGAAAAAAAGGAAACAAACAAAGTGAGTCCTATGATCATTCACCGTAATACCTAGGTAGAGTTTTCAGACCAGATTGCAGGGTGGTGAAAGTCAGGGTTAGCCCCTCTGTGAGAGTTGAACAGATGGACGTGGGAATTTGGGAACATCAGGGTATGCAGTTCCCAGGGCAGGGTAAAGCAGAAGGAGAGTTGCAATGAGAGAAAGCTCTGAAGATCTGCAGAAGGAACCCCCCTCCCTGCACCCCTAAGTCTTCATCTGAGTATTTATCAAAACATTCATCTGAGGAAGCTACATGAAACCAAGGGAGGAATAACCTGAAAGAAGCTGGCAGAAAAATCTCTAGGCTTAAGTGGAACACAAATGATTGGTGTTCTCACCAGCCTGAGTAGAAAAATTATAATATGTGAGGTATCAGGTAAACTGTTCAAAAGGATATTGGCTCACTTTAGGGGCAAGATAAGATGTAAACCAAAAGCTTTTCTGGTCCTACTTAACAAAGCTTAAAAACAGGTTTAAAAGAATCAAAACCCAAGGGAAAAAATGAAGACAACCTCACCAAGACAGTCAAAATCAATTTGCTTAAAATCAGTGATAAAGAGGGGGGAACACATTTTGCAGAAAGAAGCAAATATAAGAATTATAACAGACTATTGTTTTGAAAAAAAGTATGAATCAGAAGACTGGAGCAATATCTTCAAAGTGCTAAAAGAAAATAACAGCAACCTTGAATAATACAGCCAGTAAAAATATCTTTAAATAATGAAAGTGAAATATTTATTCAAACATACAAAAAGTGAAATCATCACTAGCAGAAATATAATTTAATTTTTATTTATTTTAAAACACACATTCCTCTAACAAATGTATTTATTTTGTTTTTAAAGGGAGTGGACTTTGAAGAGGAAAAACATTCAGCAGAGAGGAAAGAAACAGAACACATATATAAATGTAAGTTGTTTTATTAATTGTTTTAGAACCACAACAAATTAGTACAGAGATGCCTATAAAGCAATACAAAAAGCTTTGAAAGATTGAGGTGTTGCCTTAGACAAGGCTGAAGGTTTAAGTCTGGTGTTTGGAATTTAGGCTCAAGTCCTCGTTTTTTAATGAATCACTGGGTGTGTGCAGCAGTCTGTGCTTTTAGCCAGATTTGAAGAGAAGAATGATCACTTGGCCCAGGTAGAAGTAGATGAAGTGTTTGGCTTAATGTGTTATGTAACTACTGAAGTTCTAGCTCATGATTCAGTGCCAGGTGGGATTGTGTTTCTTGTTAGACTCCTTCTTAATATAGGCTGCAGTGTTATCTCTATGTTATATTTTTCCAATGCCTAAGTAGCCCACTCCACCAAGTTGTGTTGCATTTCTTCTGACACAATGGCAATTTTGATCACAGCAATTTGGTCGCACATAGTTACACTGAAGTAGGGGCTGGCTCCCTGCTTATTTAACTTATATGCAGAGTACATCATGAGGAACGCTGAGCTGGAAGAAGCACAAACTGGAATCAAGATTGCCAGGAGAAATATCAATAACCTCAGATATGCAGATGACACCACCCTTATGGCAGAAAGTGAAGAGGAACTAAAAAGCCTCTTGATGAAAGTGAAAGTGGAGAGTGAAAAATTTGGCTTAAAGCTCAACATTCAGAAAATGAAGATCATGGCATCTGGTCCCATCACTTCATGGCAAATAGATGGGGAAACAGTGGAAACAGTGTCAGACTTTATTTTTGGGGGCTCCAAAATCACTGTAGATGGTGATTGCAGTCATGAAATTAAAAGACGCTTACTCCTTGGAAGGAAAGTTATGTCCAACCTAGATAGCATATTAGAAAGCAGAGATATTACCTTGACAACAGAGGTCCGTCTAGTCAAGGCTATGGTTTTTCCAGTGGCCATGTATGGATGTGAGAGTTGGACTGTGAAGAAAGCTGAGCACTGAAGAATTGATGCTTTTGAACTGTGGTGTTAGAAGACTCTTGAGAGTCCCTTGGACTGCAAGGAGATCCAACTAATCCATCCTAAAGGAGATCAGTCCTGGGTGTTCATTGGGAGAACTGATGCAGAAGCTGAAACTCCAGTACTTTGGCCGCCTCATGCGAAGAGTTGACTCATTGGAAAAGACCCTGATGCTGGAAGGGATTGGGGGCAGGAGAAGAAGGGGGCGACAGAGGATGAGATGGTTGGATGGCATCACCGACTCGATGGACATGATTTTGAGTAGACTCCAGGAGTTGGTGATGGACAGGGAGGCCTGGCGTGCTACAATTCATGTGGTCGCAAAGAGTCGGACACGACTGAGCGATTGAACTCAAGTGAACTATAGGTGAAGTAATATATTGTGACTGTTAGAGGGGCTTCCATGGTGGTGCTACTGGTAAAAAAAAATCTGCCTGCCAGTGCAGGAGATGCAAGAGATGCAGGTTTGATCCTTGGGTCTGGAAGATCTCTTGGATGAGGGCATGGCAACCCACTCATTATTCTTGCCTGGAGAATCCCATAGAAGAGTTGGTGGGCTGCAGTCCATAGGGTGAAAGAATAAAATACAAATGAAGTGAATGAGCATGCATGCAGAGTGTTATAAGTTATCTATACTAGAAATGCAAAGCAAAATTTTACCAAAGAAAGTATATGGATTGCAAATATGCACATGAACAGATATGAACAGATAATAAAAAGATAACTAAAAATAGATTAATAGATTAATTAACTCATTAAATGTAAATGTTAATTGCTCAGTTGTGTCTGACTCTTTGTGACCCCATTGACTGTAACCCACCAGGCTGCTCTGTCCATGGGATTTCCCAGGTAAGAATACTGGAGTTGGTTGCCATTTCCTTCTCCAGGGAATCTTCCTGACCCAGGGATCGAATCCAGGTCTCCCACATTGCAGGCAGATTCTTTACTGGCTGAGCCACTAGGGAAGCCCCAGTTAATTCATTCCTGTGCTTAGTCACTCAGTCATGTCTGACTTTTCGTGACCCCATGGACTATAGCCCTGCCAGGCTCTTCTGTCCATGGAGATTCTTCAGGCAAGAATACTGAAGTGGGTTGCCATGCCCTCCTCCAGGGGATCTTCCCAACCCAGAGATCAAACCCAGGTCTCCTGCACTGCAGGTGAATTCTTTACCATCTGAGCCACCAGGGAACCCCAATTAACTCATTAGGGAAATTTAAATTAAAGCAACAATGAAATACCACCATATGTTTGTTAGAATGGATTAAATTTAAAAAAAAAAAACTGGCAACATTAAATGCTGGCAAAGATGTGGAGAAACTGGAATTCTCATGTATTACTGTGGAAATACAAAATGGTACAGCAACATTGGAAAACAGTTTGGCAGTTTCAAGTTAAACATACACTTGCCACATGACTTAGAAACTTCACTCTTAGATATTTACTTCAGTGAAATGATTATATTTCCATAAGGTTTATTCATAATAACAAAATTTGGAAATGATAAGAATGTCCTTCAACTGGTGAATAGATAAACAGTACAGTGTATGTGTGTAATGGGATACTACTCAACAATACAAATTAATGAAATACTGATATTTGTAAGAACGTGGATAAATGTCAAATACATGTTTTCAAGTGAAAGAAATCAGATCCCCACATCTGCACACTATATCGATGTATTTATATAACATCTGGGAAAGGTGAAACTATAGGGACAAAAACTAATGAGTGATTGCCAGTGGTTGTGGGTGTGGGAGATAATGAATCCAAAAAAAAAACAAAAAAAACAAAACAACGACGACAACAAAAATCCAAGTCGAAGAATTCCTATATTGAACCCAGGCTTATTCAGTTCCAAAGCTCCTGAAGTCTTAGTAATGATCCTATGATGGATGGTGTATTCCAGGCTAATTAAAGGTAGAGAAATATGAGAGTGCATCCTCTTTACACATATGAGTACTTCTCATATCCATTATTTGGGTGACTCATATTCTGAACCACCACTATTCTTGTATTACTTTCTTGGTGCTCCAAGTGTGCTACCCAGAGCAGCAACATCAGCAGGACCCGGGAACTTGTTAGAAATACAAATTCTCAGGCTCTATTCCCAGACCTACTGAATCAAAAACTCTGGGTGGGAGTGGATTCAGTAATATGTATTTTAACCAGTCTTCCAGATGATTCTGATACGCACTAAAGCTTGAGAACTACACATCTACATTAACTCATTAGTTCTCACTAAGATAAGTAAGTGAAGTCAGTAGTCATGTCCGACTCTTTGGGACCCCGTGGACTGTAGCCCATCAGGCTCCTACATCCATGGGATTCTCCAGGCAAGAATACTGGAGTGGGTTGCCATTTCCTTCTCCAGGGGATCTTCTGGATCCAGGGATCGAACCCAGGTCTCCCGCATTGCAGGCAGACACTTTAACCTCTGAGCCACCAGGGGACCCCTTATTTCTCACTACTTCAAACAATAAATGCAAGTTAATTGGCTTACTTTAAGTTGATCTGCTTTGGAATACTGCTCATCTGTGAAGTCCCTTATGAAATGCCAACTTTGTGAAACTTCCCATTCCTCCCTTGCCTCCACAATACATAGTTTATACCTTTATTAAACATGCATTTCTTTTCACTTTGTATTATATTTCATTGTTGCATGTCTGTAACCTCCACTAGCATGCCAGTTCCATGGGCCATGGATTCTCATATCTCAAGACATATGAAACTTGTTGCCAGAATGATCTGAGTAAGAGCAAATCCAGCTGGTTATCAGTTTCCAAGGTACATAAAGTTTCAGGCTTCATTCAAGTAAATCATTTAAATTTAGTAGCCATCATCTTTTCAAACCCATCGAGATAAGGGTGGGGATATGGCAGCCATGAAAGTGTTGCTTACAAATCTCCTACTCTGAGCCCAGTTGATCAGTAGTTTCAGTACGTCGCACAGGTTGCTTCTAGCCAGTGATGGTGTGCAGCAGGGATACAGTGATGGTGTGCAGCAGGGGTATTCCTGCAAGGTACAGGTCTTCTCTAACGAGCAACTTTGGCTCAAAGACTCCCTGTCAACCATGCTGAAACTTTCTTAAAAGTACACTGTGGTCTAAGACCTTTCCTATTCAACCTTCTTTCCTTCCATTTTTTATCCACAAGTGTCCAAGTTGCATTGTAGTCTGATGGCTCCCCAAACTTCTCTCAGTCCCCTCTCCCCCTTTTCATAGCCATTTTCCCCAATAAATCTCTGCCTTTCCAATATAATATTGTAAAGTTAAAAAATAAAATTAAATTAAAAAAAAGTAAAATCCCGTCTTAGTGTCCACTTCTCCCAGGATCTGAACTAACATTGAGGATACTATGTATAGTTTGAGTTCCATGAATAGTTTGATTTCACATAAGCAATTGTTTTGCTTTTAATGTGTGAATGATATTATCTGGGTAAATAGCCACTTCCCCCTTGCAGACTGGCTTCTAGAAAACTAAGAACAATAGGATGCCTCTATTTCATAAGCTAATCATTTATTCTTTAAAATGTGGTACCACTTTTATTTAAGTTATTTTTTTATTTTGAATTTAATTGTATAGATTTTTTTAAACTACATGAAATAATTTCTGAAAAAAAAAAAAAAACAGAGTACAAACAATCCAATTAATGGTCAAATAATAAGTGGTAGGGTCAGGATTGCTATGTTCAACCAGTGCCATAGGCTATGTACTTCATGGCTTGAACTAGATGCTGATTATGAATGGTACCATCTGAAGCTGTGTGTTGGCCCTGGGTGGTATGCTCAAAGACGGAAAAAGCATGCTAATGGCAAACCCAGATAGTGACATGAGAGATCCAGTCCAAGCAGATAATTTGGGTAACAATATATAGCTAAATAATAATAACCTTTCTAGAATATCAGAAATAGGGCTTCCCTTTTCAAAGTTAAGCTATAGAGCTCTTTATATTTCTGGAATAGAGACTTCACAATGGAGAAAATTTAGAAGCCTTAAGTACTAATAAGAACTCTTGAGGGCAAAAATAGCAGATTGATTTGAAACTGGCTTAAGTCAAAAGGTTAATCTAAAAAGCCATGTAATCACACTGTACAAAAACAACAACAAAAGCACACCCAAAGCTTTACGTAAAACCCTAACTTCGTTATGTTAGGGAGGAAAACTTTTCCTCTACTCTTTCAGATTCTGCACCTGTGGCCCTTCAAATTAACAAGATTAACAGGAGAAAAAGCATACAATTTTTATTAATATTTTAATTACAATTAACAGATGAATTGTAAGACCCCAGCTATCTAAAGTAATTTGTTTCAGCCCTAGGGTTTTGATGCAACACAGTTTTTTGGGAAAATAAAATATATCAGGGACTCTCTCTCCCGCGTGTGCACGCTCTGCTCTCTCTCTCTCTCTCTTTCCTGTTATCTTCTAAATAAAATAGAGCTGTAACACTGATTTGCCTAAGAGCTGTAACACGGTTTGTCCAAGACCCAAGAGCTGTGACGCGCCGAGGGCTTTAATGTCCGTCGCTCCAAATCTTTGTTGTGACGAGACAAAGAACCGAGGAACATACACTCGCGTGACATCTATGGTGCCGTGACTCGGGTTTAACCTGGCTGAAACAACCTCTATGTGGAAGAAGCCAAGCACAACAGGAGCCCAACTCAGCGAAGCTCCCATGCTAGAAGCGGAAGGCGAAGAAACCCAGCGCAGGGGAAGGCCCATCGTGCTGGAAACCGGTACAATGAAAACCGAACTCAGCAGAAAGCTCACATGGCCCAGTCTCAGATTCCAGAAGACCTCCAGTTAAGAAACCTTGGACCACTGGACAAAACCCCGAGAGGGATTGTCAGAAGATCCTCTGACCAATCCTGAGGAAATCTGGTACACTGATGGAAGCAGCTTTGTCTTGGATGGAAAAAGAAGATCCGGGTATGCAGTAGTCTCCAATTTTGAGACCATAGAGGCTAAGCCTCTGCCACCAGGTCAACCAGCTACAACATACAGTGCCAGTTCAACAAAGATATAAAACTACAGCTGACCACGGAAAATATCACACACCCTTGGACACCGCTATAAGGACTCTGAGGATTGAGACTAGCAAGAGGGGGAGGCCCAATACCCCTCGCCGCCCCAGTTCAGCAGGAAGTAGCCAGAAAGACCTCGACGCCCCTATTCCCAAAGAATTGGGCCTCCCATCTCTTGAGGGGGGAATGTTAGGTAGGTAGAATAGGGAAAAGGAGTCCAAAATGGTGGTGGCTAAAAGACAAGGAAGGTCCGAGGACCAGAGTGAAGACTTCAGGCAAAGACTTCAGGCTGTTTGTTCAAACAGCACTCCTGGCTAAGCCCAATTTGCATAGGGCAGGCCCAGGTGGAGGAAAAAACATATAAAAGGAGGAGCCAAAGCGCTTTCTCTCGGAATGTCTCTCCCGCGTGCGTGCTCTTTTCTTTCTCTCTCTCTCTCTCACTTTCCTGCTATCTTCTAAATAAAATAGAGCTGTAACACTAAAAAAAAAAATATATCAAACACCCTGTGTTTCTACTGACATTAATAGAAGTCACTTGCATACATCAGGTGTTGACTTTGATCCAGAAGTATTGAAATAATAGTTTTAAAATGTCACTTTAAATATGAAACATTGATGATTGAAGCATCTTTTTTCCCTATTAATGTTAAACGTGGAAGTAGAATGGCCAGTTGAATGAATGTTGAATCGGCAGGAAACAAAGTATTTGTTATATTCTTGAATTCATCATGCCAAGCAAAAATTAGGTCTTCTATGTCTCAGCTTCCTCATGTCTTAATAGAATCTATTTCAGTAGGGTTGGTTTAGAAGAAAACATCATATTCGGTACAGTGACTAGCACAGCTCCTGATGCTGATAAAAGATGACTGTCAACAGCATTTCAAGCATGATATTTTAAAATGATCACATATTGATTGGGCAGGTATTAGGAACTAATTATTAGATATGTTGATGGTTTCATTAAGAAGATAATTCAGCTTACTTATTAAGTCATTCCAAATATATGTATTGTGCTGTTTTGAATATTGGGCTTCCCTGGTGGCTCAGATAGTAAAGAATCTGCCTGCAATGCAAGAGACCTGGGTTCCATCCCTGGGTCAGAAAGATCCCCTGGAGAAGGAAATGTCAACTCACTCCAGCATTCTTGCCTGGAGAATCCCCATGGACAGAGAGGAGCCTGGCAAGCTACAGTTCATGGGGTCACAAAGAGTCGGACATGACTGAGCAACTAACACTTTATACTTCTTTTGAATTTTAAGCACTGTGATAGACCCAACAGATGACTGAGTAGAAGTATCTGTCCGCAGTTTATGATTGGTCAGGAGGTAAAAATAATTTAAAATTAATGTTAAAAATCTAACCAAAAAAAGACAAACAAAAAATGACAAACTCCTAGATAAGAAAACAGATGGGTGGCTATCCAAATAGGGGTGAGAGTCTGGAAAATGGGTAACGGTGGTGAAAAAAAAACACAAGCTTCAAAAAAACTACAAACTTCAGTTATAAAACAAATATATCAGGGTATGTTATGTATAGCATGGTGACTGTAGTTAACAACACAGTGTTGTATATTTGAAAGCTGCTAAGAGGTAGATCTTAAAAGTTATCATCACAAGAAAAATAAATTTGTAACTGTGTGGTGATGGATGTTAACTAGACTTATTATGGTAGTCATTTCACAATATATACATATATCAATTCATTATGTTGTACACTTGAAGCTAATGTGTCATATGTCAGTTACATTTCAACTTAAAAATTAGTGTTAAGCAAAAATAATAAAATTATGTACTGAACTCTGCTTAAGGGACCAGAGTGATAACAAACTATCAATGTCAAGATATCTGGCATACTAATAATAAAAGCTAACATTCATTTACAGCTCATTATGAGACAAGGCTTCCCAGATGGCACTAGTGGTAAAGAACCTGCCTGCCAATGGAGGACACATGAAAGGCTCGGCTTCAGTCCCTGGGTTGGGAAGATCCTCTGGAGTAGGAAATGGCAACCCACTCCAGTATTCTTGCCTGGGAAATTCAATGGACAGCGTAGCCTGGCGGGCTTTAGTGCATGGGGTTGCAAAGAGTTGGACATGACTGAGCACATGGAGACTGTTCCAAGATCTTTTTATATATTAACTTATTTAATCCTTACAACCCAGTGAAATAGATGCCATTATTTTCCTTACTTTCTAGTTAAGGACACTAAGGTACAGAAAAGTTAAATAATTTTCCTAAGGTTGTTCAATTAGTCAGAGGCAAAATTAACCATCCTCAGCCATCTGATTTTAGGGTCTGAGCTCTTGGTTGTAGTGCCACTGTGAGACATCAGAGGTGCCTTTGCAGAAGGAGTAATATAATAATTCAATCTGGAAGAATGTGCAGGATTTGAACCAGGCAGATTTGGGTGAAAGACGTTTCAGTGAGAGGGAGTAGCATGTGTATTGGCAGATAGAACAGGTTATATCCAGGCTCCTTACAACGAATTTGCCATGTCTGTAGCCCAGGTCCATTATAAAGAATCTTGAGGTGGGCAGACTAGTTAGGAAGTTACAGTTCAGGTGAGAGAAAATGAGGGAACAGGCTGTGCTGGTGCTAAGTGGAATGGGGTACTTGTTACGTAAATTCTGTAGGGAATACAAAAATGGATGGGGCATAACCTTGTTCTCAAAGGGTGTATACCCATATGGGAAGAGAGATGGTTCATACTAGACTGTAAATTTTGCTGGAAATACAAGCTTTGACAACAAGATGAGAGAGAAAGTTGACCTTCACAAGTAGAAAGAGAGAAAAAATGCTAATTTTAACATTGATAAGTATAGGATAATTTTAAGGATAAAACATGATTTCCATGACTACACAATCAGAAATAACCAGCTTTGAAGCAGTTGCCAGAAAAATATTCCAAGGCTTATTTATGGGTTCAAAGTTAAATTTGTCAGTAATATAATTCTTTTAAGAAAGGAAGGATGAAAATGGGATATGTACACTGAAGCAAAGTCTCTAAAAACAGCAAGCTTTCCTCCCACAGCTGTCAGCAGTGGTCAAGTATTATGAGAATACTTTGTCTGCATTGGGGCTTTGAAATCAATATCAGTAACTTAGAGAGGGTACAGAATGTGATAAAGGATTTAGGAAATAGGAGCACCAAACATATGATAAAGGTATTTCTGACTGTTCTGAACTACACTGACCTGTGCAAACATGCCAAGAGCAACCCACATCTAGAAAAGGTATAGGCTCTATTTTTTTTAATGGGCTTTACATTTTAAAAGTTCCAACTACTTTATCTGGAAATAACTTTGAATATACATACTTCTTTTATGTTCTGAAATTTCCTGGAAAATTAAATGCAACATGTATTTTAATGAAGCACCATAAGTGTTAAAATTAAAGATGGAAGGGCTTGGGCATCATGAAAATTAGAATTTTCTTTAATATCATTATCTCAGCCCATTTGAACACATCTAAGATTTTATATCACTGTTAAAACACTTTGAAACAAATTAACATTTACTAAAGAAGCTTTCTGATTCCATTTGGAAAATTCTGACATGATGGTTTTCAGGTAACATTAGCAATCAGATATATTTACTCATAAAAATTTAATTCATTAAAATTGTTCCTTATATATACATGCATATATAAAAGTCATAGACATATGACTTTGATTAATAAACATTTGCTAATATATTTTGTATACTTTTGTAAAGTACCTAATGTGTGTTAGGCAATTTTCCAGGTGTTTGGGATTCATCAGTGAACAAAATAAACAGACAAAATGTGCTGCCTTCCTAGAGTTTATACTCTACCGGAGGAAGGAAGACAGTGAAAAATAAGCATAATAAATGAATAAACGTTCTAGTGTGTTAAAGCTAATGAGTAATGTAGAAAAAGGAAACCCAAACAAAACAAGCTTAAGGAAATCAGGATGGGGCTGGGTGGGGCTGAGAACAAGGTGCAGAAGTAAATACAGGTCAGAGTCGCATCTTTGGGGAAGTGAGAATTGAGCAAAAACTCAAGAGGAAGAAGACAACCATGGGAAGATAAATAATACTCTGGTGAAAGAATGTTCCAGGCAAAGGAAATGGCTAGTGCAAAGGGCCTAGGAGAAAAGGGTGCCTACGTGTTTGTGACAGCGATGAAACCAATATCACTGGGGCAGAGTGAGCGAGGGAGAAAAATGAAGAGATCAGAGAAATGGGGGGATGCAGACCATGTAGGGCCTTCTAGGCCATGGCAAACTTTGATGTTTGATTCTGAATAAAATGGAGCTACTGGAGAGTTTTGACTAGAGGAGTGACATGGTCTAACTTCTGTATTACAGCATCACTGGCCACAGTGTTGAGAAGAGACTGTAAGGAGTGAAGGATAAAAACAGAAGACCAGTTTGAATATTGTAGTACAATAATCCAGACAAGAGAGGATGATTCCGAAATCATAGCAGTGGAGGTGGTAAAAAGTGGCTGAAACTGAATGAATGGAAAAAGTAATTTCAATATTTTAGTTTAGTTTAGTTTAGTTTAGTTTTCAGTTTTCCACTATAGATCTTAGTGGAGTTTTCTGAGGTCTTCAAAGTGCTGTGAGAAAATATTTAGTCCCCACTTTTTATCATAGTTTCATAGCAGACACTGAAGGATATGCAGTAGGTAACAAATGCCCATCCTAGCCTTAAAAGTGTCTGCACTCTACTTCTAAGTAGTTTGCTATCAATTTAGAAGGTAGATGAATATGTGGGAAATTTGACTATAACCCCACCAAGGGATAACTTAGCTATTCTGATTGGTAGAAAGGAATCATCTTTTTAGCTCAATGCTCCAAAACTGTCCTTCTTGAAGTTAATCACTATGGAAGGAAGATGTCTTTCCATCAATTTGAACAATAGCATTGATCTGTGCTGCCCCAAAAATGTAATCGTTGGTTACATGTGATAGTTAAATTTAAGCGAAAACTGCTAAAAATTAAATCAAAACTGAAATTTAGTTCCTCAGTCATAATAGCCACATTTCAGGTGCTTTGTAGCCACATGTGGTCAGTGGCTCCTCTATTGGACAGAACAGACTTGTAACTATTCCATCATCCCATAAAGTTCTGTTGGATAGCACTGGCTAGGGACTTGTAAGGAAAATTATATACCAGATGTTCGTGGTATCCCTCTTTCCAGATTCTCTCAGTTCGGAGAACTACAAAAAAGAATAGGAAAGAAAACAAACTTTATATCCCTTATGTATTCTAATTAAATACCAGCCCTGTGTTTTTCCCGTTTCTTTTGTATTTGTCTTTCATGACTTCTTTCTTTTTCCTTTTTCTTTTTTGTCTTGAATTTCTCGGTGCTATCTATTTTTTTCCACCACCTAGAATTAGAAATCAATTCTTTTGTTTCAAATGTGAATTTTTCCTCCTAATTATAAGCTGCTACTTTATATAACAAAAGAATTGATTTCTGAAAGCACTATTCAGACATTAACAAAACCAACAATTGGAATTATCATTCAAATCAGTGTCCCTTGTGAGTGTTAACAGGCAGTGGTAAAACATAGTCTTATTTTTAGACTCCTCCACATTCATTTACTTTATGCTTTTTAATCAGTCCTATATGATAGAAGGCATCTTTCTTTGCTTCTTACATTACAGCTTGCTTTCTTATCCTTTTTGTGCGGTGCTACCCATTTGAACTGAAACAGCAAGTGTGGATTTATTCAACTTAAAGGATGAGTTATTTTCTTGGGGAACAAATAATAAATATTACATATTAAATTAATGATTCTAATATGAGATGGCTTAAATTCTTTAAGTAATTTCTACTTACCGTCTCCTCTGGGGCCAGGTTAATTTGAAGTTGTCTAGAAAGCTAGCCTTGGGATTTGATCAGTTTACTTTTCACTCAGGTTCACTTCCTCCCCCTCTTTCCCATGCTCTGCTCTATATCACAGACCACAGATAGATGATTTATGCAAGCTACATTTCCCAGATCCCTGCCAAATTGATTCTTTTGGGGCTTCACCAGTGGGAGCACTGGCTGGGGCACTGGAGGTGAGAAGCCAAAGTATGTCTTCCTCTGTCTTTCCTTCCCCTGTTACCTTTATCAGTGTCCATAGTAACTCTGGTTGCAGCTCCCACAAGGCAGCACTTTCCTCTGCAGTGCCAGCTCCAACCTTGCAGCTCACTCTATGACTTCAACTCCTGCCAAGATGGGCACTCCTTCCTGTTTCCAGATTCACCTTGGTAGCTAGATTTGCTGCCACTTGAACAGCCCCTCCTCCGAGTTTTTAGCACCTGTAATATACCTCAGACCTGGGTAACATCACTCCTTCTATGGTCTTTCCAGCATAATAATGATATCAGCTTTTTATATTTGATAATCTCAAATTATCTAAACTCTCTGCCCTCTTCCTGTTTTTTTGTCAGCTCATCTAACAGTGTGAGACCAGCTTCTCGTATAAAACTCCCTTTACTGAACTGCCTGATGTGCCTTCTCTTTTCCTAATTATACTATACTGATAAACCCCAATAGAATGGTATCTAAAAGTAGCAGGTAGGCACTAAAACAAAAGACCTCAGGGTCAGAAGAACTGTGTTTGAAACCTGAACATTCCAATTCCTTAGTGTGTCACTGAAGAATATACATACTTTGAGTTTCAATATCCTCATCTTTAAAGTTTGGAAAATAATTCCAGTTCCATTGGTTGATCATAAATACTTAACGAGATTATTTAAGTGAGGGCATTTCGAAAATATCTAGCAGGCTATATCCAGTGAATGTTTAAATGATTATGAAAATGTTTTCTTCCTTCATTTAGAAAGCAGTGTCACTGTTGTAACTTTAGCTCTTGGATCTTTATCTAATTAGCAGACCTCAAAAAAGATTGATCTAAAAGAAAATCTAATCCTTTCGGGTTCATATGTGTTTATATTTGCATTACTATTTTTCTTATATGCTGTGTGAGGGGTTTATTCTTGCTATTAAAAAAGACTGCTTAATTCATCGAAAGTAAATCATACTCAGGCTATTGTGCAATCTTTTACACTAAAATATATATTCTAGGGTTCCTGAGTTTTTCTGTCTTTGAAGGGCAATGGGAGAAATCTATCCACAATTTTATTAAACCCTCCTTTCCTATTGTTACGAAGACATTCATTTCTGGTAGCCTAAAACTAAGTGGTGTGATATGTAAACAATATTATGAGCAAAATCTTCCAGCAGTGAGTGCAGTTTTCAGATACCAGCCACTGAGGCCTACCTCTTGTCATTGGCAAATACATTTAAAACTTCCTTGTTTCAGGCAAAAGTGTTTCCCTGTAATTAGAGCAATTCCAAATATTAGAGGATTATGTTTTAACCAACTATTTATGTTTTATCACATTTTATTGTGAACTATAATATATATTGAGGAAACTATACAAAGTAGGAATTTACAACTCAGTCCTTTCTCATATAATGAACTTCTGTTCAATGATCCTCATGATCAAGGAATAAATAGAGTCATCAACCTAAAAACCTCATTCAGACTCTATCATATCACTATATCTCTCTTTGAAAGAGAATATGAATTTTGTGGTAGCTATTTCCTTCTTTTCTTTATAGCTTTACTTCCTTAGAATGTGTCCTTAACCAGTATGATTTATGTGAATCCTATCCTTTATGTTACTCAAATGGAGTAATATAGACAAAGTGTTCTACACTTAACTTCTCAGTGTTATGTTTATGGTGAACATACATGTAGTTCTAATTAATTCATGTTGATCTTTCATAATATTTCATTTTTTGACTTATAATTTTTTTTATCCATTTTACTTTTCAATGAGTTTGAGAGTATTTCCAGTTTGAGATGTTACAAAGAATGATGCTAACATATTTTTGTATATGTTGCTTGCTATATATGTGCCAATATTTCTTTAAGGTAGAGATGTGGGAGTAGAATTTCTGAGTTTTAGAGCAAGAATATCTTCAATTTTGGTAGATAATATCAAACTGTATTTTAGAATACTTTAAACAATGTATATTCTTATCAATACCTTAATAAAATTCCCATTGCCGACATCCTTGACAATAGCAAGTATTGTGTGTGAATGTGTGTGTGTGTTGAAATGCTTGTGTTTCTTAAATTTTAGTGGTATCTCATAATTTTAATATGTACTGTGTTGACTGCTAGTGAACTGAACATATTTTACATATTTGTAGACTACTTGGACATCTTTTTCTGGGAAAGGGAAATTTAAAGAGCAGGTTCATTTTATCCCTTATTTTCTCTTGGGTTATGAGGCTTATTCTTTTTGATTTTTCATTCTTTCTTTTTCAGGAAGCCAGTTCTTTAACAGTTGTGTGTTTTTATAAATGTCTTATACTGCTCCAGCTCTTTTGCCACTCTAATGATGGCATCTTTTGATAAACAACAGTGAAGTAAAAAGTTGACTAAATGGACTACATTATAATTAGGAACTTTTATTGTCTCAAAGATTAATTGGGCAAAAATTCTCAACAAATCAACAATTCTTAGCAAATCTAATCCAACAGCATATTAAAAGCATTATTCACCATGACCAAGTAGGATTCATCCCAGGAATACAAGTGTGGTGACATAAGGAATTTAATCAATGTAATACATCACAATAAAACCAGGAGAGAAATACATGATCATCTCAGTTGATGTAGAAGAGTCATTTGACAAAAATCTAGCAGGCTTTCATGATAAAAAAAAAAAAAAAAAAAAAAAAAACTCTGAAAAAATTTGGACTAGAGGGAAAATTTCTTAACATGTCAAAGTTTATTTATGAAAAACCCATAGCTAACATCTGTCATACTCAATGGTGAATAACTAAAAGCTTTCCCTGTAAGATCAGGAATGGGACACAGATTCCTGTTTTCACTGCTGCTAGTTAATATTTTTTGGAAATTCTAGTCAGAGCTATTAGACAAGAAAAATAAGAGGCTTCCAAACTGGAAAGAAAGTGGTACACCTATCTTTATTTGCAGATCACATGATCCTATACTTAGAAAGTCCCAATCCCCATGAAAACTACTAGAGCCAATAATTGAATTCAGCAAAGGTGTGGGGTACAGGAACAATATGTGAAAATCAGCTTTGTTTCTTACATACCAGCAATGAACAATCTGAAAAAGAAATTACAAAAGTGGTTCTATTTACAGCAGCATCTAAAAGAATTAAATCTTAGTAATAAGTAAAACTAAGGAGGTGAAAGACTTATACAATGAAAACTACAAAACATTGCTGAAACAAAACTATAAAACATTAATAAAGATCTAAATATATGAAAAGATATCCTATAGTTAGAGCTAAGAAGACTAGCATTATAAGATAATAATACTACCTAAAGTCATCTACAGATGAAATACACTTGCTACAGAATTCCTAACAGCCGTTTTCACAAAAATGGAAAAGCTAAACCTCAAATTCATATGGAACTGCAAGGGGCATTGAATACCCAAAACAATCATGAAAAAGAATGAAGTTAGAGCACTCACACTTCTTGACTTTGAAACTTACTACAAAGCTCCAGTAATTAAAGCAATAAGGGAAGATATATAGACCAATGAAAAAGAATAGATAGCGCAGAAGTAAGCCCTCATATATATGGTCAATTGTTTTTTGACAGGGGTGCCAAAACCTTGCAGTGAAGAAAGGACAGTCATTATAAGAAATGGTGCTGAGAAAACTAGATGTTTACTTCCAAAAGAGTGAAGTTGCACCTTTACACCATATACAAAAATTAACTCAAAAGAAAACATAAATTTAAGAGCTAAAATGACAGAAGGTCCCTGACTTAGAATTTTTTTAACTTTATGGTATTGCAAAAGTGATACTCATTCAGTAGAAACCATACTTCCAATTTTGAATTTTGATGTTTTTCTAAGCTAGCAATATGTGGTACCATACTATTTCATGTTGCTGGGTAGGAGCAACAAGCTGCAGCTACTAGTCAGCCACAACATCCTGAGGGTAAACAACCAATATACTTACATCTACTCTGTACCCATAGAACCATTCTATATTTTACTTTCAATACAATATTTGATAAATTATTAGGTTGTCCAATAATAAGTTGTTATGGAAAAACCCAAACAAAACTTTTTGGCTAACCTAATACATGAGATACTAATACTTTATTATAAAATAGCTTTTGTGTTAGATGATTTTGCCTAAGTGTTCTGAGCATGTTTAAGGTAGATCAGGCTAAGCTATGAAATTCAGTGGGTTAGATGTATTAAATGTATTTTCAGCTTACAGTATTTTCAGTTTACAGTGGTTTTATTGGGATATAACCCCATCATAAGTCAAAAAAGATCTATGTAATATTCTTGTAAGAAAACCTCAGGGAAAGTCATGACATAGGATATGTCTGTGATTCCATGAATTTGACACCAGAAGCATAAGCAACAAAAGAAAAAATCATGTGTGTGTGTGTGTTTATATATACATGTGTGTGTGTGTGTATATATATATATAAAACTTCATCAAGAACTTTGTACGTTAAAGGACACTATCAAGGAAGTAAAAAGACACCCTATAGAATGGAAGAAATTATTTGTAAATCATTCATTTCCTAAGGGATGAATATCCAGAATATATAAAATAAAATTAAAAAAAAAAGAATTCCTACAACTCAAGAACAACAAAAATAAACAACCCAATTAAAAATGGACAAAAAAGACTTGAATAGACATTTCTTTAAAGAAGATATACACATCCCCAATAAATACATGAGAATATGCTGAACATCATTAGTCATTATTGAAATATAAATCAAAACTGCAATGAGATAACCTGTCATGCATACTAGAAAAGCTATAATTTTTTTAATGGAAAATAACATCTGTTGGTGAGAATCTTGAGAATTTGAAACCCTAGTGCATTGCTGGTGGGAAAGTAAAATGATAAGGCTACTGTGGGAAATGGTTTGGCATTTCCTCAAAAGATTAACCATAGAACTACCATATAACCCAGAAATTCCACTGCTAGGTATATATCCAAATATTTTAAAGTATGGAGACAGACATTTGTACACTAATGTTTATAGCATCATTTTCCACAATAGTCAAAAGGAGCAAACAGCCCAAGTATCCATCAGCGATGAGTGCATGAACAAAATGTTATATGTAAAATGGAATATTATTCAACCATTAAAAAGAATGGACTTTCTCTACAAATAACAAATACTGGAGAGGGTATGGAGAAAAGGAAACCCTTCTACACTGTTGGTGGAAATGTAAATTGGTGCAGCCACTATGAAAAACAAGTTCCTCAAAAAACTAAACATAGAGTTGCCATCTGATCCAGCAGTCCCACTCCTATATTTATTTCTGAACAAAGTGAAAGTGAAGCCGCTTGGTCGTGTCTGACTCTTTGCCACGCCATGGACTGTAGCCTACCAGGCTCCTCTGTCCACGGGATTCTCCAGGCAAGAGTACTGGAGTGGGTTGCCATTGCCTTCTCCAGGGGATCTTCCCGACCCAAGGATCGAACTTGGGTCTCTCACATTCCAGGCAGACACTTTAACCTCTGAGTCACCAGGGAAGCCCAAAGTGAAAGTGAAGTTGTTCAGTCCTATCCGACTCTTTGCGACCCCATGGACTGTAGCCTACCAGGCTCCTCCCTCCAAGGGATTCTCCAGGCAAGAATACTGAAAAAGATACATGCACCCCTATGTTCACAGCAGCACTATTTACAATTACCAAGAAATGAAAACAACCTAAATGTCCATCAACAGAAGAATGGATAAAGAAGATGCAGTATATATACACACACACACACACAATGCAATACTAATCAACCATAAAAAAGGAGATAATGCGGTTTGCAGCAGCATAGATGGACTAGAGATTATCATACTAAGTGAAGTAAGGAAGAGAAGCACAGATACCATATGATATCACTTACATGTGGAATCTAAAATATGACACAGATGAACTTAGTTATGACACAGATGAACTTAGTTACAAAACAGAAACAGACTCATAGATAACAGAGTTGTGGTTGCTACTGGGGAGGGGTGGTGGGGAGGAATGGATTGAGAGTTTGAGATTAGTAGAAGCAAACTATTATATGTAGGATGGATAAACAACAAGGTCCCATTGTATAGCACAGGGAGCTATATTCAGTATCCTGTGATAAACCATAATTGGAAAAGAATACGAAAATGTGTGTGTGTATATGTGTAGCTGAATCACTTTGCTGTACACCAGAAACTAACACAACTTTACAAATCAACTGTACTTCAATGGAAAATAATTTTTTTAAAAAAGAATGAAATTTTGATATATGCTACAACATGGATGTACCTTGGAAATATGGTAGTGCAAAACTACTCACTTAGACCTATGTATAGTCTGCACCTCTGACACTATGGTTATTCTTATTGTGGCACCATTGTACAAACAATGAGGAGGCTTAGGGCAGAGGCTGGTTGAATTTCACTGGGTAGATTAACTTAATCCCCTGGCTTTTCACTGTCTAGTGCTGGATGCTCTCTTTTGGGCATGAAAATGAGAAAAAGATCTGCCTACTTTATGATCACTGTGATAGGTCCATTCATATGCTTGTTTCTCAGACCTTCTTGATCATGCTCTTCCATTTATGCTCCTTCCAGGCAGCTGTCCAACCAGCAAACATATTCAACACTGAACAGTATTCTATGCATATTCTAACCCAGGCTGCTTATTCCTTTACATCAAGTTGACCAGATATACTGTTTGAAGCCATGTCCATTGGGAGGGTTTCCCCTTACCAGCATCTTAGGGCTTAACTTAGAGTGAGACTGTATCTAATGTAATGTAGTATAATGAACATTACATGTAATGTAATGTAGGAGTAGTAGTAAACTTTCAGCTTTCACCAGTATATTGAGCCAGTTCATCTATGAACCAGGCTTTTAGGGAATTCTCGTTGGAGAAGTCCTCAGAGCAGCAGCAATAGGTATAAAATAGGTCTGTGCTACCTTTTTGAGTACCTTCCTTGGCTGTCTCAGGCCCATTTTGATACACAATTTTTATCATTTGATGAATTCCTGCTATGCCTTCTTTTGCAATTTTATAACTTGATGGATCAGAAAATAGCCAGTTTATGATAAGCATTTCTGGTCATGTGGTTCTTTGATGCCCCATAGTTACATATTCCTGTTCTACCAGGTCCTAGCAACATGCTAAGCATTGCTTTTTGAGTGGTGACTGCAAATGGCACGTCCATGTTCCAGAATCCTAAGGGCCTGAACTATGAATATTTGTGGCATCTTTATATACGGGTGCCTCAAGACATGACTAAGCGACTTCACTTTCACTTTTCACTTTCATGCATTGAAGAAGGAAATGGCAACCCGCTCCACTGTTCTTGCCTGGAGAATCCCAGGGACGGGGGAGCCTGGTAGGCTGCCGTCCATGGGGTCGCACAGAGTCAGACACAACTGAAGTGACTTAGCAGCAGCAGCAAGTGCCTTGGTATCTGCTGTGTATCAGAGCCTGAACCTACTCCAGAACAGTCTCTTCATTGTTGTTGTTCAATCACTCAGTCATGTCCAACTCTTTGCGACCCCAAGTATTTTAGCATGCCAGACTTCCCTGTCCTTCACCATCTCCCAGAGCTTGTTCAAACTCATGTCCATTGAGTCGGTAATGCCATCCAACCATCTCATCCTCTGTCGTCCTCTTCTCCTCCTGCCTTCAGTCTTTCCCATCATGAATGTCTTTTCTGAGTTGGCTCTTTGCATCAGGTGGCCAGAGTAATGGAGGTTCAGCTTCAGGATCAGTCCTTCCAATGAATACTCAGGGTTGATTTCCTTCAGGATTTACTGGCTTGATCTCTTTGCAGTCCAACATACTCTCAAGAGTCTTCTCCAACACCACTGTTCAAAAGCATCAGTTCTTTAGCTCTCAGTCTTCTTTATGGTCCAGGTCTCTTGCTTTGGACCTTACTCAAAACTCACAGTCTTTTAAGTCACTCGGAGAAGGCAATGGCACCCCACTCCAGTACTCTTGCCTGGCAAATCCCATGGACGGAGGAGCCTTGTGGGCTGCAGTTCATGAGGTCGCTAAGAGTCAGACACGACTGAGCGACTTCACTTTCACTTTTCACTTTCATGCATTGGAGAAGGAAATGGCAACCCACTCCAGTGTTCTTGCCTGGAGAATCCCAGGGACGGGGGAGCCTGGTGGGCTGCCATCTATGGGGTCACACAGAGTCGGACACGACTGAAGCAACTTAGCAGCAGCAGCAGCAGCAGCAGCATTTTCACATCTGTTATAGTCTGCCTATAAACCAGATCACCTTACCTGCTTCCTAAGAAATCTGTATACAGGTCAAGAAGCAACAGTTAGAACTGGACATGGAAAAATGGACTGGTTCTAAATTGGGAAAGGAGTACATCAAGGCTGTATGTTGTCACCCTGCTTACTGAACTTATATGCAGAGTACATCATGCGAAATGCCAGGCTGGATGAAGCACCAGCTGGAATCAAGATTGCTGGGAGAAATATCAGTAACCTCAGATATGCAGATGACAGCACCCTTATGGCAGAAAGCAAAGAGGAACTAAAGAGCCTCTTGATGAAAGTAAAAGAGGAGAGTGAAGAAGTTGGCTTAAAGCTCAACATTCGGAAAACAAAGATCATTGCATCTGGTCCCATCACTTCATGGCAAATAGATGGGGAAACAATGGAAACTGTGACAGATATATTTTCTTGGGCTCCAAAATTATTTCAGGTGATGACTGCAGTCATGAAATTAAAAGACACTTGCTCCTTGGAAGAAAAGCTCTGACCAACCTAGACAGCATATTAAAAAGCAGAGACATGGCCAACAAATGTCTGCCTAGTCAAAGCTATCGTTTTTCCAGTAGTCACGTATGGATATGAGATTTGGACCATAAAGAATGCTGAGTGCTGAAGAGTTGATGCTTTTGAATTGTGGTGTTGGAGAAGACTCTTGAGAGTCCCTTGGACTGCAAGGAGATCCAACCAGTCAATCCTAAAGGATATTAGTCCTGAACATTCATTGGAAGGACTGATGCTGAAGCTGAAGCTCCAATACTTTGGCCACATGATGTGAAGAACTGACTCATTGGAAAAGACCCTTAGGCTGAGAAAGATTGAAGGCAGGAAGAGAAAGAGACGACAGAGGATGAGATGGTTGGATAGCATCACCAACTCAATGGGCATGAGTTTGAGCAAGCTCTGGGAATTGATGATGGACAGGGAAGCCTGGTGATGGACAGGGAAGCTTGGTGTGCTTCAGTTCAAGAGTCGGACATGACAGCAACTGAATTGAACCGAAGTCTGCAAAGGCCTTTATCTCAATGGTAAGATGTTAATGATGCAGTAACATGTTGTAACCTTTAAGAGGATGTGCTGGCATATACCAGAGCCCTGGACTTCTAAAAAATTTAATAAAGTGGCAGTTGTGTCCAACTCTTTCTGACCCTGTGAATGGTAGCCCTCCAGGTTCTTCTGTCCATGGCATTCTCCAGGCAAGAATACTGGAATGGATAGCCATGCCTTCCTCCAGGGGAACTTCCCGACCCAAGGATCGAACTCATATCTCCTGCATTGCAGGCGGATTCTTTGCCTGCTGAGCCATTGGGGGAAGCCCACCTATATCTATACCAACATCTATCTCATTATCTATATCCATGTATTTAAACCATGAATTGAAACTGTAATTCTGTTTTCAGTTCAGTACTACGTGGTTTACCCTGGCCCTTTCTTTTTACATATTAGTAACTTGCTTTTCCAACAGTGATAAACATGGCTCTTATTATCTGCAATATATTTACTGATTTGCTTTATTCTAGAATGTGCAGAATATAATTTCAGAATTTACCATTGCAAAAATAAAATCTATCTAGAATTAAGTGATTTTTGAAATTAAGTCAAAATACTATATTAAAATGTTTTGCAGTTAATCTGAAATATGAGTTCATTTATTTCTGTTTGGTTTCTATTTTAGAGATTTATCCACATCCTTGTTTATTTTGTTTAAGTAATTTCATTTTATATTTCGGGTACCTAAAATCCTAACATGGTTCTGAGAGTTAAAACTACACCAAAGGCATGCTCAGATAAGTTTTACTCATCTTCCACTTCTCCAACTGTTTCATCACTTTCGCTTCCCCTGTAGGTAATCAAATCTCAGTAGTTTCTGCTTTCTTTTTACCTTTTTCTAAAAACATGGAGATACATGTATATATGTATTTTTTTTTGTCTTAATGCAGAAAAGGGAGTGTGCGATAATTATTCTTTTGTATTTGTTTTTTTCTCTCTGACTATGTATCCTGTAAATCAGTCTGTTTCAGTTTAAATAAACCTTCCAGTGAAGAACTCCACTGTGTGTATATACCATAAATTATTTATTTAATCTTTTCTATTAGAGACACATAATTTCCAATGTTGTTGAATAAGAAACAAATGCTATAATGAATAGACTTGTGCTTTTTGCTTTTTCCTTTGCTTTTCTCTACCTCCTACTTCTTTTCCTCTTGGCATTTTTGCAGTATACCCTCTGGTTAGATTTCTGAAAGTGGTACTTTTGAGTCAAAGGGTAAAGACATAAGTACATTTGTTAAATTTTACCAAATTGCCTCTCATAAAGATTGTACTATTCTGCATTCCTGCTAGCAGTATGTGAGAGTGCCTGTTTTGCAATCTTGCCAACAGAGGGTGTGGTTGAGCTCTCAAATTTTGACAATGTGATATGCAAGAAATTGCCAATGTGTGATTTTAAATTACATTTTCCTCATTAGATGCAAATTTTAGCTTATTTTTAGAAGTTTAAGAACTTTTTCTCTGTATCTTTAAAGTTGTTTTGAAATATAAAATTGTTCAATTTTTTCCCATTTTTTCTATCATTTTTACTTTGATGGTTATTAGACTTCATCATTTAGATTTCTTTATTATAATATTAATCATTTATCTCTAACATATGTTGCAAATATTTTCTGCCAGATAGTAATTTTCTTTCAACTTAGCCCAAATTTCTTTCTATCTTGGCTATGAATATTTTCTTTAATTTTAAGCAGTAGAATTTGTCTTATCTTTTATTGAATCTGGACTTTTATGGAGTCCATAGCTGAGAAAGTTGCTTTTTTTCTAAACAGGTTACTAGTGAATCCTTTTCCCAAAGAGTCTTTGTTGAAGAGTGAAAGGGAAGCAACAACCATGTTGTAGATTACATACGTTGTTGCTGATCTGCTGACTCACTTCATTAGTATGAAGCAGCATCTAGACCTGCAAATGCTCTAGCTTCCTTGAGTTTTCCTGATCCTTTTCTCACTCCTGGGCCAGCTTGTGTTTATAGGTTTTCTGATCTTCCCTCCCTGACTGCCTTCCCTGCAGACTTCATGTTGTAGCATCAGATGAGGAGACAGAGACTTAAAAAGATTGTTAATACAGCTCCCACAATTGGGATAGCCAATTCCCTGTGATAAATGTCTCTGTATCTACCTGTCTATATATGTATCAATCAATCGATCCATCTAATCTACTAGTTCTGCTTCTCTGGGTGAACCCTCACTGATTCAGAAGTGGTTTCCATTGTAAATTATTTTGAAAAAAATGTCACAAGAATTATCCCTGTTTGGAGATTCACAGCACATGTTATCATATTAGTTTCTAAGATAACATGGAATAAAGAAACCACATTTTTTCCATCACAGGATTGCCACACTGTGTGACTGAACTGTTAAAACCACTTACCTAAAATTGATGCATATCTCATAGAGCTAGTTTTCCAATAAAATTTGTATATAATATGCATATATATATGTGTGTATATATATATATATATATATATAAATCAAAAAGAGATGGGTTTAATCATAAGAGAGTTAAATTTTCAGTCTTTACCAACGTTGAAACAAAATGGCCATAAATTTTGGGTAGTCTTTCTTACTAATAATAAAAAAAAAACTAAGCCTTTCTCTAAAGGGTTATCCTTTTTTCTCCATGATCAATAGAGCTGAAAAATAAATCCCTATTAACTTGTCTCTCACTTTTTCATTAGTATTAGCTAAACCCACAGTAACCAAGAGTGTTGGGCCCTGAACATATGTTCCAGGTGTTCACTATACATAGGTAACCAGCAAAGAGGGCAAGTGGGGGTTAAAAATCAATTCCAAACTCTTCGAAACATCACTTGCTTCATGGGGTAGAGTTGCAGCTACCTGGAGTAAGGGCCATTTTTTCTAATTAACACAAAGGCTCCATGCTCCAAGATGCGTAACTGTGGGGATGTGCATATCTGGAGGTGTGTCTGTATCTAATCCCAGCAAAGATGTAATGTTTACTTGTCTCAAATGTACCTAAAAATTCAATGAAGGTTTTACTATAATTTCCATTTTGCTGATATGGAAATTGTGTTTCTATGAGGATGAATATTCTACAGATAATAAACTAAGTCCAAGTTACATTTCTTCTTTTCTATTCTAATATACCATCTTCTTACAGTATATTGCCTCCATGCACTGCATTTCTTCATGTGTTACAGTTTTTATTTCTTTGTAACTTCTTTCGTGTGTATCCTCTTTAAAATCTAGGTTATGATCCCATTGTGACAAATGGGAAATTAATGTCTTTCATTCCACTGTGTATTATTCAAATGATCACTATATGTGTGTGTGTGTATGTATGATGTGTGTGCCCTTCAAACTTAATTCTGTGATTTTATTTTGAAAATGCATTCTACGTATTTTATTGTTTTCTCCAAGCTTCTATATTTTTCTAGTAGCTTTATAACTGTCTTCAAGCAATCATGGAATAGAATAATGTACCTAAGCATCTTCTATGAAGTTTCTAAACCATATGATATTACAATGTAGAATGCTGCCATATATTAGAACTATAAACAACAGAACTTGCACACAAAAATTTGTTTTATTTTTGAAATAGTGTCTATATTTATTTTATGTCACATTATTTAATTGGCATTATGAAAGTGAAAGTGTTAGTCACTTAGTCGTGTTCAACTCTTTGTGACCCCATGGACTACCGTGGCCCACCAAACTCCTCTGTCCATGGATTTCTCCGGGCAAGAATACTGGAGTGGGTTGCCATTCCCTTCTCCATGGGATCTTCCCAACCCAAGATTACAAGCTGGGTCTCCTGCATTGACAGACAGATTCTTCACATCTGAGCCACCAGGGAAGTCTAGTTAGCATTATACTTTTTAATAAACATCTCTTGATGTAATTATTTAGTTCTCTTGTCCCATAAAAAGTGATGACTCACTCTTTTTTCCCCTAAGTCATGCATAGAAAATGCTTTTTAAAAAAGACTAAGTATAAAATATTTAATAAATGAGCAGTTATCTAATGTGTGGACTAGTCACTAGATGGCAGACAACTGGATATTTGGGGGATATGAAAATATCAGTAGATGGTTTGCAATAGAAACTTAAAATTTTAATAAGAGATGTAAAATAATGGAAACTTATTTTTCAACATGCTTTTATGTTCCCAAATGTATCATGATCCTGAGTAAGCCAATTAGTGAGCCATATTGATTGCAATATAAAAATGTTAACTCATGTGACCCAATTCACAGTTCCCAAAACTCCATGAAAGAAAATGTTTAAACTGTGTCAGGCAAAGCATCATGTGGTGCAGATATAAAAGAGGATTTATTGGGACAATATAAAAGCAGAAAAATGTAGAACACATATATTTCCCTGAACTCTCCCTATCCCACAGTGAAGGCTGGGCATAGGTCTTCACACATCACATTATACTAGATAGGAGGAACCTTCCTCCCAAATCTCCAAATAGCTGTGTATTTATAATGAAGAGCAGAGGAAATCTATGTAACTAAGATTCAGAGGAACTCCCTGGTCAGGAAAGTGGCCTTGTTAGAAGTGGCAAGTTTCTGAAGCCTCGTAACTGGTATTCAGTTTAGCTCAGTCACTCAGTCGTGTCCAGCTCTTTGTGACCCCATGGACTGTAGCATGCCAGGCTTCCCTGTCCATCACCAACTCCCAGAGTTTACTCAAGCTCATGTCCATTGAATCAGTGATGCCATCCAACCATCTCATCCTCTGTCAGCCCCTTCTCCTCCCGCTTTCAATCTTTCTCAGCATCAGGGTCTTTTCTAGTGAGTCAGTTCTTTGCATCAGGTGGCCAAACTACTGGAGTTTCAGCTTCAGCATCAGTCCTTCTAATGAATATTCAGGACCTTCTAATGAATATTCAGGACTTATTTACCTTAGGATGGACTGGTTGGATCTCCTTGCAGTCCAAGGGACACTCAAGAGTCTTCTACAGCACCACAGTTCAAAAGTATCAGTTCTTTGGCACTCAGCTTTCTTTATAGTCCAACACTCACATCCATACATGACCACTGGAAAAACCATAGCTTTAACTAGATGGACCTTTGTTAGCAAAGTAATGTCTGAGCTTTTTAATATGCTGTATAGGTTGGTCATAGCTTTCCTTCCAAGGAGCGTCTTTTTTTTTTTTCTGCTGTCTCGTACACAGGGTTATTGTTACCATCTTTCTATTTTCCATGTATATGCATTAGTATACTGTATTGGTGTTTTTCTTTCTGGCTTACTTCACTCTGTATAATAGGTTCCAGTTTCATCCATCTCATTAGAACTGATTCAAATGTATTCTTTTAAATGGCTGAGTAATACTCCATTGTGTATATGTACCACAGCTTTCTTATCCATTCATCTGCTGATGGGCATCTAGGTTGCTTCCATGTCCTGGCTATTATAAACAGTGCTGCGATGAACACTGGGGTACACGTGTCTCTTTCCCTTCTGGTTTCCTCAGTGTGTATGCCCAGCAGTGGGATTGCTGGATCATAAGGCAGTTCTATTTCCAGTTTTTTTAAGGAATCTCCACACTGTTCTCCATAGTGGCTGTACTAGTTTGCATTCCCACCAACAGTGTAAGAGGGCTCCCTTTTCTCCACACCCTCTCCAGCATTTATTGCTTGTAGACTTTTGGATCGCAGCCATTCTGACTGGCGTGAAATGGTACCTCATAGTGGTTTTGATTTGCATTTCTCTGATAATGAGTGATGTTGAGCATCTTTTCATGTGTTTGTTAGCCATCTGTATGTCTTTTTTTTTTTAACTTTACAATATTGTATTGGTTTTGCCATACATCAACATGCATCCACCACGGGTGTACACATGCTCCCCATCCTGAAGCCCTCTCCCACCTCCCTCCCCATGCCATCCCTCTGGGTCATCCCAGTGTACCAACCCCAAGCTTCCTGTATCCTGCATCGAACCTGGACTGGTGATTCGTTTCTTATATGATATTATACATGTTTTAATGCCATTCTCCCAAATCATCTCCTCCTTCCCTGTCCTAATTTCATGGCTGCAGTCACTATTTGCAGTGATTTTGGAGCTCCCCAAAATAAAGTCTGTCACTGTTTCTATTGTATCCCCTTCTATTTGCCATGAAGTGATGGGACCAGATGCCATGATCTTCATTTTATGAATGTTGAGTTTTAAGCCAATTTTTTCACTCTCCTCTTTTACTTTCATCAAGAGGCTCTTTAGTTCTTCTTCACTTTCTGCCATAAGGGTGTTGTCATCTGCATATCTGAGATTATTGATATTCCTCCTGGCAATCTTGATTACAGCTTGTGCTTCATCCAGCCCAGTGTTTCTCATGATGTACTCTGCATATAAGTTAAATAAGCAGTATGACAATATGCAGCCTTGACCTGCTCCTTTCCCGATTTGGAACCATTTTGGTGAGCTAACTCAGACTTCTGAGCCACCCTTCTAGGCTGTTAAAGGAGGAAAGAGATTAGCCACCAGTACCCTTCAGATTTATTGCTCCTTATGTATTTAATCAGTGTAGCTTGAAATTTTAGTAAGATAGTTCTATGGATTACAAATAAAATGGTCTATCCATAATTGTGGTGTATAACTTTTTTTTTTAGCTTTTGCTTTTTTTCCCTCACATCTGTCAAGAGTTTTATCTTCTTTCTAGAAGGAGAATGTATGTTTCCCCTTTGGGAAATACATTTCATGTAGTTTTGACAAGACTAATTCTGCCTCTACTTTTTCTTCTCCACCTTTTGGGCAACAATGACTAGGGCAGTGATTGCTGGAACATTAGGCATGTCCAATCAGTGTTCCCCTGGACAAATTCCCCTACAACTATCATGGATAAAGATCCTCTTTTTGATGAAAATGTTAAGCTGTTGATTGGGTCCAGGGTTTCCAGCAGCAATTCCTTCCTTCTAACAGAATGAATCAACATAACAAGATAGCAGTGGCAAGCATGGAGGGAAAATGGAGACATAAGTGATGAAATTGTTTAAGTTTTATTTTCAGTTATGACCAAACCCAAATCCTTTTTGCTTTTGTATAGATAAATACATTTCCATACTAAATTTAATTAATTTCAGTTGAATTACACTCTTATACCTGAATGAGCCATAACTGAAATAATAGTGAAAAAATATCTGCTGCTTCCGTTTTTGCAGAATTAATTATTCCAGTTCTCATAGAGTTCAGTTCAGTCGCTCAGTCATGTCCAACTCTTTGCGACTCCATGAACTGCAGCACGCCAGGCCTCCCTAGCCATCACCAAGTCCCGGAATCCACCCAAACCCATGTCCATTGAGTCGGTGATGCCATCCAGCCATCTCATCCTCTGTCGTCCCCTTCCCCTCCTGCCCCCAATCCCTCCCAGCATCAGGGTCTTTTCCAATGAGTCAGCCTTTCACATCAGGTGGCCAAAGTATTGGAGTTGCAGCTTCAAAATCAGTTCTAGCAATGAACACCCAGGACTGATCTCCTTTAGGATGGACTGGTTGGATCTCCTTGCAGTCCAAGAGACTCTCAAGAGTCTTCTCCAACACCACAGTTCAAAAGCATCAATTCTTTGGCACTCAGCTTTCTTCACAGTCCAACTCTCACATCCATACATGACCACTGGAAAAACCATAGCCTTGAGTAGATGGACCTTTGTGGACAAAGTAATGTCTCTGCTTTTTAATATGCTGTCTAGGTTGCTCATAACTTTCCTTCCAATGAGTAAGCGTCTTTTAATTTCATGGCTGTAGTCACCATCTGCAGTGATTTTGGAGCCCAGAAAAATAAAGTCTGTCACTGTTTCCATTGTTTCCCCATCTATTTGCCATGAAGTGATGGGACCAGATGCCATGATCTTCGTTTTCTGAATGTTGAGTTTTAAGCCAACTTCTTCACTCTCCTCTTTTACTTTCATCAAGAGGCTCTTTAGTTCTTCACTTTCTGCCATAAGGGTGGTGTCATCTGCCTATCTGAGGTTCTTGATATTTCTCCCGGCAATCTTGATTCCAGCTTGTCCTTCCTCCAGCCCAGCATTTCTCATGATGTACTCTGCATATAAGTTAAATAAGCAGGGTGACAGTATACAGCCTTGATGAACTCCTTTCCCGATTTGGAACCAGTCTGTTGTTCCATGTCCAGTTCTAACTGTTGCTTCCTGACCTGCATACAGGCTTCTCAAGAATCAGGTCAGGTGGTCTGGCATTCCCATCTCTTTCAGAATTTTCTACAGTTTATTGTGATCCACATAGTCAAAGGCTTTGGCATAGTCAATAAAGCAGAAATAGATATTTTTCTGGAACGCTCTTGCTTTTTCGATGACCCAGCAGATGTTGGCAATTTTATCTCTTGTTCCTCTGCCTTTTCTAAAACCAGCTTGAACATCTGGAAGTTCACAGTTCATGAATTGCTGAAGCCTGGCTTGGAGAATTTTGAGCATTACTTTACTAGCGTGTGAGGTGAGTGCAGTTGTGCGGTAGTTTGAAGATTCTTTGGCATTGCCTTTCTTATCTATATTTCCAACTTTTAGGTATAATTGATGTACTGTTAATATACTAATGTTATGACTGACAATTGATATTGTGGAAGATAAAAAAAGGTACTTTTTAAGATAGGATGATTCATTGTATCGCAGCATGTGGGGAGAATATTTTTTTTAAAAATTGGTAGAATTTGAATAATGCAATAATACTAGAAATAGAAGCAATATCATCAACTGCAGTATCTTCTATAGAAATTTCATGTATCTTTTCATTTAAAAAATACTGTATAAATTGAGAATCCCATATTTTATGTCCATAAGAAGGGAAAAGAATACTAGTAATATATTCTGTTTACTTTTACAATGTAGTCTAGCTGAAGATTTAAAACAGTTTTCCTAGACAGTTATGTTGCTGCTCTTTACTCCATAAATCTAAGATATATATCATCTATATGCATTAGTATCCCTCTAATTTTTTTAATAGAAATATAAAAAGAACACTGTTAGACATATGAAATATGAAGGAAAATAAAAGTTTCTAGGGCCATTTATTATATTATTTCTAGGTTTGTAAACTACAAGATTTTAATGACATTGTAGATCTTTGAATATTGCAGACTTATGCAAATGGAGCTTAGATTTTAATATTCTATTCTGATCTATTTTTTCAGTGATTCTATTCAGAGTTAATTACAAAAAGCTTAAAAGTGATAGTGAACAAAGGTTTTATTTTTATTAGAATTATGCTGAAGAGTTAGCATATAGTGTAGATATATTACATTGCAAAGTCGGGGATCAGTGAATCTATTTCTTGGTCACTTTTTCAAATTAAAGATATATATTAATTGGATTGTGATCTGCTATGAAATTATTTATGGGTTTCATTACAATGCAGAGCAAAATTTCAAAAATAGGTATTTTTAATAAATGTTTCCATTTTGATTGTATCTTTGATAAAATATTTTGATGCAGCAAAAGTTTGAAAGTGTTCACATGGCATAATCATTTTGTTAACATTCAACATCAAGTGGTAAACAATGTTTTAAAAATTACGCTGACTCATTATGTTCAAATGTGTTCTAGAGTTTTAAAAGTATTCATAGGGAGAAAAAAATGGCCTTTTAGATATAAACCAACCAAGAATCAAAAATCTTCACACACACCAAAAAAACTGCAATGACTACAATAGAGATGAGTTGGACATCTGTTTGTTCTTTCATGTCTAGCATCTTTTCCCTTTTGAGGAAAACAATACTTCAATTTCCTTTTGGAGGACAATATCTTTCTTCTCTCTAACACAGCATCTTTCCCCACCACTGATACCTCTAGCATCATGGGGCCCAGCAAACCACATAGCCCAAAAAGCACAGATGCTTGCTCTATATAGCTTAGACTTGCTGCAGAAAACTTCTTTTGCTTTGGGCCCCACTCAAAGCCGGCAGATTTTTGTGTCACCTAGTATATGGGCTGAAATAGTACTTGGTATGGAGCGTGTTTCCTACAGAACCTGAAGAGAAGCACTGCACTTCTCTTTTACTTTGGGGGATGTCTTGGCCCTGGATCTAGAAAAATCATTTAGATATTGTGGGCCCCTGAATCTTCCTTAGATTTATATCCCATCCTTCGGATTGTACATGTTTTACCAAGGTGCCAACTGTGATAGCCGCTTCTTGGTTATCCTGCTTGATCAACATATTACTGATGTAATGAATCAATGTGATATTCTGTGGGATATCCAGACAGAGTAAAGATCTTTAGATTGTATTATAATAGAGCAGTAGAGTTAACATAGCCCTGAGGCAAAACTACTAATGAATTCATTTGTCTGTTCCACATGAATTCAAACTGTTTCTGATCTTCTTTTCTGATTAAAGTAGAAAGAACACATTTTCCAAATCAATGGTCACATACCATGTACCTGAGGCCATATTAATCTATTCTAACAACGATACCATGTCCAGCACAGCAGTTGCAATCAAGGCTACTACTTGTTGAAGTCTACAAATAGTCTACCGTCATCCTCTTGGATCTGTCCAGTTTCTGCAAGGCCCAGACTGGTGAATTAAACAGAAATAAAATAGGGACCACTTTCCTTGTAGCCTTTAGATCTTTAAAGGTGTCACTACTTTTTAGCCTCGCCTACAGGTACACTGATGTTTTTGATATCTCTTGGCCAGGAAGGAGAGGCATTTTTAGAAGCTTCTGTTTGGTTGTTCCTTCTATGATAGCACTTTCTCAAAAATGTGCTAAACTCAAACCATCAAAGTACGGACAAATCCCATAAAAGGAAAGATATCATTGCAAATAAATGATTGCAGCACTATACACTGATTTTCCTATTAAATACTTTAAACATAAAGATGTGTATCTTGTTAAAATAAATATTACATATAATTTGTATGTGTGTACATATACATATGTGTATGATATATATATATATATGTATATATATAAACTATTACATTTGCTATGACACCAGCTTTATGCAAACAATATTGAGCACTCATTTTAGTAATTTCAGATCCCACATTTAGGCATATAGGTGTAGATTCTTATGTATATTTTTCAAAATTTCATCTTAAGAGTATGCATTTAGTATGCATGTGTTTTTTCTCTTATCTGATAATTTCAGAACACTTGGAGTAGTCCCGTGAAACCTAGAGGCACTCAGTGCAGAGTTTTTGATGGTATGGTATGTGTGACTTGAGAGTTTTGGAATGCCTGGTTTGTGTTGTCCACCCGAACACTTTAATATATATAGCTTAACAATATTGCAAGCCTGATTTCATTTTAATGCTGCATTAGCTGGGTGAGCTTGATGTATTGTGACAGAGTGTAAATTCAACTATTGAATCTTTAACAATAAATAATGAACAGGGTTTGTAATAGGGAACAATAAAGCATTATGTTGATAGAGGCAGAATTGAAATGATGACAAAATATAGCAATCTACTATCAGACAACTTAATTAAACTTTAGCTGTTGGGTGCCTGGATTCTATTACTTTAAGGTGATTTGGTGTGAGTGCATAAGCTAGAAATTATTATTCTCTACTGGACAGCAGTGATTTGGCTTTTTATTATAAAAGAGGAGCTATATAAATTTTGTTTAAAAGCATTAGACATATGTATTAAGCTTTAGCACTAAAACCGAGAGTCATTTGGCAAGGAATCCGGTGACCTGAGGATGGAAATGCTGATGATAGACCATAAGCATTTGAGGGGCCTGCCAGGAGACACATCTGGAAGACTGGTTTTTGATTCACTTCAGCTTGCACTGGACACATAGGAATTTATTTCGGTTGTTTTATACCAGCTGTTTTGTAGCTGGTGAATGGGTTGTAGAATCTGCAGAATAGTCAGTTGTCACCAGGGGACCTAAAGGAGATAAAACTGCTATGAGAATGACAGTGTTAATTCCAGTGAAATTTCCCATAGCTATGCCTCCCTATCAGAAACACCTAGAAATCTGTGAAATCCTTTCTGGGATCAGGTGCTATCCTCTGCCTTCGGAAGCATTTGCCTCTTTTCCATTAAATAAATTTACATTCTATAACTCTGTGGCATCTTTTCACACCATTCTGAGAGTTTCAGCACAATATTTAGCCACTATTAATTTTCAGTTTCTTCTTGGATAAAATAAAAATAAGGGTCATGTGAAGAAAACAGGAAATTATGGCTGGGAGGCTTGGCCATAGTTCTTGTGGCACATGGTAGAAGCACAATATCTGTTGAATAGTCAGTCTCATTACTTCTTCTGATTAACAACTGTAACAATATAGATATAGCAATAACTTTGGGGATGTCAGCTCTGATTAAGAGAACTCCCTTCCTCAATGAAGTATTGCCCCAGTCCCTGTATCTCGTTGTATGGGCAACTGAAACCACAGTAACAGTGCATGATATGGTTCTGTGTACTTTTGATTAGACCAGCGTTTGACATGGGGCCTGAGCTGTTTTAATTAGATTTTCCTAGGAATGGGCAATTGCCATGCAGTTAGGTTCTGTAAATGTTGGAACTGAGAGACTCATCATTCCTAGAGGAGACTTCTTCAGGCTTATTTGCAAAAAGTTGCAAAGAAAATTATGTTCAGGATAATAAGAATGAAGCAGATGGAGAAGCAGAAAGAATGGAATGGAAGAGGGCCACCCGTATGCCTATAACTTTTTAAATTCCCAGTTCTGATTTTCCCTTAGGACTCCCTTTGAATTTGGGATAAACCCAAGTATCCATCCTGTAAAGATATGTTGTTGCTTAATTTAACTGGAGTTATTGCCCATTATGTATATTCAAAAGAAATTTAACTAAAGTCAGAGAAGGACAGATACTGTATGTTTTCACTTATATGTGGAATCTAAAGCAACAACAACAACATAAAAACAAATACAACAAAACAGAAACAGAGAACAAACTTGTGGTTACCAGAGGAGATGGGAATAGGGGTATGGGCCAAATAGGGGATGAGGATTAAGAGATACAAACATCCAGTTATAAAACAGATGTCACGAAGATGTAAAGTACAGCACGGGGAATATAGTCAATAATATTGTAATAACTTTGTATAGTGTGTAATCTATAAATATCAAATCACTATGTTGTACACATGAAACTAAGTCAATTATGCTTCAATAAAAATAAATGAATAATTTAAAATTTAGAAAGTAAAGCAAAAAGTGAAACAGTGTCCACCAGATTATATCATTTATCAGCATTAATAGTTGAAACTACTTCTGTTTTGTTACAATATGATACCAAGATCTACATGATCAGTATGTAAAAGACTTAAAACATTTTAGTAACATTACCTATTTAATTGGTTATATTTTATATATAAGAAATTAACAACCTTGAAAACAATTTTTGTGCAGAAAAAAATTGATTGTTTAACTCTGAGACCAAAATAAAGTCTTTTACTTGAAATATAAGTACAACTTAGAATTGCTTCAAAAATATGTTAGCAATCTTGTTAAGAGACATACAGTTTTATATATTTACTAAAGGTAAAATATATAAAGTTTAAATTAAACTGTTCTCTGTAACATACAGCATGTAAGCTATTTTTCCCCCAAAAAAGGAACTTCTTAGCCATATTAATTTAAGAGATGAATTACTTATTTGATTCTAATACATTTTTATGAATTGTATTTCATTTTCTATCCATTATCTTGGTAAAGTTACTAAAGTATTTAAATGGTGATTAACACAAATGAAAGAAGAGGAAACAAAAACTAAAAATAATTCAGTTAAAGCAATAAAGAAATAAGACTTGGAAAAAATTACCAAACATAATACAATGAAGAAATACTGGAATGGGGCTTCAAAAGAAAATTAAATTCAGTATAGCAAAGAAAATCATGATTATTTGTGAAAATAACGTGCAGACGATGACTTCCACTGAGTTAAACACCATGGTTCACATGCAACCAGAGTGCTGGATCTTGCCTCTGTCATGGTAGGTTAGTATTCAAAGTGAAAACACTGTGAAGCCCAGTTGAAGATTAAATAATTCTCTGTTAAATAATCATAGGTTTTGTTGAAGAAACTCAGGCCACCTTAGAAGACTCTATAAAAGATAATGACAACCAGTGAAGCTCTTTTCTAGAAAATAATTGAACAAATCTCAGAGGAAATTGTGTATTCCATATAGGAAAGGATTCATGAAAAAAATACTTAAGAAGAAGTCATACTTCATTAATTCTGATATCACTCAGGTCTTACAGCACTATTTTTAGAATTATTGAAGTTTACTTTTATCCAGTACATAAAAATTAAACCCACATTATTTGTTTGCTATTCTGATGTAAGCTGTTCTGAACTGTTAATCCTTCTTCTTTGTCTTTTTAAATAGCATAGTAAACAGCAGTATTTTGTCATAATTTAAAATAATTTCAGTTGTATTGATTTTACATAGCTCTGTTTTTCAAGCCCCTAATATCTTTTTTTCCAATTTTATTGAGGTATAATTGACATATAACATTGTATAAGTTTAAGGTATACTGAATAATGATTTGATATATGTATATATTACAAAATTATTATCACAGTAACTTTAGTTAACATCCATCACTTTAGTTAACAATTTTTCTTTCTTGTGATGATAACTTTTAAGATCTACTCTCTTGAAACTTTCCAGTATACAATACAATATTAACTATAGTCATCATGCTGCACATTATGTCCCCAGAACTTACTTAGCTTATAATTGAAAGTTTGCACCTTTTGACCACCTCACCCAATCTCCCATCCTCCATTCTCCCTGCTGGCAATCACAAATTTTTCTCTATTTATATGAATTTCTTTTTTTATGGATTCCATATATAAGTGATACCATACAGTATTTCTTTCTTTATCTGACTTATTTCACTTAGCATAATGCCCTCAAGTTCCATCCATGTTGTTGCAAGTGGCAAGATTTCTTTCTTTTTTGTGGTTAACATTCCATTCATATTTACCACATTTCCTTTATGCATTCATCAGTGGACACTTAGTTTGGCTCCATGTTATGGTTACTGTAAGTAATGCTGCAATGAACAACTCAATAACAACAAAAACCCCAAATAATCCAATTAAAAATGCGCAAAGGACCTGAATAGACATTTTGTCAAAGAAAATACTCATATGGTCAATAGGGACATGATAAGGTGCTCAACAACATTAATTATCAGAGAAATGCAAATCAAAACTACAATGAGGTATCACACCTCCCACCTGTTAGAATATCTATTATTAAAAAAAAATGAGATAACAAGTGCTGGAGAGGGTGTGGAGAAAAGGAAACTCCTGTACACTGTTGGTGGGAATGTAAATAGGTACAGCCACTATGGAAAACAGTATGGAAGTTCCTCAAAAAATTAAAAATAGAATTACCATATGATCCAGCAATTCTACTTCTGGGTATACATCCTAATATCTTTTTAAATATATTCCTGGTCTCCATCCTAGATTTAATATTGTCAGCTGACATATCTTTTTATACATGTATTCTTGCTGCTCAAAGTCCCTTCATTCTCTAATTTGATGTTTCTAATATGCTATCCCTGGTGGCTCAAATGGTAAAGAATCTGCCTGCAATGTGAGAGATCTGGTTCAATGCCTGGGTCAGGAAGATCTCCTGGAGAAAGAAATGGCAACCCACTCCAGTATTCTTGCTTGGAAAATTCCATGGATAGAGGAGCCTAGCAGGCTATAGTCCATGGAGTCGCAAAGAGTCAGACACGACTGAGCAACTAACACGTTCACTTTCACTTTCAATATATTATAGTTTGGGGAATCAGAAAATCAAACTACTGTAATTAGAATGTTGGGTCTGAGATGAGTAAACGGACCCTCTTTCAGCATCTAAGAGGTTTTCTAGGGTTAAAGTGCATGAAAACAGATAAAAAGGCTATATTTTGACTTCTCAGAAAATTTTTAAATGTAATATTATTATTGTTGCTTGATTAGGAGTAGTTTACAAAGGAAAAAAAATCACTAGAGAAATGATGAACTAGTGAAAAATACAATTTACCAAAATCTAAAGAAAAAAGTCACACAACATTTGAACTTGAAAAGATACATTACTGGGCATAGGAAATAGTGTAATAAATATGACCTCATTGAAGTTTAAGGACAGTTAATGCTTCTTATCTCTTCCAAAATAAAAACATACTATCTCCTTTTCACTTTCTTTATATCAAGATACTTTACATCAAGCCCATGCCTTCTTTTCTTCATCTACTGGGAGAGAATTTTCCTCAAGGAACTCAGAAGGTGGTGCCAAGTTAAGTCAGTCTATGTCTATCAATCTTAATTCTACCAGGTCTTGAAGAGACCAGTAAAAAGTTTAGAAAATGCACCTTTGGAACAGGTTTGGAGATCCCTGGTAATGCATCCAGATTTAAGCGTTTGAGAGAGATGTGTAACATTCTCTGTACTTAAGTTTCTCCTATCATATCACTGTTTTCTTCAAAGCACTACTCCTCTAGTCTCTCATTCATCAGTCTTGTTCAGCTCCATCAGTGGTGAGAATTCAGGTATGTCTCTCTTATTTATGAAAGAGGTACAAGATTATTCAGTAAACAGTGATTGTAAAACGTGCCTGCAAGAACCTGCTTCATTAGAGCCCCTTTCTAATAACCCATAGCTAGTGTCTTACATTCCGAGTTACCCTGATCTGAATGTATAAGGGCAGTGCTTTTGCTATTTTGGTAGATGTCAAGGATGAATTTAACCCACATATTCCAGCTTCAGTAAAGATCTTTCCATAAAAAGGATATGAGTCAGTATTTCCAAACTCTTCAGGTCTCCAAATCCCCAAATCGAAAAATACTAGTACAATATATGGTTTGAGCAAACTCAGGGAGATAGTGAAGGACAGGGAAGCCTGGCGTTCTGCAATTCATTAGGTTGCAAAGAGTCTGACATGACTTAGTGACTGAACAACAACAGTATAGCATAATAAAATACTAGTACATGGTATAAAATTATATATATGTATATATATATTACTTTGAGAAGAAAAATAATCTTCAACCTCATGAAGCATTAACAAAGACTTCTTTAATTTAGTGGCCACCATACAGCTAAAATTTTTCATCTAGGTTGTTAAGCAGTCTCCTCTATACAATATCTTTTACGCATCAGTTGTATCCTATGAAACTTAATATTCTAAGTCTGATGAACTCCAGTCTTACACTAATTACCTTGCAAGAGAGGTTGGTAAGAGTGAAGAATGTGGTTTTAGCTCATTTCAATTATTATGATATACTTAAGTGCAATAAGATTTTGCATAGTATATACAATTTCTCAGATGAGAGCCCCACCCCCATAGAACTCAAATAGAATCAGGTTCAGCCTCACAGCCATCTGACTCTAGACATCTTGACCCAATATGTATGTCTAGTCTAAATTTTCTTAATGAAAGCTGTGTACAAGTTTTACTTAATGCTTCACACACACAAAAATCTTCTAAACATACTGGTTAAGCATCTTTCTTCTCCCTAAATTTCCTAACTTATCAAAGTTGCTAAGAAAGATAGCATAACCTCTTTACTTTAGAATCTACTCTTCAGTACTCTCCACTGAATTTGTTATCCATCAGACTGTTTTTTTATTTCTTCCTCCATTGTATCCACCGGGCTTCCCTGATGGCTCAGCAGGAAAGAATATGCCTGCCAATGCAGGAGACATGGTTTGATCCTGGGTTGGGAAGATCCCCTGGAGAAGGGAATGGAAACCCACTCCAGTATTCTTGCCTTGGAAATCCCACAGGGAGAGGAACCTGGTGGGCTACAGTCTATGGGGTCGCAAAGAGTCGGACACGACTGAGTGACTAAACAACAACAACCATTATCAGTAGAATGAGTATTCGTGGAGGGTCCCTACACTCACTTAACAATTTCTCTTATAACTAATATTCATTAAAAAAAATCGGTGAATGGACTTCCCCACTTTTTCATATAAGTTAAGAGACAAAGATTTTTGTTAAATAATTTTTCTTGTGCTTCTCGAGTTATTAATATATTGATAGCATTCTTCATTCATTCATAAGATTTTTACAAAGCTTCTATAATGTGCATACCTTAATGCTAGGCATTGAAAAAGATATACATACTAAAGTGAAAGATGTGATGTATGGTCTGCATCCTTCAGGAATATATTGCTAAGCAGAAGAAATAATGCTGTCTTGAGTAAGGGCAACTGAACCTGGTAGTTCAGAATATGAACATGACATAAAATAAGAAATGGTCCGAAGGTGACATAAAATAAGAAATGGTCTGCTACCATAGTGTACATTTAGGAAGTTTTTATTTGGCTAGCACTGTAATGCCCTAAACTAGGCAAATTATCATTATGCATTGAATTTCATTTCCAAATATAGAAAGGAGGAACAGTCCACTATGCATGGACATTAAAGATAAAAGGTTATGTTTAAGAAAGAGCAGCCCTCAAACTAGTATCTTCATAGATGATGTTATTATGAGAGTGTGAAAAGCTGAAGATAGGAAAAATTTGTTGGCTGTATGTGAACATCTAGACCAATATGTTGTTTGAATCTCTGCTGAAACGGTTCAGTAAAACTGCACTGCTACCTTCTAATAGAAGATATCAGAGAATATCATAAAATATCAGTGTGTCTAGTTATTAAAAGTTTAGCCAATTAATGAAAAATTGGAAAATATCAATCTTCTGTAGCTTTATGGAAAGGTGTAAATTCCAATAAACATCTGCTTCCTTGTTTTGTGTTATTGCATGAAAAAAAATCAGGATAAATCTCCCAACATGGCAACAAATGTAACAAATAAATTGCAAATGGTCACAGAGGGCCTTTAAACTCTCACAGCCTTTAAAGCTATCTAACCCTCTAAGCCCCCAGCTGATAACAGCACACATTTCATATCCACTCATGACAAAATAAAAATGTGTACCTGTGGCTATTAATGTTGATTGATATATAGTTGAAATGGTTGTGTTCCAGCACACTGTACTTCAGAAATACACTTTATACATGTTGTAAGTCTGTGATATCACTTCTTGTTTTATGATTTCTGCTTCTGGCTCTGTGAAAACTTCTTGGCTAAATCTCCACTAAATGATATATGATTGGTGTCTTTTTGCTTGAATTAAAGCTTCCAAATGTATTTTGTGTGATTTTTATATCATTTTGAACTTCATAATACAGGCTGTGAATAATTCACTTTGGTTGAATAAAAAGTGTCTAAAGGTGAATAAGTGAATAACTAGAATGATGCATTTTAAATATGGTTCCTTGGCACTTTAAATTCCTAAGCTGTCTTTTAGGCCAAAAATAAAGTGTAAAATCGCACACCAAGGTTTGAAAGGTTGTCATCCAGATCTCAAAAATAAGGACAAAAGCGTTAAAGCAAAGCAGTTAAACTCCAACAGAAAATGTACAAAATAATAAATGTAATAAAAAATTCTAGAATTCACTCGTGAGAACATAACAATTAAACCAAAATGGCTGTATTTCCCTTAAACCAAGAATAAGGACTGCAGCCCTGGGCTCTACAAAGTTGCAAATATCACAAAATAAACAAAATGTTTCTTAGGGGACATCTAAGTGTCACTAGCTATTATAATTTGGTTATTACAGAAAATACATTAAAATGTAACTACATTTCAAAAGTAAATCTATTGTGTACATATACACAATGGAGTATTACTCAGCCATTAAAAAGAATACATTTGAATCAGTTCTAATGAGGTGGATGAAACTGGAGCCTATTATACAGAGTGAAGTAAGCCAGAAGGAAAAACATCAATACAGTATACTAACGCATATATATGGAATTTAGAAAGATGGTAACAATAACCCGGTGTACGAGACAGCAAAAGAGACACTGATGTATAGAACAGTCTTATGGACTCTGTGGGAGAGGGAGAGGGTGGGAAGATTTTGGAGAATTACATTGAAACATGTAAAATATCATGTAAGAAACGAGATGCCAGTCCAGGTTCGATGCACGATACTGGATGCTTGGGGCTAGTGCACTGGGACGACCCAGAGGGATGGTATGGGGAGGGAGGAGGGAGGAGGGTTCAGGATGGGGAACACATGTATATCTGTGGCAGATTCATTTTGATATTTGGCAAAACTAATACAATTATGTAAAGTTTAAAAATAAAATAAAATTAAAAAAATAAATAAATAAAAGATACTTCAAAGAGAACGTTACTTCCTTGGAATTTATAAAGAGTACTGATGAACCTATTTGCAGATCAGCAATGGAGACATAGACATAAAGAACAGACTTATGGACACGGCTGCGGGGGAGGAAAGAGAGGGTACAATGTATGGAGAGGGTAACATGGAAACTTACATTACTATATGTAAAATAGATAGCCAATGGAAATTTGCTGTTGACTCAGGAAACTCAAACCGGGCTTAGTAACAACCTAGAGGGGTTGGATGGGGAGGGAGGTGGGAGGGATGTTCAAGTGGGAGGAAACACAGGTAAGCCTATGGCTGTTGATGTTTGGTAGAAATCAACACGACACTGTAAAGTAATAATCCTTCAATTAAAAATAAATATTTTTTTTTAAAAAAAGTAAATCTAAAATTTTACCTGTTTAAAATAATTTTGTTTCATTAAATATGAAGTGTGGGTTGTCTTTTACCTTAATAGATAATTTTAAATATTAGGAGAAAAAATATTTTAAGTCATAAGAAAATAATTTCAGTTGTTTTATTCTTATATTTCCTAGCATTCATATTTTCTGTGAAAATATTTCAAATTATTTACACTTTGGATGCAATTGCATCTTTTAATTTTGTTGACTTACTATAACACAGATTATGTAAAAATTCAGTTATAACACGAGTAGTACTTTTGCTGATATAAAGGCAAGACTATATATATTTTATAGAATAGATATAAAAATAACTGATGAATTACGTCTTTGTGAAACTTCTGGTCTCTCAGTTGTGTTCTACTCTTTGTGGCCCCATTGACTATAACCCGCCAGGCTCCTCTGTCCATGGGATTTCCTAGGCAAAAATTCTGAAGTGGGTTGACATTCCCTTCTCCAGGGGGATCTTCCCGACCCAGGGATCAAATCCAGATCTCTTGCATTATAGGCAGATTCTTTACCATCTGAGCCACCTGGGGTATTGCTCAGCTAAACATTGCTAGACTTTCTACATGTAACAGTAGTAATTAAACTTTATTATCTGTGTTATTTTGTGACTCTTAGTCAAATGAAGCCAAGAACTTAACACAATTTTTTTTGTATTTATATTTTTGAGTTTATTTTTTATTGAAGTAACACTTCAATATGTTTCATGTGTAAAACATCATATTTCTACTTCTAAATACCCTATAGTGTGCTCGCCATCAAAACTTTAGTTTCCACTTGTCACCATAAAATTTATATCTTGCCGTGTGTGACAACGTGGATGGAACCTGAGGTTATTATGCTAAGTGAAACAAATCAGAAAATACTATATGATTTCACTCATGTATTTTATATATATTTTGAAGCTAAGAGCAGTTCTTTTAGAAGTTCTTTTTAACTTGAGTGTTTTAAAATATTACAACGTAGGCATTCGTTTTCTACTTATACTCTTGTTCAGGGCTTCACAGATGATAGGAGTGAGCTTGCAAAAAGACAACGTCTGTTTCCAGTAAAATGGCAAGATTATGGCATGCTTTTCAAAGAAACTGATAGTATCTTCTTGTCTAGCACTTTGGAAATACATACTTTGTATTTAAAAATAATTATTTGGAAGAAAACAGTTAAAGAAACTGAATGGACATATGACAAATATTCAGAATTATACTGTCAATTTTTATCTATGAAATTGGTATCATATTTTATTTCCTGTATATTCCTTTATTATTTTCTGTATTTTCTGGATATTCTACAATAACAATTAAGGATTTAATTAATATAATTAGAACATAATTCAAATATGCTTCTGTTATATTACCAATATTTACATAAATCCGAGTATTTCAGTTTCTGTAACTCTAATGGTCTTTATTTATTTGAACAATGCATTTCCTTAAGCACTATGTTAAAACAAAAACAATAGTTTAAACAGTGATTGTATAAAATGTTTTGTCCTCCTTCCATTCATATTCAATTCAGTTCAGTTCAGTCACTCAGTCATGTCTGACTCTTTGCGATCCCATGGACTGCAGCAGGCTTCCCTTTCCATCTGCTGCCAGGCTTCCCTGTCCATAACCAACTCCCAAAGTTTACTCAAACTTATGTCCATTGAGTCAGTGATGCCATCCAACATGCCATCCTCTGTCGTCCTATTCTCTTCCCACCTTTAGTCTTTACCAGCGTCAGGGTCTTTTCAAATGAGTTACCTCTTTACATCAGGTGGCCAAAGTATTGGACTTCCAGCTTCAGCATCAGTCCTTCCAATGACTATTCAGGACTGATTTCCTTTAGGATGGACTGGTTGGGTCTCCTTGCAGTCCAAGGGACTCTCAAGAGTCTTCTCCAGCACCACAGTTCAAAAGCATCAATTCTTCGGCACTCGGCTTTCTTCGTAGTCCAGCTCTCACATCCATACATGACTACTGGAAAAACCATAGCTTTGATTAGATGGACCTTTGTTGGCAATGTAATGTCTCTGCTTTTTAATATGCTGTCTAGGTTGGTCATAACTTTCCTTCCCAGGAGTAAGCGTCTTTTAATTTCATGGCTGCAATCACCATCTGCAGTGATTTTGGAGCCCCCCAAAATAAAGTCTGTCACTGTTTCCATTGTTTCCCCATCTATTTGCCATGAAGTGATGGGACCAGATGCCATGATCTTCGTTTTCTGAATGTTGAGTTTTAAGCCAACTTTTTCACTCTCTCACTTTCATCAAGAGGCTCTTTAGTTCTTCTTCACTTTCTGCCATAAGGGTGGTGTCATCTGTGTATCTGAGGTTATTGATATTTCTCCTGGCAATCTTGATTCCAGCTTGTGCTTCATCCAGTCCAGCATTTCACTTGATGTACTCTGCATGTAAGTTAAATAAGCAGGGTGACAATATACAGCCTTGATGTACTCCTTTCCCGATTTGGAACTGGTCTCTTGTTCCATGTCCAGTTCTATTACTTCTTGACCTGAAAAGGAGGCAGGTCAGGTGGTCTGGTATTCCCATCTCTCTAAGTATTTTCCACAGTTTATTGTGATCCAGACAGTCAAAGGCTTTGGCGTAATCAATGAAGCAGAAGTAGATGTTTTTTTCTGGAACTCTCTTGCTTTTTCAGTGATCCAACAGATGTTGGCAATTTGATCCATTCATATTAACTGATCATAAAGAGTATTTGAACAAACTGAATGGAAAAACAATCTTAACTTTATGTTGTCCTTTTCTTCTTTCCTTTCATCTCCTCTCTCTCCTTCTTCATTGTATACTAGGATGTCTTCAAAAAATTGCTCAGAATCCCTTTCTTGACTTCCTTAGAATAAAATAAATAAATAAATAAATATGTGTGTGTGTGTGTGTGTGTGTGTTTATGTATGGTGGCTCAGACAGTAAAGGATCTGCCTGCAATGTGAGGGACCAGGGTTTGATCCCTGGGTTGGGAAGATCCCCTGGCAGAGGAAATGGCAACCCACTCCAGTATTCTTGCCTGGAGAATTCCATGGACGGAGGAGCCTAGAAGGCTATATATAGTCCATGGGGTCTCAAAGAGTCAGATACGACTGAGCAACTGACTCTTTCACTTTTTTTCATATATATATATATATATATATATATATATATATCACATCTTTTTGGTGTTAGTAGGGATCCAGTAAAGTAAAAGTACGTGGAGAAATAAGGTGTTTATTTTTATAAAATTCCATGACACGTAGAATCATGTTAGATGCTACAGATATATTTTCAAAAATGTTTCTTTGCTTTGAGATTAGAAAACATAAAGTTCCATTTCTCAGGAGCTTTCATTCTTAATGAAATACAGTATACTAACACATATATATGGAATTTAGAAAGATGATAAGGATAACCCTGTATGGGAGACAGCAAAAGAGACACAGATGTATAGAACAGTCTTTTGGACTCTGTGGGAGAGGGAGAGGGTGGGATGATTTGGGAGAATGGCATTGAAACATGTATAATATCATATAAGAAATGAATCGCCAGTCCAGGTTCAATGCAGGATACAGGATGCTTGGGGCTGGTGCACTGGGAAGACCCAGAGGGATGGTACAGGGAGGGAGGTGGAAGGGGGGTTCAGGATTGGGAACACGTGTACACCCGTGGCAGATTCATGTTCATGTATGGCAAAACCAGTACAATATTGTAAAGTAATTAGCCTCCAATTAAAGTAAGTAAATTTAAATTAAAAAAAAAGAAAAAAAATAAAGTGAGTCTATATAAAAAAAATAAAAAGCTTTCAACATCATCCAAAATAAAACATCAACATATGTAACCAACAGTGTAGAATTTAACTGAATATTTGTCACATCTTGTGTAACCACAGGTCTTTTTGTTATCAAATGTTTTGATATTTTTGTCCATGCTCTTCTTGAGTTATTTCTGCACATAATTAAAATAAATTGTTAAAACTAAGAAATAGTAAAACTGGTTATCTAATGCTGATGGTGATGATGATCCCTATATTGATATTTAGCATAGTAGTGTGGAGGAGGTAATTGGAGGTGGTGTGGTAAAAGTAGCGTACATTTTTGGGTGAAATGACTGTTAATAACTGGAAGCCCAACCAAGGCATATAAGCATAGAATATATGAGTCAGGAATTGGTGTTTATTTGGCATAGCTTCATAGATTGTTAGAACTGCAAAGAAAGTAGTAGTCATCTATCTTACCACTTCATTTTATTTCTACTGTTTTATTTTTTTTTACCATAACAGAAAAGAAATATATGTATAATATGGAAAATAAAGAAAATGGGAATATAAAAAGGAAAGGAAAAATGACACATAATTATGTAATCTAAAATTATTGTTGTTAATGTTTCAGTCTAGATAGTTTTCTCTTTGTGTGTATGAGTGTTTTTTTTTTAAGTAAGGCCAAAATGTGTATATTTATATCTACATCTATCTATCTATTTTTATATATATACTTATATATTTTTTATATATATTTATCTTTATATATATATATAGTTGTGTGTATGTTATTTTGAAACCTGAGCTTTAATTAAATTCTTGTTGTGGACATTCTTATAACGGACATTTTTACTACTCAACATTTCAGTTGTAAGAGTGCACTTGACCTAATATAAATGCTTACAGGCCAAGGTGATGATTACTGAATAAAGAGCTCTTCACAGTTTACTATATGAAGTTAATAGGTCCTTAATACTGAAACCAGAAAAGAACAAGATAATAATAAAACATTATTGGTGAAACTCCCTTATATGATATGTATGCATATAAGAACATTAGTAACTAAAATTGATAGTATGGTAAAAATCATGACCTAATAGGATTTATCTCAGAAAGCCAAAGTGTTAATCACTCAGTTGTGTACGACTCTTTGTGACCACATGAACTGTAGCGCACCAGGCTTCTCTGTCCATGGAATTCTCCAGGCAAGAATGCTGGAATGGGTTGCCATTTCCTTCTCCAGGCAGAAAGGCAGAGAGAGTTCCATATTTAAAAACTTATCACTGTCATTCACTATATTAATACATGAAGCAGAAAGGCCAGATGATCTTTTAATAGAAGCAAAAGAAACTTTTGAGAGCACTGCCACATGTATGTTAATACACTTAGTAAACTAGAGACAGTGGGATTTCCTTTGACAAAAAAGCATTCAGAAGATTAGAAAGGCAGTTAAAAGATGAGCTGCGTTCTCACTAAACACACGGATAAGTTAAGATTGGTTCCATTTCTGCTACAATCCATCATTATTCTGAAAGTGCTGTTAGATAGTAACAGAACAAACAAATAAAAATCATTGTCTCTGTGTCAGATATTTGCTTATAAAATTAAAGAAAACCAGTGGAGACATTATTAGAATGTACCAATTGCTTCAGCAAGTATAGTATATTCAAGATCAACTTTAAAAATCAAAACCATTGCTTTATAGCAACAATAACTAACTGGGGTAGGAAAATAAAATACTTTGCAAAAGCAATACAGTTTAAGCCCCACCCCCACAACCAGGAAGCTTAACCTAAACTCTGTAACACTTTTTATATAGAAAATTATATAACATGCTTGAAGTGCATAAAAGAAGGCCTGAATAAATGGAAAGATAGACAGGTTTCCTGGATAAAACTAGGCACAGTATTTTTAATAATGTCAATTATCCCTTATTTCTTCAAAATCCTATGTATACCTAATGACAAACCCAATAGAGTACTTAATGAACAGAGTAAGTTTATATGAGGGTGTAAAATTATGTGTTTAGCTATTTTTTTAGTAAAATTAGAACAAACAGAGGAATTCACCCTACAGATAGAAAGGTATTTATAAATTGTAACAAACTAAAATAATGTTTTGTTTCACAAGCTATTTAAAGAGAATTATGAGTCAGGAAGCATATCTATGCACATGTGGACATTTGATATATGACAGAGGTGGCATCATAAGCATTGTAGAAAGCAAATGCTTTTCAATAAAGATGTTGGAAAGCCTGCCTTTCCAATTGGGAATAAAAGGACATACATTCCAGGTGGATTAAAAAGACATACATTCCAGGTAGACAAAAGTTTTAAATAAGTACTTAAAACAGATGAAAAAATAAAAGAATCCTTTCATAACCTCATATTAGGGAGAGCTTTTTGTATATAACAACACACACATACAGCTGAGTATATTTGAAAAAGTAGATTAAATGTAGGTTATTATTTTAAAGATAAAAACTCAGACTTCTCTTCCAAACTGCAAATTCATGTATAAGTTCCCCTATCACATCCTCTGCTAAAAACTCTCCAGTATTTCCTTGTCTCACACTAAAAAAGCTAGAATAAAATGACCTTTTGGGCCCTTTATTGTATGGCTCCCTGGTACCTCTCTTCCTTCATCTCCTACTGTTCTCCTCACACTCCATTCCAGCCACACTGGCATTAGATACATTTTAATCAGTATCATTGAGTTTCATGTTTTCTCTTTCCCCTTTCTGTCACTGCCCTCTGTCCAGATATCCATATGATTTATTTTACCTCATTCTTTCAGATATTTGACTTTTGTGATATTTGCCCTTCATCAGTTGCCTTTCTATCTTCCCTGGTAGCTCAGACGGTAAAGCGTCTGCCTACAATGTGGGAGACCCAGGTTCAGTCCCTGGGTCGGGAAGATCCTCTGGAGAAGGAAATGGCAATCCACTCCAGTACTCTTGCCTGGAAAATCCCATGGATGGAGGAGTGTGGTAGGCTACAGTCCATGGGGTCGCAAAGAGTCAGACATGACTTAGCGACATCACTTTCAGTTGCCTTTCTTGGCAACTGTATTTAAAAATCACTCTTGGCTATTGTCAATAATCCCGCAGTGAACGTGGATATGCAGCTAGATATCTCTTCAAGACAGTGATTTCAATTCCTTTGCATAGATACCCAAAAGTGAAATTGCTGGATCATATGATAATTCCATTTTAGATTTTTTTAAAGAACCACTAAACTGTTCTCTATAATGACTGTATCATTTTACATTCGCACCACCAGTGGAGAAGCGTTCCCTTTTCTCCACATTCTTGCCAACATTTGTTATCTCTTGTCTTTTTGATTATAGCCATAATGACAGGGCTTGGGGGAGAGGGAAATGGGGTGATATAGATCAAAGTGTACAAATTATAGTTCATATAAGCTCTGAGGATTAATGTACAGGTGGTGGCTATAGTTTAAAATATTATATTTGATGCTTAGGAGTCACTGAGAGTAGATCTTAAGTGTTACCATGGCACAGAAAGAATAAATTATGTTAATTATGTGAGGTAATGGCTGTGTTAATTATCTTGATCTTTGTAATCATTCTACAGTGTATATGCATACCAAGTCATCACATTTTACACCTTAAATATATACTATATAATATATATTATGTATAAGTATATAATATATAAATATATTTTTCAATTATTAATTAAGTTAAAAAAGTATTAAATCCCTCCAGATCTCCCTCTCACTTGCTGAGTATTTCTTCTATAGCAGTTACTGCAATCTGACTTTTTATATCTTTTACTTTTTATATTTTCTCTGTCCAAACCTCCCCCAGCCTGCCACTAGAGTATAAGCTCCATGAGAACAGATTTTTATGCTGTTTATTTTCATGTCTCTGGCACCAAAGACAGTGTTTGACAGTGGCTCAATACATTTTTAAAATGAATTAATAAACAGGGATCTTGGGGATATTGGGAGAAAAGTGGGCAGGACATGAATGGACAGAACACTTTCTATAGATGGATTGTCTCATTACTTTCAAAAATAGCAAGTGAGTGTGAGAAATTATAATTAGTGGTTAATTTTGTGCTTTCTTATACTTTTACAATTTATAAAAATGAAAAATAGCTCAAAAATGAGATGAAATCATTAATCACTAGATTCCAAGGATGTGCACACGCTTGTGATTCTTAATCCATATTGCTGCTCAGCAGATGCAGCAACCTTTACTCTGTCTGGTGCCAGCATTTCTTGCAGACCTATCTTTAAACCAGACCTACATAGTTTTCCTCTTGTGTTGTCTAGTCATAAGGAATTCTCCATGACACCATAGGTATTGGTTAAGAATAAGGTAGCAAAGGGGCAGGAATGAGCAGTAGAAAAAAAAATAAACCTCTCTCCTCTTGCACTGCAGTTTCTTGCTGATGGCTTCCATTAGCCAAACTCCACCAGAATGCAGAGGACTAGGTAGCTCAGGTGATGAAGTCTGCAGTCACCAGCTTGACAGAGAGAAATGGAAATTTGTTGTGGTGGGATGAGTGTGAATAACCATCACAAATTGAATCTGTTGAAATCTGGTGTTATATTGACTCAACTCTTGAACTATCAATATTGTAAAGTAATTAACCTCCAATTAAAATAAATTTATATTAAAAAAACTATCAATAAAAGATTTAGACAGGACATACCTTAAATAGGTAATATTTTAATAATGTCATTCCTAAATATGTAGTTTGCATAAATTTTCCTATTATTCAAAAATAACTGGCATGTGTGAGTAAGGGTATAAATTTAAATGTAAGAGTAAGGCAAGTGGATAAAGAAAGGGTGTTTCACTGATTTCAATCAACAGCTGTCAAATATACTTAGAAAATAATAAACAAATACCTTGCTAAATTTCCAGAGCACTCTAACCTGGATGACTCACTTATTTGGTTTTTCAAAGAGCAGTGAACTTTCCATGATTGATGTTTCCTCCATAAGATGGCATATTTCCTCATCATTTAGTTAAGTACCAGGTTGAAAATACTTAGAGCTTTTGGATTTCCATACTCTCTAGAAGTAATTGTTAGAGCCCTATAGTTTTGTTGATCATAAATTATTTCCTGTAATTCTAACAATGCTAAAGAAACTTAATTTTTCTGTAGGATAGTCTGAACAAATAAAACTCTACACTCATTTTTTTAATGAACATTTTCTTGATTTATACCTTCTAGAAAGATTCTTTGTGATATAAGCTCTTCCTTTTGAAGATAGTGTTCTCAGAACATATTCCAGAGATACTTGCTTTAAATATACTCATTGTCTTGTTCTGATATCTATAATGTGACATTTTTGTTTCATGCAAATTAAATAAATCTCTCATGCTATATATTTTATAAAATGCTAAGATGATCATATCTGTTTTATAAAACTCAAATTTTCAAAACTTTCACCTGGTAACTATTGCCCTGACATAACAGGAAAAGTCAGTTTCTAAAAAGAAAGAACTATGGATTATTTTATCTAATATTGCACATTGGAAAATAAATAACTTATTTTTATCGAGGACATTCTTCAGTATTCACACAATGTCTTCTTATCTATTTATTTTATTTTACTGTATTTGAAACATTATTCTGAAATATATATATGTGTGTATGTGTTTGTGTGTGTATAGAGAGACAGTGAAGAAGTGGAAATCATTGATTCATCTTAAAGTCAACACTCTGTAAGTATTGACATAGGTCAAAAATATAACATTGTATCAGTATAGAAGTCTCTCTTTTGCCACAGTCTTGTTAAAACCATCCTGTCTCACAAATACAACCATGCTCCTGTCATTTACCGTAATCCTCTGCTTACTTTCCTGCATACTTTTACCACATCGCAACCATTCTTAAATACTTAAGTTTAATTTTATGTTTTCTCTTTATAAAGATGTTTGTAAAGAATCTTTGGTTTACATTATATTTTTGAGTTGTCTGTTACTTCATGCAGCTCTCTTTATCTATTTTCATTGCTGTATAGTTTTCTCTATAATAATATATAATAATTTTTCCCTTTGACTCTTGATTTGAAATTTGGGTTAGCTATAGTTTGCATTTTATAAATAATGTTGTTAAGACTATTCTTTTGCATGTCTCAGTGTACAAGAGGAACAAATTTAAGCACTGAACAGTCCAAACCTCTAATTTAACTGTCAAGATACTAATTACTTATGGAGTTAAATAGCAGTCAGGGTTATTTTTTCAGATTGAACTTTGCTATGCTTTAGAAGGAAAACATATTTTTCCATCCAAAGTATATTGTTTTTCAGCCATTTTTGCCTTTCCTGTTTCCCACATCTGCCAAATTTTCCCACTCCTTTACTCTTCTGTATGGAGAATATTTTATTGTCCTTTATGTTTTATATAATTACTACAGTCATTGATAACATAATTGATAATTTTTATCCAAAAATATTTACATCTTGAAGAAAATTAAGTAGTTTTTCTTTTCTTTATGTACATGTAGGTACCTTAATTCCAAGCTTTGAGAAAGAGCCACATAAACATCCCATAATGCTTGAATGATATATAATAATGTCAGAGGAGAGAACATTACTTTCTGACCTTCACACAAATTCTCCTATGCCCCATTGCTAGAGGACTGAGAGCCCTTTAAACTTTGTGACCTACTTAGCATGGCTGTAAATGTCATTCTTATTCATAGCAACATTTAATGCTTTCCTGGATTTTGCTAAACTATTTACCACAATGATATATTACAAAATTGAATTCCACAGCTTGATTATGTGCTGCATAAAGAATTGTATTGTTCATCAGTCTAAAGTGGAATGATTCCTTCTCATTGAGAGTAAGCCTATTTCCGTAGTATGAGAATGGGAGGAGAAAACACCTTATGTTTTCAGTAAAACATTTATTACTTTTATAGCTGCTTTTCCTTTGCATAGTTTACTTCTCTCTAGTACTAAGTAAATCATGCTATAATGTCTTGCAGACTTAATTTTTATTTTTATTTTGGCCTTTTTACCCAGCATTAACATTTGGCCTGATTTTAATGTCACATTTTACATAATTTTCATTATAAATTGACTACTGAGTGAAACTGATGCTCTAAAGAAATCTAGAAGTACTGCAAGGAAAAGACATCAGCATTATATTATACAGTTAGGAATAAATCAGAATTGAAAATTCAGAACTTTAAAGTTCTATTTATATGAGTGTTTCCTATTGTCTTTTCTTACATCTGCTAGAAAATCAGAACATATTTTCTTCTATCTTTTTAATTACATTAAAATTTTTATTTAAAATAAATATATACTCATCAACATTGAAATAAATTTTTAGATAATATTTATCTTTTACATGTGTGAAAATCAATGCAAAATTTTGTTCATGTTAACTCTAAACCTGAATGGCCTCACCTTGAATATTCTTTGCAAAGACATTTGGAATTAGCACTTCTGTCCATGAAAGTGTTTCAGAAGCACTTTTCTAATAGCAACAGGAAAGGAATATAATTATCTACCCACAAAATTCTTTGCAGCAGTGTTATTCTTTGAATACTGAATTTAGGACCAATAGTTTATGTACATCCTAAAATACTTTATATATATATAATTCCAACAGGAAACAGATTTTTTGAATATAGAAAATAGGAGACAAAATACAACTGATGAATAGTGTCCACAGAAATATTGATACTCAAAAGAGTAAAATGGCTGTAAGAATTTTATGAAAATAAACTTAAATAATTAATTTTTGACCGTAAGTTTAGATGATATCAAGAGCTTATTACTTTGCATATGAGTGTTTCTTATGGGATTCTTTTCATATATTAATTCAGACATGCTTGCCATAACCTTTCTTATCATAGACTATTCTATGAAAGTTAAATTTAGAAGGCTGCCAGGTGAACTTTTTATAGCAAACATATTGCTTTTCATCCATTAAACAATGTAATTGCTTGAGCAAATCAAATGTGTGTATATTAATAATCATATCAAGATCTCTAACCCCTCCAGACTACAATGATACAGTAATTTAACATGAACAGTTTTGTTCCTCTATAAGCTTGTCAGATCTAGGTTTTAATTATCTTCTTACCACCTCTAGGCCTTTTCATATTCACAAAGTGTGTAAATTAATGTAGCCTCTCATTTTGAAAGAGTTAAGAAATAAGACTATCCTAGAATATTTCTTACCTCTATTGACCACATATCTGACTTCCCGTAGAACGTAATTCAAAGAGAAAATACAGAAACCTAATTTGAGAGTAAGATGAGTAGGAAAAAATCTTTGCTCTCAACAAAACAAATACTGACAATCCTTAGGGTCACCAAAGTGTAACTGAGGGAAAATTAGTTTAAATAAAGGTTTTTACAAATTTCCAAAGGGAAACTAATTCTGTCTTCATTTCAATAGATTTTCTTTGTTCAACAAACATTTTTAAACACCTACTGTATGTTAGGCACTATTTTAAACTTGAGGCCATAATATTGAACTAAAAAGACAAAGTGCCCATATTTGTCTGATTACATTTTACATGCTAAGGGAGAGAAAAATAAATAATTAAACATGTGATATGTAATATATCAGATAGTAGTAAGTGTTGTATAAAAAAAAGGAAAGAAAATGAAATGAAGTAATGGGATGTAGTGAATGAGGGAGAAATTCTAGGAAATGATAAAAACTTTCTCTTCCTACATGAAAGTTCAGAAGCAATCTGTAGCAAGGGAGCAAAACATGGATATCTGTGGGAAGAACATTAGAGCTGTTAAAGCAGATTCCAAGGTTTAGAGTCTGATAATTAAAATAATGGAATTACCACTCACTGAGTTAAGAAAGACTGAAGGAGAAGACCATTGGCAAAAATCAGGAGTTTTGATTTAGGCACGTTGTTTTTAAAATACCTGTTAGATATCCCAAAGATATCACATAGTTTGATATGAGACTAGAATTCTAGTGAGATTTATATTGAATTATAAATTTGGTAGTTATCTACATAGGGATGGTCTTTGAAGCTGTAAGTCTTGATGTGATAATGAGGGACTGGGAATAGCTGGAGTAGAAAGGAGGTCTGAAGGCTGAGCCCTGAAATTTTCCAGTTGATGGTGTCTAGAAGAAGACGAGCACTAGAAACTGAAAAAGAGTACTCATGTGATCAAAAGAAAACCAAGAAAATCCGTTGTCCTGGAAGCCAAAGGTCTGTCTTGTCAAACGAAGCTATGGTTTTTCCAGTGGTCATATATGGATGTGAGAGTTGAACCATAAAGAAAACTGATCGCTGAAGAACTGACGCTTTTGAACTGTGGTGTTGAGCAAGCTCCCGGAGATGGTGAAGGAAAGGGAAGCCTGTTGTGCTGCAGTCCATGGGGTTGCAAAGAGTCAGACATGACTGAGTGACTGAACAACAACAATGATTTGAAAGTAAAAGAAAGAGAAGGACATATTCATTTGTAAAGAGAGAAGAGGGTATGAAAGAACTAGTTATCTAAGAAAGTAGGAGAACAAATGCATTAGGGATATAAGGTATAATTCCATTAGGACTCATAGATTTATAATGAAATCCTGTTAGCAACTTTATATATTTTTCAGGTTTAGATACTCTGGTGCAGATATGAAATAGGCAGAGAAATTATATTTAGTTGTGATTGGGGTTTTATCAAGCAAGTAAAATGAATGAAGAGGGGGGAAGGAAACTGAAAATGTATATAAGGGCAGCTAGGCTGGGTGAGGTTGATGGTGATGATTAAACGGTTGAGAAATAGGGAAAACACGAAACTAATTTGATGGTGTCATGGAGTTGTATCACACTGGAGGTTAGTTTATAAGATGGAGGGAATGAGAAAGAAAAGAGGTAGTGATGAAAATGGATACATGGAAATGAGATTATGGAATGAGTACAGATATCAGTTATATTGACTATCAGGGAGAGAGAAAGAGGGAGTGAAGGAGTGCAGACTGAGTTCTTGACTTAGTATTTGAGTCAGGAGACAGCTAGGTCATGGTTCAGCATTGCATTCATGGGTACTAAGAACTCTGGTTTCAGGTACCACAAAACTCCGTAAGAATGCACATTCTCTTGTTTTTTCAGTACTGCCTTTGTTGTCATTTTCTCAGAAAAACAGGTGTAGGAGAGAATTGTTAGGCTGAGTGCATTATCATTGTATTTGTGAGTCTTTTAGAATTCATTTTGTTTTGCCTGCTAACCCTTTGATCAATAGCTTTGATAGCCAAACCTAGCATTTCCCCTCAAGTAGCATCCTTGGCTCATTGTTACCTGAAGAAAGGCTCTTTTCTCTGGAAATCACCTCATTTAAGCTTCGGTGCCTCTATTCTTTGATAGTCCTTTAGAAATGTATGGGTTTTGTTTTATCTGGATTTATCTTGATGACTGTGGGAAAAAAGGTATTCTACATCATTTTACATCCGATACAGAGTGGAATTCACTACACATGTTTTCAACTTAATGCATATTCCACTATAATCACAATATTTTAGGATGAACTTAACCAATGCCTGATTGAAGAAAACCAAATAAATCTTTTCCTTATTCTTCTAAATGATTACGATCACTTTTCTTCCCCTGGACCTCCATCTGTAGTGTTCAGTATATTTGGGGGTATGTAGCACATCCTGCAATATTCTTACCCCTCTTGTATTATTCCAAGTAGAGAATCCTCACAACTTGGTCTTCAAGAAACCACTTTTTGTATCTAGAATGGCTCAACACTTCATCTGTTAGTGTACCTGACACAATGTTTTGGCCATGATAATCAGATTTCTAGATTCTTCATCATGTTTTTCATCTGAATGTGTTCACGTTTGTTTATAGTTCTGTAATTTGGCATCCACAGTTGGAAAAATCCCTCCATATTCAAGACCCATACAGTTATATCTAACTACATGATTCCACCACTTTATGATATATAACTTTCATAAATTTCTAAACTGCAGTGAGAGATTTCAGTTTGGTTTCAAATTGAGCTTCTAGTCAAATAAAACACTTCGACCATCTTCATGTGGAAAACAAAGCAGCTTACTCTAGCCACTCCCCTCTCTGTTCTGGGGGGTGGCTAGAGTAAGCAAATCGAACAAAAAAGATCAAGATTTTATCCCCATTGTAATTTACTTTGTTTTTACAAACCAAAATTATAGTCTAGTTGTCCTATTAATTATTTTGAATTTTTGTCTAATATATTATGTATTGACTCGATTTTAAAAACAGAAAATTTTTAAAGCATGTTTTATGCACTTTATTTTGAGACTTCAATCTTTGTCCCTCATTTATGTCTATCCCTTTACCACAATTAAAGTATTTTAAAATACTGTCTTTGTTCATCATGTTTGTACATCTCACAAAAGTGTAATTGATTAGAAAGTTTTTAAGCCTGCTCTGGTCCTTTTAAAAATTGAAGACTATTAATATCCCTTGATAAAATATTATGTAAGCAAACACAATCATTAAGCACATGTATTCTACACTCACAGAAGAGGAACTAAGTGGACATAACTGCTTGCCATATACTCATTGTCATAGAAGTCAGAGATCAGTTATACAATAATAAGTAACGTCGGCTGCTTATCATTGTAATATGGTATGGCATATCATTTTAGTCATAAGTGTGAGTGCCTTGTATCTGACTTTGAAATAGGCCTAAATATTTAAACTAAAAACGCCTGTTCACTTACAACTCTGGATCAAGGGACCAAATATAAATACAAACTAAATTTTAGATTTGATGAATAAAGCAAATAAACTTGACTATTTAGAAGCTGTTAGCAACTATTAGTGGTAACTGGTAATTAGACTTTCTCATTTTTTTTTACAAAGAAATCTCATAAAATTGCAAGATGCATTTCAAAATTTTCCTCCCAAATAGCAATAATTTTAATTGACTTAAAGCTGATTTATTGATAAAGTTAAACCAGTATATAATCAAAGAATATGCTCAGTTATTAGCCATTAATACGTATCCATATACACACATACACATACATACTCTTACTATTTTTTCAATATTCTAAATAGATTAAATTTAAGAATACATGGAAATTTAAAGATAAGCTATGAAATGACTGACACAATTAGGAATGTCTTACCTACATGAGTTTTATTTTTCTCAGATTAGGTAACAAATAAAAATAAAAGTAAATAACGAATTTAAAATCACAAACTGCCATTGTCTGTCATTATGCCACTTTAAATTACATTCATCTAAACAAGCCTTATTTTATTGCCTGGCTTTATAATAATAAAAAAATCAATAAAAAATTATTGATGTGAAATTATAAGATGCATTGGTGCTTTAAAAAATGATTTGTTTTAAACATTGTAGATAAGCATGTGATTTAATTTCAAGAAAACAAATTTGAAACCATTTCTTCTCTAATTCCCCTCCTACTTTTGACAAGTCTAGGCCCTTATAGCTTGGTATTTTGACTGTACTTTGTTTATTATAAATTGTAATTATTTTAAGATCAGTTTAATTTTAAGTTATTTCTTATGTGCTGTAATGTCTTTGTAAAGCTGAGCACTAAACAATTATTAAGCTTCAATACATTTTTATGAATAATGATAAAACCAGAGTGCCCATTTTAATCTTTAACGTTAATCAACCATTAACATTTTCCTGTAGGCAATGTGCATGTCAGTGTGCATCGTGAAGCCCATGACTTACGTCGATTGATATTTTCTCCCCATTTAAACTATTGCCTTCTTGAGGACAGGGAACATATTAACATATCAGTCAGATGCAGCTGAACGGTCACTAATCTAAACGTTTCAAGACCAAGACACTAGTTTTAACTTGACTACAGTGTAATACTTACAGAGTTTCTTAATTTCTCTAAGCTTTGATATCTTTTTTAAACCTGTCAAAAGAAATATAATATGTCCTCTGCTTTCTTAATATGGATAATGCAATGACCAAATAAAGTAATACATATAGAAGAACTTTGCTATCTCTTAAGTATCATGAAGAGATGTTGTTTAGTTATTGTTATGTTTTCAATTGCATTTTCTAAAGAGAGGAAAGGACCGAGAAATAGAGGATTATTCTCTTATTTTTATAAAATTAAAGAGTATCATAATCCTTTAAATCACTACTTTAAACCCATCTCCTAAATGGAGGAAACGAGGGTAATGAGGAGGTTGAAAATGTGGGAGTGTTTTGGAAAACACTCTGAAAAGTGTGTTACCATATCTGAAAAGTACTGTTATGTTTATGGGGGTGGGTGGCTGGGAGGTAAACTTTCTGCAGCCTGCACAATAGTATAGTTAGTTAATTAGTTCAGTCGCTCAGTTGTGTCCGACTCTTTGCCACCCCATGAATTGCAGCACACCAGGCCTCCCTGTCCATCAACTCCCAGAGTTCACTCAAACTCACATCCATTGAGTCGGTGATGCCATCCAGCCATCTCATCCTCTGTCGTCCCCTTCTCCTCCTGCCCCCAATCCCTCCCAGCATCAGAGTCTTTTCCAGTGAGTCAACTCTTCGCATGAGGTGGCCAAAGTACTGGAGTCTCAGCTTTAGCATCATTCCTTCCAAAGAACACCCAGGACTGATCTCCTTTAGAGTGGACTAGTTGGATCTCCTTGCACTCCAAGGGACTCTCAAGAGTCTTCTCCAACACCACAGTTGAAAAGCATCAATTCTTCAGCGCTCAGCCTTCTTCACAGTCCAACTCTCATATCTCATATCTCATATGACTACTGGAAAGACAATAGCATTGAGTAGACAAACCTTTGTTGGCAAAGTAATGTCTCTGCTTTAGAATATGCTATCTAGGCTGGTCATAACTTTCCTTCCAAGGAGTAAGCATCTTTTAATTTCATGGCTGCAGTCTGCAGTGATTTTGGAGCCCAAAAAATAAAGTCTGACACTGTTTCCACTGTTTCCCCATCTAATTCCCATGAGGTGATGTGACCAGATGCCATGATCTTCATTTTCTAAATGTTGAGCTTTAAGAAAACTTTTTCACTCTCCTCTTTCACTTTCCTCAAGAGGCTTTTTAGTTCCTCTTCACTTTCTGCCATAAGGTTGGTGTCATCTGCATATCTGAAGTTATTGCTATTTCTCCCAGCAATCTTGTGATTCCAGTTTGTGCTTCATCCAGCCCAGCGTTTCTCATGATGTATTCTGCATATAAGTTAAATAAGCATAATAGTATAATACCACACAAAAGAATTATCGGGCTCAAAATGCCAATGGATATAACAAGAAAATATTTTTGAAACACATTTTTTTCATATTTGAGTTAAATAAGTTGAATCATATACCAGTGCCTGTATTTTAAAATTCTGGATCAAAAATCAACATTTGTAATAAACCAAATATAGTCCTAAAGATATGATATGTTTATGTGATAAAAAATTAAATCTAACATAGCCTATTAAATTATATATGTACATAATGCTACTGCTAAGTCACTTCAGTCGTGTCTGACTCTGTGTGACCCCATAGACCGCAGCCCACCAGGATGCCCGTCCCTGGGATTCTCCAGGCAAGAACACTGGAGTGGGTTGCCATTTCCTTCTCCAATACATGAAAGTGAAAATGAAAGTGAAAGTGAAGTTGCTCAGTCGTGTCTGACCCTCAGCGACCCCATGGACTGCAGCCTTCCAGACTCCTCCGTTCATGGGATTTTCCAGGCAAGAGTACTGGAGTGGGGTGCCATTGCCTTCTCTGACATAATGCTATAGCTTTTATAAATATTTTTAATTAATTATTGCTGGTATTATATGGGCCTAATTTTATAATTTGAATTATTTTTATTCCACTTTAATCTTTGGTATATATTGTAGAAATATTTCAACATAAATGTAGTAGAAAGTTCTGGTACAAAATATGCTTTATTTGAAATGAAGCTTGGTGCCTTAAAGGAGAAAAACAATTAATTTAGTTTTGATATTAATTTAGTTTTGATGAAATTAGTTTTGATGTTATTTTGTCCCAGGCTACTTTAAAAGGATTCCCTGGTGGCTCAGACAGTAAAGAGTCTGCCCTCAGTTTTGGAGACCCAGACCCGATCCCCCGGTCAGGAAGATCCCCTGGAGAATGAAATGGCAACCCACTCCAGTATTCTTGCCTGGAAAATCCCATGGATGGAGGAGCCTGGCAGGAGACACACCATGGGGTTGCAAAGAGTTGGACACGACTGAGCGACTTCACTTTCACTTTTTCACTGTAAAACTTTCTCTATAATTAAGAAACAAGACTATTTTCCTGTCATTATTACTTGAGGCAATTTTTAATCATAGAGGGATGAATCCAATGACTTGTTTTCACACTGGAAGGATGTCTTTGAAAGTAGAAATTGATCTCCTCCCCTCAGGTTAAAAAGTACCTTCCATGGCTAGTGAATGCATTCAGTATATACTATCAAACTGTTCACAAACCTTTGCATTTGGACAGAACAAGATGTCTGCCAAATAAGTTTGCAGATGGTACTCAGTTATTTGATTCCTCAGATATAAATTGTCTTTAACCCTCTTTTTTTGCCAATAATGTGATTCTTCCCCATGCCATAAGCAAGATGCATACATATCTTTTCTCAAGCTCCCTATTGTTTGAAAACAAAATATTTTAAAATTTTGTAGCTAAAATTGTAGTTTCATCCAAGTAAAATTTCCATAATAACATCTTACAATTCCAGTACTTTTAAGAAAGAAACCAACTAGATTAATTAGTTTTCTTTAGGGATACCAGTAATGGCTTATGATTTGTCTTCTATCAATTGCCTTTAAGACAGATGCTGCTGCTGCTAAGTCGCTTCAGTCGTGTCCAACTCTGTGCAACCCCATAGATGGCAGCCCACCAGGCTCCCTTGTCCCTGGGATTCTCCAGGCAAGAACACTGGAGTGGGTTGCCATTTCCTTCTCCAATGCATGAAAATGAAAAGTGAAAGTGAAGTCACTCAGTAGTGCCTGACTCTTAGTGACCCCATGGACTGCAGCCTACCAGGCTCCTCCGTCCATGGGATTTTCCAGGCAAGAGTACTGGAGTGGGTTGCCATTGCCTTCTCCATCAAGACAGATATTGATTATTTTTGTTTACCTGATATTTACTTTCAAGGAAAGTACTGGTCATCTCCATACAGTTCATACATACTTATACAGTGATTCGATCCAGAAATTTAAGGGGTGAAATATAAAATATTAAAGGAATATTAGTAATGGTGTACTATGGTTATGTCATCAGTTAGGAGTAGATTTGCTTAGGTTGGCCCTTATGTATTCTGCAAGTTCAGTTTAATGGTAAAGGGGAAATGAATAAAAATCATAAGGTTGAAAAAGCTTATTATTCTTGGTTTATTCTTCTATTATGTGGCATCTTGAGTAAAATTTATTTGTCCCAACTCTAATGTTACAGAGAACCAAGTTTAATTTTTGAAAGACTTGCAAATTCAATCTTCTTCCTTCTGTTTCTTTTTAATGTGCAAAGCATGAGGAGACAAAATACAAATGAACTGATCAAAGACATAGGGACTTGGGCATTTCCTCCTTGTATTTGATAAATTGATCTTTCATTTTTATTCCTTACAGAATATAAAATTTCTAAAAGTATGCAGTAAGATTTATTGTCACCCTGCTTATTTAACTAAAGACCTCTTGATGAAAATGAAAGAGGAGAGTGAAAAAGTTGGCTTTAAACTCATTCAGAAAACTAAGATCATGGCATCCAATTCCATCAGTTCAGTTCAGTCAGTCAGTTGTGTCCCACTCTTTGTGATCCCATGAAACACAGCACGCCAGGCCTCCCTGTCCATCACCAACTCCTGGAGTTCACCCAAACCCAAGTCCTTTGAATCAGTGATGCCATCCAACCATCACATCCTCTGTTGTCCCCTTCTCCTCCTACCTTGAATCTTTCCCAGCATAAGGGTCTTTTCTAATGAGTCAGCTCTTCACATCAGGTGGCCAAAGTATTGGAGTTTCAGTTTCAACATCAGTCCTTCCAATGAACACCCAGGACTGATCTCCTTTAGGATGGACTGGTTGGATCTTCCTGCAGTCTTAGGGACTCTCAAGAGTCTTCTCCAACACTATAGTTCAAAAGCATCAATTCTTCGGCCCTCCGCTTTCTTTATAGTCCAACTCTCACATCCATACATGACTACTAGAAAAACCATAGCCTTGACTAGACGAACTTTTGTTGACAAAGTAATGTCTCTGCTTTTTAATATGCTATCTAGGTTGCTCATAACTTTCCTTCCAAGGAGTAAGCATCTTTTAATTTCATGGCTGCAGTCACCATCTGCAGTGATTTTAGAGCCCCCAAAAATAAAGTCTGACACTGTTTTCACTGTTTCCCCATCTATTTGCCATGAAGTGATGGGACCGGATGCCATGATCTTAGTTTTCTGAATGTTGAGCTTTAAGCTAACTTTGTCACTCTCCTCTTTTACTTTCATCAAGAGGCTTTTTAGTTCTTCTTCACTTTCTGCCATAAGGGTGGTGTCATCTGCATATCTGAGGTTATTGATATTTCTCCCAGCAATCTTGATTCCAGCTTGTGCTTCTTCCAGCCCAGTGTTTCTCATGATGTACTCTGCATATAAGTTAAATAAGCAGGGTGACAATATACAGCCTTGATGTACTCCTTTTTCTGTTTGGAACCAGTCCATTGTTACATGTCCAGTTCTAAGTGTTGCTTCCTGACCTGCATACAGGTTTCTCAAGAGGCAGGTCAGGTGGTCTGGCATTCCCATCTCTTTCAGAATTTTCTACAGTTTATTGTGATCCACATAGTCCAAGGCTTTGGCATAGTCAATAAAGCAGAAATAGATATTTTTCTAGAACTCTCTTGCTTTTTCGATGATTGAGCAGATGCTGGCAATTTGATTTCTGGTTCCTCTGCCTTTTCTGAAACCAGCTTCAACATCTGGAAGTTCACAGTTCACGTATTCCTGAAGCCTGACCTGGAGAATTTTGAGCATTACTTTACTAGCATATGAGATGAGTGCAATTGTGCTGTAGTTTGAGCATTCTTTGGCATTGCCAAAAAAGACTCCCCAAGTCGGTAGGTGCCCAATAAGCTACTGGAGATAAGTGGAGAAATAACTCTAGAAAGAATGAAGGGATGGAGCCAAAGCAAAACAACACCCAGTTGTGGATGTGACTGGTGATGAAAGCAAGCTCCGATGCTGTAAAGAGCAATATTGCACAGGAACCTGGAATGTTAGGTTTATAAATCAAGGCAAATTGGAAATGGTCAAACAGGAGATGGCAAGAGTGAACATTGACATTCTAAGAATCAGTGAACTAAAATGGACTGGATGACCATTATATCTACTACTGTGGGCAAGAATCCCTTAGAAGAAATGGAATAGCCATCATACTCCACAAAAGAGTCTGAAATGCAGTACTTGGCTGCAGTCTCAAAAATGACAAAATGATTTCTGTTCGTGTCCAAGGCAAACCATTCAATATCACAGTAATACAAGTCTATGCCCCGACCAGTAACGATGAAGAAGCTGAACGGTTCTATGAAGACCTACAAGACCTTCTAGAACTAACACCCAAAAAAGATTTCTTTTTCATTATAGGGGACTGGAATGCAAAAGTAGGAAGTCAAGAAACACCTGGAGTAACAGGGAAATTTGGGCTTGGAGTACAGAATGAAGCAGGTCAAAGGCTAATAGAGTTTTTCTGAGAGAATGCACTGGTAATAGCAAATACCGTCTTGCAACAACACAAGAAAAGACTCTACACATGGACATCACCACATGGCCAACACTAAAATCAGATTGAATTTATTCTTTGCAGCCAAAGATGGAGAAGCTCTATACAGTCAGCAAAAATAAAACGGGGAGCTGACTGTGGCTGAGATAATGAACTCCTTATTGCCAAATTCAGACTTAAACTGAATAAAGTGGGGAAAATCACTAGACCATTCAGGTATGATCTAAATCAAATCACTTATGACTATATAGTGGAAGTGAGAAATAGATTTAGGGGATTGGATCTGATAGACAGAGTGCCTGATGAACTATGGATGGAGGTTTGTGACATTGTACAGGAGACAGGGATCAAGACCATCCCCAAGTAAAAGAAATGCAAAAAGGCTAAATGGCTGTCTGAGGAGGTCTTGCAAATAGCTGTGAAAAGAAGAGAAGCAAAAAGCAAAGGAGAAAAGGAAAGATATTAGCATCTGAATGCAGGGTTCCAAAGAATAGCAAGGAGAGAAAAGAAAGCCTACCTCAGCGATCAGTGCAAAGAAATAGAGGAAAACAATAGAATGGGAAAAACTAGAGATCTCTTCAAGAAAATTAGAGATACCAAGGAAACATTTCATGAAAAGATGGGCACAATAAAGGACAGAAATGGTATGGACCTAACAGAAGCAGAAAATATTAAGAAAAGTTGGCAAGAATACACAGAAGAACAGTACAAAAAAGATATTCACAACCCAGATAATCACGTGAGTGGTGTGATCACTCAAGTGGAGCCAGACATCCTGGAATGGGAAGTCAAGTGGGCCTTAGGAAGCATCCCTATGAACAAAGTTAGTGGAGGTGATGGAATTCCAGCGGAGGTATTTCAAATCCTAAAAGATGATGCTGTGAAAGTGCTGCACTGAATATACTACCAAATTTGGAAAACTCAGCAGTGGCCACAGGACTGGAAAAGGTCAATTTTCATTCCAATGCCAAAGAAAGGCAATGTGAAAGAATGCTCAAACTACCACACAATTGCACTCATCTCACATACTAGTAAAGTAATTCTCAAAATTCTCCAAGCTAGGCTTCAGCAATATGTGAACCTGTCCCATCACTTCATGGCAAATAAATGGGGAAACAGTGGAAACAGTGACAGACTTTATTTTTGGGTGCTTCAAAATCACTGCAGATGGTGACTGCAGCCATGGAATTAAAAGACACTTGCTCCTTGTAAGAAAAGTTATAATCAACCTAGACAGCATATTAAAAAGCAGAGACATTACTTTGCCAACAAAGGTACATCTAGTCATAACTATGGTTTTTCCAATAGTCATGTATGGATGCGAGAGTTGGACTGTAAAAAAGCTGAGCGCCGAAGAATTGATGCCTTTGAATTGTGGTGTTGGAGAAGACTCTTGAGTGTCCCCTGGACTGCAAGGAGCTCCAACGAGTCCATCCCAAAGAAAATCAGTCTTGAATATTCATTGGAAGGACTGATGCTGAAGCAGAAACTCTAATACTTTGGCTACCTGATGTGAAGAACTGACTCATTGGAAAGGACCCTGATACTGGGAAAGTTTGAAGGTGGGAGGAGAAGGGGACGACAGAGGATGAGATGGTTGGATGGCATCACTGACTCAACGGACATGAGTTGGAGTAAACTCCGGGAGTTGGTGATGGACAGGAAGGCCTGGCGTGCTGCAGTCCATGCACCATGCACCATGCAGTCCATGGTGTCGGACATGCCTGAGTGATGAACTGAACTGAACTGATGCAGTAAGATACAGTTAGGAAGTTATTTAGCTGACTAAATATAATATGTATTTAATACATTGAATTAATGTGAAATAATACTCCTTTCACCATATGTATTGTTGTGCTTATATTGCACGTTTGCTACATCTATTCTACAAATTGTTTCTTGCAATGCGTTTGCCTTATTTATTTCTTCTCAACTCGTTCAAATTCCCTGTGTCCAAGAAACAGTTTTTGTTGACAGCTCATTCATAGCCAGATATACATCTTTTTATTATGATATATAATCTCTTTTTGGACATTTTCTTAAAACCATGTTGACTCTATAGCATTGTAAGTTCTGAAGCTGATAAATGGGAATTCCTTAGTATTTTCAGTGCATGGTGAAGGAACCAACCAAATTCCTTGATCTGGAAATTGTATTTTCTAGTCCTGAGTACACCATCAAATGAGTAACCCTGAGATTTTACTTGTCCTGAGTGAGGTCACTTCCCTCATTTCTAAAATGAAGGAATTAGCCATTGTGATTCCAACTTGTTTACTTACTATCCTGAGAATGATTTTTTGTTCCCTTTGATGTTTATTCTTTTTTTTTTAAACTTTACAATATTTTATTAGTTTTGCCAAATATCGAAATGAATCTGCCACAGGTATACCTGTGTCCCCCATCCTGAACCCTCCTCCCTCCTCCCTCCCCATACCCTCCCTCTGGGTCGTCCCAGTGCACCAGCCCCAAGCATCCAGTATTGTGCATCAAATCTGGACTGGCGACTCGTTTCATACATGATATTATACATGTTTCAGTGCCATTCTCCCAAATCTCCCCACCCTCTCCCTCTCCCACAGAGTCCATAAGACTGATCTATACATCAGTGTCTCTTTTGCTGTCTCGTACACAGGGTTATTGTTACCATCTTTCTAAATTCCATATATATGCGTTAGTATAGGGTATTGGTGTTTTTCTTTCTGGCTTACTTCACTCTGTATAATAGGCTCCAGTTTCATCCACCTCATTAGAACTGATTCAAATGTATTCTTTTTAATGGCTGAGTAATACTCCATTGTGTATATGTACCACAGCTTTCTTATCCATTCATCTGCTGACGGGCATCTAGGTTGCTTCCATGTCCTGGCTATTATAAACAGTGCTGCGATGAACATTGGGGTACACGTGTCTCTTTCCCTTTTGGTTTCCTCAGTGTGTATGCCCATTACTGAAAATTAGACACATAAACGAAGGTAGAAAACAATAATTTGCATCTAGCCAATGACACAGAAAATATTAAAATAGTTAAAGCCTCCTGTGTACCCTTACTCAAACATTTACCCTCCTTGTTTACCAAAATATAGACACTCTTGAATTGCATGTTTTCCTTCTTGCATGTATTAATATATTCTTAATATATGCATATATATGCATTATTTGATTAATTTCACATTTTAATATTTATATACAGTGTGAAACTTACTGCTTCTTTGTTCATTCAACTCTTTAAAACTTTAATATTCATATATAAATGACATGTACTTCATTCCTTTTCAGTGTATGTATATAACTCCATTGTGCAATTGAGTGATTTATCTTCTCTCATGTTGATGGACTTACAGGATATTTTAATTGTTTTCATTATTATAAAGAATGCTGAAATAAGACTTTCTTGTATATGATGGTTTGTGGTTCATAGCCTGTGAGCTCCTTCTTCATAACTTCTCCCTCTTTTCTATTGGAAATATGATCTTTTCAGTTCAGTTCAGCTCAGTCACTCAGTCGTGTCCGACTCTTTGCGACCCCATGAATCACAGCACACCAGGCCTCTCTGTCCATCACCATCTCCCGGAGTTCACTCAGACTCACGTCCATGGAGTCAGTGATGCCATCCAGCCATCTCATCCTCTGTCATCCCCTTCTTCTCCTGCCCCCAATCCCTCCCAGCATCAGAGTGTTTTCCAGTGAGTCAACTCTTCGCATGAGGTGGCCAAAGTACTGGAGTTTCAGCTTCAGCATCATTCCCTCCAAAGAAATCTCAGGGCTGATCTCCTTCAGAATGGACTGGTTGGATCTCCTTGCAGTCCAAGGGACTCTCAAGAGTCTTCTCCAACACCACAGTTCAAAAGCATCAATTCTTCGGCACTCAGCTTTCTTCACAGTCCAACTCTCTTATTGGTTAATAAATGTCAGCAATTTATAAGTTCTAATTTTTATTCAGTGATACATTTTGAAGGATTTTTTTTCTAGTATTATCTTATGATGCTGTTAATGTCATCATTTCTTCATATTACAATTTTTAATATGGTTCAATTTATCAGTCTCTTGCTTTATGTTCTTAGAAGTTTGTGGCCTTTTTTAAGAAATAATTTTCTACCTTAAGAGCTCCTAAGGTTCAGAAGTTTTAGGATGTTGCTGCTGCTTGTATTTAAGCTTTTAATCTATGTAAAATTAAGTTTTATGTATAGCATGAACTGCATCTCACATGCTGTAAGATAGTGATACAATTGTAGTAGTTTCATGTGAATAACCAATTGCTTTGGAAACACTCATTCAATAATTTTTCATTTATGATCTGTATGTCCAGATATGTCTGTCCCCGTGTTATATAGTGTTATATCAATAAATGCTTTAGGTTTCTAAATTTTCTTGCTATTTTATATGGGTATTCACACACTCGTAGTTTTAATCTGTAAATTTATATCGGTTACTCTTGATCTTTGCACTTCCATAAGGATTTGGGGGTTAGCTTATTAACTGAAAAAGGATGTTAGAATTTTTTTGGAATTGCATTGAATTTAACAAATATTTTGAAGAGAAATGTAATCTTTAATATACTCAATGGTTTCATCAATGTAAATGGTATATCTCTCCATTTATTCTTATATAACTTCTGTCTTTCAGTAATCCTTTGTGACTTTTTAAAAAGTTCTCATATATCTTTATTTTTGAGATTCATTCTTAGGCATCTTATTTTTGTTGCTGTTTAAATATTTTCTATTACATTTTCAGCCTGCTTATTTTAGGCTTGCATTGACTTTTGGTATATTGATTTGCATCTGGCAAAATTGCTGACCAGTCTTACTAGGTATACTAGTTTGTTTTAAATTGTATATGCAATCAATAATATCACTGTAAAATAAGAATGGTTTTGTGTTTTCATTTCTCTTTTCTAATACATCCCACATTTTTCTTCTATTATTGAATTCTCTAAGAGGTCCAGCACAGTGTGTAAAAGTAATGCTATAACCCTGTAACTATAATCTGTGTATATTTGACCCAAGTTTAATGAGAATATTTCTTAAATTTTATAATTGTTTGATCATTATGTGGATTCTTGATGTGCAGTTTTTCTTGTTTTATATTTGTTTATTCTATTCCTGAATCATATGAATTTTTATCTTTAATGAATATGGCAATCAACCAGTGTCATGAGATGTATCATTACTACTATCTTCATAGCTTTCAAGTGCAAGTACTAGAGCTGTTACATAATCAGATATATATTCTTTGCCCTATACCTTCTCAAATCTCCACTTATAAGAATTTTTGCATTATGAAGCTAAGGCACTCCAGGGATTATCACTACTCCACTTACTAGTAGCAGTATGTTCCTTGTTACTATCTAGCCAGAAATTGATCCTATTTAGAATTCATTCTTAGAGTCTGCTTCCTAAAACCACTGTCAGGTCTGAAACTCACTTAGTTTGAGTTTCCCCAGCTTTAGACTCTGAGATAAGAATTTGGGTGAAAGTTGTTTCTGTGGAAGATGATTCTAGAATCTGGAAACCCTGGTACAGGAATGAAAAAATGAGACAGGGAAGAAAGTGAACCAGTACATTATTTATTATGGAGCAGCTAACTCATGAATTATGATGTCCTCAATCCATCTGCATGACTGGGGCCCACAGTTATCTACTCAAGGATAAAAGAAGCTGTGATAAAAGGATAAAAGATCCCCTCTAACTCCCACTGTCCTAGGCAGAGAGGAGATATTAATACTCAAACTCCAGTAGTGACCCATTCACAGGCTGAGAAAAAGCTCAATGGAGAGTTGCTGATGCTTCCTTCAGGAATATGCTGAGATGGTGAGTGCAAATTGGACATGAGCAAAACACTGACATCTGCTACTATCCTCCTCTGTCATTGACTTCTGTTTCTAATGCACAAATCTCATCTGCCATAGCTCCGATTAAAAAATGTTAAATGTTTTCCATATCCCTTTAAGAAAAATAAATCCAAATACTAAAATATTAATAAAATGAAGCATAGGAGACTCTTTAAAATCATTTCCAAAAATCTATTAAGATGGATTCTAGAAATGTCCTTTTTCTCTTTGCTTTTCAGTTTATTTTGTGACTTTTTAGTTAGCTTTAACTTATTTTCTGTTCTTATTACCTAGCAAACTTAAGTCCTTTTCAATGGAGATAAGGAGAACTCCAAATATGAGACTAGTACAAGTTGTGCTATTTCCTGTCAGAGATTCTGTAGGTCCAGTAGGCACCCTACTCTTTAATCTAATGGTTATAAATGATCTGTATGTATAATTCACAAAGTTAGAATTTTTTCAGGAGTCTTAATTTCCATACTTGAATACAGATCTAACTTATGACATATTTCTTTTCTATAAATTATTTCAACAAAATCATTCTCAGTTTATGTAAATGAGAATCACTGCTTTCAGTTCCTCAGAAGCTGGATGTGGGGTGGGATGCAGAGTATATTCAATGAACTCTTTCCAACCTCAGTGATTTCCTCAAATCAGTTAATATGCCTTGTTGTGTCAGTTGCTCTTTCAGGTGGCTCAAAATAGTACTTCTCCTAGTGCCTTTTTTCTACTTATAGTAAGCAGTACTGAAGTTGCTTTGGCAATGAGATTGTTTCTCAGATTCTCCCATAGCACATAAAGTCCTGCTGGCTAGTTATGTGACTAATAGTGTTGAGACCAGGCTGGATGTGTGGGGAAATGAGTAGACTTCATATTGTCAAGATTCATTCACTGCCTTATTCTGTAGGGGTAAGTGTTTCAAACTACTTCTTATGTTCATCTGCGGTTTTGACCACAGCAAAAAACCAATACACATAAGGAAGTCCCCTTGGAGAAGTTACTTTATCAACCCTCTAATGAGCTCCTTGTTGTATATTCTTTTGCATATTACTTCAATTTTAGATTTCTGAATGGAAATTTTCCAACAGTATTGTGCATTCAAACTGAAAATATTCCAGATCATTTACATTTTCCTTTATGTCTATATTTTTAAAAATACAACATTTCAATTTACATTTTGTTTTTCAGTCACTAAGTCATGTCCAACTCTTTGTGACTCCATGAACTGCAGCACATCAGGCTTCTCTGTCCTTCCTATCTCCCAGAGTTTGCTCAAACTCATGAGTCAGTGATACCTTCCAACCATCTCATCCTCTGTTGTCCCCTTCTTCTCTTGTCCTCAGTCCTTCCCAGCATCAGGGCCTTTTTCAATGAGTCGGTTCTTCGCATCAGGCGGCCAAAATATTGGAGCTTCATCTTCAGTATCAGTCCTTCCAATGAATATTCAGGGTTGATCCTTTAGGATTGTCAGGTTTGATCTCCTTGCTGTCCAAGGGATGCTCAAGAGTCTTCTCTAGCACCGTAGTTTGAATGCATCAATTCTTCAGCAGTCAGTCATCATTATCTTTCAACTCAAGTGAATTGAAAGTGTAGGAGAGAAATATACTAAGTGATGCTAAATGTTTAGGATGCAGAATATATTGGAAACTACCCCATGGGCCTCCTAATTCTTTTCTTCAAAAGTCAACCCAAATATTCTCTTTTATGATTTTATCTTTATTGTTGCTCTATTACATACCACCGGAGAAGGCAATGGCACCCCACTCCAGTACTCTTGCCTGGAAAATCCCATGGACGGAGGAGCCTGGTAGGCTGCAGTCCATGGGGTCGCTAAGAGTCGGACACGACTGAGCGACTTCACTTTCTCTTTTCACTTTCATGCATTGGAGAAGGAAATGGCAACCCACTCCAGTGTTCTTGCCTGGAGAATCCCAGGGACGGGGAAGCCTGGTGGGCTGCCGTCTATGGGGTCACACAGAGTCGGACACGACTGAAGTGACTTAGCATAGCATAGCATTACATACCACAGCACCTTGCATTTTACCTCTTATATTTGCTCTAAAATAAAATCAATATACACAGTAAAAAGGAACTTATTTTATGGTTCTTTTATTGAAAATTTTCTAAGGATTTTACAGGTGTATACCATCTATTTCTTTAAATGTAACTATATATCTCAATTTAAGAAAGACATGTGGAGATAGGTTATTATTAAAGATCCTTCACAAATATTTTGATAATAGTATATTGAAAAATGTTTTTGTTTTTTCCGTTGAAAAGACATTTTTAAAGGCTTAATTCAGAGTTTAATGGTGTGAAGATAAATACATGTTTGTATCTGTGTAATAATGTTTTGGAAAGAAATTTGAAAATAAAATTATTGAGATATAAGACTTTAAAAACATGAAGATAAAAATGTTCTTTTTAAAAACACAAAATTTGTAGTGGCAAGTTATGGCCTAGAAAGGGCAATTAAAAAATGGATAGGCCATCTTCAAGTTAAGGTTAAATAGTTTAAAAACAAACTCCCCATGGTCTACAGAAATCTCTTTTGTTCTTATTATTAAGATTATTTCAGCAACCAAACATTTAAAACTTGATATTTTCAGCCCTCTCTCTTTTTTTTTTTTTTTGCTTTTAATTCTATTTTTATTTATTTATTTATTTATTTTACTTAACAATATTGTATTGGTTTTGCCCTCTCTCTTAAGCATCAAGAGAAAGAGTCAGAGAGTAGGAACAAAACTTCAAATAATACTAATATTCCCATCTTCATGGGACAGTGTGGAGGTGAACAGAGTTCCAGGGTGTGGGACAGTATATGCAAAGGCCTAAGGAGAAGGGAAAACATGGCTTATTTGAGCAACTGAAACTATCCTGATGGTTTATGTTTGTGAATGAGCACTGAAAGAAAATGAGACTAAATAGTAAACATACAGGAGCTCATGAGAGACTTTGCATGCCACATGAAGAGGTTTAAAATTTATCTTAAAGGTGATAAGAAACCAGTGAATATGTACAGCTTTTTTATGTTAATTAAACTTCAGTAAAGTAATTTAAAAAAAAGTATGGGGAATGTTGAAAGAACATAGTAGTTAACCTTAACGAGCTCCTAATAGTCAAAGTTGGAATATTTTATGCAAAATAGAAAGGAAAAAAGATAGTATTGGATTTAAACCCATAGAATAAAGTAAACATCCATAAGTCCATCCATACTGATATAAGTAAATCACCAAATAAATAAAGAAAAAAGAAGGAACCACTCTTTCTGAGAGTAGAATTCCAATTGATACATATAGAAAGAGGGAAATAGAATATTCACTATTAAAGCACACACTATGGTAATAATTGATGTAGGCTAGATGCACTGATGGATACTAAAAATAGTGAAAGTTTGATGAGAAACAAAATTTGTGTGAACTCAAAATATCTCCTCATAAACTATTAATTAACCACAAACAGAGAGATAGTAACTTTACAGTGAAAGAAACTGAAAACAACTACCTTAACGAATAACCACCATTAACATAACCAATAATAAGGCATGGTGACACGAGATGACACACAAAGGGCACAACGTTATGTTTGGTGGTACTGTTAAAAGTATATGACCTAATTCAAATCATGAGAAAACATCACACAAACCCAAACTGAGGGCCATGTACAAAGTACATAAATTAAATATGAAGTTGCTAGTTCTTTTAGAATAAGAAAAATATATAAAACAAATGGAACAGCAGCTTTAATATTGGAGAAAAGCACTACCATTTTATCAATAAGCCTCAAACAGAAAACCAAAAACAACAATCAAAACCAGAATAGAGGGAGCAGTGATATGTTTAATTCCTGAGATAAGATAAATTATAAAAAGTAAATTTTACTTATATTTAAATAATTCATGGAAACACGTATCTTAAGATCCAAAAATAAGTGCAAGTGCCAACCTAAAACACCCAGTAGAAAGAAAAGAAACTGAGAATTTTGACATCTATTATGTTTTATTAGCACAGTGAGAAGGAAAATAAGAACAATAACAAACCCAAAATGGATATTTAAGGCCTCAAGTTAAAGCTGCTTATGAAAGTCTGAAATTATTACCTAATGGATCTGAGCTGCCCAGCATATCTGCCACAAGCCTTAAGTAGTTATTTTGTACTTGCTATCTAGCTAGTCCAAACTCAGTCATGTTGTAAGTGTAAAATGTACACCATATTTTGAAGACCTACTATGAAGGAAAGAATACAAATTATCTTATGAAAAATTTTATATTTATTACATGAGTTATGATAATACTGTATAGACATTGGGTTAATAAAATGAGTAATACATTTCACATAATCATTTTACTTTTTGAAATGTGACTACTAGAAAATTTTAAATTGCTTCTGTGATACATGTTTTGGTTTTTCTTGCATTATATTTCTGTTGAATAGCACTGATGCAGAAGAAGAAAGAGGTGAGTAGGGAAGCAATATTTTCAGCAGTGTTGGGCGTTATCAGGAAAACTTTAGCATTTCTTTCTAATATTTATTTCATATTTATTCTTACATTCATAATTTATTTTAAATTTCCACTGGTACCACCTTTTTACTTCAGTACTGGTGTATTCATCAGCTATATCTGTTAAGCCCTTAATTTCAAGACATGATGGAGGAATATGAGGAAGCTGTTGCTAAAGTATCTGATTCTGTAGCCTACCAATCCTTCGGTGCATAAGGAGATCTGACTTCTAGAGACAAATATCATGTGACCTGCTTAAATTCATCTCTTTCAGTGTCCAGCATAGAATAATGTTTCAGTGTCTCTTAAGACATTCTGCCACTTTTGCTAGACTTACCCAGCTTCTGGTGAATATAGGTCAAAAGTAAATCAGTTCAGTTCAGTTCAGTAGCTCAGTCGTGTCCAACTCTTTGCGACCCCATGAACCGAAGCACACCAGGCCTCCCTGTCCATCACCAACTCCGGGAGTTTACCCAAACTAATGTCCATTGAGTCAGTGATGCCATCCAGCCATCTCATCCTCTGTCGTCCCCTTCTCCTACTGCCCTCAAACTTTCCCAGCATCAGGGTCTTATCAAATGAGTCAGCTCTTCACGCCAGGTGGCCAAAGTATTGGAGTTTCAGCTTCAACATTCGTCCCTCCAATGAACAATGATCTCCTTTAGGATAGATTGGTTGGATCTCCTTGCAGTCCAAGGGACTCTCAAGAGTCTTCTCCAACACCACAGTTCAAAAGCATCAATTCATCAGCACTCAGCTTTCTTTATAGTCCAACTCTTACATCCATACATGACTACTGGAAAACCATAGCCTTGACTAGATGGACCTTTGTTGACAAAGTTATGTCTCTGCTTTTTAATATGCTGTCTAGGTTGGTCATAACTTTCCTTCCAAGGAGTAAGCGTCTTTTAATTTCATGGCTGCAATAACCATCTGCAGTGATTTTGGAGCCCAAAAAAGTAAAGTCAGCCACTGTTTCCACTGTTTGCCCATCTATTTGCCATGAAGTGATGGGACCGGATGCAATGATCTTTGTTTTCTGAATGTTGAGCTTTAAGCCAACTTTGTCACTCTCCTCTTTTACTTTCATTAAGAGGCTCTTTAGTTCTTCTTCACTTTCTGCCATAAAGGTGGTGTCATCTGCATATCTCAGGTTATTGATATTTCTCCCGGCAATCTTGATTCCAGCTTGTGCTTCCTCCAGCCCAGCGTTTCTCATGATGTACTCTGCATATAAGTTAAATAAGCAGGGTGACAATATACAGCCTTGACGTACTCCTTTTCCTATTTGGAACCAGTCTGTAAGGAATTCAAGGGGCAAAATAACTTTACTCCTCTTTGTGCTTATACCCTATCCTCCTTTCTGTTCTCACATCCTAATGAGTTTGAGAACAGACCCATCTCAAAGGCTCTCTTTTATTTTTCTCCATTAAAAATCTTGAACACAGTCATTCCTAACTAATCAACTGTCTTTTGTTGCTTTTCACTTGCCTGGTCCTTCCATGACAATGGCCTTATAAGCAAAATAAATTTAAACTTACCAATTCATACTTAACACATCTCCATTTGAGTCCTGTATTAGTTATTATCAAATTCTGTGATCTCATTAGTCCTGTACCCTGATCTAAATCATTGAGGATCTAAAAGAGCTTTTATTAATATTATGGCTGTTTCTAATTATCATTTAGAAATTAAAATGGAAAAATTTTAAAAACACTTATCAATTGACATAAAATGATACGGGTTTTACTATTGTAAACCCATTAAACTTTTATAACTCTTTACGAAAAATAGTAATTATATTTTTAAAACAAAAATTAGTGAGATGAGTGTTTTTGAAAATCTCAAAGTCTGGCTTCATAGAAGACAATGGACATATCATATCTGCTTCTGCATTTAAACTGGTGTAATGTTTAGTTTGGGATGATGCATATGAATAAAATCTGGCCTCATACAGGTATAGAGTTTGAAAAGAGAGGAGTATTTTAATAGTCTTTTCAAATAATTATATGTATACTTCTTCAATACTACACCCAAATAGGCAAGTGGAAGTTTCTTAAAGGTTAATTGTGATGTAAAATTTGAAACTATTATCAATGTTCTTTTTGTTCTTTGCTACATTAAAATCTTGCATGCTAGATCATCTTTGACTTCATAGGCTCCTTTTAAAGAGTATTATGTATTCCATGAACCATGCTTAGAGAATTGCTGTCCTGGACAAACATTCAGGCCTAAATAACTTCCTCAACTCCTTTCTTCCTGAATGGAGCTCCTTTCATGCCTAGTGTTTTCCCATGTAAAGGACTTCTTCCTCAGTATAGACATAACATAGAAAGATCTTGGTCAAAAGCACAAATATTTGATCATATCACTTCTCCCATAAAAATCTTCTCAAAGCAGTAGATCTCCTGTTGACCCTTTTAAAAATTTATTGATATCAGAGAATCATCTCTATGACTTACATCAAGGAGTAGAACGAGGAAGTTGTCAAGATTATAAATATTAGTGTAACTGGTCAGTGAATAATTACTAAATATGTAAATCTGATTTCACACATTTATAGTTTTTACTAGCTAATTCCCTATCTCTTGATTATAGATGTTAGCAAGTGAAAATATAGACTTAATTAGGTTTCTTGATATGAAAAATAATCAATTAAATATTCAGGCATTTGCAAGAAATTCAAATACATGAGAATTTTACTTACTGATGAATTTTAATAAAGTAAGATGACCATAACTTATTTATATATAAGTTCCTTCCCATAAATAGAATTATTGGTAGTCTTCTATAAAAATGAGTTCATTTGTAAATGAGTTCCTTTATTAACATCAGTTCAGTTCAGTTCAGTCACTCAGCCTTGTCTGACTCTTTGTGACCCCGTGAATTGCCGCACGTTGGGCCTCCCTGTCCATCAACAACTCCCAGAGTTCACTCACACTCGTGTCCATTGAGTTGGTGATGCCATCCAGCCATCTCATCCTTTGTCGTCCCATTTCCCTCCTGCCCCCAATCCCTCCCAGTATCAGAGTCTTTTCCAATGAGTCAACTCTTCGCATGAGGTGGCCAAAGTATTGGAGTTTCAGCTTTAGCATCAGTCCTTCCAATGAATATTCAGGACTGATCTCCTTTAGAACGCCCTGGTTGGATCTCCTTGCAGTCCAAGGGACTCTCAAGAGTCTTCTCCAACACCACAGTTCAAAAGCATGAATTCTTTGGCACTCAGCTTTCTTCATAGTCCAACTCTCACATCCATACATGACTACTGGAAAAACCACAGCCTTGACTAGATGGACCTTTTTGGCAAAGTAATATCTCTGTGTTTTAATATGCTATCTAGGTTGGTCATAACTTTCCTTCCAAGGAGTAAGTGTCTTTTAATTTCATGGCTGCAATCACCATCTACAGTGATTTTGGAGCCCAAAATAGTAAAGTCTGACACTGTTTTCACTGTTTCCCCATCTATTTGCCATGAAGTGATGGGACCAAATGCCATGATCTTAGTTTTCTGAATGCTGAGCTTTAAGCGAACTTTTTCACTCTCCTCTTTCACTCTCATCAAGAGGCTTTTGAGTTCCTCTTCACTTTGTGCCATAAGGGTGGTGTCATCTGCCTATCTGAGGTTATTGATATTTCTCCCGGCAGTCTTGATTTCCAGCTTGTGCTTCTTCCAGCCCAGTGTTTCTCATGATGTACTCTGCATATAAGTTAAATAAGCAGGGTGACAATATACAGCCTTGACGGACTCCTTTTCCTATTTGGAACCAGTCTGTTGTTCCATGTCTAGTTCTAACTGTTGCTTCCTGACCTGCATGCAGGTTTCTCAAGAGGCAGGTCAGGTGGTCTGGTATTCCCATCTCTTTCAGAATTTTCCACAGTTTATTGTGATCCACATGGTCAAAGGCTTTGGTGTGGTCAATAAAGCAGAAATAGATATTTTTCTGGAACTCTCTTGCTTTTTCCATGATCCAGCAGATGTTGGCAATATGATCTCTGGTTCCTCTGCCTTTTCTAAAACCAGCTTGAACATCTGGATGTTCACGGTTCACATATTGCTGAAGCCTGGCTTGGAGAATTTTGAGCATTACTTTACTAGTGTGTGAGATGAGTGCAATTGTGTGGTAGTTTGAGCATTCTTTCGCATTGCCTTTTTTTGGCATTGGAATGAAAATTGACCTTTTCCAGTCCTGTGGCCACTGCTGAGTTTTCCAAATTTGCTGGCATACTGAGTGCAGCAGTTTCACAGCATGATCTTCCAGGACTTGAAATAGCTCAACTGGAATTTCATCACCTCCACTAGCTTTGTTCATAGTGATGCTTTCTAAGGCCCACTTGACTTCACATTCCAGGATGTCTGGCTCTAGGTGAGTGATCACACCATCGTGATTATCTTGGTTGTGAAGATATTTTTTGTACAGTTTTTCTTTGTATTCTTGCCAACTCTTCTTAATATCTTCTGCTTCTGTTAGGTCCATACCATTTCTGTCCTTTATCGAGCCCATCTTTGCATGAAATGTTCCCTTGGTATCTCTAATTTTCTTTTTTTTTTTTTTATTTTATTTTATTTTTAAACTTTACAATATTGTATTGGTTTTGCCAAATATCGAAATGAATCCGCCACAGGTATACATGTATTCCCCATCCTGAACCTTCCTCCCTCCTCCCTCCCCATACCATCCCTCTGGATCGTCCCAGTGCACCAGCCCCAAGCATCCAGTATCGTGCATCAAACCTGGATGGCAACTCGTTTCATATATGATATTATACGTATTTCAATGCCATTCTCCCAAATCATCCCACCCTCTCCCTCTCCCACAGAGTCCAAAAGACTGTTCTATACATCAGTGTCTCTTTTGCTGTCTCATATACAGGGTTATTGTTACCATCTTTCTAAATTCCATATATATATGTGTTAGTATAGGGTATTGGTGTTTTTCTTTCTGGCTTACTTCACTCTGTATAATAGGCTCCAGTTTCATCCACCTCATTTGAACTGATTCAAATGTATTCTTTTTAATGGCTGAGTAATACTCCATTGTGTATATGTACCACAGCTTTCTTATCCATTCATCTGCTGATGGACATCTAGGTTGCTTCCATGTCCTGGCTATTATAAACAGTGCTGTGATGAACATTGGGGTACATGTGTCTCTTTCCCTTCTGGTTTCCTCAGTGTGTATGCCCAGCAGTGGGATTGCTGGATCATAAGGCAGTTCTATTTCCAGTTTTTTAAGGAATCTCCACACTGTTCTCCATAGTGGCTGTACTAGTTTGCATTCCCACCAACAGTGTAAGAGGGTTCCCTTTTCTCCACACCCTCTCCAGCATGTATTGCTTGTAGACTTTTGGATCGCAGCCATTCTGACTGGCGTGAAATGGTACCTCATAGTGGTTTTGATTTGCATTTCTCTGATAATGAGTGATGTTGAGCATCTTTTCATGTGTTTGTTAGCCATCTGTATGTCTTCTTTGGAGAAATGTCTATTTAGTTCTTTGGCCCATTTTTTGATTGGGTCATTTATTTTTCTGGAATTGAACTGTAGGAGTTGCTTGTATATTTTTGAGATTACTTGTTTGTCAGTTGCTTCATTTGCTATTATTTTCTCCCATTCTGAAGATTGTCTTTTCACCTTGCTTATAGTTTCCTTTATTGTGCAGAAGCTTTTAAGTTTAATTAGGTCCCATTTGTTTATTTTTGCTTTTATTTCCAATATTCTGGGAGGTGGGTCATAGAGGATCCTGCTGTGATGTATGTCGGAGAGTGTTTTGCCTATGTTCTCCTCTAGGAGTTTTATAGTTTCTGGTCATATGTTTAGATCTTTAATCCATTTTGAGTTTATTTTTGTGTATGGTGTTAGAAAGTGCTCTAGTTTCATTCTTTTACAAGTGGTTGACCAGTTTTCCCAGCACCACTTGTTAAAGAGATTGTCTTTAATCCATTGTATATTCTTGCCTCCTTTGTCAAAGATAAGGTGTCCATAGGTGCGTGAATTTATCTCTGGGCTTTCTATTTTGTTCCATTGATCTATATTTCTGTCTTTGTGCCAGTACCATACTGTCTTGATGAGTGTGGCTTTGTAGTAGAGCCTGAAGTCAGGTAGGTTGATTCCTCCAGTTCCATTCTTCTTTCTCAAGATAGCTTTGGCTATTCGAGGTTTTTTGTATTTCCATACAAATAGTGAAATTATTTGTTCTAGCTCTGTGAAGAATACCGTTGGTAGCTTGATAGGGATCACATTGAATCTATAAATTGCTTTGGGTAGTATACTCATTTTCACTATATTGATTCTTCCAATCCATGAACATGGTATATTTCTCCATCTATTAGTGTCCTCTTTGATTTCTTTCACCAGTGTTTTATAATTTTCTATATATAGGTCTTTAGTTTCTTTAGGTAGATATATTCCTAAGTATTTTATTCTTTCCATTGCAATGGTAAATGGAATTGTTTCCTTAATTTCTCTTTCTGTTTTCTCATTATTAGTGTATAGTAATGCAAGGGATTTCTGTGTATTGATTTTATATCCTGCAACTTTACTATAATCATTGATTAGTTCTAGTAATTTTCTGGTGGAGTCTTTAGGGTTTTCTATGTAGAGGATCATGTCATCTGCAAACAGTGAGAGTTTTACTTCTTCTTTTCCAATTTGGATTCCTTTTATTTCTTTTTCTGCTCTGATTGCTGTAGCCAAAACTTCCAAAACTGTGTTGAATAGTAATGGTGAAAGTGGGCACCCTTGTCTTGTTCCTGACTGAGGATAATGTTTGCTGTGGGTTTGTCATATATAGCTTTTATTATGTTGAGGTATGTTCCTTCTATTCCTGCTTTCTGGAGAGTTTTTATCATAAATGGATGTTGAATTTTGTCAAAGGTTTTCTCTGCATCTATTGAGATAATGATATGGTTTTTATTTTTCAATTTGTTAATGTGGTGTATTACATTGATTGATTTGTGGATATTGAAGAATCCTTGCATCCCTGGGATAAAGCCCACTTGGTCATGGTGTATGATCTTTTTAATGTGTTGTTGGATTCTGATTGCTAGAATTTTGTTAAGGATTTTTGCATCTATGTTCATCAGTGATATTGGCCTGTAGTTTTCTTTTTTTGTGGGATCTTTGCCAGGTTTTGGTATTAGGGTGATGGTGGCCTCATAGAATGAGTTTGGAAGTTTACATTCCTCTGCAATTTTCTGGAAGAGTTTGAGCAGGATAGGTTTTAGCTCTTCTCTAAATTTTTGGTAGAATTCAGCTGTGAAGCTGTCTGGACCTGGGCTTTTGTTTGCTGGAAGATTTTTGATTACAGTTTCAATTTCCATGCTTGTGATGGGTCTGTTAAGATTTTCTATTTCTTCCTGGTTCAGTTTTGGAAAGTTGTAGTTTTCTAAGAATTTGTCCATTTCTTCCATGTTGTCCATTTTATTGGCATATAATTGTTGATAGTAGTCTCTTATGATCCTTTGTATTTCTGTGATGTCTGTTGTGATCTCTCCATTTTCATTTCTAATTTTATTGATTTGATTTTTCTCCCTTTGTTTCTTGATGAGTCTGGCTAATGGTTTGTCAATTTTATTTATCCTTTCAAAGAACCAGCTTTTGGCTTTGTTGAGTTTTGCTATGGTCTCTTTTGTTTCTTTTGCATTTATTTCTGCCCTAATATTTAAGATTTCTTTCCTTCTACTAACCCTGGGGTTCTTCATTTCTTCCTTTTCTAGTTGCTTTAGGTGTAGGTTAGGTTATTTGTTTGACTTTTTTCTTGTTTCTTGAGGTATGCCCTGTATTGCTATGAACTTTCCCCTTAGGACTGCTTTTACAGTGTCCCACAGGTTTTGGGTTGTTGTGTTTTCCTTTTTCATTCGTTTCTATGCAAATTTTGATTTCTTTTTTGATTTCTTCTGTGATTTGTTGGTTATTCAGCAGCGTGTTGTTCAGCCTCCATATGTTGGAATTTTTAATAGTTTTTCTCCTGTAATTGAGATCTAATCTTACTGCATTGTGGTCAGAAAAGATGCTTGGAATGATTTCTATTTTTTTTTGATTTACCAAGGCTAGATTCATGGCCCAGGATGTGATCTATCCTGGAGAAGGTTCCGTGTGTGCTTGAGGAAAAGGTGAAATTCATTGTTTTGGGATGAAATGTCCTATAGATATCAGTTAGGTCTAATTAGTCTATTGTATCATTTAAAGTTTGTGTTTCCTTGTTAATTTTCGATTTAGTTGATCTATCCATAGGTGTAAGTGGGATATTAAAGTCTCCCACTATTATTGTGTTATTGTTAATTTCTCCTTTCATACTTGTTAGCATTTGTCTTACATATTGTGGTGCTCCTGTGTTGGGTGCATATATAATTATAATTGTTATATCTTCTTCTTGGATTGATCCTTTGATCATTATGTAGTGACCGTCTTTGTCTCTTTTGACAGCCTTTGTTTTAAAGTCTATTTTATCTGATATGAGTATTGCTACTCCTGCTTTTTTTTGGTCCCTATTTGCATGGAAAATCATTTTCCAGCCCTTCACTTTCAGTCTGTATGTGTCCTCTGTTTTGAGGTGGGTCTCTTGTAGACAGCATATGTAGGGGGTCTTGTTTTTGTATCCATTCAGCCAATCTTTGTCTTTTGGTTGGTGCATCAACCCATTTACGTTTAAGGTAATTACTGAAAAGTATGATCCCATTGCCATTTACTTCATTGTTTTGGGTTCGAGTTTATACACCGTTTTTGTGTTTCCTGTCTAGAGAATATCCTTTAGTATTTGTTGGAGAGCTGGTTTGGTGGTGCTGAATTCTCTCAGCTTTTCCTTGTCTCTAAAGCTTTTGATTTCTCCTTCATATTTGAATGAGATCCTTGCTGGGTACAATAATCTGGGCTGTAGGTTATTTTCTTTCATCACTTTAAGTATGTCTTGCCATTCCCTCCTGGCTTGGAGAGTTTCTATTGAAAGATCAGCTGTTATCCTTATGGGAATTCCCTTGTATGTTATCTGTTGTTTTTCCCTTGCTGCTTTTAATATTTGTTCTTTGTGTTTGATCTTTGTTAATTTGATTAATATGTGTCTTGGGGTGTTTTGCCTTGTGTTTATCCTGTTTGGGACTCTCTGGGTTTCTTGGACTTGGGTGATTATCTCCTTCCCCATTTTAGGGAAGTTTTCAACTATTATCTCCTCAAGTATTTTCTCATGGTCTTTCTTTTTTGTCTTCTTCTTCTGGGACCCCTATGATTCGAATGTTGTAGCGTTTAATATTGTCCTGGAGGTCTCTGAGATTGTCCTCATTTCTTTTAATTCGTTTTTCTTTTTTCCTCTCTGATTCATTTATTTCTACCATTCTATCTTCTAATTCACTAATACTATCTTCTGCCGCTGTTATTCTACTATTTGTTGCCTCCAGAGTGTTTTTGATTTCATTTATTGCATTATTCATTATATATTGACTCTTTTTTATTTCTTCTAGGTCCTTGTTAAACCTTTCTTGCATCTTCTCAATCCTTGTCTCCAGGCTATTTATCTGTGATTCCATTTTGATTTCAAGATTTTGGATCAATTTCACTATCATTATTCGGAATTCTTCATCAGGTAGATTCCTTATCTCTTCCTCTTTTGTTTGGTTTGGTGGGCATTTATCCTGTTCCTTTACCTGCTGGGTATTCCTCTGTCTCTTCATCTTGTTTAAATTGCTGAGTTTGGGGTGTCATTTCTGTATTCTGGCTGTTGGTGAAGTTCTCTTTATTGTGGCATTTCCTCACTATGTATGGGTTTGTACAGGTGGCTTGTCAAGGTTTCTTGGTTAGGGAAGCTTGTGTCGATGTTCTGGTGGGTGGAGCTGTATTTCTTCTCTCTGGAGTGCAAAGAAGTGTCCAGTAATGAGTTATGAGATGTCTTTGGTTTTGGGGTGACTTGGGGCAACCTGTATCTTGGAGCTCAGGGCTGTGTTCCTGTGTTGCTGGATAATTAGCTTGATATGTCTTGCCCTGGAACTTGTTGGCCCTTGTGTGGTGCTTGGTTTCAGTGTAGGTATGGAGGTGTTTGATGAGCTCCTGTCAATGATCCCTGCAGTCAGGAGTTCCCTGGAGTTAGGGTTTGAACTTAAGCCTCCTGTTTCCAGTTATTGGTCTTATTTTTACAGTAGTTTCAAAACTTCTCCTTCTATACAGCACCATTGATAAAACATCTACTTTAAAGATGAAAAGTTTCTCCACCATGAGGGTCACCCAGAGAGGTTCACAGTGTTACATGGAGAAGAGAAGAGGGAGGAGGGAGTTAGAGGTGACCCGAATGAGATGAGGTGGAATCAGTAGAGGAGAGAGTGGGCTATCCAGTAATCTCTTCTTTATGTGCACTCCACAGCTGGACCACTCAGAGATGTTCACGGAGTTATACAGAAAAGAGAAGAAGGAGGAAGGAGACAGAGGTGGCCAGGAGGATAAAAGGGGGGAATGAAAAGGAGGGAGACAGATCCAGCCAGTAATCAGTTCCCTAAGTGTTCTCCACTGTTTGGAACACACAGAAATTCACAGAGTTGGGTAGAATAGAGAGGGGTTAGGGAGGAGACACAGGCGACCCAGTGGAGAAAAAGGAGAGTCCAAAGGGAGAGAGAGCAGTCAAGCCAGTAATCTCGCTCCCCAGTGAAAAATGAGTACTGAAGATTGGGTTCTTAAAGGTACAAAATTGGTAACAAATACATAAAAGCAAAAATTAAAAATCTAAAGTAGAGTTTGAAATTTCAAAAATACAATATTAAAGAAAAGAAGAAGGAAAAGAAAGAGAGAAAAAAACAAAAAAACAAAAACAAAGTCACAAAAATTATAAAGAAAATGTAGGTACAAAATTAATAACAAATACCAAAAAGCAAAAGTTAAAAATCTAGAGTAGAGTTTGGAATTTCAAAAATAAACTGTTATAAAAAAGAAGAAGAAAAAGGAAGAAAGAAAAAAAAACAAACATAAACAAAGTCACAAAAATTATAAAGAAAATATAGGTACAAAATTGATAACAAAAACCAAAAAGCATAAATTAAAAATCTAGAGTAGAGATTGGAATTTCAAAAATACAATGTTAAAGAAAAGAAGAAAAAAAAAAAGGTCACAAAATTTATAAAAAAATATATATGAAGTTTGCTTTAAAAAAAAAATAGGGTCTTTTTTTTTGCAAAGTGATAGTAGGTTATAAAAGTGAAAATTAAAGGAATAATAGAGGACTTAAATTTTTTTTTTAATTAAAAAAAAAAGAAGAATGATTGTAAAAGTGGTAAAAATATATCTAGGACTTTCTCTAGTTTTGTTGTCTGTATTGTGGGGTCAGTTCATTTTCAGCTAGTTCCTTGGTCTGACTTACATTTCTCAAGATCTGTAGGCCCCTTCCTATGTAGTCGGTACTAACCACAGGATTTTAATCTATTGCCTGTAGCTTCCAAGGCGGTTCCCTCTGTTACAGCTTCTTCTGTTTGCTGGTCTCTTCAGTGTCTGGTTTCCGCCCTGACACAAAGGGGACGGTGGTGGACACTTTTTTTTTTCTTAGGCTCACTTGTTCAGTCGCGCTGTGGGGAGGGAGGGAGGGATGCTGCAAACAAATAGCACTGGCGTGTGCTCGCAGTGCCTCAGCCACACTGGGTCTGCCCCCGCTCACAGCACGCATAGCCTCCCTGCCCACACTGCTCAGGCTCTAGGTTGCTCCGCCGGGAACCATCTGTGGATGGCCCTGGGCTGCTTTTACCTCCCGGGTCCAAGCCACTCAGGTTCAGGCACTCGGGTAGTCCTCAGAGGCGCAGACTCGGTTGGGCCTGCGTTTTGTGCCTTTCCCAGGTCCGAGCAGCTCAGGTGATGAGGTGTTTGGTGAGCGCGATTGCTGCGACATATTGCCTCCCTGCCGCTCCGTTATCTAGGTGTACAACTGGCACACCTTCTCAGGCGAATGTTGACCGTCCAGACCCCCAAGAAGTTTTAGCAAAAAAGCCTGCTTACAGTTTTATAGATAATGTCTCTCTGGAGCTGCGATTGCCCCCTTCCGGCTCTGGCTGCCTGTCACCGGAGAGGGGTGGTCTGCAGCCGGCTATCTCTGTTCAGTCCTTTGTTCCGGGCGCAGGCCTGGCAGTGTCTTAGGTTAGGGCTGGCTTTTCGCGTGGTAGATATCCCACAGTCTGGTTTGCCAACCCAAATTATTTCACTCAGATAGCGCTTGGGGTATTCAGGCCAGATCCTTACTCTAAGTGATGCAGCCCGCGCCGCACCTCCCTGCCCAGCCCCCACTTGCTAGTGGCGTGTGCAGGCGTCTGCGCTGCTTCGTCGCTGGGGGAGTTACCGTAGGGCTCGCAATCTGCGGGTTTTAATTGTTTATTTATTTTTCCTCCCTGTTATGTTGCCCTCTGTGCTTCCAAGGCTCGGCACAGATTCAGCAGTGAGAGGGTGTCCTGGTGTTTGGAAACTTCTCTCTTTTTAAGACTCCCTTCCCGGGACAGAACTCCATCCCTCCCTCTTTTGTCTCTTTTTTTGTCTTTTATATTTTTTCTTACCTCCTTTCGAAGACGGGTTGCTTTTCTGGGTGCCTGATGTCCTCTGCCGGCATTCAGAAGTTGTTTTGTGGAATTTACTCGGAGTTTAAATGTTGTTTTGATGAATTTGTGGGGGAGAAAGTGTTCTCCCCATCCTACTCTTCCGCCATCTTAGCTCCTCCCCTCTAATTTTCTTGAATAGATCTCTAGTCTTTCCCATTCTGTTGTTTTCCTCTATTTTTTGCGTTGATCGCTGAGGAAGGCTTTCTCATCTGTCCTTGCTATTCTTTGGAACTCTCCATTCAGATGGTTATATCTTTCCTTTTTTCCTTTGCTTTTCGCTTCTCTTCTTTTCACAGCTATTTTAAGGCCTCCCCAGAGAGCCATTTTGCTTTTTTGCATTTCTTTTCCATGGGGATGGTCTTGATCCCTGTCTCCTATACAATGTCATGAACCTCCGTCCATAGTTCATCAGGCACCTTATCTATCAGATGTAGGCCCTTAAATCTATTTCTCACTTCCACTGTGTAATCATAAGGGATTTGATTTAGGTCATGCCTGGATGGTCTAGTGGTTTTCCCTACTTTCTTCAATTTAAGTCTGAATTTGGCAATAAGGAGTTCATGATCTGAGCCAGAGTCAGCTCCTGGTCTTGTTTTTGCTGAGTGTATAGAGCTTCTCCATCTTTGGCTGCAAAGAATATAATCAGTCCGATTTCGGTGTTGACCATCTGGTGATGTCCATGTGTAGAGTCTTCTCTTGTGTTGTTGGAAGAAGGTGTTTGCCATGACCAGTGTGTTCTCTTGGCAAAACTCTATTCGTCTTTGCCCTGCTTCATTCCATATTCCAAGGCCAAATTTGCCTGTTACTCCAGGTGTTTCTTGACTTCTTACTTTTGCATTCCAGTCCCCTGTAATGAAAAGGACATATTTTTTGGGTGTTACTTCTAGAAGGTCTTGTAGGTATTCATAGAACCATTCAACTTCAGCTTCTTCAGTGTTACTGGTTGGGGCATAGACTTGGATTACTGTGATATTGAATGGTTTGCCTTGGACACGAACAGAGGTCATTCTGTCATTCTTGAGATTGCATTCAAGTAGTGCATTTTGTACTCTTTTGTTGACCATGATGGCTAATGCATTTCTTTTAAGGGATTCCTGCCCGCAGTAGTAGATATAGTGGTCATTAACATCATGGTTAATGATATAATGGTTATTAACATCATGAATCTCTAATTCATGAATTTACTCTTATTGGTTGTGTATCTTTAATATTGACATGTAAATCTTGCTTTTAATTATTTTGTATTTTATATTATGCAATAATCCTAATATTTGCAAGGTAGCTTTCTTTATCCACATTTTTGAAGGGATGAAAAAATTCAGATCCAACACTTTCTTCTATCTGGTTGTAGAGCCAGGCATGACTCTTAGTGATTTTTCCTCTTTGATTTGGGAGAGATTTATGCATGGTCCACTCTGACTGTGCTATGAGCTGGCTATGCCAAGAGACACATGTGCTTTGAGCTATCATATTTGAGCCATTCTGCTAGGCTTTTCTAAGCTTTTCTAATTGTAGTTGACTTCCTTTGGCATTTTTCCACAGTGAGAGAATGTGCTGTTCTGGCTGATCTGACTCTCCAATCAAGTTAACAGTTGTGTTTCTTATTGTAAATTAGTAGATCAGGATACAGGTTAACTCTGAAATATTCTGGGACTTGCTAAGCATGGGCCAGTGTCCCTAAGTCTGATCAACACTAAAGCACTGAAAACATTGAGTTTCTAGACCTGGATCACGATAAATGCATTAAGGAATTTCCACTGGGTGAGAACCCTTAGCAGCCAGTTTTCTCTGTTACTACACTTCTATGTCAGAATGTCATTTATCACTTTTTACATATTTTTGAGATAATATCCATAGGTGAGATACAATAGATGGCTTGAGTTCATCCTTAGGTAGAAAAAAATCACTGTTTCCTTTTAATGAATAGTGTTTTTCTTTAAATAAAGCTGCTTTGAATAGGCTTAATATATCTTTAGTATAACAAGGAAACAGACTAAACTGCTATTCCCCAGGAAGAATTTTTTAAAAACCTCATACTCAATGCATTATGACTTTTTAGAAGTTTTTTCTTGCTGTATTATGGCACTGGCTGACAACATAAAATTTCAAAATTTTGTCTTGAGAAACCTGCAGTAATTATTTGTGCTGGGACAAAATATAATCAGGTTTTCTAGAAGTTGGGATAATCCAAGAAGTAAATATAAGATAACATATCCTTTTTCAAATCATCACCACTGAAGACTTAGTACTAGGTAGTACTTTACAGTGCACAAATGCTTGTAACAAATATTGTGCCATATTTCTTTTAATATAACCTAACAGATGAAGAGAGCAAATATTACTTCTATTCTAGAGATAAGGAAACAGAGGCCCAGAGTAGTTCCATGACTTTTCCAAGTTCACATAGCTGGTAAGATCCGGGTGGAACTATACCTATGTTTATGAAGAAAAAAGCCACAGAACCATAATTCAAATACACTATAAATTGCTGCTACATTGTAATGGATTAAACTAATGTATAATCAAATTACTCTTACTTCACATACTTTGATTTATTAATGGAGAAATACCAGGGGAATTGTCACTAGAAAACCTATTTTTTTCTTGTTTTGCTGAATGTGTGGCAATTTTGTGTACTGTTTCATCTAGACCTCCCAGAATTCCTCCCAACAAAGTGGGGAGGCTTTGTTGTTTCTTTAGAATGGATACATTAAGTCACGATCATATACTTTGGATGTATAAAGCATACGACTTTCTGAGCATTACTAGGAATTGGTAGTAATGCTACATAATACTACAGGTTCTTCCACCCTCCCCCTACACATACCATATGACTGTGACTATATTTTTAAGTCCATCTTATATTTTCCTTGACCTAAAAGTTTCTTTATATGAATGTATTTGGTTCCTCAGGTCTACCGGATGCAATAATCAAGTAATCATAAGGTTTTAATATACATGCATTCAGGTGACCTAAGCTTCACTGAGCCCTGCCATCCAAAGGATATCCAGCCATACTTGATTTCTGAAACACAGTGATTAGTGTCCATTCAAGTGTGTTTCCCCCAGTCCAATGTATCTCCTGCATGTTGCATTTTAAAAGTTCAAGAGTTAGTGAAAAATCTGTTTTACTGCTTCAGAAAAGCCCAAAGGTTGCCTAACTTTCAACCAGCTTCTCGCCTGTTACCAGTGTTCAACTGAACTGTCCTTGCTGAATTTTCTGGTTTCCAGATCTCCTGAGCATACTTCTGCACAATCTCAGCCATCTTTTGATTCACCAGAAGTCTAAGAGTAACATACTGTCTATGTCTTTGGCTTGACTTTCTGGACTTGTTTACTTTGGTATGAGAGATTGGCTTCAAACATGTTTTTCAGTCAGGGCATCACTGTTCCTTATACCAGAAATACCTCTGAGCAGCCCGAGGCCAGCATAAGAGAATGGATTAAAATACTGAGAAATTCATGTCAACTGCCTCAGTCACACTACTTCTTGGGTGCATATATAGATCTGTTTTTGTGTATATATGTGATTTCTTAAATATCTTTATTTTCATGCCTTAAGAGATGGGGAAAGGGTGCAAATGTCAACCGTGTCTTTGGCAGATACAGTGAAAATCTTGTACTAGTGACTGCTAATAGTCAATGTGCGTTGATAGCTAAATTGACATACTCTGAAATACTTTTAAAAAATAATTGGATCCATAGAAGCTAAATCTGTTGATTTCCTGACCTTAGACAAGTGAACCAGTGGGGAAATAAGCCCCTGATTCTGATGCAGTAGCCGTGAGAGAGACAGGCCCAGGAAGAGCAATCCCAGTGGAGGAAGATTATTTTATGATTGAGTCTTATTCATTGACTAGAAATAATGCAGTGTATAATCTGCTTGTTCAGATCAAGTTTGAGACTTGCAAACGTTTTCAGAAAAATGTAACCTATGTGGGAACTCTAAGTCAACAAGCCATAGGGAAAGAGAATAATAAGTATAGAGCACCCTCAATAAATAGATCTATTTCAAGACCCAGAGATTTAGGACTGAGTACTTATGGGTAGACTGAGGAATACTTGGATATCCTGCAATTTTGCCCCTCTTCCTCCTGTAGGCATGTAACCACATTCTCCATCACATTACTGTAACTTTATTCCTGTTAACAGAACCAAATTAGCAATCATTCTTCCATGTAAAAGTAGAAGACACAAACATTTAACCTTTTGACTTAGAACAGGTTGGAGTTGAGCTTATATTAATCCCATGATGATAGATAAGTTACATTTTATCTCCATGTAGTCTCTTGCAGCAGGATGGAGGCTCACGTGGAAGCTCCAGGGTCCAAGCTGAAAATAGCAGAAACTGTCATAGAGTAATAAAATTGTTTATTTAGCATCTTTGTCTTTCCCAGCATCCCCTAGAGTAGCTAACTGTGGTGGCCAGCGAACCTAGAAATCTAGGTCATTGGAGGAATACTTGTTTATATGATAGCAATCAAACCCTTCACATTATTAACCTGAGAGATCACAAACACAACTATAGCCTCTTAGCTAGAGTACTCAAATATACTTACATGGTAAGGGAATATTGAGGGGCATACAGAGAAGTGGTAATATTCAGGAAAGAAACTGTTTCTTTCTTGTTCTGGTTATCTATTGTTATGTAACAAATCATTACAAAACTAGTGACTTGCTAAAACAATTTATTATTATCTCTTACAATATAATAGGTCAAGAATTTAGGTAGGCCTTGACTTCTCTGAACTCCAAGAGGATAAAAATGGTAGCAGCTAGTCCTCCAAAAGGTTAGGACTGAATGTGTTTCCCAAAATTCTTATGTTGAAGCTACAATCCCCAAAGTAATATTTATAAGTGGGACTTAAGGAGGTAATTAAGTTTGAATTAGGCCATAAAAGTAGAGCCCTTATGATAAAATTAATATCTTTATAAAGAGGAAGAGACATAAGAGTTCTCTCTCTCCTTATTGTGTGAGCATACAGTGAAAAGATGGCTGTCTACAAGCTAGGAAGGTCCTCCCCAAGATAAGAATCTTCCAACACCTTGCTATTAGTCTTTCCAGACTTTGGAACTGGGAAACAAATGGAAAAACAAAATGTTTGTTGTTTAAGCTCTCAATGTACGGTATTTTGTTATAGCAGCCCAAACTGACTAAGACAGCCTGGAACTGGGCATAGTATTACTCTTTTAATATTCTATTGGTCAGAATAATCACAGACCAGCCCAAATTTAAGGGGAGGAAATATAGACTCAGCTTCTCCTTGGAAATACAGCTAAAAAAGCTATGTTCATCTTTCATTTACCACACCTCGCTTTAGTAGAGATTGTTCAAGCCCTAAAGTTAACCCTAGCACTTGGAGTCATGATGTCAGAATATTTCACAAAGTCAAAATTCTTGAGGATGGCACTCTCACCAAAGACTTCAGAGCTCTAACACTGATATAAAAGCCTTAGGTACACCCTGATTGAACACGAACTGCACCAGACTCAAGCACCTATACACAAAGGCATTGTTTTATTTGTCCTGTGTGCTGTGCCATGTCGCTTCAGTCATGTCCGACTCTTTGAGACTCTATGGACTGTAGCCCGCCAGGCTCCTCTATCCATGGGATTTCCCAGGCAAGAATACTGGAGTGGGTTGTCATTTCCTTCTCCAGGGGATCTTTCCAACCCAGGGATCCAACCTACGTCTCCTGCAGCTCCTGCACTGCAGGAGGATTCTTTATCACTGAGCCACCAGGGAACCCCATATTTGTCCTGAGGGGAATTGAACTTTGGTAGCAGAAAGTGTTTAATTATGCAGCTTTTTCCTGGAAATCTTTGAAGGCTAAGTTTAAATCTTTCCATATATATATATATATATATATATATATATATATATATATATATATATGAAACTGGGAAGAATCCAGGGAAGATCAACTGAAAAGATTAAAGGATAGGAAATTACTTCTCTGAACAAAAATGAAGTTCAGGCCATTAAGCCATAACAAAGGAAGCTCTCCAAGCTTAATAGGAGCCTTGAAGGGTATAAGCAGGTATCCTCAGAAGGAAATTAAGCAGTTGCTCTGTTAGAAAATGCTACAGCAAGAGGAAATGACATAACAATATAGATACAATAGGAGTAGGATCTTTCTATGAGAATCAAAGAGCTTGAAGCCAGATATTTTAAAAGTAATAGAGACTTTATTGGTTTTTGGAGTTATTATAATATTACTATTGAACTCTAATTCTTCAAATTTTTAAAATTTATTTTTAATTTAATGATAATTGCTTTAAAGTGTGAATCAGTCATAAGTATGTACCTTCCCTCTTGAACCTCCATCCCGCCCCACTCCCATCCCAACCCTCTAGAATATCACAAAGCACCAAGCTGAGCTCCTTGGGTTATATAGCAACTTCCCGCTAGCTATTTATTTTATGTATGGTAATGTATATATTTCAATGCTACTTTCTCAGTTCATCCATCCTCTCCTTCCCATGCTGTGTCCAAAAGTCTGTTCTCTATGTCTGTGTCTCTGTTCCTGCTCTGCAAATAGATTCATCAGTACCATTTTTTCTAGATTCCACAAATATGTGTTAATATACAATACTTGTTTTACTCTTTCTGACTTCTTCACTCTGGATAACAGGATCTAGGTTGGGATTAGGGCAACCTAGATGTTCATCTACAGATGAATGGATAAAAAGTTGTGGTACAATACAATGAAATATTTGTCCCTGTTTAGTCGCTCAGTCATATCCAACTCTCTGTGACCCCATGGACTGCAGCATGCCACACTTCCCAGTCCTCCACCATCTCCAGTAGTTTGTTCAAGCTCACGTTCAATGAGTTGGTAATGCCATCCAACCATCTCATCCTCTGTCGTCCCCTTCTCCTGCGTTCATTCTTTCCCAGCGTCAGGGTCTTTTCCAGTGAGTCAGTTCTTCTCATCAGGTGGCCAAAGTATTGGAGCTTCAGCATCAGTCCTTCCAATGAATATTCAGGACTGATTTCCTTTATGATTGACTGGTTGGATCTCCTTGCTGTCTTCTCCAACACCACAGTTCAAAAGCGTCAGTTCTTTAGCACTTAGCCTTCTTCATGGTCCAGCTGTCATATCCATACATGATTCCTGGAAAAACTGTAGCTTTGACTAGAAAGACCTTTGTTGGCAGTGATGTCTCTGCCTTTTAATATGCTGTCTAGGTTTGGCATAGCTTTTCCTCCAAGGAGCGAGTGTTTTTTAATTTCATGGTTTGCAGCCACCATCCACAGTGATTTTGGAACCCAAGAAAACAAAATCTGTCACTGTTTCCACTTTTTCCCCATCTATTTGCCATGAAGTGATGGGACTGGATCCTGTGATCTTTGTTTTTTGAATGTTGAGTTTTAAGCCAGCTTTTTCACTCTCCTCTTTCACCTTCATCCAGAGGCTCTTTAGTTCCTCTTAGCTTTCTGCCGTTAAGGTGGTGTCATCTGCATATCTGAGGTTAGTGATTCCATATATATGCCTTAAAAATGATACTTGTTTTACTCTTTCTGACTTACTTCACACTGTATAACAGGCTCTTGGTTAGGGTTAGGGCAACCTAGATGTCCATCAATGGATGAATGGATAGAGAAGTTGTGGTAAATATATACAATGGAATTTTACTCAGGCATAAAAAGGAATAAAAATGAGTCAATTGAATTGAGGTGGATGAACCTAGAGCCTGTTGGCTTTAAAATTATGGGAAAGATAAACTGAATAGCAAAGTAAAAGAGGAGGGAAGAAAATCATACAAATGTGAAATGGCCCCTAATATTAGTTCCTGAGAGTCTATTTGGGAAGACAACAGTGTGTGTTAAATGAATAATTAAATAGAACAGAGAAAATTTATAAACATAGATGAACACCTACCTAGGAAGAGTGGCCCTGAATGACCTGCCCTAGGCCCAAATTTATTTTCCCTTTATGGAATATTCTGGGCTTCCCTCGTAGTTCAGTTGGTAAGGAATCTGCCTGCAATGAAAGAGATCTGGCTTCGATTCCTGGGTCAGGAAGATCCCCTGGAGAAGGAAATGGCAACCCACTCCAGTATTCTTGCCTGGAGAATTCCATGGACAGAGGAGCCTGGCAGGCTACAGTCCATGGGGTCACAAGAGTTGGACACAACTTAGCAACTAAACTACCACCTACAGATTCAGTCTGTCTTCCTTTTGGTTGCTTTAGAGGCTTCCCTTGCCTTTCACTATAGTAAGAGTTATGGAAAGGGTAAAAAGGGGAGAGAGTTTCTCTTGAATTCTTCATAAATGCTTTCTAATAATTCACTGTACTGCAAAAAACCCATGGGCAAAATAGGAATTGCAGGAGGGGGAGGGGTTTTCAGTCATTCTAGCAATTATGGAAAAGATTGATGAAATAGAATTCATATTTTATGGCAAGATGAGAAAATTTTAAACAAAATTTTCTTTTGCCTGATTGGGCCTCCTCCCTCCCTTTTAGCTTTATTTTGTGTGTATTGTGCATCTGCATTAACTAGACCTCCTTAGGAGATAACCTCCCTTCTTAAACTTGTAAGGGGTCATGATGACCCATAGCCCACTACTCACTTTGTACCTGTAGATGTGGATTGTGTAAATGGTCAATAATACGTCATTTAACATAGAACCATTTATCTCAAAAACTTGTATAACTGTGCTTTGTCCTGTAATGGATGGAACAGTCCTCAGAGCTTACTGAAAGACAGTCTCCTAGGTTATAATCTTTAGATTGGCTGGAATAAAGTTTTCCATTTCTTTCTTAGATTAATAGAAATGGAATTTTCTGTTCCATTTCAATAGATGACTATTGATTAATTTTTTCATCCACAGAATCAATAGAAAGAAATAGGGATTAAAAAAGCCAATAGGTATCCCTCCTCCCAACTTAAACTGGGTGCATCTTCACAACAAAGGAGCCTCAAAACTACCCTTACTCAGTGGCAAGCTGTTCTCACTCTCAGCACATCTGGCCTAGCTCACATCCTGTTTCTCACTTTTTAGAAGTGTCAACCTAATTTCTATCCCTTCTCTCTTAGCCCTTCCCCTCTGGGTACTCTTGAGTTACCACCCAAAAACTTGTACTGGGAAATTATAACTTTTTTAGAGGTAGGAAGAACAAAAAAATTCTATTTCTACTAACAAACTTCTAAAGGTGCAGCAGGAAGTATGGTGGAAGGGGAAGTTCTTTATCAGCTTTCTCACAGAAATAGCAAAAGCTACAGGTTATTTAGTGGTTTCTGTGTACAAAGAGCTTTATATGTATTTGAGATTGTGAACCATAAGAAAATTGCCCATTTTTTAGGTTCTCAAAAGTTGAATCTTAGAAATAGTCATGTGGTTCAACCTACAAATATTGTATTATGCTTTAATTCTTATGCTTTAATTCTTTTCAGAAGAGGATAATATTAACTTTTTGCACTTAATACATTCAACAAACCTGAGGCCTTGAGAGTTTAAATAACCTGCTGAATATCACATATATAGTAAGAAATGGAGTTACCATATTAACAGAGTTTTATTCCATTCCCAAACCGTATCTACTGTCCCCATTGTACCTTGTGTTCCACTGAGACTCACTGGCATTTTAAGTCAAGTATATTTTGCATACTTTTGGAAAAGCTTCCTTCTATCTTAAGCATATTTTCTATACTATGTATAGAGAATCTTACTAGTTGAACATTTTGATTCTAAACAGTCTTTGTGAATATAACCTACTGAAGTCTGACACTGTTTCATATAAGGTAAAGTATATGAATCTTGCCAAGTGAGTTCAAACAATAACAAAGTCACTGAAAGATAGATAAAAATATTGGACACAGGTATTGAAAACTTAAGATTCCTGCTTGATCTGGGATATATGATTATATAATAGAAAAGCATCATGTCTGCTGAGACTAAGATTAAGTTATCAGTTCTTTAGGTCAAAATAATGCCCGTAGGTGGCTGAGCTCTGGCATTCTGAAAGAGGGCAGAAATATCTAAACTGTACGTGGAAATCCATTTAGATATAATCTCATTAGGATAAGGCAATGTCCTCTTCATCTTTGAATCTCTAACACAATTATTTGTTCATAATGGGTACTTAATACACAGATGATGAACTGAGCTGGTTTCTAGGCTGCAAACTGTTCATGACAGCAGAGATTAAAAATTAACTACCCTGTACATACATTTTAGGTTCCAGAAGCTTGGTAAGATGTGAGAGACAAGAGATAAGAATAAGGAACTGAGTGCCAACTAGTTCCTGTAACTGGTCCCTGCTCCACATGCCTCTTAATTGAATAAGAATGTCATGAGGACAAAGAAATAGAATATCTAGCTTCTAGCTGTTATAACTGAGTTTCCATTTAAGTTACAGTTCTGGATAAAGAGAAAAGTTTGTAGTGCCAGCATTCAGAAAGAATGACTTATTTAGATAATGTGTGTTAGTCTCTCAGTTGTGTCCAACTCATTGCGATCCCATGGACTGTAGCCCACCAGACACCCCCTGTTGATGGGATTTCCCAGGCAAGAATACTGGAGTGGGTTGCCATTTCCTTCTCCAGGGGAAATCTTCCTGACCCAGGGATTGAACCCCGGTCTCCTGCACTGCAGGCACACTCTTTACCATCTGAGCCACCAGGGAAAATATTTAAAATTATTTATTTAAAACCAATACTTTGATTCATGTCATGTTTTTTTTTTTAATTTTATTTTATTTTTAAACTTTACATAATTGTATTAGTTTTGCCAAATATCATGTCATGTTTTAAGGCCAAGTTATGGTTCTCAAAAATTTTGCCACAGACAGACATAAACCAGATCTGCGAAAAACTCTGAAGCTTGATTTAAAGAAAAGAATTTTATGGAAAGAAAATCTGTATCTGAAAAAATGAGCATGATTATTAAATTATTTAAGGGAGTTTAATGCTCTATCTTATGATATAACCCTTAGTTTCCAAAAAAAGCTTTCTAAGTTATATATATTATCACATATATATGCCTCACATATATGATGGTTGTTTATTAAAGTAAACATGTTTTGGGAAATAAAAGCAGGTTTTTCCTCATAACCAAACATATATCCCTGCATTCTATAGATGTCCTATTAATAGAAGATACATAAGCCAACAGTTTCTGCTGCCAAGGTTGTCATCTAGTGCTAAAACAAACAAATGCAGAGACATGACAACAGGGAAAAAGAATATAAGTCTGATAATCCAACTGTATCTCTATCTCATATAATACAGTTCCAATTTATTCCTATACTTATTTTTCTTGAGAGTAATTATTTTAATGTAAGTTGTAACCCACATTTTATCTCAACTTAGAGGTAGAGGAAAGAATAGGAAATCATAATATTTCACTTAGTAAGAGTCACCTCTCTTCAGGATTTTGCCAGGACTGGAAAGGATTTTGAAGAAAGCGTGTCCCCAAATTACTAGTAGTTGAGTTGTATGGATACCTGTGCTCCTACAGAGGAAGTTTACCATTCTGTTCTTTAGCAGCAATTTTGTTCAGGCCTTTTAAGATGAGAAGTAATCCTGTTATTCTGGTAGCTGAGATACACCCGTTGACCCATTTCTAGTCTCTCTCTTAGTCACTGTGATAAATTCTATACAGGAAAAGAAAAAGCAAATAAACTCGCAGATGTCTTGATACAGCACAGAAGCCCATGTTGTATGTGCGCATCTTTCTCTGTGTGTGTATGTGTCTGTCTGTGTCTGTGTGCACTTCAGTTGTGATAAGAACTTACCCACTCTTTCTCATGCTAAAAATTCACTTTCAGTTGTATTTCAACTCACTGCAATTCAGAATTTTCAGATGATATACAGACAACATCGAAGTTAAAGTGTTGAAAGCACAGACCAATGTAAATTACTCATAATAAAAGACAGACACTGGATCCTCTTTAGTTAAATAAATATACAAGCTGTTAAAATACAGAAGCCATTAGAGCATATCAAATGAAATGTCTGCTTGTTGAGAAAAAGTACATACTGTATGAGAAAGTCATTGCCTAAAAAGCAATATATAAATGTGTATTAAAAGGATTTGTTCTTGTTATTCACCTCTACATAAGCATATTTGAAACTACTTTGTATTAAGTATAAATGGGTAGTGTACCTGCCCCTTAAGGTAGGAATTACAATACAGTTTGCCTTTTATAAATAAATTTCTTTCTTGTAACAAAATGCCCTAAATTGATTTAGATTCTTCAAAGTGTGTATTGTATTACATTTTATTTCAGTCAATTCTATACCCAAGAGTGAATGTCCAAAGTATAAAAGATCAGTGCATTTGCAATATAACAGTTGAATATTGCAGGAGTCATGTTCTAACACTAAAAGGTCAAATTATAGGAAAGCCTATAAAAATGTGAGGAATGTGACTATGTTTCTCCCTCAAGGCTAGTGGAACTCTGGGTAAAATTTTACCTTTCAGTTTGTGATAAACTTCTTTGCCATGAAATTAAGTGCCTGTTTCAGACAAGAGTTTTCAAATGAGAGAAAATCAATTTGAGTAATATCTAAATTTAAGAAAAAAGGGATGCTAACCAGTAAAAACTACCATAGTTTAATGTGTGTGTGTGTGTGTAAATAAAGACAGTGATGGATTGTTTTAAGACCAAGTAACTCTCTGCTGCTGCTGCTGAATCACTTTAGTCATGTCCGATCCTGTGCGACCCCATAGACGGCAGCCCATCAGGCTCCCCCGTCCCTGGGATTCCCTAGGCAAGAATACTGGAGTGGGTTGCCATTTCCTTCTCCAATGCATGAAAGTGAAAAGTGAAAGTGAAGTCGCTCAGTTGTATCTGACTCTTAGCGACCCCATGGACTGCAGCCTACCAGGCTCCTCCGTCCATGGGATTTTCCAGGCAAGAGTCCTGGAGTGGGGTGCCATCGCCTTCTCCAAAGTAACCCTCTAGAGCTATGCAATTTTATGTGTCATCAGGAGAAAACCAGTTTGTACTTCTACAGAATGATAAATAAGCATGAGAATATAAATACATGCAAATAAGTAAATAACTGAAAAGAGGAAATTAACCCCTACACATGATATCTGTCAACACTTCATATTCATCCCTTAATTATTTGATGTTTGGAGATTATTCAAAATGATTAAAAGCTACTGAATAATATACAGCAATTATTAGGAAGGCCTCTAAGTTGTATCCAAGTATAACATATGTGGTAGACATGGTGATGTGACTCCCAGATCACAATGGAAGGAAAAGATATGTTACCCAGTTTTGGGGAGAGAAGTCATCAGGCAGCCACCAGCTGTCCACTCCTGGTTTTACCTCACCTGCAGTTCAGTTCAGTTGAGTCACTCAGTCTTGTCCGATTCTTTGCAACACTATGGACTGCAGCATGCCAAGCTTCCCTGTCCATCAGCAACTCCCAGAGCTTGAGCAAACTCATGTCCATTGAGTCGCTGATGCCATCCAACCATCTCATCCTCTGTCAGCCCCTTCTCCTCCTGCCTTCAATCTTTCCCAGCATCAGGGTCTTTTCCAGTGAGTCAGTTCTTTGCATCAGGTGGCCAAAGTATTGGAGTTTCAGCTTCAGCATTGGTCCTTGCAGTGAATATTCAGGACTGATGTCCTTTAGGATTGACTGGTTGGATCTCCTTGCAGTCCAAGGGACTCTCAAGAGTCTTCTCCAAAACCACAGTCCAAAAAGCGTCAATTCTTCATATCACATGGTAACACTCAAAAGTAATCATCTGCTGTGGTAGAGGCACTAAACAGCAAAGTAGACAGTGACCTACCCAACCAGTTATGTTGGCAGTCCTTGTCATCAGCCCTGGTGCTGAAACAATATAGCCAAGGTGACAGAGGTAAGGTGATGTTTTCCTAACAACATGGACTCCCACAGACCAAGATTGACCTTGCTACTGCAACCAATGATTATCCAATCTGGCAGCAGCATAAACTAGTTACTATCCTTAATATGCAGAGAAGGCATTGGCGACCCACTCCAGTACTCTTGCCTGGAAACTCCCATGGATGGAGGAGCCCGGTGGGCTGCAGTCCATGGGGTTGCAAAGAGTCAGACACGACTGATGGACTTCACTTTGACTTTTCACTTTCATACATTGGAGAAGGAAATGGCAACCCACTCCAGTATTCTTGCCTGGAGAATCCCAGGGACGGGGGAGCCTGGTGGGCTGCCGTCTATGGGGTCACACAGAGTCAGACATGACTGATGTGACTTAGCAGCAGTAGCAGCATCCTTAATATGATCACATTCCTTAAGGAGCACAATTGTTCCATTGGTGGCATGTTAACCCTTCTAGGCCCCTGGGCCCCTTTTAACCTGAGAAGGATAGTGGCTTGTTTTAATAGAAATAGACACTCTGGATACAGGTTTGCCTTTCTTCCTGCAGAGCCTCAGCCTGCACTGTTGTCCAAGGGTTTATATAGTGTTTGATTTCCTGTATGTGATCCCACATAACATAGTGACAGACCAGGGATCTCTTTTTATAGCAAAGGTGATCTGGAAATAGGTCCTTGATCATGGGATCCACAGTCATATTTTATGACTCAGAATCTGTGGCCCTGATAGAGTGTTGGAACAAGCTACCAGAGGTAGACTACCTAGGAACCAAGAAGTGAAACCAAGAGTTTCCATTCACTTACCATTATTTCCAATGACCCACTAGGAATGAGTCATTGGAAATAATGTGCTCCCCATTTCTGCAGCTGTGGGCTCTATAAGGTTAGACAAACATTTCTCAAAATAGGGCATCATTTTCCCCAAGGATGCAGCAGAGTCACATTTAATTATAAAGTACACAAGAAAAGGAGTCACTGTCTTAGCAAGAGTCAGTTCAGTCACTCAGATCAGATCAGATCAGTCGCTCAGTCATGTCCGACTCTTTGCGACCCCATGAATCGCAGCACGCCAGGCCTCTCTGTCCATCGCCATTTCCCGGAGTTCACTCAGACTCACGTCCATTGAGTCAGTGATGCCATCCAGTCATCTCATCCTCTGTCGTCCCCTTCTCTTCCTGCCCCCAGTCCCTCCCAGCATCAGAGTCTTTTCCAATGAGTCAACTCTTCACATGAGGTGGCCAAAGTACTGGAGTTTCAGCTTCAGCATCATTCCTTCCAAAGAAATCCCAGGGCTGATCTCCTTCAGAATGGACTGGTTGGATCTCCTTGCAGTCCAAGGGACTCTCAAGAGTCTTCTCCAACACCACAGTTCAAAAGCATCAATTCTTCGGCACTCAGCTTTCTTCACAGTTCAACTCTCACATCCATACATGACCACTGGAAAAACCATAGCCTTGACTAGATGGACCCACTGACTCTAATCAAGAGGATAAAGTAGGACAGCTTACATGATGAGGGTGTAGAGAAATGTGTGTGGAATCCAAGTGACTCACTTGAGTGAGCCTTGGTATCCCCTTGGCCGAATGTGAATGTAAAGAAACAGGTATGACCACCCTCTTATGAGAAGGACTGAGTGACCAGGGAACTCAGGAGTGAGGATCTAGGTCATGACACCGGGTAAGTCACTGAGGTCAATATATGTGGTAGCAGGTGGTAGGTTATGTAGAGTGAAAATGGAGGAAGGAGATGAATAAAGATTGTAGCCCTAGAGCTCAACTGCAGCGCCAGGGACTGTAGTTTATCTCACTAGCCTCCTCCTTCTAAGTGTTCCCATGGAAAAGAGATGCCCACTGGAATTTTGTAGGCTGTTCTCCAAACATGCATAGAGATGTGGATTTATGAGGTATGTGGTGTGGACTGTGGTAGACATGGAGATACACCACCCAGATCCATTTTTAAAGAAAGACTTGCTGCTCAGCTAGGGGGAGTATCTGCATGCAACCTCCAGCTGTCAGCCTCTTCAGGGTCTGTTAGCTGTAGAGAACTTGCTCATCTGAGGTCACATCCTCCCCCAGAATAGCCCACATCTCTCCCTAAGCAAAGCAGGAATATAAAGGTCCAGCCACTACAACCCAAGATGACACATTATGAAAGGCGTTGCTCACTCCAGAGCTTCCTACATCACAGTTTAATTGCTTCCTCTCCTCTCATAAACATCTTGTCTCCAAACTCTGTGGCAGCAACTGCTCCTGCAGAATTTATTTGAAACAAAAAATTTAATAGTAATTTTTATTTAGATCCAGACACTTATGGTAGTAGTGCACACTATTATATTCCTTTGAATTGGTGAAATACTCTCCTAGAACATGAAAATGTCACTATTAGTCTAAATTCACCTTTAAAGGCATTTTAATAATTATGATATTGCCAAAGGTAAACATTCAATTTTCACATTTTCACTATCTATGAGATACCAGGAAGGACATTAAAATTATTTGATAACAAGATAATTTAATCAAAAATACCTATGATATTTTGACCATTCAAGCTAATAGAAGTAGCTTTGGTACAGAAAAAGTTATGTTTGACTCCTTTGGCTGTTTTTATTCTTTTTTACACCTTTGAATTGAATACTTAGAAATATTTCAAAATCACTTTGCACAATTAATACAGAAGGACTTACATATCAATTGCTTGACTCAATTTTTTCTATACTACTAATTTGAATACTTGATAATATTTCAAAGCCATTTACCCAGTAAAAAATACGCTAAATTATTTATGTATGTGTTATTTAGGTCAGAGTATTTCCAGAGGTAAGACAGAATTAATATTGGTATTTGAACTCCCTATGGATGGTCCTTTTCTCTCCAAAGTTCATCATGGACTCCCTTTAAAAGATGCATTTGGCAGATGAAAAGCACAGATGACCTGTCCCAGAGCACATTCCTAATAGTTACATCTGGAGCTGATGTTATTTTCCTGGATGCATTAGCATTCAGTTGTGTGATAAATATCAACTGCCTGGAATTTCTAAGCTTTATAAACTTGCTTAGGTGATTTTGCACTTCTAGTCTTCAACTTTTTATCATATTCTTATGGCACTTCAGGCGGAATTCTTTCCTCTAAGTAAAATTTTATGATAGAGAAGGGGAAGTTTCATCATATCACAGTCTGAATTTCAACTTTCCTGCATGAGTGAGAATGATAATTTGGAAGTAATTCACAAACAACTAGACGATTTTTCAGAATCAGGAATGGTGATGGCATAATAACCAAACGGTTGTATCAATAATCAGATATGAAGTTTGCAAAGCCAGTCATTTACCATTATTATTAATATAAAAATAAAATTAACAAATCCTTGTGCATACATCATATCAATTGATCCTCAGAAACAACATGTGATCTTTGTAGGGTTTTTGTGCCTGTTTTATAGAAGGAAGTACTGGGACCCTGAGAAACTGTAATTAATGCAGGAGAATTTAACATAAATAACTATTAAGCTATGATAAAGGAATAATTATAAAATGTAAGAGAATTTAATATACTACCCTATGACTGAGAAGAGAGTATCCCAAGGAGGTACCAGCTTGGAAGGGGACCTCCTACCCCAGGACAAGCATGCAGATTTCACTGGAGGAAAGTAGAGTGGCAGCTCACTGGATGGCATGAAAGCTTGCTGCTTTCTCTAGGCAGAGCTGGGTCAATAGTCAGTGGTCAAGCAAGCAAGCATTGTAAGGTGGTGGGTACAATGGGTGTGCAGAATAGAGTGTGAGCATCCGTGCCAAAGAAAGGCTGGGACCATTTGATCTTACTGTTGGGAGGGCCGGGGAAGATGATCAACAGGCAGAGCCAGAGCTGTGAGGTTGCCAGGAGACCACATGTTCTTCACAGCTGGATGGGGCAGAATAACACCTGAGGTCCTCATACTCGCATCTGGGACCAGTGGCACAGCAGCAGGAATCAGTAGAAATTTTTCCCTTCTGCAGTGTCACTACAGCGACCTCTAGTGAGAAAACTTATCATCGTGTTTGCCACAAAGGAGAAATGCTTAAAGAATTCTGTCCATCATTGTAAGAGTAGGTATTGAAGGGTGAATCTGGAGCTACTAAATAATAAATTAATGCAGTCATGACCTTGGGTAAGGCAGCTTTTTTATGGCAGAGAGTAGCTCTAGGAGAGGGACTTGGGTGTCTCTGTAACACCTCTAGCCCCTGGGGAATTGAGTGCCTCTATTCCAAAGGGAAAATCTGAATGACTTACCACAGTAACCATTACAATCATTAATCTATAAATCAATGCTAAGACGCTGTCTCAATTGTGATATATATATGTATGTCCCCTTTAACTAAGGTAAACTAATAGGCTTTTAATTATTTCCCTCAGTGGTGTTTTCTCAAACCTTTTTTTATTAATTAGTGTTGCCATTAAAATCTTTAGCCTGAATATGGAATGTATAAAAATTTAATAATAGTACTAATAATTATCAAACTGAATATTCTTTGCCCATTGCCTATTTTTAGGCAATCCCTAAATTCTGTAATAAACTTTCACCAACATTCCCTTCCTTAAAGCTGTCCTTCCTTCGGAAAATTTGGTATAGATACCGTGCTGCTATAGACCATTATTTTCAACTGACTGGGCTGAATGGCAGTTAGCCAAATACCATCATGAAGATATTTTCAAGGTGCCTGTGATCAATAATCTTTTTTTCACAAACTGAAAAAGGAATCACTGTGTAAGCCTTATATAACTGTCCTGTTTCACCTATTTTTCAGGTTAAGGAGAATTTTTTCCAAAAAAAAAGTGATTATTTCAGAATTTGAAGGGGATAAACTAGAGGGATATTTCTCTTATGTACTAATTAATGCAATTTACTCTGAATGATGCTGCCTCCCACTGGTTCTATAATAAAAATAATTGTCTGTGTTCACTCCTGCAACTTCCTCTGCAGTCAGCCAGAAGATTAAGGATACATTCCACTCTGCAAACATGGGGTTACAGCCTTGCATTTTGCTTCTGTTCTGAATCTCTTTTGGTGTAGGCACATATATACTATACTTATTTCTCTCTTCTGTTTGTGTGAGCACTCTTCTTTGGCTAAAATCCTTAATTCTTACACACCACTTTGAAGAAAGAGTCCAAATATCCAAGCATAATAATAATAAAGACTCTCTTTAGTTAAGGTAACTTTGCCAATTTTAGCTCCTCAAGAAACTCTCTTCATTTCAATCCCTGGTACACCCTAAATATTCTATCACTCCTTTAAACCTCTATAAAAATTATTGCTTTTATTTTGAGCATTTTTCTCCATCTGAGAATATTCATTGTTGTTCTTCAATCCCTAAGTTGTGTCTACCTCTTTGTGATCCCATGGACTGCAGCATGCCACACTTCCCTGTCCTTCACTATCTCCCAGAGTTTGTTCAAGTTCATGTCCATTGAGTCCGTGATGTGATCCAACCATGTCATCCTCTGTCGTCCAGAATCTTTACCAGCATCAGAATCTTTACCAGTGAGTCAGCTCTTCGCATCAGGTGGCCGAAGTACTGGAGTTTAAGCTTCAGCATCAGTCCTTCCAAAGAATATTCAGGACTTATTTCCTTTAGGATTGACTGATTTGATATCCTTGTTGTCCAAGGGACTCTCAAGAGTCTTCTCCAACACCACAGTTCAAAAGCATCAATTCTTCAGTGCTCAGCCTTCTTTACTGTCTAACTCTCACATCCATACATGACTACTGGAAAAACCATAGTTTTGACTAATGGACCTTTGTCTTCAAGGTGATGTCTCTGCTTTTTAATATGCTGACTAGATTTGTCATAGCTTTTCTTCCAAGGAGCAAGCGTCTTTTGATTTCATGGCTGCAGTCACTGTCCATAGTGATTTTGGAGCCCAAGAAAATAAAATCTGCATTCTTTCCTTTTTTGCCCCTATTTTCCATGAAGTGATGGGACCGGATATTATGATCTTAGTTTTTTGAATGTTAAGTTTTAAGCCAGCTTTTTCATTTTCCTTTTTCACCTTCATCAAGAGGCTCTTGAGTTCCTCTTTGCTTTCTGAAATATTCATACAAATGTTCAATGATCAACTTCAATATGAAGTCCTTTATGAAGTCTGCCAGTCTCCCTTTACATACTCCTTACTCCACACTTTTCTCATGGTGCTTAAAAACCATCTCAGTTATAACATTTCTCATGCCATTTTGTATACTTGGCTACTTCTCCTATTAATTTCTATCCCTTTGAACACAGGATGCAGCATATTCTCTTGTTGTCCAGATTGCCTCTACCAAGCCAGAGACACAGCTGTGGTGTTGGTGTGGACTTTCATTACTCTTCACTAGAGCCAATACACCTGAAGACACTGGGAGGTTATATTCCCCCACTTCAGCAGCTCTAACAAATGACTACTGAGATACAGTAGTTCCCCCTGCCACCCCATCTGTAGACTGGTGAAGCCCTGTGTTGAGATTCATCCTCCTCGTGGGATCAGGCTGAGGCTAAAGTTCTCATGAAACCATGTCTTTGCCTAGGTTCTTTATCTTACATATTCTGCTTTCCTCTTCTCAAAATTTTTCTCCTGAAATCACTCCCTCAACAAGTCATCTTGCTGAAGAATCTCCATTTCTAGTACACTGACACACAGGGATTTTCATCTACAAATATTTGTAAACCTGAACTTGAGCCTGTGATGTGCTATGCTTAGTCGCTCAGTCGTGTCTGACTCTTTGTGACCCCATGGACTGTAGCCCACCAGGCTCCTCTGTCCATGGATTCTCCAGGCAAGAATACTGGAGTGGGTTGCCATGCCCTCCTCCAGGGGACCTTCCCAACCCAGGGATCAAACCCAGGTCTCCTGCATTGCAGGGCAGATTCTTTACTGACTGAGCCACCAGGGAAACCCAAGAATATTGGAGTGGGTAGCCTATCCCTCTCCAAGGGCTCTTCCCAACCCAGGAATTGAACTGGGGTCTCCTGTATTGTAGGCAGATTCTTTATCAGCTGAGCTACCAGGGGAGCCCAAACCTGAGCCTAGGCAAGTGTTGTTAAGGCATAGCGCACTCAAGAAGTGTTTGCTTAGTGGGAGGAATTGAGTAATAATTTAAGTATATTTGATTAAAATTCTCCTGTCTTTCCTGCTTCATTGCCATGCTGCCTGGCTTCTCTCTCTCAGTTCCTGGTCCTGAGAAAAGGGTGATGCCTCAAATGGGCTCCTAATAAATACTTAGTTTCAGTTGAAGTTACCAGTCTTTGAGATCCCAAGCCATGTATTTGCTTCTTAGATTTTGAATTCATGATTTTCTTAACTTCTTTTCTATCAGTTAGGCCCAGAGCTATCTGGATTGTGTGATCAATATGTAAGTCACATATAAGCAAACATTTATAGGAAGTGCGTAAGAGTAAAGAAACCATCATATTGTAAATGGCTTACATCAAAAGTCAAATTTGGTGGTCTTAAGGTTTTATCCAGTGCACAGATATGTTTTAATACTGGAGTGGGTTGCCATTTCCTTCTCCAATGCATGAAAGTAAAAGTGAAGTCACTCAGTCATGTCCGACTCCTAGCAACCCCATGGACTGTAGCCTACCAGGCTCCTCCGTCCATGGGATTTTCCACGCAAGAGTACTGGAGTGGGTTGCCATTGCCTTCTCCCTATTGTATTCATAGAGTGTTTAAAGATTTTTAGATTTATTGCCAACACAAAGTTCCAAATTCAAGATTTTCACTCACACATAAATTGAAAGATCTCTGATTATTTACCCTCATGACAACAATCTTGTTCGCCATAGTCCTGGTTACTCATTATTGTCTTAAATCCAGCCCACTTCTGTTTTACAGACTTCTTTGACTACTTTAATACTTTTATTTGGGACCCCCTAAGCCATACGTGGGAGCATATAGACAGGGACCATATTCAATCCATTTTTGAATCCCTAGCATTTAGCACAGTATCTGCCAGAATAGGCACTCTGTAAATGTTTGTTAAATGTACTGTTAAAGGGGAGGGGAAATATCTTTCAGGAAAAAAATCTGCTTTTCAACCCCAAGTAAGAGTCCTATAAAATATCTTTACTGCAGAAGAAAGGAGGAGCAGTGAAGAGGCAGGAGTAATTGAGAGATGTAACGGAGGAGTGGTGCTTGGTTTACAGTGGCAGTGGCAGTTCCAGTATCATACAGATGAGCACAACGGCAATTAGGAAGAGAAGTAGTAACAGTGCTTGACCTAGTAGTACAGTTGATTAATTCTACATCCAGGAAGAGAGATTTAAGGACTGAAATGAAAGCAACTGCAAGCAGAAGGACACTGACAAATTACCACAATTAACATTTCTGATAGCCTAAAGCAACTAGCGCAGCATGATAAAATGTGGAACATAGAAGTTACAACAGGTGAGAGATACAGACCTCAATTGAAGACTGAGACCTCAACCTAGATAAAGACTCTATAATGCCTTCTGGATAAGGCAGCTCATCAACATCCCATTAAGAAACAGAAAACAAAAGCAAAAAATGATTTAGTTCAGGCCTTAACTTACACTAGATATATATCGTATAATTTTCTGCACTTAATTATGGCCAACTGTGGTGGCTCAGACCGTAAAGAATCTGCCTGCAATGCAGGAGACCTGGATTCAATCCCTGAGTTGGGAAGATCCCCTGGAGAAGTAAATGGCAACCCACTCCAGTATTCTTGCCTGGAGAATTCCCATGGACAGAGGAGCCTGGTGGGCTATAGTCCATGGGGGTCACAAGGAGTCAGACATGACTGAGCAACTAACACTTTCACTTTTACTCCTTAAGTGTATGCATGTGTATATACACAGACATATGCACACACAAAATAAGGATTATCTCAATAAAACTTTTAATGATTTTATTTTTGAATAAATATTGAAAGGATCAGCTTCAGGTATTGTTAGGGAAATATAAAAATAGATGAACCCAAATGTATATAGCATTCAGTAACCTGGTGTTAAATAAGACACACTAGGAAGTACATCACTGATAAAAAGGCAGCAGTGTTACACTGTCTCTTCATCTAATTTTTGCTCCTTATACTATGTTCCTTCTGATTATACTGGATTCTTTTTCTGCTGTCCAGCCATCATCTGCCATAGTCATAGTCTGATTTTAAAGTCATAACCAAGACCAAGTTGCTTATTTAGCTATCTATCAAATTCTGAAGCTCCTTTTTCAGAGAGAGGCATGAACTTCTTTTTAATCACACAGATACCAAAAAATATATAAATTAAATACACTTATAATTAAGAAGGAAGTTCATCATTTGGAAGAATAGACATGGGTAGTGTAGAAGTCATTAGTGCAGTTTGCTAAGCATTTCTGTACCTTCAGGTACAAGTTAGAATTACACTTCCCTGACACTGGTTAAGTTTGGCATAGATTCATGGATTCGTCTGGCCAATAAAATGTGAAATGGAAATGAAATATACCTCTTCTGTGGCAGATTTAAGAGGTAAATTCTCTTCTCTCTGTCAAGACTGTCATGGAAGAATTTGTTGAGAAGGTGGTTTAATCATTCAGGGTTCCTGAATGTTTACTGTGAGCAGAGTCTTTAGGTCCCTGTGTCATACAGCATGTGTGAAAACTAAATTTTGTTGTCTTAAGGCACTAAGGCTTGGGGTTTGTTTGTTATAACAGTATAACCTCACCCATTCTGCCTGATACAGCTAAGTGTAAGCTAAGCTGCAAATAGCTGTGGTAGCAAAACTCTGCAGTGAGGTACAGGCAATTAGGAAAAAAAAAAAAAAACTGTTTAATGTCTCAGCTTGGAATTTGACAAACATGTAAACTAAAGGTGACAAACATGTAAACTAGAGGGAAATCAGCATACAAATAATATTAGCCAGACAACCTAGGGAAATGAACTTTAAACTGTGCTGGGGTGATGATCTCTAGGGATTTCTCTGCATCTCATCAGAAATCACCTGAGGGAGTTGAGGGTGGGAGGGAGTTCTCTGCAAACTAATCTAACAAAACATCTGTTTCTCAGATTATCTGAGATAATTTGTTTACAAATGGGTTTTCCAAATACTGCATCTGAGGAAGGGATCACGTGGTGAAATGATATTGGGAAGACATTCTTTTGAGAATAATAGATAACATAAAATGTTGTCAGTGGTATATAACGAATTTCTCACTATTTGCTCACTATACCATGCTCATTCATACCTTAGCATCTTTGTGTGAGTTGAACCACGCTTCTTCCAATCTCTGTCTCACAAACTGCTGTGCACTCTTTATCATGCACATAAAATATTGCCTTCTCTGTAAAACCATCCCAGATGCACTTTTGAGAATGTGAGTGTGCATGTGCACACACATACAGACTAACCTATGCCATTCTTTCCAGTCTCTCATCGCATTTTGGTGTTTGTAAGTTGCTCTCCTTTACTAGATTATGAGAGGTTGACAGAGTCTAGAAAGATGTAAGTAGTTTGTAATTGCTAAAAGAAAATTTAAACAATAAAGTTTAGTTTTCTGTATTGTTTTAAGCAAATTGTTTAACTTTAAAACTTGCAAGTCTTTGGCATATTATGTCTTAAGCATTTAACTTAAATCCCCCATAGGCTATAAAATTCAATGCTATCCAAATGATATACTACCACAATTTCATAGTTGAAAGATACTTTTGCCATTCTTTGTTTGAACTATAATTAACAAAGAGGATAAACAACCTGGAATAACAAAAACCAAAGCCTTTGTCTTTATTATATCACATACTCCTTACTTTTCCATATCAACAGAAATACCTCTAACTAATTCTCTTTACCTTTCTGTTTTGACTTTTATAAGTTTCTGCTCTTACTGTAAATTCTTTGCACATTGAGCAAAAACACACTCAATGTTTTAAATATAACAACTATACACATTGTCACACTGAATTTCATTTATAGACACCTCTACAGGTAAATAAAATGTTTACATTTTGGAAATGTTTTTAAAATAATGATTATTTAGGAAAAGGTGTAACAATAAATTTAATAAAGGTAAAGATAACAATAAGTTTAATAAAGATAACAATAGTTTAATATGCACCTATCAAATGAGAAAGGCAAAAAATATTTTTTTTATTCCTAAGTACTTACAGGAATAAAAGCATGAGCAGACTCACAACAGTTTATTTTCATTTCAAAATGTAACAAAGAAAGATATTATGGTCTGTACTCCTCCTTCTTCCTTAGAAGTGATTCCATCAGTGGGGTTTTTAATCTTCTACTCTATACAGAAAAATTAAGGAAGGTCAAGGTGCTAAATTTTAACTCAGTTTCAAGAAGTAAACACTCGTTCCAAAAGAACACCAGAAGCCTATCTCACCTTCAAAATTGTCTTGGCCTAGGGCCAGCTTCAAGTACATTGGTCAAAACTGAGAGTTTAAAAACACAAGTAATTAATATATTGACTTATGTGTTTATTGAATTTGGTTTTTCTGAAGAAATAAATAAAATGTCAAATTATTAAGAATTTAAAAGTTGAATAAGAGTACATTTTTTCAGAAGGCTGTGTTCTATTTGGGATGCTGTATTTATGGGGGAAGTGCAGATTTTCAATAACTATGTTTAAATTATGTGACATTGGATATCACTAATTACATTTGTCCCCTCAAGACAATGTAATTATTGGTAATAACAACTTGCAATGACTAAATTCTTAAAATTCAGAATACATTTTGTTTATTCTATACTGTAAGAGATAATACATATGACTGTATTATCTCTTATACATTGATTTAATTATTTCAGTAAATATTTGTGGACATCTACTATATATCAAGTATGGTAAGTACTGGTAACTTAAGGATCAATAAGTCTTTTCTAACTTCAGGAGCTCAGTAAAGAAATACATAAATAAAAATCTGCAATTAGGTGACGTTTTGCATTGTAGAATTATGCACCAGGTACAATGGCATTCCAGCAGAGTATGAAGGAATGTAATATAGCACTCTGGCAAAATCTTCCCTGGTGGCTCAGACAGTAAAGAATCCTTCTGCAATGCAGGAGACCCAGGTTTGATCCCTGAGTCAGGAAGATTCCCTGGAGCAGGAAATGGCTACCCACTCCAGTATTCTTGCCTGGAGAATCCCATGGACAGAGGAGCCTGGCAAGCTACAATCCATGGGGTCACAAAGAGTTGGACATGACTGAGCAACTAACAAACACACACTGGCCAAGTCAAGTTATTCAAGATGGCTCTAGAAAAAATGTGAGGAAGGTTGGGGGTGTGAGAGTAGGACAAACAGGTGAAAAGAACTTTGGGTAAGCAAAGGCTAGCGTGTGTAAAGTAACGTGAAGCCATATCAAGGTGTTTAGAGGTGATCCAATGGCCACTGGAGGGCTACTGAGGAATGTTAAGCAGAGGAGTGATGAGTCATGATCCAGATGCTCTAACAAGGGATCACATTAATGACAGTAAATGTCCCAATATAACATGGCAGTGGGATAGGGGTGATTTAATTTATCTTTTTTCAGATTTTCTATACTGAATCTGTATGATACTTAGTAATACAAATTTCTTTACCTGGTAAAGAGGACTTACACTTAATTGTCTTACTTTTCCCATTAGAAAATAAACTTAATCAAAACTAGGCTATGTGCATCTTCTTCACTGTTCTAGTCCCAGTGCTTAACACATAGAAAATAAATATTTGTTGAATGAATGAATGTCAGTTTGAATGGGGACAAGAGAGATTAGTGTGTTTTCAGTATATAACTTGGTGAATATGATTTAAGATGCTACCATGATTTTGGTTGGGGTGACTGATACAATTAATAAGTATGGAAACACAGAAGCAGCAATTGGGTTTCAAGAGAAAATGTATATAGTTTTGAACATTTTCTGAATGAGTTGCCTATGGGAAATTAGGATGAATGCACCCAGTGAGTAATTGGTTAAAGAAGCAAAGAATACCAGGAAAAAACTAGACTTGAGATACAAATTTGGAACTCTTTAACTTCCAAAGTCAAAGTGTAAGCCATAGAACTAGATACTGCTAGTTAAGGATGTCTAGAACAAAAAGACCAGAAACAGTAGGGAAAAGCAGTGTTTTCATAACAATCTAAAGACATGCATCTAACATCACAAAATTCAGAATCATGCAATTCCGGGAGTAGGAATTTTCAAGACGAGTGGTGAGCAACGTCAAATAAAATAGCAGTCAAATAAAATGAGGGCATGAAAGAAAATTTTGACCTTGGCGGGTTTTTTTTTTTTCTTTCCTTTTCTTCTTCTTGTATAATTTCAGGCTTAGAGCAAAAAATAGTGTAAAGCTCTCCCAAATGTTAAATTTTCAAAACATTGGTTTTGTTATTCTCTGCTTCTCTGTAAGCCTGTATGTACATATGTGTGTATTTACATATCTACATACAGTAGACCCTTGAACAATGTGAGAGTTAATCCGCATATAATTTATAATTTATTCATATACCTAGATTAAGCCAACCACCAACATTTAGTATTGTAGTATTTACTATTGAAAAATATCCAAGTATAAGTGAAACCTCACATTTCAAACCCACTTTGTTCAAGGGTCAACTGTATTTTTCCTCAAACATTTGAGTCAGTTGCAGTTATAATGCTTTTAAATACTTACAGTGTGTTTTCCAAAAAAAAAAACAAACATTCTTTTATATAACTGTAGTAAATTTATCACACTCAAGATATTAACATTAATAATAAAAAAAACCTTTAAACAAATTATGCCAATTACCACATAGTGTCCACTATACATTTTAGGAATCAGCAAACTAAAACGAACTGGAATGGGTGAACTTAACTCAGATGACCATTATATCTACTACTGTGGGCAAGAATCCCTTAGAAGAAATGGAGTAGCCATCATAGTCCACAGAAGGGTCCGAAATGCAGTACTTGGGTGCAATCTCGAAAACAACAGAATGATCTCTGTTCGTTTCCAAGGCAAACCATTCAATATCACGGTAATCCAAGTCTATGCCTCGACCAGTAATGCTGAAGAAGCTGAAGTTGAACGGTTCTATGAAGACCTACAAGACCTTCTAGAACTAACACCCAAAAAAGATTTCCTTTTCATTATAGGGGACTGGAATGCAAAAGTAGGAAGTCAGGAAACACCTGGAGTAACAGGCAAATTTGGCCTTGGAGTACAGAATGGAGCAGGGCAAAGGCTAATAGAGTTTTGCCAAGAGCATGCACTGGTCATAGCAAACACCCTGTTCCAAAAACACAAGAGAAGACTCTACACATGGACATCACCAGATGGTCAACACCGAAATCAGATTGATCATATTCTTTGCAGCCAAAGATGGAGAAGCTCTATACACTCAGCAAAAACAAGACCAGGAGCTGACTGTGGCTCAGATAATGAACTCTTGACTGCCAAATTCAGATTTAAATTGAAGAAAGTAGGGAAAACCACTATACCATTCAGGTATGACCTAAATCAAATCCCTAATGATTATACAGTGGAAGTGAGAAATAGATTTAAGGGACTAGATCTGATAAAGTGCTTGATGAACTATGGATGGAGGTTCGTGACATTGTACAGGAGACAGGAGCAGTACCATCCCCAAGAAAAAGAAATGCAAAACAGCAAAATGGTTATCTGAATAGGCCTTAGAAATGGCTGTGAAAAGAAGCCAAAAAGCAAAGGAGAAAAGGGAAGATATACCCATCTGAATGGAGAGTTCCAGTCAATAGCAAGGAGAGATAAGCACACCTTCCTCAGTGATCAGTGCAAAGAAGTACAGGAAAACAATAGAATGGGAAGGACTAGAGATCTCTTCAAGAGAATTAGAGATACCAAGGGAATATTTCATGCAAAGATGGGCACAATAAAAGACAGAAATGGTATGGACCTAACAGAAGCAGAAGATATTAAGAAGAGGGGACAAGAATACACAGAAGAACTGTACAAAAAAGATCTTCACAACACAGATAATCACGATGGTGTGATCACTCACCTAGAGCCAGACATCCTGGAATGTGAAGTAAAGTGGGCCTTAGGAAGCATCACTACGAACAAAGCTAGTGGAGGTGGTGGAATTCCAGTTGAGCTATTTCAAATCCTAAAAGATGATGCTGTGAAAGTGCTGCACTCAATATGCCAGAAAATTTGGAAAATTCATCTGTGGCTATGGGACTGGAAAAGGTCAGTTTTCATTCCATTCCCAAAGAAAGGCAATGCAAAAGAATGCTCAAACTACTGCCCAATTGCACATATCTCACACACTAGTAAAGTAATGCTCAAAATTATCCAAGCCAGGCTTCAAAAATACATGAACTGTGAACTTCCAGATGTTCAAGCTGGCTTTAGAAAAGACAGAGGAACCAGATATCAAATTGCCAACATCTGTTGGGTCATAGAAAAAGCAATAGAGTTCCAGAAAAATATTTATTTCTGCTTTATTGACTATGCCAAACCCTTTGACTATGGATCACAATAAACTGTAGAAAATTCTTAAAGAGATGGGAATACCAGACCACCTGACCTGCCTCTTGAGAAATCTGTATGCAGGCCAGGAAGCAACACTTAGAACTAGACATGGAACAACAGACTGGTTCCAAATAGGAAAAGGAGTATGTCAAGGCAGTATATTGTCACTCTGCTTACTTAACTTATATGCAGAGTACATCATGAGAAACACTGGGCTGAATGAAGCACAAGCTGGAATCAAGATTGCCGGGAGAAATATCAATAACCTCAGATATGCAGATGACACCACCCTTATGGCTGAAAGTGAAGAAGAACTAAAGAGCCTCTTGATGAAAGTGAAAGAGGAGAATGAAAAAGTTGGCTTAAAACTCAACATTCAGAAAACAAAGTTCATGGCTCCAAAATCACTGCAGATGGTGACTGAAGCCATGAAATTAAAAGACACTTACTCCTTGGAAGAAAAGCTATGATCAACCTAGACAGCATATTAAAAAGCAGAGACGTTACTTTACGAACAAAGGTCCGTCTAGTCAAGGCTGTGGTTTTTCCAGTAGTCATGTATGGTTGTGAGAGTTGGGATATAAGGAAAGCTGAGCACCAAAGAATTGATGCTTTTGAACTGTGATGTTGGAGAAGACTCATGAGAGTCCCTTGGACAGCAAGGAGATATAACCAGTCCATCCTAAAGGAAGTCAGTCCTGAATATTCATTGGAAGGATTGATGTTGAAGCTGAAACTCCAATACTTTGGCCACCTGATGCGAATAGCTTACTAATTTGAAAAGACTCTGATGCTGGGAAAGATTGAAGGCAAGAGGAGACAGGGACGACGGAGGATGAGATGGCTGGATGGTATCACTGACTCAATGGGCATGAGTTTGAGTAAACTCTGGGAGTTGATGATGGACAGGGAAACCTGGCATACTGCAGTCCATGGGGTTGGAAAGAGTTGGACACGACTGAGTGACTGAACTGAACTGAACTGTCCATTATAGAAAATCAAATCTGGTCTAGAATCCAATCCTGGATTACAATTTTAATTCAATTGCTCTACCTCTTTTGGTTGGAAACCATGACAGCTTCTTGGGTAAAATCTGAAACTGGTCCCGGTACAGGGAGGGCAAGGAGAGATGAAGAAAGAGACAGGCACTTCACATCAGTAGGTGGCAGGTTTAAGCAGCAAATTGATTATGTAGGAGGCTTGTCTTGGGTGCTGCAATATGACTCTATACCCACCCACCAGAATCTTAAGTCTATATAGAGGCCTTAACAGAGTTCAGTCATGTATGCTGTCTGGATGGTCTCAACGACACGTTGCTCTTTTAAGCCTACGTCCTTGAAAATGGCTCCCACTGTGGAAACAGTGGGCGGAACATTCCAGAGATGGGGGTGGGGGGTGGTTCTAATTACCCGGGTTCAGCTTTCAGGTCACCCAGGGGCCACATTCTCTTAATGTAAACTTCCTCCAACCGTCTCATATATGTTGACATTTTTGAGGAATATAAATCATATATTTTCCAGAATGCCCTTCAGTTTGGGTTTCCTCTTGCTTAGATTGAGCTTGTTCATTTTTGGCAAAAATATAAAGAAAGTGATGTATTCTTCAGCATGAAGCACATGGTGCATATTTGCCCACTAGTGACAAAATTAACACTAATGATTTAATAAAAGTGACATGTATTAGGTTTCTTATCATAAAGTAGTTATTTTATAAATAATAAAAATATTAAGACTATGTAAAGTATTAATACATTTTTCCCATCATCCTGATTTTAACATCCACTGATAAATCTTGACTGAGATAAGTACTGCTATGATAGCTGCCAAATAACTCTTTTCAGTTATTTATTTATTTAACCATTTTAAAAGACTCTTGGATTCTTATTTTCCTCTGTGAATTATAGTTCACTGCTATCATTATTTATATGAATTCTCAAAGTGTCCCAGATTTGGCTAGTGTAAGTGCCTTCAAGTTGGCGGCTGTGTCCTTTTGACAAGTTCCTATCAATTCTCCGAGCAATCCCTTACTTTATGGCACAGCAGGATATTCCAGGCTCATCTTTTGCTTTCCCATTCCTAGCCTTGCAATCAGCCATTCAGTTAAGGAAACCTTACTCTTTTTAGTTAATGATGGTATTTAGGAACCAAGTGTGTTTGTATGCTCGGTCACTCAGTCTTGTCTGACTCTTTGTGAGTCCATGACTGTAACCTACCAGGCTCCTCTGTCCATGGGATTTTTTTCAGACAAGAAAACTGGAGTGGGTTGCCATTTCCTCCTCCAGGGGCTCTTCTTGACCCAGGGATTGAACCCATGTCTCTTGCATTGGCAGGCAGATTCTTTACTGCTGAGCCACCAAGGACGCCCTTAAGGAGCAAAGATCTGGCCAAAATGTGATCACTGCTACTACTCTAAGTATGCTTACTGCTACCTAGTTCTCTAGAAGCTTATTGCTTCTGCGTTCTCTCAGTAGATATTATTAAGTCATATGTCTATGTTATATCTATTAATATTTATGTCTGTTTTTTATCTACTAAATACCTATGTTTCTTCCTACCTACCTGCCTGCCTGTCTGTCCATCTATCTATGCAGCTATCCATCCATCTATGTATATTTAAAACTATGAGCTTGTAATTTAATTTCTAATTCCTTGATCAGGTTAGTGATCTAACATTATATAATAACATGAGAGTCAGATTGAAAGCATTTTTAGCTAATAGCTCATTCATTGTGATAAGAATTCCTTTTCCATATATAATGCATAAAGAAATCTAGGTAGACAATGTCCATTCCCTAGTACAGCTGAATATAGAACCATTAAGTTTAAGCCTCCCATTATTGGTTCAACACTTTTTGTAGACTTTAGGACCAGGGCCTGTTCCCAAACACACAGATGGAAATTAGATGTGAACCCCTCATATATTGTATGACTTTTCTTTGTCTTTGACTTTATACCCCTTTGAGCAAGGCAATGTTAGTGTGGACATAATGGTATCTATTCCTCAGTCCTTCTGTTGTTCTTGGTATTATGAAATTAAGGCAATGCATTTCTTTGCAGATTTTTTTCATAAATCTTTCCAAGTTTCTAGTGCTTTTATGTTCCCTATTTTTATTGCTGATTCGTTAAAAAGAAAACTTCCTATATGGCCTTGATTATTTTAATGGAGTTGGTTCAACATACTTCTTATGCACTTTCTTAATCTGTCATTTTATCCAGGTTATGCTGCAGTAACAACCCTTAAATATTTGTGACTTAACAAATTTTAATTCTTGCTCATGTTACGTGGCCAACATGGGTCTTCTTGGGGTTTTCCTCATTGTATGCATTCAGCAAACCAGATTGAAAGACTCTTCATTTCATCATACTGCATCATCACCTCTAAGAAAATGTGCAAAATCATACACTTATTCTTAAGGATGTGATATATATATATATATATATATATATATATACACACACATACACACACACACTGACACACATATACCCCCACACACTCATACACCATGGAATATCACTCAGCCATTTAAAAAGAAAAGAAATCTTGCAGTTTGTAGTAACTTGGATATATCTAGTGAGTATTATACTAAGTGAAATAAGTCAAAGTTAAATATGATGTGATTTCACTCATACGTGGAACCTAAAGAAACAAACAAAACAATGTGAAAACAGACTCAAAGATACAGAGAACAAATGGATGGTTGCCAGAAGGGGGGCTGGGTGGGGAAGGTGAGACAGGTTAAGGGGATTAGAAGAACAAACCTCTAGTTATAAAATAAATAAGCCATAGGAATGCAATATACATCACAAGGAATATGGTTAATGATATTATAATAAATTCATATGGAGACAGATGATTACTATATTTATCATGGTGATCATTTCATAATGTGTGCAAATGTCAAATGATTACACTTGAAACTGGCATAATTTTTATGTCAACTATATAGCAATATAAAATGAATAAATGCATACATGCATAAATTTAAAAATAAGATCTACACATAGAATGGAATATTATTCAGGCGTTAAAAAGAAGGCAGTCCTGTTATATACGACCACTTGAATGAACCTAGAAGACATTATGCTAAATGAAATAAGCCAGTCACAGAAGGACAAATAATACTTCATGAGTCTACTTATATAAGGTAACTAAAATAGCTTCATGGCAAATAGATGGGGAAACAGTGGCTGACTTTATTTTTCTGGGCTCCAAAATCACTGCAGATGGTGATTGCAGCCATGAAATTAAAAGATGCTTACTCCTTGGAAGGAAAGTTATGACCAACCTAGACAGCATATTAAAAAGCAGAGACATATACACAATGGAGTATTACTCAGCCATTAAAAAAAAATACATTTGAATCAGTCCTAATGAGGTGGATGAAACTGGAGCCTATTATACAGAGTGAAGTAAGCCAGAAGGAAAAACACCAATACAGTATACTAATGCATATATATGGAATTTAGAAAGATGGTAACAATAACCCTGTGTATGAGACAGCAAAAGAGACACTGATGTATAGAACAGTCTTATGGACTCTGTGGGAGAGGGAGAGGGTGGGAAGATTTGGGAGAATGGCATTGAAACATGTAAAATATCATGTATGAAACGAGATGCCAGTCCAGGTTCGATGCACGATACTGTATGCTTGGGGCTAGTGCACTGGGAAGACCCAGAGGGATGGTATGGGGAGGGAGGAGGGAGGAGGGTTCAGGATGGGGAACACATGTATACCTGTGGCGGATTCATTTTGATATTTGGCAAAACTAATACAATTATGTAAAGTTTAAAAATAAAATAAAATTAAAAAAAAAAAAAAAGCAGAGACATTACTTTGCCAACAAAGGTCCGTCTAGTCAAGGCTGTGGTTTTTCCAGTGGTCATGTATGGATGTGAGAATTGGACTATAAAGAAAGCTGAGCACCAAAGAATTGATGCTTTTGAACTGTGGTGTTGGAGAAGACTCTTGAGAGTCCCTTGTATTGCAAGGAGATCCAACCAGTCCATCCTAAAGGAGATTAGTCCTGGGTGTTCATTGGAAGGACTGATGCTGAAGCTGAAACTCCAATACTTTGGCCACCTGATGGGAAGAACTGACTCATTGAAAAAGACCCTGATGCTGGTAAAGACTGAAGCCAGGAAGAGAAGGGGACGACAGAAGATGAGATGGTTGGATGGCATCACCAACTCAATGGACATGGGTTTGGGTGGACTCCAGGAGTTGGTGATGGACAGGGAGGCCTGGTGTGCTGCGGTTCATGGGGTCACAGAGTCGGACACGACTGAATGACTGAACTGAACTGAACTGAAAATACTCTAACTCACACTAGCAGACAACGGAATGGTGATTGCTGGGGGCTGGGGGAAGAGCCAAATGAGTTGCTGTTCAATGGATATGAGGTTCTAGTCATGCAAGATGAGTAACTTCTGGATATCTGCTGTACAACATTGTGTTTATAGCTAACATTACTGTACTATTGGGCTTCCTTGGTGGCTAAGCTGCTAAAGAATCCGCCTGCAATGTGGGAGACCTGGGTTCAATCCCTGGGTTGGGAAGGTCCCCTGGATAAGAGAATGGCTACCCACTCCAGAATACCCACGCTATTACGGCCTGGAGAATTCTATGGACTGTATAGTCCATGGGGTCACAAAGTGTCGGACACTACTGAGTGACTTTCACTTAACTCACTGTACTATACATTTAAATTTGTGTAAGATGTTATGTGCTTGTTGCCATGTTAAAAAAAAAATATAGCAATCACTAAAAGAGCAAAGAAATATTACAAAACTGAATGACAGCAAATAGAAAACACGCACACACATACATACACACATAAATACATGCGAGGTTCTAAACAGCAATGCTTCTGAAATATTTATTCAGAGAGGAGAAGCATTATTTGGCAAATCTGCATAAAATTTCCCCAAAGATATGACACTTTTTCCACAAAACAAGTCTTTCCAAAGAGAGATGTCCTGAAATCTGTTATCCTGCATATATTAACAACTTTATTCATTTTTTTTAGAAAAAAAGGCAAATAGGTTTAATTTCTCTTGGCTTTTTTTTCATTCCAGTAAGCATAGATGTGTTTTCCAATTCTAAAATTGTACTTTTATCACAGATTTTCCTATGCCAAGTATTTTTGAAAAATAGGAAATGTTTGTCTGGTATTAATATATGTCAAAAAGAAGATATTAGTTTTTATTTTTTTTCTATAATTATGAAATAAAATAATTTTGGACTTATACATAATTTCATAGTTTATCCTGTGTGTATAGCTATAAAACTTCACAAAGAAACAATCTTTAACTCAAGACTGAAATCATGCATTTCTATATTTCACTGTGTTCTCCATAGTTTTCTGTACAACTGTTCAAGTGTTCCTTCTTTTATCTTCTGTTGAAGTGTTTTATGGAGATTAAAGCTTAACTTTGGGACTTCAGGTTAAGCAATAGAGAATGAAATAGCTTGGAAGAGATAGAGATGTGTAAAAACATAAGCTGTTTCTACAGGAGTATGGCAAAGCAAGATTGAAAATTGAAGTTGAATGTGGCTTCTTAACTGACACAGTAGAGTTGTGCCTTATACATCCAAATCTCTTTTAGAAGATGTTTTCTGAGAGAGTTTTGGCGTCAGAAAAATTACTTGAAACTTAGATATAAAGGAAAAATATAGACAGCCATGTGTTTTCAATGTCATATGATGCTGAAGACAATCCATGGATTATGTCATGGAATATACTTAGTTCATTTTTAATATTTTTAAAAATAAATTTATGTGTGTGTGTGTGGTGTGTATGAGTAAATTAGTTGAATAAAATCAAATTTATAATTATTATTTTATGTTTTTGTGAAAGACTTATATTTACTTGTTGCAAATTTATACCAACACTAGTGATCATCAGAATAATCTTGTTGAAATATTCAAATGGAAATAAACTCCTGATTTGTTTCCACCAGGGGATTAATGGCTTTGTATTTCTCCTAAAAACTCTATGTATTCTTAAAAGCTCACATATTAGTAAAGTATTCATACTTTGAGAATGAAACTTAATTGGTTAAAATTCTTAGGAAGAGGGTAGCTTACAATTCTTGTCATCCTTGGCTGTGAGTTCAGATATTTAGAGACAGTGACATATTCAGTTACTGAGGGAATTTCTCATCACCTGACTTTATCTTAATACTTCAAGATAAGAAGTACTAATATTTCTTTATTACTTAACAGATATGTTGTTGTTATTATTTGCAACTAGCCATACACTCACAAGGACAGAAGTAGACCTTTCTATTTTACTAATGTTTTGAACTCTTTTTTTATTTGAACATATGATAAATGATTCACTCCTTCAACTTAAAAGGCAAAATAGAAGACAACTTAAAAGGCAAAATAGAAGACACCTGATGAAAGACAAGAATGTTTTGAACTGTTTTTTATTTGAACATATGATAAATGATTCACTCCTTCAACTTAAAGGGCAAAATAGAAGACACCTGATAAAAGACAAGATTCAAATAATTAATACTTAACTACAGTTCAGTTCAGTCACTCAGTCGTGTCCAACTCTTTGTGACCCAAGGAATGCAGCACGCCAGGCCTCCCTGTCCATCACCAACTCCTGCAGCTTGCTCAAACTCATGTCCATCGAATTGGTGAACCATCCAACCATCTCATCCTCTGTCATCCCCTTCTCCTCCTGCTTTCAATGTTTTCCAGCATCAGAGTCTTTGCCAATGAGTCAGTTCTTCGCATCAGGTGGCCAAAGTGTTGGTGTTTCAGCTTCAGCATCAGTCCTTCCAGTGAATATTCAGGACTGATTTCCTTTAGGGTTGACTGATTGGATCTCCTTGCTGTGCAAGGGACTCTCAAGAGTCTTCTCTAACACGACAGCTCAAAAGCATCAATTCTTCGGTGCTCAACTTTCTTTATAGCCCAACTTCCTTTATAGCCCAACTCTCACATCCATACATGACTCCTAGAAAAACCATAGCCTTGACTGCTGCTGCTGTTGCTGCTAAGTCGCTTCAGTCGTGTCCGACTCTGTGCAGCCCCATAGACGGCAGCTCACCAGGCTCCCCCGTCCCTGGGATTCTCCAGGCAAGAACACTGGAGTGGGTTGCCATTTCCTTCTCCAATGCATGAAAGTGAAAAGTGAAAGTGAAGTTGCTCAGTCGTGTCCGACTCTTAACAACCACATGGACTGCAAACTATCAGGCTCCTCTGTCCATGGGATTTTCCAGGCAAGAGTACTGGAGTGGGGTGCCATTGCCTTCTCCGATAGCCTTGACTAGACAGACCTTTGTCAGCAAAGTAATGTCTCTGCTTTTTAATATGCTGTCTATATTGGTCATAGCTTTTCTTCCAAGGAATAAGTGTCTTTCAATTTCATGGCTGCAGTTACCATCTGCAGTGATTTTGGAGCCCCCCAAAAATAAAGTCTGTCACTGTTTTCACTGTTTCCCCATCTATTTGCCATGAAGTGATGGGACTGGATGCAACAAGCTTAGTTTTCTGAATGTTGAGTTTTAAGCCAACTTTTTCATTCTCCTTTTTCACTTTCATCAAGAAGTTCTTTAGTTCTTCTTCATTTCTGCCATAAGAGTGGTTTCATCTGCATATCTGAGGTTATTGATATTTCCCCTAGCAATCTTGATTCCAGCTTGTGCTTCATCCAGCCCAGCGTTTCTCATTATGTACTCTGCATATAAGTTGCATAAGCAGGGTGACAATATACAGCCTTGATGAACTCCTTTCCCGATTTGGAACCAATTTGCTGTTCCATGACCAGTTCTAACTGTTGCTTCTTGACCTGCATACAGATTTCTCAAGAGATAGGTCAGGTGGTCTGGTATTCCCATCTCTTTCAGAATTTTTAACAGTTTGTTGTAATCCACACAGTCAAAGGCTTTGGTGTAATGAATAAAGCAGAAGTAGATGTTTTTCTGGAGTTCTCTTGCTTTTTCAATGATCCAGTGGATGTTGGCAATTTGATCTCTGGTTCTTCTACCTTTTCTAAATCCAGCTTGAACATCTGGAATTTCATGGTTCACGTACTGTTGAAGCCTGGCTTGGAGAATTTTAAGCATTACTTTGCTAGTGTGTGAGATATTAAGCATTACTTTGCAATTGTGCAATAGTTTGAACATTCTTTGGCATTGCCTTTCTTTGGGACTTAACTGTAAGCTTTTATGAAATTTGTAAAATGCACTGTTATTTGACAGGAATCAGTTAATTCTACACTTGCCATTGAATAGATTAATATTCTCTCCATACCTTAAGATCTCTCAATGCAATTCTAAATATAAATCTATAATACTAAATATTGATTATTGGGAATCTTAAATTCATGTTGTGTGTCTTTCATCTTTTTATAAAATTAGACCTTGAAATCAAATTGTCTCTCTCAAAAAATGTAATTTAGGAAGAAAACACTTTTGGAGGATAAAATGATCAATTTGTTTGAACTTTTAAACAATTGTGTTATTATTCTATAATGATATAATTTTCCAAATTAATGTAACAAAATACATAATATAAAGAAATATAGTATCTAAAGGAAAAGAATGGATTATTTTTAAAAACTAACTTTTATATAAATACATGATTTTCATCCAACTTAATATTTTAATATACTCTACAGTTGACAGTTTGGTTTTAAAAAGTTTGGTATTCCAATAAAAGTATATAATTAAAACATCACAAAAAGGAAACATTCAAAAGCTTTTTTTTTTTTTTAATTTTTTTATTTTAAAAACTGTACTCTTTGCTTGCCTCACAGTTGGCAAATTTCTTCCAGATTCAACATCTCTTTAATTTTTATCCCCCCAAGCAATCCATTCATTTGGAAGGTAAAATTATCATCATTTTTACATTTTGGATAAGTTGGCTCAGGGGCCAAATGTGTAAATGGCTTATCCCAAGGTCACTGAGCAGTCAAGTGGCAGAGAACTTACTCTCCGATTCAGATTTCATATAGAGGGGCCTAGAACACAGAACTGATGCATAGGAAGGTTTTGTTATCACAGCCTGTTACCTTCTTTAAAGAACTGGTAATTCATCTTTCCCCTAATACATTAGAGCATGCAGTTCTTCTATTTTATGCAATTTACTAAAAATATTTTTTAAGTGATAACGAACGAATTTATATGGAGTCAAACTGTTCTATTCCACTTATGCTTGGAAATATGAACAGCTGTTTGAATGCACATGTGAAAAATTTCAGTTTGTGTATAAGGGAGAATTTTGGTGATTTTAAGGATAAGAGAATTAAGTCAGTTTACCTTTACAAAGAGAGACTGCTCTGGGAATTATTTAAGGTGGTTAAATTACATAACTTCCCCCCACAAGCTGTCAACAATAAAGAGATTAAGACTTTATTTGCAAGCTTTAACTTTAATGTAAAATGACAGTAATTGACATTTTAAAACTGTATGGTACAATGCGCTACATGACACAGGCAGAAACTTGTACAGGCTTTGGAGCCTGCCTCCTGCACATACTGCCTCACTTGTCTATTACAAAATCTAGACTATTTTTAGTAGTTGAATCTTTTAAATATTATCTATGAGAATCCAAAAACATTACTTGAGATAATACTGTAGAAAATCAAATTAAGGACAGAATATATATTACCTTTTATTTCCAGTTCTCCTTTAAAACCGAGTTAATACTCCCAATGTGTAACATCATGTGAATCAGTTACCCTATTTGCATAATTTGCTTTCAGTGCGAAGTAACAGACCCTGACCCAGATTATCTCAAAGTGAATTGTCAGCAGGCCAATAAAAAATTGAACAGATGGATGTCATTTTTCAAAATTAGGCTTTCTTTGACAATAATCATTCTTGATGTTCTAAGATAATAAAAATTAGTAGGAGGAATTCATCATGCATTTTCTTACATAAGAATGTTTACAGTTTACATAGAAGCAAAGAGATAATTGAGAAAAAGGATGAAAATTCTAATTTCATGAAGGATTTGAGTATAAATACACACACACACATACATCAGTTGCTTGAAGTCTAAGAATATAATATATTTCTCTTTGCTAACCATGTTAGAATATCTCTTATTTTTATCTTGTGTATAAGTTTGGACAATTTTCATGCCCATTCCCAGTTTCTATATATTGTATTTTTGAAGGCATAAAAAAGATAATCATATTTTATAAAGAATAGTGTGCCTCTTCAATTAATGTCCCATGCTAAATTTGAAATTTACATCCTACACACCAGTCTGGTTACAAAATAATTTGATTCAGATGTTTAATTAAGCATGACAAGGAGGCTTTAGTTTTAAGTTAAGAGGGAAAAAATGAAAGAGTTGCCTTGGAAAAGCCTGGAGCATATTATGCAGAGCATCTTGGAACAAACAGTTTTAACTAAAGACTTAGCCTGTTCCTTTGATGATTTCATTAACAAGTCAACATCTTCAGACCCACGAGGCTTATGACAGAGAATACTCTAGTAGCTAGATGTAGGACACACAGAATTTGGATTTTTTGATCAAGTTGTAATAAATATCTTTAATTAAGCAGGCTTTTCCTAGGGAATTAAAGGAAAGAAAAAAGGTGCTTCATTATTTATTTTTGAACTAGTGCTTCCTCATTCTATGTTAATTGAAAATATCTCTTATCTATAGATATTATGACTTTCATAAATAGTCAATATGTACATCATGCACATATTTGCTTTCTTTGTGTTGTATGGTGTTCCACAAACTCTATTCATTAATGTTCAAAACTGTAATTAAAGCCAAGTCTTACTTTTCCTTTCACTAACACATGTTGTTGTAAGCAAAAGAACAGAACGAGAGTTGAACTTATTATGATGTATTTGATCTTCATTTAAGTGATAAGTTTACATCTGTTCTCACAGAGAATGAAATCAGTTAACATTCACAGAAATGGTGTAAAAGCAAATGTAAATGTTCTAAAATACAATAATCATTAGACAACCTGCAATTGCTTTTCTTTTTTAAATTTTCATTTACAAGAATATTTTGTGTAGAATTATAGTGTTAATTATAGTGTTAAGTCAAGAAATGTCAAATTGACTGACAAATGTTCTCAAATGCCAGATTTATAGCAATATCTACCCTCAGGTTTTTTTTCTTAACAGTCAGCAGCTTTATACAAACCCTTACAAATTAATCATGGATACCAAGTCAAGGGCTGGATATCATTCAAAAATATTCAGCTAAGGGAAGGAAGGTGAATACCTTGGGGAAGATGGAGAGGCATGACATGGTGTCAGAATATGAGGGCTAGGGGAGATGTTTCAAACCTTTTCTGAGTTTCTTATATGCTCTATGTTTTCACCTTGACTCTCTAAAAGCCAGTGAAAAGCCACTGCAGCTATTAATAATAGCAATCTGGTACCTAATAGGGAAAAAAAAAAAAAAAAAACATAAACTATTATTCTAGTAGAACAGCTATTCTTGGTATGACAGTGGGTTTTAGGTTTTCTATCTTCAAAGATGTGTAAGGATTTGATCCTAGTCCAGTCTTCTTGCAACACTAACTCAAGGAATTTAAGGCGGGCGGGGTGGGGGGGGAGGGCAGATAAGATCCAAGAAAGTCCTCTTAAATGCTATTTAGCAGACTAAATGTGTTCATTGTCAAAGTGGTTTATCAAGTGATGTGTGACTTATTATTGATGAGATACAGTTGCACTGAGAATAGGAGGTTCTTTTTCACCTTGAAGGAACTACACTGCTTGCAAGTAACAAAAGCTGAAAAGAACTCCGAGACGCTGAATTTCCTGAACTGAAATAGTCTGTGCCAATCGATTCTCATCTAGTGTGATCACACATGTTTTAAGCGTGAAGTGACTGGGACACTGGAAGTTGTGTTTATGAATCCCAAGATCAACATAGTGTTTCTGGGCATGCTGTGTTGCTGCCCGCCCAGTAACCCTTCTTAAAAAAGGGTAACAATGTACTATGTCTCATGAGGGTGATTGTCAGTCCATACTTAGATCACTCCCTCTGGTTGACCACATCTATTTCACTGAGCTTCTGCTTCATGTTCAGAGTATATCTCTGGCTTCCCTATTACAGTATGATCCTAGTTTTTTTTTTTTTTTTTCTCCTGCTTCTCTTACTATACTTTTGATTTTACTTCAAAAGCCCCTACCCTATCTTCCATCCCTAAGTGTATAAATGTGGCACTGAGGTGGATTGATCAAAATTGTCAGGCTTACACACATCTGGATTTGCACTCTAGCTCTGAAACTCAATGGCTATTTAATCCTGAGAAAATCAGTTAACTTTTTGAAGCTTCACTTTCTTATTGGTATTCTTCTATATCTCATAACATTTAAATTATACAACACATAAAAAGTTTTTGTGAAAAGTAAATGGTTTCATGAATGAGAAAAAACCTAGTAAATATATGATAATGTGTTACTGTACAAATAACTGTACTCAATTGTTGTATCTTATACAACCTGTGATGGAGGATCCCAGTATATATTAAGGGTATATGCTGTGCCATATATTTACACAGATTATATAACACAAGCCATCAGTAAAGACACTCAATTCATTTTACATAAGAAAATCAGAAGCTATGTGTGGTTATTTTTTAGTAATTTGCATTTTATTAAGTATAACTGCTAGAAACCAAAGATATTTTATCAACTTTATCAAGAGCACTGTATTAATACTATCATATTTAATCTTTAAAACAAGTCTATAAGATAAATACTTTTATTATCCCACTTCACAGATAAAAGAAATGGGTATTTAAAAGAATTAGTAGCATGTAGTGAAGAAAGTCGGAGAAGGCAATGGCAACCCACTCCAGTGTTCTTGCCTGGAGAATCCCAGGGACGGGGGAGCCTGGTGGGCTGCCATCTATGGGGTCACACAGAGTCCTACACGACTGAAGCGACTTAGCAGAAGCAGCAGCAGTAGTGAAGCAAGTATTGAAATCTAAATTTGTCTGACTCTGTGACCTAATCTATGACAAAGGAGGCAAGAATATACAATGAAGGGTAGCCTCTTTGATAAGTGGTGCTGAGAAAACTGGACAGCTACATGTCAGTCAGTTCAGTTGCTCAGTTGTGTCTGACTCTTCGCGACCCCATGAACCACAGCACGCCAGGCCTCCCCGTCCATCACCAAATCCCGGATTAAAAGAATGAAATTAGAACATTCTCTATCACCATACACAAACATAAACTCAGAATGGATTAAAGACCTAAATGTAAGGCCAGACTATAAAAACCCTTAGAAGAAAACATAGGCAGAACACTCTGACATAAATTGCAGCAAGATCTTTTTTGATCCACTTCCTACAATAATGAAAATAAAAACAAAAATAAATAAATTAGATCTAATTAAACTTACAAGCTATTGCACAGCAAAGGAAACCATAAACAAAACAAACAACAACCCTCAGAATGGGAGAAAATGTTTCAAATGAAGCAACCAACAAGATCTCCAAAATATATAAACAGCTCATCCAGCTCAACATCAATAAAACAACCCAATCCACAAATGGGTGGAAGATCTAAATACACATTCCTCCAAATAAGACATACATACGCCAAGAGGCACATGAAAAGATACTCAACGTTGCTAATTATCAGAGAAATACAAATCAAAACTACAATGAGGTTATCACTTCACACAGGTCAGAATGACCATCATAAAAAAATCTACAAATAATAAATACTAGAGAGAGTGTGCACAAAGGGGAACCCTGCTACACTGTTGGTCGCAATGTAAATTGGTGCAGCCGTTATGGAGAACAGTATGGAGCTTCTTTAAAAAAATAAAAATACAACTACTGTATGACCCAGCAATCCCACTCCTGGACATATACCCAGAGAAAAACCATAATTCGAAAAGATATATGCATGCCAATGTTCATTACAGCACTGTTTACAATAGCCAAGACATGGAAGCAACCTAAATGTCTATCAACAGAGGAATGGATAAAGAAGATGTGCTGCATAGTCACAATAGAATATTACTCAGCCATAAAGAAGAACAAAATGGTGCCATGTCCAGCAAAATGGATGGACCTAGAGATTGTCATAGTGAGTAATGCCAGACACAGAAAATGATATATCATTCATATGATATTGCTTATATATAGAATCTTTAAAAAAAAATAAAGGGTGCAAATGAACTTATTTACAAAACAAAAGTAGAGCCACAGATGCAGAAAACAAACTATGGTTACCAGGGGATAAGGTGTGGGAGGGATAAATTGGGAGACTGGGATTGACATATACACACTACTATATATAAAATAGATAGGTAATGTAAGAACCTAATGTATTTGTTGTTATTCAGTCACTCTGTTGTGTCCAACTCTTTGCAACCCTACAGACTACAGCACACCGGTCTTCCCTGTCCTTCACCATCTCCCGGAACTTGCTCAAACTCACGTCCCCAATGAGTCAGTGATGCCATCCAACCATCTCGTCCTCTGTCATCCCTTTATACTCCTACCTTCAATGTTTCCCAGCATCAGGGTCTTTTCCAATGAGTCCACTCTTGGCATCAGGTGGCCAAAGTATTGGAGCTTCAGCCTCAGCATCGATCCTTCCAATGAATATTCAGGATTGATTTCCTTTAGCATTGACTGGTTTGATCTCCTTGTGGTCCAAGGGACTCTCAAGAGTCTTCTCCAACACCACAGTTTGAAAGCACCAATTCTTTGGTGCTCAGCCTTCTTTATGGTCCAACTCTCCCATCCATACGTGACTACCGGAAACATCATAGCTTTAACTATACAGACCTTTGTTGGCAAAGTAATGTCTCTGCTTTTTAATACAGTCTAGGTTTGTCACAGCTTTTCTTCCAAGGAGCAAGCAGCATCTTTTAATTTCATGGCTGCAGTCACCATCTTCAGTAATTTCAGAGCCCAAGAATATTAAGTCTGTCACTGGTTCCCTTGTTTCCCCATGTATTTGCCATGAAGTGATGAGACTGGATGTCATGATCTTACTTTTCTGAATGCTGAGTTTTAAGCCAGCTTTTTCACTCTCCTCTTTCACCTTGATCAAGAGGCTTGTTAGTTCCTCTTCACTTTCTGCCATAAGGGTGATATCATCTGCCTGTATGAGATTATTGATATTTCTCCCGGCAATCTTGATTCCAGCTTGTGCTACATCCAGCTTGGCATTTTACATGATACACTCTGCGTGTAAGTTAAATAAGCAGGATGACAATATACAGCCTTGATGAACTTCTTTCCCAGTTTGGAAACAGTCCATTGTTCCATGATCAGTTCTAACTGTTGCTTCTTGACCTGTGTACAGGTTTCTCAGGAAGCAAGTCAGGTGGTCTGGTATTCCCAGCTGAATTTAAGAATTTTCCACAGTTTATTGTGACCCACACAGTCAAAAGATTTAGTGCAGTCAATGAAGCAGAGGTAGATGTTTTCCTGGAATTCTCTTGCTTTTTCTATGATCCAACAGATGTTGACAATTTGATCTCTGGTTCCTCTGCCTTTTCTAAATCCAGCCTGAATGTCTGGAAGTTCTTGGTTCACATACTGTTGAAGCCTAGCTTGGAGAATTTTGAGCATTACTTTGCTAGCATGTGAAATGAGTGCAATTGTGTGGTAGTTTGAGCATTCTTTGGCATTGCCTTTCTTTGGGATTGGAATAAAAACTGACCTTTTCCAGTCCTGTGGCCATTGCTGAGCTTTCCAAATTTGCTGGCATATTGAGTGCAGCACTTTCACAGCATCATCTTTTAGGATTTGAAATACCTCAGCTGGAATTCCATCACCTCCCCTAGCTGTGTTCATAGTGATGCTTGCTAAGGCCCACTTGACTTCACATTCCAAGATGTCTGGCTCTAGGTGAGTGATCACACCATCGTGGTTATGCAGGTTATTAAGATCTTTTGTGTATAGTTCTTCTGTGTATTTTTGCCACCTCTTCTTAATCTCTTCTGAAAAATTTATAAAAAATAAATTTGACTCTAAGGTCTATAATTTCTCAAGTAATAACGCCACCATTAATTAATTCAGTGACTAGGACACAATATGTAAGTAATATACATTTGATGAATGCATATAAATTACATATAATGCATATAAATAGGAGTGGGTAGCCTATCCTTTCTCCAGTAGATCTTCCTGACCCAGGAATTGAACCGGGGTCTCCTGCATTGTAAGCATATTCTTTACCAGCTGAGCTACCAGGGAAGCCCTATATAAATTACTTTTATAGTTTGCTTTGTTGGTATAATATTTTATTGTCTTACGCTGTAGAGGGGGTACAATGTCACTGAACTTGTGGATGACAGGAAAATAAGTGGCTGATATTATAGCCAACTTTTATATTCGCATAATCTATGATAGAGAATTTCATGACACTTGGCAACTCCTAAAATTAACATAAATTTCAGAGTGTTAAGATCAGCTCTAACAAAAGAAAAAATATTCTGATTTAACAGGTAAGTTTTTTAAATGCTTCTTAGAGAAATAAAGCTATTATTTTAATGGAGTATATAAAGAAAACTGTGCTACAACATTGACCATAATCTCCTGAAGCATACAACAATTAAACTATCGCAGGGAAAATAGGGTGGTAGACAATTGCATTTCAGAAAGGAGTGAGATGACAGAAAGTATAATTTGACTGTCATAGAAAAAGTTGAATGTTGTAAGAAAAAAAAAGGATAAATGTTTAAAAACAAAAGACCTTATTGTAAGACAAAGAAAAAAAAAATACTAATTGTTATGGGTTGAATTGTATCTCCCCCAAATTTTTGGTGAAGTCCTAAGCCTAGGAAACTTTGAATGTGACCTTATTTGGAAATAGTCTTTGCAGTTGTAATCAAGTTAAGATGAGTTCATTAGGGTGAGTTTTCATCCAGTATACTTGTAAGAGGGAAATTTCAGACATGCACAGTCAGGACAATGACAACTGAAAACTCCGACGCACAGGAGAAGAAAATTATGTTAAGAGGAAGGCAGTAATTGGGGTAATGCTACCACAAGCCAAGGAATAGCTGGAAGTGAAGAGGAAGGGTCCTTCCCCAGAGGCTCAGAAGCTTCACGGGAAGTAAGACCCTGCCAAGATCTTGATTTCAAATGTCTAGCCTCCAGAACTTACAGAGAATAAATGTCTGTTGTTTTAAGCGGCCAAGTCTATGGTACTTAGGAAACTAATACACTACTTTTAAAATCTTCATTGTAAAAAAAGAAAAAAAAGTGAAAGCCAAAAAAAAAAAAAAGGTCACAGAAACCCTCCACACTTATTTTTTCATAGGCCATAGAGTATACAAAGTTATTTTGAAGTGGAGAGTTGTGTGAAACTCTCAATTTTCACTCTGTAAATATCTGAACATGGCTATGTTCTCATTCTTGACAAAAATTTGAAGTGAGAATGAAAGTTTTTTCACTGTTTTATAAATCTGTGATTACAAGAGTTTTCCTTATCTTCAATGATAAACGTGATTTTATTCTTTATTTCTGTTCAGATCTTGACGAACTAGAACAAAGATTGAGCCAACCTATATTTTCATCTAAATTATCAAGAGTATTTGAAGCTTTAGCCTCAGTTATTTGATAATTGCTTCAAGATCGTATTTCACTTTGATATGGGGCCCTGGCTATAGCATACTACCAGAATACCACAGTTTTAAAAAGCATGCTAACTTATTTGTATGAGTCATTTATTACCGTGTAACAAATTACATACAAAATTAATGGTTTAAACCAATGACAGTTTTTTCTCAGTTACTGTGAGTCAGGTATCCAGACATGATTTAACGGGGTCCTCTGGCTTTAGGTTTCTCTCAAGGCTGCTTTCCTTTATAGGCTCGACTGCGAAGAATCTGCTTCCTACTTTATTCATGTACTTGTTGGCAGGACTCAGTTCCTTGTGGACTATTGGATTGATGCCTTAGGTCCTCATGAGCTGTTAACTGGAGGCCTCCCTTATTCCTTTGCCATGTAGGTCTCTCTTTAGAGTATCTCACAGCATGGAAGCTTGTTTCATCATCAGGTGAGAGGGCAAGCAAGAGTACCAGCAAAAAAAACAAGTTCCAACATGATAGAAGGCACACACTTTTGTGACGTAATCACACAAGTGACATCACTTTTGCCGTATTCTCTTCATTAGAGTAAAATATTCTAATAATTATAATTCTGTCTATTAAAAGTCACTAGGTCCAACTGATATTCAGAGGGAGGCGATTACACAAGGGTATGAATGTCAGGAAACTAAAATCATTGGGAACTAGAAGCTGCCTACAAAGAATTGTGGGGTCAATGATACATATGCTCTCTACCATTAAATGATGATATGTCTGTTTATGGCAATAAGAAGTAAATAATAATAATAGCTTCTCATAAGCTGAAATCAATAACTAGGTAAAATAACCTTATAAAAACACTTTGCAATCAAAATAAAGAAATTACTTAATTGTAATGAAAATGTAAAAGAAAATGAGAATTGCAAGTTAGTATTTTGGAAAATTCATATATCAATGTGAAATATTTAGCCAGTAGTTTTGCACATTCTGTAGTGAACAAGAGGCAAAATCTTTGAAGCCATATATGCATCTGCATGCATGCTCAGTTGCTTCAGTTGTGCCCGACTCTTTGCAACCCTATGAACTGTAGCCCTCCAAACTATTCTGTCCATGGGATTCTCCAGGCAAGAATGGTGGAGTGTGTGTTACCATCCTCCTCAGGGGATCTTCCCAACACAGAGATTGAACTTGGGTCTCCTGCGTCTCCTGCATTGGAAAGAGGGTTCTTTACCACTAGCACCACCTGGGAAGCCCTAAGTCATATATAGGGTCTACCGCTTCCTAGTTGTGTGTCTTTAGACAGGTTATTTAAAAGTTTTGAGTTTCTATTCTTCATCTGTAAAGTGAGGGTACTAATGCCTGCATATTAGAGATTTAAATCTGACCTTACATATAAGCTATTTAACCTGAATATATAATAACCACTGTTATTTAATGAGTTTTACTACTTTAAGATGATCATTTGCTCTGCAATGAAAGATAATTATAATTAGAACAGAAAGAGTGTTTCAATATCAGTTAGAATATAATTATTGATATCAGGAGTACCAGTGGTCAGAGGTATAAGCTTCATTTATGTCAAGAAAAAATACAAAGCAATCAGTGAACTGGTTAAAAAAAAAAAAATCTGCATATAAACTAAAGCAAAATGGACTCAAAGCACAAGGAATAAAGTTGGGGAATACACTGTATATTCAGGTATAAAAAGACAGGATTGTGAAATTTGGTAGTGATTCCTGGCAAAGATAGCTTTCACCCCATAGACTGGTTTTACTGATACTCACATGTGTATGACAATTTTTGACCTATTCCTTGCTGAAGATTCAGCTTGAAGTCTGTGGTATATTGGTTTCCTTTATGCATGTGTGTATGCTAAGTTGCTTGAGTCGTGTCCAACTCTTTGCCACCCTATGGACTGTAGCCCACCAGGCTACTCTGTCCATGGGATTCACCATGCAAGAATACTGAAGTGGGTTGCCATGCCCTCCTCCAGGGGATCTTCTCAATCCAGGGATCAAACCCACGTCTCCTATGCCCCCTGCATTGGCAGGTGGATTCTTTACCACTAGTGCCATCTGGGAAGCCCGTGGTTGTCTCCATGAGTCAGTCCAGTTCTTCATCTTCCTTGTATCCACATTGAATTTCTTTCACTAATAATCAGTGGAACTGATTAGGTGATATTAGATGATGCTGTAAACATTCTGGGTGATGAGACAGTACCAGAGAAGGATATCAACCCATTTTCCCCTCATATATGCCCTTTGTTTGTTTTTGCATGGACTTATTGGCCCGTGAACATAAGACTGTTCAAAAGAATAAGTACATATATGTCTTACTCTTTGCCAAACATTTTCATGAACAACACACACATGCATGGACCCTATATATTATTTCTGACTTTGAGTTGCTATATCATTTGTATAGAAGAGAAATCTGAATTTTAAAAGGTATGCCTAAAATCACAGAGCTATGTAAATGGCACATACTCAGTTTAGACACAGGTCTTCTGAAGGCAAAGTAAATGAATTTCCACTATAGTCCTCACTGTCAGTAAAATGCTAGAATTAGTGTCAGATTAGTTTGATCCAAGATAGAATCAAATCATTTAAATTAATGAACCTTTTAAATTACTTTGTGTTCATTTTCATTTTATTTGTTTTTCCATGTTGAAAAAAGTATTTTCACAAAACACAATATTGCAACACAGTGTAATGGATGTTGCACATTAATTATTGCAGCTTATCTGGTGAAGCCAGAAAATTCAGGTTCATAAGCATAATCATTAGGTCTGTTTCTTTACATGTAGCATGATGAGCAGGAAAATAAATAATAAAATTATCTGATTCTAAAACTCTAAAGAAAATAATATTTTTCAATCTGCTTTTTAATATGTTTAGTGAGGAACAGGGAGGCTTGGCATGCTGCAGTGCATGGGGTCACAAAGAGTCAGACACAACTTAGTGACTGAACAACAAAATGCTCTTTTAGGTAAAGCCAGGAATGAGTAGTCTATACATGTACGTAATGCTATGTGCTGGCAGTATAAATAAAGCACAAACATATTTGTTGGGACTAAATAAAGTGAACTAGAATAGGTAAAATGATTTTGTAAAAAAGAAGAACATTGGAAGAATCATGTGCTTAATCTCTTAGTCATGTCCAACTCTTTGTGACCCAATGGAATGTAGCCCACCAGGCTCCTCTGTCCATGGGATTCTCTAGGAAAGAATACTGGAGTGGGTTACCATGCCCTTCTCCAGGGGATCTTCCCAATCCAGGGATCAAACCCAGGTCTCCTGCATTACAGGCGGATTCTTTACCATCTGTGCCACCAGAGAAGCCCAAGAATACTGGAGTGAGTTAGCCTATCCCTTCTCCAGGGGATCTTCCCGACCCAGGAATCGAACCAGGGTCTCCTGCCTTGCAAGTGGATTCTTTACCAGCTGAGCTACCAGGGAAGCCCTATACTACTCAATTTTAAGAATTGCTATGTAACTACTGGGTGACACTGACAGAATCACCTAGATCAGTGAGACAGAAGACAGCCAAAAGATACACCCACACAAATATTTCCAATTGATTTTTCCCCAAAGTGTAAAAACAAGTCAATGGAAGAAGGATAGTCTTTTCAACAAACAATGTATGAATAGACATCCCTAGGCAAAAACCCAAAAATAAAACCCCAAACAAAAACAGAATCTTTACCTAAACCTCACATCTTATACAAAAATTACCAAATGTACTGGTAATTGTATAAATGTAAAACTGGCAAAATTTTAGAAGAGAACACAGGAAAACAATCGTGAGCTAGGTTTAGGCAAAGAGTTCTTAAACATGACCAAAAAAAAAAAAAATCACAATCCATTAAAAAAAAAATTTGGATAGACATGACCAAGTTAATTTTTTTTTCTTTTTGCTTTGCAAAATACCCTGTTAAGAGGACTAAAAGACAAGCCACAGCCACACACTGGGAAGAATATTTGAAAAAAATCACATATCTTGCAAAAGACTCATCAAGTATTTAAATATATAAGATCAACACCTTGTACACCTCAAACTTAACACAGCGTTTTTTATCAGTTGTTGTTCAGTCGCTAAGATGTGTCTGACTCTTTGCGACCCCATGAACTGCAGCACTCTAGGCTTCCCTGTCCTTCACTATCTCCCTGGTTTGCTCAAACTCATGTCCGTTGAGTCGGTAATGCCATCCAACCATCCCGTCCTCTGTTGTCCCCTCCTCTGGCCCTCAATCCTTCCTAGTATCAGGGCCTTTTCCCGTGAGTCGGCTCTTCACATCAGATGGCCAAGTATTGGAGCTTCAATTTTAACATCAATTTTATATCAATTATATATCTATAAAAGTAAAAATAATATATAAAGCACACTCTAGATGCAACAATAAGAAAATGAACAATCCAATTAGGAAATGGGCAAAGGCTTGGATAGACACTCCACGAAAGAAAATGTCAAGCATGGACTTTTGTAAAGAAGGAGAAGATTAGCTTATGAAATATAGGTGAAGCTCATAGGATTTGTTAAGGATCAATAAGTAAGCAAATGTCTTGTAAGTCATAGGTAAACTTCATAAGATGTGTTAAATGTAATTAGTTAAGTGAATAACTGGCTGAAGTGTCCAACACCTGCTGTGCAATATAGTGCCTATCATTAATACTGTGCACTTAATCATTTGTTAAAAGAATAGACTTCATGTTGTGTTCTTACCACAATAAAAAAAAATGAAAAGGCAAAAATACAGAGACAATAAAAAGATTAGTATTTGCCAGGGGTTTTAGAGTGAGGAGAAGGGATGATTAGGTAGGGGATTTTTATGGCTGTGAAATTATTTTGATACTGCAGTGGTGGTTGAATAACATTATGCATTTGTTTGTCAAAATCCATGGATTTGTACAGCACAAGAATGAACCCTAATATAGACTATGGACTTCAGTTAAATTTTTTAAAATATTGTTTCATTGGTTGTAGCCATTGTACCACACCAATGCAAGATGTTAATAAGGGAAAACTGTGGATGGGGAAAAGGAGAGAGGGGATGTATGGGAACTCTCTGTCCCTTCTGCTCCATTTTTGTGTTAATTTAGTCTGCTCTAAAAATAAATTCTATTAAACTTTTTTTTCCTATTAAATATTTTAATGAGGAATATGGCATCTTTTTTCCAAAAGATGTTGCATTTGAATAACCACATTGAGAAAGATGAATATAGACAGCTCACTGACAATAACTTAACTCAAAATACATTATAGACATGAGTAGAAGGAAAACAATCTCTAAAATCTTAAACAAAATCACTGAGTAAACACCTGTGATTCTGGGATAGGCAAAAACTTTTAAAATAAAAATAAAAATTAATCTACACTTCAGTAAGTTAAAAACCTTTGCACTACAGAACGCTTTGTTAAGGAAAGGTAAAGACAAGAAACGCACTGGAAAAATATTTGCAAATCACATAACAGGTAATGAAAATGAGTTCAGAATATATAAAGATTATTTTCATCTGAAGAAGTAAGTGGAACACAGATAATCAAATTTTTTAAGTGGGTCAAATTTTAAAGAGTTATTTCACAAAGGCAGAAATATGAATGATCAAGAAGCACATGAAATAATGCTCTAAACTGTTTGTTAACATGAAATGCAAATTAAAATGAAAAAGTATAACACTTTTGTCCTGAAGAGTTGCCATAATACAAAAAAAAAAAAAAAAAACAAGAAATAGAAGAAATAGCAAGCATACTCAAATGTGAGTCGCAAGGACCCTTGTATATTGATGATAAGAATGTAAAATTTTGTTGCTACTTTGGAAAACAGTATGGCAGTTTCTAATACTTATTTTTGATAGGAAAATTATCCAGCAATAGCAAGATTACTAAACTACACAAAAGAAATGAAAACTTATATTCACCTAACAACATGGACACAAAGTCATAGCAGCATTATTCATAGCACCAAATAAATGAAAAGGAAAAAATGTCATTCAACTAGAAAATATATATTAAAAAGTTACAGCCAAACAGTGGAATATATATCCATGGAATAGAAAACCATGTTCACAGATTAGATGATTCAGTATTATTAAAATGCCAGTAGAATCAGGTCTACAGATTGAAAGATCACTGTAACTAGTGTGAGGCACAGTGATGTGAAAGGAAAGAACTTAGATGCTGAAGCCTCACACCCAGGATTCCAAAATGAGATCTACCACTTACTAAGGAAATCAGGGAAATAACTTAATATTTCTAAGTCTCTATTTTCCCACAAAATTGAATAAGATCTATTTTTGTAAAAAATAAAAAATAATTACTCAGAATACAAATAACTCAATTAAATATGGACATTAATAGACATTTCCCTCAAGAAGATATACAAATAGGAAAGAAGAACATGCAAAAATGCTCATCAACATCATTAGTTTTTTTGGAAAGTGCAAGTTAAAATGCCAAGTAGATACCAATTCATACCCACTATAATGTTAATAATACAATAAAACAACATGTTGAGGATGTAGAAAAACTGGAACCCTCACATATTGCTAGTAAAAATATAAAATGTCACAATCACTTTGGAGAACTTTGCCTGATAATGAAATGTTAAACAAATGTTTAGTGTAGGATTCTGCATTTAAAAAATTAATTTCTATCCAAGTTAAAGACTTTCACCAGAAGTTTTATAGTATCTCCATTCATAATAGCCAAATATCCACAAAAGGAAAATCAATGGATATGTAAAGTAGCATGAAAGAAACTGAAAATCGTTAAGTGAAAGAAGCTACTCAAAAATAGCAAGTATTTAAAATGTCTAAAGAAGGAAAACATACTGTGAATTAGTGTTTGCTCAAAGCTGTGAGTAGAAGTGAGAAGTGACTAGGAATAGGTCTAACGCTTCTCTTTGATATGGTAGCATCATTAAAAATTAGATTTTGGTAATGTATACAGCTTCTATATTTATTAAAATTCATTGAATTTTACACTTAACAGTAGTGAATTTTGAGTTATATAAATTATATCTCAATAAAATTTCTAAAATATAAATTCCATTTCTTTCTGCCAGCAATGTATAACAAAATCAGAAATAGAAATTGAGAAGAAATTATCAATAGCATGGATCAGAAGAGAATAACTGATATAAAATAAATAAGTATAGTGAAATTTGTACACTGAAAACTACAAAACATTACTGGTAGAACATAAAGATTCAAATAATTGGGGAAAGATTTTATGTTAATGGATTCAAAGAGTCTCTATGGTTAGATGTCAATAAGCCTAATGAAAAAACTGGCTTAAAACTCAACATTCAAAAAACTGAAATCATGACATCCGGTTCCATCACTTCATGGCAAATAAATGGGGAAAAAGTGGAAACAGTGACAGATTTTATTTTCTTGGGCTCCAGAATCACTGTGGATGGTGACTGCAGCCACAAAATTAAAAGACACTTGCTCCTCAGAAGGAAAACTATGACAAACCTAGACAGCATATGAAAAAGCAGAGACAGCACTTTGCTGACAAAGGTCCCTATAGTCAAAGCTGTGGTTTTTCCTGTAGTCGTGTACAGATGTGAGAGTTGGATCCTAAAGAAGACTGAGGACCAAATAATTGATGCTTTCAAACTCTGGTACTGGAGAAGACTCTTGAGAGTCCCTTTGACAGCAAGGAGATCAATCGTAAAGGAAATAAGTCCTGAATAGTCATTGGAAGGACTGATGCTGAAGCTGAAGTTCCAATACTGTGGCCACCTGATACGAACAACTGACTCATTAGAAAAGACCCTGATGCTGAGAAAGATTGAGGGCAGGAGGAGAAGGGGACAACAGAGGATGAGATGGTTGGATGGCATCACCAACTCAATGGACATAAGTTTGGGCAAACTCCAGGAGATAGTGAAGGACGGGGCAGCCTGGCATGCTGCAGTCATTGGGGTTGCAAAGAGTCAGACACAACTTAGCAACTGAACAACAACAAGCCTAGTAGATCTGAAGTTTCAACTACGTTGTTGCCAAAATATCACTAAACTTTCTTGCATAAATTGGCAAATGAAGGGTAAACTTCATATGCCAATTTAAAGGACACAGCATAGCCAAAATATCTTGAAAATTTGGGTGATTTAAAGAATTTACTCTGTTTACAAAACTTACTGCAAATCCAGTTATAGTGTAGTAGTACCAACCTTAGGATAGACATGCAGATTGATAGAACAGAATTCAAAGTCACAAATAAGTCACAGCCTGAGGAAAATAAGTGGTAATCTTGTATAGGATAAGAGAACTGTATCCAGAATACATAAAGTAATCTTTCAACTCTAAAAGAACACAAATAACTCATCTAAATGTGGGCAAAAGATATGAATAGAAATTTCACCCAAGAAGACATATGAATGGACAAAAAGCACAAAATGAGGTGATGGATACTTTAAAAAGATTAGGTTTTAGTAAGATTTTTACAACTTAGTATATTTATGAAAAGTCATTAAACTGTACACTTAAAATTGGAGAATTTATGGCATATAAATAATACCTCAATAAAATTGTAAAATAATTGCCTTTCTGTTCACTAGCAACCTGAAAAAGAAATTGAGAAAATCCTGAAATTTAGAGTTAGAAATTTTTGTTATGAAGCTCATACATATTTGCTACTTTCATTTCCAATATTGGAAATTCTGACTCTATGTCTGCTTCATTCTGATTCTATGTCTATTTGACTCTATGTCTATTTGACTCTATGTCTATTTGACAATTCTGCCTCTATGTCTATTTGAAAGATTCTCACTCTATGTCTGCTTCAGTCATCTGTTGCTATTAAAAAAAAAAGTTAGAGTGGAACACAATGAAATATTTTACTACGGCCTAGATTTTATTAAAACTGAATTCCTATGACATTGAATAAAGAAAATGGAGGTTTTATATGTGTCAACACTTTCATTTTAATGAGATGTATATGATTTTAAACTGATACAGGTTTTGTAACCGGGCACATACCCTATAGTGACTTCAAATATTAGGATGTGAGATAGTGCTTAGTACATGTATTTCTGATTACCAGTAACATTTGATTCAGGATCTTTTGGTATCACAAAATTAGCATTTAACATTGCCCAAAATTATACATGTTATTAAGTTATATAAGTTTAGGATAATTCAAAGATTTACCTTTATTGATTCAGTTTGTTTTATCAACTATTACTTTGTATGATTAATCATACTATAGAATAAGAAATATTTTGAGTTATTTTTACTTTATTCTTTGGATCCCAGATAATGATAAAATCTCTACAGGTAGCTCTAATACGAAAGGATACTGAACTTCAACTCTAATCAACTTTTATATCAAAACCCACCTAAGAATGAAAAAATTAAGCTAAAAACTTCTGGCCCATAGCATGCCCTTTCTGTGGTTGTGTTTTTTTCTTCACCATCTGCCGAGGTCCAGCCCTGGCTGATCCAGGGAGCTCGAAGCGGGGATGGCATCGGCGAGGATCAAGATACAATAGCTTCAATTAGACATTAATTAGAGATATAAAGAGTAATAGAATGAGGATAGCTCAGTAGGAAAATTCAGTGGAGAAAAGAGGCTGAGTAGCTTGGTTTACGCGGGAGACCAATAAAACTTCAAGACAAGAAGTTTGCACCACTTACGTAGGCCGCAGGCGTCCTTCCGTTCTCCTGAAGGAGAGGAGACACTGAGGCCTCCCCAGTCGGATCTTAGAAGCCCAGGCAAAATTAGTAAGCTTGGTGGGTTCCGCGCTCCAGATGGAGACTCAGCCAGAGTTTGAGAGAGAGAGAGACATGGGGAGACCAGTCTTTCGAGGAACTGATCCCAATTTTTTATTTTCCATGGTCTACTTTTATACACTGAGATGTTATGCAAAAGTCACGCAGGGTCAGCAGTCCTGACTTTTATCAAAGTCAGGTGCTTCATACAAATGTATACAGAGGTCTTAGGGGTGTTACATCATCTTCTGGCCAGGGGGCCTGCTGACAATTTATGACCCTCTCCTTGTGACAACGTTCAGTCAACCAGGACACTTATTTCTCCAGGGGTGATTATTCTTAAAACAGACGCCACCCAAATAAAGTTACATTCCTATAGGGTGAGGGTGTAGTGGGTTTTAGTTAAGGAAAGAATTTACTTAGCCTAAGGTCTAATGTGATTAATATCAAAGGTTAATGCTTATTTCTTCTATATATTCATTAATGTGTATAAGGGTAGGGGATGTGGAGACTCAGCAACAAACATTGGCTCAACAAATGGAAAACCCTTCACCAACACAATTTCTAATCAGCCCACTATTCTTATACTAATGGTTTTCTAACTTTTCTAAGGAACCTGTTTTTAGAAGGTTTAAAGCATCTCGTGCCTCTCACGGTTGGGAGGCTGTGAGCAATCACATGTGGCCGGACAAGCCTGTCAGGCAGGCTAGAGAACCTTCAGAGGAGTTTGTAGGTTAAAACACTCTTGTCACGCCCAGGAGTTTTTATTAACTGGAGCTCTAAGTTAACTCCTTCTCCGAAAGAGGTGGTGGGGGACAGCCCCCCGTAAAGTCAGAGATGTAGGTGAGAGCACAAAGTAGTAAAGTAGGCAGGCTCTGGTTATGGGGGTAGATGCTCGAGGATTTCCAGGGGGACTCCTGAGGCTCAATCCCACCTTTGCGTATGTTGAGCCTCCTTCCTCATGACCTTTGCCACGGGCAGAGTGCCTCACGCTGGCCCCCAACAACCATCCTTCCTCCATGGCAGTTTACTAATAGCTATGAGCCTTAAAATTGATTTTATTAGAATATGTAAAACTTTTGATTACAACATGCATGCCAGTGATTCAATACATTCACATATTAGCTCAAAACTTTTATTTAGTAAAGCTTTTTACATGACTTTACCTTTCCAGTTCTGACTCCAGGACTGAGAATTGCTGTGTCTTTTTAATCTCATGAACACACACACACACACACACACACACACACACACACACACACACCAACAATATACTGTATTACCAACAGACTCAGTTTGTAAGAAATTGTATACTGTCTGATCATTTCCACTGCAGGTTCTGCATAGTCATTTTAACTATTTCTCAAATTGTGAAAATCCTTAGTGTTTATGGCTTAAAATCTTGAAGTAAACTCCTTTTTCTCAAAATCAGGTTATATTTGTATTTCTATTCTCTTTATAAAGAGATAACTCAAATGCCTTCTGATTTCCTTTTAACAGTGGATTTTTTTTTCATTGCTTCTGCATTTATGCATTTGTTCATATTTTCCGCCTTGGTGCCTTGTTGAGTCTCTGCTTCTTTTTCTCCTTTCAATACACAGTTCAACGAACGTAAGAATTTTTAGAACTTTTATATACAAATGAACATTCAGTAGTCCGTGGATCTAACATAACAGTATTTTTGCACAAAAGAGAAGGGACTTGAGACATACAAGTAATTGGAAATGTTTTAAACAAAGTGTAACTTCGATTATGTACTAATTGTTTCCAAGCACGACTGATCTGATTCTAACTCAATATCTATAAAGTATACAGGATATATTTTATTTAGCATAAACATAAAACCACAAGTTGTTTTGTTTTTGTTGTTGCAGTTATTATTATTGTAATCTTGTGTAGTAGTCATTTGACATCACTGCCAGATGGGGAATTCCTGCAGTTCTGGGGTCATGTTTTCTGATCTTTTTAAGTTAGTACAATAAAGATTTTACAAGTTTTAATAGAAGAGGATTTGTGAAGCTCTAGAGAAGGATTTGAATTTAACCTGAAAATCACTATGAGACCAAAAATAATTTTGAAAGATTTGAATTTTCACTGATTACTAGTTAAGACATTGTCAAGAGATGTGTAAACACTATACAAACACTTTCTTATCTCTAGCAGCTTGTTTTGTTTGTTTTGCTGTCCCTGAACAGATGAATGGTGTTTAATAATCCTCCAATTCTATTTGAAATTGTTAATACTTGTTAATCTGCAGTGCTCAGATAATCAAATCCTTTGATACCATTATCAAAAAACAATACTTAAAAGAATTTACCTAAAGGCAAACAATATATCTTTACTCTTGAAATGACATTGATTAGAAATGGCAAACACCAGAACTATCTATTTGAGTTTCTTATGTGTGTGGGTGCGTGCATACTCAGTCATGTCCGACTCTTTGCAACCACATGGACTGTAGCCTGCCAGGCTCCTCTGATCATTTTCCAGGTAAGAATACTGGAATGGGTTGCCATTCCTTCTCCAGGGGATCTTCCCGATCCAGGGATCAAACCTGCATCTCTTGCATCTCCTCCATTGGCAGGCGGATTCTTAACCACTGCACCACTTGAGTTTCTCTTCATATCAGATCAGATCAGTCACTCAGTCGTGTCCGACTCTTTGCGACCCCATGAATCGCAGCACGCCAGGCCTCCCTGTCCATCACCAACTCCCGGAGTTCACCCAGACTCACGTCCATTGAGTCAGTGATGCCATCCAGCCATCTCATCCTCTGTCATCCCCTTCTCCTCTTGCCCCCAATCCCTCCCAGCATCAGAGTCTTTTCAAATGAGTCAACTCTTCGCATGAGGTGGCCAAAGTACTGGAGTTTCAGCTTTAGCATCATTCCTTCCAAAGAAATCCCAGGGCTGATCTCCTTCAGAATGAACTGGTTGGATCTCCTTGCCGTCCAAGGGACTCTCAAGAGTCTTCTCCAACGCCACAGTTCAAAAGCATCAATTCTTTGGCGCTCAGCCTTCTTCACAGTCCAACTCTCACATCCATACATGACCACAGGAAAAACCATAGCCTTGACTAGATGAACCTTTGTTGGCAAAGTAATGTCTCTGCTTTTCAATATGCTATCTAGGTTGGTCATAACTTTCCTTCCAAGGAGTAAGCGTCTTTTAATTTCATGGCTGGAGTCACCATCTGTAGTGATTTTGGAGCCCAGAAAAATAAAGTCTGACACTGTTTCCACTGTTTCTCCATCTATTTCCCATGAAGTGATGGGACTGGATGCCATGATCTTAGTTTTCTGAATGTTTAGCTTTAAGCCACCTTTTTCACTCTCCACTTTCACTTTCATCAAGAGGCTTTTTAGTTCCTCTTCACTTTCTGCCATAAGGGTGGTGTCATCTGCATATCTGAGGTTATTGATATTTCTCCCGGCAATCTTGATTCCAGCTTATATGTTGATTTAAATTTTAACTTACTCACATTAGTTTTCTTCATGCTAGAATACTATACAACAGAGCATCTAAATCCATGGAAGTCACATATTCTTTCCTCTACAACCCCTGTACATTTTCTTGCTCAACTTAGGTCAGTTTGTTTGAAGCAGAGAATCACTTTTTGATGAAGGTTGTCTGAACAGATGGCACCTCAAAACTTTTAAAAATGACATACAAATGGGAGTGGAAAACGGAAAAGGAAGGGAGCCAGTTATCACTTGCAGCTTGTCACATCTTCACTTCAAAACCCAAACCATGGTTGTGCACAATAATATTCTCCTTCATGCTTTAAACCTAAGTAAGCCCAAGGAGACAAAAGTGGAAATGAGTCTATTCAAATCTAGGTAAAGGATTTGATTTTTATATCAAATGACACAATTAGATATGCTATAACAATACCAAAGTATGTCTAAAATGGTTTTATTATTATCTTATGCAAATTAAGCCAATTTATCTGGTTTTCTTCCCCATCACCAATTACACAGTATTTTACAAAAAGTTATATAACATTTATGCACTTCAAAAACCTTTAGCACTTCAAAAATCACCTTTTCATCATGTCTTGTATTAATAAATTATGAATATTCAAAGTCCATCCTGCATACCGTTTGTGAAAATGAGTGCATATTGTCTTACACTATGCATAGAGATGGTTGAACAGTTTGTGCTCTTCTATTTGAAGTAGAACACTCTTTTACTGATGTGATTTTGCATTACTCACAGAAGTTTTTACCAAAATTGATATGATAAACTGATATAAAATGTTTAAATATTGTTTTAAATTCTCTCTGAAACATATAAAACGTTTAAAAATTGTCTTAAATTCTCTCAAAAAAGCAGCTGCTAGATTACTGATGATAGTTACTTGAAGGTTTATATTATCACTGATTTAATAAAACCACACCTAGAATGAAGACACCAAAACACACACATACAGAGAAAAATAAGCCAATTTGAAATTCTTCTTCTGAGTACAGTAGACTTGCTTGAAAGATAAATTAGATGCTATTATAAATGTAGAGTGGTAGTCTCAAAATAACAGAGTATGTGATCTTGAGAGATGTCTTTCTTGACACAAAGAAAAGGGCTTAGAATGTTAATGAGGTGATACTCTAATAACTTATATTCAAGAGAAGTTGTCCACCACATTTTCTCTACAAGTTCTTCCCACTAATACTCTACAAAACCTTAAGAGAGTTCATTTAAAATACCCTCAGATTTTTTTAAGATAGTGTTCTCAAAGTACCAAGTATATACATTAAAAAATCAATTTTTCCTCCTGGTATTGTTAAATTTGTCCAGTGTTTTTAGTGATGACCCAAATAGATGTCCACATTTTCATTCCATATACTTTGAAAATATTGCAGTAAGCATATTTAAAGGTGAGTTTTGAAGAAAGACTAAAGATAAGAGGAAGCTATGTCAAGAACTTTAAATGAGTAAAAATAATTAGCTCTTTTTCAGGGAACCTAAAGGAATTCATATTTTCTGAACTCTGAAATTTGAAATTAGCATTTTATCTATTGACTTACCTCTGAAATGTAGAAAATATTTGACATTCTATTTTTTCCCTCATACCCAATCTTCAGATAGGACCACATTTATCACCACAAACTAAAATAGTTATTGCATTTCTAAAATTCATTCAATTTGCTAAATGATGAACAATGTTAGTCTGGGAGGGAAAAGTAGTGGGTGTCATTTAGAAAAACATATTTCTAATTTCCAAAACTTTATTAAGTCTCTAGTATATGTCAAGGGATGGAGGAAATAGACACACTAAAATGAATATTATGTGCTTAGAGTAAACTAAGTTTTCCAGTTAAATTATTTAAAAGATTTCAGAATGGAAATGCTTATCTTACCAAGATAGCAATTAAAATGTCCATCTAACCTGTAATATGTCCAGATCAACTCTTGTCTAGCTGATCAGCCAACAAGGCAAAAGTAAATAAATCCAGTTAAGGGGATTTTTAATGGTGAATCCAATGCTGCCATCCTAACAAATAAGACTTTTATGTTTCCAAAAACACTCAGATTAACAGATCCACAATGAACTTGTATTATCTTCCTTCTCAAATCTATTCTTTGTCTAATTTTTCTAACCCACTAAATGGCATCATAATTCACATTTTTGCCAAGGAGAGTCAATTATGTCACTTCCCTTACCTCATCTGATTTGGGCTTCCCTGGTGGCTCAGTGGTAAAGAACTCACCTGCAATGCAGGATGTGCAGGAGACACAGGTTCTATCCCTGGGTCAGGAAGATCCCCTGGAGGAGGGCATGGCAACCCACTCCAGTATTCTTGCCTGGAGAATCCCATGGAGGAGCCTGGTGGGCTACAGTCCATAGGATCGCAAAGAGTTGGACATGAATGAAGCGACTGAGCATACACATATCTGATTTACCCTTTTATCAAAAACATCACAAGTACTTTGAATAGCTTTAGGATTTTATCCAACACTGCCCAAACTTGAGCCACTTTTTACTATAACAACCTTTTATCTGTTGCACCAGCATCTACTTATACTCCCTTCTAATTTACTCTCTATATGTTAAAACTTTAAACACACATTTAAAAAACACACATATTTAGGGACTTTCCTAGCAGTCCCTGACAAATTTGGGAACCAGGAGCCTTTTTTAGTAATACGAAAGTCATGAATCCTTTCACTAGAAAGACGCATAGAAACAGTCAACAGTTGACATTGATTTTTTTGGAGAGAAGGCCCATAGAAAAGCTGAAGCTCATCTAGAAATTTCTTGTACTTCTAATCTAGAAACAATATGATCCTCTCCAGGTGGATGTTGAATTGCTTGGTGCATTTTTGTTGTCCCAATATCTGGGACCCACTGCTGTCATTTAGTGAGAGGAACAGGTATTAGAAACTTCTTACAGAGAAAAAAATTCTCACTCAAAATGTCTGTAATAACCTGTCGTGAATCTCAGGACCTCAGATTAACATTATAGTGGAGAGGAAAATTACTTGTCCATCAGATCCCAAATAATGTTTCCTCCTCCTTTAGTGACAAAGAAATTCACCATGAAAATAGCCTGGTTTAAAAATGGCTTCTGGGACTACGAACATGTTTCATATTTATAAATGTTTAATTTACATAACAGCTGTCACTGAACTTTGATAAATTTACAAACAATAGAAATGTAAATATATAAAATGCAGTATAGTAGTGAATATTTATTTGGGTTTCATTAATTACTTAATTCTCCATAGCAGATTATTCCCAAACTTAGTGCTTCAAAACAGCACACATCTATTAGCTCACAGGATCTGTAGGCCAGAATCCAGGTGCTCAGGAACTACGAGGCTATAATCAAAGTGTTGTACAGGGCTATGATCTCATGTGAAAGCTCTGTCAGGGAAGAATCTGCTTTCAAGTTTACTTATGTGGTTGTTATCCCAGTGCAGTTCCTCGAGGGCTGTTGGACAGAGGACTTCCATTTCTTGCTGGCTGTTGGTCAGAGGCTACCTTCAATTCCTTGCCACATAAGCCTCTCCATATGGCATCTTGTTTCATCAGAACAAACAAGAAAGAGAAAAGGCAGAGAGAGTGCTAAAATGAGGGACAGAGAGTAAGCAAAACAGAAGTCACAGTCTTTTATAGTTTCATCTTACAGTTGATGTCCCCCCACTTTTGCCATATTCTATTTGTTAGGAGTAAGTCAGTAGGTTGAGCCCATATGCAAATGAGGGGGGTTCACAAAGGCATAAAAATCTTTGGTAGTCGTCACAGAAAACTCTGTACCACAGGGATGAAGCCATAAAGGCCAAAGGAAATCAGCTTCTTGAAAACATTTAAGTTATATTTGAGCTGCTAAACGGTCTATGCTTATATATCTAGTTGTTTTTTTTAAACAGTTGAATTTCGTCTTCATCAAAAGACAAATACATACATACTATCTTAAGATTTCTCTCCATTCTCATTCTAGTAACTCTCACCTTCTCTGTATCTGAGTATTGTTTTAATGGTGCATTTAAAAAGAACAGATTACATTTTAAATGTTAAGATAAACTTCAATTAGTTATTACAGAATAGTTTGACTATCTTACTCTTGGGAGGGATAATATAATTTTACTTGTGAGAAGACCTTTACAACTCATTAGCTTATGAATTATGCATCTTTCATGCAAAGAAAGGAAATATAATCCTAACTCTTTATGGGTGAGACACCCTATATTTATTTCTCTTAAAACTAAGTATAGATGCCTTCAGATATTTCATTACTCTTAAACAATTAAATGGCTCTAGCAAAAATCAACTTCCTCTTCTCAATAAGCAAATTTAATGCATGAATCCACTCTCCAACTTGTATATACTTTAATAACAAGAGGAGGGAATTTATATTTTCAAAATGATCTTAAATTGTGTACCTCCTCCATAATTAAAAGTGCTACTGTGCAAAGAAGGAGTGAGTGCTAATATTTTATTTTAGTTCAAATTGTCTGTCATTCCTGGAGGTATAGGATTAACAATATTTAAAGCTCTGTATATAACTGAGAAAGAAATTGACCTGCTGGATATCAAGTCTAAAAATATCCATCCCCAAAATAAGAGAATGACAAAGCAGAATTGGATACATGAGACTAAAGAGTTATCGAGAATCATAGTTGGGAGTGAACTCAAATCAATGGGGCCATTGCAACCAGACCATACATCTCTACTTGGTGAGCTAACAGTCCACATTCTAGGCATTTTCATCCTAAAAATAACTGAAAGATTTATAATAGAAGGCTTACTTGCAGTTTAAAATGTGGGGCATTTTTTAGACTTGTTAGTTGTCTTCAAATGGTGTTATATAGGCTAATTTGACATTGCTTATCACTAAAAGTGCATTGAGCCCCCTTCTCCATACACTGTATACCTTGAAATACAGTGTTTGTAGGTTTTGATGGCAAAATGTGCCAGGGTCCAGCCCCGGCTGATCCAGGGTATTCGAAGGAGAGACGGCATAGGCGAAGATCAGGAAACAATTGCTTAATTAAATGTTAATTAAGGATATAAAGAGTAATAGAATGAGGATAGCTCAGTGAGGAAATTCAGTGGAGAAAAGAGGCTGAATAATTCAGCCAGAAGGTAAAAGAAAGAACGACATGGTGAGACCAAGTTTCGGTGAACAAGGTCCGCACTTTATTTTCCAAAGTAGTTTTTATACCTTAAGTTATGCATAGAGGATAATGGGGGAAGGGGTAGAGTCAGGCAGCAAGCCAGGCTTTCTTCCTGCAAACTTATCATATGCAAAAGCTTAGGTGATTTGCATCATCTTCTGGCCCGGAGGCCTGTTAACATTTTAAGACCCTTTCTTCAGAAAACTTATTTTTCTCTAAAGGTGATTGGTCAGGAGCCACCCTCCAAAAGCATTAGATAAAGTTGCATTCCTACAGAGCAAAGGTGTGGTGGGCTATAACAAGAAAAAGAATTAACTCAAGGGTCCCAGGTTACAAACATTAAAACTACTACTTACACCAATTATATTAATCAATACACTGCCAGGGACACAGCAGGTAAGGGATATGGAAACTTAGCAGCAAACATTGGCCCAACAAGTGAAAATCCCTTCACCAATACAATTTCTAACCAATCTTTTAACTACTCAAAAGAATCTGTGTTTAGACAGTTTAGAACATCTCCTGCCTCTCACAGTTGGAAGGCTCTGAATAATCACATGTGGCCGGAAAAACCTATTCAGGCAGGCTAGAGGATTTCCAAACGAGTTTGTAGGTTAAACACTGTCACACCCAGGAATTATTAACTGGAACTGTAAGCTAACTCTTTTTTCAGAGAGAGGTAGTGGGGGACAGCCCCCCATAAAGTCAGAGGTGTAGGTGAAAGCACAAAGCAGAAAGTAGGCTGACTCTGGTTTTGGGGGTATATGCTCGAGAATTTCCAGGGGGACTCCTGAAGCTCGATCCCGCCTTTGCGTATGCCGAGCCTCCTTCCTCATGACCTTTGTCATGGGCAGAGTTCCTCACACTGGCTACCGGCAGTGATAGAATTCCAGTTGAGCTATTCCAGATCCTGAAAGATGATGCTGTGGAAAGTGCTGCACTCAATATGCAATATGCACTCAATATGCAATATGCCGGCTCCCGGCAAAAATAGATTTGGGGAACTTCTCCAATAAGGATTTGAAGAGGAGCACTGGATTGGCAGAAGAGTATTGAGCAAATGCCTGCACAGGAAAAGGTCAAAATAAAGTCCAAGCAAGACAGCTACACAGAGAGAGAAAGAGAGATTGAGATTGAGAGAGAAAGAAGCATTGAAAAGAGGGTTCTCCCCCGCCGCCAGTTTAGCCTGGAATCATTTTCATTCACTTGACTGTGTAGATCACAACAAACTGTTGAAAATTCTTAAAGAGATAGGAATACCAGACCACCTGACCTGCCTCCTGAGAAATCTGTATGCAGGTCAAGAAGGAACAGTTAGAACTGGACATGGAACAACAAACTGGTTCCAAATCGGGAAAGGAGTATGTCAAGGCTATATATTGTCACCCTGCTTATTTAACTTATATGCAGAGTACATCATGAGAAATGTTGGGCTGGAGGAAGCACAAGCTGGAATCAAGATTGCCGGGAGAAATATCAGTAACCTCAGATATGCAAATGACACCACCCTTATGGCAGAAAGTGAAGAACTAAAGAGTCTCTTGATGAAAATGAAAGAGGAGAATGAAAAAGTTGGCTTAAAACTCAACATTCAGAAAACAAAGATCATGGCATCTGGTCCCATCACTTCATGGCAAATAGATGGGGTAACAGTGGAAACAGTGAGAGATGTTATTTTGGGGGGCTCTAAAATCACTGCAAATGGTGACTGCAGCCATGAAATTAAAAGATCCTTGCCCCTTGGAAGAAAAGCTATGACCAATCTAGATAGCATATTAAAAAGCAGAGACATTACTTCACCAACAAAGGTCCATCTAGTCAAAGCTATGGTTTTTCCAGTGGTAATGTATGGATGTGAGAGTTGGACTATAAAGAAAACTGAGTGCTGAAGAATTGATGCTTTTGAACTGTGTTGTTGGAGAAGACTCTTGAGAGTCCCTTGGACTGCAAGGAGATCCAACCAGTCCATCCTAAAGGAAATAAGTCCTGAATAGTCATTGGAAGGGCTGATGCTGAAGCTGAAGGTCCCTTTGGCCACCTGATGTGAAGAACTGACTCATTGGAAAAGACCCTGATGCTGGGAAAGATTGAAGGTGGGAGGAGAAGGGGACAACAGAGGATGAGATGGTTGGATGGTATCACTGACTCAACAAACACGAGTTTGAGTGAACTCCGGGAGTTGTTGATGGACAGGGAGGCCTGGCGTGCTGCAGTCCATGGGGTTGTGAAGAGTCGGACATGACTGAGCGACTGAACTGAACTTAACTGAGACCTCCCCAGGTCAATCACCATGCTATTTTTTAAATCTACTCAAAGAAAGCAGGAAGGTTATGTCCTATATATCGTTCTTGCAACTTTTCAGGAAAGGAAAGGTAAAAGATCTGGGGAAACAAATCTAGTTCCTATTCACTGTTACTTCCAGGGATTTAAGGATGAGAAAAGAACACAGGCTGTGTCATCCTTCTTCCTATGAGTTGCCTGCTTTCCATTTGTTCTAGGTAGTAACTGTTGGCAGAGGAAGAAAGAGAAGGGCTACAATTCTTAATCTCGCCCTTCACAACCTGTGAAACACGTTTATCTGTTGATACGGTGATGAACTTTGGCAAGAATTAAACAGGAGCAAGTCTAAATAATTAAGAAAAGCAATGTTGCAAGAGGAAAGAGAAGCACAGGAGGCAAAATTCGCCTCATTTGCCAATTTTGCAGTAGTTTCTTTTACTATGCGTTTACATCTCTTTCTCTAGCCTTGAGAGGTACCTTGAGCTTTTCTGATGGAATAGCTATGAAAATATTCAGTTCATCATTTCTAAAGTACCTCCAAATACTCTCTGCAGAGCATTACTGTGTCACATCCACATAAATAGAATAAGAAGATTAAATAATCATTTAATCGTACCACAGACTTATTATTGTGATATTCTGTCTTATACGTTTAATTTCTCCAAACTAAACTAACCTAACATTTCCCTCCTAAACTTGCTCTTGTTTTTAATTGAAAGACATCACCAACCACCAAGTTGGTAATTATTTTTTTATTGTGTCTCCACTTGCCCCGATCACCCTCATTCTAATCAATCAATTAACAGAAAATTCTGTTAATTAAAACCATTAAATGTCTCTTGAATTTATCAATTTGTCTTTACCCTCACTACTAAAACTGTAGCTCAGATCACAGCCATCTCTCACTAAGATTTCTGCAACATTCTTTATTAAGATGCCTGGCTTGTTTTCCGTCTCCATTCTCCACACAATTCTAATACAGATAAGGTACTGCCATGGTCATCCTTTCAGGTTTACTTCGTTTATGATTTTCATGACCTAGTACTTACTTTTCCTCTTACCCCCTTGCCACCTTCCCACAGACACATCCATAATTCCAAGTAGACTTCAAGCTATAATTTAACCATTATATGGAATGATTTCCTGATATGTCTAGGTTATCTTGTGTGCCTTATAAGGTACTTATAGTAAAAGGGTTTAACTGTCTCCCTTTCAAGGCTGAAAATTCAAGAGAGATGAAGAGTAAGCCCTCTTCTTAGCATTTACCTTTGAGTTACTAGCATATGTCCTGGCTCATATTAGGCAGTCAGTATTCACTGGATACTTGAAATAACTTCATTTTTCATTCATAAATATCAGTTCCAATTTTAAATGTCTAATCATGACAGTGTGTTGCTTTGCATTTAAACACTACTGCAATTAATTTTGTTAGTTGAGCATGAAATTCATTCTCTGGTATTTTCAGCTCTTATATGCCAAAACTTAGGGGCTCACATTTTTAAAATTTTATTTCCCAGGTCCAGTCTCAAAAGAGAAGTCTCATTATTATTCCAATCACATCACAAAGGAATCTGAGGCAAAAAGAGGAGTTATGTGACCTACCCAATAAATCTGGGTCTAATTCTCAGAATATTCCTGAGTCCAATATGATTGCTTAGCTCCTGAGTGTGCTCTTTCACATTCTTGGGGGGAAATTTATTTTGCAAAACTGTTACACCCTTGAAGATGAATGTTATTTTTATTTATAAGAGACAAGTAAATATCTTCAAATATAAAATGGCTCTACACTGGAAACATCTAGACATCTAGGAAAATTTAGAAATTTTGAACAGTGAATAGGTAACTAAAGAAAATATACAGGAGTTAGGAAATGACTTTGGTAGTGAAAATACCATTGTAGGAAATTTTACACCTCAGGGTAGCATACTTACCTGAGGGAAGCAGCTATCCTGATCCTAGCATTCTCAGCAATTTAAAGTCCTTTTGTCTAAGTAATAACCCATGAAAAGGTTCAGACTGCACAGATTGACTCTGCTCTGGACTCAAGCTGTAAGTGAAACCAAGTGACTTGACCTATTTTCATAAGAAAATTAATTAACAGCAAGGGTACTGAGAAAGGGCAAGATTACCTGGAGCTCCGTGGGCTCCTGGAAGGAGGACTCTTACACAGCACTCACCATCTCAGTCCAAATGCTCCTTAGACTAGCCTCTCCTCAATAGCCACCTGGGCAGGGAGCCAATCCTCAGGTCTCTTTCTTTCTCTGAGCTTTTCCTTTGCTGCCTTCATCTCAAATAGTGCCCAGGCCAGGGACATGAACAGAGGGACTTGCTGTGTTTTAAGCAGTTTTCTGAGGTCTCTAAACAGCTCAATCTTTTGTTACATCGGGCCCACATCCAAGCCTTAATAAATTTACATTTAACACCTAGGCACTCAGCTAACCGCAACAAAGAGCCTTCAGTTTCTTGGGCCCATTCACCTAAAAGGCAGTGAAGTGTGTTACAGAACACTTTTGTCACTGTTGTTGTTCACATATAAGATTTGTAAATGAAACAACGTGTTTAAATAATAACTTCATCCTGCACTGGATTAAGTATTTTATATCTGTTACTTTTTTGATCCCATAACAACCAAATGAGGTAAAGGTTCCACTTTAAAGATGCATAAATTGAAGCCCAGACATAATAGGTGTCTTGTCTATGTCACATGACCTGCCAGAGCCTCAGTGTCAACTGAGTATCTGTTTTTGTGTTTGAATTCTTAATCACCAGGTCTGTTTCTTCCCACTTACAGACTGAATATATGGGCATATATGGGTGAAATATAAATATGGATGCAGATATAGATGTAGATGAATATAGCTATATGTCACTGTATTTATACTTATCTTTTGAATATAAAAGAGTAAATATACATCATTGTACTTTTTTCAATGTGCTTCTTTATTTTCTCTTTGAGTTTTCTTCTTTCAGCACCTTGTTTCACTAACTAGGTTTCTTCCTTTCTTTCTTTGACCTATTTTCTGCGTGGGAATAATTGCTTCTTGTACCATAAGCAACTGACACTTCCCTGAAATAACTGAAAAGACCTGAGGGACAGATTTGTAGTCAGAGGACTTAGGTGTTAAAATACCCCTGGGACTCCAGTTGAGCCTGAACATTAAAGCCCTAGGGAATGGATATGTCTTATCATTTTTCTTTGCTTTCCTTTGCTGATTATTCTTAATAAATGGCAAAGACTCCTGTATATGCCCAGAGCAATTTTTTCAAGAATATTGCAAAAAAGGAGGGGGCACATATTCTTCCTTTTCGTTATTCCATTGTCGAATTAAAGTGAAACACAGACTTATATTGCTGAAGGCAACATGAGTACACATGACATGGAGACTGGATAATTAGGCATGTATAATTTTAGAATAATGGAGGATTTCTTTAAAGATATTTGGAATTGCTATATATTCAATGATATTTCTCTTTGAGAGATACAACTAGAGTTAGTTGTTGTGAAGAGACAAAATGCAACCCCCCAAAGGCCAAATTAACAGTCTGTTACAAAACAGATCATAAATGTCATGGTGAGATTGGGATGTGTGGCCTGAAGAAGACTGGCACTTACCTTTAGATGAAAGAAAGCAATTCAGTATATGTGAACCCTCATTTTTACCTCTGCCATTGAATGGAGAATAGTAAGAAATTAAAATAGTAAGGCTTATTTGAGAGAAAAGGCAAGAAAGTGTCCTGTTGCTACATGCTGAATGATATTAGAAAATATTTATATGAAAATTATCTCTTTACCTGGAGGTCTTTAAAATTAAAGCAAAAGAAATAGCTGCTCAGGCTAATACAGCCAATTAAGTAATCCAGTGCTAGCTGTCAATCGCCTGTGTTTGCATAGAAGAGAAGAGAAAGGTATCAGATACTCTCAAATAGAAAACTGTAAAAGGGGTTCTTCATATACAACTGCATTAAAAGGGATGTAACTGGAAAAATTAATGGCAGGCTCCATAATATAATTAGTACAAAAAATGATCCTACTGAATAATAATTTTAAAAATGGCTCTAAAACCTACGTTTACAAAGATTTTGTAAGAGTTTGAAGTAGAAAGAAATACAGAAAGGAAAAAAAAAGACATATGGAGAGGAAAAAAGGGCAAAAAGTAAAAGGGACAAGATATGGCTGAAGGGGAAAGTATTTCAGTTGGAGCTTAATGCAATCAGAGGTATGAGAAAAAAGAATGAAAAGTATACTTTGAATGTTTCTATTTGGGAGGCAAATACTTTAAGGGAGAGACATGACCAAGTAAAAGCACTAGATATCTAATTGTTCTTAGTGCCTTCCATTAAAGAGAAAAAGAGGGGAGTGTGAGGGATAGGAAGGGGGATATAGACATATATTTGCTTGTCTCAAAAATGATTAGGATTCTAATGATGATTGTATACCATCAATATATAGCATAGCTTCAGCATCCATTTAAAGAAAAGGAAAAAAGAATGGTGACCTGCAGTGTGGCAAAGAGCTTAGAGTGCACAGATTCTTGAGTCTAACTACTGAGGTTCAAGTCTAAATTATTCAGTATGAAAACTCAGGCAAAGTTATTAACATTGTTGTCCTCATGCAGAAAGAAGTTTAGGAGAGAACTTGAAAATGTCTGTTTAATGAAATCAGATACTAAAGCAACAGAGGTTCATAAAATAAGGAGGGGCTTAATTATTTTTATAATGAACTATTTCCACCTAGGATTGAACACTGTTTAATATAATAGAGATAGAAAGATAGAGATGTCTCCTTCTATCCATCCATCCATCTCTTGCTGCAGGTGAGTGAGTGAAGTGAGTGAAGTCGCTCACTCGTGTCCGACTCTTTGCCACCCCATGGACTACAGTCTATCAGGCTCCTCCGTCCACGGGATTTGAGTGGGTTGCCATTTCCTTCTCCAGGGTATCTTCCCGACCCAGGGATCGAACCCGGATCTCCCTCATTGTAGATAGACGCTTTACTGTCTGAGCCACCAGGGAAGTTCTTGCTGCAGGTACTACTATCTATTTATAATTGAGAGACAGCAAGTCTAGAGATTGAGTGCAAGGTATCTGTGACCTTGAAAAAATTACTTACTTTTGATGTATCCCAGTTTCTGGATCAGTAAAGTGAAACTAATAATTGTATCTAACTTATGAAGAGTAAGTGAGTACCCCTATGGAGTACTTGGAATGATAATTGCTACAAAGCAAACATTAGCAATTGTTAAGAGCTGGTTTAATGAATGAATCTTTATATTGTGTGTTTGCTATGTACCAGGCCCTTTTCTAGATCTTGGGAACAAAGAGGTGAACATCACAAACATTTTTGCCCTTGTTTTAGGGTGATCAGTGTTAGGGCTAAACTTATGAATGTGATTCTTGTTTTTAGAGTCTGTTTGACTGTTTTAAGATGGAAAACACTTGAACGCATTTAATTGAAGGAGGAAAAGAAATTATTCCAAGGCAGAGTTTAAAGATTGAAATCACAGAATAATTTGTGGCATAAGGTTTCAGAAAGCCAGAAAAGGGCATGATATGTAAAGTGCAGATTAACAGGTTAGCTCAGTTGGTAAAGAATCTACCTGCAATGCAGGAGATCTGGGTTCAATTCCTGGGTTGGGAAGACACCCTAGAGAAGGAAATGGCAACCCACTCCAGTATTCTTGCCTGGAGAATCCCATGGACAAAGGAGCCTGGCAGGCTACAGTCCATGGGGTTGCAAGAGTCAGACACAACTTAGCAACTAAACCACCACCACCACCTGAAGGTTCACTCCCCAATGGAAGGAGAACGGACAGAAATTGCTAGACATAATATAAAGTTGTTTTAAAATGGAACGTGAACCTTGGGTTGGTGTCTAATCTCTTGGTGAAGGATTAGATGAAATCTTTGCTGAAAGATAACTGGAGTAGAATGGAAGAGCTGAGAAGAAAGTGTTGATAATTAAACTATCAAATGTAGAAAAAGGAGAGTTGACTGTAAACTTCTAGGAGGGCTAAAACACAAACCCACTGACAGGCAGTGACATCTCAATGAGGATGCACTTAATGAGAAGTTTTCTTTCAAATGTTATCCATGTCTCTGTGGCACATAGAAAGAGTGATCATTACACATTCTTTAATGTGCCCATTCATCAAACATGCGCTAAGTGCTTATCAATCTTCTAGGCAATGCAATACAGAGGAGAATAAGACTGGCTGAGACCCATATTGGCCTTTGATGGGTTGGGGGAGTAGAGTGGATATAGAATAAGACAATAAAAATAAACAAATGATGTAGTGAAGGAGGAAACAGACAGAAGAGGCTCCATCTTGAAAGCAGGACTCCATCTTGGGCTGGACTGTGGACTTTGAGCTATATGCCCAGTATCTTTGGAAACAGCATACCAACTGGAAAACCAGACCCCCTGGTTGGAAGCACCCCAGGGCTCGTACCTACTAAAAGAATACCCCAATTATCTGTGTAACCAAATAGAATCATAAATTCTATTATGCTTATTGGGGTATGACCACAGGCCTATTATTACCCACTGTTAACTACTTAGGCTTAAGGCATACGAATCATGGATTAACTTTGATTGATTGTATCTTTCTTTTCCTTTGTTCAGACTAGTTTCAGAGAATTTGGGGAGGTGGGTTTGAGCATGTACACTTAGGGTATATAAGGTTTTCACAAAAACTGGTCGGGATCCTTGGCTAACAGGAGTTTCTGCCTTGGGCCTGCCGGTGTAATAAACTGCACTCCACTATCTGCATTGTCCTTTTGAGTGAGTTTGTTTCCTGGAACGCATGGCTACAACAGTACTAACTCTAGACTATGAAAGTGCTGCTGAGAAACTAAAATAAGGCAATGATAGCATGAGAAAAGAGAGGTGTGCCTTTCTTACAAGTAACTGTAAAGAAAAACTTGGTATTTTTCTGAATGATGTTATCATGTCATTCAAAAATACATTCTTATACCACCATGCCAGTTCTCCTGCCTAAGGAAGTGATAGCAGACCACTTAGGAGTAACAAAATAGAAAAGGTTATTTTTCAGGAGGAATGAACCAGATCTTCACACTTCAAGTAGTAGTGAGTCCAAAATCAGTATTATTCAAAGCGTTAAAGTTTTTCCCTTTCTTATCATGAAAACACTTTTTTTCTGTTTCCAACTCAATCCAGTTATCTCATAAAAATCAAATATATTCAAGGCATGCCTTTAGATGTTAATGGGATTAAGGCCAAAATGTTAAGTTGAAATTAATTGCTGCCTACAAAGTGAAAATGTATGTTTTATTATATAAGTATATATAATGCAATACCGAAGAAATGAAGATGATTACTATCTGTAAGCAAAAACTGATCAGCTTTTAACTCCAAATTATGCTCATTGCCATTACTTTTATAACATGATTATAAGATAATTAGTAACTTGACAGTTAATGTTATTCCTGTAGATCTAGATAGAAACAAGAAATAATATGTTCTATCTAGACAAGAAGAGGATCCATGAATTATGGAATTTGAAACAAAACCCAAAAAGAGTCTACAAGTAACTGTTTAAACAGAGGGCTTCCTTGGTGGCTCAGCACTAAAGAATCTGCCTGCCAGTGCAGGAAACCAAGAGATGTGAGTTTGATTCCTGGGTTGGGAAGATTTCCTGGAGGAGGAAATGGCAACCCACTCCCGTACTCTTGCCTGGAAAATTCCATGGAAGAGCCTGGCAGTCTACAGTCCAGGGGGTCACAAAAGAGTCTGGTACGACTGAGCAACTGAGCACACATATACACATTGAAATAGAAAAGGAGAAGAGCATGCAACTTACAGTCAAAGAACCCATTTCCCTTTTTCTTTCTCTCTCTTTTAAATCCATGCTGTATAAGCAAAAGATGTTAGAGTTTCCAAGGAAGCCAGGCACATAGTGAAGAATGTATTACTGCTAATAGAAACTGCTTGTGGATCCAAGTAAATATTTAAACTGGTTCTTACCTCTGAGCATTGGGAAGATAATAGCTGCTACTCCAGCAGTGCACACAACAGGATGCTGTTTTCAGCTGAGAATAAAAATTTGTAAATATCCATACAGTCTATAATTATAGTATTCATGCATATCCCTCTTTCCCCGTCAAAGTTCTGAGTTACAGCTGTCTTATCCAAGATTGTGGAAGATTGCATTAAATGTCCCCAATTCTTCATCCTTCCTTTTACCCACACCCTTTGCTTTGCAATTTTGCTATGATACCCGCCTTAGCTGGGGCATACTTTCCCATCACCCTAACTCTAGGCTTGGCTATGGATTTGCTTTGGATAAGACATGACCCAAAAAGAAGCTTGAAATGGGCTTGAGATTTTAATATTAGAAAATTAGAATTTTTTCAATACCTAATTATTGATTGCAAAGCTGTATTCTACCTGAGATTTAACCCAGAGTTTGGGGAAGAATGTTTGGCAGAACATGAAGGAAAACATCAGGGCTTATTCAATAAGTTTTTCATGCAATTAAAAGCCTAAACAGGAGAATATTACGTTTGGTCACCATCAATAAAAAGAAAACTATCCCAAAAAATGGAATTAAGGTAGCAGAGGAAATGCCAGATGTGTCTTGTAAATTTGAAATATCTCCTGTTGTAACTACCTATCTATTCCATGAGATGACTGGAAATAAATTTCAAATTCAGTGTTTTATCCTCAGTGCTTGATATAGGGCCTGTACATAGAGGTTTGTTATATAAGAATGTGAGGAATAAATACATGAATTATTGGAAGTCATCTTTGAAATGATGTGTATTCATTTATGTATTTATTCAATAAATTATTGTTGAGAAACTATGTATTGTGCCCTGTGGCAGGTCCTAGGCACACAGAAGTGAAAAAAATAAACAGATAAGTCACAGCCCTCATACAACTGATAGTCTGAATGCAAAAGAAAAAAAGAAAGAAAAAACAATAAATAAAGTATAAAATAGATGATGCTAAGTGCTATGGAGAAAATGGATGGATAAAACTTGGGATGGAAGGTCTCTGCAATTTTAAAGAGATGGTTAGGGAAAATTTCACTAGAAAAAAAGAGCATTGGGGAATTCCCTGGTGGTCCAGTGGTTAGGACTCGACACTCGCAGTGCCAGGGCCCAGATTCAATCTCTGGTTGGGGAACTAAAAAGAACAACAAAAGATTGTGTGGAGTCAAGAGGTCCAATAACCTGGAACTCCAACTGACACATAAAAAATAAGTAAACTTTCACTTTATAAAAAACAACAACAACAACAAACAAGCATTTGAATAAATTTTTGAATGAGGCGAAGGTATAAGCCATGTAGATATTGAGAAATTGTGTTCCAGATAGAAGGAAGAAAGGGCAGGTACAGAGGCCTTGAGGCATGAGTTTGCCTGGTGTGCTTCAGATATAGAAAGGTGGCTACTGTGGCTGGAGCAGAATAAGGGAGACAGAGACTACAAAATGAAGAGCTCACACATGTCAAGGGGGTCAGGTCTTGTAAGGCCTTATAAACCATAGTTAGAACTTTGGTTTTTATTCTGAGTGAGGTGGAAACAGGTTGATTTGGTATAGAAGTGTGTGAGGATATGAGGTGTTTTAAATGGATCCACTCTGGCTATTGTGTGGAGAACATACTATTAATAGTTGGGAGAAAAAACAGAAGCTAGGGGAGAAAATTGTTACAGATTTCCAAATCAGAAATGATGGTGGCCAAAAGGGCAACATTCCACTAAATAAGTTACCTGGAGAAGTTGTAGAGAACATGCATGTGTTCTTCACTAATGTTTTGAAGTTGAATATTTTAGAGTGGACTTGGGCATACTTTGAATACTTGTATTTGAATGCTATTTCATAAAATTAAAGAAAAAAAACCCTGCTCTTCCCACTATGAAATATTCTCTCCTCTTATAGATAGAATATTTAGATATCTAAGTGTTCTATATGTATACATGTGGTTTGAATCACCAATAACTAAAATTCAGAAATGTATGACTAACTTTGCCAAGAGAATGCACTGGTCATAGCAAGCATCCTGTTCTAACAACACAAGAGATGAGTCTACACGTGGACATCACCAAGATGGTCAGTACCAAAATCAGATTATGTTCTGTGCAGCCAAAGATGGAGAAGCTCTATACAGTCAGAAAAAACAAGACCAGGATCTGACTGTGTCTCATATCATGAACTCCTTATTGCAAAATTCAGGCTTAAATTGAAGAAAGTAGGGAAAACCACTAGACCATTCAGGTGTGATCTAAATCAGATTCCTTATGATTATACAGTGGAGGTGACAAATAGATTCAAGGGATTAGATCAGGTAGACAGAGTGCCTGAAGAACTATGGATGGAGGTTTGTAACATTATACAAGAGGCAGTGACCAAAACCATCCTCAAGAAAAAGAAATTCAAGGAGGCAAAGTGGTTGTCTGAGAAGACCTTACAAATAGCTGAGGAAAGAAGTGAAGGGCAAAGGAGAAAGGGAAAGATAACACCCATCTGAATGCAGAGTTCCAGAGAATGGCAAGGGGAGATAAGAAAGCCTTCTTAAAGGAACAGTAGAAAGAAATACAGGAAAACAACAGAATGGGAAAGACTAGAGATCTAGTCAAGAAAATTGGAGATACCAATGGAATATTTCATGCAAAGATGGCACAATAAAGGCCAGAAACAGCAAGGACCTAACAGAAGCAGAAGAGATTAAGAAAAGGTGGCAAGAATACACAAAGTATACAAATAAGGTCTTAATGACTCAGATAACCACAATGATGTGGTCACTCACCTAGAGCCAGGCATCCTTGAGTGTGAAGTCAAGTGGGCCTTAGGAAGCCTCACTATGAACAAAGCTAGTGGAGGTGATAGAATTCCAGCTGAGCTATTTCAGATCCTAAAAGATGATGCTGTTAAAGTGCTGCACTCAATATGCCAGCAAATTTGGAAAACTCAGCAGTGGCTACAGGACTGAAAAAGTCAGTTTTCATTTCGATCCCAAAGAAAGGCAATGCCAAAGATTGTTCAAACTACCACACAGTTGAACTCACTTCACATGTTAGCAAGGTGATGCTCAAAATCCTTCAAGCTAGGCTTCAACAGTACATGAACCGAGAACTTCACAAGCTGGATTTAGAAAAGACAGAGGAACCAAAGATAAATTGCCAACATCCGTTGGATTATCAAAAAAGCAAGAGAATTCCAGAAAAACATCAACTGCTGCTTCATTGACTATGCTAAAGCCTTTGACTGTGTGGATCACAACAAAGTGTAAAATTCTTAAAAAGATGGAAATACCAGAGAACGAATGTTACCTGTCTCCTAAGAAACCTGTTTGCAGATAAGGGAGGAGCCAGGATATACAATTTTGCAACAAAAACCAGGGAGTCAGAACATCAAAAGATTACTGTTAATTAAAGAAAACCAGACATCTCCAATTAAGGAATTTAGCACTTTTCTGTGCAGGGGAAGATGCAAAAGTCTGGGCTCATTGAAATCATCCCTTTGATATGCACCTCAGGCATATGCAGCCAGTTTCCTATTTTTCTCCATACTGAATCCCCTCAGGGTGCACAGTTAGGGGTGACTGTGGAGGCTGCTGGCATAAAGGCCACAACATCCTTTGGTTAGTGATAGGGCAGGTGACATTCTTCCTCTACATTATAAACATCTGCTATGACAATTTAGGCATAGCCTAAGAGAAAGCATTGCATATTGGGAATAGTAAAGTGGAGGGTCAGAACTATACTTTCAAATCCTAGCATCATCATTTATTGTAGAGGTTTGAACCAAATCTTTGATTCAGTTTTGTAGTTTCAAGTTTTTTTCTCTCCCTAACCTTCTTCAGGCCATTATTGTATGAGGATTAAATAAAAGATAAATAATAACTATAAAAGGAACTTACACAGCTTCTAGAATCTGACATTTGTTTATTCACATTACCTTTCTCTCTGTAAAAGAACAAAACACACACAGAAAAATAATAACAACCTTAAATAGCTAGAACTACTGAAGCAAGTGAGTGTCAGTTGCTCAGTCATGTCTGACTCTTTTCAATCCCATGGACTGAAGACCACCAGGCTTCTCTGTCCATGGAATTCTCCAGGCAAAAATACTAGAGTGGATTGTCATTCAAGGTCATTATTCTACTTCCCAAACCAAATAAGACAGGAACTGAAAGAATCAACTGCCGAAACAGCAGTAAGACATTTAAACTTCATGCTCTTTTAGATTGTAAAGAGATTCTAGTTAAGCTAATTAAGATAGAAAGTGAAAGTGACATCGCTCAGTCTTGTCCCACTCTTTGCGACCCCATGGAATGTAGCCTACCGTACTCCTCCATCCATGGGATCTTCCAGGCAAGAGTACTAGAGTGGATTGCCATTTCCTTCTCTAGAGGATCTTCCTGACCCAGGGATTGAACCTGGGTCTCCCACATTATAGGCAGACACTTTACTGTCTGAGCTACCAGGGAAGATAAAGGGACCTTAATTGGCCTAAGGGAAACTTCCTGTAATAAAATTGTGAGAACACATAGATTTGTGCTGAATATCTCTCAGAGAATGGAACCTGAGGGCATATTCAGACAGTTGCCAGTATTATAATTGATTCTGAGAGAAACTTTAATATAACCACTTTAATATAACCACAACAGTGAAAATAAACTGGACCATTAGTATGGTCCAGCATCACTGTTGTTGTTATATATTTGCATGTTCTCTTTTATTGAAATGAGGCAGGAGGAATTTTTAACTAGTACACATGTCAATTTTGTATTAGTCATTTTTGAATTCTTATATTTAAGTATTATTCATAATTTATAAATGTTTCTAAAGCAGCAGTATCCTGGCAGTGATTTGAATTTTCTCATGAAATGATTGTCATTTGTATTCAGTCCCCCAAGAGCCCCAGCTGTACTCTTCCAGGGAATATTCTTGTACAGTAATCTCCTGGAGGCTACATTGCAAGAGAGGTGGAAGAGTATTTCTGTGCTCTACTTGAGAATTGTCACACATCTCCAATGCTATTAATATGTAAAATGAAGTGATTGTTACAAATAGGACTCTTCAGTTACAAATATGCTTGATATAGTCCAATTCTCAGTTTCTCCTTTGCAATAACAGGGTTAATGTTTTGGGGGAAAATTTTTTTTTTAAAGAAAACTGCAGAAGTTGCTGCTACATCAAAAATCAACTTGGTTACTATTAAAATTATATTTAACAGTTGCCATATACAAGCTTCTATTTTCCATTGGCTATACACAGATGTGAATCTAAAGGAGGAAGTGCGTGCCTTTCATCTTCTCTTGATAATTTTATGTTGATTACAAATTATATAGATGGAAGGAGTGTAAAATAAAGTGTAATGAAGGCCAAGAAAAGCAGGGGATAGCATAGTTCAATGGCTGAGAAAACCAATATTTCAACCAGAAAGATGTGTTTAGACCTCCTCAACTTATTAGCCATACGATCTTTGGCAAGTTAACTTCTCTAAGTTTGTTTCCTGGTCTCAAAAGGACACTTAGTACTCCTATTTAACTGGGTTATTATTAAAATTAAATAAGAAATACATAAATGTTCTTGTAACAGTATTTGAATATAATAATCACTAAAGTACTTGATCAGTTGTTATTACCTTTCTTTATAATAATAATAAGCATCAAGTATTGTTATTTAGTTATTGTGGTTGTTATTATTACCATAATTATTAAGAAAATAAGAACAATTGATTTGTGGTGTTTGCTACTCCTTCTGGCTAACTTCAACTCAGTTTCCCACTGGCCCACTCTTTCCCTAAGAATAAGTAGTGTGGTTATAGATTGGGAAAATTTGAGGAAATTTTTTCCTTGTTGTGCTAAAAGATAGAGTTTTAGGCTGAACTGAACCGGGTAAAGGAATTAGTTGCCAACTCCCTCTTGGAACAATAGCCTCTCCCAAGGATTGGTAGGACTTCCCTGGTGGCTCAGATGGTAAAGCTTCTGCCTACAATGCGGGAGACTGGGGTTCAATCCCTGGGTTGGGAAGATCTCCTGGAGAAGGAAATGGCAACCTACTCTAGAATTCTTGGCTAGAAAAATCCCATGGACGGAGGAACCTGGTAGGTTACAGTCCATGGGGTTGCCAAGAGTCCGACACGACTAAGCGACTTTACTTTCTCTTTCAAGGATGGGTTAGTGAGTGATACTGACATTGGCTGGACTTCCTAGGTGGCTCTAGTGGTCAAGAGCCCACCTGAAAGTGCAGGAGGTGTAAGAGACAGGGATTCGATCCCTGGGTTGGAAAGATTCCCTGGACAAGGGTATGGCAACCCACTCCAGTATTCTTGCCTGGAGAATCCCATGGACAGAGGAGCTTGGTGGAGCCATGGACAGAGGAGCTTGGTGGGCTACAGTCCATAGGGTTGCAAAGACTCTGACACAACTGAGCGACTGAGCACCAAACCACCTATGAGGAGAGGGGGCATACCACCTTTGAGGGGAGGGGGCATAGAGGGCGTACCACCTTGGAGGATAGGGGACATACCACCTATGAGGGGAGGGGGTGTACCACCTGTGAGGAGAGGGGGCATACCATCTTTGAGGGGAGGGGGCATAGAGGGCGTACCACCTTGGAGGAGAGGGGACATATCACCTATGAGGGGAGGGGGTGTACCACTTGTGAAGAGAGGGGGAGTACCACCAGGAGGGGGCGTACCACCTATGGGGGCGGGGGGGACGTGTGTTTTCTTGACATTGCGTGTTAGGTATTGACTTGGTTGGGATACAAGTAATTAAGCTTTCTTTTGTCCCCACACACATGATGAGTGAAAATGTTAATGGAGGACAGAACCTTTTATGGAAAGAACAGTGCCCTTTTCTCGCCTTCCTAATCCTCCATAGGTAGGCTTGGCGGCATTAACAAGCATAGAACATTCCTTTGGAGTAGAATCCTGGGGGAGTCATAATTATCAAGGCTGTCATAGACGGCCACGAGCAGGCTCAGAGGCTCACTTCATTTCACGTTAAGAAAGTGTTATGGGGGCAGGGGCAGAGTGGAAGGAGGGGAGCAAGGCATGGTAGTGAGTAGTGGAACTATGGGGAAGCCTTATTGATTTGAGGGGGCGACCAGAATTCCTGTGGCCTCAACTTAATCTGCCATGTTTTCTCGCAATTTTTCCAACCCCAGCTACCTCAGCGGCCACCGTTGTTGGGGCCCCAACGCCAGCTGCCGTTAACCCTGAGCTCGCGCGAGACACAATCACCTGCCGAGACCGGGGCCAGGGTGAAGAGAGAGGAGGGTGCCATGGCGGACGAGCAGAGCATAGTGAAAGTCTACTTCCTGAATGATGACCAACAATGGGAAATTCTAGGCAAGGGACATGTCTCTGCTGTTTATGTGGAACGCCTTCAGGGCATCTGTCTGCTAGTTCGATCTGAACCTAACGGCATACAGATCTTAGAGTCAAAGATAGATCCAGACACGCCCTATCAGAGACGACAAGGGACATTAATTGTTTGGTCTGAAGCTGAGAACCACGGTATGGCGATGAGTTTCCCGGACGCAGCAAGTTGTTACGAGATATGGAAAGACATCTGCCAGGTTCAAGGTAAAGACCCATCTACCGATATCACACATGACCCCTTAGTTGAATCCGAAGACGAGACATTGGATGACGTAACAGATGACGTGCTTGAGCTGCCTAACTGCGAACTCGGTAAGCTTGACCAGATTGCTCACTTAGTTACCTCAGTTCTCACGTCACCTCTGCATAAGGAAAAGTTGGCTCTGTTAGTGGCAAATGAGGACTTTATTAAACAATTACTGCAGTTGTTCCACACGTGTGAGGACCTAGAGGATACTGAAGGCTTACAGAATCTGCATGACATTGTTAAAGGGATGTTATTTCTCAACCAGGCATCTCTGCTTGAGATCCTCGTTTCTGATAAGTATATCATGGATGTGGTGGGATGCCTTGAATATGACCCTGCCTTGGCTCAGCCAAAAAGGCATAGAGAATTCTTAACCCAAAAAGTGAAATTCAAGGAAGTTATACCAATAATAGACCAGGCACTTCTGCAAAAAATACATCAGACATACAGAGTACAGTACATTCAGGACATCCTTTTTCCTATCCCATCTATATTTGAAGAGAATTTTCTTTCTACTCTTACAAATTTTATTTTATTAAACAAGAGTGATATAGTCAATATGCTGCAGGAAGATGATGAGTTTTTGTCTACCGTTTTTGCACAGTTAAGGGATAAGACCACAGATGATGATACACGACGTGAGCTGTTATTTTTTTTCAAGGAATTCTGTGCATTTTCTCAGACATTACACTCTGCAAACAAGAATGCACTATTCAAAACACTGACACAACTGGGAATTCTTCCTGCTCTTAAAATTGCAATGGGTATAAATGACTTGCAAATAAAGTCAGCTGCTACTGATATATTTACTTATCTAGTAGAGTATAGTCCATCCAGGGTTCGAGAATTTATAATAGAAGACCAGGAAAGTGAAGGCAGCATCCTTTTCATTAATTTAGTAATTGAACAAATATTCTGTGATACTGACCCTGAGCTAGGAAGTGCTGTTCATTTAATGGGAGTTCTTCGTGCCCTGCTTGATCCAAACAACATGGTGACAGCATCTAGTCACTGTGAAAGAAGTGAATTTCTACGTTTCTTCTGTAAGCATTCTATGAATAACTTGATTGCACCACTTTTGTCAACTACTTCAGCATATATACGTGACAAGGATAATATAGTTGGATCTGACGAAAACAACAAAAACTGTCTCAATAATTACCGCACAGCACAGCTGCTTGCCTTAATTTTAGATCTGCTTTCATTTTGTGTGCAACATCATACATATTACATGAAAAAATATATTTTGAACAAAGACTTGCTAAGAAAAGTCTTGATCTTGATAAATTCCAAGCACACTTTTCTAATCTTGTGTGCTATTCGTTTTATGAGAAGGATGATTGGCCTTAGAGATGAACTTTTAAATCGTTATATCATCAAGGGAAATTTTTTTGAGCCAGTTGTAAATGCTCTTCTAGAGAATGGAACTCGGTACAATATGTTGAATTCAGCTATTGTTGAGCTGTTTGACTACATAAGAATGGAAAATATCAAATCTCTTGTTGCCCATATAGTTGAAAAGTTTTATGCAACGCTTAAGTCAATTGAATATGTTCAGACATTCAAAGGATTGAAGGTGAAATATGAGCAAGAGAAAGAGCTGAAAAATCAATTAACGAAGAATTTATGTTCTGTCCTGTATAGTCAAGTATTTTGCAGAGGTTCCAGTGTCTTGGAGGAGGAGGAGGAGGAGGAAACGAGTATTAATGAAAATATAAAGGAAGAAGCAGTTAAGTCACCACCGGAAAGTGATATTGAGATTCAGAAAACAAAAGAAAATGAAGACAAGGTAGATCTTCCCTCCAAAACATCTTGTGGTGACTTTAAATTTACTTCATGTCATTCTGCTGATGCTGCTGATGAAACAAGTAACCCAAACCGCACAAGCGTGATTTGCTTAGTGGATTATTCAGATGATGAAGAAGAAGAGGAAGATGAAACACCTCCCAGCAAAAGACCACATCTTAGCCCATAAAGTCTTTATGGAAAACCCATGACATTACTAAATTCTGGTAAAATTGTGTAACATTAGCTGAAGAGTCTGAATCCAAAGCTTCCATATTTGAATACATGTATTTAATAAATAGCAAAGATGTTCATTGTTATTATCATCTAACAGAATTTAGTTTTGTAAAACAAAAAGGATTTCAGGGTTAATAATCTAATATTAATGTAGTTCTGTTTCAAGAGTGTATACCAGACATAGCTAATAACAGTGCAGTTGCAAAGCTTGTAACATCATTTGCCCAATGGTTCTGGCTATGGTTTTCTTTTTTCAGTTCCTTCTTTGAAATAAAAGTGTATGTTTATGTGGAAAATAGAGTCAACTGTAATAAAAAGTAAAGCTATTCACTTTTCTGTGAAGATTTGACAAAAATTCAGTCTTATAAGTAACTGGAAGAAAGTGACTTTTGGTGTGTATTTTCATGAAAATAAAGGAAGATGGATTCAAAATGTTCAGTTGTTACTATAATTTTTTGTCTGGTTAGATGGGATGCAAAGAATTGGTCCAGTAGTATTCTAAAAGACCTTGGGATTGGTTAGAAAAAACAAATGCTTTAAGCTGCCTAAATTGTGAAAGATACTTGGTAGGTCATTTCCTGATTCATGAATAAACTTGTGTCTGTCTTCAGAGCAGTAAGTAACTTTTTTAAAAAGAGTATTTATTTATATTTGTTGACTGCTCTGGGTCGTTGTCACTGCACTTGCTTTCTCTTGTTGAAGTAAGCAGAGGCTGCAGTGCACAGGCTTCTCACTGCGGTGGCCTCTTGTTACAGAGCACGGGCTCTGGGGCCTGCAGGCTCTGTAGTTGTGGCTCATGGGCTTAGCTGCTCTGAGGTATGTGGAATCTTCCTGGATGAGGGATCAAACCGGTGTCTGTGCATTGCAAGGCAGACTCCCAACCCCTGGTAACTTTTAAAGTGTAACTTACAAAGACTAACATACCAAAAAATAGTGCTGAATGATGTGGCACTTAATATCTAGAAACCATTTTGCACAGTTTTTTAAGAAAAAGTTACTTAAGTGTTAGATTACACACACAATACTTGAAGTTTTTTCTGTAAATGAATGGGTGTAACATGAAAGGTGCTTTATTAAAGAAGTGATTGCAAGTGAATTTCTAACAGTAAGATGTAACAAAGAGGTTTTTTTTTTTTTTTTTTTAGAGTGGGGTGTAAACTGGGTCCAATTTCCCTGGAATTGCTTGAAGCCATTTCTCCTATTTCAAGATTTTAGAGTTAATTTTTATTATGACCATTGTTTGTACAAGATGATCTGTCTTTGTAGATATGAAGTATAGTTTTCCAGAAGACAGATATTTATCTTGTATTAAAAATACCACTGTACTTGTTTTATACCATTTGCTGATATTTATGCTGAACTATACAATTCAGGAATTAAAAAGTGACCCTGTAATTCCAAAAACAAAAGAGACCATTTTAAAGTGCCAACAGGGGATGCATCTTATTCAAAACTGAGAGATTGTTGTTAGTTACAAAAAGAGGGTATTCCTAAAATAACAAATACTGATTTAATCATCATATATAAAAGCTGCTGAAGTATGGACATGACATCAGAAGATATAATCTGACATGACTGAGGATGTGACACAATAGGGAAACTTCATTTTCACATCTCTCAAGCCAAGCTATTTAAATGTTGTAATGGGATGATTCAGATTGTGAGTGCATGTCAAAAAAGGAAGTTTGTTTGAAGAGCATTTCGTGTTTTCCTTCCCACTAGACTGTCATGGGAATGTTCTCCATAGTACACACATTTGCATGCATGCACAAGCTTTTGTTTGAAAAAATATCCTTAACTCTATTTTGGTGGGAGAAGTTCCATTTCCTTAGCAGAACAGATATTTACAACCAGACAGAGAATAACAATTCTTTGCTGCTTTCTCTGCTTATTCTCTTCCCTTCAGCTGGCCATAATGGGAGGTTAATAAAAAGTAAAAATAAAAACAAGGGGAAAAGAAGAAAAGAAAAAAAGACAGGCATTCTCTCTGTGTAACCTCTGTGAACCCTTTTCTAGTCTCAGCAACTTAATGTTAGGGAAACAACATGACAAGAAAAATGGTGCAAAGGCAAATTGCCCATCAGATGGTAAAACCTACTATTAAGGGAACATTTAAGAGGGCAACAAAACACAGAAGAGCAATCCTTACTGTCTGCACACTGAGTGAAAAATTGACCAAAATGTTCAGTCTCTATAGATAGTTTGTGTGAGAGGTACCATGTCAAAAATGTTTACTTTCATCTTTAAGTTTTTTAGAAGCAATTTTAATAGGCCCCTGAAGTAGATTGTTTATAAAAAGAAGAAACAGTGTGGAATGGCCTTGTACTTAAAACGAAATTCAGGTGAGCATTTTTGAAGAGGTGCCCTGAATTTGTCAAGGTTTTGACTTTAGATATATGACTTCCAGTCATTTTTATGGCATAGTGACTTTCTAAACTCACCAACAAAATGGGGTGATATAACAGATAAAGCAAAAGCTTTATATTTAAACAGCCCTTGATGACAATGCAGATTCTGATGCTTACTAGTTCTGGGACCTTAGACAATTTACTTGTTTTTTCTTTCAACCACAATTTCTCCAATTTGCCTTAAAAATTAGAAACTATACATAAATTACCCAGAAAATATTTAGTACTCAATAAATAACTTTCAAAACTCGTTATCATCATCAGGAGCAGTATAATCATTTCTAAGAAGGGGGAGGATAAAGCCAGGTATAAGTAGTTACATCAGAAGTTATGCCCATAAATCAATAATCTATATTCTATGATGCATTAAAATCTAATGAGTTCATTTCTGGTTAGCAGACAAGTCTATGTATATGTATCCTGCCTTACTAAGACACAACTGAAATAAGCAATGAAGACACTCTAGTGGAATGATGTCTGAGGTGTTAACAAAGGAGTGGGAGATGTCAGGAATGAAGGGTGGGACTTAAATTAGAAAAGGAGGGAAGGTGGGAGGGCACTGAAGATTTGTGGTGAGTCACTGACCCTGTCCCCCTTTGTCCCATCCCAGGAAGCACTGCGGTAACTAGAATGGGTCCCTAGATAAGAACCCAGATGTCCTTGCCCTAAAGCAGTTGAGATAACAGGCAAAGCTGGGGGCCTTTTATGGATGTGTTTGCCTCTTTGATGTGTTGGAGGATCCAGGATGCTGAAAGCTTACCACCCGAAGGTGCAGGAGAGGGGCATGTTAGTGCCTGGTTCCCACCTAGTAAGTATAATTTCAAGAGCACAAATGGAACCCCTGGAAAGAAAGTCTTTACAACTGGCAGACCTATCAGGTAGTCCCAACACTGTAGGAGACAGGAAGAATAAAAGAAAAGCAGGGCCCGGCAAGGGCCACAAAAGAAATTTATAATTATTGATAAACTGGATGCTATAAGGCATGAGACTCTTGGAACAAGTCCAGAGGGGACAGTTCATAATCTTGAAAACAAAATATGATCCTGGGGTCGGAAAACCAACCCCAGACTGTTTCTCAACTGGCGTCTCAGAGTCACATGTTTTACGTATCTGGTGGAAAATCTATAGATAAAAATATCAGTCTTAGTTACTAATTTGTTATTGATTACTGTTTGCTAATTACTTAATGGTTAATGATCATTTTGTTCTTTGCCCCTGAAAGCCACATGAGTTATAGTTTAACTCCCTGCATATTTTTTCATTCATGGCTGAAAGTATAATAAAGCTGGCTTGGATTCAGTTTCAGCACCTTCACCTTGGAGCGATGTTGGTCCTCTGATCTTCGCTTTTCTCTGAATTCTTGCGTCTCGTTTCTCATTCTCTCGCCGTATGGGGCTTTCGGAAACCCTGCTTGTCTATCTGGTTTCAACAAGTGGCTCCGGAACAGAGACCCAAAAGTGAATCCGGCCTCCGAGGCTAGCTCCTAGTGGCAGAGAACGCAGAGAAATCCGGCCAGCTCTGCGGATGAGAAAAGTACTTGGTAAGTACACCCCTGCAGATTTGTCAATCAGGGTAACAATGGACAAAATCCTTATAAACATAGAGACTATATGCAAGTGTTAAAAACTTTGTTAAAAAGTTCGGGGGTTGAGATTTCTCACTCCTCTTTTAAAAATTGTTTTCTGCCATTGAAAAATATTGCTACTGGCTAGATTCAGATAAAGGGACTTTGAGACATGAAAAATGGCAAAAAGTTATGCGTTGCCTGTGCCGTGCCTACCAACGCGGCTAAAAGATTCCTTTGTCTATATGGTCAGTAGGAAATCTTACTAACACAGCTTTAGGACCGCTATAATCCAAAACCTTGGATTCAGGAGATTCTGTAGAACAAATACAAAAACAAATGGAGAAAATGAATTTATATGATAACATAGGTGATGAGAAAAAAAATCAATAAAAATGAAAAATAAGAGCCAAAAGAATGATAGAAGTCAAGAACAGATCTTTCTCTCTCAACCAACTGCACCTTTGGTCGAGCCCCCTCCTTTCAATCCTGAAACCCCTTGGGATGATGGATTTGCTTTTAAACCACAGATAACTGTGCCTAATAAAATGACGCCTTTATAAAAGGGAGTTCATAGGGCACAATTGCAGGGGGACAAAGACGCTTTAGTTCTCCCTGTGGCTGTAACTCAAATCCCACCAGATCCTCAATTTCCACAAGGAGGACTACATTGTGATTATAATGCCATACCATTTAAAACCATAAAGGAGATAAAACAGACATGTACCCAATACGAAACTAATTCTCCTTATACCATGAGACTAATTCAGAGACTTTCACAAGCTGAACGGTTAATTCCTTATCATTGGGAAATGATAGCCAGAACATGCCTATCCACCTCAAAATTTTTATAATTTAGGACCTGGTAGCAAGATAAAACAAATCAACAAGCTCACAAAACTGCGACAGCCAACCGGCCAGTTGATATAACACTTGATCAATTAATGGGTAGTGGGGCACATTTTGACATTCAAGCTCAGTTACAATTTGATGATCAATTACTCACTCAAGTGAAGATAATATGTTTAAAAGCCTGAGAATTTCATTTACTCAAATTATGCAATCAAATGGAAAACCTTATGTAGATTTTATTGCCAGGCTACATGAAAATTTAAATGAATCAGTCTAGTTCTTGCTTATGACAATGCTAACTCAAAATGTAAAAAGGCGATTCAGCCTCTCAAAACACAGGGTGCCCCTCTAAAAGACTATCTTAAAGTTTGCCAAGATATTGGGTCAGAACCATATAAAATACAACTTCTGGCTCAAACATTGTCTAAGGCTAATAAAAAGACAGATATGAGATGTCACCAATGTAAAAAATTAAGACATTAAAATAGACTGTAAAAAAAAAAGTAGTTGATAAATTATACTATTGGCTCTGATGCCACTCCTATTTGTATTGGTTTTGAAAGTATATGTCTTAAAACAAGATATAAAAAGTGGCTGTCAGTTGTCAAAAAGTCAAATGAAGATAAGACTTCCCTCTTTCTGTTAACTGCCCTTACTTTTTAAAAAAAAAAAGAAAAAACTTCCAACATGATGAATCCACCTGACCTTCCTGATTGTGTTGCTGAAATTAGCCATGGTATTAAAAACTGGTTAAGATGAAAATTATATAAAGGATCAGAAGGTCACTTATTATTAAACATTACAAAAGACTCTTATTGATCGGGGACCCTGCAGAACCCCTAAACTTAAAGAATTTAAAGTGTCTTCCCCATGGGTATATAATGAAAAGACAATTAGTACTTATGGTAGTCAACCCCTCATATGACATGGGGGTAGGATTAGCTCCCCCTTTGCCTCGTCGAGATCATTATCCTATTCATGATAAATTATAGAAAATACTCATGACATTAAAAAAAACTAATTTCTTAAAAAGGACGATATACTGAATATATTTTAAATGACCCAAAAACTACCTTTACTTTTACCAAAAAACCTCTACCCACACTATTCAGACTTACATAAAAATTCCTTTTGTTTTTATGATCAGACTAGCAAAATATGATCCCAATTTGGGATTAGTAAAATGTATTAACTGTTCATTTTATACATGTATAAATAATATCATTCCTTTTGATAAAAGTTGACAGAATATTTACATTTTTTTTCATTTTTCCAAAACAGTTTAATTAAAAAAAGGTGAAGAATCTGAAAAAATTAAGGGGTGGGGGAACAGCATACCACGACTGGCTCAGTCACAAAGAAACATCATCATCTAAAAAGATATTTAAGTTTAATACAAATTTTATACAAAGAAAATGTGAAAAAATACTTCCATATGCTGAAAGCAATTATGCTTCACAAATAAGGCCAGCTAGGCTAGTTTTTTGTTTTTTTTTTAAACTGCAATCTACAAATGTTCTTTCCTGTTTTCTTCTAGGACTCTCTTTTTTATTTCTTTTCTAATATGGGTAACTGGCTGGAAACTGTACAGTTCGCATCCTCTTATCAACAATGAAGAGAAAAGAAATGAGACTAAAATGTACAACAGAATGTACTGGAATGATATCATACAATTAATTTTTCTCATATACATACATCACCTTTTTGCTTTGTTCAATGCTTCTTGTTTTACACAACGTAGTGTAACAGCACAGCAGTGTCCTGCTTCCCTTCAAACTGTCTTTGTTTCATGCTGGCATAAAAATGTAAAATTTCATCATATAAATACTACATACATGCTTCATCTCAGACTCAAATGTCCTCTCCGCGTGCGTCTCGCCTTTGACTTCTCACTTCGTGAAGCATGGCCATCTCTTACCAAGCAGGTGTGAGTGTCTTTAAAGGAACCACAAAGCAAAGAAAAACTCTCTGTTTCAGAGCTTCTGACTCCAACGCTTTCTATGGTCCTCTCTTCTGCAAACTGAGCTGAGCGGGGCTTATTTCTAGTTAATCTGTAAACAAGGATGTGTTTTTGTTTGTTTGTTTTTTTCCTCTTCTTTTTTCCCTTTTATAGGAGTACAGTCATCATGGAAATCACATGAAATTAATGAGCTCCTCCGTGTGTCCTTCTGGTCCAGAGAGCTTGCCTTTTGTAATATGATGACGTAGTATTTGAAAGGGGCCAATGGGTGCATGTGATGTGTCCACAGGAGCACCGAATTCTGGGGAAATTCCTGATCCCAATATGCTGTGTACAGACATACAAATGGAAACAGCTCGTGGGGCATCAGAGGAGGAGAAGCTGTGCGCCCCAAAGCGAGGCCCCTGCCCTCTCCACACCCCTGTAAAAGATGGGCTGGATGACCATCCTTTCTCCAGCATCCAAACATTCTTTTTGTTGTTGGGTGTGTTTTCTGTTTTTTATTATTTTTGTTGTTTTTTTTTTTTCTCTCTCTCTTTTTTTATAAGTTAAAGTTAATACAAATATAAAAAGGGGAAGTACTCTAGGCTCGATGACATCCACAAATTGTACACTATTTACATCTAAAGCAAAGGTTTCACGTGGGTAGAACAGTCCTCAGTCAAGGCTATTTTGGGAAGTGACGTAGTGTGGGCGGCCCTCCGTGCCGGGTGCAGAGGCCGAGTCTGAATGGCTGGCATTCTCCAGGCTGAGGGTGGCGGTCTTCCAGTCTCACGTTTCTTTGAGGTTTCCGGTTTCCCTGGTGTCTGGGTTGTTTTTCTCCATGGGGCGGGCGGCCTGTGTCCCAGCATGTCCCTAGTCCCAGAAGGTATATCCAGGCGGGACTCTTTCGGGATGAGGCTCTTCGAACTGGTACCGGCGTTGTGCTCAGAGCAGGCCGACCCTCGCTTCTCCTCACTGCCGCTCCAGCAACTGAATTTACTGCTCCAGGAATGGTACTTCTGGGCTGGGTAGTTGGGGTCCGGCTGGTGGTCTGTGGTGGTTGGGGCAGAGGCAGATTGTTTGTTGCACCTGTTGCTAACAGAGCCTTGGTTGGAGCCTAAGAGAATGGAGGAGGGGGTCTCCCTGGAGCCAGAGAGGTCGAAGGTCGAGCCACTGTCCTTGCTTTTCTCAGCTGGCGTCTCCTTCTCTTTCAAGGCGCTGCTTTCCAGGGGAGCTGCCTGAGTACTGGAGGAGGCACCCTGGGATTACTTAGTGTTTCTGTGTTCACCTCAGGGTCTGCTTCCTGCTGAGGGGCGGTAGCTGGCTGAGTGCAAGATTTCATGTGCTCGAGCCAGTGGGCCTGCTGGCAGGGGTAGTCACAGTAGCTGGTGTTCCAGCAGCAGTAGAAGATGGCCTCCTTCTTGCAGTTGGCACACCACTGCTTCTTCTTGGTCTCATCCACCACCTGCTGCTTCTCCAGTTCCAGTTGCTTCTTCACCTCGGCAATGAGCCGGTCCCGCTCCTGCTCTAGGCTCTGCCACATCTCTGCCATGTTCAGTTCCAAGTAGTGTTTCATTTTCGAGAGCTCCTGCTGGTGCAGCCACTGGAATTTCTCTATCTCAGTCCTCAGCCTGCGGATCTCAGCTATTGTGCTTCCAGTAGTGTTCTCAGAAAGATCGTTATATATTTCCATCATCGTGCCTTTTATTGCATCCATCATTTTGCTAGTGTACTTGGCGATGTCTGCAGCGACATCAGCTGAAGCGGTAGTGATGAGCAGGTCTGTGCTGACCGAAGATGCTAGGGTGCTTGTGGTCCCTGAGCTGGTGACCAGAGGCGATGACTGGGTGCTGGTCACCAGGATGATGGTGGAGGTGGATGGGCTCTGCGTGATCTCTTTCTGCTAGACAGTTGATGAGTTCCACACGACCTGCTGCATGGCCGGAGCAGTCTCCTTCGGTAAAAGCGGCCTCTGCTTTTTCACCAGGCTTCCCATGGTGGTGGCGGCGGGGGCCGTGACCGTGGACGTGGTGCTGGTGGTGGCCATGACCCCAGCCGTGGGAGTTTGGAAGGATGAGCAGGTGAGGACCAGCGTTTTGGGGGGAGACTGGCTGCCCGCTGTCATGGATCTCCCTGCTTGGGAGATGGTTCTTTGGGTTCCCTCTTATTTTTTTGATCCTCCCACCCAGAATGGTCTTCTCCTAAATCTATGACAAGTTCGCTCTCTGAATCGGAGTCCAGGCCCAAATGCACCGTTGGGGAACCCGTCTCATCTTTTCCCTTCAGCTTATCCTTTGTGGGATGAGGCGAGGGTTTTGCTTTGTCTGAAAAGTCCTTCTCAGGCTGGGGCTAGTCTTCTCCTTGACTGAGCTTGGGTCCGCTTTCTTGCTGGCTGGTGATGTGCTGACTTTGAGCTCCTCTTTCGTCTCCACTGGGTTCGGCAATTTGAGCTTTTTTTTTTTTTTTTACAGCAGATGGCTCTTTGTCCATCCGAGCCCACTCTTTGTCTTTGGCATCTTCTGGCTCGTTCTTGGACCTCTGTTCCTCATCACTGATAAAGTCACTACTGCTACTATCTGACTTCTCAGAATCCTCCTAATCGCTGTGCTCTACAGCCTATAAACATCTTCTGAGATTTCATTTATGCCTAATTGTGCTTTGCAACTCTGTATTGTCTCGTCGAGATTTAGGTGGAATCTGCCGCGAATCTGTCGCTTGGGGGAGATGAGAGGAACAGGAGCAGACTGCTGCTGGACAGACTCACTCAGTTCCTTCAGGTCCATCTCGGCCTTGCTTCGATCCAGGTTAAGATTCAGGATGCTTCCCGTGGTGGATGTCTTGTCCGTTTTCGTGGTGACTGGCGATACTTGGCCAGAGAATGGTTTGGGGCTGCCGGATAAACTCCCCGCTTGTCCTGTCTTGGTGGAGGCTGGTGAAGCTGTGCTCTTGTCCAGGAAGTTCACTGGCACTGAAGTGGCTGGACGTGGCCTTCGCGTCCTGCTCCACGTCGGAGCCCGTCTGCATGGAGGAGTTTGTACTCATGGGGGAGTGTGGCATGTCGGACAAGGAGATCCTGCGGCCTGCGCCCCCGCTCAGCGTCAGCTTGCTCATCAGGATCTTGGGCGACGCTGTCATGTCAAACCTGAGCTTGACCTTCTCCTGTTTGTCCATCTTGGCGGCACCTGCGCTGGGGTAGGAGGGGTCAAGCAGCATTCGGTACTGGCTCTTGGGTGTGTAGGGTGTCCTGAATGGAGAGTAATTAAAAACCCCGAACTTCTGGCAGATGTTCTCCACATAAAGCTCCATCTCTTGCATTGCACTGTTGAAGATGCTTTTAGTCTTTTTCACAGAAAAAGGAATTTCTTTAGACATGAGGTAACAATTATTTATTGGAACCTAGGCTCTAACGTGTTGTCCAGAGAAACGGGCATCCACCTGCCCATCTTTATCCCTCAGAGCTTTTGCAGGCCAGAATGGAAACCCCTTCAGTTTTGCCCAAACCAAAGGATGCGGATTGCTACAAGGCTCACAAAACCAGTTATCTCATTTTTGGCAGGCAGCTAGATAACACTCTGGACAAACTTCAATTTCATTCATCTCATGCTCACAGATTTTGATGACTACTTTTGCAATTTGTGTCATTTTGTGATTTCCCCCATTATAAATGATGCAGTTGTGCAAAATCCATTTTGCATCAGCCAGAAAGGCTTCTGTGCAGCCATACATTTTCTTTTTAGCATTCTTTTCCAATGTACAAAGGTCCATGGGGTGGAAGATATATTCTACATAGTCAGGATGTTGCTCCAATGGGACAGGCTTCTGAAATGCATCTGTCCCTGGCTGTTTCATTTTCTGAATGGTGAACTTGAGCAGGTATGATAACTCTTCGATGATGAGCATCGCCATGGCTTTACTCTGAGTCTCGATGCATTCTGCTACTGTGATCTTCTCACATTCAGGACAAAATCAGTCCCCCTCTGGTTCTGATGTCAGTCTCAGACACTTAGCGTGATAAACCCCGGGACAGAGCTCACAGCAAAGGACTTGGCCTTCCCAGTGACAAACCCAGCAGTAGAAATCATTTCATCTGTCCTGCGGTACAACATCAACAGGGTCTGTGGTGAGTGGCTGCTTCATATAGTAAAATGGACCATGTCTTAGTTCTGGCTGCTCCTTATTGTTATTTTTCAGTAAGCCGGGTTTCTTTTTCTTTTTAATGAGACTTGTGGATGTGTCCTGTGGCGAGTGGCCATTGGAGGAATGAGGAGGGCTGGGGAACTTTCTTTTCTGGGCTGTTCTCTCTGTGAAGCCCGGATCTTTGGAGCAGGTAGAATTATCCATGCCCTCTACCACCTCCTGTTCTGTTTTTATTTCCTCTTCAGCCAAGATTAAATCACAAAGTAGAAAAATATGCCTAGGCTAGAAGCAAAAGGCCTGGCTTCAAAACATTCAAACCACCAGCATTTAGCCCAGGAATTAAGATTGGGTTCTCCACACTCCCAGCCCCTGGGATGTTTCTTTTCTGCAGCAGGCATGGCTTAGAGAAAGCATTCAGCACTCTTCTAAGCTGTGACTAATTATCTTCCCCCCACCCCCCATATTTACATTCTTAAAACCAAAACTGACATATGGGTTCCAGTTGATTTACAATGACCTTGACAAGAAAGCCCTACAGTATATATTAGTAAAAAAAATATTAAAAAATCTTAAACGTGTTAAACGTTTTCTGAGATTACTAATTGCTGCCATCTTAGACATTATTGCAATTACCACTATGGCAGTCGTAGCTGAAATGGCTCTTCATAAATCTGAACAAACAGTTCATTTTGTACAAAAATGGCATAAAGATGCCAATGTCCTTTGAACCACTCAACAAAAAATTGATGAAAAATTGGCCTCCCAAGTGGCCGACCTTCAACAATCTGTAAAAGAGCAATTAGTCAGTTTACAAAAACAAGTGAGACTAAGATGTGATTAGAACTATACTTCCTTTTGTATAATGGCTTTCAAATACAATAAGACACAATTTAATTGAGATAAAGTTAATCAACACCTATTAAAGTAATATTTCTGTAGATATTCAAGATCTACAACAATATATATTAAAAGCTTTTAATAAACATCTTGATGTGATTTCTGAATCAGATTTTCTTGATACTGTTACTGATAATCTTTCTTCTCTTAATCCTTTAAAACAGATCAAGACATTTAGATACAAAATTGCTCTAGTTATGGGAGTACTATTAATTATGCGTCTGTGTTTCTATATAGTCTAGAAAAAAATGATCAAGAGGCAACAAAGCCAACAACAACTAACATTCCTCACCATTTCTCATCACTTACAAAATCAAAAAGGGGGAGATATAAGAGACAGGAAGAATAAAAGAAAAGCAGGCCCTGGCAAGGGCCACAAAAGAAATTTATAATTATTGATAAACTGGATGCTATAAGGTATGAGACTCTTGAAACAAGACCGGAGGGAACAGTTCGTAATCTTGAAAACAAGATATGATCCTGGGGTCGGAAAACCAACCCCAGACTGTTTCTCAACTGGCGTCTCAGAGTCACATGTTTTACGTATCTGGTGGAAAATCTATACATAAGAATATTAGTCTTAGTTACTAATTTGTTATTGATTACTGTTTCCTAATTACTTAATGGTTAATGATCATTTTGTTTTTTGCCCCTGAAGGCCACATGAGTTATAGTTTTACTCCCTGCATATTCTTTCATTCACGGCTGAAAGTATAATAAAGCTGGCTTGGATTCAGTTTCAGCACCTTCGCCTGGAGGTGTGTTGGTCCCCTGATCCTCACTTTTCTCTGAATTCTTGCATCTCGTTTCTCATTCTCTCACCATATAGTGCTTTCGAAAACCCTGCTTGTCCAGCTGGTTTCGACACAACACGGATCAGGGAACACAGGTTGAGAATGCTAGTAGATCAGCCTTAAAGTTCCCAGTTCATGTTATAAAAACAGCATAGTCCTTGCTTTTGAAAGTTTTCTGAGTGCAGCCAATCCAGTTTTCTTGTTTGTCCATGCCACCAGCATGGGATGACTGTGATTAGGAGCAGGAAGATGTCCAGAGGGGTATGTGTGATCATGCCCTGCATCTCCTGACAGGTCTCTCAGGAGGGTTAAGGGGGAGGTGCTCAGAGCTGCCTAGCTGGGGATGGCAGACCCAGCAGTCAATTAGAATGAAGGTGCCTGCTAGAGTTTGAGAGAACTGTACCAGGATGTTTTCTGTGGGGAGGAAGTCTCCAGAGGCACTTTTTAACTACAGGGCTCATCAATGCCCCTCCCTCTGTGCAATCTTGGGTGCTGGGTTGTTACTCTTCCTCCACCTCTGCAATACCTGAGTGCTGCTTTCTGATGACTTGCCCCTTTTTCTGCTCATTCCCTACTCTCACCCAAACTTTTCATCTAGGAAGATCAGGTGTAAGAGGCATGGGACATGTGTATAAAACCAGAATTAAGTTTGAACCATGTAGATCCCATTTTTGCCTGGCTGCCACCATGGCTATACCAGCCAGGCTGGTCTGGGAAAAGAAATGTGTATCATGCTGGGGAATCGTCAGGACAGAACCCTACAGTTTCAAAAGAGGCCTGTATAATCCCCCATCCCTTTAGTCCTGATTTAATGACCAAATTGCCTTACTCTGAAGTAGGGCTTCTCAGTCTCAACACTGTTGATGTTAGGGGCCAGATCATTCATGGTTGTAAGAGGCTTTCCCTTGCATTGGCACAATATTTAGCAGTATTCCTGACATCTACACACTAGAGGCCAGCAGAACACCTTCAGCTGTGGCAAGCAAAAACTATCCAGAAGAAGCTAAATATTCCTCAGGGGGGCAAAATCACCCTTGACTGTGAATCTCTAGCCCAAATATGTGTATAACTTGATTCAAGGGCTTCTCTTTGTGGATGTTGAGTCCACATCCAGTAGGGTGAGTCACCTTCTCTTTTTCCCTCTCCCTGAAGAGCCCAGTACATACAAGTGAAGTGAAGTGAAGTCGCTCAGTCATGTCCGACTCTTTGCGACCCCATGGACTGTAGCTTGTTAAGCTCCTCCGTCCATGGGATTTTCCAGGCAAGAGTGCTGGAGTGGATTGCCATTTCCTTCTCCAGGGGATCTTTCCAACCCAGGAATCAAACCCAGGTCTCCTGCATTGCAGGCAGACGCTTTACCGTCTGAGCCACTAGGGAAGCCAGTACATACAAGGGTCAGGTGCATAACACACTTTCATAGAAAGAGAATGGACTTTACTTGGAAATACAGAGATCCCAGTTCTGCTTTTCATTACAAGTGTAATCACAGCATCTTATTTGACACCTCTAATCTCAAGTTTTCTTATCTGTAATTATGGCTAACTACCCTGTTATGGCTGAATTGTGCACCCCCACCCCCAAATTCATATGTTGAAATTCTAACTTCTGATATCCCATATGGGACTGCATTTGGAGATTTGGTCTTAGAGATTATTAAGTTAAAATGTGGTCATTAGGGTGAACCCAAGTCCAGTATAACTGGTATCTTTAAAAGAAAGAAATCTGGACACAGGCATACATACAGAGGGAAAACCACGTGAAGACACAGGAAAAGATGGCCATCCATAATACAAGCCAAGGAGATAGGCCTCAGAAAAAACCAACTCTGCTGTCACTTGGTCTAAGACTTTGAGCTTTCAGAACTGAGAAAACAAACTTCTGTGGTTTAAGTCATTCAGTCTGTGGTACTTTATAATGGCAGCCTCAGCAAGCTAATACAAATATCTAATAGAAAGAAGTTTTGCGAAAATGAAAGAATGCATATCTTACGAACATCACAGTTACAATAAAGAGTTTGAAAATGACATGTGACAATAGCTGTTTTTTATTGAGTATGTATTATATGTCAAGCACATTTTCTTAGGCAATTTACCTAGATTATTTCTAATTTTACAGTAAACCTACAGGGTTGATGTGATATTGTGAGACTCCACTTTGTAGAGAGGCAGAATGGCTGAGTGAACTAAAGGGCTCCAGCCACTGCGCTCTGCAGCCATTGGCTCTTTTTCTCCTAGGTTATGCTTGGTAGGGACTGCTGCCAGCCAGTGGTGGGTACAGGACGAGTACTAAGCAGGCTTGCTCCTGGAAAAAGAGAAACTCCTCTGATCAGAGACTTTGACTTGAAGACTTTCTGAAGGCCTTCCTAAACATTCTTTAAACTGCTTGGTGATCTAGGATGCTGCCATCATCCTGTCTCTCCTTCTCTTGATGTCAGAGTGTGTTATGATCTGACAGCTCTGTGTTATGATTTGACAGCTCTCCTAACATCCTCTAACTTGCTCTCCATTGCCTCTCATTAACTTGTCCCCTAAAGAGATCCTTACATACTAAAGCCTTTGATGCTAACGACTTCTTGGAATGGACTGACATAGTATGTATTTTGACTCTATTTTACAGGGAGAACAGGCACACACAAGTGTGTTCCCAGAGTTGCATAATTAGTACTAGTGCAAGGGTATTCAGATATGATTATCTAACTCCATAGACTGATTCTTTTACATATTATAATGTATCTTGAAATACATGGTGAAAGTACTTTAAACATTAAAACCATTATATGCACCTACCATGTAAAATATGTTTATTAATAATAAAGTAGAAATCTGAGATCAATGTCTCAAGTCTTTGAACAATCTATGCACATAAATAGTAACAATGCCCCTATTTTTGCTTTACCCACCCTTCAAAAGGTCATGTCAAGCTAACACTGCTTGAATTCTCCTCCACGAAACACAGCACTGTGCAAACCACTGTCATCACACTCACCACAGGAGTTGCTAAAGAGGTGACTAGTGGAATTTTCCCTCTTGCCTCGGAAGTCAATAGCTAAATTTCACTGTGTGCTAAGTTCCAGGCTACTTAATTCTTGATTTGGGTGGTGGGACACTTTGACATTAACAGTGGAGGTCCATATCACCTCTTCACCTCATGCATTCACCCACTCTAGAATTTAGTTGCTAATCTAAGAAAACTGGTGGACATACGGACACACTTGATGTACTGAGATTAAATTTCAGCCCCAATGAAAAATAGAGGCTGGAAATAGAAATTATGTCCAATCATATACAACTTGAAATTTAATACCTTTTATATTTCAGAGTGTAAACCAAGTTTCCTAACCACTAGACTTGCATAAACCCATGTTCCTTTCTATCTTTCTATTGGATTGTTTTCGTGTTTGTTTTTCTTTTATTGCTTTGCAAGGTATTTTTTCAGTTCTAATCTGGTAATTAGTTACCTTTAAATTGTAACATGCACAGTTTATTTTACAAAGACTAGATTTAATCAATCTATCCTTCCCTGGGATAATTAAAGGAAATTGGTTTATATGTATCATCTCTCCATAGTATTGCACATGATTGCTGTTATACTGTATTTGACACTTTTGGCTGTTTTTACTAGAAAGATTTTCATCTCCAAACTGTTAGAATCAGAAGCAAACCAAATTTGAGATAGATTATTTCTTGCTCTCCCAGCAATGACTAAACAATTATGGAGGTACTATTTGGAGAACTCTGCAGAAAACTACTTCGATTGGAGAGTTACTAGGGCAACGCTTTAGGGAAAGAGGACATATGAATGGGCTGAAGAGCCTGATAAGCTACTGAATAATATTGCATTGTTTTTGCTGTACACATTAGGTACCTGAATAATCTAAGATCTATCGTTCCTGCAGTTTCCTCAGGAGCTCATCCTTATCAATTTGATGAACATGAATTTGGTGTTCAGTGGATTTTATATGACTATATTACAGGCAGATTCTTTACCATCAAAGCCACCAGGAAAGCCCCAATATACTCATAACAAATTCATATTATAGTTACGTGTGTATGTACATGTATACTTTCTATGTAACATTAATAGATATTTACTCTTTGTCTTTTCCATTCTTCCTCCATTTCCTTGAGAATTATTTTATAGGAAATTCAACTGCCAATTCTTAGCCAGGCATTTTGAGTGAGATTGCCCCTACCCCATCACCAGCCCCACGGATGGTGCTATGTATTTCTTGGTATTTGCCACTGATACTGAGTAGATATACAAAAGAGACAAAGCAAATGAAATGCATACATTCTAGGAATTCTATTCTCTTCTTTAATGAGATCTACTTGAAAAGAATTTCTTTGCTGCGAGATACAAATGAGCAATGTGCCACGTTTGGAGCTGGTGGAAGCCATAGTTTGAAAACAAGGGAAGAAATATACTACAGAGGAACCCAGCCTAAGCTCTAGATCAAGCTGCCCCTGAGCTTTATCTTTGGATTATTGAAGAACCAGAGAAAATGTTTCCTTTGTATTAGTAATGTAAGCTGATTTTCACTGGGGTTTCTATTATTTGAAATATTCTGAGAATATTACAGGTGACCTCTATTTAATTGTCAAAAATAAAAATTAACTACCTTGCTATTTTAATGATTTGAGGGCACCACAGAGAAAAAGAACATCCTAACACTTCAAAAATTGGATTGGTAGCCTCTGTGGTGGCTCAGTGGTAAATAATCCACCTGCCAATGCAGAAGACACAAGTTCGATCCCTGATCCACGAAGATCCCACATGCCCCGGAGCAGCTAAGCCTGTGCGCCACAACTATTCACCCTGTTCTCTAGAGCCCCAGAGCCACAACTACTAAAGCCTGCATTCCTAGAGCTCATGCTCTGCAACAAGAGAATCCACTGCAATGAGAAGCCTGTGCACCACAACTAGAGGACATGCCTCACTGGCCACAGCCAGAGAGAGGTCCATGCAGCAAAGAAGACCCAACATATCCCCCCCAAAATTTAATAAGTGAAATTATTTTTAAAAAATGGATTGGAATTTTACTAGGAGAAAAGCAAAGAGAGTCCCCAAAGAAAATTTTAATTCATATTGAAGCAAATTGCTGAAGACAATATCACCAGTTATACCTTATCAGTATATCATGATTATTTTTCCTAGTGAGTAGAGTTTTTCATATTAATATAACAAATACTCAATATTACAAATACTCATTTGTAATTAATATTGCAAATAATATAAGAATACATGAAAAATATTCATTGTGTCGAATGCTAAAATAATTATAAAATTTAATATATACCCATGTCTGATAAAAAGTTAACTGTTTCTTAACCGTGTGTAGCATGTATCCCTAGAGCTCATATGTAGCCAGCACACATATGCTGGTAAGGCATACTAGGTAGTGTACAATTTGACTGGTTGCTCGGTGCTCACTGATAGAGGTCAAAGTCTGTTGGGTAGATGCTGTAGTATGTTTTGGGTTTCATTCCATTATACTAACTGGTGTGTATCTATGTGTGTGTATTAATGTAAAATATGTTCTGTATGTGTATATTTAAAATCAGAATCATATTTAATGGTGAATCTTTAGGGGATATCTGTTATAGTCAAGAGTAAGATAAAGCCAATTACCAGTCATTATTGAAAAACATCTATTTCTGCTTTATTGACTATGCCAAAGCCTTTGACTGTGTGGATCACAATAAACTGTGGAAAATTCTGAAAGAGATGGGAATACCAGACCACCTGATATGCCTCTTGAGAAACCTATATGCAGGTCAGGAAGCAACAGTTAGAACTGGACATGGAACAACAGACTGATTCCAAATAGGAAAAGGAGTACGTCAAGGCTGTATATTGTCACCCTGCTTATTTAACGTCTATGCAGAGTACATCATGAGAAACGCTGGGCTGGAAGAAGCACAAGCTGGAATCAAGATTGCCAGGAGAAATAATAACCTCAGATGTGCAGATGACACCACCCTTATGGCAGAAAGTGAAGAGGAACTCAAAAGCCTTTTGATGAAAGTGAAAGAGGAGAGTGAAAAAGTTGGCTTAAAGCTCAACATTCAGAAAACTAAGATCATGGCATCCAGTCCCATCACTTCATGGCAGATAGATGGGGAAACAGTGGAAACAGTGTCAGACTTTATTTTTTTGGGCTCCAAAATCACTGCAGATGGTGCTCACAGCCATGAAATTAAAAGATGCTTACTCCTTGGAAGGAAAGTTATGACCAACCTAGATAGCATATTCAAAAGCAGAGACATTACTTTGCCAACAAAGGCCCGTCTAGTCAAGGCTATGGTTTTTCCAGTGGTCATGTATGAATGTGAGAGTTGGACTGTGAAGAAAGCTGAGTGCTGAAGAATTGATGGTTTTGAACTGTGGTGTTGGAGAAGACTCTTGAGAGTCCCTTGGACTGCAAGGAGATCCAACCAGTCCATTCTAAAGGAGATCAGCCCTGGGTGTTCTTTGGAAGGAATGATGCTAAAGCTGAAACTCCAGTACTTTGGCCACCTCATGTGAAGAGTTGACTCATTGGAAAAGACCCTGATGCTGGGAGGGATTGGGGGCAGGAGGAGAAGGGGATGACAGAGGATGAGATGGCTAGATGGCATCACAGACTCAATGGACGTGAGTTTGAGTGAACTCCAGGTGTTGGTGATGGACAGGGAGGCCTAGGGTGCTGCAATTCATGGGGTTGCAAAGAGTCAGACATGACTGAGCGACTGAACTGATTTTACATCTTACTGTCACCCCTAACCTATTTAATTAGATAAGAGAGTAAGAAAATAGAGCTATAAATTTGGGGAAGAAGGAGGACATGTTATCTTTTCCAGATTTTATTATTGTATACTTTGAAGACCCAAAAGAATCTGAAAACCAAAAAGAATTCAGTAAGGGTGTTGATTATGCAGTTAGTAAATGACTGCCAGTAACTTTCCTTTATCCAAGAACAAACACAGTAACTACTTAAAATTAAATGCTTATAATAAATATGGCGAGAAATGTTTAAGACCTATATGAATAAAGCATTAAAGTTTCTTAAGACACATTAAATCCTTTAATAAGATTTTTAATAAAAATCCTTTAATAATAACACACTTTGATTTAGGACAGGAAATTAGCATTGTGAGGAATTCCATTTCCCAAACAGAAATCCACTAATGTAATTCAATCCAAGGAAAAGTACTATAAGGTTTTTATTTTGTTTTTGCTATAATATTATTCTGAAATTTTTCTAGAAATATTACTAGTTGAGAATAACGGACTTTTATGAAAAAGAATAATGTTAGAGGATGACTTCTACCAGATATCAAAATGTGTAAGTCCAGTTTAATAAAAACCTTACTGCATTCATGCAGCAAGAAGGAAACCTTTCAGTGGAAAGAATAAAATTTAGAGATTATATTTATGGGGTTTCTTACCTGCAAAATATAGGGTAAGCTAAGTTATGCAAAGATGGTATTGGTTCAGCAGTCTAGAAACTAATCAGATCAGATCAGATCAGTCGCTCAGTCATGTCCAACTCTTTGCAACCCCATGAATCGCAGCACGCCAGGCCTCCCTGTCCATCACCATAGATAAATGCAATTTCATCACATTACTTCTCTTATTAAAATAACTTTTTAGAAATATAATATCTCAAGAAAATAAATCACAAACTGACTATTTTATGAAGATTTTACTAGTCATAGATGGTGAAGTTTTTTTCTTCTTTTTTTATAATGACAAGAAATTCAAGTGGTGACAAAGGGAAAGACTCATGATGACACAAAAATATTCTGTAGTGGTGGGAAATATATATCTTTTTTTTCTATGGGTTATATTTTATTTTTACAATGAAAGCAGAAAAACATAAATTACTAAATTTGCTGGTAGAAAAAACATAAATTAGCAGTTCACAGGAAATGAAATACCAAAGATCAGTAAACATGAAATCATGTACTCTGTAGCAAGCTGTAAAAAATATTCCACCCCAAAATATTTGCATCTCAATCCCTGGAACCTGTGAATATTACTGTATATAAGTCTTTACAGATGTGATTAAGAATTAGGGAATGTAAAGATTTTCCTGGATAATACAGGTTGGCCTTAAATGCAATCAGATGTATCCTTATAAGAGGAAGGCAGAGGGAGATTTTTTTAAAAATTTTAATTGGAAGCTAATTACAATATTGTGGTGATTTTTGCCATACATTCACATGAATCAGCCATGGGTGTACATGTGTTCCCATCCTGAACCCTGTTCCCACCTCTCTCCCCATCTCATCCCTCAGGGTCATCCCAGTGCACCAGTCTTGAGCACCCTGTTTCATGCATTGAACTTGGACTGGCGGTCTATTTCACATATGATAATATATGTGTTTCAATGCTATTCTCTCAAATCATCTCACTCTTGCCTTCTCCCACAGAGTCCAAAAGTTTGTTCTTTACATCTGTGTCTCTTTTGCTGTCTTGTATATAGGGTCATTGTTGCCATCTTTCTAAATTCTATATATATGCATTAATATACTGTATTGGTGTTTTTCTTTCTGACTTAATTCACTCTGTATAATAGGCTCCAATTTCATCCACCTCATTAGAACTGACTCAAATGTATTCTTTCTAATGGAGTAATACTCCATTGTGTATATGTACCACAGCTTTCTTATCCATTCGTCTGCCGATGGACATCTAGGTTGTTTCCATGCCCTGGCTATTGTAAACAGTGGGCAGAGGGAGATTTGACACACATACACATACAGAGCAAAGGCTGAGCAGAGAAAGACTCGAAGTCTTAGCCTTGAAAACTGGGATATTGTGGCCACAAGCCAAGGAATGCTAACAGTCACCAGAAGCTGGGAGAAGCAAGAAACAGATTGTCTCCTAGAGCCTCTGCAGAGTATGCAGCCCTGCTGGCACATTGATTTACCCTCACAATGCTAATTTTTGAAATTTTGTCCTCCAGAACTGAGAGAATTTTTTAGGTTTTTTTTTTTTTTTTTTTTTTTTTTTGCTTTTTTCCATTTATTTATTTTGGTCTCACTGTATGGCATGCTGGATAGGATCTTAGTTCCATGACCAGGGATCGAATCCAGGCCCCTTGCAGTAGAAGGATGGAGTCCTAACTAGTAGACTGTCAGGAAATTCGCATTCTGTTGTTGTTTTAAGCTACCCAGTTTGTGGTAATTTGTTACAGCAGACACGGTAAACTAATCCATGCTCTAATAGTTAAAAAAATATAAATTAGAATAATAATGAGATTATTCTACACTTATGGGCAAAGATTTAAAACCTTGGAGAAGTATGGTAATGGATGAAAAGTGGGGTACTTTTATTCTATTCTCTTGCAATTTCAAAATATGCATAGAAATAAATAAACCTTTGATTCGTTTATCTTTTTGGAATTTTTCCTACTAACATATTCAAAAATCATGAAAAGACTTATGTACCTTGATACTTACTGCAGCATTGTTTAGAGTAATAAATTCTGTAGCCAGTGTAAGTGTCCATCACCGAGTAACTAGAATTACATATTACAGCATAGTATGCATGTATATGATACTATTTGAAATGAGATTTTTTTTTCTGAAAGGTTTTTCTTTAATTGAAATACAGTTGATTTACAATGTTGTGTTAGTTTCTGGGGCATAGCAAAGTGATTTAGTTATACATAGATTCTCTTTCATATTCTTTTCCATTATGGTTTACTGCAAGATATTGAATGTAGTTTCTGGTGCTATACAGTAGAAATGAAATGAGATTCTTTTGTCTGAGTTTCACCTGAGGTTCTAACATTGGACAACAAAACAATAATTGTGAAAGTGAGGCACTAGTCCATTTATACAGTTCACATAAAAAAAAGTTATATGAAAAAGGTTTTGTGACTTGTAGCCCACACTTGAGACTTTAAATTGAAGTAAGATAAAGAGAGAATTTCTTTGGAGATGTTTGCAATAGGGCTTTCGTACTTTCTCTTATTTCATCATTACACTTAACTCTTGGAAGGAGAGGACGAAGGTGTTTTTCATTGCTAGTCTAGTAGAAGGGGCTTTATTTAAGGAAACCAGCCTAAGATTTTGAAAAGTGTCCACTGGAATTTGAGGAACACAGTGTCCTGGTGTTTGATTCATACTTGAGAATTCTAAATAGGCTGTGGAAATATCCAGAAAGAAAAAGCATGATCTTAGGAACAAACTGAACTTCCATCTACAGAATGAACAAGACTGTGAGTGTGGTTTCCACAAACTGGTACATTGATATGCCATCAGAGAGAAAGAGAGAAAATAGCTTGAAGCCATCTTAGCAGGAACGTGGCCCAAAATAGCTACCTGAAAGAGATCAGGGGCTCCAGTCTGGAGAGTCTGTGGAGTAGCTCACCAGACACCAAGGAACTTAAGAGCCATCACACATCATGTGGATGAATTTCTCAGAAATCCTTAACATCATCCAACGACTGAATAAACTATCTTCAAACAGCTGCCAAACCCCGAGATTACTGGCTGAATACATCTGTACTCTAACCCCACTCCCTTCCTGCAGTGTCCAGAAGCTGTATAGTTCATTAGAAAAATAAGAGGTGTAAGAGAAAGAGAAATAACTGGTTCTCATTGCAGATATTCCCCCTGAAATCAAATCAAGTTAAAACAAACTTGGAGGTTCATCTTGAGACATTCAAATTTATTATGTAAATGAGATGGGAATCATATCTAAAATGTACCAGAGGACTATTGCTATTAGTATGTGAAAGTGATTGGAAAAGTTATTACTATTATCTAAGAGACAGGCAAGAGAGTCCATAAAGCAGGTAGAGCAGTGTCAACTGAAAAAAGGAAATGAAAAGCCTAGAAGTTGAGAATTACGTTTTATTTGGGAGACAAAACTGAGGATTTCAGCCCAGGACACAGCTTCTCAAATAGCTCTGAAGACCTGCTGCAAAGAATTAAGTGGGGAGTGGGGCAGGGTATACAGGAGTTTTGCAACAAAGATCAGGTGGTCAGATCATCAAAAGATTACTATTAATTAAGGAAAACCAGACGTCTCCAGTTAAGGAATTTAGCACTTTTCTGTGGATGGGAAGATGCAAGAGTCTGGGCTCATTAAAATCCTTCCTTTGATATGCGCCTCAGCTGTCTGGAGTCTGAATCCTCTGCTTTCTCATTCTGAGTCTCTTTAGGGTGCACCCTCAGGGGTGACTGCCGCAGCTGACTGCTGGGCAGCTGTTATGTGATGGTTTGATGGCTGCAACATCCTTTCTTTACTGCTATGGCAGGCAACAATTTTCATTGACAATGCCTCCATGGTAATGCTTGCATCCTATCAACCTGAACATATTCAACAAGGCTTAAAAACAATTACAGAGTAAAGTTGATTTTAATATGTAGATCCAAGAAAATACCTCAAAGATACATTTTAAGTACTGTAACAAAAATGCATGTAGAAGAATATAAATAGTAAGATCCCACATATGAACTTTTATAAAAATGCATGTCTCTGAAGATTTCCATAAGGAAGACAACAATGATGACAGAGGCTGGCTGCTATGAAGCTGATGACAAGATGAAAAGAGGCAACAGATTCTACCTTTTGCTGCTACAAGATTGTCCCTTGCTCTGTTTTCATAGCACCGTCTTTACTGCTTCTGCTTTAAGAGGCTAGCCAATAAAAATGCAGTTTATCCAAACCTTACATGGATTGAATACTAAGAGCTGTTCCTGCTAATCCTTCTTAGTGGTTCCTTCCCCAGCCTTGAGTAGTGTGTGTGCACGTGAATCTGCTGCTCAGGAATCTGCTGAATACTTTAGGGCCACCCCCTACAGAACTCCAGGATACTCTCTTTGTAGGGCTTTCTCATCCAGTAGCCACCCTGGTCTCTCTGGACTGTAAGCTCCATCCCGGGGACCCTCCAGGGCCCTGCCTGGAAACTCTAAGGCCAAGAAACTCTCTCTCAGGACTAAGCTCAGGCAGTTCTAGGCCTCACTTCATTTATGTCCCATCTTTGCAAACTATTTATTACAAAATAGGCTACAGGAATATATTGTACAATATAGGAAATATTGCCAATATTTTATAATAATTATAAGTGGAATATAAACCTTTAAAGTTGTGAATCACTACATTATACACCTGTAACTTTTCTGTGTGGGAGGTGGTGCACTGTGTGGCTTGTGGGATCTTAGCTCCCCAACCAGGGGTTGATTGAACCTCAGCCACAGCAGTGAGAGAACTGAGTCCTAACCACTGGACCACCAGGGAACTTCTTATACATCTGGAACTTACATAATATCATACAGCAATTATGCGTGCATGATAAGTCTGTTCAGTCATGTCCGACTCTTTGTGACCCTCTCGACTGTAGCCTGCCAGGTTCCTCTATCCATGAGATTCTCCTTGTAAGAATACTCGAATGGGTAGCCATTCCCTTCTCCGGGGGATCTTCCTGACTCAGGGATCGAACCCCTGTTTCTTTTGTCTCCTGCATTGGCAGGCAGATTCTTTACCACTGTTGCCACCTGGGTACCACTATAAGCCCACAGCAACTATACTTCCATTAACAAAAAAGAAATCAGTGTCCTTTATTGCTAATGTTTGGTATCTTTCATCTTTTGGCTCTTTGGGGCTGTTGCAGGTGAGAGGACGAACCAGTCCCTGTTATTCCACATTGGTCAGAAGTGTGACTCTAAAGTTGTTGAAGAAGTGTCAGACAAAAATATACAATAAAATTCTAAACAAAATGTAAAATGGAGTCAAATCAAGCATATATATCTTCCCTCTCATCCAAAAGGCTTTTGAAATGACAAAAAAAAAAAGCTCTCTCAAAGACTGAATCTCTAGTCCTCACTTAGTTAACTCTTTCTTCTGATCTCAGCTCACTCTTTCAGGTTTATTTCCCTCATCTCTCATTCTCAAGGCTCTGTATAGTCATACTTCACCACACAGGCTGCAGATACACATTTATCTTTAGGTGAGGAATCATTTGGTTAATCTCAGTTTCCCTTCCTAGAATGCAATCTCGATGAGGATAGATGCCTAGGCTTTTTTAACTCACTCTTCTCTTCTCAGTGGCTATTTGCTATAGTGCTAAAGAACAAAGAACTGGGTGTGTTAGATAATTTGAGGTACTGCAGGAATATTGAATGTAGTAGAGTCATAATGATGGAGAAATTTCAGCAGAGAAAAATATTTCCTAAAGATAGACCATCAAACGTATCTGTGCACATCCTCCCTAGAAGAACTCTGAAAAATTATGCATCCTCCATATATTTTAAGTGGCACCTATATTTTTCAGCCTAATTTGAAATCATTATGAGAGGTGGAATTTCTTATATACTGTAAAAATTGTAACTTAAAAAACCCATGACATTTTTGTAAAAACTGTAACCAATGAAACAATTATAGTTATGAATTTTTACCCATTGAAAAAAATTTATGAACTAGATTTTTACATTTAAAGATTCTAGATTTTCTTATTTTCCAAAATTGTCCTTAACTACTTCATGTTTGAACATAATTTGTTGATTGCTGTTAATAGAAAAAAAAAAAATTAGCTTCCCAGGTGACTCAGTGGTAAAGAACCTACCTGCCAATCAGGGGACATGATTTGATCCCTGGGTTGGGAAGAGCTCCTGGAGAAGGAAATGGCAACCCACTCTGGTATTCTTGCCTGGGAAACCCCATGGACAGAGGACCCTTGCAGATTACAATCCATGGACTCACAAAGAGTCGGACACGACTTAGCAACTAAACAGCAGCAGCAGTTAGTGGAAAATTACAAAAAGCTTAGAAATAGGACACTTGACACTGCAAAGGACTTCAAGTTGAAGTTAGGAACAAGAGCATGCTTCCCTTTTTCATACTGAAGCACTACCTAAAGGTTCACTTTGGATTATTTGATTCTTTGGGAAATTGTATCTTTGTTTAGTGTACTGCTGCTGCTATTTAGTCGCTAACTCATGTCCGACTTTTTGAGACCCCATGAACTGGAGCCTTCTGGGCTCCTCTGACCATGGGGTTTTCCAGGCAAGAATACCGGAATGGGTTGCCATTTCCTTTTCCAGTTTAGTGTACTATTTACTATTTACTAGAGTCTAGGCTAGGAGAAGGAAATGGCAACCCACTCCAGTATTCTTGCCTGGAGAATCCCGTGGACAGGGGAGCCTGGTGGGCTGCTGTCCATAAGGTCACACAGAGTTGGACATGGCTGAAGCGACTTAGCATGCATGCATGCATTGGAGAAAGAAATGGCAACCCACTCCAGTATCCTTGCCTGGAGAATCCCAGGGACAGGGGAGCCTGGTGGGTTGCCGTCTGTGGGGCCACACAGAGTCGGACACGACTGAAGCGACTTAGCAGCAGTAGCAGCAGAGTCTAGGCTTGATGAAGTTATATGTTAACTTATACTGATGTTATTCTGTTGTTGTTGTTTAGTCACCAAGTCGTGTCCAACTATTTGCAACCCACAGACTGTGGCCAACCAGGCTCCTCTGCCCAAGGGATTTCCCAGGCAAGAATACTGGAGTGGATGCATTATTTTTCTCAGAGAAAATAATTCTAGTCATAATAACTTATTTTTCCAGTAAGACATTAAATACCTTTGACTCAAACTTAGCAAATGTATTTCAGCTTGCTTCTCTTAAACTGACAACATAACCACTGTTTGAAATCTCCTTTGAACCACCTTTCCCACATGTTGTTTTCCTCGTTATTTCCCTCATTATTGAGTCAAATAAATATTTGACATGTGTTCACTTTATAACTTTAACTTTTGAAAGTTATTTTTGTATAACATCTTACCCTAAGTAAGAAAACAAAAACACTGGCTGTATATAGATTGGAATTTTTTTTATTTTTAATTAATTTATTTTTTAATTGAAGGATAATTTCTTTACAGAATTTTGTTGTTTTCTGTCAAATATCAACATGAATCAGCCATAGGTATACATATATTCCCTCCCTTTTGAACCTCCCTCCCATCTCCCTCTCTATCCCACCCCTCTAGGTTGATACAGAGCCCCTGTTTGAGTTTCCTGAGCCATACAGCAAATTCCCGTTGGCTATCTACTTTACATATGGTAATATAAGTTTCCAGGTTACTCTTTCCATACATCTCACCCTCTCCTTCCCTCTCCCCATGCCCATAAGTCTGTTCTCTATGTCTATTTCTCCATTGCTGCAAAAATTGAAATTTTAACATGTGCTTTATGCCTACAGGCACAAAGATTTTAAAGCTAAAATATGTCTTATAGATCTAGTTTTCTTACAATGATGGTTAGTATATAATTGGTCAAAACAATCTACATGCATTATATGTTTTTATAATTTAAAAAAAATAAGATTTTATAGAAACTACTTCATAAGATAGAATATAATAGAAATTATCCTTGTTATTTACTATCTGACAGATAACATTTTATTTTTTATTTTTTGTTAATGTTATTTCATCTTGTGAAATAAGTGCTTTAAAAATTAAATGTAAAGGGAATAAATATTTCATAATATGATAAAATAGGTTTTAACTTCATTATCAAAAACTTGAAAGGAATCACATAAAACTTTCTCCCTTTAATTTTAACCAGTGTTTCAAACATATTCTTTGTGAACCTTCCTGTTTCATATGACAGTATTGAGATCACTAACCAGTATTGCTTTGGCCCTGGAAGGTACTTTTCTTTCTGGCTAATGACTCACCCTTAGGAATGAAAAGCTGAAAAGAGTTGTTTATATTTATATATGTGGAAAGATATCATTTTGAGCATACAGTATGTCTTACTAAATCTTTCTTTACTTTTGTGTCCCTCTGAAGAAGGAATTCATAGTGCCTGGACTCCATCTTAGGCCTGTTCATGCTGATCATGCTCAGCCACCTTTCCAATGGACTCTGAACTCTGTGTTTAGTGCCTATGAAAACAACAACAGAAGGATAAGACCCCCTCCAGACCAGGGAACCTTGAAGATCGTATCTAGGTTACTCATCGCCTCAGAGAAACATACACTAATCACCCCTTCCTCCAGACAGGCCATACATTTTTCTGTATCTATCAGAGTGTAACCTCGGGCTTATTGATTATTGGCTAATTGTTTGACTGTTTGAGCACATGAGCACAGAACATGAATGATGTGGTTATTGAGATTGTATTTTCCTTGGTTTGTGTAAGTCTCAAGGAATTTGGAGTGGTGGGTTCAGACACGTACACATGAGGTATAAAACATTTTCACAAATGCTGGTCGGGGTCCTTGGCTAAGAGGAGACTCTGCCTTGGGCCCGCCGGTGTAATAAACTGCACTCCGCTATCTGCATTGTCCTTCTGAGTGAGTTTGTTTCCTGGAACACATGGCTACAATATTTGGTGCATGGGCCGGGAAAGTCCTCACTTTGAGGAGACAGGTCTCATTTGAGGCCACCCCGAGGCTTTGTGGCTTGAATCTCCTAGAGGGGGAAGGCGCCTCGCCCCTCTGGAAGAATTCAGCCTTTCAACACCTGGTTTCTTCGCTTTGGCAGGTAGTGAAGGGCAGCAAGGGAACTGAGCGCTCAGTTGAGGAGGAACCCACCCGGCAGGGTGGAAGAGGGGGCCTGATCACCCCCCTTGGAGGGACTAGGAGGGGCACGGACCCACAGGGGCCTGGAATAGGCAGGCAGCAGCGACTGCTTGGTACACAGGTCGACGAGCGTGCTACGGTTTAGGAAGGAAATTTGTGAAGGTCATTTAGGAGGTGTGTCCACACCGTCTCAGGGAAAATTATTACCAGCGATCGCCAGGGAATTTTGAGGATAGGAAACTAGTCCTTGTATGCTCGAATTCTGCCCTCCCCCAGGAGGTGTCCCATCTGCTGTGAAATTCTTGACCCCCTCGGAATTGTTAGGCTAGTAGGAAGGGGATACATAAGTGAGTATGAATTGGCTTTTCCAGAGATGGCCTGGGACGTGGTATATTTAACCCATCTGTGTTTTCATCTGCACCTGATCAAGCCCACCAAGGCAGGACGGACTCTAAGGGAGAAACAGTCTTGGACCACATGGTGTTCTGGTTCAGCTGTGCTGGCAGGCAGGTGAAGACATGCCGATCCCTCTTCTCCCTCTGGGATCTGGCGGGTAAGGCTCTTCTCACCCCAATTAGGAACGAGGCAGAATGGCAGTTTAAGTGTCATTGAGTGGAAATATCAGAAGTGCATAGGGTACTGAGAACTTCGTAGACAGAACAAAAAGGAAAAGTAGAAGAAAGTCCGAGAAGGTAAGCAAGATGGGGGGAAGTGAATCTAAGGCAACTGTATTGGAGTGCATGATTAAAAATTTTGAGAAGGGATTAGGAGGAGACTATGGGGTGAAGATGAAGCCTAACCTCCTCCACATACTCTGTGAGGTCGAATGGCCCTCTATGGGAGTAGGATGGCCACCAGAGAACACCATGAACTTTAAAATAGTGGAAGCAGTCTATACAGTAGTCACAGGAGAGCCAGGACACCTGGATCAATATCCATATATTGACTCATGGCTAGGGTTAGCTCAAGACCCTCCTACTTGGACAAGGTTCTGTATCCAGAAGGGAAAGGGAAAAATATTAATGGCACAAAAAATGACTGATGATAAAAAAGGAACCTCTACAGGATTTGGACGGGGACGACCTGACCCCTCCCCCATACTGGATAATGATGAGCCTGCCTCCCAGTGCTCCACCAGGACCGGAGGCCGCCTTAATGCCCAATCCAGGGCCAGGTGAAGTCCTGCAGCAGCCGCTGCTCCTCCATAAGCTCTCCCCCAGGTCGTAGAGCCGCTACCTCAGCAGGCTCAGATCCTGGTGACAGAAGCCTCTGACCAACACTTCCAGGATCCAGCTCCAGCCAAACTGCCCAAGCTATACCCGCCTCTCCCGGTCAGTACTGACAAGAATGGGAGGGAGACATTGGAATTAAGCAGAAACTGTGCTCTGCCAGAGAGCTGGAGGGAATGAAAGAGAACAGACAAGAGATTTGCAATGCTAGCTGCTGCTCTGGGAGTCTATCTTGGGCCCTCCTGAAAACCTCCTCTGCCCCGGGGACAGGACGGTCCTTCAACTGGTCCCAACGGAGGCCCCGAGCCCCATTACAGCCAAACCAGTGTGCCCAGTGCCAAGCTTTTGGCCACTGGAAGAATGAATGCCCTAAGGCGAGGAAGGAAGAGGAAGCTCCCGCAGTGGTGGGGCTTGCTGACTTGGAAAGTAAATAGGGCTGCTGGGGCTCAGAGATATCAGGTCCCCGAGAGCCCATGGTAACCTTAAAAGTGGGGGACCAAAACAGTGACTTCGTGGTGGATACAGGAGCAGAACTGTCGGCAGTAACAAAACCTGTGGCACCACTGTCCAAAAAGAGTACCGCTGTAACTGGGGTATCGGGAGAAGAGATGATTAAATCTTTTTGCCAGCCCAGAAAATGTCAGATGGGGGGGCACCAAGTCATTCATGAATTCCTCTACATTCCTGAGTTCCCAGTACCCCTGTTGGGAAGAGACTTGCTCTCCAAACTAGGAGCACAAGTGACTTTCTCCCCTGAGGAGAGGCCCACCTTCCGGATGGACACTATGACTTATTTGCTTTCTCTCTCAATACCATCCCAAGATGAGTGGAGGTTGCATGAGCCTCCGAAGGAAGAACGGGGTGGGCCGGAAGAGCATGAGAGCGAGCTAACTCAATTATTCCCTGAGGTCTGGGCAGAAGACAACCCCCCTCCCTCCAGGCTGGCTAAACATTAAGCCCCAGTGATAATAGAACTCAAACCAGACACCATCCCGGTTAGAAAGCTCCAGTACCCACTACCGATAGAGGCCTAGGCTGGCATACCGCCCCACATCAATAGACTGAAACAAGTGGGCATTCTAGTAGAGTGCCAGTCGGCTTGGAATACACAGAACCTGCCAGTCAAAAAGGAAGGACAGGACTATAGGCCTGTACAGGATCTCAGGCTAGTCAGCCAGGCTACTGTGACTTTATACCCCACTGATCCAAACCCCTATACCTTACTTAGCCTCCTCCCACCGAGGACTAAAGTTTATACTTGCCTAGATCTCGAGGATGCCTTCTTCTGCATATGCCTCGCCCCAGCATCACAGCCCATCTCTGCCTTTGAATGGGAAGATCCAGTCGGGGGCACCAAGCAACAGCTCATCTGGACTCCCCCACAAGGGTTTAAGAACTCCCCAGCCATCTTTGGGGAAGCCTTGGCTTCTGACCTGAACTCATTCCATCCGGAAGAGTATGGATGTTGGCTCCTACAATACGGGGATGACCTGCTGCTGGCCGCCGAGACCAAGGAAAAATGCTGGAAAGGGACAAAAGCACTGCTCCAGCTGCTGATGGAAGCAGGTTCCCGGATGTCGAAGAAGAAGGCACAGATCTGCAAGGAGGAGGTAAGGTATCTGGGGTTTGTTTTAAAGAAGGACACAAGGTTCCAGACCCTAGTTGGGTCCTGTATACTGATGGCACTAGCCTGATAAAACAAGGACAATGGCTGTCAGGTTAGCCAAAGTAGAAAGGGCCATCAAGACTGAAAAGGGATGGTGGGAATTGCCAAGTGGCAAATTATTGGTACTGGAGGAGCTGGCACACAATCTGGTAAGCCAAACACACCAAGCGACGCACCTAGGCCATGCTGCCTGCTCACAGGTTAATGCTGCGTCTCGGGTATTCAGACAAAAACCTCCGGGTATTTAGCTGAAAGGCACGCTGCCCTTTGAACACCTGGGAGTGGACTTCACTGAAATGAAACCTCACCGACACTACTGTTACCTGCTGGTCACGGTATGTACGTTCTCGGGATGGGTAGAAGCTTTTCCTACCTGGACTGAAAGAGCATCAGAAGTAGCCCAGTGCCTGCTTAGGGAAATAGTTCCCAGATTTGGACTTCCTACCAGCATTGGTTCATACAATGACCCGGCTTTTGTAGCTGATTTAGTACAACAAGTAAGCAAAACTTTAAACATCAAATGGAAACTGCACACTGCATATAGGCCCAGAGTTCTGAGACGGTGGAAAGAACCAACCGGACATTAAAGAGACTCTCCAAGTGGATCATAGAGACTGACTGCTCCTGGGTGGACTTGCTTCTGACGGCTCTGCTCAGACTCAGGATGACCCCACAGTCCCAAGGCTATTCTGCATATGAAATTGTGTATGGGAGGCCCCCTCCCATAATAAAACCGGTGTCAACAAATTTGCCTCAGATAAGGGGGAATAGGATTTCACAGCAGATGAAACTGGGTAAGGTAATAAATCGGGTAACTAAGTTTGTACAAGAAAGGGTGCCATTCCCCCTTGGGGAACAGATTCATGAGTTTACGCTTGGTGACCAAGTATGGGTCAAAGATTGGAAACATGATTTTCTCGCCCCTTGGTGAAAGGGCCCTTATGTTATTCTAACTACCCCTACTGCAGTTAAAGTTGAAGGTATTGTCCCTTGGATCCATCATACGAGAGTGAAGAGAACATACCACGCAGACCCAAAAAACGCTGAGTGGACTGCACAGAGGAACCCCGCTGACCCTCGAGAGACTAAGACCATCCTTAAGAAGAAGGAAAAGAAGATCCTGGACGAGCCCCTTCAGGATGAAGCCGCACAATCAACTCCTGCTGCTTGGCCTCATCAACGTGATTTTGAATCTAACTTCCGTTTCAACTCAGGACAATATTTTCATCTTATGGGCACATTCCTATGCAGACTTCCACAACACTTCCAACTGCTGGGTATGTAGGGCTATGCCTCTGTCAGTGATGGATGGACTTCCTTGGTGGGTGTCACCGCTCTGCCAAGGAGATTTTAAACCACTCTGCTCTTTTCTGGAATGACAAAAAGAGACTTTCCTCTCTCTTGTCAATCATAACCTCTCCTTGCTGTCTTGGTGTAAGACCTACAGTCAATAGACTCGGGTCATGGGGTTACATTTGATATAAATGCCAGTGTAACAAAAGCCTAACCTACTTGTTGTAAATCTACCCTGGTAGCCCCGGTAAATCTACCTTATTTACATGCTAGGTGGACAAGATCCATGTTTCAATGATATGTGTATATTGCTGCCTTATTCGTATCCTCTATAGGGACAACAGATACCATGATTAAAGTAGAGGCCTTGACTAATTTCACAAAACAGGCCCTCCTAGATAGAACAAAAGCCATCCAAGCCTTAAATGAAGAGCAAATCCAAATGAGAAAAGCGGTAATTCATAATAGAATGGCTTTGGACATACTCACAGCTGCTCAAGGAGGGACCTGTGCTATAATTAAGGTTGAATGTTGTGTATACATTCCTGACTTATCTGGCAATGTATCGACTGCTTGAGATGACATGAAAAAACAGGTAAAAACAATGTCAAATGAACATTCCTTTCTGGACTTTGGTCCTATCTTGGGTAAAGGGCGATTGGTGGAAAACTATATTTACCACTGTTATAGTTGCCTTGATAGTTCTGCTCTGTGGACCCTGAATTTTACAATGTATTATGAACTTTGTAACCCAAAGGTTGATGTCATTCTCCCAAATTGGTGGTCAGAGAGCCAGGGTGCAATATATCCCTACGAATGATGCTCATAATATGAGTTAAGAGCATCAGGAGGGGGGAATGAAGAAGGAATTCATAGTACCTGGACTCCATCTTAGGCCTGTTCATGCTGATCATGCTCAGCCACCTTTCCAATGGACTCTGAACTCTGTGTTTAGTGCCTATGAAAACAACAACAGAAGGATAAGACCCCCTCCAGACCAGGGAACCTTGAAGATTGTATCTAGGTTACTCATCACCTCAGAGAAACATACACTAATCACCCCTTCCTCCAGACAGGCCATAAGTTTTTCTGTATCTATCAGAGTGTAACCTCGGGTTTATTGATTATTGGCTAACTGTTTGACTGTTTGAGCACATGAGCACAGCACGTGAATGATGGGGTTATTGGGATTGTATTTTCCTTGGTTTATGAAAGTCTCAAGGAATTTGGAGTGGTAGGTTCAGACACGTACACATGAGGTATAAAAGATTTTCACAAATGCTGGTCGGGGTCCTTGGCTAAGAGGAGACTCTGCCTTGGGCCCACCGGTGTAATAAACTGCACTCCACTATCTGCATTGTCCTTCTGAGTGAGTTTGTTTCCCGGAACGCATGGCTACAACACCTCCTTCATAGGAGATGCATTCCTTCAGTTCAGTTCAGTCACTCAGTCATGTCCGACTCTTTGCAACCCCATGAATTGCAGCATGCCAGGCCTCCCTGTCCATCACCAACCCCCGGAGTTCACTCAAACTCATGTCCATTAAGTTGGTGATGCCATCCAGCCATCTCATCCTCTGCCGTCCCCTTCTCCTCCTGCCCCCAGTCCCTCCCAGCATCAGAGTCTTTTCCAATGAGTCAACTCTTCACATGAGGTGGCCAAAGTACTGGAGTTTCAGCTTTAGCATCAATCCTTCCAATGAACACCTAGGACTGATGTCCTTTAGAATGGACTGGTTGGACATCCTGGCAGTCCAAGGGACTCTCAAGAGTCTTCTCCAACACCACAGTTCAAAAGCATCAGTTCTTCGGCGCTCACCTTTCTTCACAATCCAACTCTCACATCCACACATGACCACTGGAAAAACCATAGCCTTGACTAGACGAACCTTTGTTGGCAAAGTAATGTCTCTGCTTTTCAATATGCTATCCAGGTTGGTCATAACTTTCCTTCCAAGGAGTAAGCATCTTTTAATTTCATGGCTGCAGTCACCATCTGCAGTGATTTTGGAGCCCAGAAAAATAAAGTCTGACACTATTTCCACTGTTTCCCCATCTATTTCCCATGAAGGGATGGGACTAGATGCCATGATCTTCGTTTTCTGAATGTTGAGCTTTAAGCCAACTTTTTCACTCTCCACTTTCACTCTCATCAAGAGGCTTTTTGTTCCTCTTCACTTTCTGCCACAGTAGTCTCATAGAGGCAAGAAAGCCATTAAATAAAAATCATCACTCCTACCACCACCCCGTATCACATATCTGAATTCTGAACATCTCATCATGGGGCAAAATACCAATTTTCTAACAGCTCATAACTTAAATATGTAGAAAACAGGAAAATACGGGAAACTTTCTGTATTTATGCTTCCTTGATTCAAGTTTAAAGTGGGCTTTCCCTTTGTGGGTACCCTGGAGATTTTCACACCCTGAGGCAATGATCCATAGCAGGACCAGGAGTGGGTGAGAATTGCAAAGAAGACTTATTATGTAATTCTGACATAAAGAGAGAGGTATTCTACTGTGAAGTGAGAGCTTTCTCAGTCAAATCAGTTTCAAAAACAAGTACATACAGAAGGTGACTATTTGGGAATTTATGCCTTTGAAATTATTTACTCATAATTCCCTACCTCCAGAAAAGGTTTGGCTAACCTCCAAGGATGTATGATCTCCAAATAGAAGGCTATTTGTCCAAATCATTCAGTGGGAGCTTCAAGCATGAAAGCAGAAATTGGCCCCTGGGCAGTGTTTTCTAATTTTTTCTCATGATAAGAATTACCTGGGGTTTCTGCTAGGTTTTGCAAATCCACTGCCCTTCCCTGGAGATTCTGATTCTGTAAGTCTGTAGTGCGACTTTGTGATCTGTAGTCTTAGCAAATGCTCCAGTGATATTTGCACCATCCAAAATAACACAGCTACACTTTGAGAAAATGCCTCAAGGATGTGGTTTTTAGATCTGGCTTCTCAATTACTGATTTAGGGGAACCAAAAGAAAAAAACAACACATAGGTGCCTGGCTTACTTCAATTAAATCAGATTTTCTAGGGGACAGAGCATAGCCATAACTTTTTAATAAATTAAAACTCTTTCTTAAAAGCAGTATGAAGTTCATAGAAAAATTGAATGAAATATACAGAAATTTCCCATATACCACCTGTCCCCAGCATAGTGCCTCCTATTATTAATATTCCCCACCAGAGTGGGACATTTTAAAGAAAAATATTTTATTGAAATATAGTGGATTTAAAGTGTTAGATTAATTTCTGCTGTACAGCAAAGTGATTCAGTATGTGTATATATATATATATATATATATTCTTTTTCATATTCTTTCCATTGTGGTTTATTACAAGATATTGAATATAGTTCCCTGTGGTATACAGGAGGACCTTGTTTATCTAAGAGTTTTTTTTTTTTAACTTTCTGTCTTATAGTTGAATAAAAGTGTTGTGTTAGTTGCAGCTGTGCACCAAAGTGATTCAGTTATATGTATACATTCCTTTATTGTTTGTTGACTTCTTTTCCCATTTAGGTTGCTGTGTAATATTAAGCAGGGTTCCCTATGCTATACAGTAGGTCCTTATTGATTATCCATTTTAAATATAGTAGTGTGTACATGTCCATCCCAAACTTTTTGCAATTGGTGAACCTGCATTGGCACATTGTAATCAACCAAAGTCCTTCGTTTACCTTAAAGTTCACTCTTGGACTTTCATTCCTTGGGTTTGGACAAGTATATAATGACATGTATCCATCTAAATTATTGTATCATACAGAGTATTTTCACTGCCTTAAAAGTCCTCTGTGCTCCACCTATTCATATTTGTCCCTCTCCCCCAACTTCTGTCAACCAGTGATCATTTTACTGTTTCCATAGTTTTGCCGTTTTTGGAATGTCATGTAGTTTGAATCATATAGTATGTAGCATTTTCAGATTGGCTTCTTTCACTTAGTAATATGCATGTAAGGTTCTTCCATATCTTTTCATAGCTTGATAGGTCATCTATTTTTAGAGCTGAATAACATTCCATTATCTGGATGTACCACAGTTTGTTTATCCATTCACCTGCTAATGGACATTTTGGTTGCTTCCAATTATTGGCAGTTATGAATAAAGCAGCTGTAAATATCCATGTGTAGGTTTCTGTGCAGATGCAAGCTTTCATTTCCTTTGGGTAAATATCAAGAAGCATGATTACTAGAGCATATGTAAGAGAATGTTTAGTTTTGTAGGAAACTGCCAAAGTTTCTTCCAAAGTGGCTGTACCATTTTGCATTCCCACCACTAGAGAGTAAGAGTTCCTATTGCCCCACATTTAGTGTTGTCAGTGTTCTCAACTTCGGCTCTTCTAGTAGCTGTTTGGGGGTATCTCACTGTTGCTTTAATTTACATTTCCCTGATGACATATGATGTGAAGCATCTTTTCATATGCTTATGTGCCATCTGTAAAGACATCATTTGAAGTTCCTTAGATGCTTTAGTGCAAAATCTGAAATGCAGAAGGGTAGCAGACTACTTCACATGGGCCAAATCCAGCCAATTGCCTGGTTTTATAAATGTAAGTTTACTGGAACATAGCTGCACCAATTTGTTGCTGCATTGTCTATGGCTGTTTTCATGCTACAATAGCATTGTTGAGTAGTTGTGACAGAGTGCACATGGCCTGTAAAGCCTGAAATACTAGCTGGCCCTTTAGAGAAAATGTTTGCTGATCACTGACTCAGATTTAAAACAATATTCATGATTCTTTAAGAATTACTTTAGAAAGAGCAAGGGTAGCTGAGGACTTGTACTCCGACTCAAAGAAACATGGCTGATAACTCCAAGTTCTCCCTCAATATTGTTCTTTAAGAAGCAAATGGTTTACCAGGAAAAGGCTCCTAGTGGAGTCTGAGGGAAACAGAACAAGGTTTGAGGTAACTTTACACCTCTACAACACAGAAAAATACTTCCTTATGAGATACATGTTTGGGATTGCAATTTTCATTATGGCAACTAGTATATGAATAGAATTCCATTATTCAAAGCAAAGGAAGTTGGCTAAATACTTAGATTTGGAATTAATCCACAGCCAAGTTCCCAACCATAATGTAAATTCTACAGAAAATGTTCGAAGTCTATATGAATAAGCTATAATCTCTGCTGAAGCACACTATAGGGGTCTTGCATAAATGGAACCAATTTTCTTATATGGGAAGACAATATTTGTTATCAATTTCTCCTGCACTAATCTATAACTTCAACACAATTAAAAATGGGTTTGCTTTTATCAGTTAAAAATAATCAAAACAAAGATAGAAAAATTAAGACAAAAGAATTTCTAGAGGAAAAATTACAAAAACAGAAATGAAGGGGGAGTTTCTCCCCAGATACTCATTTTTTAATAATCATCTATAATGGAATATGTTTTTGACTCAAAATAGATGAATCACTGGAATATATTAATATATGAAAATTAGCTTTTTATATCAATTGGGGAAAATGATAGATTTCTCTCATTGCCTCTCAAATATCATGAAAAGTGTTCAGTAATCACACGAGTTTGAGAGAAACCATATTAGAAACTGAATTCTATACCTTTAGGTTTCCTGGATGATGTGTGACAACACAAAGGAAGATTACCAAGCGCCTGGACATCAACAGACAGCATTTGCCTATGACATGATCAGTCTCGGACTGTCTAATAAATGATATTAGAAAAATCTGTTTGGTATATGTATAAAAAACAAAACCTGATCCGTGCTTTAGCAAATATAAAAAGATGCGTTCCAGATGGTTTAGAATACTACGTATGAAAGAAAAAATTATAAAGTTAGCATTGAACAATTTAGAAGGATATATTTGCCAACAAAGTTTGAATAAGGCTCAAAAAGCATCAGTCATAAGGCCCAGAAAAGAATTGATTTTATTACATCAAAATAAAAGTTTCAGATTTTTTTCTCCCCAATGAGGGACATGCAGAATAAATCTAACAGACAGATAAAAGGTGAGGAAAAGATATTTCAACATACAAAACTGATTAAAAAAAAAAAAAAAACATGAACAGAGGATATATACAGACAATTCAGCAAAGAGGATACTCAACAGGTGAGTTAATATATGAAAAGATAATCAAACTCATTTGTGATCAAGAAATGAAATTACAGTAATAAGAACATACCAGGTTACACTGGCAGGGAAGAAAAAAAGAACACATATTGCAAGTATTGGTGTAAATATGGATAAAGGGACCCCTGAATCCTGATTTTGGGTGTATTGACTGTTGCAAATCAATTTGTCACTATTTAGTCAAATTAAAGTTGAATGTACTCTATGGTTTAGTGATACTACTAAGCCTGTTACTGGCAAAAATACAAATGTCCTCAACAGGTGAAGGGAAAGACAAATTGTGATATAGTCACAAAACAGAATGATACTCTGATACATAATCTATTGATTTCGTAGGGTTTCTATAACAACGTCCGAGAAGGCAATGGCAACTCTCCAGTATTCTCGCCTGGAGAATCCCAGGGACAGGGGAGCCTGGTGGGCTGCTGTCTATGGGGTCGCATAGAGTCGGAGACGACTGAAGTGACTTAGCAGCAGCAGCAGCATAGCAAAGTACCAGAAACTGTGTAGCTTAAAAAACAGAAATTTATTTTCTCACAATTCTGGAAACTAGACGTCTGAAATCAGTGTTGGCAGGGCCAGGCACCCTCCGAAACCTGTACGGGAGAATCTTTCCTGACCTCTTAGTTTCTGGTAGTTTCCAGGCAACCTTTGCTGTTCCTTGACTTGGAGATGCATCACTCATCATCTGTATTTATGTGGTTTTCTTCCCGTGTGGATCTTCACATAGACTTCTCTCTGTGAATATCTGTGAAAGCGTTAGTTGCTCAGTTGTGTCTGATTCTTTGTGACCCCGTGGACTGTAGCCCACCAGGCTACTCTGTCCATGGAATTCTCCCAGCAAGAATACTGTAATGGGTAGCCATTCCTTTCTCAAGGGGATCTTCCCAACCCAGGGTTCGAACCCAGGTCTCCCACCTTGCACACAGATTCTTTATCCGTGAATATCTATGGCTGTGTTCAAATTATCCCTTTTTATAAGAACATCAGTCACATTGGATTTAGCCCCACTTTGCAGCTGTAGTGCTTCTATCTGTGCCTCTATCATCACATGATGTCTTCCTCCTGCATGTTAGTGTCTCTATATCTTCTCTTCACTAGTCATAGAGGAATAAGGGTCTACCCTACTCCAGTACAACCTCATTTCAACTTAAATAATTACATCTGTTATGACACTATTTCCAAATAAAGTCACATTCTGTGGTACTTACTGTGTTTTAGGACTGTAACATATCTTTTAGAGGGACAAATAATACAAGCTAAAACATGAGTGAATTGTAAAACAATAATTCTGAATGAAATAAACCTGACAAGAATACATATATATATATTGCATGATCTATTCAAATAACATTTCAAGAAATTCAAACAAATATATGAGAGCATAAAAAGGTTACTTACAAAGAGGGTGGGAGGCGTTTTTGAGGGTTAATGGATAGCTCATGAAGGGCCATGAGGACACTTTTAGTGATAATATATATGCTTTTTATCTTGATAGGTTTATGGATGTGTACGCATGTGAAAATTTATCAAACTATTCACTTTAAAATTGTGCAGTGTATTCAATGAGAATTATACCTTAATATATGTTAAATAATAGGCCTAAGTTTTCAGATTCCTACATGAAGTATTATGCATTTCATGATTCTAGATTTTATGTAGGCTTTGAAACTGTGATACAAAGAAAAAAGACATTATGATATCTTAACTCACAATTTTTACCTAATTTTGACCCAATATTCTTGTATTGGAGGGAAGTATGTATTATTTTGGGGACTTCCCAGCTGGCGCTAGTGGTAAAATAGCCAATGTAGGAGATATAAGAGATGGAGGTTCCATCCATGGGTTGGGAAGATCCTCTGGAGGAGGGCATGGCAAACCATTCCAATATTCTTGCCTGGAGAATTGTATGGACAGAGAAGCCTGGTGGGCTACAGTCCATAGGGTCACAGTCAGACATGACTGAAGTGACTTAGCATGTACATGCATTATTTTATTAATAACTCTAAGCAGTATGTAATGCTTTTTTTGGTCATATTATAATGGTCTAAATGCTATGGATCTAACAGAAGCAGAAGATATTAAGAAGACATGACAAGAATACACCAAAGAACTGTACAAAAAAGATCTTCATGACCCAGATAATCACAATGGTGTGATCACTCACCTAGAGCCAGACATCCTGGAATGTGAAGTCAAGTTGACCTTAGAAAGCATCACTATGAACAAAGTTAGCGGAGGTGATGGAATTCCAGTTGAGCTATTTCAAATCCTGGAAGATGATGCTGTGAAAGTGCTGCACTCGATGTGCCACAAAATTTGGAAAATTCAGCAGTGGCCACAGGACTGGAAAAGGTCAGTTTTCATTCCAATCCCAAAGAAAGGCAATGCCAAAGAATGCTCAAACTACTGCACAATTGCACTCATCTCACACGCTAGGAAAGTCATGCTCAAAATTCTCCAAGCCAGGCTTCAGCAATATGTGAACCATGAACATCCAGATGTTCAAGCTGGTTTTAGGAAAGCCAGAGGAACCAGAGATCAAATTGCCAACATCTCCTGGATCATCGAAAAAGCAAGAGAGTTCCAGAAAAACATCTATTTCTGCTTTATTGACTATGCCAAAGCCTTTGACTGTGTGGATCACAATAAACTGTGGAAAATTCTGAAAGAGATGGGAATACCAGACCACTTGACCTGCCTCTTGAGAAACCTATATGCAGGTCAGGAAGCAACAGTTAGAACTGGACTTGGAACAACAGACTGGTTCCAAAGAGGAAAAGGAGTACATCAAGGCTGTATATTGTCACCCTGCTTATTTAACTTATATGCAGAGGACATCATGAGAAATGCTGGGCTGGATGAAGCACAAGCTGGAATCGAGATTGCTGGGAGAAATATCAGTAACCTCAGATATGCAGATGACACCACCCTTATGGCAGAAATTGAAGAGGAACTAAAAAGCCTCTTGATGAAAGTGAAAGTGGAGAGTGAAAAAGTTGGCTTAAAGCTCAACATTCAGAAAACGAAGATCATGGCATCTGGTCCCATCACTTCATGGGAAATAGATGGGGAAACAGTGGAAACAGTGTCAGACTTTATTTTTTGGGGCTCCAAAATCACTGCAGATGGTGCTCACAGCCATGAAATCAAAAGACGCTTACTCCTTGGAAGGAAAGATATGACCAACCTAGACAGCATATTCAAAAGCAGAGACATTATTTTGCCAACAAAAATCCGTCTAGTCAAGGCTTTCTTCACAGTTGGGCTGTGAAGCTGGGTGCCAAAGAACTGATGCTTTTGAACTGTGGTGTTGGAGAAGACTCTTGAGAGTCCCTTGGACTGCCAGGATGTCCAACCAGTCCATCCTAAAGGAGATCAGTCCTGGGTATTCATTGGAAGGCCTGATGCTGAAGCTGAGACTCCAATACTTTGGCCACCTCATGCAAAGAGTTGACTCATTGGAAAAGACTGATGCTGGGAGGGATTTGGAGCAGGAGAAGAAGGGGACGACAGAGGATGAGATGGCAGGATGGCATCACGGATTTGATGCACATGAGTTTGGGTGAACTCCGGGAGTTGGTGATGGATAGGGAGGCCTGGCGTGTTGCAATTCATGGGGTCGCAAAGAGTTGGACACAACTGAGCTACTGAACTGAACTGAACTGAAACCTAAGATACCCTTAACATGTGTTTCCAGGAAAGGTTTGAACCCACTGTAGTCGTTTAAATTCAAATGAATACCAGGCACTATAATTGTTTATAAACAGACCATCTGTTGTGGTGTTGTGCTTAACCACAGTGGCTGGAATGGAATCTATTTACATCACAAACCTAGAGAAAATTAAATCCTTTTGTTTTAACAAAGGGTGCTATTTGACAAGGAGTTTGCCCTTTCTGCTTTCCTTTAACTACCCTTAAGGACTTAGGGGAAAAGGGAAAAAGGGAATTACTCCAAATCTTTCTGCTTGCTTTCTGTACTTCTTTCCCTATTCCCCCTTGATTATTTTGTTTACCTCCCCCCACTTTTTTCTCTCCTATTTTATTGAAATCCCTTCCTCATTAAAAATCATCTAGTAAAATGACAAGAAGATGAAATATCAAAAAAGCACCTGAGGGTTTTGTATTATTTTTAAAAAATGATATACAAGTTGGTCTAAATGATTAAGTCAACTCCTTTTAAACTTTGTCATTGCTGCCATTTCCAAACAACTGTTTTTGTTTCTTTTTTTAGATTTCAACTTTGAAAGTTTATGGTCACACAAGGTATTTGTTACAAATGTACTCTATAAATGGTACATTTAAAGAGAGGAATTGAGAATAAAATTTTAGGTTCCATCTAATGAATATTGTTTATTTAATAACATGTTTTACAAATACAAAAAAACCTTGATGATAAATTAGGTTGCGTGCGTGTATGCTAAGTCACTTCAGTAGACATGACTATTTTTAGAATTGGAATGGTCAAAATAACAATGAATAGAATTATATTGTACAGATACTCTACAACTTGCTTGCATCTCTTAACATTACATTTTTGAGATCTGTTTATAATATGTGCATGCATGCATGCATAGTCAGTCACTTCAGTCATGCCCGACTCTTTGCTACCCCATGAACTGTAATCCTCCAGTCTCCTCTGTCCATGGGTTTCTCCAGATAAGAATACTGGAGTGGGTTGCCATGCCCTCCTCCAGGGGATCTTCCCCACCCAGGGATCAGACCCTCTTCTCTTACCTCTCCTGCATTGGCAGGTGGATTCTTTACCACTAGCGCCACTTGAGAACCCCCTAAATTAGGTTAGGACTTGATAATTTATGTGAAAAATGATCATTTTCTGATATCTAAAATATCTAGCAATTTATAAAATATTCTAGATACGCCATCAAAGGAAAAATAACTATCAATTCAGCCTTATGCTTTTCCTAACTCTTTATTTAGTAAGACAGTATAACCTTTAATTTCTTTTGAACTGAAACTAAAATAAATTATCAAAATAATTGAAAAGTCAAAGATAAAATTTCCTCACAAAAAAAATACAAAAACCTCCAAAAAACAAAAATTTAATTTCTTCAGGGTTTATAGTTATCTTTGCCAAGTATAGTGTATCTTATCTCTCATATTTAATATATCTTAGACAAATAATCCACTTACCCTCTTTAAAGACTCCTTGAACAGGTGTTAGAAGTTTTCTTTAAGAGTAATTGGTCTTTTTATTCAGCTTTAAGTAGTTTGTCTGATGAAACTTGATATATAGCATGTTATATTTTATTGTAGAAATCTTCCAGCTTTCTTTTCTTTTCTTGAGGCATCAGAGAGCAGTTATTAAGCTAATTATTTTTCTCATTTCTTCCTAGTTATATTTCTTTTTTAAAATATTTATTTTTATTTTCTTATTTATTTGGCTGTGCCTGGTCTTACTTGCAGCACACAGGATACTTGATCCTCCTTGAGGCATGAGGGATCTTTAGTTGAAGCCTGTGGAATCTAGTTCCCTGACCAGGGATGGAACCTGAGCCCCCTGCATTGGGAACACAAAATCTTAGCCACTGGATGACCAGATAGTCCCTCTAATTATATTTCAATCCAATTTGCATGATGTTTCATTCTTTACTAATCTTGCCTCATTTTTCCATTGATTGTTTGCTGCTTTTTTTTTTTTTGGTGAGTATTTTGCCCTCATAAAAATGTACGTAGTATACAGCTATTGTAGAGACTTATATTATAGTTAAAACGGTGAAAGATCAATAAATGAATGAGCAAAAATGTCACTGAGTCTGAGAGGTCTTACTATAGCGTCCTGGTTCATATGGCAGGCAAATTTATTCATACCCTCTTCTGAACTCAGTTTGCTCTTATTATGATATAAAATATTTCATTTCTTTAAATTGGTTTTATATATGTGTATTTCTCCTGTAGATAACAAGAATCTTGTGGACTAGGTCTAGATTTTACCAATATTTAGGAGAGCCTTGATAAAGGTGTATTGAATTAATGTAGAAATACTCCATGGTCTTCCTTAAAACGTACCCATTATGACACATTTTAATTTTTATGGGAGGTTATAAATGTATTATTTTGAAATACATATATATTTCCTCTCCTTTCATGGAGTTTTAATCAGGAGTTAGGGAGATACATGTGCTCTGACAGCAGACATATTTTTGCAAAAAGTATTACCAAAATGCGAATCTTGAAAATAAGTTATTTTTCATCTAGATTTTTACTTTAAATGTATGGAAAGGGGAAAGGAATGTGTTTATAAAGAAAGTAAAAGAAACATAATAAATAGCTTCTTAGGTAGTCTACATTTCATTATTGCTAATCTGGGTATGTCCTCTTGGAGAAGGAATTATATAGTATACATTTGCAGATGCAGAATTTATTTATGATACATGTAATGTGATGGAAGTCAAAGTGCATGTTTGTGTATGCTTATGTATATGTATATATGCATATGTGCATTTAGTTGTACCTATGAATGTAAATCATGCAATTTTCCAGGGACTCAGTGAGTTGCAGAAGTTAATCATACTGGGGTATGGCAAGTACAATGTGATTTTGCATTACACACTGCCTGTTTGCTCACTGTGTGCTTGAATAAAGAGTATGACTACAGACATATAGACATACTTTGTTTTTCATATCCACCCAAAGAAGATAAATATGGCAAGTTATTATTTTACCCATGCATACCTCATATACTCCCTTTTTACAGTCTTTTTTTCTACACTAATTTCCTTCTCACCACCTGTGACTTAGTGGAAAGTGCCACTTTGGACCTTTGAATTTTTCAGAAAATACAATGGTCATTTGCATACATTTGTGCCAGCCTCATTCCGGGTTAGAGGGAGTCAGAGTTGTACTTAGTCCTTTTCCCAGTCGCACTTTAACTTCCCCCTCATCTTGGACAGAAGATAAGACCTTCTGAATTTGAAGTCCATTGAAATCAGAAGTTTAGATCACCGTTAGACTGGTTGACTTACTTTCATTCTTTTTTTTCTTTTTAATACTTTTTAAGTCTTAGAAAGCAGATCATGTCTGTATGTGGGAAAATTGATTAGAAATGACTGTAGAGGCTGGATATCAAACATATCTGTTTTGTAGTAAATGGGAGGAAAATCTATGAATGATTTCTGAGTCAGCCTGGAGCACAGTGCCACCTAACAGCTGCACCAAAGAAATAATTGGTATCACAATCAGTTATTCTCCTGGTAAATGATGTGAAATTGGCATGTTGCTTCAGGGCCACCTCTAATATCACCTTTTGTTTGTTGATTATGTAAAGAAAGGGAGCTGACATTTGATGGTTGTCTAATATGAAATGCTATCTGTGCATTGGAAGTATTTCATGGGAGAACCTGTGGATTAATTTATAAAACATTACCACAGAAATAAATAGCTCTCACATGTGGGCATTTGCTTCCCCTCTGTGATGCTCTGGCCTTCGCTTTACCCCAGCCCAGTTCCTCCTTGTCTGCACTTGCCTGGGATCCACTGATCCCGATCAGTGGCCAGATTCTCCTTTTGTCCTTTGAGCAGAGAAACAAAGGAAGGCTGACGATATAGGCCACATAAAGACCATTTTGGGCCCTGGTGGCAGTAGATCCTGTCAGTGATGCAATTTCCCCAGAGTTTTGCACTGGGCATCATCGTTTCCACCCAGGGACTGGGTGTCTGACTAGGCCACATTCATCATTGAATGTACATATCTCTCGGTTCTCCAGTGTTCTTGGTCACACAACTATGGACTGTCCAAGAGGCAATAGGAATTACTGATAGGCCCAGTCTAACTTCTGTGCAATCCAGTGAATTCCAGAAAGTTGTTACTACCTGAGAGATTCCCCTGAAAATGAATAACCTGGACACTGAAGAGCTGAACTGAATAGCAGACCATTTTGCAAGAATTCTGCCCTGAATGGGGGCAAAGCTGAGTGCACTGGTTTTCAGTATTACTGTATTGAAACATTGATACTTTCTTGTTTTGTTTGAAGGTTGGTTTCATTTCCTATTACTCCTAACTTCATATTTAACTTAGAATTTCAACTGGAGTATTAATATTTTGAAGTACCCTCCAGTTCCTTTATATCTTTTCTGTATTTTTAAATTTTAATTACTTTCACATGATTGGGATGAACTGCCCTGCTCCTGTAGAGATGGCGTACAGGAATATGAGATTTCTGATCACCCACAGCCCAAGAAATGAGTCTTTAGACAAATTCTTACAGGAACTTAAGAAGAACAGAGTTACCACCATAGTAGGAGTGTGTGACGGAGAAGGCAATGGCACCCCACTCCAGTACTCTTGCCTGGAAAATCCCATGGATGGAGGAGCCTGGTAGGCTGCAGTCCATGGGGTCGCTAAGAGTCAGACACGACTGAGTGACTTCCCTTTCACTTTTCACTTTCATGTATTGGAGAAGGAAATGGCAACCCACTCCAGTGTTCTTGCCTGGAGAATCCCAGGGACGGGGAAGCCTGGTGGGCTGCCGTCTACGGGGTCACACAGAGTCGGACACGACTGAAGTGACTTAGCAGCAGCAGCAGCAGGAGTGTGTGAAGCAACTTACAACACTGCCATTTTAGAGAAAGAGGGCATCCAGGTTCTGGACTGGCCTTTTGATGATGGTGCACCACCACCCAGCCAGATCATTCATAAGTGGTTAAAACTTGCAAAGAAAGAAATTTTGTGAAGATCTTTGTTGTTATATTGTGGTCCACTGGACTGCAGGTCTTAGGAGAGCTCCAGTGCTGGTTGCCCTAGCATTAACTGAAGGGGCAATGAAGTATAGTATTCAAAAGACAAAAGCAATGTGGAGCTTTTGACAACAGGCAACTTTTGTATTTGGAGAAGTACTGTCCTACAGAGTGCTTGTGGCTCAGAAACATCAGATACAACCATTACACCAGTCAGTGAAAGAGCACTGCCTGATGCTATGGTGTTAGAAAGGAAACTTGAGATGGAACTTCATTTATCTCAGCCATTGTGAGAGCTTGGTAATACCAAGTCCAATGAAGCTTGCATAGGAACATTGATAGGCAGTTTTGGCAGGCCATAGGCTTGCCAGAACGAGAGCACTCTCTTTGTTTTATGTTATTTTGACACTTAGTAAAAGATCCTATCTCGCCAATATTTAAAATGTGTTTTTTATTTGTAGCAATTGTATCTTATCAATATACAAGAAATTTAGAGTAATGAGGTGCCAAAATACCCAGAGCAATACTCATATACTTTTAGTATCATATACTCCTTCAGTTCAGTTCAGTCGCTCAGTTGTGTCTGACTCTTTGCGACCCCATGGACTGCAGCACGCCAGGCTTTCCTGTCCATCACCAACTCCTGGAGCTTGTTCAAATTCATGGTCATCGAGTTGGTGATGCCATCCAACCATCTCATCCTCTGACGTCCCCATCTCCTCCCGCCTTCAGTCTTTCCCAGCATCAGGGTCTTTTCCAATGAGTCAGTTCTTCCCATTAGGTGGCCAAAGTATTGAATTTTCAGCTTCAGCATCAGGCCTTCCTTAGGAGGTTTATTCCTTAATTCATTTCACATATTGAAGGTAGGGCCTATGTGATCACCTGCTCATTTTATGTTTATGTCTTCCATAATGGAATCAATATATATTAGGGGCTTCCCTGGTGGCTCAGACAGTAAAGAGTCTGCCTGCAGTGCAGGAGACACGGGTTCAATCCCTGGGTCAGGAAGATCCCCTGGAGAAGGAAATGGCAATTCACTCCAGTAATCTTGTCTGGAGAATCCCATGGACAGAGAAGCCTGGTGGGCTACGGTCCATGCGGTCGCAAGGAGTCAGACATGACTGAAGCAGCTTAGCACAGCACACAGCACAGGATTTATACAATCGTTCATTTTGCTGGATTTGTACAAAGTCTCAGGTAATTTTGAATTTGTTTCAATGAACTCAATGTTTATGCTGTTCTAAAAATTGCATTTTGAAAAATCAAACACACACAAAACTCTTGTTGATAGTTCAATCTCTGTTGCACAGAGCATATAGTTTCCAGACAAAAGAGAATTATAGTTAAAGTTTGCACTTTGGGGTGCAGCTTAACAGAGAGGACCTGAGAAAGAAGGGCAGCTTTTGCAGGTGGGCTATATTGCCAGTAAAAGTTTTTGAAGTGTTTTTTTAAATTCAGTAAATATTCCTAAAAGGTCAAAGTACTTTCTAATTGTAGCTATACATCTTATAATAAATATTCTGGAAATTCTGTAATGTTTTGTTCCATACCTATTAGAAGTTATTTACCTACTATTCAAATAGGAAGTTAGTTAAAATTAATTAATTAATTGTAGTAGGGAGAAGAGTAATAATTGAATTAGTATTACATGAGAATATCCCTGGTGGTCCAGTGGTTGAGATACATGCTCCCAGTGCAGGGAACACAGATTCCATCCCTGGTTTGGGAACTAAGATCCTGCATGCCACCTAGTGAGGCCAAAAAAAGAAATTAGTATTACACATGTTTTGTTTCAGATAAATGTCAGAATTCATAGTACTTTTCTTTCAAGCAGTTTCAAATGAGGTGGGTACCAACATTAGTAGGGAAGTTAATGACATACTTTTCAATAAATAAATACTTGTGTTACTTTTATAAAAAGTCTCACTTTACTATTTGAAATGTTGGGTATTGAATGCTTTGTAAACTCTAGGCTAAGAGAAATGCCCTGGAACTCCAAGGGAAGATAGGGTACTGTAATGGCCTTCGCAAAGTAACAGTCTTGTAAAGTTAATATAACTTTGTGAAAACTGTAAGTGAAATGATAGGTAGATAAGTATAAACAACTTCAGGAACACAAAGGTGAAACTTAGCCATCACTGCAAGAAAGAGTGGTCAGACAACTTTTACAGAAAAGGACAATACCAACAATTGTGGTAGATTGAATTACTGGTCTCATTTCTCACTATCAGTAGAAGTAGTCTTCCATTCTGTTACCAGGGCCTCACAGTGGTTGAACTGCATTTCCATGTTTGTTTTTTTTTTTTTTTCCATGGGGCCATGTATCTTGTTTTAGTTGATGGAATGTTAATGTGACATAAGCAAAGGCTTGAAATCATCCATCAGAGGTTGGCTTGGTCCTTGATGCCTCCGTGAAAAAAAAAATGCCCTAGTTATTTCATTGCCCATTTAGTTGGGGTTGCAGAATGATACACATAGAGCAGACTTAAATTTGATATTACTTATGCGTGCATGCTCAGTTGCTCACTCGTGTCCTACACTTTGCAACCCCAAGCATAACCTGCCAGGCTTCCCTGTCCATGGGATTCTCCAGGCAAGAATACTGGAATGGGTTGCCATTTCCTACTCCAGGGTATCTTCCCGATCAGGAATTGAATCCGTGTCTCTTGCATTGGCAGGTGGGTTTTTTGCCACTGAGCCACCTGGGAAGTCCCAATATTACCTGTAGTTAAGTCCAACTGAACTACTAGGTAGCAGCTAAGCCATGCCGCAATCAGCTAAACCCCGAATCACTGAAAAATTGACATGTTTTATTACGCAGCATTATTGTAACAATAATTAACTAGTATAGTTAGCCTTTCAGCAGCTATTTTTAAAAAAGTGTTAAATGCAGAAATAATAATTTGTTGGCCAGCTGAAAACTCCAGAGTATTTGATTAATTAATTGAACCTTATTATTACTGTAATATAATGTATGCAGGACTTAGTATGCTTTAATACAAAGTTTTAATTTATTTAAATATATTTGAAATTGTTTCCTAAAAGGTAAGAATCATGTCTCTATTTTCATTGTATGTAAACACTTAGCACAGTACCTGATAGAGGGTAATCAACTTCATTGAAATAAGTGAATTTAGACACTCTAAAGCCATCACCTATAATTGTTATAATTGAACATAATCCAGTGTAAAATCCTAGACTGAAGCTTCCCAAAATCATATTTTGTGATCCATACTATGGTCAACAAGTCTTTGTTTAGCTTTTTTAAAATATTAGAACCACATCCAAAGATGGGAGATGACAAACTTCGGTGTCTAAGAACTGATGTACTATTACTGAACCAGGTCTGGTTGCCCACAGTGCAGCAAGCCAAACCCTGAGAAGCCCAGGTTTTATGGCCAAGAGTTTATTCACAAGGCAACCAAGTAAGGAGATGGAAAACGAATCTCAGATCTGCCTCCTGAAAGCAGGAAAGTAGGGGAGGGTGGGGAGGGTGGTTAGAGCTGGACTATTTCTAGGATAAGCAGGGTGATCTTCAGCATGGTGAAAGGTGATTGGAGGTAGGGGGGAAAGTGAGGTAATTGGTTTTCTGGGCAGGTACATCTGGGTTACATGCTTCTGCAGATTCTAAGTGGAGGCCCTTAGCATGATCTGAGGGAGGAGTCTCTGAGCCTCTAACATCAACAGGCCGTCATCCCACAGCTGCACAGGTGCAGTTTGAGTGTTGGTTTCAATCTGCTTTAGCTGGCTTGCACTGGACAAGAGCTAACTCCAAGTTCCTATAAAATAGCTGGGCTACTGTGAAACTGGGAAGGTATGCAATTAAAGAGAGGGAAAAAAAGAAAGTAAGAAAAATAAAATAACTAAAGTGAGCTTGCTCTTTGAAGGCAGGCTACAAGCAGGGGAGTTTTTAACTGTTCCCTTAGATGCTGTTCTATAAAACAAAGTAAAGAATTCCTATTAGTCGGCGGTGGTCCTAAGATGGTGGAGGAATAGGACGGGGAGACCACTTTCTCCCCCACAAATTCATCGAAAGATCATCTGAAGGCTGAGTAAATTCCACAAAACAACTTCTGAACGTTGGCGGAGGACACCACACACCCAGAAAGGCAGCCCATTGTCTTCGAAAGGAGGTAGGACAAAATATAAAAGATAAAAAGAGAGACAAAAGAGTTAGGGACGGAGATCCGTCCCGGGGAGGGAGTTGTGAAAGAGGAGAAGTTTCCAAACACAAGGAAACCCTCTCACCAGCAGGTCTGTGGGGAGTTATGGAATCTAAGAGGGCAACGTAACCGGGAAGAAAAATAAATAAATAAATAAAACCCACAGATTACGCACTTAACCGCAACTCCCAGCAGAGAAGTAGCCCAGACGCTCGCATCTGCCACCAGCAAGCGTGGGCTGAACAGGGAGGCGCAGGCTTCATTGCTTAGGGTAAGGACCGGGCCTGAACGCCCTGAGGACAATCTGAGGGAGCTAACGTGAGATACCAACCCAAACTGTGGGATAGCCGGAGAGAGAGAAAAGAAGAGAGAGAGAGAGAGAACTTTCCCGAGAAAAGCTCTAACCCAAGGCACTGACAGGCCACTCACAGAACAAAGGACTGAGCGAATACCAGAGGAGAGCTAGCCGCTGTGGACTGGACCATCCCTCACCAGAGGCAGGGAGGCAGGCAGGTGCCAGCCAGAGCCAGAAAGGGGCAATCTCAGATCCAGAGACGGCATCCTCTACTAAACTGCGAGCAGGCTCCCAGTTGCTAACCAAGTCTTCCTAGGATCCTTGACAGTTGACATCCGCCAGGAGGGTTGCAGCCAGAGATCAGCTCCCCAGAGGAGACACAGAGCACACCTGAGATAGTGCGGAGCTGCGCAACCAGGAAACCGACAGGCTGGGACCAGAGAGGTGATAAGAGGCACCGCAAACCTGGGGAGAGTGCGCTCACCAAGTACTTGGTCTCCTGAGCTGCTCAGACCTGGAAAGGGCACAAAACACAGGTCCAACTGAGTCTATGCCTTTGTGGAGTACCGGAGAACCTGAACCTGAGCAGCTTAGACCTGGGAAGTGCACGCAACCCAGGGCCTGCTTTAGACAGTTCCCTGCAGAGCAACCTGGAGCCTGAGCAGTGTAGACCGGGAAAGCACACACACCGTGAGCAGGGGCAACCCCAGCGTGGCCCAGATGCTGCAAGCACTCCCCACACACGCCAGTGATATCTGTTTGCAGTGTTCCTCCCTCCCCACAGCACAACTGAACAAGTGAGCCTAAATAAGTGACCACCTTTGCCCCCTTGTGTCAGGGTGGAAATTACACACTGAAGAGACTTTCAAACAGAGGAAGCCGAAATAAACAAAGAGGAACTGCTTTGGAAGTGACAGGTGCAACAGATTAAAACCCTGTAGTTAGCACTGACTACATTGGAAGGGGCCTATAGACCTTGAGAAGAAGTATAAGCTGGAACAAGGAACTATCTGAAACTGAACTGACCCCACACTGCCCACAACAGCTCCAGAGAAATTCCTAGATATATTTAACTATTATCATTTTTAAAACAATTTTTAAGTCCTCTATTACTCCTTTAATTTTCATTTTTATAACCTACTATTACCTTGCAAAAAGTAAAGACCCTGTTTTTAAAGCAAAATTAATATATATTTTTTATAATTTTTGACATTTCCTTTTACTTCTAATTTAAAACATTTCCTTTTACTTCTTTACAACAATTGTACCCATGTAACTATAGAAATGGGGCTTCCCTGATGGTTCAGTGGTAATGAATCCACCTTCAATGCAGGAAACACAGGAGATGAGTTCAATCCCTGGGTCAGGAATATCCTTTGGAGAAGGAAATGGCAACCCACTCCAGTATTCTTGCCTGGAGACTCCCATGGACAGAGGAGCCTGCTGGGCTACTGTCCATGAGGTCGCAAACAGTCGGACATAATTGAGCAACTAAGCACATCTATAGCAATATATAACATGAGCTTTGTTATTACAAATACAAGAAGAAAGATGATAGATCTTGGAATTAGGTGTTCTTTTTTTTAATGTTAGCATTTTAGGGAATAATTATAATGAATTAAAATAAAAATCTAATTTAATCTCTTCAATTTTATTTTCAGAAATTTGTATACTCTTCTCATTGAGTCATTAGCTATTATTTTATCTTGATACAACTCTATTGTGTTTAAGACTGTTTGCAAGTATCAGCAAGTTTGGTGCAGATAATTCTCTCTGTATCTCCTTGTCTCTCTCCCTCTCTCTTTTTTTCTCTCTCTCCCTCACACACACAGACACAGGCATATACCTCATTCCCTTAAAACTTTGCCAAGTCATAGCATTGTGATGATCTATATTTAGATGGATAGACAGTTTTAGTCCAGTACTTTATATATATATAATGTGCTGTAACACAAAGACAATTTCAATGTTTTGTTTTTTTAGCTACAGAAAGATTGCCTGTTGGTAATACATGAGCTTTAGAGTTTGAAAATACCTCACAGAAAGCATCACCTTGAGGAACATAAACTGTCCTACTACTTCTTTGGCAAATTTAAATGCTGTGATCAAACCAGCAATTGTCTTTCTTTATTAACAGCTGTAAAGGGTCTTTTTGTTTCCATGTTGGTGCTTACTAAATTGACATCAGTTTTATTGAGTGCCAAGATAGGAACATGTTAATGCCTCTCCTTATTAGTATAGTATACAATTGCAGGACTAGATATGGTTCTTCTTGAGGAAAAGTTAAATGAAATTTTTGTGAGCTATCAGTTTATAGATCCTAAGTCATATGGAAAATTAACAGATTTACTGATATCTTTTACAGTTTCCTTTATTGAAAACATGGTCATGATGATTAAATGAGCAAAGATAATGGCTGTACAGGGTAATATCAGTTGCCTGTTATTGCAGCTATCAAACACTTAAATAGCAGGAAAACATGTAAGCACCATTACTGTGAAACTAATGCTTTATAGTCTGAGTTTTGCATAAATTGAAATGGATTTGTCTATAAAGGACAAGTCAGTCTCTCTATATGTATAGTGAATGCTTACTTGCCTTTTGGGTTAAACATCATGAAGTACTTACTAATCAAAGTGCAAACTAATGGGAAGCCCTGAGAAGTCATCATATTAAATTCAATTTAATGAAGTTGATGCATATCTTTCCTTTTGGTCTCTCAGGGATTTTTTCCAAGATAATTTTTTTTTCTGATAGTTTTATAGAACTATAATTCACACATCAAACAACTCACTCATTTAATGTGTACAGTTCAGTGTTTTTTAGTATATTCACAGAATTGTACAACCATCACCACAACACATTTTAGAACATTTTCATCACCTCAAAAGGAAAGCCTTTACTATTTGGCTATCACCAGTTAGTCCCCTAGCCCTAAGCAATCACCATTCTACTTCTCTCTCTCTATTTGCCTATTTTGAATTTTTCATGTAAATGGAATCATATAATATGTAATCTTTTGTGACTGGCTTCTTTCACTTAGCCAAAATATTTTCAGAGTTTATCCGTGTTGTGGGATATATCAGAACGTTTCTTTTTTATAGCCAAACACTATTCTATTGTTTGAATATACCACTTTCTACAGAGGATGAGATGGTTGGATGGCATCACCAACTCAGTGGACATGGGTTTGGGTAGACTCCGGCAGTTGATGATGGATAGGGAGGCCTGGCGTGCTGCAGTTCATGGGGTCGCAAAGAGTCGGACATGACTGAGCGACTGAACTGAACTTGCTTATTCATCAGGTGACAAATATTGGGTTTCACCTTTTTGGCTTTTATGAAGAATGATGCTGTGAACAATAAAAGTTTTATGTGGACATGTATTTTCATTTCTTTTCATTAGAAACTGAAGAGTGAAATTGCTGGTTCAAATGGTAAACTGTTTAACTTTTTGAGGAACTGCCAGACTGTTTTCAAAAGTGACTGCACCATTTGCATTACCACTAGTAGTGAATGAAGATTTCAGTTTCTCTACGTCCTCACCAAACCTTGTTATTATCTAACTTTTTGATGATCATCTTACTGGGTGTGAAGTATCTCACTGGTGTTTTGATTTGCATTTTATGAGGACTGATGATACTGAGCATCTTTCCATATGTTTATTGGCCATTTGTATATCTTCTTTGGAGAAATGTCTATTCACATTCTATGCCTATGTTTGATTTGGGTTATTTGTCCATTATTGAGTTGTAGAATTTTTAAAAATTTTACTTGCACTTTATTCTTTGACTGAGAAATCATATATTTTCATTATTTCCAGCTTTATTAAGTTATGATTGACAAATAAAAACTGTTCATATTTAGATTGTACATTCTTTTTTAAGGTGTACAAAGTGTTGACTTAGTATACTTATATATTGTGAAATAATTACAAAAATCCAGTTAATTAACACATTCATAACCTTTTTCTCTTTTGTTTTGCCATGAGAACACATGCTTTACTCTTTTAGTAAGTTTTAAGTATAGAATAGGCTTCCCTGGTGGCTCAGCAGTAAAGAATCTGCCTGCCAATGCAGGAGACATGTGTATTGGGAAGATGGCTGGGTTGGGAAGATCTCCTGGAGGTGGGCATGGCAACCCACTCCAATATTCTTGCCTGGGTTCGTGAAGGGTCAGATACGACTTAAGTGACTGAATAGCAACAACAAGCTATACAATACAGTATTATTAATTATAATCACCATGCTGTATATTAGATCCCTAGCATGTTCACCTTATGATTGGAAGTTTGTACCAACTTTGCCAAGATCTCCCCATTCATCCCACCCCCAGCCCTTGTCAATCATCATTCTACTCCCTTCTATGAGTTTGAGTTTTTTAGATTACACATATAAGTGAGATAATACAGTGTTTGTCTTTCTGTGTCTGACTTATTTCACTTAACATAACGTCCTCTAATGTGATATTGTAATTTACAGTAGGAAATACATATTTGACCTTCATCTTCTTTTCTGGCACAAAGCTTCTAAAACCCTTGGAATTTTCCAAGTGAGGAGAGCATTAGAAGTGTCTTTTGTTATGTTAATGAAGTGACTGTTGGAAAGCACTTGAGGATGGGGCTGGTTGCCAGGGAAGTCAACCCTGTGATTAGAGGGTTGGAAATTTCAATCCCACCTCCAGGCCTTGGGGGAGGGGAGAGGAGAAGTGAAGTTTGAATTCAATTGTCAATGGTCAATAATTTAATCAATCATGCCTATGCAATGAAGCTTCCATAAAAATCCCCCAAAGAACAGAATTTGGAGAGCTTCTGAGTGAGCACATGGAGATTTGGGAAGAGTGGCAGGCCTGGAGAAAGCATGGAAGATCCTTACCATTCCCATATAGCTTGTCTTATGTGCACCTTCTGTATGGCTGTCTCTGGGTTATATCCTTCTATAATACACATAAACATAACACAGTAAGTAAAATGTTTCCTGAGTTCTGTGAGTAGCTGTAGCAAATTAATAACCCAAGGAAGAAGAGGGTCCAGGGACTCTCTGATGGATAGCCAATGTCTCAGAAGTACAGGTAGCAACCTGGGCTTGCCACTGGTCTTGGAAATGTATGTGGGGCAGTTATAGGATTAAGCCCTTTATGTGTGGAATTTGATACTATCACCATGTTGTTCAGTCACTCAATCATGTCCAACTCTTTGTAACTCAATGGACTGCAGCATGCCAGGCTTCCCTGTCCTTCACTATCTCTCAAGAGTTTGCTCAAACTCATGTCCATTGAGTTGGTGAAGCCATGCAGCTATCTTGTCCTCTGTCGCCCCCTTCTCCTCCTCCTTCAATGTTTCCCAGCATTAGGGTCTTTTCCAATGAATCACCATGTAGATATTGTTAATTGAATTGGTGTGGGGAAGTCTATGAGAAAATATGTTGAAAATGGTTCCAGAAATCCAAAAGATTAAGGTTTGTCCATGTTGTCACAGGGTTTCCCTGGTGGCTCATATGGTAAGAATCTGCCTGCTGTGCAGGAGACTTGGGTTCGACCCTTGAGTCAGGAAACCCTAGAGAAGGAAATGGCTACCCACTCCAGTATTGTTGCTTGAAGAATTCTATGGACAGAGGAGCCTGGTGGGCTAGGGTTCATGGGGTTGCAAAGAGTCAGAAACAACTGAGTGACTAACACTTAAGTTGTCACAATGGCAGGTTCTATTTTAGGTACAAACCCCTATCCAATATATGATATCCAAATATTTTTTTCAATTCTGTGATTTGTCTTTTCATGCTCTTTATAATGTCCTTTGGTGTTTTTAATTTTTCTGAGGTCTAATTTATCTATTTTTAAAAATTTTGATGATTCTGCTTTTAGTATCATATTTAATAATCCATTGTCAAACCCAAGGTTACAAAGATTTACCCAAATGTTTTCTTCTTTGTGTGTTATAATTTGACTTTTATATATAGGTCATTGATTTATTTTGAATTAATTTTTATATGTTATTTGAGTAAGGATGTGTCAACTACAAATTGGCATTTGCCGTGGGCACTTGCCATCTGCCTTACAAGGATTAAATCATGTGTTGCTGCTGTTGCTGACTCTGAACACTCCTGGAGAGGAGTTCAGGGTGGACAGCAGAAAGGAGGCACCCTATGCTGGGAGGCACGAGAAACTGGCAGGACAGGTAGTTAGATATTTTCAGGAGCTGATTCCATGAGCCCAATTCTTGTATCTCCTCATATTTAGGCCACCAGGGAACTCCAAATCAATTTTTAAAATGTTTTTTATGAGAGAACTTCAATCCCAGTTAGCTTCGTTGTAGGATTATAGCAAAGCATTTGAGTAAAAAACAAAAACCAAATTACACAAACCCTTCCAGGAACCAGAAAGAGTTGGAAGAGTCTATTGTGAGAAATCATACTTTTCTGTAAGCACAGAACATTCTCTTTTCTCATTCTCCCAGCTCACATTAAAGGGGCTGGGTTTAACTTCATTTTGTTTGAGGTGTTGCTTCACTGTCAGTCTTTTCTATAGCATGGCTTTGACATTCTCCATTACTTTGTAACAGCATCGGAGAGAAGTATTTTGGACACTAAAGAAGTGGGAAAATGTGTGACTCTGTTTATCTTATTTATTTAAAAAATATTTTTATATAGTTTAATTTATTTATTTATGACTGTGCTGAGTCTTCGTTGCTGTGCCAGTTTTTCTGTAGTCCTGGTGAGCAGGAGCTACTCTAGTTGCGGCTCTAGTTGCAATATGGGAGCTTCTCATTGTAGTGGCTTCGCCTGTGGGCTCTAGGGTGTGCCGCCTCAGTAGTTACGGCTCCCAGGGTCTATAGCACAGGCTCACTAGTTGTAGCACACAGGCTCAGTTGCTCTGGAGGATGTGGGATCCTCCCAGATCGGGATGGAACCTACGCCTCCTGCATTGGCAGATGGATTCTTTACCACTGAGCCACAAGGGAAGCCCCTGTTTATGCTCTTTCTTGTCCCTTATTCATTCCAGTCTTATTATTATTTTTAATTTGGATTTGCTATTAAGGATTTTTATGCTACAGCCCTAAAAATTGTATATCTGTTTTGTAATGCCAGGACAATACAAATACATTGAAATATTAACTTTGATTTGCTTTCCATTCCCTAGTCAAATTCAGCCAATAAAATACTGAGCCTATTAATAATTGGAACAATTCCCTAAGTCATTTTTGCTTTGGATATTCTTATATAAGAGCAAGGAAAAATAAAATAACCCAATAATTAAGAAATATATCACCAAGATTCCTATTGTAGGAGCTGGTGGAATTGTTTTGCCTGCTTTTAATCCATTGCAGTTTAAGAAGTTAAATTTAATAATCAATGTAAAAATGATTTTCACAGTTATATAAGGAAGTAGTTATAGCTAATAAGGGACTAACATGAAAAAATTGGCTGCTATTTGCCAGCATAACCAATGATAAAAATAGTGAGCTCTTCAAGTGCCTGCTATTATTAATCCCACAGGTTCTGGCAATGAAATTTTTATAATGATGAACAGTCATTGTTAATGAAAATGAAGATTATACAGTAGCTTCAACAAGGGAACTATTTATGTAATAGAAAGATTAACTTAAATCTGATCAATGAACACCAGGCATGAGGGTAAGAGGATAGAGGCTGGCTTATAAAATTAAGTTATTTGATTTCTCAGATTCCAGATAATGTTCTGGAAATTTGGGTTGTGTAGCCCTCCATGGTTGAAAACAAACAAAAGAACTAATAAGGTATAGGAAGCTATCTCTATTTCTATTAAAATCAAGCCATTTAGAAAGATGGTAACAATAACCCTGTATTCGAGACAGCAAAAGAGACACTGATGTATAGAACAGTCTTTTGGACTCTGTGGGAGAGGGAGAGGGTGGGATGATTTGGGAGAATGGCATTGAAACATGTATAATATCATATATGAAACGAGTCGCCAGTCCAGGTTCGATGCATGATACTGGATGTTTGGAGCTGGTGCACTGGGACAACCCAGAGGGATGGTACGGGGAGGGAGGAGGGAGGAGGGTTCAGGATGGGGAACACATGTATACCTGTGGCAGATTCATGTTGATATATGGCAAAACCAATACAATATTGTAAAGTTAAAAAATAAAATAAAAAAATAAAGCCATAAAAATAGTACACAAATATATTCTTTTAAAATTACACATGATTAGTTTGAGGAAGTGGATTAATTTTGGAATCATGTCATAACCAGAAGACTGGACTCCCTTTCAGAAGCTATATAACTTCCATACAGAGTTATTTTAGTTGTGAAATATTGTGAAATAAGGAAGCCATGATATTTCAGTGGATGTCCACTATAGACAAATGTGAAGCAGTTTGCTCTCTAAGGACTTGGATAAATGATACTGAATTAGTTGTGCAAATCCAATCATTTATGATTTAATTATCTGGATTTGTTTTTGTTAGTGTATTAATATGGGCATGTTCTTCAAGATTAAGGTTCAACTGTAACTTATTTTGAAATAATGATTTTGAAATATTGTCTCAGGATGCCAGAGAGTTTTCCTTTTTTTTTTTTTTCACATTTAAGTGTTGGTTGCTCAGTTGTGTCCAACTCTTTATGACCCCATGGGCTGTAGCCCACCAGACTCCTCTGTCCATGGGATTCTCCAGGCAAGAATACTGGAGTGGATTGTCATTTCCTTCTCCAGGTGATCTTGCCAACCGAGTGATCGAACCTGGGTCTCCTGTATTGCAGGCAGAGTCCTTACCATCTGAGCCAAGACCCAGGTTATTTTTATTTTTAAATTCTGGTATAGATTAGTGTAAGCAAATTTTACAGAGGGGAAAATCATATATAGAAGCAAAGTGCAGTACAATTATTAATTATGTGTTTCTAATCATGTGTATGTTACTTGTCTATACTGAACTGAATCATTATACAGTTGATGACTTTACAAGATTTTTAAGGTTTGTTTGACCTGTATTGAATATACCCAGAGTGACAAAGACTCAAATTAAGAACTACAATATGCTTACTTTAAAATTAAGAATCCATTTTATTGCAGAGTCCTTGATCAGACAGAACTAATTGATATTTCAGAACAAGAAAGTGAATTTAAGGTTGAAACCATAAAAAAAATTACTTTAACATAGTAGGTACTTAATAAATATCTATTATGTGAGCCAATTGCAAATGAAACAAAATGAAACACTATAATTATATCATTGGTGGTTATGCCTGATGAAATATTTTTCATGTGGTAAATAATGAGAATAATTTATAGCTGCCAAATATATCTATCCATGAATATGTATAATTTAATATTTAAAATTAAAATTTTTATAAACAGTTAAGAATTGATGTCTTATTTTCACATTAAAAATATTTGAAATATTATCAACCCTTTTTGCTTTCCCTAAGTAATTAGCTGTAAAAGAGATTTAAAATGTAAATCTCAAAAACTTGACATTCAAGACCATATAAGAACACATCCATGTCCTCAGACTGAAAAGCTCATACGGATTTTGAAGAATGAAATATATCAACTAAAGTACAATTTGCAGAAGGTATAGTGTATTAAAGTTAGAAGGTTGCTTGTTTAAGCATTCATTCCAGGCTGAATAATGGACTGGCAATGGGGCAGCTTCTGGCAATTCAAGCGAGCCTTCAATCCTATTACAAGCTCACTTATGGATTTCAGCTCTGGGATGTATCCAAAAGAACAATTCATAAACTAGAATAGGTAAAAATAGCCTATTGTGTCACTGAGCCTGATCTGTAAACTGCTCAGGAAAACAAGCCCCCAAATCTTTGTTTGAACCTTGGATATCTTATACCATCCTATACGGTGAGACTTTCACTGCTATTTCTCCAGGAAGCTTCTATACTTATCCTATTTGCAATAAATGGGCCTTGGTTCATATCATTTTAGATTTATGAAATGTCTTCTATTATAAAATCCAATTCCATGTAGCTTCTTTCATTCTTGATCCATATTGAAAGTGAAAGTAAAGTCGCTCAGTCATGTCCGACTCTTTGCAACCCCATGGACTGTAGCTTACCAGGTTCCTCCGTCCATGGGATTTTCCAGGCAAGAGTACTGGAGTGGGGTGCCATTTCCTTCTCTAGGAGATCTTCCTGATTCAGGGATTGAACCAGGGTTTCCTGCATTGTAGGCAGACACTTTACCATCTGAGCCACCAGGGAAGTCCTGAGCCATATTGATGACTTATAAATGAGAATTTCTGGGAAAACCTTTATTATTTTTTTTTTCATCCAGTCCAGCATTACACACAATGTACTCTGCATATTAAGTTAAGTAAGCAGAGTGACAATATACAGCCTTGATGTACTCCTGTCCCAAGTTTGAATCAGTCTGTTGTTCCATTTCTGGTTCTAACTGTTGCTTCCTGACCTGCTTACAGATTTCTCAGGAGGCAGGTAAGGTGGTCTGGTTTTCCAATCTCTTGAAGAAGTTTCCATAGTTTGTTGTGATCCACATAGTCAAAGGCTTTAGCATCATCAATGAAACAGAAGTAGATGTTTTTTTTTCTGGAATTCTTTTGCTTTTCCTATGATCCAGTGGAGTTTGGCAATTTGATCTCTGGTTCCTCTGCCTTTTCTAAATCCAGCTTGAACATCTGGAAGTTCTCAATTCACATAATGCTGAAGCCTAGCTTGATGAATTTTAAGCATTACTTTGCTAGTGTGTGAGATGAGTGCAACAGAACAGTAGTTTGAAAATTCCTTGTCATTGCCTTTCTTTGAGATTGGAGTGAAAATTATTCTTTCCAGTCCTCTGGCCACTGCTGAGTTTTCCAAATTTGCTGGCATATTGAGTGTAGCACTTCCATAGAATTATGTTTTAGGAATTGAAATAGATCAACTGAAATTCCATCACCTCCACTAGCTTTGTCCATAGTGATGCTTCCTAAGACCCACTTGACCTCACACTCTAGGGTGTCTGGCTTTAGTTAATGATCACACCATCGTGGTTATCTGGGTCATAACATCTTTTCTTAATAGTTCTTCTGGGTATTCTTGCCACCTCTTCTTAATATCTGATGCTTGGAACATCACTAGACCATTCACGTATGACCTAAATGAAACTGCTTATGATTATACAGTGGAAAAGACAAATAGATTCAAGGGATTAGACCTGATAGAGTGCTAAGAACTATGGATGGAGGTTAGGAACATTGTACAGAAGATTGTGATCAAAACCATCCCAAACAAAAAGAAATGCAAAAAGGTTGTCTGAGGAGGCCTTAAAAATAGCTGAGAAAAGAAGAGAAGCAAAAGACAAAGAAGAAAAGGAAAGATATAGCCATATGAATGCAGAGTTCTAGGAAATAGCAAGGAGAGATAAGAAAGCTTTCCTAAGTGATCAATGAAAAGAAATAGGGGAAAAAAATAGAATGAGAAAGACTAGAGATCTCTTCAAGAAAATTAGAGACATCAAGGGAAGATTTCATGCCAAGATGGGCACAATAAAAGACAGAAATGGTATGGGAAAACCTTTAATTTACCACTGCATAAGTGAAATTATAATGGGAGGTGGGAGATCTTCTAAAGATAACAGTGCATATTAAACAAACATGTCTTTTCTTCTAGATATTCTCCTAAAGACTGATTTTAGTTCTCTTTGAATCAAAAACATTTTATTTCAAATACATCATGTGTCAGGCAGTCTTACATTCTTGTAGGGTTAAAGATTACTATGGTGAGTAAGATAAGGTCAATTGCTGCCTTAACAGAGAAAAGGTTTTGTTGCAGAAGGAAAAAAAGAATTTTAAAAATCAACATTTGAGAAATGTTATGGCAGAAAAGTATGAATATTCCAGGAATACCTAACAAGACACTCCATTTGATCAGGAAAATCTTTTCACAGGAAAATGACATAGACACTGAACCTGAAATAACAGTAGGATAGTGTGCAAGGCAAAGAAAAGTCACATATTTGAAGAATAAGAAGAAAAAGAGCATGGTACAGTCATGTATTTATAAAAATTTTGATCACATGTAAAGATGGGAGATTGAATTTATGAAAAAGACAGGAAATTCTGTTCTATTTTCCATATTTCTATACTCTCTGTATGGCATACACTGTTTATCACCCAGTGTGGGGAGTGCTATAGCTTACCGTATGCTATTTGCTAGTAGACTAGAAAATATGGTCTCTCTCACATTTGTATTAACAAGAAATAATGGTCAACTTAATGATACAAAAGGTATACAATTATAGATAAACACACGCACATGTAAATATACCGTAGTGGTGGTGGTTTAGTCACTAAGTCGTGTCTGACTCTTGGGGCCCCATGGACTGTAGCCTGCCAGGCTTCTCTGTCCATGGGATTCTCCAGGGAAGAGTACTGGAGTGGGTTGCCATTTCCTTCTCCAGGAGATCTTCCCGACCCAGGAATCAAACCCAGCTCTCCTGCATTTCAGGCAGATTCTTTACTGACTGAGCTAGATATACTAATTAAGTTAAAACCTCAGAGTTAAAGAACTAGAATTTTTTGCCCGTTTGGCCATATTCTTCTTTAGTGAAGTACATGATTTTTCTTTTAGGATAAAAATATATGGCTAAGTCTTTCAATAAAAGTTATAATTAATATATACAGACATTTTTGGTTGTTTTTTGCTCTCCAGAGGTCATTAAAACTTGGGAGACAGCTTAAAACAAATCTTGGTGAACAGATGTTCCAGAAGATTATAAAATATGTGTGCATCATTTCTTACTTGAAATAAATATCCTAGCTAAGTCTCAAGCAGTGTGCAAGCAAATGGCTTCAACTGTCCCCTTCCCCAATCCCTTTTTTCTTTTTTCAAGGGTACACTCACACATCATTATATATGGTAACAGTAAATGGAAACTATTAAAATGTGACAGTATTTTTCAGATGATAAAAGCTGGTGTATCAAAGCAATGGAGTGTTAGATAGTATATCTGAAAAACAACATAAATAACAGTGTTTTTTATTCAGTTCAGTTCAGTTCAGTCGCTCAGTCGTGTCTGACTCTTTGCAACCCCATGACCCGCAGCACTCCAGGCCTCCCTGTCCATCAGCAACTCCCGGAGTCTACTCAAACCCATGTTCATTGAGTTGGTGATGCCATCCAACCATCTCATTCTGTCGTCCCCTTCTCCTCCTGCCCTCAATCTTTCACAGCATCAGGGTCTTTTTTTTTTTTTAATTTATTTTTTTTTTTACTTGCAATGCTAGTGATAGAACCAAAGGCTGACATCTATATCAAACGGGAGAAACATAAAGAAAACTAAACAATTTTATGTAATCACATTGCGGTGATCCTATACAGTAAAATGGAAATTCAAAGGACATGATTGTTCTGAATGCAGGAGACCCCAGTTTGATTCCTGGGTCGGGAAGATTCCCTGAAAAAGGGATAGACTACCCACCCCAGTATTCTGGCCTAGAGAATGCCATGGACTGTATAGTCCATGGGGTCACAAAGAGTCAGGCACGACTGAGCCACTTTCACTTTCACATGCAGATATTATTTTTAAAAATGTGGTAACAGATCTAGTACCTTTGGCAAGCTAACGAATGAGTAATATAAATATGAATAATCAACTTTGTCCTTCATAGTGATTACTGTCTGGTATTTGCTTTGAGAGCAGTTGAAATCCTCATTGTTAAAGAGAAATAATCCTTTCCTCTCTGAAACATTTGTGAACTATTCAGTTGGGTGTAGTGAATAAAATACTTAAGGATCTAATACATAAAAATGCAATAGGCAAAGCACATTATTTTTTCGCTCCCTTTCTCAAAGGATGGAATATTTTGTATTTGCCCTGATTTTATGTCTTGACTTCATGTACCATTGTATATTGATATTTTTAGTTGAAATAAGGTAAAACTAAAAATATTGATATAATACTAATAAATCATGTTGGTATGTGTGGTTGTCACATAGGATTCACAGGAGATTTAAATTCACAGTTGTTAACGTAAAGGAGTCATGCTATTTAGCTTCTTCATGAATCTATACCACGAAGGAAGAGCTTTTCGCAACATATTTCACTGAGGGAACTACAAGGATGATAGGCATAATACTATGTGTCAACTCATGGATTTCTAAGTATTGCTCACAATACAGATCTGATTTTCAACATCAAGGGGTCTTTTTAAATGAGTCAGTTCTGCACATCAAGTGGCCAAAGTATTGGAGTTTCAGCTTAAACATCAGTCCTTCCAATGGACACCCAGGACTGATCTCCTTTAGGATGGACTGGTTGGATCTCCTTGCAGTCCAAGGGACTCTCAAGAGTCTTCTCCAACACCACAGTTCAAAAGAATCAATTCTTCGGCGCTCAGCTTTCTTTATACTCCAACTCTCAAATCCATACATGACCACTGGACAGACCATAGCCTTGACTAGATGGGCCTTCATTGACAAAGTAATGTCTCTGCTTTTTAATATGCTATCTAGGTTGGTCGTAACTTTCCTTCCAAGGAGTAAGCGACTTTTAATTTCATGGCTGCAACCACCATCTGCAGTGATTTTCAAGCCCAGAAAAATAAAGTCAGCCACTGTTTCCACTGTTTCCCTATTTGCCATGAAGTGATGGTCCTGGAAGCCATGATCTTAGTTTGCTGAATGTTGAGCTTTAAGCCAACTTTGTCACTTTCCTCTTTCACTTTCATCAAGAGGCTCTTTAGTTCCTCTTCACTCTATGCCATAAAGGTGATATCATCTGCATATCAGAGGCTATTGATATTTTTCCTGGCAATCTTGATTCTAGTTTGTGCTTAATCCAGCCCCGCATTTCACATGATGTACTCTGCATATAAGTTAAATAAGCAGGGTGACAATATACAGCCTTGACATACTTCTTTTCCAATTTGGAACCAGTGTATTGTTCCACATCCAGTTCTAACTGTTGCTTCTTGACCTGCATACAGGTTTCTCAGGAGACAGGTAAGGTGGTCTGGTATTCCCATCTTTATAAGAATTTTCCACAGTTTGTTGTGATCTACATAGTCAAAGGCTTTGGCATAGTCAATGAAGCAGATGTTTTCCTGAAACTCTCTTGCTTTTTTGATGAACCAACAGATGTTGGCAATTTGATCTCTGATTCCTCTGTCTTTTCCAAATCCAGTTTGAACACTGAAAGTTCTCAGTTCACGTACTGTTGAAGCCTGGCTTGGAGAATTTTGAGCATTATTTTGCTAGTGTGTGAGATGAGTACAATTGTGCAGTAGTTTGAGCATTCTTTGGCATTGCCTTTCTTTGAAATTGGAATGAAAACTGACGTTTTCCAGTCCTGTGGCCACTGCTGAGTTTCCCAAATGTGCTGGCATATTGAGTGCAGCACTTTCACAGCATCATCTTTTAGGATTTGAAATAGCTCAACTGGAATTCCATCACCTCCACTAGCTTTGTTCGTAGTGAGGCTTCCTAAGGCCCACTTGACTTCACACTGAAGGATGTCTGGCCCCAGGTGAGTGATCACCATTGTGGTTATCTGGGTCATTAAGATCTTTTTTTTTTTGTATAGTTTTTCAGGTATTCTTGCCACCTCTTCTTAGTATCTTCATCTTCTGTTAGGTACATACTGTTTCTGTCTTAATTGGGCCCATCTTTGCATGAAATGTTCCATTCATAGCTCTGATTTTCTTGAAGAGATCTCTAGTCTTTCCCCTTCTATTGTTTTCCTCTATTTCTTTGCATTGATTACTGGGGAAGTCTTTCTTATTTCTCCTTGCTATTCTTTGGAACTCTGCATTCAGATGGATATATCTTTCTTCTTCTCCTTTGCCTTTCGCTTCTCTTCTTTTCTCAGCTATTTGTAAGGCCTCTTCAATTCAGTTCAGTTCAGTCACTCAGTTGTGTCCAACTCTTTGCAATCCCATGGACCATAGCACACCAGGCCTCCCTGTCTATCACCAACTCCCAGAGTTTACCCAAACCTATGTCCATTGAGTTGGTGATGCCATCCAACCATCTCATCCTCTGTTGTCCCCTTCTCCTCCTGCCCTCAATTTTTCCCAGAATCAGGGTCTTTTCAAATGAGTCAGCTCTTTGCATCAGGTGGCCAAATTATTGGAGTTTCAGCTTCAACATCAGTCCTTCCAATGAATACCCAGGACTGATCTCCTTTAGGATGGACTGATTAGATCTCCTTGCAGTCCAAGGGACTCTTAAGAGTCTTCCTACACCACAGTTCAAAACTATCAATTCTTCGGAGCTCAGTATTCTTTATAGTCCAACTCTCACATCCATACATGACTACTGGTAAAACCATAGCCTTGACTAGATGGACCTTTGTTGGCAAAGTAATGTCTCTGCTTTTCAATATGCTATCTAGGTTGGTCATAACTTTCCTTCCAAGGAGGAAACATCTTTTAATTTCATGGCTGCAGTTACCATCTGCTGTGATTTTGGAGCCAAAAAAATATATAAATAAATAAAGTCAGCCACTGTTTCCACTGTTTCCCCATCTATTTTCCATGAAGTAATGGGACCAGATGCCATGATCTTAGTTTTCTGAATGTTGAACTTTAAGCCAGGTTTTTGGCCTCCTCAGACAACCATTTTGCCTTTTTGCATTTCTTTTTCTTAGGGATGGTTTTGATCACTGCCTCCTTTACAATGTTACAAACCTCTGTCCATAGTTCTTCAGGCACTCTATCAGGTTTAATTACTTGAATCTGTTTGTCACTTTCTGTATAATGGTAGAGGATTTTATTTAGGTCATACCTGAATGGTCTAGTGGTTTTTCCTACTTTCTTCATTTTAAGCCTGAATTTTGCGACAAGGATTTCAAGATCTGAACCCCAGTCAGCTCCTGGTATTATTTTTGCTGACTGTATAGAGCTTTTCCATCTTTAGCTACAAAGAATATAATCAATCTGATTTTGTTATTGACCATCTGATGATATCCACACATTCTAACTAAAATTTTATCTGTTCTTAACACCTTTCCTTAAACTTAAAAAAGATGTCCTTTTCATCATAGGTGACTGGAATGCAAAAATAGGAAGTCAAAAGATACCTGGAGTAACAGGTAGGTTTGGGCTTGGACTAGAAAGTGAAGCAGGGCAAAGGCTAACAGAATTCGCCAAGAGAATACACTATCATAGCATACACTCTCTGCCAACAACACAAGAGATGACTCTCCAGTCCCCTATGATGATAAGGACACATTTTTTAAGTTTAAGGAAAGGTGTCAAGAACAGATAAAATTTTAGTTAGAATGTGTAACAATTATCCAGCTGGAAAATACAATTGAGGGAATTCTGATTAAGGATAATTTTGTAGAGGTGTATAAAGACAGAGAACATTAATATATTTTAAACGGCTAGATGGAAGAGTGTTTTGGTCACATAGTGGAAGATAAAGAAGCAGATGTAAGGGGTAGATTATGATAGAATTTCTGTGACAAATCAAAAGATTTCTTCTGAAGGTGTGAGAGAGAGAAAAAACTACTTTTTTGATAATGTGAATGATGATTGGTTAGTGGTAAAACTTTTGACAGAGGACAGTTAGGAAAAGCATTACTATAACTCCAGGAAGATATAGGGCTTAAATAAGGCAATGATAAAATGGGATACCAAGGTATAGATAGCACTGACTTAGTTGTTTAAGATTGAAGACATAGTGACATCTGTTTGTCTCTGTTTTCCCACTTTCTTGCTTGTGTTTCTTGAGATCAGTTCCCAAATAATCTACCTGCAACTGCTGGAATCTGCTTTTGAGGCAACCCACAGGAGCTGTCTTGTCAGTTTTCATGTATCAAAACATCCTCTCTGGCCAAGAACGAACTGGTGATCTTGTTTTAATTTCATAGCCAAAAGAAAGTTATTGGGATAATACTGCCACTACTCTACACATACACCACCCTACCTGCTTTTTAAATCATGCTCTTGGGAATTCTCTGATGGTCCAGTGGTTAGGACTCCATGCTGTCGCTCATTTGGACAGAGGGCCTGAATTCAATCCTTAGTTGGGGAACTAAGATCCCCCAAGCCACGGGACACGGCCAGAAACCAAACCAAACCAAACCAAATCGTGCTCTTTTTTTCCATTGCATATGATAGAGTCTCCCTTCTCCCATCTGGCATCAGCTCCTCCATTTAATCTCTTAAGGACTTTGCTTTTGCAATTATCTCCTGCACTTTATGCTCCATTATTTGGAATTCTGTATATTGTCATTACTGTTAAAACATCTGTAATATCTTTCATCTAGTGAAAAAAAGGAAAACCTTCCTTGACTTTGCATCCTCTTCAGCTGTGTATCTCTTTCCTCTATATTTCTTTAGAGAAAACTTTGCCAGAGTGATGTCTGTGTTTTCCTTACTTCTATTCATTGTAGAACACATTCCTCTCAGACTTGGATTCCCACTGTGCTGCTGCAATCACTTTGGTTAGTTATCCAATGATTTTTATTAATACATTAACAAAGTTAAAGGAGAATTTTATGTTCTCATCCCATTCAAACCTTCAGTAGTCTCTGACATTTAATCATTGCTTTTCTTAACAGTACTTAATAATATTTGACATTTTAGTGGTATATATTGGATCTATATTCTCCCACTAGAATATAAGCCTCATAAGGGGAAGAACCATGTATTTATTTATTTATATTTAGTTTAATATTTAATCCCTGGTATTTAGGGAAGAGCCTGGTACAATCACTGAATAAATTGCTAAACATATGAGTGAACCTATACAATATAAATAGTAGAATAAAAGCTGCAAGAATGTGAACTTTGGCTACTTCATGATATTGAATAAAAAGTCACCTTGTTTTTTCAGATATTATTAAAATCAGATATAGGAAAATGATGCTTCCCTTCCAGTAGTCATGTATGGATGTGAGAGTTGGACTGTGAAGAAAGCTGAGCACTGAAGAATTGATGCTTTTCAACTGTGGTGTTGGAGAAGACTCTTGAGAGTCCCTTGGACTATAAGGAGATCCAACCAGTCCATTCTAAAGGACATCAGCCCTGGGTGTTCTTTGGAAGGAATGATGCTAAGCTGAAACTCTAGTACTTTGGCCACCTCATGCAAAGAGTTGACTCATTGGAAAAGACCCTGATTTGGGAGGAATTGGGGGCAGGAGGAGAAGGGGACGACAGAGGATGAGATGGCTGGATGGCATCACCGACTCACTGGACATGAGTTTGGGTAAACTGTGGGAGTTGGTGATGGACAGGGAGGCCTGGCGTGCTGCAGTTCATGGGGTTGCAAAGAGTCGGACATGACTGAGCGACTGAACTGAACTGAACTGAAACTTTAAACAAACAAAATTTCCTTAAATATTCAACAAAACATCAGATATTTTCCAGAATTGAAAATTCTAAAAGGAAAAGCCATTTTAAAGAGCTTTTAAATAAAGATTTGGTGATCCCGATGTGGATGGCATTAATGTGATTGCTAATGTATCGTAATACAAACTGTGAAAAATTCTTAAAGAGATGGGAATACCAGACCATCTTATTTGCCTCCTGAGAAATCAATATGCAGGTCAAGAAGCAACAGTTAGAACCAGACGCGGAACAATGGACTGGTTCCAAATTGGGAAAGGAGTACGCCAAGGCTGTATATTCTCATCCTGCTTATTTAACTTATATGCAGAGTACATCATGTGAAATTCAGGCTGGCTGAGGCACAAACTAGAATCAAGATTGCCGGGAAACATATCAATAGCCTCAGATATGCAAATGACACCACCTTAATGACAGAGAGTGAAGAGGAACTAAAGAGCCTCTTGATGAAAATGGGAGAGGAAAGTGAAAAAGCTGGCTTAAAACTCAACACAAAAAATGAAGATCATGGCATCTGGTCCCATCACTTCATGGCAAACAATGGGGAAACATTGGAAACAGTGACAGACTTTATTTTCATGGGCTCCAAAATCATTGCATATGGTGACTGCAGCCATGAAATTAAAAGATGCTTGCTCCTTGGAAGAGAAGCTATAACAAACCTAGACAGCATATGAAAAAGCAGAGACATTACATTACCAACAAAAGTCCATATAGTCAAAGCTATGGTTTTTCCAGTAGTAATGTACAGATGTGAGAGTTGGACCATAATGAAAGCTGAGCACCGAAGAATTGATGCTTTTGAACTGTGGTGTTGGAGAAGACTCTTGAGAGTCCCTTGGACTGTAAGGAGATTAAACCAGTCCATCCTAAAGGAAATCAGTCCTGAATATTCATTGAAAGGACTAATGCTGAAGATGAAGCTCCAATACTTCGGTCACCTGATGTGAAGAACTGACTCGTTGGAAAAGACCCTGATGCTGGGAAAGATTGAAGGAGAAGGGAACAAAAGAGGATGAGATGGTTGGATGGCATCACCGAATCATTGGACAAGTTTGAGCAAGTTCTGGGAGTTGGTGGTGGACGGAAGTCTAGCGTGTTGTAGTTCATGGGGTCGCAAAGAGTCAGACACAGCTGAGGAACTGAACTGAACTGAATGTATCTTAATGAAAAATTTAACCATGATGAAGGGGGCATATTACTAGGTCACTTTATCGTCGTTGCCTCATCATCTTCATTTTAAGTTGATGAGGCTGGAAATAATACCCTGTATTGCAAACCAACATATGTAAAAGCCCAAACACAATAGACCAGTTAATAGCATTTCTATAAAAGAAAGAAAATAAACCATATGTTTATTTTAAATATATATTTGGATTTACTGTCTAAATTGCTTCAGTAGCTGACTGATTTCTACAAAAATAGTGGCATAGACACATTTGCCTCGCTTCCAAAATATCTGTTCAACAAGTATGCATTTTTTAAAAGCTAGCAAAAGGGATAAACTGTTAACTTATATGGAATGCTCATAATTTGAAATCAACAGACATTTGGAAGTCTGCCACAGCTCCTAGCAATGATTTGAAGAAAACCAAGAAGCAAGAAAGCAAATTCATTTTTTATCAAGTTTTGACAAAATTTGTCTTCTAATTTTCATTTTTATAATCAGCTGCTAAAGGCATTCATTTTCATCTCCTTGATTAGATACTGTAGAGACTGATTACTGGATTTAATAGTTCTTTTTAATGAAAAATTGTCATTAGCTTTTCTATGATTACCTTAAAATAACCACAAATCACCCATTAGTTTTTTTTTTCTATTTCTTTCCCAAATTGTTTGTTTCCTTATTTATTCCCAGTTTCTCCTCTGTACATTCCATATCCAAACTTCAAGCCTCTCATTTCCACCAAACCACTCAGGTTTCCTAGGGTAATCCTGTTCAACATTCCCTTACCAATTACTTAAGCTTATGTTAAATCCAGCTTGGGCCATAAAACCTTCCACTAATTTACAAGAAGCAATAATAAGATACCTACTTTTCTTAAAGCAACTCATAAGCTTTACTGCTATTTAATATTTTAATTTAAAAATGTTGAAAAGAAATTATCTTAATTCTCCCTGACACTAAGATTTTTTCCTATTCACAGTAATAGTAGCTCACATTTTTAAATGCAATAAGTGGGTTCTACAAAGTCAATAGGATTGGTATCATTTCCTTTTCCAGGAGAAGAAAATGATTTATGAAAGTCCTTTAACTTATTAAAATGAAATTCCTTTAACTTATTAATAATATAGTCTACTACATTATATTAATAATCAAAATAACTATAAATGATCACTTTGTTTGAATCATTGAATCCATTATTATTTGATATTTCCTGAGACTATGCATTATATATGATCAGTTCAGTTGCTCAGTCATGTCTGACTCTTTGCAGTCCCATGGACTGCAGCACACCAGGCTTCCCTGTCCATCACCAACTCGCAGAGCTTGCTCAAACTCATGTGCATTGAGTCGGTGATGCCATCCAACGATCTCATCCTCTGTCATCCCTTTCTCTTCCTGCCTTCAGTCTTTCCCAGCATCAGGGAAAGATGACTCTTTTCCAGTGAGTCAATTCTTTGCATCAGGTGGCCAAAGTGTTGGAGCTTCAGCTTCAGCATGAATATTCAGGACTGACTTCCTTTAGGATCGACTGGTTTGATCTCCTTGCAGTCCAAGGGCTGAGCGCTGCAGAATTGATGACTTTGAACTGTAGTTTTGGAGAAGACGCTTAAAAGAGTCCTTTGGACTGCAGTATATATGAGAGTAGAGGGTTTTTTTTGGTTTCCCTTGTAACTCAGTTGGTAAAGAATCTGCCTGCAGTGCAGGACACCTGGGTTCGATCCCTGGGTTGGGAAGATCCCATGGAGAAGGAAATGGCAACCCACTCCAGTATCATTGTCTGGAAAATCTCATGGACAGAGGAGCCTGGTGAGCTGCAGTCCATCGGGTCGCAAAGAGTCAGGCACGACTGAGCAACTAACACTTACTTAGAGGGCTTTTTATGATTTATTGTTAAACATTACTTCTTCTAAAAAACTCTCACCTAAATAATGCTAACATTCACATGTTGATGATGTTTTCTTTCTAATTATAAAAATTACATCTTGAATAAATGCGAGCCTTGTTATGAGTTTAGTATTCCATGGCTTTGCAGTCTCCAGTTAAAATTGAAATATCTAATAACTGTGCCTCATTTCTGAATGTAACTCTTCCACTGATATTTGCAAAGTAAATATGATTTTATAGAAAATGCAAATTTAAAGCACATTTAGCTGCTATAATGAAAATCTCTACGTGGTCTATAGTATAGTATAAATGCATTTTTTATAATGACTTATAGGACTTTTAAAATAATGACTTATAGGTCTTGACACGGATTTATAGATTGTCCTGCTTCCCACTGTCAAATTGGATTTTCAGGATAATGCTAATTGGTGAGTAGGTAAATATTACCAACCTTTCAAACACGAAGTGACTGAAGTTGGCTAGATAACTTGCCTTATGTTACAGAGCAAGCATGAAAATACAAAAAATGAAAACCAAATTTCTGACCCAAAGGCTTTTTTCTATTGAATAATAACTTTGTAATGCTGGAGCAGATTTCTATGTAAATTCTATATCTCTAGCTTTATAGTAACATAGATCCAGATGAGATGGGATGTCTTCACCTTTCCTGATCTTAGCCTCTCTCCATATTAAAATGAATCATTTGGAAGCTTTTCTTTTGCCCCCTCTGCATATTATTTCTTAATGTTCATCAGGTTTTGTTTTTAAACTTTTTTGGACTCACAAATGTTAAATTTTGTTATTTTCTTTTTACTTTCCCTTCCAATTTCCCTTCTTCCTTGTCATCATTTTCAATTCTTCTACTATGCATCATAATATTCTTTTTAAAAACTAGGATCTAGTTAATTTTGATTGTTACCTGAAGCATGGGCTTCCCTGGTGGTTCAGATGGTGAAAAATCTGCCTGCATTGTAGGAGATCCAGGTTCGATCCCTGGCTTGTGAAGATCCCCTGGAGAAGGGAATGACAAACCACTTCATATTCTTGCCTGGAGAATTCCATGAACAGAGGAGCCTGGAAGGCTACAATCCATGGGGTCGCAAAGAGTTGGACACAACTGAGTGATTAACACTACTACTACTACTACTACTACTACTACTACTGCTGCTACTACCTGAACCATAGAGTGTGTATCTGTTTGTTTCTATTAAATGTTAGGAATGAATAGTTTCTTAAATTTCTTAAACTAGCTTGAATTTTGCTAAGGGAAAAAACATTATTTTTTTTAAATGATGACAAGCATTCTGCTTTAGAAAACATGAGTTTTCATCAAAGTATAACAAGCATACAAGGAAGTACACAAGTCATAAGTTACAGATAGATTAATTTTCACAAAATAAAAACACCCAAAAAACACCCATGTGACTAGCATGCAGAAGAAATTTAACATCATTAGAACTGATGAGATTTTAATTGAAATTATGCTGAATCTCTGACTCAGTGTGGGGAGATTAAAAATATTGAATCTCCTAATCCATAAAATTATTATACCATTCCAATTGTTCATATCTTCATTAATATTTTCTAAGCAATTTTCCACAGTTCACTGTGTACATATCTTGCACATTTTTCATTAAAGTTACATTTCAGAATATGATGTTCTTTGATGTTGTCATAAATAATATTTTTGTAGTAATATAATTCTTTTTTATTGAGATATAGTTTATTCATAATATTCTGTTAGTTTCAGATGAACATCACAGTGCTTAAGAATTTTTACAGGTTTTTTTTTGTTTGTTTTTGTTTTTTTTTGTTGTTGAGTTGTTAAGTTGTATCTGGCTCTTTGTGACCCCATGGGCCTTAGCTTGCCAGGTTCCTTTGTCCATGGTATTTCTCAGGCAAGAATACTTGAGTGGGCTGCCATTTCCTTCTCCAGGGGATCTTCCCAACCCCGGGATCAAGTCTGCAACTCCTTTACTGGCAGGCAGATTCTTTACTGCTGAATCACCAGGGAAGCACTTTTACAGTTTAAACTCCATTAAAAGTTATTACAAGATAATGGCTATGATTTCATGCGCTATGCAGTTTCCTTGTTCTTTATCTGGAAAATTGTTTTTGAATGCCTCTGAAGAGCCAAGGCAAAATACACTGAAGAAATGAAGTTGAAGTGACAGTGAGGGAAAAACCTGGGACACTATTTCATAGTCATACAGGCAGCTGTATTCTTTGAACAGAAGTTTGTTACCGTCTCAGGGCCTTTGCACTTGCTTCTACTGTTTGTCGTATTTAGAATTACACTTGATTTTTTTTTCTTGAGCTTGTACCTTGTATAGCAAGTAATCTTGCTATATCGACTAATATATTCTAACTCACTAACGATAGATTACTTTCAGATATTGTAAATACATAATGATGCAATCTGTGAATAATGGCTGTCGCACTCTTTCTTTTTCAGTCCTTGTGGCTACTAAGTCGCTTCAGTCATGTCCGACTCTTTGCTACCCCATGGACTATAGCCCGCCAGGCTCCTCTGTCCATGGAACTCTCCCAGCAAGAATAATCCTTATGCCTTTGTTTTTATCTTTTCCTTGCTTTATTGCCCTGGCTAGGGCCCCCTAAAATGTTGAGCACAATTAGTGATAATAAGCATTGTTGTGTTGTTCTTGATCTCAAGGGAGTAAGTTTTCCGTATGTCACCATTAGTTATTATATTTGCCTCAGTTTTTTGAAGTTTTTTTTTTTTTTTGCTTTTAATCATGGTAAATTTTGCCTAATGGCATTTTTGCATATTTGGGGATAAATCTATGATTTTTTCCTTTTGTTCTGTTAACTTTGTTTGATTTCTAAATGCTACAAACCATAAATTTATCTTGGATTAAAAAGTATTTGTTTATGTATATTACAGTTGCTACATCTTGGATTAAGTTTGTTAAGCATCCCTCCTCTTTTTGGGGGGGGGGTCATGAAAGAGACTTTTAATTTTCCTTTCTTATGAAATTCTTGTTGGTTTGATATACATTTCAAATGCTTCAAATTAAACTTTTTTGGAAGGTTTTCACTGTTTCTATTTTCTGGAAGAGGTAGTGCAAATCAGATTTCCTAAGTTTTCTTTTTTAACTGTATTTTTCTTGGAATTTTGCCATTTCATATCAAATGTATTGGATACAACTGCTTATAGGCTTCCCAGGTGGCCCTAGTGGTAAAGAACCTGCCTGCCAACACAGGAGATGTAAGAGACGCTGATTCAGTCCCTGGGTCAGGAAGATCCCCTGGAGGAAGGCATGACAACCCACTCCAGTATTCTTGCCTGGAAAATCTCATGGACAGAGGAACTTGGCAGGCTACAGTCCATGGGTCGCAAAAGTCAGTCATGACTGAAGCCACTTAGCATACATGCACACACAACTGCTTTAATTTTACGTCTATGCCTCAAGAATCTGTAGGGATGACCCCCTTTATGTTCCTCATATGAATTATATGTGCCTTCTCATTTTTCTCAATCAGTCTTGCTAGATGTTTTGAAAGGGATAATAAAGATATTAATAAAGATATTAACCCTTTCAAAAGAGAACTTTCTTGGTTTTGTCAATATTCTTTTATATTTTTAAAAATTCATTATATTTTGATTTTTAATTTTATTGTTTTATTTTCTCCACTTTACTATACCATTTTTTTCTGAAGTCTTGTGAGTAATGATCAGGTCCTGAATTTTCCAGCATTTTTTCTTTTGCATTTAATGTGGGAAGTTTTCTTTTGGTGCATCCTACACATTTGAAAAGATTCTTGAGGTATAACTGACATACCATAAATTTGATAATTTTAAAATGTATGATGCATTATGATTTACATATATGTATATATTTATGAAATAAGATAATAACTATATCTGTTACCTGCCAAATTTTCCATGTGGAGTTGTGTAATCACCCCTGCTAACTTTCTCTATGGCCCCAAGTCCAGGCAGTAAACATTCTTATACAAATATGTGTATGGACATATGCTTTAATTTCTCTGGAATAAACACCAGAAGTCGAAGACATGAATCACATCATAAATAGGATAGAGTCAATGAGTTTTTCCAAATAATTGAATCATTTTATATTCTGTTAGTAGTGGATGAGAGTCACTGTAGCTCTATATCATTGCTTAGAATGGTCAGTATTTTAAACTGTAGTCCTTAGAGGTGTACAGTGATATTTCAAAGTCACTCTAAATGGTATAGGTAAAACCAAATCATTGATTTTCCTGTCCTGGCATACATAGTAAATGGAGAAAATGTAATATAGGCCTAATGCCCGTCCTTTCCTTTCCACCTGATTTTGTATATATATTTATTTTTGACTGCAAGCTAGATTTTCTGTGTGAAACACTATGGAGATAACTGGAGGCCAGGGAGCATTTCATTTTGCTTATGAAGGACAGTTAGTGTTGGAGTAATTCATCTCATAGCAGTGAGGGATTGTGTCCTTTTAAGGCTGGGTTTCAGATTTTGTGACGGGTTTTATATTTCTGATTCATATTTACATTTAGGGCATATCCTCTCAGAGATGTCAAATGATTTGTTGGATTGTTTTCCAGAACATCTCCTTGGTGTTGTGTAGTCAGGTCCAGTTTGTGTTCCCTGCTGGAAGCCCTGATCAGCTACAAACTTCTCAGCTACAACTTTCTGCTTAGCATTTTGGATCCTCAGTCATCTCTTAAGGACTTAAGAGGAAAAAGTGGTATCAAATTTGGGTCTCGTCACTTAGGCTTCTCCTGTCTCTGAGATCCAGTTCTTCCTTTGGTCTCTGGTGCCTTTTAATAATACTTTTAATATCTTCCAGATTTCCTAGGTTTTCTCAGTAGGAGGCTTGAGCTGAAATGGTCTACCATAACTGGAAGCAGAAAGTGAAAAGTGAAAGTGAAGTAGCTCAGTCGTGTCCAACTCTTTGCGACCCCGTGAACTGTATGGCCTACCAGGCTCCTCCCTCCATGGGATTCTCCAGGCGGGAATACTGGAGTGGGTTGCCATTTCCTTCTCCAGGGGATCTTCCCAACCCAGGGATTGAACCTAGGTCTCCTGCATTGCAGGCAGACGCTTTAACCTCAGAGCCACAGACATCTCTCTAAATAAAATTTTTTTGAAATATGTATTAGTTTGTGATAGTTTTGCTTCTTGTAGCCAATCAATCCAAACAATATTAAGAAGATAAAGTATTTCAGGGCAAATGTTTCTTGAGAATTCAATCCTTTTTGTCATTGTCTGCTTGATTTCCAATTTAAAATTTGACTGAATCCATGAACTTTTCCACAGTCCCCAACATGTGCCAAGTGTGATCCATCTATTGGAGGTACATTGTTGGGTTACTGCTTAATGTGGATTCAGTCAAGAAGATTAGGAGATATATTAGAGAAGATATAAAATATGGGTATGTACATGTTATTTTATTGGCATAAATTAATGATACTTGATCACATATTAAGTCTTAAAATAGATATTAATGATTTCAGAAAAAATTTCATCAAACAATGACAATCTCTGTCCAAGTAAGTTTGCCCATCACTTATCTATCTATATAATTAAAACAAAGTTAGTGTCCATCATTTGATAATAAATGAACTATAAATTGCATGCATCAATATGAATGAATCTCACAAATACAATATTGAGCAAAAAAAAAAAAAAAAAAGTCAGTGGCATACTAAGACCTGTAGTATGTACTCATTTATATATTGGAGATGCTCATCTGATCAAGGAAGACTATTAATCAGACTATCCATACAACTTGAAATACTGAAAGACAGATAGATGGAGAGATGGAGACAGAGAAAAATGGAAGGAATTGAAGAGGGATTGAAGAACAAACAAAGGCAGTGGTCAGCCAGAAAAATTTACAAAGTGAAGATCCTTAGAATTCAGTTGAGTATTTGTAATTGTCTTTCTCTCTGAAGAATATACAAATTCAGGTAGCTTACTAGAGGTAGAACAATGAGCAGAACTTCCAGTAAACTCACCAGGCCATAGGGAATGTAAGAGGTTGTAAATTTTGCTGGGTTTGAATGGGATGCTGAGGGCTATAGTTTGGGAGCAACAGCAAAGCCAGAAATGACCAACTCTTACCAGGCTCATCTCTGAATCATTTGAATCTCTGTTTGGAATAGATAGGTCTGAAAATGATAGTGTTGCTAGTAGCGAAGCCAGAATGAAATTTAACTTGAATTGTGTCTACAATTTTCATATATAGTTTTTGGCATAGAATTAAAAATGGCCAGGATAAGTAGGAGAAAAGAACATGTGACCTAAACCCAGTTGAAACAGCAGATAATGGAACTAGAATAACAAGTTAACCAGATAAAAGACCTTTCAGATATTCATTAAAAATGCCTATGTTCAAGTAAATAGAAGACAAAATTAAGAATTTTAGTGGCAAACTGAAAATGATAAAAAATCAGGTCTTATTTCATGTACTGAAGTTCTGTATGTAGGCACTTAAACATTAGGAATATTGTCACCTCATAAATGGATTCATTAATTATAATGAAATGTTCCTATATGTCTCTAGTTATACTCTGTTTCTTGAAGTCTACTTTGACATTAATGTACCCAGTCAAGCTTTCTTATGCTTAATTTTACACAGTATATTATTTTCTATACTATTACTTTCAACCTATCTCTTGAATTCAAATTAATTCATATGTAAGTAGCATATAGTAAATAGGACTTGTCTTTTTTTCTAGTCTGAAAAACTCTCCATTCTAATTGGAATGATTAGGTCTGCTTAAATTTAATATTATCAATACAGTTTGTTTTAAAGTTGATGATCTTGCCACTCATTTTCTATTTTCCCCATCTCTTTATTTTTCTGTTCCTCTTTTGTACTTCCTTTTGAATATTGAATATTTTTTATTAATTCAATTTAAATTCCTCTTTTGACTTTTTATTTGTGGCAGTTTATTTTTTAAATTTTTTTAATCTCTGACTTTGTTTTTAATTCTTAAGCCCTATGATAGGATAGTTTACAAATCTATGCTAATGATATAGCTCCTCTACTTTAACTTTTCTAATGAGCTGGCAAAAGCATCATTACCAATCACACACATATAAGTAGTTCTACAGTTGTGTTTCTAAATTCCTGTTTAAAAGACAATCCTGAATTATAACTTAGTCTGACATCATGAAGAATGCAAAAGCAAAGTTTGCTATCATATCTTGTCACAGTGAATTTTAAAAGCATCTGACCTTAAAGATCATCTATAAAATGTGAGGTGCCAGATATTCTTTATTTGATGCTATACATAAACCATACTAAAATGCCTTTCATTAAGTAAAAGGCAGTATTTTAGATAAAGAATTTTAATTAAATAGGCATAGTTAAGACCAAAAAGATACAGTGGACATTGTCAGTGTGTCTTTAGCCCTTGCATAGATAGGCTAATGAGCACAACTTGAAACAGGTGACTCTCGTGCTGGTCTGTAAGACAGTGAAGGGACCTTCTCAGTATTTAAATATATATATATTTATATTTAAATATTTATATACACACACACACACACACCAGTTATAGAAATCTGAGCATAAAACCAATCTCCTGTAGGGTCTGAGAAGGCATTCATCATCTTCCTGAAAAGCCTGACATTTCTGATTCAGGTTCAATCATCTCTTTAGAAAAGGAAAACAGTGATAGTCCTTGTTGAACTGGAATTACTATCAAAATTCAAAAAGTTGACCATGTTCATTAAGCCACAAGCCAATCTTATTTAAATCAAGACTGTCCAACAGAAATATTCCATCAGTCATTCACGATCTGAGTTCTAGGTATGAGATCAATTTAAATATGGTACACATAAAAAGTCATGAGACATTTCTGTTTTGTAATAAATAAGGCAGTGGACCACTATTACTCATTACTAGCTTTTTTGAGATAAGTTATCGTCTTCCCTTTCTCCCTTCTTCTTAATCCCAGTGAACATCACTTTTGTTTCGGGAATGCACTTCTTGTGATTCTTCAAGTAATCCATCAGTGTCTCCTCTCCCCAGGTGATGCCTTTGTTCTTGTTGGGATTCGTGTAAGAGAATCCAGCAGCTTGACCTGTCTTTTACCCAAACAGACCATGGAGATTTGGCCCAGTCTTGTGCTTGCCTCCCTTTTCCACAATATAGCACGGGGCACACTTCTGAACAGAAATCTTGTCCTTCTCAGCGTCACCCATTTTTAAATCGTTCCTTCTCCTCAAACGGCTGAGAGGTTCCTGCTTCAAGCCGCAAGCGGAATGTCCCACTCTCTAAGCCCAAGGACACACCCCTATGGCCATTTGAAAACCTCTCCACACATTCTTTGACCTCCTTTCCTTCAAGAGATGCGTTTCATGGCTCCTCCCAGCATTCTAGGTCAAGCCTAGTGAGTCTTTGTAACCAATACAATGCAACAGTTGTGATGCTAGATAATGAAACTGACATTATCAGCTATCACCAGCAGAGGGCGCCGTGTTGGTCCGCCACCCTGTGCTTTTGAAGCACAGATCACAGGTCACTGTGGTTCTCCGTTTCCATATTTCCTTTCATATTCTGTAGAACTTCCGGTAATAGCATAAATTACGGGTTGTCCGCCGGCAAATTGACTCAGGTATGTTTCTATGGAAATGTCTTAATTCACTGTTACCTTGGAAAGATAATTTTGCCAGATAGAGAATTCTACTGACGTTTTATTTTTTTGTTTGGTATCAGAAAGATTCTGCTCCATTATCTCGGTTTTCTATGGATTCTGTTGAGAAGGCCACCACTGTCATTTCTAGGGAGGTAACGTATCTTTCTCAGAAGTTTTGATTTTTCTACACTTCACTAATATTCTTTATATTTCATATAAATATCTAAAAGACGTTTACTAGTGAAATATTTCAAAATTTAAATAGCTGTTTTGTTGATTCTAAATTTTCCATTTGTGTAAATAAAAGAAGAATTTATTGGAATGACAATAGCGACAAAATATAGCGAGAGCAAAAATATCTTATTAAAAATAGCAAAAGGCAATGTATTTTTCTTCTTACTAAAATGCATAAAAAATCTGCAGACTGTACATAACCAGAATTTGGAGGGCATATAAAATGGTACTGAGTTTTTGGAAATTAATTTGCTATTTTTTACCAATACTTTAAATTTACCTACCCTTTTCCACCATAATTGGCTTTCTATGACTATCTGACAGAATTTGTCGAAGATATGTATATAAATATGGCTACAAAAAGGCACAACAGCTATTTTTAGTACACTATATTGTATTCATACTATAAATGCATTGCAGATTTTATACCCAAATAGATCTTATATAATTGCAGAAGATATCTCCAGGACATATTTTTAATAAAAAGCAAGCAAGTTTATTTCACATGTGTTTACAAGTAAATAAATATTACTTATATAGATGTATATTTATATGTATGTTTGTTCAGGTACACTCTTCATTGCTAATCATGGTTACTTCTGTCAAAGGATATATGTCCGTGTTTTTGGAAATTTTACACTGAGCACACATCTTACTTTTAATCAGTAGAATAAAGTAGTTACGTGGCAGCATATTACTGATGATTCTTTTTAACTGTCTATTTTTTAAGTAGTATGATACAGTGAGAAGTTATGCTTAAAACCAGAATTATGGCAGAGGTGGATGGAAAAGAAATAATATGAAAAAATATAGAAAATATATGTGGAGAAAAATTTAATTTTTATGTGAACCATTTATAAGAAACTGACCTCTAATTAGTCATTGAAATCATTGTACTGGGGGCGATAAATAAAAGTGTCAGAAAGAATGCTTTTTTCACTGTTCTACTGGGATTAAATGTCAGGTGTAATGTAGAATTTACTTAATATCCAGGAGCTTCTCTTGCCATGATATCAGGAAAAGTGACAGCGGTAATCAGGGTCAAAATCCTCTCAATTTTTATCTGCTCCGTGTACAGAAAAAGACAAAACTATAATCTTGTTGTATAGGGTTTTCATGCCATTTCTTATGATATGTATGAAATGTTTAGTGAGAATTGCTGTTCTTTAGAAAAATGTGTTTAGATTTAACTGTGTGGAATCCAGCAATATTGCTAAATGCAGTTATTAATTCTAATTTGTTCCATGTAGATTATTTTGAGATATTCTGGAAACATAAATATCCAACTGAATAAAGCTGTGTTCATTTCTATTCTTGTCAATTATTTGTGCATTTTTAACTCTTGCATACATTGTCACCCCTAGACCTCCATAAAATGTTGAAAAGAACTAGTAATAATAGGCATCCTTGCCTCCATTCTTCTCTCAGGTTGTGTTTCTCAATGTTGTATTACTAATTATGATATTTGCTATAGTTTTCTGAGGCTTTCTTAAAACTCATAACTGGATGGTAAATTTGCCTGATGGTTTGTCTGTGTTTGTAGTGAAAGTGACAGGGTTATCTGTCTTTTGTTGAGGAGAATTGATGTTAAAATATTAAGCCACTTAAGAATTCAGGTTTGGATTAAACTCAGTTTGTTCATGGGTAATAACAATTGAAATGTGTTTGGATTCATAAGAATTTTTTTCTTATGTTGTCATGATGCATATCAATCTTCCTTTCCTATACTGCCTTTGTCAGTTTAGTGTAAAGTTTATAAGGATGTCATTAAATATTTTGGTTAGTGTTTTTATTATTTCTATTCCATGTAATGGGTTGAACAAGACTGGTATTATTTATTTATGAATTTTATTGAAAAGTTTACACAATCAGGCATCAGACCGTAGAAATCATTTGTGGGAAGGAATTTTATTATGAATACAATTAAAATCTATAGGATTTTGAAAATTTCTTGTTGCAGTGTATTTTTCTGGAATTTTGTCATATCATATAATTTCAAATATTATATAAGGGTCTCAAGCATCTACAGTGATGATCCATTCTATATTCCTGGTGTTGATGATGTATGTCTTCCTTTGTGTGTGATCAGTCTTGCCAGGAATTATAATTTTTTAACATTTAACCCCCCCGAAAATAATTTTGGGGTTTATCAATGTTTGTATTTTTCTGAATTTCATTAGCTAATTCTAATTCTTTTAAATCCACTATCTTTTTTTGCTTGTTTAAATCAGCTCTTTGCCTCTCCATTTTTGAGGTGGCTTATCAGATCTCCAGATTTCAGGGTTTTTAATGCTAAAATGTTTCTTTAGACACATTTTGGTGGACCCCACACATTTTTAACAGCCTTTCTTAGGTGTGAGTGAAAGTGAAAGTTGCCCAGTCATGTCCAACTCTTTGGGACCTCATGGACTACACAGTCCATGGAATTCTCCAGGCCAGAATACTGAAGTGGGTGGTTGTTCCCTTCTCCAGGGGATCTTCCCAACCCAGGGATCAAAGCCAGGTCTCTCACATTACAGGCAGATTCTTGACCAGCTGAGCCACCAGATGTAATTGACTTAAAATGAGCTACACAACTTTGAAATAATGTAACTTTTGAGATATTTATATATTTGTAAAATCCTCACCACAGTTAGGGCTTCCCTGGTGGTTCAGATGGTGAAGAATCTGCCTGCAGTGCAGGAGACCTGCGTTCAATCCCTGGGTCAGGAAGACCCCCTGGAGAAGGGAATGGCTAGCCACTCCAGTATTCTTATCTGGGAAATCCCATGGACAGAGGAGCTTGGTGGGCTACAGTCCATGGGGTCACAAAGAGTCGGACATGACTGAGCAACTAACACTTTTACCACAATTAAGATGATAAACACATTTACTCCCCCCTCCCAGGTTTCCATATGCACCTTTGAATTTTTCCTCCAGTCAAGCTCTGTTCTCTTTCACTCTATGAACTTTTTCATACAATTCTTTGTGTGCATATACACTTTGATTTTTTTCTTGTATAAACATCAAGGAATGGAATTGTTGGGTTACATGATATGTGCTTCTTTAAGATACTGTAGAAAATACTAAAATGCTTTGTAATTTGATTGTATTATTTTACACACTACCAGCAGTGTATCCGGGCTTCCCTGGTGGCTCAGACGATAAAGAATCTGCCGGAAATGCAGGAGACCCGGGTTCAATCCCTGGGTCAGAAAGATCTCCTGGAGAAAGGAATGACTACCCACTCCAGTATTCTTGCCTGGAGAGCATATTAGGGACCCAGTTATTCTATATACTTGCCAGCACTTATTCTGGTTAGTATTGTTAATGGTAGCATTTCTGATAGGTGGGCAGTGCTTTGTCACTGTCACTCTAAATTGCATGGATGTAACTAAGTCCTTGTTCTTTCTGTCCCAGGAGTCCCTCGTGAGGGGGAAAAAGTGGATTGCAGACCTGATACTAATCCTTTCATTCCCTTCTCCAGGGGATCTTCCTGACCCAGGGATGGAACCTGGGTCTCCTGCCATTGCAGGTGAATTCTTTACTGTCTGAGCCAGTGCTAGGGAAGCCCTTTGAATGTACTGCTACTGCTACTGCTGCTGCTAAGTCACTTCAGTCGTGTCCGACTCTGTGCGACCCCATAGACGGCAGCCCACCAGGCTTCCCCATCCCTGGGATTCTCTAGGCAAGAATACTGGAGTGGGTTGCTATTTCCTTCTCCAGTGCATGAAAGTGAAAAGTGAAACTGAAGTCGCTCAGTCGTGTTCGACTCTTAGCGACCCCGTGGACTGCAGCCCACCAGGCTCCTCCGTCCATGGGATTTTCCAGGCAAGAGTACTGGAATGGGGTGCCATTGCCTTCTCCATTTGAATGTACAGTTATAGTTTATTGCTTTCAGAAATTTATCTATGAAATACTATAAGATAGTTGGAGATATGGAGATAACTGGATGTTTTTATCTTCCTTCAGGGGGTATTTCCTTTTGTTTCAGGGAGGCAGCTAGGGTAGGAACAGTTCATCTCATTACAATCAGTGGTTGAGTTTTTTGAAGTTGGGTCTCAGGTTTTATGAATAATTTTCTACTTCAGGTTTATATTGACATTTAGAACATAGACCCTTAAGGATGTTAAATTCACCCCTGGGTTGTTTTCCAGATCCTCTCTTCCAGGGTGGGCCTTGAACCCAGTCTGTGTTCCCTGGTTTGGTGAGAGGACTGGAAGCCCAGATCAGCTGCTTAGGTTAGCAGCTGCAACTTTTTTATTAGCATCCTGTGTTGTTAGTCACCTCCTTTGGATTAGCAAAAGGCTTGTGGGGAAGAGGGGTACCAAATTTGTGTCTCATTGTCTGGGTTTCTCTTCTGAGATCCAATTTCTTCAAATGCTTGCTTCCTTTGGATTTGTGATACCTTTGAACAAAATGTTTAATATCTACCAGCTTTCCTGGTTTTTCTTAGTGGGATGGTTGGGCAGAAATGGCTAGTCTACCATTACTGGAAGAAGACAGCCCTGCACATGCTATTTTTTGAATTATGTTAAAGTTTTAATTATTTTTCCTCCTAGATTCAGTTTTCCCATCCTTTGTCAGAATGTTTCTTGTTTCCTATATGTGCTAGGTATCCATGTGCAGGTACATTATTGAAATGCAGCCTAAAGGAAAACAGACAAGTACATACAGAGTATATTATAAAAGATAAATTTTATAGCAATCTTTTATGCTGCAATAATAGCCAGAATACTTACCTGTGGGCTTTCCAGGTGGCACTGGTGGTAAAGAACCTGCCTCCCAATGCAGGAGATGCAAGAGATGTGGGTTCGATCACTGGGTGGTGAAGATCCCCTGGAGAAGGGCCTGGCAACCCACTCCAGTATTCTTGCCTGGAGAATCCCATGGACAGAGAAGCCTGGTAGGCTATAGTCGATAGGGTCCCAAAAAAGTAGGGCACAACTAAAGCAACTGAGTACACACTCACATATGCACTTACTAGTATTATATATACTGGTTACTCAAAGGATTGGCATGTGGATCTTAAATTATCTTGGTCTACTTAGAGTTAAGATAGTACCCGTTTCTGTATGTGTAGCCTCACAACAGGATCAATCCATTTATTCTCCCATTTTGCTCTTTTGTCAAATATATTATTTAAATGTTCTTATTTTAAAACTTAAATTGATTATATATAATTTATTTTCACCCTTTAATTTTCTTAAATATATTGTATATTCAGTAAATGCACAAAGCTTGTTGACAGATTAATTTTGCAAATTATGTATTTTACATCCAAAGTGCTACTTCATTTTTACCTTAGCGAATCACCTTTTTAAACAGAAATAATGGGAAAAAAGTATTATTTTATGTTTAGCCACATACCTTCCCTATTCAGTGCTCGTCTCTCCTTTTTGTAGCTTCTATTAGATATTTTTCCAGTTGAGCTTAAAGAACTTCCTATAGGGTATATATTATTTTTGGACAGAAACAAATTGTCTTAAACTTTTTTTATGTGTCTGCATCTCATTTCACTCTGTTTGGAAAGATAACTTTGATAGATAAAGAATTTGGGGTTGATAGTTTTTCTTTCAGCATTGGAAAGATGTTGCTCCATTATTGCCATTTCTCTTAGGATTCTTTTGAGAGTGCAGTCATCATTTTAATCATTATTGGTGCTTTATTTTTCAGAAGTTTTTTTTCTGGTATATACTTATAAACTTCACTAATATCTAGATATTTCACATAGATGTCCCATATATAGTTTAGTGATAAAATATTTAAACATTTTAATTGCCATTTTATCAATCCAAATTTTTCCATTTGTGTAAATAGATAGATTATTGGATTAACAATAGTAACAAAAAAGCTAAAAAAAAAACTCATGTGAAGAAATACTTTACAAAAATCAAAATATTCATTGTTTACTTTATGTCTATATATATAAATGTCTACACATATTGATATAGATTAAAATGTTACATACATTCTCATGTGAAGTTAATTTGATGCTAATGTTAACATGCGTGAGAAATTGTTGAGAACAAATAAAACTCTTGATAAACAATAATAAGTGTTTCATACAACATAAAACAAAATATTTACAGTAATTATATGCTATGTAACAGCATTCAATTTGGCAGGCAGTCTATATCTGAAATTATTTATATAAATATAGTACATATTGGAATAAATCATAACAAGCTCTCTATATATGAAAGCAACAAGTATATATACATATTATTAATATATAATAATTTTGATTTTAAAAATATTTATGAAATGTTAGACTATTTCTTTAACAAATGGAATAGTAAAATAATCAAGCAATTCTGGAAATAAATGAAGACCATCAATATGAGAACAAGAACACACTACTTATTCAGAACTTTCTATAAGGCAGGAAATCAGACAATGTAATTTGTATTTGGCAGAGACATGAAGGCAGATAGGTGTGTGGGAAAGCTTTATGGTGGAGAAAAGGGAAGACTTCACATGTGCCCTAACTAGAGGTTGTTAGTCTGGGGAAAGTAGAGTCCAGATAAGTAGAAGTGGAACATCATATATGTTTGCTTAAGGAACAATACTTGGCTTCCTCTGGTTCATCCTAAGTTAGGAGTAGGGGCAGAAATTAAGGAAGCTGGCCATTACTGATTAGGTCCTCCCCGTTTGGGACCAGTTGATGCAGAATCTGTGGTTTGGCTTCACTGGCTGCTTGCTGCAGAGCTGTGGGTGAGAGGTCTATTTTTGTATATGGTCTAGTCATTGTCAGTTTGTACATTCAGTGTCTCACAGTAAAAGCAAATATAAATGGCCAATTACTATTTTGAGTATACTCAGTAGTTATTGCATTTTAAACAGATAGTAAGACACTTTTTATCTTGATACAAAATTATTGAGGGAGAAAAAATGATACTGGGTAAATTTTTGAAAATTAAAATGGTGTTTTAAAGCAAATTTGAAAAATTTCCTACTCTTTTCAAACAGTAATTTTCCTTCTAGTATTATACTCAACAAAACTACTCACAAACTTACATAAAAATATGCTTTAAAATGATAAAAGATCTATTTTAGGTAAATTATAGTGTGTTCTTACCATGACTATTAGATAGATTTACAACTAGACAGTTCTTGTATACTTGAAGAAGACATCTCCAAGTCATATTCCTAATAAAAAATAAATTGCAATTTATTTCACATGTGTGTACATGTGTATAAGTATATTACATTTGCAAGTATATATTTGTTTATATACACATTTCACTGTTGGTCATGGTTACTTCTGTGAAGAGATATACATGTACTTTTGGGGAAATTTTATACTTAGTACATGCCAAATTTATAATTAGTAAAAGGAAATCAAAGAAATGCATGAATGCATATGATTAGTTTAAAATATTTTCCTTTTAAATATATAACAGGAAAGATTAAAAGTTACGCTAAAGACAAAAATAGAAAACCGTTTGAAAGAAGAGATACAATAAGAAAAACATAAAGAAGTTTTGTAGAAAGAGTTAATTGTGATCCACTTTAAAAAAACAGCAGTTCTGTCGTAAAAAAGCTGAGCTCTAGTTTGTAAATGAGATCAGTGAATAGAGGCTGTTAAGTAAACTTGACACAAAGAGTGCTCTTTTCATCTTTCTCTTGGATTAAATGTAGTATTGAAAGGTTGTTGCTGACCCAAGAAAAGGCGCCAGGATTTGTGGCCTCTGGTGGAGAAGATTTCAATCCAGGGCCAGAGATGAGGCTTGATCGCTGAGAGCTTTTGTGTAATAAACTTTTATTAAAGTATAAAGGAGATAGTGAAAGTTTCTGACATAGGCATCAGAAGGGGGCAGAAAGAGTGCCCCCCTGCTAGTCTTCAGCTGGATGTTATATAGTCACTAGCAGTCTGTTAATGAAAGAAAGAAATGTCTTAAAACTCAGAATGGCACCAGGCCCCTCATCCATAAGATGTATTTTGGGGTAATCTTGGCACCAGACAATTCATCCCGGGCCATAAAACTATTGACTTGAATCTTGTAGAAAGGCAGATTACCATACAAATAGTTTCGTTTACATAGATTAGGGGAACAATGTCTGAGTATAACATAATGGTTTGTCAAGTAGGTTCTGAGACATTAGGCTGATCCGACTTGAAGACAGAGTCTGGGGTAAATGCATAGAACATTAACATAGCTTAAGATAAACATTTCCATAAGAAAAATGCATTGGTTAACTCAAGGTTTGAGAATAGTTAAATTCAGGTGAAACCAGGTGTCATTATGGCAACACAGTATTTTAAGAGAAACCTCTTTTTAAATTTTTATAGAGAAGAAAAAAGTATCGCTAGTTTGTTTGCTCCTGCAGCTTAAGAGAGAGAAAAATGTCTGACACTTGCAACCTATTTCCTCTGTTTGGAGACCCCTGGCCTTCCTGCATGTTACCCTCTCAGTATATCATCAATCTTATTTTATATTCTGGAGCATCTATAACTATGATATCAGAAAAATGACAATAACAATTGAGGTATAAAAACTCTCAAGTTCAGTTATCTGATAATTATGTTTAAAACACCTTTAAAAATGTAACCTTGTTCTGTAGAGTTTCATGCCATTTCTTAAAATGTGTATAGAGAATTCACTAAGAATTGCTTTCTCAGAAATATGGGTTTCTGTTTGACCATCTGGTTTCCATCAATCTTGGTAAATTCAGTTATTATTTGTGTATATTACCTAGATATTGCTTTTAACAAAGCAACCTACAAGTTAAAGTACATTACAGAAGATAATTTTGTGGTAATTTGTTTGGAAACATAAAGATGCAGTTTGCTAAAAAGCCAAAATAATTTCATCCTTTTCAATATTTATGCCTTATTTTTTCTCTTTTCTTGCACTAGTGCCCTGGCTAAGACCTCCCTAAAATGTTCAATAGAACTTGTGCTAAGTAGGCATCCTGTTCTCATTCCTCATCTCAGGGAGAGGTTTTCAATGTTTTGCTAGGAGGTATAATATTTGCTGCAAATTCATGAGTATTTCTTTTCAATCATAAATGAGTGGTAAATTGCATCAAATGGTGTTTCTGTATCTGTTGTGATGAGTTCAGTTCAGTTCAGTTCCATCGCTCAGTCATGTCTTACTCTTTGCGACCCCATGGACTGCAGCATGCCATGCCTCTCTGTCCATCACCTACTCCCCGAGCTTGCTCAAACTCATGTCCATCGAGTCGGTGATGCCATCCAACCATCTCATCCTCTGTCATCCTCTTGTCCTCCTGCCTTCAGTCTTTCCCAGCATCAGGGTCTTTTCCAATGAGTCAACTCTTCACATCAGGTGGCCAAAGTGTTGGAGTTTCAGTTTCAGCATCAGTCCTTCCAATGAATATTCAGGATTGATTTCCTTTAGAGTTGACTGGTTTGATCTCCTTGCATCCAAAGGGATTCTAAAGAGTCTTCTGTAACACCACAGTTCAAAAGCACCAATTCTTCACCGCTTAGCTTTCTTTATAGTCCAACTCTCACATCTATACATGACTCCTGGAAAAACCATAGCTTTTACTAGATGGACTTTGTCAGCAAAGTAATGCCTCTGCTTTTTAATATGCTGTCTAGGTTTGTCATAGCTTTTCTTACAAGGAGCAAGCATCTTTTAATTTCATGGCTGCAGTCACCATCTGCAGTGATTTTGGAGTCCCCAGAAGTAAAGTCTGTCACTGTTTCCATTGTTTCCTCATCTATTGGGACCGGATGCCATGGTCTTCATTTTTTGAATGTTGAGTTTTAAGCCAACTTTTTCACTCTTCTTTCACTTTCATCAAGAGGCTCTTTAGTTCCTCTTCGCTTTCTGTAATAAGGGTGGTGTCATCTGCATATCTGAAGTTATTGATATTTCTCCCGAAAACCTTGATTCCAGCTTGTGCTGCATCCAGCCCCACATTTTGCATGATGTACTCTGAATATAAGCTAAATAAGCAGGGTGAAAATATATAGCCTTGAAGTACTCCTTTCCCAATTTGGAACCTGTCTGTTGTTCCATGTCTGATTCTACCTGTTGCTTCTTGACTTGCATACAGATTTCTCAGGAGGCAGGTCAGGTGGTATTCCCATCTCTTGAAGAATTGTCCACAGTTTGTTGTGATCCACATAGTTGAAGGCTTTGACGTGGTCAATAAAGCAGAAGTAGATGTTTTTCTGAAACACTCTTGCTTTTTTCAATGATCTGATGGATGTTGGCAATTTGATCTCTGGTTCCTCTGCCTTTTGTAAATCCATCTTGAACATCTGGCAGTTCTCAGTTCACGTACTATTGAAGCCTGGCTTGGAGAATTTTGAGCATTACTCTGCTAGCATGTGAGATGAGTGCAACTGTGTGGTAATCTGAACATTCTTTGGCATTGCCTTTCTTTGGGATTGGAATGAAAACTGGCTTTTTCCAGTCCTGTGGCTACTGCTGTTTTCCACATTTGCTGACATATTGAGTGCAGCACTTTCACAGCATCATCTTTTAAGATATGAAATAGCTCAACTGGTATTCCTTCACCTCCAGTACCTTTGTTCATAGTGATGCTTCCTAAGGCCCACTTGACTTTGCATTCCAGGATGTCTGGCTCTAGGTGAGTGATCACACCATCGTGGTTATCTGGGTCATGAAGATCTTTTTAGTATAGATCTTCTGTGTATTCTTACCACCTCTTCTTAATATCTTTTGCTTCTGTTAGGTCCATGCTGTTTCTGTCCTTTACTGTGTCCATCTCTGCAGAAAATGTTCCTTTGGTATCTCTAATTTTCTTGAAGAGAGCTCTAGTTTTTCCCATTCTATTGTTTTCCTCTATTTCTGAGGGCCACTGAGGAAGGCTTTCTAATCTTTCCTTTTCTCATTTGTCTTTTACTTCTCTTCTTTTCTCAGCTTTTTTCACCATTAAAAAAAAATCCCTTTAGCATTATTGACCAGTTTTTTGCAGTTTGATTTATCCATCATAACTTTAAATTTTTGTTTCTGGCTTTGATTTATATTCCTACTTTATTTTCCAATTTTGTGAAGTATATTATCATATCCTAAATTTTCAGGGTTTCCTCCTTTGCATTAATGGTATAAATTTTCCTTTAGGCGCATGTTTTGATGCATCCACACAGTTTTTAATAGCTTCATTGAGGTATAATAGGTGTAAAATAAACTGGACAACTTTAAAATAAATAATGTAGGTTTTGAAATATCAATCTATCTAAAACCATCACCACAATTAAGATAATATAAATAGACATCCCCTCTCACCAAACTTCTTTGTTCACCATTTAATTTCCCCTTTTTGTTCCTACTCAAACTGTTCTTCCATCCATATGTTATGAATATTCTTGCACAAGTTTCTGTGTGAACATATACTTTCTCTCTGTTTCTTTGTTAGTTGGTTGAAAAAAAAATCAAAGAAAAGAATGACTGGAACACATGAGAAATGTATATTTAGTTTTTTTCTAGAACACGTCAGATGTCTTGCCGTGTGATTGTACTAATTTACATCCTATGAGCAGTATGAGTTGCAATTGTTTTACATCTTTGACAAAACTTGTGGTTAGTATATTTAATTGTAGTTCTTCTAATCATCATGCAATAGTATCTCACTGTCACTCTAAATTGCAAGAGTGTTAGCTTTGAAAGTCTTAGCTTTCCATCCCAGGCATCCTCAGCAAATGGAGAAAATAGATCACATTTATATACCTAATCTTTCCCCTCCCCCACTTTATTTTGAATGTAGTTTTTTTTTGCTGTTGTTGTTATTGTGTGTGTGTGTATGTGTGTGTGTGTGTGTGTATGTGTGTGTTTTGTCTGCTGGATTTCCTGTGTGGTATACTGTAAGAGATAATTGCAGGCTCTACATGATTTTATTTTTGTCCTGGGAGCATTTTCATTTTATTTGGATAGTTGCATAGTTCTCATCTCAATCAGTAATTCACTCCTTTTGAAGATGTATGTCATGTTTTGTGAGGAATTTTCCATTTCTGGCTCACATTGACACTAAAGATGTAGCCCATCAGGGGTGCTAATTCAACTCTTCAGTTATTTTCTAGGTCCTGGGGCTTCCCTGATAGCTCAGTTGGTAAAGAATCCGCCTGTAATGCAGGAAACCCTGGTTCGATTCCTGGGTCTGGAAGATCTGCTGGAGAACGGATAGGCTACCCACTCCAGTATTATTGGGCTTCCCTTGTGGCTCAGCTGGTAAAGAATTCGCCTGCAATTTGAGAGATCTGGATTCGATCCCTGGGTTGGGAAGATCCCCTGGAGAAGGGAAAGGCTACCCACTCCAGTATTCTGGCCTAGAGAATTCCATGGACTGTATAGTCCATGGGGTTGCAAAGAGTTGGACACGACTGAGTGATTTTCACTTTCACTTTCTCTATCAGGGTGGGCCATGAACCCCGTGTGTTCACTGGGCTGGTGAGACTGCTGGGAGCCCTGGTCAGCTGCTTAACTTCTCAACTAAAATTTTCTACTTAGCACCTTAGTTACCACCTCTGAATCAGTAAAAAGCCTGGAGGAAAAAAAGGTACCAAATACGAGTCTTCACTCTCCGTGCTTCTCTTCTGAGATCCAGTTTCTTCAACTGCTTATTTCCTTGGGTTTGTGGTACCTTTGAATAAGATGTTTCATATCTTCCAGCTTTCTTAGTTTTTCTTAGCAAAGATGGTTGGTTGGCAGTGACTTGTTTTCCATTCATAACAGCAGATGGTTTCATAATACTGTTCTAAATGTGTTTTTGTTTTCAGTTATTTTTCCTCCTCTAGCCAGTTAATCCATACTTTATATCAGTAAGATAAGATAAATTTTATGGCAACAATCTACTCAAGCAGTGGGGCTTTTCTATCATTTTTTTGTTTAATGAGCTTCAATTAAATTTTTTCAGGGATTTCTAGATGTTTCCCAAGTTACCAACGTGTGCCAGGTATGGATTCTGTGGTGGAGGTACATTCTTGAGCTATAACCTAGTGAAAAAAACACAAGTAAGTATGAGTATATTATAGATGATATGTTACTGGTAATCCATTATTCAACAATAGTTACCAGAATGTTACTTATGCTACTTTATGTTATGTTCAATCATTTCTCTAGGGTCTGGCATATGAATCCTTTTCTTACCTTAGACTCCTTCTATTGAGGATTGTACCCTCCTCTGTAAATGTAAGTTCACAATACTACAATCCATTTAACCCCCCTTTACTGTGTTCTCTTTTTGTCATGTATTTTATTATTTAAATGTTATTTGTTAATTATAACTTATATTTGCCTTATAATTTTGGATCAGGGGTCAGCACATTAAAGTAAATGAACAAATCTTAAAACAGTTTGATATATTTTACACATGGTCTTTATCATCTATAATTCTACTTACTGTTTTGTTTAGAGTCATTTCTCTTTTAATGAAATAATAGAAAAAAAGTAGCCTTAATATTTCTGCAAATACTTTTCCTTTCAAGACCTCGTCACTCCTTTCTGTGGTTCTCAGTTTCTATCAAATGTCATTTGCTCCCCACTGAAGAACTTCTGTGGCTTTATTTAGATTACAGTCGGCCAGTGAAAAATTGTCTCCAATTTGTTTATGTGCCTATGCCTCAGTTTGAGAGGAGAATTTTGTTGAATGTCGAATTCTGGCTTGAAAGTTTCTTCTTGCAGCATTGGAAAGACTCTGGTGCATTTTCTCTGGTTCTCCATGGGTTCTGTTGAAAAAGTGGCCATCATTTAAATAATTGTGCCTGGATTTGTATTAATATTTCTTTATTTTTTTGGAAGATTTTGTTTGATACACATTTGTTCCCAGATATTCCTGATGCTTAATATAAATATCAAATAAAAATGATACTAATCCCAAAGAAAGGCAATGTCAAAGAATGCTCAAACTACTGCACAATTGCACTCATGTCACATGCCAGTAAAGTAATGCTCAAAATTTTCCAAGCCAGGCTTCAGCAATATGTGAACTATAAACTTCCAGATGTTCAAGCTCATTTTAGGAAAGCCAGAGGAATCAGAGATCAAATTGCCAACATCTGCTGGATCATCTAAAAAGCAAGAGAGTTCCAGAAAAACATTTATTTCTGCTTTATTGACTATGCCAAAGCCTTTGACTGTGTGGATCACAATAAACTGTGGAAAATTCTTCAAGAGATTGGAATACCAGACCACCTGACCTGCCTCTTGAGAAATCTGTATGCAGGTCAGGAAGCAACAGTTAGAACTGGACATGGAACAACAGACTGGTTACAAATAGGAAAAGGAGTATGTCAAGGCTGTATATTGTCACCCTGCTTATTTAACTTATATGCAGAGTACATCATGAGAAATGCTGGGCTGGATGAAGCACAAGCTGGAATCAAGATTGCCGGGAGAAATATCAATAACCTCAGATATGCAGATGACACCACCCTTATAGCAGAAAGTGAAGAGGAACTAAAAAGCCTCATGATGAAAATGAAAGAGGAGAGTGAAAAAGTTGGCTTAAAGCTCAACAATCAGAAAACTAAGATCATGGCATCTGGTCCCATCACTTCATGGGAAATAGATGGGGAAACAGTGGAAACAGTGTCAGACTTTATTTTTCTGGGCTCCAAAATCGCTGCAGATGGTGATAGTAGCCATGAAATTAAAAGATGCTTACTCCTTGGAAGGAAAGTTATGACCAACCTAGAAAGCATATTGAAAAGCAGAGACATTACTTTGCCAACAAAGGTCCATCTAGTCAAGGCTATGGTTTTTCCAGTGGTCATGTATCGATGTGAGAGTTGGACTGTGAAGAAAGCTGAGCACCGAAGAATTGAAGCTTTTGAACTGTGGTGTTGGAGAAGACTCTTGAGAGTCCCTTGGACTTCAAGGAGGTCCAACCAGTCCATCCTAAAGGACATCAGTCCTGGGTGTTCATTGGAAGGACTGATGCTGAAGCTGAACCTCCAATACTTTGGCCACCTCATGGGAAGAGTTGACTCACTGATGCTGGGAGGGATTAGGGGCAGGAGGAGAAGGGGACGACAGAGGATGAGATGGCTGAATGGCATCACCGACTCAATGGACATGAGTTTGAGTGAACTCCGGGAGTTGGTGATGGACAGGGAGGCCTGGGGTGCTGCGATTCATGGGGTCGCAAAGAGTCAGACACGAATGAGTGACTGAACTGAACTGAATATCATTTAAAGGGCTTCCCTGGTGGCTCAGTGGTAGAGAGTCCACCTCCCAATGCAGGAGATGCGGGTTCAATCCCTGTGTTGGGAAGCTGCCTGGAGAAGGAAATGACAACCTGCTCCAGTTTTCTTGCCTGTGAAATCCCACAGGCAGAGGAGCCTGGTTGGTTAAAGCCCGTGGGGTCGCAAAGTGTTAGACATGACTTAGTATCAGAATGACAACAGGTATCATTTAAAACTTCAATAACTATTTTGTCAACCAAAATTTTTCCATTTAAGTAAATGAAGAGATAACTCATTGGGTTGAAAAGAGCAATAAAACAAGGCAAAAACAAAAAACAGCTACCATTAAAAATAAAAAAGCCTAATTTTTTCAGTTAAAATATATAAATGTGTTGGTGCAAATTATATACAAATTAAAATAATTAAAGCACATTCACAAGCAAAATATTAAAATGGTTGTCATAATTATTGATATGTTGATAATGTTAACATACACAAGATAGTGTACAAGAACAGATTAAAACCCTTAATGCAAAATAGTAAAGCAACATGTATATTACCTATAGCAAAATATTTTATATACATACTGTCATTGTATAATATACAGTATAATTCTTATTTTATATATAGTACTTATCAGAATAAATTCACTAACAGGAAATGTATAGAGTATAAATGAAAGTAATAATTTATCCATATATGTAGGCCTGATATATAGTATAGTCATATGTTATACTAGATTTTAGTATTCAAGTAATTTTGAAATGACAGTCTCTATAATTACAAACGGAACTAGTAAAATACATCAAGGATATACACAAAAATAAGTTTAAATTGGCAATTAACATATTAGATCTGTTTAGTACTTAGTGGAAGTTAGATAACAAGATATCCTTTTTTTATATTGATACAATGGTCCTGAGTTTTTAAAATTAATTTGGTATTTTTTAGCAAAGTTTTAAATTTGTCTACCCTTTCATATAGTAATTGTCTTTCTACCACTGTATCTGACAGAGCTTGTTAAACATGTGTATTTATATGGTTTTAAAAAGGCAAAACAAAACTATTTTTGAAGTAACTTATACTCTGTTAAAATGGTGAATACTATGCAATTTTTATACCCAGTCAGATAAATCTTACTAAACTGCAGAAGGTTTACCAAAGGTATTACTAATAAAAAAAGAAAGCAAATTGTACCTTATTTCATTTGTGTGCAAAAGTATATAAATGTATTACTTATCTAAATATTAGTATATCTGTTGACAAATACACTGCACTGCTAATTGTGCTTACTTCTGTGAAAGGATATGCATTTCTATTTTGGGTGAAATTTTACACTAAGCATATGCCAGAGTGTTATTTGGTAAAATAAAATTAAAGAAATAGTCACATGAAGTCATATCAATAATGATCTTTTGAAAGATCCATACTTTTTTCTTTTTCTTTTGTAAGGAAATACAGAACAGGTAAGAGCTTATGTTTAAAGCCAAAAATAGGATACAGTTAGAAAGGAAATAAGAAAATACATAAAGAATTTATATAAAGAAAATAATATAATTTAGTAGTAAAACATTTAGAAATAACTCTAATTAGTTGGTGAGATCATTAACCTTGGGGCCATAAGTAAAATTGGCACAGTGGATACTCTAAACTGTTTCATGAGGATTAACTATAGGTATATTGTGAGATTTATCATATATTCAGGGGCCTCTATTACCATGATATCAGAAAAAATTACAACAATATTCAGAGCTATAATGATTCTTAAATTTTATCTGATAAGTATATAGAAAAAAACCTGAAAAATATGACCTTGTCTTGTAGGGTTTTGGGGCCATTTCTTATGAGGTGTATAACAAAGTTTAGTAAGAATTGCTATTCTCAGAAAAATGTGTTTAAATTTAACTGTATGGAATATGGCAGTCTTGCTAAATTCAATTCTAATGTATTACCTATAGATTGCTTTTCCATAGCCTGGAAAAATGATTGTTCAATCTGTGAATAAAAGTGGTTTCTTTCCTTTCTTTCCAATCTTTTTTTGCATGTTCTCTTTTTCTTGCATTTTTTCCTGGCTTTGATCTCCCTAAAGTGTTGAATAGAACTCATGATACTAGGCATTCTTATTTCTTTTACAATCTCAGGGGAAGGTTGTCAATATTTCACCACTAATTATGATATTTGCTTCAGTTTCCAGAGGGTTTTTTTAAAAATATATATATATAATTGGATGGTAAATTTTGTCGTATAGTTTCTCAGTATCTATGGTGATAGTAACATACTTCTGTCCTGCGATTTGTTAAAGTTGTTTCGTTTCAAAATGTTATCTCAACAATAATTCACACTTGAATTCTACACAATTTGTTCATGGACTTATATAGTTGAAATATTTGGGGGTTCTGTTTGTCAAATGAATGATTTTTTGTTATTGTTGTTTGATTTTCCTGACAGTAGGCAGTACGGTTTTCTGAGGAATATAAATGTTTGTTTTTACTTTCTTATGATTTCCTTATCATCATGGTATAAAATTTATAAGGTTCACGTGAAACATTGTTGGAAGTGATTGTACTGCTTCTAGTATATGAAAGAGCTTATATAAGATTCGTATTATTTCTTTCTTATTATATATCAGGTGCATGACTTCAGGCACCAGGGCTTAGAATTCATTTGTAAGAATTAGTTTTCAGTAAGTGCTTGTGTGTGCTAAGTCGCTTCAGTCGTGTCTGACTCTTTGCAGTCCCATGGACCATAGCCTGCCAGGCTCCTCTGTCCATGGGATTTTCCTGGCTAGATTACTGGAGTGGGTTGCCATTTCCTACTCTAGGGAATCTTCCCGACCTAGGGATCGAATTCACATTGTCTCCTGCGTCTCCACATTGCAGGAAGATTCTTTACCACTTAGGTACTGGGGAAGCCCAATTTTCAGTACAGATGTAGCTTATCTGTGAAGTACAGAATAATTGAGATATCTTAAGTTTTCTTGATTTGCTAAGCAGTGTTTTCTTAGAACATTCTCATTTTGTGTAATATCTCCTATTAGCATAAATTGTCTTCTACAACTATGTATATATCTCCAGGATATGGTTGAGATTTCCTTTATAATGCTGATATGCATTTTACCTTTATTTTTAAATTTGATCAGTCTGGTCAGGAGTTTATTATTTTTTAACTTTTTATGAAAAATGAACATTTTTAGATTGGTTGATTTTCCCCGTAATTTTAAAAATACCTCTCTCAGTGATACGTTACTCTGCTCTTACATGTTCTCTAGTTTTTCCATTAGAGCTCTTAGCTTAATAATCATAGTTATTTTAAATTCCTGGTGTGATAATTCTAAAATCTTTGCCATGCCTGAATCTAGTTTTGATGCTTTAGGTACTGTCTTTTCAAGTTTTGCTTTTTTTTTCCCTCCCCTTCAGTATGCCTTGTAATTTTCTGTTGAAAGCCAAATGTGTATTAGGTAAAAAGAACTGAGGTCAGAAGTCCTTTGGTGTAAAGTTTTATCTGGCTAAGAGTTAGGCTGTATTTTGTTTGCTGTAGTTGCAGGCATCATATGCTCAAATTTTCTCTGAGTCTGTGATAAGATGTCCTTATGTTTGTCTCCTTGGTGTCTTGAGGTTTCCCTAGAGACTTCTTAAATAAGGTCTAAGATATGCAGGTCTTTTCATTGTAATACCCTTGGTACTGGCCCTAGTGATGGGCGTCTGCTTCTGAACTTCTCTACTAATCTGTGATTCTCTGTATTTGCCTGTCTTTCCAGCATTTGGGACAGCATTTGGCCCTGTTAATAACAATTCTATGATGAATTAGGAAGAATTGTTTTTTTCATTTTGTTCAGCTTTTTTCTTGTTTTGAGAAAATGAGAGTGATGACTTTCAATCTATTTACATGTCAACGATTAACAGAAACCATTAATCTCTACTGTTTCATTTCTGTATGCTTTTGGTATTAGATTAATGCTTTTTAAATAGAATCTTGAGATTTATTAAATCATAAATTCTAAGATTACGTTTTTCATTTATTACTATCAATGCTGCTTTATGACATATATTGTTGTACCTTACATTTTATAACAGATTCATTGGAATACAATTGAATTTTTTAAAATAAATACATGTATATTAGATATATGCATATACATACATTTGTGAAACTGTCACCTAAAGCAAGATAATGTTCATATCCATCCATACACTCAATTTTGTCCTGCAATTTTTTCCCCTTTTTTTATTGCTGTTCAGTTGCTAAATCATGTCCGACTCTTTGTGACCCCATGGACTGCAGCGTGCCAGGCTCCCCTGTCCTTCACTATCTCCCAGAGTTTGCTCAAATTCATGTCCATTGAATTGGTGATGCTATCTAACCATCTTATCCTCTGCTGCCCCTTTCTGTTTTGCCTTCAATCTTTCCCAGTATCAAGGTCTTTTCCAATGAGTTGGCTCTTTCATCAGGTGACCAAGTATTGGAGCTTTGGCTTCAGCATCAGTCCTACCAATGAATATTCAGAGTTGATTTCCTTTAGAATTGATTGATTTTATCCCCTTACAGTCCAAAGGACTCTCAAGAGTCTTCTCTAGCACCACAGTTCAAAAGCATCAATTCTTTGGCACTCAACCTTCTTTATGGTCCAGCTCTCACATCTATACACGACTACTGGAAAAGCCATAGTTTTGACTATACGGACTGCTGTCAGCAAAGAAATGTCTCTTCTTTTTAATATGCTGTCTAGATTTGTCATAGCTTTCCTTCCAAGGAGCAAGTGTCTTTTAATTTCATGGGTGCAGTCACTGTGTGCAGTGATTTTGGAGCCCAAGAAAATAGAATCTGTCACTGCTTCCACTTTTTCCCCTTCTATTTATAATGAAGTGATGGGCCTGGAACCATGATCTTAGATTTTTGAAAGCTGAGTTTTAAGCCAGCTTTTTCACTCACCTCTTTCACCCTCATCAAGAGGCTCTTTAATTCCTCTTCATTTTCTGCCATTAGAGTGGTATTATTGCATATCTGAGGTTGTTTATACTTCTCCCAGCAGTCTTGATTCCAGCTTGGAATTCATCTAGTCTGGCATTTCACATGATGTATCTTCATGAAAGTTAAAGGTGACAAAATACTTCCTTGTCCTACTCTGGTCCAGTTTTGTTCCATGTCCAATTCTAACTGTAGCTTCTTGCTCTGCATACAGGTTTCTCAGGAGACAGGTAAGGTGGTCTGGTATTCCAATCTCTTGAGAAATTTTCCACAATTGGTTGTGATCCACTCAGTCAAATACTGTAATGCAGTCAATGAACCAAAAGTTAGATGTTTCATGATTCTGCCCCAATCCCTTTTTTCCCATGATGTTTATGTTATTTTACAGACCTTTGTATGGATGTATATTTTTATTTTCTCATGTAAACATCAAGGAATGGCATGTCTGGATATATTTACACATCTGATATGTGTAAATTTTTGTTATTTTAGAAAATGGCAAAGTATTTTAATCTTAATTGTGTTGTTTTATGCCCTCCTAGTAGTATATGAGAATCACATTTGCTTTGCAATCCTTACTAGGGCTTGTTATGATCATTGTTGTTTTGGTTGTTGTAGTAGCCCTTCTAATAGTTGTGCATTGGTGTCTCAATGCCACTCCATGTTGCATGGGTGTGACAAAGTCATAGTTCTTTCTATCCCAGGAAATACCCATCAGGGGAGAAAATGGATCATAGGCTGAAACAAATCCTTTCCTGTCAAATAATATTTTGCACATATAATTGTTTTTGATTGAGTGCAAAAATTTGTGTAAGAAATATCATAGAAGTAAGTGGAGGCTCTGGATGATTTTTTTTTCCTCCTTGGAGCATAGTCATTTGCTTCTAAAAGGCAGTGGCAGGAGTGGAGTTGGAGGGTTAGAATGTAGTTCAACTCATCAAGAGGATGAGTCCTTTTGAAGCTGAGTCTTATATTTTGGGAGGATTGTTCTATTTCTGGTTCATATTGACACTTAGGGCATAGTCCCTTGGTGACATCAAATGAACCCTTAGTATGTTTTCCAAGGTTTATTTTCCTTAATAAGTCCTGAGATCCAAATTGAGCTTTCTATACTGGTAATACTACTGGAAAGTGATCAGTTGCTTAGCTTCTCAGCTACAAAATTTTGCTTACTATTTTGGGTTCTCAATCTCCTCCTTTGATGTGGGATACCATGTGGGGAGAAGGGATATCAAATTTGGTTCTTATCACTAGGACTGCTTTCTTACCTGAAATCTTGTCCTTCTTTGAGTTTGTCATAGCTTCAAAAATATCTTTTATACTTTTCCATCTTTCCTAGATATTTTTCAGTAGAATGTTTGGGCTGAAATGTGTAGTCTGCCATTATTAGAAGGTGATGTCTTCACAAATACTGTTTTTAAAAATGTTTTAGTTTGCAGACGATTTGCCTCATGGCTACTTAACTCAGTATATATATTAAAAATGTAAAAATTTTTAGTTACACTGTCTGTCTTGTGATAGTTCACTTTCACTCACAAATGTAAGACATAACACAAAGACATCCAATGCACCCTTTTCCCACTTCCAGCCAGTTTTTTCATATTACAGAACTATAGTACAATATCTCAGCTAGGATATTAACATTGATCCAGTCGAGATAAAATACATTTAAATCACTGCAATTATTTTAGTGTACTTTATAGGCACACCCATATCTAATTTCTATGGCCCTCCCATCCCTCATTGGAAAAGACCCTGATGCTGAGAAAGATTGAGGGCAGGAGGAGAAGGGGGCAAAAGAGGATGAGATGATTGGATGGCATCACCAACTCAGTGGACATGAATTTGAGCAAACTCTAGGAGACAGTGAATGACAGGGAAGCTGGCATGCTGTAGTCCATGGGGTAGTAAAAAGTTGGACACAACTGAGCGGCTGAAAACAACAAGATCCTTTTGATTAGTGGTACTGTTGATTTCTTTTGTATCTTTGCTGTGTAGTTCTTCTATCTGTGTAGTTCTTCTATCAATTGTTGAGAATGTGATGTTAGAGTATTCAGCTATGATTGTAGATTTCATCTTTTTTTTTTCCCTTTAGTTGTGTCAATTTAGCTTCACATATTTTGCAGCTCTGATTTTGGGTCCATACACATTTAGGATTGCCGTATCCTCTTCTTCAGTTGACCATTTGTTATTATAGAATGTGCCTCTCTGTCTCTGGCAAATTTCTTTGCTCTGAAGCCTATTTTATATGATATATATAACCATTTTTGCTTTCTTTTGGTTATTGTTGGCATGATATATCTTTTCCATTGTATTTTCAGTCTATCTGTGTTATTGTATTGGAAACAAGCTTGTTGTTGACAGAAAATAGTTGTCATATTTTAAAATTTACTTTTCCAGTGTCTGTCTCCTAATTGACTTGTGTATATCATTTTCATTTAATATTATTGTCAGTGTTAGGTTTTCAGTGTACCTTCTTTACTTATTATCTCTATTCCTCTTTTCTGCCTTCTGTAGGTATTTGAATAATTTTTAGAATTTAATTTTTATCTATCTGTAGTGCTTTTTAATGTATGTCTTTGGATCACTTTTTTAGTAATTGCTGTAAACATTTTATTTATATATATATGTGTGTGTGTGTGTGTGTGTAAATATAAAAGATACATACTGTATATACACATATCTTATCATTATACCACTTTGAGTTAAGTGGAAAACATGTCTTTTATATCATTTTGCTCCCTCATTTATAATATAGTTGTATTAAATTTTTTCTGCATATTTTGAAAATCAGGTCATAGAGTGTTATAATTTTTGCTTCAATCATCCATTTTAATTTATAAAACTCAAAAAGAGAAGGAAAGGCTTGTGTATTCACCCATGTTTTTTCTTTCTTATGTTAGTCTTTCTTTCTTAGATGTTCAAAGATTAATTGTTTTATTATTCCTTTTTATTTATAGAACCTCCTTTAGCCATTCTTTTAGGGTATTTTCCTTTACCAGTTTATTGTTACCAACCCATCTCCCTCCACTCTCCTCTTGCATGTGTGCTCAGTCATGTAATCCCATGGACTGCAGTCCGCCAGGCTCCTTTGTCCATGGACTTTTCCAGACAAGAATACTGGAGTGGGTTGCCATTTCCTTCTCCACTGATAACCAATTCTTTTGGTGTTCCTTCACCTGAGAATGTCTGGGTTTTTACTTTATTCCTAAAGAATATTAGTATCCTGGGCTTCCGGTTATTTTCTTTCAGCACTTAAAATTTTTTGTGTCACTTCCATCTGGCGTCTATTGTTTGTGATGAGGAACTTAACCTCATTAGGTAATGTGTCATTTCTCTCTTGCTGCTTTCATGTTTTTTTCCATTTTTAGTTTTCAGAAGTTTGACTATGATGTGTCTTGGTGTGGATTTCTTCAAGTTTATATTTTTAGGATCTAGCTTCTTGAATATGTAGGCTCATGTCATATGACACATTGTGAAGTTTTCAAGTATTATTGTTCTAAATTCTCTTCCAGCTCAACCTCTATCCTTTTATGAGGGGAGTCCAATGACATGAGTCTTGTTATAGACTCACAAGTCCCTATGTCTTTATTATTTTTGTTTTTTAATCTGTTTCCTTTCTCTTGTTCTGTTGGGTAATTGCTCTTTATTTTTTACCTTTAAGGCCATTGATTATTTCCTCTGACACCACACCAGCAGGGGAAATGTGGAGGTACCACCTCAAGTGGGCTTCCTTGGTGGCTCAAATGGTGAAAAATTTGCCTGCAATGCAGGAGACCCAGCTCAATCCCTGGGTTGGGAAGATCCCCTGGAGAACAGAAGGGCTACTCACTCTAATATTCTTGCCTGGGAATTTCATGGACAGAGGAGCCTGGTGGGCTAAAGTCCATAAGGTCACAAAGAGTTGGACACTACTGTGTGACTAACACATACATATATATATACCACCTCAGTTGCCAGGTGCTGAAGTTCAGATTTTTCCCGTAACCCCACTGACTTGAAAGTGGGGAATGTTTTTGGTTACTCCTAATCAAGGTTGGGAGTTCTGCTTCCCACTGTTGTTTGTTGTTCAGTCTCCAAGTCGTGTCTAACTCTTTGTGTCCCATGGACTGCAGCACACCAGGCTTCCCTGTCCTTCACTATCTCACAGAGTTTGCTCAAACTCGTGTCCATTGAGTTAGTGATACCATCCAACCATCTCATCCTCTGTTGTCCCCTTCTCCTCCTGCCTTCAATCTTTCCCAGCATCAGGATCTTTTCCTGGTGAAAAACTGACTCTGCATGAGGTGGCCAAAGTATTAGAGCTTCAGCTTTAGCATCAGTCCTTCCAATGAATATTCAGGGTTGATTTCCTTTAAGATTGACTGGTTTGATCTCCCTGCTGTCCAAAGGACTCTCAAGAGTCTTCTCCAGCACCAGGCCTCCACTAATGCCTCCTTGATAAGAAGAAATAGTGTCAGATTACAGGTCCTCAAGTGGACTCCACTGATACCATGCAGAATGACTTCTTTAACATGGACTTTGGTGAAAGCTATTAATCTCTGTTAAGCCTCCTCTGACATCACTTCAGCTAGGAGGGGAGGGTCATCTCATTAATTCCTAGGGACTGAAAGTCCAGTCTCCTGACATAATCTCCATTGATACTGTGGTGGAGAGGTACTCTTTATGGCCACAATGTATGAAACTCTTAGTGCCTACTTGGCTTTTTCTGACATCAGGGCATTGGCAGTTTGGGGTGATTAGTTACATCCTGGTGAATGTGGGAGCCTAAGCTCCCCACAGGGCCTTTCCTTGCATGGGATCTTTCTAAAGTCAGGACCTCCATTTTATCTGTCATGCTGGCTGGAGTAGGGTGCTTATTGTCTTAAAATTTTCTATCTTGTTAGACTGTATTTTTCCTACTTTTTTTCTAGAGCTTTTTTTTTCATGGGGAGTTGGGGAGGCACTTTTTTTTGGCCTACATCCTTCTTATTTACAGGTTGCTAGATTCTTCAGCTTCATGTCTGGTATTTATGAGGCAAAAGCAAAATAAAACAAAATGATAAAAAAGAAAAAAGCAAAAATAGAATTCACCATCATGTTGTTCCACAAGTCCTGATGTCTCTAACCAGTCTCACTTCTCTGCACAGTTGAAAGTCTTATTATGTTTGTTTTATTTTTTTTTTAATTTATTTATTTTAATTGGAGGCTAATTACTTTATAATATTGTAGTGATTTTTGCCATACATTGACATGAATCAGCCATGGGTTTACATGTGTTCTCCATCCTGAACACCCCTCCCACCTCCCTCCCCATCCCATCCCTCTGGGTCATTCCAGTGCACCAGCCCTGAGCACCCTGTCTCATAGTGAATTTATTTTCATAATGTGTTTAATTTCTTTCAGTCGAATTATTTCTTTCATTCCATGTTTCTTCAGTTCCTAACATGTGTTAAGTGTGGATCATATCCTGGAATTACGTTCTTTGGAAGAGCCTATTGAGAAAGTAGACAAGGAAACTGGTGTTTTATAGCAGGTAAGTTTAGTGGTAATTTGTTAGACAATAATAGTAACTAGAATATCAGTTATATATTTTTGTGTTATATTTAGTGATTTCTCAAGGAATTGTTATTAGACTCTTCAAGTTCTACATAGAGCTATTTCACCTCCTATGTTTTATTGGTACCTATAAAACAAAAACCAAATTAAAGGTGAAAAAATTATCTAATAATTAACTTAAAAGTTTCTGTTGTTTAAAGCAAGTAAGAAAAACTGATTTCGGAAGCTTCATTTGTGGCCTTTGCTTCCCCTCAATGAGTCTTAAAAATGCTAATGAGACATTTGAATAATTAATGTTAACGAGAAAAAACTTGTAAGGATAGTCTAGCTACTATTTCCAATAAGGTAGAATTTTTTTTTAAGAAATTATCTTAAATGAATAAAGAAATCTTTAGATGGTTATCTAAAGTGGAATAAATAATATGGGCATGTATGTGTTTAAAACAAGATTTGATATTACTGCACTCAGTTCAGTTCATTTCAGTCACTCAGTTGTGTCTGACTCTGCGACCCCATGTACTGCAGCATGCCAGGCTTCCCTGTCCATCACCAACTCCCAGAGCTTGCTCAAACTCATGCCCATCTAGTTGGTGATGCCATCCAACCATCTCATCTTCTGTCGTCCTCTTTTCCTGCCTTCAATCTTTTCCAGCATCAGGGTCTTTTCCAATGAGTCAGTTCTTTGCATCAGGTGGCCAAAGTATTGCAGTTTCACCTTCAACATCAGTCCTTCCAGTGTATATTCAGGACTGATTTCCTTTGGTATTACTACACTGCCTAAGGTTAAATGGGCCCAAAGGACCCCATTCCCTACTGGACCCCAAAATTAAAAGCCAAACAAGTCTGTTCTATTTACCTTAGTTTAAGAACAGATATTAGGGATGTCAAATAAAAATATAGTCACAACGTGAAAGTAGAGAGTTATTTTATTTGGTGGGAATATTTAGGACTCTAGGTCTGGGAGACAGCATCTCAGTAGCTCTGAAAAAACTATTACAAGGAGGCAGGAGGGGAAGTCAGGCTATATAAGTTTGCAACAAAGGGAGCAGGAAGTCTGAACATCAAAGATGAGGTATCAAGTTAAGCAATTTAGCGTTCTGTGTATGGGATGATGTAAGCCTCTGGACTCGCTGAATTTGTTCCTTTCATATGCACCTCAGCGATCTGAGGCTAATCCTATTTCCTTGTTCACCTTAAGGAGTGACAGAAGGCTGCTTCTTGCATTCTGTCAACTCCTTAGCAATCACCATTGGGGGTGGCAGCATCCATTGGATGGCAGTTTTAGGAGCCCTCATTTACATTTGGTGGCCAGAAATCTCTGATGGCTGTGACATTTCCTATTTATTGATATGGCAGGAGATGTTTTCATTTCACAGGGGCTAGAAGAATTTACACTGAGATATCTGACCACCAATTACTTGGGGCAAATGTTAGACCAAAGGGCTGGACCTCCTTGGCTCAACCCCTCTCTGGAGATCCCAGAGCTTTTTATATAAAAGTAGGTATTAATAAAATGGACAGGGAACAAAAAGAAAAGAAAAACTTCTAAAACTTCCTCTAAGACCACACTTGTTGACTGCATCCTAATGAAAACTAAAGTTAAAGATACAAAAGTTGACAAAATTAAGATAGAAGTATATAAAATTGGTATATTTAAATAGACTTTACAATCACAGACAACTAGCCAATCAGGTCACATGGACCACAGCCTTGTCTAACTCAATGAAACTAAGCCATGCCATGTGGGGCCACCAAAGATGGCCATGTCATGGTGGAAAGGTCTGACAGAGTGTGGTCGACTGGAGAAGGGAATGGCAACCACTTGAGTATTCTTGCCTTGAGAACCCCATGAACAGTATGAAAAAGCAAAAAGATAGAACACTGAAAGATGAACTCCCCAGGTTGGTAGGTGCCCAATATGCTACTGGAGATCAGTGGAGAAATAACTCCAGAAAGAATGAAGGGATGGAGCCAAAGCAAAAACAACACCCAGTCGTGAATGGGACTGCTAATGGAAGCAGGGTTCGATGCTGTAAAGAGCAGTGTTGCATAGGAACCTGGAATGTTAGGTCCATGAATCAAGGCAAATTGGAAATGGTCAAATAGGAGATGGCAAGAATGAACATCGAAATTCTAGGAATCAGTGAACTAAGATGGACTGGAATGGGTGAATTTAATTCAGATGACCATTATACCTACTACTGTGGGCAGGAATCCCTTAGAAGAAATGGAGTAGCTATCATAGTCCACAAAAGGGTCCAAAATGCAGTACTTGGATGCAATCTCAAAACGACACAATGATCTCTCTTTATTTCCAAGGCAAACTATTCAATATCATGGTAATCCAAGTCTATGCCCTGACCAGTAATGCTGAAGAAGCTGAAGTTGAACAGTTCTATGAAGACCTACAAGACCTTCGAGAACTAACACCCAAAAATGATGTCCTTTTCATTATAGGGGACTGGAATGCAAAAGTAGGAAGTCAAGAAACACCTGGAGTAACAGGCAAATTTGGCCTTGAAGTACAGAATGAAACAGGGCAAAGGCTAATAGATTTCTGCCAAGAGAACGCACTGGTCATAGCAAACACCCTCTTCCAACAACACAGGAGAAGGCTCTACACACGGACATCACCAGATGGTCAACACTGAAATCAGTAGATTATATTCTTTGCAGCCAAAGATGGAGAAGCTCTGGGAGCTGACTGTGGCTCAGATCATGAACTCCTTATTGCCAAATACAGACTGAAACTGAAGAAAGTGGAGAAAACTACTAGACCATTCAGGTATGACCTAAATCAAATCACTTATGACTATACAGTATAGTGAGAAATACATTTAAGGGACTAGATCTGACAGAGTGCCTGATGAACTATGGATGGAGGTTCGTGACATTGTACAGGAGACAGGAATCAAGACCATCCTCAAGAAAAGGAAATGCAAAAAAGAAAAATGGCTGTCTGAGGAGGCCTTACAAATAGCTGTGAAAAGAAGGGAAGCGAAAAGCAAAGGAGAAAAGGAAAGATATACCAATTGGAATGCAGAGTTCCAAAGAATAGCAAGGAGAGATAAGAAAGCCTTCCTCAGCGATCAATGCAAAGAAATAGAGGAAAACAATAGAATGGGAAAGACTAAAGATCTCTTCAAGAAAATAAGAGATGCCAAGGGAACATTTTATGCAAAGATGGGCTCAATAAAGGACAGAAATGGTATGGACCTAACAGAAGCAGAAGATATTAAGAAGAGGTGGCAAGAATACACAGAAGAACTGTACAAAAAAGATCTTCATGACCCAGATAATCACGATGGTGTGATCACTGACCTAGAGCCAGACATCCTGGAGTGTAAAGTCAAGTGGGCCTTAGAAAGCATCACTATGAACAATGCTAGTGGAGAGGTGATGGCAACCCACTCCGAATTCCAGGGACAGAGGAGCCTAGTGGGCTGCCGTCTATGGGGTTGCACAGAGTCGGACACGACTGAAGCAACTTAGCAGCAGCAGCACACGCTAGTAAAGTAATGCTCAAAATTGTCCAAGCCAGGCTTCAGCAGTACGTGAACCGTGAACTTCCAGATGTTCAAGCTGGTTTTAGAAAAGGCAGAGGAACCAGAGATCAAATTGCCAACATCCGCTGGATCATCAAAAAAGCAAGAGAGTTCCAGAAAAACATCTATTTCTGCTTTATTGACTGTGCCAAAGCCTTTGACTGTGTGGATCACAATAAACTGTGGAAAGTTCTTCAAGAGATGGGAATACCAGACCACCTGACCTGCCCCTTGAGAAACCTGTATGCAGGTCAGGAAGCAACAGTTAGAACTGGACATGGAACAGCAGACTGGTTCCAATAGGAAAAAGAGTACGTCAAGGCTGTATATTCTCACCCTGCTTATTTAACTTATATGCAGAATACATCATGAGAAACGCTGGGCTGAAGAAGCACAAGCTGGCGTCAAGATTGCCAGGAGAAATATCAGTAACCTCAGATATGAGGATGATACCACCCTTATGGCAGAAATTGAAGAAGAAGTAAAGGTCATCTTGATGAAAGTGAAAGAGGAGAGTGAAAAAGTTGGCTTAAAGCTCAACATTCAGAAAACTAAGATCATGGCATCTGGTCCCATCATTTCATGGGAAATAGATGGGAAAACAGTGGAAACAGTGTCAGACTTTATTTTTCTGGGCTCCAAAATCACTGCAGATGATGATCGCAGCCATGAAATTAAAAGACGCTTCCTGGTTGTCCCTGGTGGCTCAGATGGTAAAAAATCTGCCTGCAGTGCAGGAGACCTGGGTTCAATCCCTGGGTTGGGAAGAACCCCTGGAGAAGGGAATGGCTATGCACCCCAGTATTCTGGCCTGGAAAATTCGTACAGTCCATGGGGTCGCAAATAGTCGGACACGACTGAGTGACTTTCACTACTCCTTGGAAGGAAAGTTATGACCAACCTAGACAGCATATTAAAAAGCAGAGACATTACTTTGCCATCAAAGGTCCATTTAGTCAAGGTTATGGATTTTCCAGTGGTCAAGTATGGATGTGAGAGTTGGGCTATAAAGAAAGCTGAGCACCGAAAAATTGATGCTTTTGAACTGTGGTGTTGGAGAAGACTCTTGAGAGTCCCTTGGACTGCAAAGAGATCCAACCAGTCCATTCTGAAGGAGATCAGCCCTGGGTGTTCTTTGGAAGGAATGTTGCTGAAGCTGAAACTCCAATACTTTGGCCACCTGATGTGAAGAGCTGACTCATTTGAAAAGACCCTGATGGTGGGAAGGATTGGGGGCAGGAGGAGAAGGGGACGACAGAGGATGAGATGATTGGATGGCATCACTGACTTGATGGACATGGGTTTGGGTGGACTCCGGGAGTTGGTGATGGACAGGGAGGCCTGGCGTGCTATGGCTCATGGGGTCACAAAGAGTGGGACACGACTGAGCAACTGGACTGAACCAAACAGAAGATGATTGCATCTCTTTTGTTTAATTATATTATGGAATAGGGGCTTCCCAGGTTGCTCAGTGGTTAACAATCTGCCTGCCAAGCAGGAGACTTGGGTTCAATCCCTATGTTGAGAAGATCCCCTGGAGATGGTAATGGCAATTCACTCCAGTACTCTTGCCTGGGAAAGCCCATGGACTGAGGAACCTGGTAGGCTAAAGTCACGGGGTTGCAAAAGAGTTTGACATGACTTATCGGCTAAACAACAATAACATAATATACAATACTATTCTGCTTTGGCAAAATGTATTTTATATGCAAAATGATGTATGTAAACATAATCCATAATGGAAGCAGTTAGGTACCATGCACTATCAGTTCAGTTCAGTCGCTCAGTCGTGTCCAACTCTTTGCGACCCCATGAATCGCAGCACACCAGGCCTCCCTGTCCATCACCAACCCCCGGAGCTCACTCAGACTCATGTCCATCGAGTCAGTGATGCCATCCAGCCATCTCATCCTCTGTTTTCCCCTTCTCCTCCTGCCCCCAATCCCTCCCAGCATCAGAGTCAACTCTTCTCATGAGGTGGCCAAAGTACTGGAGTTTCAGCTTCAGCATCATTCCCTCCAAAGAAATCCCAGGGCTGATCTCCTTCAGAATGGACTGGTTGGATCTCCTTGCAGTCCAAGGGTTAGATAATTGCAGCAAGTGTTTATGCTTCTAGCTATCTGCCAGTATGTATGTGTATATATATTTAGGCTTAATGCACAATAATTTTGGCATTCCAATAACTGTGAAAGGATAGAAGAATACTTAAAAGTGGAATTAGTAACATTCATTAAAGGATGTATAAAATAAGTGGATATAAATGGAAAATTCTTTTTTTAATTAATTTAATATGATAATATTGTATGTTTTTCTTATCGTATCGTAAGATAGTCATATGGTGACAATTGTTGAAACTAGAAGATGGATCCATGGGTTGATTGTACTAATCACTCTATTTTTGTACATGTTAGAAAGATTCTATACTAAAAAGTTTTAAAAAGTATCAAAAATTTTTGTTACTGAAGTATAGTTGATTTTTGTTCAGTCTGTAAGTTGTGTCTGACTCTTTGCGACCCCATAGACTGTGGCATGCCAAGCTCCTCTGTCCTCCACTATCTCCTGGAGTTTGCTCAAATTCATTTCCTTTGAAATTTTCTGTGGCCCTCTTGTCCTTTTGCTTTCAAACTTCCAGCATCAGGGTCTTTTCCAGAGTTGGCTCTTCACAACAGGTGGCCAAAGTATTGGAGTTTCAGCATCAGTCCTTCCAGTGAATATTTAGGGTTGATTTCCTTTAGGATTGACTGGTTTGATTTCCTTGCAGTCCAAGGATTCTCTAGGGTCTTCTCCAGCACCACAATTCAAAAGCATTAATCCTTCAGTGCTCAGCCTTCTTTACGATCCAACCTTCACATGTATACATCACTACTGGAAAAGCTATAGCTTTGCCAATACAGACCTTTGCTGGCAAAGTGATGTCTTTGCTTTTTAATACACTGTCTAGGTTTGTCAAAGCTTTCCTTCCAAGGAGCAAGCATATTTTAATTCCATGGCTACTTTCACCATCTGCAGTGAGTTTGGAGCCTAAGAAAATAAAATCTGTTACTGCTTCTACATTTCCCCCTTCTATTTGCCATGAAGTGATGGTACCGGATGCCATGATCTTTGTTTTTTGAATGTTGAGTTTAAAACCAGCTTTTTCAGTTTCTTTTTTCACCCTCATCAAGAGGCTGTTTAGTTCCTCTTCACTTTCTGCCAATAGAATGATATTATCTCAGATCATCATATCTGAGGTTGTTGATATTTCTCTTGGCAGTCTTGCTTCCAGCTTGTTATTCATCCAGCCTGGTATTTCACGTCATGTATTCTGCATAGACGTTAAAGAAGCAGGGTGATAATATACATCCTTGACATACTCCTTTCCCAATTTGGAACCAGTCAGTTGTTCTACATCCAGTTCTAACTGCTGCTTCTTAACCTACATACAGGTTTCTCAGGAGACAGATAGGTGGTCTGTATTCCCATCTCTTGAAGAATTTTCCACAGTTTTGTTGTGATCCACACTTTTGAAGGCCTTAGTGTAGGCAATGAAACAGAAATAGATGTTTTTCTGGAACTCCTTGGTCCAACGAATGTTCGCAATTTGATTTCTGGTTCCTCTGCTTCCTCGAAACCCAGCTTGTACATTTGGAAATTCTCAGTTCACATAATGTTGAACACGAGCTTGAAGGATTTCGAGCATAACCTTGCTAGCATGTGATATATAGTAGTTTGAACAATCACTGGCATTACCTTTCTTTGGAATTAGAATGAAAACTGACTTTTACCAGTCCTATGGCCACTGTTAAGTTTTCCAAATTTGCTGACATATTGAGTGCAGCACTTTAACAGCATCATCTTTTAGGATTTAAAATAGCTCAGCTGAAGTTCTGTCACCACCACTAGCTTTTGTATTCTTGCCACTTCTTAATCTCTTCTCCTCCTGTTAGGTTCTTACCTTTTCTGTGCTTTATCATACCCATCTTTACATGATATCTCTAATTTTCTTGAAAAGATCTTTAGTCTTTCTCATTCAATTGTTTTCCTCTATTTCTTTGCATTGTTCCTTGAAGAAGGCCTTCTTATCTCTCTTTGATATTCTCTGGAACTCTGCATTCAGTTGGATGTATATTTCCCATTCTCCCTTGCCTTTTGCTTCTTTTCTTTTCTCAACTATTTGTAAAGCCTCCTCAACCGCTTTGGTTTCTTGCATTGCTTTTTCTGTGGGATGGATTTGGTCACTTCCTCCTTTACAACAGAACAAACCTCCGCCCATAGTTCTTCAGGCAGTCTGTCCACTGGATCTGATCCCTTGACTCTATTTGTCACCTCCACGGTATAATCATAAGGGCTTTGATTTAGGTCATGCTTGAATGGCCTATTGGTTTTCCCTACTTTCTTCAATTCAAACCTGAATTTTGCAATAAGGAGCTCATGATCCAAGGCACAGTCAGTTCTAGGTCTTGTTTTTGCTGACTGTATAGATCTTCTCTGTCTTCCACTGCAAAGAACATAATCAGTCTGATTTCAGTATTGATCATCTGGTGATGTCCATGTGTAGAGTCATCTCTTGGGTTGTTGGAAAGGGTGTTTGCTATGACCAGTGTGTTCTCTTGACAAAATTCTTTTAGCTTTTTCCCTGCTTCATTTTGTGACTTCCCAGATAGCACTAGTGATAAAGAACCTGCCTGCCAGTGCAGGAGACATAAGAGACTTGGGTTCCATCCCTGGGTCAGGAAGATCCCTTGGAGAAGGAAATGGCAACCCAATCCAATATTCTTGCCTGGAGAATTCCATGGACAGAGGAGCCTGGCAGGCTACAGTCCGTGGGGTCACAAAGAGTCAGACACAACTGAAGTGACTTAGCACAGCACTGCTTCCTTTTGAACTCCAAGGTCAAACTTGCCTGTTATTCAGGGTATCTCTGAGGTTAAAAAAGAAAAATATCTTTTTTAGTGTTGGTTCTAGAAGATATTGTAGGTCTTCATAGAACTGGTGAACTTCAGCTTCTTCAGCATCAGTGGTTGGGGTATAGCCTTGGATTACTGTGGTGTTGAATGGTTTGCATTGAAAACAAACCGAGGTTATTCTGTCATTTTTCAAATTGTACTCAAGTACTGAATTTCACACTCTTCTGTTAACTATGAGAGCTACTCCATTTCTTCTAAGGGATTCTTGCCCATGGTAGTAAATGAATTTGCATCTGAATTAAATTCGCCCATTACCCTCCTGCTTGACTTAGTCCAATTTACCTTGTTTCATGGACCTAACATTCTCAGTTCCTATGCAATATTGTTTTTTACATCATTAGACTTTACTTTCACCACCAAACACATCCATAGCTGAGCATAGTTTCTGCTTTGACCTAGCTGCTCGATCCTTTGGCGCTATCATTAATTCCCCTCTGCTCCTCCCCAATAGCATATTGGATACCTTCTGACTGGGGGAGGGGGTTGCTTATTTTCTGGCATCATGTATTTTGCCTTTTCATTTTGTCCATGGGGTTCTCATGGCAAGAATACTGGAATGAGTTTCCCTTTCCTTCTCCAGTGGACCACATTTTGTCAGAACTCTTCATTGTGACCTGTCTGCATGGCATGACTCATAGCTTCATTGAGTTACACAAGTCACTTTGCCATGACAAGGCTATGATCCATGAAGGGGATAGTTGATTTACAGTGTGTTGATTTCAGGTGTAGAACAAAGTATTCAGTTAGTTTTTTTTTCAGACTATACTCCATTATATGTGATTACAAGATCAGTTCAGTTCAGTCCCTCAGTCGTGTCTCACTTTTTGTGACCCCATGGACTGCAGCATGCCAGGCTTCCCTGTCCATCACCAACCCCCGGAGTTTACTCAGACTCATGTCCATTGAGTCCATGATGCCATCCAACCAGCTCATCCTCTGTCAACCCCTTCTCCTCCTGCCTTCAATCTTTCCCTGCATCAGGGTCTTTTCCAGTGAGTCAGCTATTCCGATCAGGTGGCCAAAGTATTGGAGTTTCAGCTTCAGCATCAGTCCTTCCAATGAACACCCAGGACTGATTTCCTTTAGGATGGACTGGTTGGATCTCCTTGAAGTCCAAGGGACTCTCAAGAGTCTTCTCCAACACCACAGTTCAAAACCATCAATTCTTCAGCACTCATCTTTCTTTACAGTCCAACTCTCACATCCATACATGACTACTGGGAAAACCATAGCCTTGACTAGATGGACCTTTGTTGGCAAAGTAATGTCTCTGCTTTTTAATATGCTGTCTAAGGTTGGTCATAACTTTTCTTCCAAGGAGTAAGCGTCTTTTTATTTCACGGCTGCAGTCACCATCTGCAGTGATTTTGGAGCCCCCAAAATTACAAGATATTGAGTATAATTCCCTGTGGTATACAGTAAATCCTTGTTGCTTATCTGTTTTATGTATGGTGGTTTTTCTATGTTAATCCCATGCTCCTTATTTGTCCCTCTCTTTCTCCCTCTCCTGTTTGGTAACCATTAGTTTGTTTTCTGTTTAGTATATAGATTCATTTGTGTAATTTTTAGATTTCTCATATAATTGATATCATAGTATTTTTCTTTCTCTCTCCAACTTACTCTCCTAAGTATAATATTCTCTGGGCTTTCCTGATAGCTCAGTTGGTAAAAATTCCACCTGCAATGCAGGAGACCCCAGTTTGATTCCTGGGCCAGGAAGATCTGCTGGAGAAGGGAAAGGCTACCCACTCCAGTATTCTGGCCTGGAGAATTCCATGGACTATACAGTCCATGGGGTCACAAAGAGTCAGACACAACTGAGCGACTTTCACTTTCACTTTTCATATATATACACACACACCACATCTTCTTCAATCCAGCTTTTGATGGGCACTTGGGTTGTTTCCATGTCTTGGCTATTATAAATAGTGGTGCTGTGGAACATTAAGATGTATGTATCTTTTCAAATTAGAGTTATCATTTTTTCTGCATGTACACCCAGGAATAGGATTGCTGGATCATAGGGTAGCTCTGAGAAACCTCTATACTGTTTTTAGAGTGGCTGCACCAATTTATATTCTCACAAACAATGTACAAGAATTTCCTTTTCTCTACACCCTCTCCAGCATTTATTTTTGTAGACTTTTTGCTAATGACCATTCTGACAAGTGTGAGGTGATAACTCATTGTGGTTTGATTTGCATTCTCTAAAATTGATATGTTGAGCACCTTTTCATTTGCCTGTTGACCATCTATGTTTTTGGGAAAATGTCTGTTTAGGTCTTTTGCCTACTTTTTAATTGGATTTGTTGTTGTTGTTGTTGTGTGAGCTGTTTGTATATTTTGGTTATTGACCCCTTGTTGGCCACATTGTTTGCAAATATTTTGCCTCATTCCATAGGTTGTCTTTTCATCTTGATGGTTTCCTTTGCTGTGAAAAAGCTTATAAGTTTGAATAGGTTCAATTTGTTTATTTTTACCTTAATTCTTTTGCCTTGGGAGACTGAGCTAAGACAATGTTGCTACAATTTATGTCCAAGAATGTTTTGTTTATGTTCTCTTCCATGAGTTTTATGGTGTTACTTCTTATACTTAGGTCTTTAAAACATTTTGAGTTTGTTTTTGTATATGGTGTGAGGAAGTCTTCTAATTTCAATGATTTATATATAGCTGTCCAGCTTTCCCATCACCAGTTGTTGAAGAGGCTATTTTCTCTCCATTGTATATTCATTGCACCTATGTCATAATTTAATTGACTGTAGGTGTGTGGATTTATTTCTGGGCTCTCTGTTCTGTTCTATTGGTCTATGTGTCTTTTTGTGCCACTACCATATTGTTTTGATTACTGTAGCTTTGCAGTATAGTCTGATATCTGGAAGGATTATGCTTTGAGCTTCGTTCTTTTCCCTCGAAATTGCTTTGGCAATTCTGGGCCTTTTATGTTCCATATAGATTTTAGGCTTATCATTTCTAGTCCTATGAAAAAATGTCTCAGGTATTTTGACAGGGATGTTATTTATTGAATCTGTAGATTGCTTTGGGTACTATGGCTGCTTTAATAATATTAATGCTGCCAATGCAAGAGGATGGGATATCTTTTCATTTCTTTGAATCATCACCAGTTTTCTTTATCAGTTTTTATAGTTTTAAGCATATAGGTTTTTCAGCTTTTTGGTTAAGTGTATTCCTAGGTATTTTATTATTTTTTTGACATGGTTTTAAATAGGATTTTTTTTTGTATTTTTTCTTTCTGACATTTCATTATTAGTAAAAAGAAATGCAACAGATTTCTGAATGTTAATCTTGTATCCTTCTACCTTGCTGAAATAATTTATTAGTTCTAATAGTTTTCATGTGGAGACTTTAAGATTATCTATACAGAATATCACATCATCTGCACATAATGAGTTTTGCCTCTTCCTTATCAATTTGGATACCTTTTATTTCTTTTTCTTCTCTGATTTCTGTGGCTAGGACTTCCAAGACTGTGTTGAATGGAAGTGGTGAGAATATGTATCCTTGTCTTGTTACCTGATTTTAATGGGAAGATTTTCACTTTTGAGTGTTATGTTGGCAGTGGATTTGTTGTAAATGAATTTTATTGTGTTGAGATATATTTCTGTTATATCCACTTTTGTGAGACTTTTTATCATGAATGGATGCTGAAATCTGTCAGATGCTTTTCCTACATCTACTGAGATGATCATGTGTGTCTTGTACTTTCTCTTGCAAATGTGCTGTATCGCATTAATTGATTTGCATATGTTGAACCATCCTTTTGACTCTGGAATAAATCTAGCTTGATCATGGTATGTGATCCTTTTTGTGTATTGTTGGATTCTGTTTGCTAATATTTTATGGAGGACTTTTGCATCTATATTCATGAATATACTAGCCTGTAATTTTCTTTTTCTTATAAGTGGCTTTGTTTGGTTTTAGTATCAGGGCAATGATGGCCTCATAGAATGAATTTCTTAGTGTTCCATCATCTTCAGTTTTTTGGGATAGTTTGAGGATAGGTGTAAGTTCTTCTTTGTACGTTAGCCAGAATTTCCCAGTGAAGCTGACCACTCCTGGACTTTTGTCTATAGGGAGTGTTTTTTATTTCATTTCTAGTGATTGGTATGTTTAAAGTATCTGTTTCTTCTTGACTCAAGTTTGTCAGAAAAATATTTTGCTGTTGTTGTCAATGTTGACAGGAGATATAAACCTAAGAATCTCCTTCCTTAAAATAGCCTTAGTAGTTTTATATAAGTTTATATAGACCCAATAAAACATTTTAGAAAGTTCTTTTGCTCTTTCTATTCTGTGGAAGAAGTTGTATAAGACTGATTTTATTTCTTTCTCAATTATATGGAAAGTTCATTACTTAGGGTACCAGGTGTGAAAATCATTTGTAAGAAGTTTTGTTAGACGAAACTTACTTGATTGTTATTTCCAAAAAATTTTGGATATATGTATTCCTTTTTGAATTTCATCATTTTGTTTAATTTCAAATATATTGGAATAAATTTCCTTATAATATTATGCATATGTCCTTAGGATCTGTAGTATTATACTCTCTTTGTTCTGATACTGATAATATGGGTCTACTCTTTTTCTTGATCAGTCTTCTGATGAGTTTATACTTTTTTTAAAACCATTTTACAAAAATGAACACCAACTTTTGAATTTGTTGATCTTCTCTTTGTAATTTTTTTTAAACTGTGTTTCCCTGACCTTAATATTATTGTTTCATTTTTATTATTTTTGCTACTAAATTATTGTTTCTTTTGCATTTTCTCATTGTGGATTATCAGCTCTTTAATTTTCCATATTTCCTCTCTTACATTTAATGATACATAATTTCTTCTAAAGACATATTTTATACATCCTACACATTTTATTACAGCTTCACTGAGATATCAGATCAGATCAGTCACTCAGTCATGTCCGACTCTTTGCGACCCCATGAATCACAGCACACCAGGCCTCCCTGTCTATCACCAACTCCCAGAGTTCACTGAGACTCACGTCCATCGAGTCAGTGATGCCATCCAGCCATCTCATCCTCTGTTGTCCCCTTCTCCTCCTGCCCCCAGCATCAGAGTCTTTTCCAATGAGTCAACTCTTCGCATGAGGTAGCCAAAGTACTGGAGTTTCAGCTTTAGCATCATTCCTTCCAAAGAAATCCCAGGGCTGATCTCCTTCAGAATGGACTGGTTGGATCTCCTTGCAGTCCAAGGGACTCTCAAGAGTCTTCTCCAACACCACAGTTCAAAAGCATCAATTCTTCGGCATTCAGCCTTCTTCACAGTCCAACTCTCACACCCATACATGACCACAGGAAAAACCATAACCTTGACTAGACGAACATTTGTTGGCAAAGTAATGTCTCTGCTTTTGAATATGCTATCTAGGTTGGTCATAACTTTCCTTCCAAGGAGTAAGCATCTTTTAATTTCATGGCTGCAATCACCATTTGCAGTGATTTTGGAGCCCAGAAAAATAAAGTCTGACACTGTTTCCACTGTTTCCCCATCTATTTCCCATGAAGTAATGGGACCGGATGCCATGATCTTCGTTTTCTGAATGTTGAGCTTTAAGCCAACTTTTTCACTCTCCACTTTCACTTTCATCAAGAGGCTTTTGAGTTCCTCTTCACTTTCTGCCATAAGGGTGGTGTCATCTGCATATTTGAGGTTATTGATATTTAGTTAAATAAGCTGTACACTGAAATATCAGTGTAAGTTTTGAAATATATATTCCTTTATGAAATTCTCTCTATAATCAGTAACAGTTAAATATCCCTCCCATATGTCCATGTTTCCCTCTACATCTTTGTATTTCTTCCCTCTTAGTCTTGCCCAAGACCTGTCCCCTTTTCCATGATATAAACATATAAATATCTTTGTATGGATATATAATTTCATTTTTCTTGAAGAAGCTTCCAAGAATGGAATGGCTGTATCATATGATTGATGTGTCTTTATGTTATTTTAGAAAATGTCAAAGTGTTTTGCAGCATGCTTGTACCATAGTACACACCACCAGAAATGTGAGTCTTGCAGTTATTCTGCATCCTTGTCAGTACTTAGTATTTTTAGTTGTAGGTATGCAGTGATATCTCAGCCACTCTGAATGGTGTGCATGTGTGCTAAATTGCTTTGGTCATGTCTGACTCTTTGTGACTCTATGGTCTGTAGCCTGCTAGCCTACTGTGTCCATGGGGATTCTCCAGGCAAGATTTCTGGAGTGGGTTGTCATGCCCTCCTCCTAGCTAAATGGTGTATGTGCAACAAATTAATTGTTCTTTTTTTTTTCCCCCAAGCATCCTAGTAAATGGAGGTAATAGATCACAGGCCTGATGGTAATTATTCTATTTCTGTTTTACATGTATGGTTGTTTTGTATTGTAGGCTGGATTTTCTGTATTAAATACAGTGGAGATAATTGGAGTTTAGGTGCAATTTTTTTTGTTGTTGTTGTTTCTGAGAGGACATTAGCCCGAGGGCAGTTCATCTCATAGCAGTCAGGAACTGAGAAGTTGGATATTGTCAGGAATTTTATCTTCTGGAATGTCAGATGAACCCCTGGGTTGTTTCCTAGGGCCTCTCCTCCTTTGTGAACCCTCAGGTCCAATTTGTTTCTCCTGGATTGATAAAAGCCCTGGTGAGTTGCTTAGCTTCTCACCTCCAACTTTTTGCTCAACATCTTGGCTTCTCAGTCATTTCCTGTGAATCAGCAAAATCCTGGAGGGAATAGGGGGTACCAAATTTGGGTCTCACCACCAAGGCTTATCTTGTAATTGAGCTCTTGTCTATTTAAATGTTTGTTTCCTTGGGTTTGTGGTGCTTTCAAATACATAATCTTATACTTCCAGTTTTCCTGATTTTTGGCAACAGTGTGGTTAGGCTGTAAAGTCTGAAAACTTTCTATCAAAATTATTTTTTAAATGTACTTTACTTTGTAGTTTTTTTTCCTTTATCCAGTTAATCTAATCAATATACCAATTTATTTAAGACAAATAACTTTCTCAAGAAGTGCATGATTTTTCTTTATATTTTACTTAATTTATCTGCTTAAATATTTCACAGATTCCAGTAAATCTTTATTCAGTTCACAGAGCATGCCAAGTACAGGCCAAGTGATGTTGGTACTTTATTGACAGACAGCCAGGTGGGAAAAATCTGAATAAATAGGAGTATATAGCCACCTGAGTTTGGGGCCAGCATAGCTTGTCTTAAAAACATGAATGGTCATCATCAGTCTTTCCCAAGCCTCATGCCATGCACCAGGTGGTTGAAGTAAGAGGGTTCTTTCTTGGTGTCATAGGAGCTAGTACTCTTCTTAGCATTTACTACTGATTGTAATTGTACATTTATTTAGGTGACTTTTTTTCTTCCATCCTTTTTTTACTGGAATGTTAAGGGCTGACACACCTTTAGTGCTTGGGAGGGATATTATAAATGCTTATTTTAAGAAAGGAGAGAGACTGGATATAAACTCATGCTACTAAAAATGTGATGAGAATTTTATGTCTTTGTGTTTCCAAGTAATTTTGATGAGACTTGTCATTTATATATGTGCAAATTATATATATTGACTTTTATATAGTTTTTAACAAATCATGCAATTCTAAAAAAAAAGAGTATATTATTAAAGTTAGGGATAATTTGTTATGCAGCCATTGTGTACCAGGTTATTGCCTGTGCCATTTTGTATTTAACTGTTTTTCGAAGGATTGGGATATGAATCTTTGTCTTATCTTGGTCTACCTTGAATTATGATAGTACCACCCCCAAGTAAATATAATCTCACAACACTACATTTCGTTTAATCCCCTTTCATATATTTTACATAAACAATACTAGTTGCCAGTTTTGATTCATAAATATATTTTAAAAATAAAGATAAGTTGTCATTATAGTTATGCACGTATTTTCCCTCTCTAGTGGTCTTCACTTCTTCCTAGAGTTCTTAATTTCCAAGTGGTGTCTTTTCTTTTAGCCTGAAGAACCTGCTGTAAGCTTACAGTGCAGGTTGTCCAGGAATAAATGGCTTCAAGTTTGATTGCGTGGGTGTGTTTCATTTCATTCTCAGTTTGGAGGGATAAATTTGATGGATATATAATTCTAGGTTTACAGCTTTATTTATCCTTTCAACATTGGAAAGATGTTCTTCCATATTCCCCAGTCTCAATGGGTTTTGTTGAGAAGGCAGCCATCATTTTAATTATCACTCTTAGGTAGGAAATTTTTCTCTATTTCTCTGGAAATTTTAATTTAACAAAAATTTTGGATTTTAGCTGTTTAAGTATGATATACCCATGTCAATATTTGTTTTTATTTCACCTGCATTGGTTCTATTGATTTTTGATCTATAATTTGACATATTTCTAAAAACTTGGAATTTTTAACAACTTTTCTATAAAATATATATTTTTTAATGATCCTTTTCTAGTTGCTCTTCTTAGTGGATTCTGATTAAACATTGGTGATTGAATGTTATCCCACAGGTTGCTCTAAGTCACTCTGTTTTGGCTAGATCAGAACCCCACCGCCTTTGGACAGTTCAAGACCTCTGGTCTCTCTGGTCTTCTCCTAACACCCACTGTGTGTTAGCCCTTGATGTATCTTGTGGCCATGTGCAGCCCAACTCTTGACCAAAGACCTGTTGTGAACTCCCACATAGACTTCTGCCCTAGTCCTGTATATAGTTCCCTCATCCACAGTGCTATACCCAGCTGCATTTAGCAGCTCCAGACTCCAGTCTCAGCCTCATCAGCTCAGCAACTCCTCCATGCTCTGCCTGGTTGCAGACTCCTTGCCCAGGGGAATTTGCCCTATTCAGAGTGCCTGGGCAGACTTGAGCTTCTCACTCTGCCACACCTTGTGTTGGTAAGGAACTCACACATATTGTTGTGGAAGGAAAATTTGTATCCAGGACTCTGACAAAGTTTTGGTAGATTCTATTAAATTGAAGAGACATATACAGTATGACTCAGTAATTCTACTCTGGCTTATGTAATTATCCTTAAAATCCACATGTGTGACAAAAAGCATTTAGAAACCCTAATTCCTAATTGCCCTAAACTGGAAACAACTTAAAAGTCCACCAGAAAAAGTCCACTTTTTACTCTAAGAATGGGTACACTGTATATATCATATCATACACTGTAATATCATACACCAATGAGTATGAACAAACTTCAGTGTTCACTGTGGATAAGTTTCATGAACATAATATTGAACAAAGGAATACAAAACCCCCCACCCCACAATCCATATTTTCTGAAACTATATGTGCTGCCAAAATACCTGTTTTGTCATGAGTTGAATTGTGAAATTAGACTCATGTGAATGGTAGAACTTAAACCAAGTTTTTATAATTATTCAAAGGGTTGAGGCAAACATTCAGCCAAAATACAAAATATTTGGGGGATCAGGAACGTATCAGACAGAAGCCCTGCTAGTGCTCTTTTTCTTCCATGTTAAGTTGCATTTTGGTTTCATAATAAAAGGTGAGTTGTAATGTTGAATATCATTTGTGAAGATATAAGTGATGTTTGTGAAAAAATTTACAAAATGTAGTCACTTAGTTTTTGATTCATCCTATTTTACTGTTAATTACACAGCGTCTGTCTCTCATTCTCCAGAAAGTCATTCTCCATAGATCCCTAACTTCCAAGGTAGTTTAAACAACCTAGACAGACAAAGTATACCCTGGTAAAAGTTATATCTATTAGCATGTTTATAAGGAATTATTAACAATGTCATTAACACATTTACTAGAAGTTCGTTTATTCTCAAACATTCCATGTAAGGGATAGCTACAGGCTTGCTCTTACTCCTTTCCTTCACAACATGTAAGATGAGTCTAGGATTTTAGAAGTCAGGAAAGTGGTTACTATGGGGAAAAGGGGAGGCATAACAATAGCACTTGGCAGAAAAGATTTACCTCTTTTGAAGTGAAGTGAAAGTTGCTTAGTTGCTTAGTCTTTGTGAACCCATGGACTATACAGTCCATGGAATTCTCCAGGCCAGAATAGTGGAGTGGGTAGCCTTTCCCTTCTCCAGGGGATCTTCCCAACCCAGGGATTGACCCCAGGTCTCCCACATTGCAGGTGGATTCTTTACCAGCTGAGCCATCAGGGAAGCCCAAGAATACTAGAGTGGGTCGCCTATCCCTTCTCTCACATATCTTCTTGACCCAAGAATCACACTGGGGTCTCCTGCATTGCAGGCAGCTTCTTTACCAGCTGAGCTACTAGGGAAGCCCTTATTCTTCTGAAATTCTGACATTGTTTTATCCTGCATCTGAGTGGTGTTTATACAGCTGTGTTCTCTTTGGCTTACTACATGGCCCTGGTTAGTTGGTGTTATTGCACTGTTTTCCATTTGTATTATGCTTTGAAGGATAAATAAAAATGACATACAAATACAATAAATGTAACCTCAAAAAGCAAACAAATGATCAGTACCAAATGTTTGATGTGTCTGTGTTTTCCTAGAAGGATGCAAAGTGATATAATTAGGGGAGTGCACAAATGGAGTCCTAAATGCATTGATCATATTTTCTTGCTGGTGGATATAAGTTGTCTCTTTCATTAGTATTGTCTATATTTTATATACATCAGGTATATAGTTTCCTAATATTAAAAAAAATTCCAATCATATTTTTTCAATTAAAATTATTTTCTTTATGTGAAGTAAAGGATACCTAATTTGACAATAGGAGCAAAACCAAATAAAAGGAATAAAAAAATCACAAAGTCAAGAAGAATTTTAATTATGATAAGGCATGTTAATTTGGTGAAGGTTTCTATGCACATATAGAGCTAAAGTACCTTCTAGAAATATTATTTCTAATCTTATTTGTGTCTATGTTTTTCTATGATAAATTGCTAATGAGATTTCTTAAACAGTGAAATTGTTTGTTTTGTACATTTGAAAGATTTGTCTTAGTAGTACAATAATCAAACATTGCCACATGCCAAAAAAGATCACAAAAGCCAAAACATCCAAGTTAAAAAAATAAAAAACAGTAAAAAATGTCCGAATCAACTATACCCAAATTAAAATAATATAAGTATATTCCTAAGAAATATTTCAAGTGATTTGTTAATTGGTGTTCTGAACCTAACATTGACCTGGATGATAAATTATATAGGAACTGGTGGGACTTCCCTGGTGGTCTAGTGGCTAAGATTCCGTGTTCCCAATGCAGGGGGCCTGGGTTCAATCCCTGGTCAGGGAACTAAATCTTGGCATGCTGCAACTAAGATCGAAAATACCACACGCCACAACTAAGACTCAATGCACCCAAATAAATAATGAATAAATATTAAAAAAAGAGAGAACTGGCAAGTTCTATTGATATGGGGTAGTAAATTGATACCTATATATATCTATAGCAAAATACCTTATTTCTATAATAATTAATATACAGTAACATTCAGTTCTGAGAAAACATATTTTATGTCTACAGTAATTTATATAGCCTTATTAGTGAACACTCAATTTAAAATATAAGATTTATTTTCAATCTCTGGTACTAGATTTTGCAAGGGATATAAAATCATACTGACTTTTTTGGAAAGCTATTTAACATTTTAAAGCAACATTTTGAATTACATATCCTATACACAGTAATTCCACTTCTAGAATTGTACAGCTACTCAGGCAGGTATACAAAAGTATGGGTACAAAAAAAGCAACAGAGTAGTTTTTGAATAAATTACATTGTATCCATACTATGAATACTCTTCAAGTCTTGCAGTCACCTATGTCTATATTGTGAAGGTTTACACAAAACACCTCTAAGACATATTGCTAAGGAAAAAAAATGTGTTATAGTTTAATTCAGTTATATGCACAAATATATAAATATGTGTGCTAATGTATGTTTGTGTGTATATGATTCATATACAGACTTTACTGCTAATTATGGTTATCTTTGAGAAAGAGAAGTACATCTACAATTTTTTGAAATTTTACACTGAGCACACTCTATTTCTAATAAAAGAAAAAAACCAAATAGTCACGTGATGGCATATCACTAATGATTATTTTGGAAGACTTAATATCTGCTTTTTCTCCTTTTCATAAGTAGTACAGAATAGGATAAAACATTATACTTAAGTTGCAATTAGAAAAGAGAAAGAAAAGAAATATTAAGAAAATATATAAACAATGTGGAGAAAATAAATTAGTGAGTCACTTGAAGAAGCTGCCCTCTATTTATCAGTGAGATGATTAAGCCAAGTGAAGTGAAAGTCACTCAGTCATGTCCAACTCTTTGCGACCCCATGGACTATATACAACCCATGGAATTCTCCAGGCCAGAATACTGGAGTGGGTAGCCTTTCCCTTCTCCAGGGGATCTTTCCAACCTAGGGACTGAACACGGGTCTCCCACATTGCAGGCGGATTCTTTACCAGCTGAGCCATAAGGGAAGCCCAAATAAGCCAAGGGTTGTAAGTAAAGTTGTCACATGGAATAATCTTTTATTGTTCCACTTGGATTAAATGTCATGTTTATTAGGAAGTTTATTGTATATTAAAAGTCCTTGTTCCCATAATACCAGGAAAAATGACAATAATGGTCAAGTTTGTAATGACTCTTAAGTAAATATATAGAAAAAAGCATTAAAAGTATAATTTTTCATGTAGAATTTTGTGTCATTTTTTATGATATGTATAAAAACCTTATGAAAAATTGTTATTCTCAGAAAAAATGCACTTATGTGTAACTGTATGATAGGACCATGACCAAGTCCAGAGAATCACTTTGTTGGAGTCTTTGCAACCTCATGGGCTATAGCATGCCATGCTCCTGTGTCCTCCACTATCTCCTGGAGTTTGCTCAAATTCATGTCCATTGAACCAATGATGCTATCTAACTGTCTCATCCTCTACCACCCCCTTCTCCTTTTGCCTTCCACTTAGAACCACTTAGGTGCCATCAAAATCACTAGACAATTCAATGTATCTTGGAAGGGAAGAATAAAATATATAGTAAAAATCAGCTCCCAGGAATAATTTGTTGAAGCACAATGTTTACTCTGTGTGTGATTTAATATCACAGAAATTGAAAATATAATTAGTTGTGATTTGGACCAAAATAGAGCTCAGGTATAACATATATTCAAATTTGAGGAAATGATTCTGATGGTTTTGAATGTGCCTGTCTCACATTTAAAGGGAGGTACAGTTGTCAATGAATGGTTGCATTTATGGAAATTTACCTTGAGAGAATAGCATTATGTAATGTTCAGGACTGGATTACAGAAGGGTGACTCCTAAATTCAGTTGTGCCATTCTTCTGCATAAACTTGGGAAAATTGCTTCCCTTCTCTGACCTCACTGTATTTTTATCAAACATATGAAGCCAAATGTAAATGTTTAAATTCTATGGGATTTATATACCTACATACATAGCACGAACATGAACATCATCCACTATATTCTACAATGCTAGCATTCAAATTTTCAGTAAATTAAACACCTTACCTTTTATATGGGCTTCCCAGGTGGCACTAGTGGTAAAGAACCCACCTGCTAGTGTAGGATACGTAAGAGACACGGGTTCAGTCCCTAGGTTGAAAAGATACCCTGGAGGAGGGTAGGGCAGTTTACTCCAGTATTCTTGCCTGGAGAATCCCATGAACAGAGGAACCTGGTGGGCTGCAGTCCATGGGGTCACAAAGAGTCGGATATGACTGAAGTGACTTAGCACACTCATGCATACCTTTTATATAAAAATACCATTTTAAAGTAGTCATAAAAGTGAAAAATGTCCCCATGGTTTGAAGATTCATTCTAGAATACTACAGTATAGAAAATTCAGATATCCAAATACAATGGAATCATATAAACTCAAACACTAACATAACAGTGTAGCTGTCACAAACCATCAACCTATCTTTAATTTCCCAGTAGAATATCTTCACCAGGATACTGTACAGCTTTTATTTGAACTGCAGTGGCAGGAAACCACAGTTTTGAGAACTGTTTTAACATTGACCAGTGGATTGTTCCTTTATTCTGTTTAGCTGGAATCCAACTTCCTGTTAATTATTCCCATTGGCCCCATTTTTTACTTATGCCTTTACAGAACATGCTGAATTATTGAACATGCTAGGATTTGACTTGCATTCACATTGAATAGGATTGCATGTGCTTTAGAGTGGGAAGAATTGATCACCTGAAAAAAATGAATCTTCTGTTGAATAAGCTTTGAACACCATTCCAGTTGTTCATATCTTCATTAATTCCTATCAATATAATTTCCCCATAGTTCACTATGTAAAGAGCTTGCACAGATTTCATTAAAATTTTACCTGAGAGATTGATAATCTTTGAGTTTGTAAATGATATTCATAATCAACTTAATCATTTAATATGCTGGCATTTGGAATTACAATTTTTATTAATCATGTATCCATCAATCTTGCCAAATTCTCTTGTTAATTCTAATACATATAGATTGATGTTAGATAGTATAGAAATATACTTACACGATATGTGAATAATAAGTTTCATTTCTCCAGGCCAGAATACTGGAGTGGGTAGCCATTCCCTTCTCCAGGGGATCTTCCCCACTCAGGAATTGAACCAGGGTCTCCTGCATTGCAGGTGGATTCTTTACCAGCTGAGCTACTGGGGAAGCCCTACAGCTGGAGTGGGTTGCCATGTCCTCCTCCAGGGGATCTTCCCAACCCAAGGATTGAACCCAGGTCTCCCACATTGCAGGCAGATCCTTTCCTGAGCCACCAGGGAAGCCCAAGAATACTGGAGCGGGTAGCCTATCCCTCCTCCAGGGGATCTTCCCAACCCAGAGATCAAACCAGTGTCTCCTGCATTGCAGATGGATTCTTTACCAGCTGAGCTACCCAGGAAGCCCCAAAGTTTTACCTGGGAGTTTTATAGTCTTTGAGCTTGTAAATGATATTTATAATTAATTTAATCATCTAATTTGTTGCTGGCATTTGGAATTACAATTTTTATTAATCATGTATCCATCAATCTTGCCAAATTCACTCGTTAATTCTAATATATAATATATAGATGTTAGATAGTATAGAAATATACTCACACAATATGTGAATAATAAGTTTCATTTCTTCCTTTCTCATCTTTATGTCTTTTCTTTTTCACGTATTATTGCCCTATATAAGTACTGAATTGAAATGGTGACAAGAATCCTTTCTCATTCCTCATATCAGGAGAAGATTTAAATATTTCAGCACTTATTATGGAATTAGCTGCAGTTTTATGATTTTTTTTATAATCTTAATGGGTGATAAGTTATGTATATTTTTGCATTTATTATAATAATGGCACTATTTTGTTCCTTTGTTTTATTGAAGGGATTTGATTTCAAAGTATTAATTCAACAAGAATTCTTGGTTAAAACCCAATTTGTTCATTTTGTATCAGACTTGCTCTATCTTTAAATTCAGGTTGTTAAATATACTGAATTTTGTTGGCTTGTCTACTGTTTCAAGTCTATAATATCTTGTGTAAGATGTGTCATTTCTTTATCAATTGTTGGAGAAAATTTACCAAGTTAGTCACTAGCGCATGTGATTCAGTTATGGAAGATTTTTCATTACAGTTGCAATTTATTTAATAAACATATGACTATAAACATTTCTAAGTTATTTTTGGTTGAATTTATTTACTTGGAGTTTTACATTTCATATAGTTTTAAATTTATTAGCATGAAACCACTTATATTTTGTTTCTCGATTCTGTAATGATGACATTTCTCATATAAATAATGTGTTTCTTATCATATAACAATATTATATAATGATAATGGCCCCTTACTGGGCCAACTTTAGTGACCATTCTTGATGAATGAATCCTTATTATGATTATATAATTAAGTGGCTTTATATCTTATAAAGGAGTCATCCTCCTTTCCTGAAAATCTAGTTTAGCATTAATTTGCCCATCCCAGGTTTCTTATTTCTTACCAATTTTGCATGGTATATCATTTTCTGCATTGTTACTTTCAACCCTACAGTACCTTTCAGCTTAAATTGCCTTTCATATAAACAGCATATACAATAACTGGGACTTTTTTTTCTTGTCTGAAAAACTTTACATTTTAATTGGAATGTTTATACTTTTAAAACAGAGAAGGCAATGGCACTCCACTCCAGTACTCTTGCCTGGAAAACCCGGGTTCAATCCCTGGGTCGGGAAGATCCCCTGGAGAAGGAAATGGCAACCTTAATATTTTACTAATATAGACTGACTTAAGCTAAAAAGGGATGTGTCATTATAATTAAAGGACTTCCCTGGTGGCTCAAACGGTAAAGTGTCTGCCTGCAATGCGGGAGACCCGGGTTCGATTCCTGGGTTGGGAAGATCCCCTGGAGAAGGAAATGGCAATCCGCTCCAGCACTTTTGCCTGGAAAATCCCATGGACGGAAGAGCCTGATAGGCTACAGTCCTGGGGTCGCAAAGAGTTGGACACAACTGAGTGACCTCACTTCGCTTCAATATAGACTGACTTTTAATTATCTCTCTTTTCCTCCTGTTTCTGTTTTATCTATCTATGTCTATTTTTGTGCTTGCTGCTGCTGCTAAGTCACTTCAGTCATGTCTGACTCTTAGCAACCCCATGGACTGCAGCCTACCAGGCTCCTCTGTCCATGGGATTTTCCAGGCAAAAGTACTGGAGTAGGGTGCTATTGCCTTCTCTGATTTTTGTGCTTACTTAGGTATTTATTAGATGATTTTTGTTATTCATTTTAAAGTCCTCTCTTGGATTTTTATCTGTGGCAATTTAAAAAGATGCCTACATTAAAAACAAAGGAAAACAAAACATGCCCACATATTTTTTGGCATTCCCTTGCTTCAAGTGTGTTATTGGGACTCCATGGACTGTAGCCCACCAGGCTCTTCTGTCCATGAAATTCTCCAGGCAAGAATACTGGAACGGGTAGCCATTCCCTTCTGTAGGTGATCTTTCCCGACCCAGGGATCAAACTCAGGTCTCCTGCTTTTTAGGCGGATTCTTTACTGTCTGAGCCACCAGGGAAGACCCTTGCTTCAAGAGATAGCCCCTTACTGGGCCAACTGTAGGGACTCTCTCCTAACCAATAAAATGCAGCAGTTTTGTTGCTGCATAAATTCAGTTCAGTTCAGTTCAGTCGCTCAGTCATGTCTGACTCTTTGCGACCATATGGACTGCAGCACAACAGGCTTCCCTGTCCATTACAACTTCTGGAGCTTGTTCAAACTCATGTCCATCAAGTCGGTGATGCCATCCAACCATCTCATCCTCTGTCGTCCCCTTCTCCTCCTGCCTTCAATCTTTCCCAGAATCAGGTCTTTTCCAATGAGTCAGTTCTTTGCATCAGGTGGCCAAAGTATTGCAGTTTCAGCTTCAGCATCAGTCCTTCCAATGAATATTCAGGACTTATTTCCTTCAGTAATTTAGCTGCATAATTTCTGCAGGTAATTTAGTTGCATAAATGCAGGTAATCTAGCTGCATAAATGCAGGTAATTTAGCTGCATGCTGCTGCTGCATCACTTCAGTCGTGTCCGACTCTGTGTGACCCCATAGACAGCAGCCCACCAGGCTCTGCCGTCCCTGGGATTCTCCAGGCAAGAACACTGGAGTGGGTAATTTAGCTGCATAAATGCAGGTAATTTAGCTGCATAAATTACCAGGCCAGAATTCCAACCAACTGCCCTTACCAACTGCTGCCACTGGAGCATGCCATCTTGCCTCTTTAACCCAGTTTTTGCTGCGTGGGGGTAATTCCGCTTCTATCACATGGTGCTCGCAGTGTGAATTAAAGTTCGTCATGCAGTAAATTGTCTCAAGTTCTTTTATGTGGCTGTATCTTACTTAACTTTCAGTTTAGAAGGATAATGTTGATGATTGTAGAATTCAGAGGTGATGGTTTTATTTTTTCTTTCAGCTTTGGAAGAGTCTCCGTTTTCGCTGATTCTCCGTGGATTCTGCTGAGAAGGCAGCAGCCATCTTTTAAATCGTTGTTCCAGGCTGCTGCTGCCAAGTCGCTTCAGACTCTGCGTGACCCCATAGACGGAAGCCCACCAGGCTCCCCCGTCCCTGGGATTCTCCAAGCAAGAACACTAGAGTGGGTTGCCTTTTCCTTCTCCAGGCTAGGTAATGTATTTTTATTTGTCGGATGTTTTAAATTGGTATACATTTGTTCACTTCACTGATACTCTTTATATTTCATATGTGAAGTGAAAGTGAAGTCGCTCTGTCATGTCCGGCTGTTTGCGACCCCATAGACTATATCGCCTACCAGATTCCTCCGTCCATGGGATTTTCCAGGCAAGAATACTGGAGTGGGTTTCCATTTCCTTCTCCATTATGTTTCATATAGATGCTTAATATATAGCTTAAAAATGAAATATTAAAAAAAAAATCTATACCTATATTGTCAATCCAAATTGTTCAATTTATCTAAATAAAAATAGAACTATTTGATTGATAGTAACAACAACAGGCAACAAAAGCAAAAGAAAGTCTCCCAAGGGGGGAGGAATAATTTTTATTTCTTATTAAATATATATCTCTAAATTATATACAAAAGAGAATAAGCACATTCCACAAAAAATCCTAATTGTTTTTATAGTTGTTGATCTGTTTCTAATGACATGCATGAAAAACTATGTAAGACAGAATTAAAATATAAAGAATAGTGAAGCGACGCTTATATTACCTACTGCAAGATACTTGCTTTGGCAAATCATATTCTATTTGTGAAACTATTTATATAAACACAGCACATATAGAAATTGATTCAGTAACAGGCATTATATGGAACAAAAGGGAAAGTAATAAGAATAAATAAATATATATATATAATCTTAATATATAAAATGATTATTTCAAATAATTATAAAATGATTAAGTTGCAATAACGATTGAGCAACTTCACTTTCACTTTTCACTCTCGTGCATTGGAGAAGGGAATGGCAAGCCACTCCGGAGTTCTTGCTTCAAGAATCCCAGGGACGGGGGAAGCCTAGTGGGCTGCCCTCTATGGGGTCTCACAGGGTTGGACATGACTGAAGTGACTTAGCAGCAGCAGCATTTCAAGTTGGATACAGTATTAAAATACAAAATAATATATAAAAAAGAAGTTTCTAAAAATGGCAAATTAATTGTCAAAAGCCCAGTACCATTTAGCATCAAGATGAGGAATATCTTATTTATTTTACACTAATTAGCAAACATTTCAATACAGATATTGAAAATTTATGCTTGCTTTTGTTTAAAATGCTTCCTGTAGTTTACTGTTCCAACTTAGTTTATCATTTTATAATTATTTGAAATAATCATTTTATATATTAAGATTATATATATTTATTCTTACTACTTTCCTAGTTGTTCTCAGTAGAATAGTTGGGCTAGTGAAGTTGCTTAGTCATTACTGAAAGCAGACACCTTTCAATGTGTGGATATAGTCTTCAGTGTGTGCGTATACTCTTTTTGGAATGAGTTTTTATAGTTGTTTTTCCTCCTATACCTTATTAATCAAATCTTTATATCAACTAGAGGAAAAACTTATTTTAAGGCAAATAAACTTCCAAAGTATAGATCTTTTTTGATCTCACTTGATTAATGTACTCTAAATTTTTTCATTGATTGCCTAAATGTTTTTTAAGTTCCCTACAAGGGCCAGATATAGATTATGTGGTGAAGTTATGTGATTTCACTAGGTATAATCTAGTGGAAAACAAGTAAATTTGGATTATATTATAGAAGATAAGTTTCGTGGTAATTATTTAAGCTATAGTAGTAATTCAAATGTTACCTATACCTCTTTGTATTATGGTTACTTGCTAGTCTAGAATTTGGCAAAGCTTTTATTGTCTTGGCCTACTTAGATTTAAGAAGGTACCAATTTATGCCAATACAAAATTACAAGAGGAAAATTTCCCTATTTCTCATATTATTGGTCTTTTTTTTCACATTTTATTTGAATATTTTATTTAAAATATTGATGGTTATTTTTTCCTTTAATTTCTTAAATGAGATAATTTTATATTCAGTTTAATATACAAATCTTGAGCTTCCACTGCAGTGAATTTTGCAAGTTATATATTTTATGTACAAAATGTTGTTATACATTTTACTTTAAAAATCAGTTCTCTTTTTAATTTTCTGATTTCCCATTTGAATTCTTCTTTAATATATTGTTTTGTTTATGTGGTTCAGAGTGGTTTAATTTTTATTTATTTTTAAAATTTCCAAATTTCTATTGGTTATTTTTTTCTAACAGCTTTATTGAGGCCTAATTTATATACAAAAAACTGCACATATTTAATGTGTACAATGGGCTGGAACACATGCATGTACCCATAAAAACATCATCACAATTAAGCAGTCATTAAGTAATTAACAGCCATTAGTTAACTAATCAAGCACACTTAATAAACAGTCATTTAATTTCAGTCCATTGTGTCAGAGAATATACTTTGCTTTATTTCAGTCCTTTTAAAACTACTGAAGTTTGTTTTATGATCTAGCATATAGTCCTCACTGGAAATGTTCCATTTGTAAATGCAAAGATTGTGTATTCTGCAATTGTTGGATGAGTATTTTATAGGTGTCTTCTAGGTCTAGCTGTTTGTGGTGTTGTCCATGTCTTGTATTACTTGTTGATTTTTTCATTGATTTTATTTATTTATTTTTTTGCCCAGTTATTCTGTTCACTATTCAAAGAAAAGTATTGAAATCTCTTAATAATTATGGTTGAAGTATCTATTTTTCTTCTCAGTTTTGTCAGTTTTTTGCTTGAAGTATTTTTGGACTCTGTAGTTAGGAGTATATCTGTTTACAATTTTTCTTTGTGATTGACTCTGTTATCATTATCTAGTAACAGTTTTGTCTGTTTGTCTTCTTTTGTCTGATATTAATATGAAAGTGAAAGTGAAGTCGCTCAGTCGTGTCCGACTCGTTGCAACCCGTGGTCTGTAGCCCACCAGGCTCCTCTGTCCTTGGGATTCTCCAGGCAAGAATATTGGAGTGGGTTGCCATTTCCTTCTCCAGGGGAATATTGCCTACCCAGGGATCGAATCCTAGTCTCCCGCATTGCGGGCAGACGCTTTAACCTCTGAGCCACCAGGGAAGCTCCACTCTAGCTCTCTTATGTTTGGTCTTTGTATGGCATACTTTTTTATTCTTTTACTTTTAACATGTTTACAACTTTGCATCTAAGGTATGTCCTATATAGACAATACATGGTTGCATCTCATTTTCTTATTTAGCCTGATAATCTTTTCCTTTACTTAGATCACTTAATCCATTCACATTTAGTATTATTATTATCGGTATGGTTTTTATTTATGTCAGCATTTTTTTCTATGTGGCTCATGACTTTTTCTCCCTGTTTCTCACTAATTTCCTTTTATTAATTAGAACTTTGTGTGTAACATTTTAATTTCTTTAACAATTTTAACCATATTTTGTGGTTATCATCTTAGTGCTTTCTTATGTTATTAAGATAATATAAATCTTAAGTTATTAGAATCTACTTCCTATTTACACAAAATTTCAGTATAGTATGGAACATTTATTCTTATAACTCCCTCAGTTTTGTGCTATTATTATATATGTTATGTTTATATGTGTTACATACCCAGCAGTGCAGCTATATAATGTAGTAATTGTTTTATATAATCTTACTTCTGTTGAAAAAGCTAGAGGAAAGGAGAAAAATTATATTTATAGATTTTATTTTATATTAAAATTTCTGTGTACTAGTCCTGAATCTTTTCACTTCTTCCTGTGAATTTGTGTTGCCATTTGTTTTTATTTCTTTATTCCAATATAGATTCATTCAGAGCTCCCACTTTTGTGTTCTTATTATCAAATATATCACATTTGTGGGTTACATGACTAAAATACAGTTTTATAGATATTATGTTGTGCAGTTGTCTCAATAAGTTATGATGAGAAAGGAAGATCATTAAATATACTTTGTATTGTCATTACCTACATATTTATTTTTATGCGAGATTTTCATTCTTCCACATGGATTTTGTCTACTGCAACTCTTTCATGTTGCAAAACTTCCTTTAGAATTTCTCATATTTCAGGATTTGTAACAAGTTTTATTTGTATGTCTCTAGTCTTTGTTGTCAGAGAAGGCAATGGCACCCCACTCCAGTACTCTTGCCTGGAAAATCCCATGGATGGAGAAGCCTGGAAGGCTGCAGTCCATGGGGTCGCTGAGGGTCAGACAGGACTGAGCAACTTCACTTTCACTTTTCACTTTCCTACATTGGAGAAGGAAATGGCAACCCACTCCAGTGTCCTTGCCTGGAGAATCCCAGGGACAGGGGAGCCTGGTGGGCTGCCTTCTATGGGATTGCACAGAGTCGGACACAACTGAAACGACTTATTGGCAGCAGCTGCAGTCTTTGTTGTTAAAAAAAACAAAACAAAACAAAACAAAACTAGACATCTTAAATAATGTAGGAAATCTGGATACTGATTCTCCCACCTGGCTTGTTGTTGTTTGGTGATAAGGCTGGACTAATCATATGAATTCTGTTTCCACTACAGTGTACATCTTCTGATATATTTGCTCACGTTTTCCCCCATCTTTTTAATCTTTTAGCATGACTTCTTAGGGGTCCTTCTTCAGTTGCTATAAGGCACTTGTTGGTCAGATGTTGTGTATTTAAGACCCTGAACTGAAAAGATGTGGCTTAGAAACTGCTTTCATGATTCTGATGTTAAAATTGTATCTTTTCTTTCATCATTGGAAAGAGCTCCATTTTTCTGGTTGTCTATGAATCCTGTTGAGAAGGTAGCCATAATTTAAAATATTGTTCATGGATTAGTAGCATATATTTATTTCTCAGAAGTTTTTGGTAGGCATACGTTTGTTCACTTCATTAATATTATTTATATTTGATATAGATGCTTACAAATAGATGCTTTGATATAGATGCAAACATAATGCTTACTAATAGAAAAGACATTCAATAGATTTTATGTCAGAAACTTCAGTAGCTTTTATGTCAGTACAAATTGTTCCATTTATGTAAATAAAATGATAATTTACTTGACACTGGCAATAAGACAGTGCAAAAGCAAAAATATAGCGGTTTATATGAAATAACAAAAGTTCCAAATCAAACTTTTTTTCATATTAAATTTGTAGAGCTATCTGTACATATTTTACACAAATTAAAGCACATTCCAAGCAAAATGCCAAATGATTTATTATTATTGCTAATCTGGTGTTACTTTTAACTTGAATGAGAAACTGAATAAGAGCAGTCAAAAATCTCTTGATAAATAATAATGAAGTGACACTTGTTTTACCTACCTCAAAATAGTTTATAGCTATTATATAATATATAATACCATTATACTTCAGTAAAATATATAATCTATATCAATAGTTAATATAAATACAGTATCACAATGAATCAGTAATAAACAATATATAGAATGTAAAGACAGTCATGAAAAGATATGCTTAAGAATATCTGTAGGCTTAATATATAGTTTTGTCATTTCAAATAATTAAGAATAGGCTAACAAATGAACTTAGCAATTGCATCTAAGTATATATACAAACTAAACATAAATTGATGCTTAAATATGCTTAATACTTTGTGCAAGTTAAATGCATAACCAGACAGTTTTTGTGTTGATACCAGTTTATTGAAGGGGTACAAAGTTACACAAACTTTTTGATAGTAATTTGGCATTTTTTTTTACCAGTTTTAAATTTGCCTATACTTTTGAATAGTAATTTCCCTTCTAGTCCTGCATCTGACTTTGTTACCATACATGTACATTAAAGTATGTACAAAAAAGGCAAAGCTTCTATTTCTGAATAAATTATGCTTTGTCCCTATCAAGAACACTGTGCAGCTTTTGCAACCAATCAGGTTGACCTATATATACTTATGGAAGAAATTTTCAAGATAAATTGCTAAAAGAAGAAAGCAAATTATAAATTACTTTCAGATATGTGCAAAATTTCGGAGAAGGCAATGGCACCCCACTCCACTACTCTTGCCTGGAAAATCCCATGGACAGAGGAGCCTGGTGGGCTGCAGTCCATGGGGTCACAAAGAGTTGGACACGACTGAGCGACTTAACTTTCACTTTTCTCTTTCCTGCATTGGAGAAGGAAATGGCAACCCACTCCAGTGTTCTTGCCTGGAGAATCCCAGGGACAGGGGAGCCTGGTGGGCTGCCATCTATGGGGTTGCACAGAGACAGACACGACTGAAGCGACTTAGCAGCATATATTCTTTAATACATATTTATGTGTGTATCTGTTAATATATACACCTCATTTCTAATCATATTACTTTTGAGAATGAATATGTCTGAATTTTTCACTGAGCAAACAGTACATATGTAATTAATGAAAGATAAATAGAATCAAGATGGCATGTTTTGTGTTTCCCCTTTTTCCTGTTTCTTATAAACAGGATAAGAAATTATGCTTTAAAATAAGAGCGTTAGAAAAGCATTCCACTGGCATTAAATGTCAAGTGTATTATAAAGTTTATCCTATGTTTAGCTGCTTTTGTTACCGTGGTATCAGAGACAGTAATAACAGTGATGAGGATTATAGTGACTCTCAAAGTTTATCTGATGAGTATATAGGAAAAGCCTTAAAAAATATAACCTTATGTTAGGAAGTGTTTGTGCCATTTTTAGTGATTTGTGTAAAAAGTTTGTTAATAACTATTTTTATCAGAAAAGTGTGGTTTTTTCACTGTATGGTACTTATCAGTCTTGCTAAATCTTTTATTTTAATACATTAGCTGCAGATTGTGTTTAGATAGCTGTGGAATATAAACACAATCTCTGAACAATGACGGTTGCATTTCTTCCTTTCCTGCATTGCCCTGGCAAGGACTGCCTTAAGATATTCAATAGAACTAGTGACAGTAGGGAGAAAGCAATGGTAACCCACTCCAGTACTCTTGCCTGGAAAATCCCATGGACAGAGGAGCCTGGTGGGCTGCAGTCCATGGGGTCGCTAGGAGTCGGACACCACTGAGCGACTTCCCTTTCACTTTTCACTTTCATGCATTGGAGAAGGAAATGGCAACCCACTCCAGTGTTCTTGCCTGGAGAATCCCAGGGATGGGGGAGCCTGGTGGGCTGCCGTCTATGGGGTCGCACAGAGTCGGACACGACTGAAGTGACTTAGCAACAGCAGCAGCAGCAGCAGCGACAGTAGACATTCCTGTACCCTTTTTGATCTCAAGAGGCAATTTTTCAGAATTTCATTTCTAAGTATGATGTTTGCCGCACTGTTATCAGTTTGAGGGTTCGGGGTGTTTTGTTTTGTTTTTTTTTTTTTGGTTTGTTTTTAGTCTTGAGTGGTAAATTTTGTCAAATGGTTTCTCTGTATTTACTGCAATAGTACATGATCCTCTACCTTTCTTTTCTTTCAAGTGGTTTTATTTCAAAATGCTAAATGAAGAATTCATTCTTGGATTAACATCAGTTTATACATTGTGTTTTATAGTGATGCATCTTTTTAAAAATTAATTTATTTTTTATTGAAGGATAGTTACTTTACAGAATTTTGCTGTTTTCTATCAAACCTCAACATGATTCAGCCACAGCCATCCAAATATCCCCTCCCTTTTGAAACTCCCTCCCATCTCCCTCCCCATCCCACCCCTCTAGGTTGACCATGTTTGAGTTTCCTGAGACATATAGCAAATTCTATTTTACATATGGTAATGTAAGTTTCCGTATTACTCTTTCCATACATCTCACCCTCTCCTCCCCTCTCCCCATATCCATAAGTATATTCTCTATGTCCATTTCTCCATTGTTGCCGTGTAAATAAATTCTTCAGTACCATTTTTCTAGATTCCATATATATGTGTTAGATTATGGTATTTATCTTTCTCTTTCTGACTCACTTCACTCTGTATAATAGGTTCTAGGTTCATCCACTCACTAGAACTGACTCAAATGCGTTCCTTTTTATGGCTGAGTACTATTGCGTTGTGTATATGTCCCACAACTTCTTTATCCATTCATCTGTGGGTGGACATCTAGATTGGTTCCATGTTCCAGCTATTGTAAATACTGCTGCAATGAACAGTGGGATACATGTGTCTCTTTCAATTTTGGTTTCCTCAGCGTATATGCCTAGGAGTGGGATTGCTGGGTCATATGGTGGTTTTATTCCTAGTTTTTTAAGGAGTCTCCATACCATCTTCCATAGTGGCTGTATCAATTTACATTCCCACCAACAGTGCGAGAGTGTTCCCTTTTCTCCACACCCTTTCCAGCATTTATTGTTTGTAGACTTATTGATGAGGGCCATTCTGACCTGTGTGAGGTGATATCTCACTGTAGTTTGTATTTGCATTTCTCTAATAATGAGCGATGTTGAGTATCTTTCCATGTGTTTGTTAACCATCTGTATGTCTTCTTTGAAGAAATGTCTGTTTAGGTCTTTTTCCCGCTTTTTGATTTGGTTTTTTGTTTTTCTGGTATTGAGTTGTATGAGTGCTTGTATATTTTGGAAATTAATCCTTTGTCGGTTGTTTCATTTGCTATTATTTTCTCCCATTCTGAGGGTTGTCTTTTCACTTTGCTTATAGTTTCCTTTACTGTGCAAAAGCTTTTAAGTTTAATCAGGTCCCACTTGTTGAAACTTTTTTTTTTCCCCATTACTCTAGGAGGTAGGTCATAGAGAATCTTGCTTTGATTTATGTCATCGAGTATTCTGCCTATGTTTTCCTCTAAGAGTTTTACAGTTTCTTGTCTTACCTTTAGGTCTTTAATCCATTTTGAGTTTATCTTTGTGTATGGTGTTAGGAAGTGTTCTAATTTCATTCTTTTACATGTAGCTGTCCAGTTTTCCCAGCACCATTTATTGAAGAGGCTGTCTTTGCCTCATTGTATACTCTTGCCTCTTTTGTCAAAAATAAGATACCCATAGGTGCATAAGTTTACTTCTGGGCTTTCTATCTTGTTCCATTGGTCTATATTTCTGTTTTTGTGCCAGTACCATACTGTCTTGATGACTGTAGCTTTGTAGTATAACCTGAAGTCAGGAAGGTTGATTCCTCCAGCTCCATTCTTCTTTCTCAAGACTGCTTTGGCTATTCGGGGTCTTTTGTGTTTCCATATGAATTGTGAAATTTTTTGTTCTAGTTCTATGAAAAATGCCATTGGTAATTTGATAGGGATCACATTGAATCTGTAGATTGCATTTGGTAGTACAGTCATTTTCACAATATTGATTCTTCCTACCCAGGAACATGCAATATCTCTCCGTCTGTTTATGTCATCTTTGATTTTTTTCATTAGTGTCTTATAATTTTCTGTGTACAGTTCTTCTGTCTCCTAAGGTAAGTTTATTCCTAGATATTTAATTCTTTTTGTTGCAGTGGTGAATGGGATTGATTCCTTAATTGCTCTTTGTGATTTTTCATTGTTAGTATATAGAAATGCAAGTGATTTATGTGTATTGATTTTGTATCCTGCAACTTTGCTAAATTCACTGACTAGCTCTAGTAATTTTTTGATACTATCTTTAGGGTTTTCTATGTACAGTATCATGTCATCTATAAACAGTGAGAGCTTTACTTCTTTTCCGATCTGGATTCCTTTTATTTCTTTTTCTTCTCTGATTGCTGTGGCTAGGACTTCCAGAACTATGTTGAATAATAGTGAGGAAAGTGGACATCCTTATCTTGTTCCTTATCTTAGGGGGAATGCTTTCAGTTTTTCACCATTGACAGTAATGTTTGTTGTGGGCTTATCATATATGACCTTTACTGTGTTGAGGTAGGTTCCTTCTGTGCCCAATTTTTGAAGACTTTTAATCATAAATGGGTGTTGAATTTTGTCAAAGGCTTTTTCTCCATCTATTGAGATGATTATAAAGTTTTGATCTTTCAATTTGTTAATACGGTGTATCACATTGATTGATTTGCATATATTGAAGAATCCTTCCATCCCTGGAATAAACCCAGTTTGATCATGGTGTATGAGCTTTTTGATGTGTTGCTGAATTTTGTTTGCTAAAATTTTGTTGAGGATTTTTGCATATATGTTCATCACTGATATTGGCCTGTAGTTTTCTTTTTTTGTGTTGTCTTTGTCTGGTTTTGGTATCAGGGTGATGGTGGCCTTGTAGAATGAATTTGGAAGTGTTCCTTCTTCTGCAGTTTTTTGAAAGAGTTTTAGAAGGATAGGCATTAGCTATTCTCTAAATGTTTGATAGAATTCTCCTGTGAAGCCATCTGATCCTGGGCTTTTTTTTTTTTTTTGGGAGATATTTGATCACAGCTTCTGTTTCAGTGCTTGTAATGGGTTGTTTATAATATTTCTTCCTGGTTCAGTACTGGAAGATTGAACTTTTCTAAGAAACTGACCATTTCTTCCAGGTTATCTATTTTATTGCCATATAGTTGTTCATAATAGTCTCTTATACTCCTTTCTATTTCTGCATTGTCTGTTGTAACCTCTCCTTTTTCATTTCTAATTTTGTTGATTTGATTCTTCTCTCTTTTTTTCTTGATGAGTCTGGCTAAGGGTTTGTCAATTTTATCTTCTCAAAGAACCAGCTTTTAGTTTTATTAATCTTTACTATTGTTTAATTCATTTCTTTTTCATTTATTTCTTTTTTTCCCCTAATAATTAGTCGTGTTGAGCATCTTTTCATGTGATTATTGTTTATTTGTATAGTTAATCAAGTCTTTGCCCATTTTAAAACTGGGCTGTTTGTTTTGAAATGTGTTTTTATAAACTTTCCAAATATTTTGGCAATTTCTAGTATTTCTTGCTATTATTTATTTCTTTTTTTTATTTTTTAACTTTAAAGTATTGTATTGGTTTTGCCATATATCAACATGAATCCACCACAGGTATACACGTGTTCCCCATCCTGAACCCTCCTCCCTCCTCCCTCCACGTACCATCCCTCTGCGTTTTCATTTATTTTTGCTCAATCTTTATGATTTCTTTCCTTCTACTAATTTTTTTTTTTTTTTAAATTTATGCCCAGGTCTCTGGTCAGCCGGCCCCGACCCCGCACCTCAGCGTCTGCCGCTGCCTCCGAGCGTCTCTGGCCCTAATTTTTTTTTTTTTTCTTCTTCTTTTCTTCTTCTTTCTTTTTCTCTTCTTCTTTTCTTCTTCTTTCTAAGTGTAAAGTTAGCTTGTGTATTCAGTGTTTTTCTTGTTTATTGAGGTCTGATTGTTTTGCTATAAACTTCCCTCTTAGAACTGCTTTTGCTGCATCAGAATAAGTTTTGATTGTCGTGTTCTCATTGTCATTTTTTCCTATTTCTTGAGTAACCTATTGGTTATTTAGAAACATGTTGTGTAATCTCCATGTGTTTGTGTTTCTTACATTTTTTTTCTTGTAATTGATATCTAGTCTTATATTGTTGTGGTCAGAGAGGATGTTTGATATGATTTCAGTTTTCTTAAATTTACTGAGGTTTGATTTGTGACCCAAGATGTGGCCTATCCTGGAGAATATTCTATGTACACTTGAAAAGAAGGTGTATTCTTCCACATTTATATGGAATGCCCTGACAATATCAATGAGATCCATCTCATCTAATGTATCATTTAAGACTTTTGTTTCCTTAGTAATTTTCTGTTTTCATGATCTATCCATTGGTGTGAGTGGGGTATTAATGTCTCCTACTATTATTGTGTTACTGTCATTTCTCCTTTTATGTCTGCTAGGGTTTGTGTTATGCATTGAGGTGCTCCTATGTTTCGTGCATAGATATTTACAATTGTTATGTCTTCCTCTTGGATTGATCCCTTGATCATTATGTAGTGTCCTTCCTTATCTCTTGTAATCTTCTTTATTTTAAGGTCTATTTTAAGGTCTATTTTGTCTGATATGAGGATTGCTACTCCAGCTTTCTTTTGTTTCCCATTTGCATGGAATATATTTTTCCATCCTCTCACTTTCAGTCTATATGTGTCTTTAGGTCTGAAGTGGGTTTCTTGTAGACAGCATATATATGGGTCTTATTTTTGTATCCATTCAGCCAGTCTGTGTCTTTTGGTTGGAGTATTTAATTCATTTACATTTAAAATAATTATTGATATATATGATCCTATTGCCATTTTCTAATTGTTTAGGGTTGATTTTCAGATTTTTTTACTTCTGTTGTGTTTCTTGACTATACAAGTCTGTTAAATATTTGTTGTATAGCTGGTTTGGTGGTACTGAATTATCTTACCTGTTGCTTGTCTGAAAAGCTATTTATTTCTCTATCAATTTTGAATGAGATCCTTGTCAGGTACAGTAATCTTGGTTGTAGATTTGTTCCGTTTAGTACTTTAAATATGTCCTGCCATTCCCTTCTGGCTTGCAGAGTTTCTGCTGAAAGAACAGCTGTTAAGCGTATGGGGTTTCCCTTGTATGTTTCTTGTTGCTTTTCCCTTGCTGCTTTTAATATTCTTTCTTTGTGTTTAGTCTTTGTTAGTTTGATTAGTATGTGTCTTGGCGTGTTTCTCCTTGGGTTTATCCTGTATGGGACTTTTTGTGCCTCTTGGACTTGATTGGCTATTTCGTTTTCCATGTTGGAGAAATTTTCAACTATAATCTCTTAAAAAATTTTCTCATACCCATTCTTTTTCTCTTCTTCTTCTGGGACCACTATAATTAGAATGCTAGTGCATTTGATATGGTCCCAAAGGTCTCTGAGACTGTCTTCAGCCCTTTTTATTCTTTTTACTTTATTCTGCTCTTCCTAACTTGTTTCTGCCATTTTATCTTCCAGCTCACTGATTCGTTCTTCTGCTTCAGATATTCTGCTATTAATTCCTTCTAAATTATTTTTAGTTTCAGTAATTGTGTTGTTTGTCTCTGTATGCTTATTCTTTAATTCTTCTAGGTCTTTGTTAATTGATTCTTGCATTTTCTCCATTTTGTTTTCAAGGTTTTTGATCATCATTACTATCATTATTCTGAATTCTTTTTCAGGTAATTTTCCTATTTCTAGTTTGTTCCTTCATTTGTGCAGTATTTCTCTGCCTTGTCATTTTTTTCTTTTTTAAGTTATTGTTTTTGAGTTCTCCTTTTCCCAGGCTTCAAGGAAACTTGAATTCTTTCTTCCTTTTTGTTTCTGCCCTCCTAAGGTTGGTCCAGTGGTTTGTTTATAGGATGAGATTTGTGCTGAGTTTTTGTTTGTTTGTTTGTTTGTTTGTTTCTCTGAAAGGCAAGGCTGAGTGAGGTGGTACTCCTGTCTGCTGATGATTTGGTTTGTATTTTTTGTTGTTTGTTGTTTAGATGAGGCATCCTTCACAGGGTGTTACTGGTGGTTGGGTGATGCTGGGTGTTGTATTCAAGTGGTTTCCTTTGTGTGAGTTCTCACTATTTGATGGGGCTTCCCTGGTGGCTCAGACAGTAAAGCATCTGCCTGCAATGCTGGAGAGCCGGGTTCGATCCCTGGGTCGGGAAGATCCTCTGGAGAAGGAAATGGCAACCCACTCCAGTATTCTTTGCTGGAAAATCTCATGGATGGAGCCTGGTAGGCTACAGTCCATGGGGTTGCAAAGAGTCAGACAGGACTGAGCGACTTCACTTCACTTCACTTCTTCAGGGTTAGTTCTCTGGTAGTCTAGGGTCTTGGAGTCAGTGTTCCCACTCCAAATGCTCAGGGTTTGATCTCTAGTCAGGAACCAAGATTCCACAAGTGGTTTGTTATGGCATTAAGAGAGAGTAAAACAAATACCCAAAAATGAGTAACCCAAGATGAACCCCAGACCAATGGAAGTTACAAAATCAGGAAAATAATAATTAAAATAATGGGGATGGGGAACACATGTATACCTGTGGTGGATTCATTTTGATATTTGGCAAAACTAATACAATTATGTAAAGTTTAAAAATAAAATAAAATTAAAAAAATAATGGAATATACACATATACATATATAGCTATGAGAAAATTGAAAACAACCCAACAAAAATAAAGTACAGTAGATTGATCTGGCAAACAAAGGAAATCAAAAATTATATTTACCAGTTAAGAACAAAACTAACTTAAGCACAAACTGGAAAACAAAACTAAAGCAAGGTGCCAAGTGGGGAATAAAGCAATGAAAACAAAGCTAACAGATATGTTGAGAGGAAAGGAAAGAAAGAAAAGAAATAAGGAATAGATATACAGAGTTAAATAGAGGTAGATGAAGAAGATTCATATACATTAAAGGTTAACTGCAAGACAAAAGAACAGTTGAAAGGCAAACAAGGAATAAATATAGAAAAAATATCATAGGATTAAAAAATTAAAAATTATAAAAAAGAGAAGAGAAAAAAAATGGAAGGAGAAAGAAAAAAGGGAGAAAAAAAGGAAAACGCCACAGAACTGCAAAAGCCCAATGTAGAGGCAGAGGTTTATAACAACAATAGAAAGTGTGACTGAATATATACATATACACATATACCAATAAGCAAAATCAAAACAGTCCAACAAAAATTAAGTACAATAGATTGACCCAGCCAACAAAGGAAACCAAAAATTATATCTACCAGAGCAAAACTAATTAAAACACAAACTGGAGAAGAAAACTAAAGCAAGGTGCCAGTTGGGGAATAAAGCAGTGAAAATAAAACTAAGAAATATGTTGAGAGGAAAGGAGAGAAAGAAAAGAAAGAATAGATATGAAAAGTTATGGAAGTAGATAAAGAAGATTTATATATTTTAAAGATTAACTGCAAGGGGAAAAGAACAGTAGGAAAAGCAGACCAAGGAATAAGTGTAGAAAAAATAATAATAGATTTAAAAAATTAAAATTAAAGAAAAAGAAAAAAAGAGGGAAATTGCATAGAGCTGCAAAAGCCTAACATAGAGGCAGAGGTTTATGACAACAATGAAAAATGTGACTAAGGAAAAAGAAAAAAAAAAAGCTCAAAAGCTTAATTGGATTTCTTAGTGCCAATAAAATCGACAACTACAACAGCGGGGGGAAAGGGGGGAAAAAAGAAAACATTCCAAAAGAATCTACAGAACAAATCAAAAAATAAGAATAATAAAGGCTTTTCTTGAGTCACTTTTGTCAGAGTCCCTTCCAGCGCTGGGAATCACTTAACTTTCCTTTAGACCACCTTACTTTCCTAGGATGCCCTCCAACACTGTGCTGATCTCTGGACCTGCTGTGGGGGCAACTCAAATTCTAATCTGGTCCTACTCCTGTGTGTTCTTGCCTCCAGTGTCTGCAGCTATTAGAGCTAGTGCATTTTCTTTTGTGGGAGCTCTCAGTGTCCTTTTCTGTATTCCGTAGACTCAGAGTCTGCCTGGTTGATCGTGTGAATTTAATCTGCAGCTTGTACAGCTGGTTGCAAGGTTTTGGATCTTATTCCTTAGCCACACTGCCCCTGGGTTTCAATTGTGGTTTTATTTCCACCTCTGCATGTGGGTTGTCCACTGGGGTTTGGCTCCTGAGGCTACCCTGAAGGGCTTGGGTTTGCCCCTGTGAAGGGCAGGTGTGGAGGTGGTACAGCTGCTTGGTTTGCAGGGGTTCTGGCAGCACCAGGGACTCAGGGGGTTTGGCGGCTAGGGTAGTAGGAAATATAGTGCTCTAGAAGGGTATGGCAGCCAGTATTGGCTGATAGGCTCCAGTATTCTTGCCTGGAGAACCCCCTCTCTGACAGAGAAGCCTGGCAGGCCACATACAGGGCTGCAAAGAGTCGGACACTACCGAAGTGGTTTTTTTTTTTTTGCCTGTGGCAGCTGTGCTCCACTGAGAGTTGAGCGTGAAGGTGGTGCAGCTGCTTGGCTTGCAGGGACGCTGGCGGGGCCAAGTGTGCAGGGACACAGACTGCCTCTGCAGCAGAAGTTATGGCCCTATCAGAGTCTTTTTTCGAGCCTCTTGTAGCTGGCGATCAGAAGGCCTCTTTGGCCAGTCTTTTTCTGTAGCTGCCCCCCGTTCAGGCACTTAGAGGGATCCTTTGCCTGGTGTCCTTCTCTGTTGTTCCACACATCAGGCACATAGAAGGGCCCCCCTGGCTGTGGTCCTATTCTGTAGTTAAGTGCCTCAGGTGTTTGATGGGCCAGCCTTTCTATTGTTCAGCTGCCGATTCTGGCACATGGAGAGAGAGAGGCTATGGTGATGGCTCCACCCCCTACGTGTTGGACTCAGCAGTATTGCCTTGCTTCCATGGCTGCCTGGCTTTCCTCCACCGGCATTTCCCACCACGATCTCCCCCCTCATTTCCTCTCGATCCGTCTCTCTGCAGTCAACAGCAGTCCTCACCCTGGGATCACTCCGTAATCCCTAACCTCCAGCTCCCAGCCACTGCCCCTTCCAGTGACTGATTCTCATTCCATTTAGGCTGCCACAGATCAGCTGTTTCACTCTCAGCCTTAAATGTTTCTCCTCTGACTCAGACAATTGCCCTGCTATGGGTATCAGACCCCTGCTTCACTTTCCCCACCCACTGAGTGCAGGTCCAGTCCTACTAACACTCCTGTTTTTCCCCCTAGTTTCTTTTTTTTTTTTTTAATTAACCGACGGGCCTCATCACACAGCTACTAGTAAGAGTTGGATCCCAAACGAGGCAGTCTGGCTTCCGAGCCTGTGTTGATGTGGATGTAACTGCAGTACTGAGCTGCTTCTGTTGAGATTCTTGTTCTTAAATGGAGGAAAAAGGTGATTCCAAACACACCTTTGGTCTTGTTCCCCCCTAGTTTCTTTGTCTTTCCAAGTTTTGCTTGGTTCTGTATATTCTTTTCCACTGGTCAAGTACTCCTGTCCACTCTCAGCTGGTGTTCTGCATGCACTTCTGTGTCTGAAGGTGTATTCCTGATGTATCTGTGGAGAGAGATGTACTCCACATCCACCTACTACTCTGCCATCTTATTTTCCCCAGTGATGCATCTTTGATTTCATTTATCAAGCATAAGTTACTCTTGTTTTTTGCATTTAGTTACGTGAGATGTAAACCATATATTTTACTTTCTTATTATATGTTCAGTTTGGTGTAAAGTTTATAAGGGTCTTCTGGAACATATATAGTGGTGTTTTTCTGTTTTGAGAAAGAGTTTATACAAGATTATTTCTTTCTCATACAGAAAATATCAGGAATTCAGACACTGGGACATGGAATTCATTTGTAGGAATTCATTATAGACACTAACACTCATAGGACCTTTGAGATTTCCTAAGATTAAAAAAATTGTCATTTCATATAATTCCAAATTTATTAGCATAAATTTTAAAATAATATGTATTTGTTTCCAGGATCTGTAGTGATGATCTCTTTTACATTTATAGTATTGGTAATGTGTCTTTTATTTTTCTTGATAAAACTTGCAAGGAATCTTTTTAAGTTTTTATTCCAGCTTTATTGAGTTGTAATTGACAAAAATTGTATGTATTTAAGATGTACAACATGGTTATTTGATATATATTGTGAAATGATAACCACAATCAAGTTAACTATTTTATTCTATTAAAAAATCTTCAGGATTAGTTAGTCTCTTTGTGATCATTAAAATTTCACTAACTGATCTTAATTTTGTTGTTTCATTCTTTAATCATTATTCATAGTAAATTGCTTATTTTTTCAATTTCTTGAGGTAAAATTATCTGATTTTAAAATTTCAGCATTTCCATTTGTGCAGTTAATAGTATAAAGTTTCCTTCAGACAAATATTTTCATGCAGCTTACATATTTTAACAATTTTATTGAGGTATGATTGATTTAAAATAAACTGCACATCTTTAAAATGAACAGTATATGTTTTGAGTTATGTCTGTGTTTGTGAAACAGTCAACACAAGATAATGTAAACGACTATCTCACTCACCTTTCCTTGTGGTACATTCATATTCTCTCCCTGATAATTCTGCACAACCACTTCCATTATCTCATGCTCTGCACATTCTTATACAGTTTTTTATATGGTCAAATGCTTCCATTTTGGGGGGATAAACTTGAAAGAATGGGTTGTGAGATCACATGACTCAGTTCAGTTCAGTCGGTCAGTCATGTCCGACTCTCTGCGACCCTATGAATTGCAGCACGCCAGGCCTCCCTGTCCATCACCAACTCCCAGCGTTCACTCAAACTCACATCCATCGAGTAGGTGATGCCATCCAGCCATCTCATCCTCTGTTGTCCCCTTCTCCTTCTGCCCCCAATCCCTCCCAGCATCAGAGTCTTTTCCAATGAGTCAACTCTTCGAATGAGGTGGCCAAAGTACTGGAGTTTCAGCTTTAGCATCATTCCTTCCAAAGAAATCCCAGGACTGATCTCCTTTAGAATGGACTGGTTGGATCTCCTTGCAGTCCAAGGGACTCTCAAGAGTCTTCTCTACCACCACAGTTCAAAAGCACCAATTCTTCGGCGCTCAGCTTTCTTCACAGTCCAACTCTCACATCCATACATGATCACTGGAAAAACCATAGCCTTGACTAGATGAACCTTTGTTGGCCAAGTATTGTCTCTGCTTTTCAATATGCTATCTAGGTTGGTCATAACTTTCCTTCCAAGGAGTAAGCATCTTTTAATTTCATGGCTGCAATCACCATCTGCAGTGATTTTGGAACCCCCCAAAATAAAGTCTGACACTGTTTCCACTGTTTCCCCATCTATTTCCCATGAAGTGATGGGACCAGATGCCATGATCTTAGTTTTCTGAATGTTGAGCTTTAAAGTGATTTTAGAATATGACAAAATGTTTTGCAGCATGTTTATACTACTTTATACCCGCTGCCCCCCCCCCCCCCCCGGTGGTGTGAGTGTCTCAGTTGCTCTACATTCTTGCAGCACTTGTTATAGGCATTGCTGCTGCTGCTAAGTTGCTTCAGTCGTGTCCGACTCTGTGCGACCCCATAGACGGCAGCCCACCAGGCTTCCCCGTCCCTGGGATTCTCCAGGCAAGAACACTGGAGTGGGTTTCCATTTCCTTCTCCAGTGCATGAAAGTGAAAAGTGAAAGTGAAGTCCCTCAGTCGTGTCCGACTCTAGTGACCCCATGGACTGCAGCCTACCAGGTTCCTCCGTCCTTGGGATTTTCCAGGCAAAAGTACTGGAGTGGGGTGCCAAAGTCCATCTAATTAAGTGTGCAGTGGTATCTCATTGTCACTCTGAGTTGCTTGATTGTAACCAAGTTCTTTCTGTCCCAGGCATCCCCTGTAGATGGAGAAAAGAGATCAAAGGCCTGTTGTTAATCCTTCCCATTTATACTTCCGCATGTATGGTTATTTTTAGTGCCTGCTGGGTAGTCAGTATGAAATACTAGAGGGATAATAATAGGCTCTAAGTGGTACTTTTCTTTTTCCAGGAAGCATTTCTTTCGCTATTCAGGAGCAGTTTCCTGCAGGAAGTTCCTTTTGACCTTGAGACATTTTGTAACTGAATCTCCAGACTTATGAGATGTTTTCTCTTTCTAGTGCATATAGACATTCAGGGCATAGCCCCTCAGAGATGCCAGCAGAATCCATGAGGTTTGTTTTGTTTCATTAGCCTTCTACCTTGCTGGGCCCTGAGCTCAGTGTGTGTCCCTGAAATGGTGAGAAGGCATGAAGACCTGTTCATGTGCTTAGCTCTCTGCCTCTTCTTTCGGCTTAACATCTTGAGTGTTCAGTCATCTCTTTTAAATTAGTGAATACTTTGTGGGGGAAAGTGGTACCAGATTTAGAGCTCACTACCTGGGCTTTTCTTCTTCCTTGAAATCCTGTCTCTTCCACACTTACTTCCTTGAGTTTGTAACACCTCGAAGACCTGTCTTTCATATATTTCCAGCTTTCCCAGTATTTCTCAGCAGGATATCGGGGCTAGTTGACTATTACAAGAAGCAGGTGTCTTCCCTAAAACTAGTTTTGAAATAAGTTTTAAGTAATAGGTGTTTTTTTCTCCCGTAGCCAATTAATTCCAACTTAATATCAAGACTATAAACAATAATAAATTTAAGTTTCTATTTTAAGGTAATTATATATTCATTTTCAATTGTCAGAAATACTATAGAGGTATTCTAGTACCCAGTTTCCCCCAATTTTAACATCTTAAAAAACTATGAATAATATCTCAACCAGGATATTAACATTCATACAGTCAAGACACAGTACATTTCAATCACCACAAGAATCCTTTCATAGGGAAGCCCCTCTTGCCCCTTCATCCATCCCTGCCTTCTGGCAACTACTAATCTGTTCTTCGTTTCTATAATTTTTCCTTTAATGAATATTTTATAAGTAGAATCATTGTTTATGTGACCTTTCAGATTAGCTTTTTTTCACTCAGCATAATTATCTGGAGATCCATCAAGGTTGTTGAGAATATAGATAATTTTTTGTTTCTATTGCTGAGGAGAATGGTATGGATATACTACATTCTCTTTAATAATTTACTCTTTTAAAAACATCTGAACATTCCCAGTTTTTTACTTTTACAGAAAGCACTGTGATAAACATTTCAGTACATGTTTCCTTGTGAGCATGAGTCTTCATTTCTCTGTGAAAAATACCCCAAAGTACGAATTCTGTATCATATTGTAGTTGCATGTTCTTTTTTTTTTAAAGAAATTGCCTGACTTCCAGAGTCCACTGTCTTTTATGTGACAACAGGCAATGTACGAATCTGTCTGCATCCTATGGTGAAGCATTTTATGGTGCAGCTATCTTTTTACTAGCCTTTCTAATAAATGTAGTGATATATCATTGTAATTTTAATTTGCATTTGCCTAATGGCTTTGGTATTAAACATTTTCATGTGGTTACTTGCCATATGTATATCCTCTTTGGTGAAATTTCTCATTTCTTTTTTTGGGGGGGTGGCAGCATACCACAAAGCATTTGGGACCTTAGTTCCCTGATCAGGGATTGAACCCACAATCCTGCAGTGAAGCATGGAGGCTTAACCACTAGACCACCAGGAAAGTTCCTTTCCTCATTTCTTTTGGTCATTTTCCAGTTGGATTTTTAAAATTTTATGTTTTAAGTGTTCTTTATATGTTATTTTCATCGTTTGTCAAATATTTGGCTTGTAAATAATTTATCCAAATAATTTGGCTTGTAAATAATAAAAAAATAATTTACTTATGTAACTTGCTGTTCCCAGTTGCTTAACAGAAGTTGAAAACTGGTAGCATAGCAAAAGGTTTAAATTTTGACAAAATCTAATTTGTTAATTTTCCTTTGCATGGATTGTACATATGGTGTCAGATCTATCGGCTATTTGCTTAGCCCTCAGACTTGAATGTTTATATCTTATTTCTTTTCTGTAAGTTTTATAGGTTTTATATATCTTAGGTGTGTGATACATTTTGAGTTGCCCTTTTTTTTTAGTATGAGGTGTGAAGTTTAGATTGAGGCTTAATTTGGGGCCTATGGATAACCAATTTTTATAGCATAATGCTTGAAAAGACTATTATTTCTGAATTGAATTGCTTTTGCAGTTTTATAAAAAATAAATTGGCCATACTGTATGGGGCTGTTTATAGGTTTCCTTTCTGGCTCATTGATCTGTATCTCTCACTTTCTGTCTTTCTCACTCTCTCTAGTAATACCACACAGTCTTGGATATTGTAGCTATAAAATACGTCTTAAAATTGGGTGGAGTGATTCCTCCAAGTTTATTCTCCTTCAGTTCAGTTCATTCGCTCAGTTATGTCCGACTCTTTGCGACCCCATGGACTGCAGCACACCAGGCTTCCCTGTCTATCACCAACTCCCAGAGCTTGCTCAAACTCATGTCCATTGAGTTGGTGATGCCATCTAACTATCTCATCCTCTGTTGTCCCCTTCTCCGCCTGTCTTCAATCTTTCCCAGCATCAGGGTCTTTTCAAATGAGTCAGTTCTTCACATCAGGTGGCCAGAGTATTGGAGGTTCATCAGTGTTGTGTAGTTTTTAACATAGAAGGCCTATACATATTTTGTTAGGTTTACTTCTAAGTACTTAATTTTTGAAGCAATTGTAATTTGTATTTTTTATTTCAATGTTCACATGATCACTGTTAGTATATAGAAATACAGTTGAGCTTGTGTATTCATCTTGTATCCAGTGTAATCTTGCTGATATCACGTACTTCAGAAATTTTTATAATTTCCTTGGAATTTTTTTATGTAGACATAATGACATCTGCAGATAGCAATAATTTTATTTCTTTCTTTCAGGTTTCTATGTCTTTTATTTCCTTTTCTTGCCTTATGGCCCTGACTCACCTTCCAGCACTATTTTGAATAAAAGTTATAGAAGTCAACATACTTATAGAAGTGGACATACTTGCCTTATTCCTGAACTTAGCAGGGAAGTTCACTTTTTAACCATTATGCATAATGTGTATTGTAGATCTTCTGTATATGCTCTGTATCATTTTTCAGAAGTTCCTTTCTATTTCTGTTTTATGAGTTTTTACCTTCAATGAGTATTGCTTTTGGTTAGTAGTTTTTACTTCATTAATTGATATGTTTATTTTCATTCCTTAGCATGTTAATTACATTGATTGGTTTTTAGATACCAAGGCAGCCTTAAATATCTGGAACTAAACTTAGTTGTTTGTAGTGCATATGTTTTTTTAGTATATTGATGAGTTCTACTTGCTAATATTGTATTAAGGATTTTGTGTCTGTATTCAAGGGCTATTACTGTGTCGGTTTTTTTTTTTTGGTACTTCTTTGTTTGATTTTGATATCAGTATAATATTATCTTCATTAAATGAATTGTGAAGTGTTTTCTCCTCTTTTTCTTTCTGTCTTAAATTTTGATATATTGCTTTATTTTTATTTATTTCAGTGATTTAATTTTTTTATACTTCTTCTTTAACCTATTTTTTTTCAAGTGTGTTGTTTTGTTTACAATTTTTTAAAGATTTTCCTGGTATGTTTCTTCATTTTCTTTTTGATTCCCTCGTGCCCAGACAATATACTCTTATGATTTTAATTATTTTAAGTTTGTCGAGGTTTCTTTTATGCCCCAAGATATGGTCTATCTTGGTATATGGACATTCCATGGATATTTGAAAAGAATTTGTGGGTGCAGTGTTATGTAAATATTGATTAGCTCCTATTGGTTAATATTACTGTTGATTTCTTTTGTATCTTTGTTGAATTTGTATAATTGTTCTGTCAGTTATTGAGAGAGAGGGTTGAAATTTCCAGAGATAATTGTGGATTCATCTATTTCTCCTTTCAGTTTTATCAGTTTTGCTTCTGATATTTTAAAGCTCTATTTGTTAAGTATAAACATATTTAGAATTACTGTATCTCCTTGTTAGACTGAACATTTGTCATTATATGATGTCCATTTTGGCCTCTGGTCATTTCCTTAACTCTGAATTCTGCTGTATCTGGTTGATATTCATACTTTCTATTTATTGTTGGTATGATGCATCTTTTCCCATCCTTTGCTTTCAAACTGCCTGCATCATATTTAAAATGAATTTGGTATAGACAGAAAAAAGTTGTCTTAAAAAAAAATTCACTCATCCAATATCTTTCAGTTCATGTATATAAGCCATTTTCATTGTATATTACTTCTCACATACTCTCCATTGACACTGCAGTGTGGTGGAAGACAGGCATTTTTTTTACCACCCAGCAAGTATGAAAGTCCTAGCTCCCTACTTGAGCTTTAGACATTACAAGTAGAAGGTTTGGGTTAAATGGTTACGACCTAGTGATTGTGGACCTTTGGTGGTAAGGATAAGGATGAAGTCTCAGTTTTTCCTGTGGTGTTTGGAGTAGAGCAGTTCTAGTCAGTTATTAAAGAAGTAAGAGAATAGTCATATATTTATCCATGTAATTACATATATTCAGAGAAGGCAATGGCACCCCACTCCAGTACTCTTGCCTGGAAAATCCCATGGACAGAGCAGCCTGGTAGGCTGCAGTCCATGGGGTCGCTAAGTCGAAGACTGAGTGACTTCACTTTCACTTTTCACTTTCATACATTGGAGAAGGAAATGGCAACCCACTCCAGTGTTCTTGCCTGGAGAATCCCAGGGAAGGTGGAGCCTGATGGGCTGTCGTCTTTGGGGTCGCACAGGGTCGGACACGACTGAAGCAACTTAGCAGCAGCAATTACATATATTATGGAAGCCTAATTTTTCTGCAAATGGAATTCTGGGTTGAAATCTTTTTTTTTTTGCAGCATTTGAAAGGTAGTGTTCCATTTCTCTAGTTCTTTACCGTAAATCATTGATTTTCCTTTCTTCTAATACCCTTGTCATTTTTGTGTAAAGTTTATAGCAGTCTCATAACACAATTGAGAAGTATTTTTACTATTTCTATTCCATAGACAAGATTATGCAAGACTAGTGGTGTTTTTCATTATATGAAAAAGATCAGGTCTTGAGTTGCCAGTAGAATCACTGGTAGGAAAGATTTAATTACAGATGCAGTTTATTAAATAGATACTGAATTGTTGAGATTTTCTGAATTTTCTTTTTGGGTAAACTGATTATTTCTTGGAATTTCAGGTAATTTCAGAATATTAGCATAACTTTGCTTATACTATTAATGTTGTCTTAAAGATCTGTGTGATAATCCTCTCTGTATTTTGGTAATGGTAATGTTTAACTCTTTTTGGAGGGTGGAAAAATGTTGTCAAGAGTTTATCATTTTTTGCCCTACTCCATAAAAGTAAAACAGCAACAAGAGCAACAACAAAAAATGACTTTTGGATTTTAAAATGTTCTCTTTATAATTTTAAATTTTCATTCATTGATTTTAATAATATTATTTTTAAATTTTCCTCTTTTTTTGGCTGAAAATTGTTTCCAATTTCTTGAGGTGTATAATTAGACTTAAAATTTTTAGAACTTCTTTTGACTTTAATGCTTTAATTCCTCTTTAAAATGCATATTTTGTGTATGCTGCACATTTTGAACAGGTTCTTTAAGATATAATTATCATAAATTACATAACATTAAAGTTAACAATATAAGTTTAAAGATATATATGCATTTGTGAAACCATCACTACAGTTAAGATAATATAAATGTCCACTCCTCTCTCATCAAAGTTCCTTGTGAATTTTATATTTCTCCTCTTTGATCCTGCCCAAGCCTTCTACTTTTTCCCATTTTTGTAGACATTCTTGTAGGATTTTTTGGTATGGAGATTTAGTTTCATTTTTTTCTTGGAAAAACCTCAAGGAACAAAATGGCTGGATCATGTGATAGTTGTCCATTTCAGTTATTTTAGAATATGTCAAAGTGCTATGCAATGTGAATATGCTCTTGTACTCCCTATCAGAAGTACATGAGAGTCATGTTTGCTCTATTTCTTTGCCATTATTTGTTATGGGCAGTGTTTTTTATTGTTGCCCATCTAACAGGTATGTAGAGGTATCTCTGTTGCTCTGGTTTGCATGGGTATAACCAAGTCTTAGTTCTCTCTGTCCCAACATCCTCAATAAGTGGAGAAAATGGCTCCCACGTCTGATATGTTGTTGTTTTCCTTCCCATTAACTTTTTGCATGTGTAGTGTTTTTCAATTGCAGGTTAGATTTTCTGTATGAAATACTAGAGAAGGAACTGTGAAGTTCCTGAGTGATTTTTATCTATTTTTAGTGAGCATTTGCTTTTGTTTTTGAGAGACAGTTGGGGCAGTTCATTAGATCAAAGATTGAGTCCTTTTGAATTTAGATATCAGGTTTTGTGTGAAGTTTTGTTTTGGGTTCTTATTGACATTAAGACATAGCCCCTTGAGGATACCAAATACCAGCTGGATTGTTTACCAGAATCTCCCCCGGTGCAGGCCAAGTCCTGGTGCACTGTCACATTCAGTCTGTTCCTCCTGAGTTGGTTGAGACTACTGGAATTCTGTTCAGCTGCTTAGCTGCAGCTTTTTGTTTGGACCCTCAATCGCAAAAGCCTTCAAGAACAAAGCTTAGCTGCAGCTTTTTGTTTGGACCCTCAATCAGCAAAAGCCTTCAAGAACAAAGCAGTATCAAATTTGGGTGGATCACACCACGAAGTCTTCTCTTCTAAGATTCAAGCTCTTCAAATGCTTGCTTCCTTGGGTTTGTGGTGCCTTCAAACAATATGCTTAACATCTTCCAGCTTTCTTAATTTTTCTTAGTGGGATGGTTCAACTAAAATGGCTGGCATGCCACTAATGAAAGTGTTTATCTTACAAACACTAGTTACTGAAATATTTTATATCCGTAGATGTTTTTTCTTTTGTAAGAAATTGATATAATCTGTATGCCCATAATGGAGAAGGAAATGGCAACCCACTCCAGTATTCTTGCCTGGACAATCCTATGGACAGAGGAGCCTGGCAGGCTACAGTCCATGGGGTCACAAAGAGTCAGACACAACTGAGTGCATGCATACACACACACATACACATCAGTTCAGTTCAGTTCAGTTGATCAGTTGTGTCCGACTACACTGTCTGTGGCTCAGATCATGAACTCCTTATTGCCAAATTCAGACTTAAATTGAAGAAAGTAGGGAAAACCACTATATCATTCAGGTATGACCTAAATCAAATCTCTAAAGATTTTACAGTGAAAGTGAGAAATAGATTTAAGGGACTAGATCTGATAGACCGAGTGCCTGATGAACTATGGATGGAGGTTCATGACATTGTAGAGGAGACAGGGAGCAAGACCATCCCCAAGAAAAAGAAATGCAAAAAAGCAAAACGGCTGTCTGAAGAGGCCTTAGAAGAGAAGCCAAAGCAAAGGAGAAAAGGAAAGATATACCCATTTGAATGCAGAGTTCCAAAAAATAGCAAGGAGAGATAAGAAAGCCTTCCTAAATGATGAGTGCAAAGAAATAGAGGAAAACAATAGAATGGAAAAGACTAGAGATCTCTTCAGGAAAATTAGAGATACCAAGGGAACACATAGACATACATGCCCATAAATAAACAATTTTTGTGAAGGTGAATGATCTTCCAAAGGACTGCATCTTTTCCCTTATCATTTTACCTGATTTATTTCAGTTTAAATATTTCATTGATGCAATAAATTTTCTTCAGTTTCCAACATGTACTAGGTACTAGGTACTAGGTACAAGCCATGTGTTGGTGATACTTATTGAGGTTCAGTCTAGTAGGAGACATAGTAAATAATGAGCATATTATAAAAGATAAATTTTGGATGAATTTATTATACAGCTTTAGTAACCAGATTACTATCTATACTATGTTTATTAATTTTTGCTCTTGAACTGGCATATGAATATTTACCTTATCCTGGTCTATTCAGAGGGCTTCCCTGGTGGCTCAGAGGGTAAAGCCTGCAATGTGGGAGACCTGGGTTCAATCCTTGGGTTGGGAAGATCCCCTGGAGAAGGAAATGGCAACCCACTCCAGTATTCTTGCCTGGAGAATCCCATGGACAGAGGAGAGTCATGATAGTATCACTCAACAAACAGGAAACCTTACATCCTCTTCCTTTCCTTTGTCACATTTCCTGTGTGACAAATATATTCTTGTCATATATTTTACATATGTGATACTGCTTACCACTTTTTCTTTACAGAGATTTATTTCAAAAATAGAGAAAAGTAGTCATATATATCCATGTATTTCTTGTCACTCCTTCTTGTAATTTTTAATTTCCATGATGTGTCCTTTCCCTTCAACCTGAAGACCTTACTTTACTATTACTTGCATTGCAGGTTGTCCAGCAACAAATGGTCTCAGGTTTGATTGTGTGAATGTGTCTTATTTCATTTTCAGTTTGGAAAGATAATTTTGATGGATATAGAATTCTGGATTGACTCTGTATTTTTTCTCCCAGTGTTGGAAAAATGCTGCCCCCTTTTTCTCCGGATCTCCAGAGATACCCTTAAGGCAGGCAGTATTTTAATCCTCATTCCCAGGTAGGAAATTCATCTTTATTTCTCCAGCACTTTTGTTTTTTATTCTTTGACTCTTAGCAGTTTAAGTATGATGTACCCATATGAATATCTATTTTAATTTAACCTGCTTTGATTCTATTGATCTTGGATTTATAATTTAACATATTTCTTAAAAATTGGGAAATTTATTTTGATTTACATCTATATTTATTATATATAAATATGATTTTTTTGTGTGTCTGATCTTATATCCTGCAACCTTGCTGAGGTAATTCTGTTCTAGGAGGATTTTTTGTAGATTGCTTAGAATTTTCAGCACAGATAATGATGTCTTCTGTAAATTGGTATAATTTTAATTCTTCTTTCCAATATGTATGCATATTATTTATTTTTCTTAACATATTTTAGTGGGAAGATTTTCTAGCATTATGTTTAATTGAGTGGTGGGAGCAGACTACCTTGCTTTGTTTCTGATATCAAAGCGTTCAGTCTTTTACCATTAAATGTGATGTTATTTGTAGTATTTTTAAAGATGCTCTTTACCAAGTGGCACTAATAGACTCCATTGGTAACTTCATGGAACTGTTTTTTTAAATTATAAATGGTTTTCGGATTTTTTTCAGATGCTTTTTCCATGTTGGTTGTTATGATCATTTTTTTCTTTTTTTATCCTGATAATATGGTGGTTTACACTGATTGATTTTTAAATGTTGAACTAGTTTTGCATACCTAGAATGAATCCCATTTTGTCATGATGCATAATTAATTTTATACATCATTGCATTAAATTTACAAATTTATTGCAGAGTTTGCATCTATATTTATGTGAAATAATTGGTCTGAAGTTTTGTTTTAATGTATTTGTTAGTGTTTGTATCAGGATAATATTGGCCCTATAAAATGAGTTTGGAAACATTCCTTTCTCCTCAGATTGTCTTGTTTTACCTTGATTGAGTTATGGTGTTTGTGGTTTTTTAAGAATCCATCCATTTTTTCCAAATTGTCTAATTTATTTGTGTAAAGTTGCTTGTTAGCTTTCAGTGGCTGTAGTGTCTATAGTGATAGCCTCTCTTTCACTCTTCATAGTGGTGATTTGTGTCTTCTCTTTTTTTATCTTTGTCAGTCTTGCTATACAGGTTGACTGATTTTATTGATTTTTTTTCAAAGAAGCAACTTATTAATCATTGGTTTATATGTTGTTTTCTGTATTTTCAATTTTAGGGTTTCCTCTTCTTTTGTTGTTATTCCCATCTGTGTGCTTTGGGATTACTTAGCTCTTCTTTTTCTAGGTTTTAGCAGTGTTAACTTACATAATTGACTTGGGGCATTTCTTCTTTTTTAATGTGAGCACTTCTTACTAAAACTCCCTCTCAGCACTAGTATTTTTATGTCCCACATGTTCTCTCTGATATGTTATATTTTCATTTTCATTCAGTTCTGTGTATTTCTACAATTTACCTTCAGGCTTCCTCTTAGACCACAGAATATTTAGAAATCTGTTGTTTAATTTTTCAAATGTTTAGAGATTTTTCTATTTTTTCTGTTACTGATTGCCAGTTAGATTACATTGTGGTCAAATAACTCACTCTGTATGAATTCCAACTAACTATCTTTCTTTTATTGATTTATAGTTGAGTTCCATTGTGATCTGAGAGCATGTGCTGTATGATTTCTATTCTTTTAAATTTGTTACCATGTATTTTACGGCTCAGAATGTGGTCTGTCTTGGTGAATATTCTATGTGAGCTTGAGAAAATATGTATTCTTATGTTGATGGAGGTAGAGGTGGTCTATGATGTCAATTATATCCAAATTGAATGATATTACTGTTGAGTTCAACTCTGTCCTTACTGATTTTCTGCTTCCTGATAAAGGGATGTTCAAGTCTCCACCTATAATAGTGGATCCATATATTCCTCCTTGCTGTTAGTTACAGCAGCTTTTTCCTCAGAGTATTTTGATACTCTGTTGTTAGGTGCATACTCATTAAGGATTGATATGTCTTATTGGATTATTGACCCCTTTGTTATTATGTCATGCCCCTCATCGTCCCTGAAAATTTTCCTTGATCTGAAGTTTGCTGTATGAAATTAATGTAGCTACTCCCATTTTGTATTGATTTAGTGTTAACATGGTATAACTTTCTCCATTCCTTTACTTTCAATCTATTTGCTTCTGCATATTTTAAAAGGGTTTCTTGTAGACAGCATGTCATAGGGTCTTATTTTTTGATCCACTCTGATAATCTCTTTTAATTGGCATATTTAGGCCATTGGTATTGAAAGTGTTATTGATATAATTGTATTAATAACTACCATATTGAATACTGTTTTCCATTTGCTGCCCTTGTAACTTTCCTATTTTTGACTGCCACATTTTTTCTGCCTTCTTTTGATTTTATTTTTTGAATTTACTTCCAGTTTTATTGACGCCTAATTGACAAAGGAAAATTCTGTATATATGAGGTGTACAGCATGATGTTTTGCTATACATATTCATTGTAGAATGGTTACCACAATCAATCTAATTAGCATATCCATTACCTCACATAGTTACCTTTTTTTTGTAGAGAACACTTAAGATCTATTCTGTTCACAAATTTCAAGCACAAAATACAGTATTATTAATTCTCACCACCCTACTGTACATCAGATCTCTAGAACTTATTCTTCCTGCATTACTGAAACTGTGTACCATTTAACCAACATCGTGCCATATTCCCCACTCACTCAGCCCCTGGAAAATACCATTCTAATTTCTGCTTCTATGAGTTTGACTTTTTTACATTCCACATATAAGTGTGGTTTTATTTTTTGTTTTTAGTTTTTGGCCATGCTATTTGGCTTGTGGGATTTTAGTTCCCCAATCAGGGATTGAATCCAGACCCTCAGCAGTGAGAGCTCAGAGTCCTAACCATTGGACCCCCAGAGTATTCCCTAAGTGTGTGTGTGTGTGTGTGTGTTTAAATTAATTTGTATTGGAGAATAGTTGCTTTATAATGTTGTGTTTTCCTGAGTGTAATTTTAATTGAGCATGTATATGTTCCATTTTTCCTTTTTTTTAGCATATTAATTATACTTCCTTTGTACTTTTTTTCAGTGGTTGCCCTAGAGTTTGCAATATGCCCTAGAGTTTACATATAATCCAAGTCCACTTTCAAATAACACTACTGCTTTATGGGTAGTGCAGGTACCCCAAAATAACAAAATATTCCAAATTCCTTCCTCCCATCCCTTGTATCATTGCTGTGATTCATTTCACTTAATCTACTGATAATAAGAGCACAAAGCATACATTAACATATGTATAAATCTATATATACATATTAGAATACATTGTTGCTATTATTAGTTTGAGCAAGCTATTATCAATTTAGAATAAGAAAAATAAGTTCTTATTTTACTTTTACTTACTCTTTTTCCAGTGTTCTTCCTTTCTTTATGAAGATATGATTTTCTGACCTATGTTCTTTTCCTGCTCTCTAAAGAACTTCTTTAAATGTTCCTTGCAAAGGAGATCTTCTGTCAATAAACTCTCTCATTTAGTGTTTGCCTGAGAAACTTGTATTTCTCCTTTGCTTTTGAAGATTAATGTCAAGAGTACAGAACCCTAGGTTGGTGGTATGATATAGAAACTTTGCTGCTATAAAGTTCCATGCCCACTCACCTTTATCATGCTGTTGTTTTTTATATATTATGCCTGTATATATATCAATAAATGCAGTTGTAATTATTCAAGACATGCATTATTCTGATTATTCCTTTATGTAAGTTTGTATCTATTGAAGAGTGCAGTGGAAAGAAAAGCACAAACAGATTTTATAGAGTTCATTTTATTTTAATACTAAATTTCTTATGTTGTGTATCTGGTGTATTTATCTTACCATCTGGTTTCATTTCCTTACTCAAACGTAACTTCATTTACAACCCTCTCCTTTGTGTTCTTATTGTCAGTATACTGCATTTGTATGTTATATGACTAAAATGCAATTTTATAGATACTGTACAGTTGTCTTTTAAATCAGTTATGATAAGAGAGTGTCAATATATATTTATATTTTGTTTTATCATTTTCTGCACAATTTCTTTAACTGGAGATCATTGTTTTTTCCATATAGATTTTATATCTTATAAGCCTGGTATCACTTTTTTCATGCTGGAGAACTTCCTTTAGAGTTTCTTATATGGCAAGATTTATAACAAATTCTTTCAGTTTTTGTTTATGTGAGGATGTGTTCAATTTGAATGATAGCTTTGCTGGATATAAGAATATTGGTTATCAGATTTTTTTGTTTTTTTCTTTTTTTTCGTCAGCCCTTTGAGTATGTCATCCACAGCATTCTGGCAGTTTCTGATGAAGTATCAGCTGTTAGTCTTATTGATGTCTGCTTGTATATGATGGTTCACTTTTCTGTTCTTGCTTTCAATATTTTGTTTTTATCTTTTGCCTTCCATGTTTTGACTATGATATCTCTTGATGTGGTTCTTATACTTATGCTCTTAGAAATTTTTTGAGTTTCTTCAATGTATAGATTAGCAGTTTTCATCAGATCTGGGGAGTTTTCAGCTATTATTCCTTCAGATCCTCTTACTTCTCCTTCTGGGACTCCTATTATGTGTATTGAATGTTGACACTCTTGATGGTGTCCCACATTTCTTTGAGGCTCTGTTCATGCTTCTTCATTATTTTTTCTCTTTATTCTTCAGATTATATAATTCTTAGGGATTTAGTTTTTTAGTTTGCTGATTCATTCTTCTGTCATCTCAAATCTACTTTTGAGCCTCCCTGGTAAATTTTTAAATTTTGTTTACCATAGTTTTCTACCCTAGAATTTCAATTTGCTTCTTTAAAAAAAAATTCTAGATCTTTATTGGTATTCTTGACCAAGTGTTTGTCCATTTCTTACCCTCTCCTTTGTCTTCACAATACGTCAGTCAGATCTCTTCTTTTTACCAGACCCTAAACTCTACTTGACCCAACTCTGAGCATGCTACAAAGGAAAAAAATGGGGCATTCCCCTTTATTGGCTTATCTTGACCACAACATGACTGTTTTCTTACCAATCTCACTGGTCATTTCCTCTTGCTTTTTATTTCCCTTCAAAGTTTCTGTTTATCTTTTGCTTGCCATCTCCTTTACCTTATCATTGAAAAACCTTTTTCTGTTTGATTTTGAGATATTTACATATTTTTGAGATTGGAGCATTCTCCCTATATAGTAGTCTTTCTAATTAAAATATCTCCCTTTCTGAGTCTGAAGTTGTTTTTAGTTGATATTCTATATTCATTAGTCATTATTGTCATATATTTATTTAATTCTTTAAACATGTTGTTGTTGTTCAGTTGCTCAGTTGTGTCTTACTCTTTGTGACCCTGTGGACTGCAGCACACCAGGCTTCCTTGTCCATCACCAATTCCCAGAGCTTGCTCAAGCTCATGTCCATTGAGTCAGTGATGCCATCCAATCATCTCATCCTCTGTTGTCCCCTTCTCCTCCTGCCTTCAGTTTTTCCCAGCATCAGGGTCTTTTCCAATGAATCGGCTTTTTGCATCAGGTGGACAAAGTATTGGAGCTTTAGCTTCAGCATCAGTCCTTCCAATGAATATTCAGGGTTGATTACCTTTAGGATTGACTGGTTTGATCTCCTTGCTATCCAGAGGACTCTCAAGAGTCTTCTCTAGCACCAAAGTTTGAAAACATCAGTTCTTCAGTGCACAGCCTTCTTTATGGTCCAACTCTCTTTAAACACGATTACCTTTAATTCTTTGAACATTTAGAATAACTGCTTTGAAATCTTTGTCTGATAGGTCAACATCTGGGTACCCTATTGGTACCCTATCTGGGTCTCTATTGTTTGGCTTTGGTCCTCCTGTATATGTGTCACACTTTCCTATTTCTTTGCATCTATTATAACCCCTTTTTTTTTCTTTAAAACTGTACATATTAGAAAATGTAGTGAATCTGGACACTGATCCCTAACAGGCTTGCTGCTGTTGTTTGTTCAGTGACTTGCCTGAAGTAATCGTCTGTGATCTGTTTCTTTGGCAGTGTGCAACTTCCGAAAGCCTTGCTCAGATATTCTCCACGTTTTTCTCTGTTAACCTGACTTCCTAGGGATCCTCCTTTGGTCAGCGTAACACACTTATTGGTTAAAGGCTGGACTTAAGGCCCTGAAGCAGATGTTTACTTTTTACCATTGAATCTGTTTTTGGCTTGGAGAGCACTTCTGCAATTATGGGTTCAAAGTTTTATCTTTTCTCAGCAACATTGGAAAGGATGGACTGAGTGAGATTTTATTTTTACCCCAGATTCCTAGAAGTAGCCCTGTGTCAGTGGTAAACTGTGATGAAAAGGGAGAGTATAGTGATGAGGAGTGATTAAAGGAATCTATCTTCCTTACACTTCTGGGAGTCTAACAGTTTCATTCTCCACCTGGGTGGTGCTTATCCAGCTATGTTCTATTTGGCTAACTACACTGAACTGGCTAGTTGGTATTTTTGCACTGTTTTCCATTATCATGCTTTGAAGGATCAATATATACAACATGTAAATACAGTAAATGTAACCTAGAAAAGCAAGGGAATGGTCATTACCAAATTTAAATTTTTGATAGGTGTATATGTGTGTGTGTATGTTTATTTTCCTGGGATAAAGTAGGGTGATATAATTCGGGAAGTGTGTATATGGGATCCTAAAAGCATTGTGGTTTTTTTTATTTTTCTATTTGTATAGAAAAGTTTCGTATAGTAATTTATTCTGAACTTGACTTCATATACAAAATTAGAATGACAATTATACTTAAAATTAACACAGTAAAAAGTTTAAATATTATAGACATGTACTATTTGAAATTCCAGAAGGGATTCAAACAGGTAACAGATACTATTACTCATCTTTGGACAGATCCTACAGGTACAGTTATCTTTCAGGTGGATGTACATTTGTTCAATTCATTAATAGTCTTTATATTTCATATATATGTCAAATATAAAATACTAATATATTTTTAAAAAATAATTTCATTTCACTGGACTTTTATACTCTGTACTCTTTTGTGTCCAGTTTGTTTTGTTAAGTGTAATATCTGTATATTTGTTTGTAGGATCAGTTAATGTTTTGCTTTCTGTGCTCAATATTTTATTGCATAAATGTTCCATCATATGAATATTTATCCATCATATTGTTGCCTGCTAGTTTGAATTGTATCCTGTTTGGTGCTACTTCAGATAAATACTTGTTATATTTTTGCCTATCATTTGAATTGTATCCTCTCTGGGGTGAATTTGGGTAGTTTCTATCTGTATTCTGGTACATATGTCTTAGTGAAGATATGCCCTCATTTTTTAAAGATACATAGCTAAGAGTGGGATTGCTGAGTCACAGGCTAGACAGAGAAGGTCTAAGTTTAAATAAATGTTTGAGTTTTTACCATCATTAAGGTCCTGGATATTATAGTTACTAAAATAAGTCTGTCTTTTTGACTGTAAAGTGGCCAGAGGATATTTTATTCTCTGAGTGAGTGAAAAGCGGTAGAACATACTTAGGATTTTATGTATGGGGTTCAGGGTACAGAGAGTAAACAAATTTAAATGGGCAGTGGAAGGTCCAGGGAATACAAAAATTTTTTTTGATCCCAGATAGAGTATTGGTTGTTAAATAAAATGGTTATGTTTGCATATAACAGAGAAACAATGATGGTGTTTTGATATTAATTTACTTCACATAATGTAATAACAGTAGAATTGGTACTGAAATCTCCTTGCATTGTATCTCTTGATTACTCACTTTTGCAAGCAGTTTAGGCAGTGCATTCTTCATGTGATACTGTTTTCTGCATTGGCCTTAGATTTATAAAAGGGTGTTACAATCACCTGCTAAATAAATTATTGGTGCCAGATTCTACCACTTACAGAAGCAATATGATGAAAATAGTATCAGTCACAGAAAGCAGGGTTATTAAAAGAATATCATATTTTCTTTCATTAGGAAATAAACATGACCTACTCTCAGCATCAAAGGGCACTTATTTTCATCAAGAAACAATTTTGTGATCAAAGTCCACATAGCACAGGCTTAAAGAACTATTCACTGTGTTTTAGCTTTGTTTAAATGGAGATCCAAATGAAGTGATAGAATCAAAGTACCTAAGAATTGGAAAAATTGAGAGTAACATCTACCAGAAAAGGGTATTATTAAAAGGGGAATGGAACTGATAATAACAGGTACTAATTTTTGAGTGCTTGCTGTATCTTGCATGCTGAGCAAAAAACTTGAATTCCTGCACTTAATTTCACAAACACAGACATATACATATAATTAGATGTTTTAATGATGCTGCATTAGATGTTTTAATGGTTTAGAAAGTATACAACTTGGCTATGCAAAGTGGTAAAGCTGAGAATTAGGTCTAGACACTTGAAAGTCCAGACATTTCTCTCTTTACACCTTTGTTATAGACATAACTCACAGATTTTTTTTCTTTCTTGTGAATAGCAATTGCAGTTGGGATACTGGGGCTAAAATATCTTAATAGTTGTGTAAGAGTCTCTTTTCCCTTTTCTTCTCCTTTGCTCTTTCCTCCTCCTCTGACTTCTTGTCTTTTCCTTCTCCTTTTTCTTCATTACTATTATCATAATCATTATATATGAATGATCAGTTCAGTCTCTCAGTCGTGTCCGGCTCTTTGGGACCCCATGAATTGCAGCACGCCAGGCCTCCCTGTCCAACTCCCGGAGTTCACTCAAACTCATGTCCATCAAGTCGGTGATGCCATCCAGTCATCTCATCCTCTGTCATCCCCTTCTCCTCCTGCCCCCAATCCCTTCCAGCACGAGGGTCTTTTCCAATGAGTCAACTCTTCGCATGAGGTGGCCAAAGTATTGGAGTTTCAGCTTCAGTATCAGAGCATGGTTTTTCTCTATAAAATGATGTTTGCCTGCAGAATCACTTAAAAATGACAGTAACTACAAACTTAGGATTATCTATCTGTTGTGCTGTTATGTCAGCTGTAGCTTAGTTCTCACTGATCCCTTTGTGATGAGAGACAGGTTAAAAGAAAGATTATAACTTAAAAGTAATGCAGACTTTTATTTGGCAAATGAGTCAGCATTTCTCTTTGAGGAAAGAAAACCTCGTATGAATAGGTTTTGTAATATTTAAAAATCCAAATCAAGGTGGCCTCTATAGATCAATGTGTGATATATATATGTATACACACATATGCATATGTAATATGTTATAGGTTTTGTTGTTCAGTCTCTCGACTCTTTTTGACCCCATGGATTACAGCATGCCAGGCCTCCCTGTCCCTTACTATCTCTCAGAGTTCACCCAGGTTCATGTTTATTGCATTAGTGATGCCATCCAGCCATCTCATGCTCTGACACCCTCGTCTCCTTCTGCCTTCGATCTTTCTCAGCAGCAGGGACTTTTGCAGTGTGCCGTCTGTTTGCATCAGACGACGAAAATACTGGAGCTGCAGCATCAGTCCTTCCAGTGAATATTCAGGGTTGAACTCCCTTAAGATTGATTGTTTTGATCTCCTTGCTGTCCAAGGGACTTTCAGGAGTCTTCTCCAGCACCACAGTTCAAAGGCATCAATTATGTTCTGCCTTCTTTATGGTCCAGCTCTCACAACTGTATGTGACCACTGGGAAGATGATAGCCTTGATTATACGAACTTTTGTTGGTAGAGTAATGTCTCCTGCTTTTCAACACACTGTCTAGGTTAGTTATCGCTTTCCTGCCAAGAAGCAATCGTCTTCTGATTTCATGGCTGCAGTCACCGTCTGCAGTGATTTTGAAGCCCAAGAAGAGGAAATCTGTCACTACTTCCACCTTTTCCCCTTCTATTTGCCATGCAGTAATGGGGCTGGATGCCCTGATCTTAGTTTTTTTTTTTTAATACTTAGTCTTAAGCTGGCTCTTTCATGCTCCTCCTTCACCCCCATCAAGAGGTTCTTTTTAGTTCCTCTTCACATTCTGCCATTAGAGTGGTCTCATCCACATATCTGAGGTTGTTGATGTTGCTCCTGCCTATTTTGATTTCATCTTGTAACTCATCCAGCCCAGCATTTCTCATGATGTGAAAATATATAACATATAGGTATATGAAGCACAAGCTGGAATCAAGATTGCTGGGAGAAATATCAGTAACCTCAGATATGCATATGATACCAGCCTTATGGCAGAAACCAAAGAGGATCTGAAGAGTCTCTTGATGAAAGTGAAAGAAGAAAGTTAAAAAGCTGGCTGGTGCACTGGGATGACCCGGACGGATGGTACGGGGAGGGAGGTGGGAAGGGGGTTCATAAAGGGGGACACGTGTATACCCGTGGCGGATTCATGTTGATGTGTGGCAGAACCAATACAATATTGTAAAGTAATTAACCTCCAATTAAAATAAATAAATTTAAATTAAAAACATGAAGATCATGGGATCTGGTCCCATCACTTCTTGGAAAGTAGATGGGGAAACAGTGGAAACAGTGACAGACTTCATTTTCTTGGGCTCCAAAGCACTGCAGATGGTGACTGCAGCCATGAATTTAAAAGACGCTTGTTCCTTGGAAGAAAAGCTATGACCAACCTAGATAGCATATTAAAAAGCAGAGACGTTACTTTGCCAACAAAGGTCCTTCTAGTCACAGCTTTGGTTTTTCCAGTAGTCATGTATGGATGTGAGAGTTGAACCATAAAGAAAGCTGAGCACTGAAGAATTGATGCTTTTGAACTGTGGTGTTGGAGAAGACTCTTGAGTGTCCCTTGGACTTCAGGAGATCCAACCAGTCCATTCTAAAGGAAATCAGTCCTGAATATTCATTGGAAGGACTGATGCTGAAGCTGAAACTCCAATACTCTGGCCACCTGATGTGAAGAACTGATTCATTGGAAAAGACCCTGATGCTGAGAAAGATTGAAGCAGAAGGAGAAGGGTATAACAGAGGATGAGATGGTTGCATGGCATCACCAACTCAATGGACATGAGTTTGAGCAAGCTCTGGGAATTGGTGATGGACAGGGAAGGCTGGCGTGCTGCAGTCCATGGGGTCGCAAAGAGTTAGACAAGACTGAACTGAACTGAGGTATGTATATAGCCAGTTTGGTTGGGTACCCATTTATAGAGGGAAAGTGTTGTTGGACTCTACCCTGAATTGGTTCATTGGGAACTAGTCCTCGTGGGGCAAGCCCCACCCTAGTTGAAATTAGCTCATTTGTAGGGTAAATTTATTTACCTGATTTGGGAACTGATCCAGTTGGAACAAGTTCATTTGGAAGCTAGCTGTTGTGGGGGTGGGTAGCCTCATTGGAATTAGTTCATTTGTTTTGTAGGGTAAATTTACCCTATCTGGGAATTGGTTCATCTGGATGCATTGATGCTGGAATCTGTCCCATTTTGTTGGAATTTGTCTGCATCTCCTGTGTTTGGTGTTGCTGCTAAGTCACTTCAGTTGTGTCCGACTCTGTGTGACCCCATAGACGGCAGCCCACCAGGCTCCACCGTCCCTGGGATTCTCCAGGCAAGAACACTGGAGTGGGTCGCCATTTCCTTCTCCAGTGCATGAAAGTGAAAAGTGAAAGTGAAGTCGCTCAGTCGTGTCCGACCCTCAGCGACTCCATGGACTGCAGCTTGGTGTTATACAGCTTATAAAAATGAGAGCTATTTCATCTATCCTGAAGGAAAAATCTTTGGGGTGTACATTAGATATGTTAAGATCAGAAGAACAATGACCCCTGAATGGCTCACAGTTAAACATTCTGGCAGTCAAGGAGCATGTTACAATGCATTGATAATAAACATGCCTGGGATTTGGGGGGCTCCATTGGACTTAAGACATCCAATTCTAATTTCCCCTAAAGGAGCCCCAGTTAATTTTGACAGTGAGGAACAAGTTGATTGGCTCTCAAATAGATACTAGTCTCCTTTGTAAATTAAATGCTTAAATAACCTTTTGCCCAGAACAGCTTGACATCAAGGGTCCCATGGTAGCCTTTTTTGACCTTGTACAATCTGGGGAGCTTTGGCTCCCGTCTGGGAGGCTATGGCTTCAATTTCAAATGTTCTCCCTGTGAAGGGAAACTCGCTTTTATAAGGCTCTTAGGATAAAAGTTGCTGGTCTAATGGGACTGGGAACCCACGTTAACGTGACTTTTCGGCTGGCTAGGTTTTGGTTTATTCTGGTTACTTTGGTGATGTGCAAACATCTGGTACTGCTTCTTCTAAGGCTTCCTCTGTGGTTTTCTCCTCTTTTCTTTCTCCTCACACCCTCTGCGAACAGGTCAGTGGCTGTGGAAGCAGCTGAGGAACTCTGGCCAGGATTACCCTCTGGTGTGTTCCAAAGGCCCCACTGCTCACTGGGCCCCAGTAGTTGCCACCCAAATTGGTGGGGGTCTCTGCTTTCGACTCCTTTCTGAAGACTAGACCAGTGGATCACAGGGCGGGTTCCTCAGTCTTCCCTATCTTTCCTGTTACATTTGCCTTTTTCCTGTGGGAGCCTGGGTGTTGCCCCTGGGCCTTCCAGAGAGGCCTTCTCCCTTATGCTAGAGGAGGAGAGGTGAAGCTTTCCAACATGAATGGATAGATGTGTCAGTCCTTGTTGGGGAGGCTACCCAATTCTTTTGGGAAAGAAGGGAAAAAGGAAACTGTCTTTGGTTTACAAGTGTAGTCTGTATAGGACCAGAAGGGTGGTTCCGAAAATCCTTTCACCACTCTTGTGGGGCTTCCCAGGTGGTGCTGGTGGTAAATAACCCATCTGCCAATGCAGGAGACATAAGAGACTGTGGGTTCCATGGGAAGATCCCCTGGAGGAGGGCATGGCAACCCACTCCAGTATTATTGCCTGGAGAATCCTCTGGAGAGAGGAGCCTGGCAAGCTATAGTTCATGGGGTTACACAGAGTCGGACACGACCGAAACAACTTAGCCCACACACACATGTGTATATATATATATATTTATATATTGTATATTCCTGGAGAAGGGCATGGCAACCCACTCCAGTGTTCTTGCCTGGAGAATTCCATGGACAGGGGAGCCTGGTGGGCAACAGTCCATGGGATCGCACAGAGTCGGACACAACTGAGTGACTAACACACAGACACACATACACATTATATGTTGGGGCTTCCCTGGTAGCTCAGCTGGTAAAAAACCCAAAGAGATGTGAGTTTGATCTCTGGGTCGGGGAGATCCCCTGGAGAAGGAAATGGCTACCTGCTCCAGTATTCTTGCCTATATCAGTATATAACTATATATTATGTATAATTAAGTTACATACATTAAATTATGTAATAACACATATATATATTGTGTTATGTGTGTGTGTGTAGTTATATAGGAGTAATTTTAGATGTATCTGTGAGAAAATGATACTGAAGAAGAAATGCCCAAATCACAGTCTGTAAATACTAAAAAATATATTGGATAAAGATTGTGACATTGTCTATACTAACTAGATTGTAAAGATTGTAAATGTAATTCCTTATTAATTAAAAATGTAATTCCTTATTACTTACAATATTTTATCACTGTTTAGTTGAAATGTGTATTAGGCATATCCAATTTATTATGTCTTTATTTTCAGTTTACTTCAGCTTTCATTTATAGAACATGTACTCTTTTCCAGATATTGTTTTATAAGGAAAGGCAAAGCATAACTTTTTCTCTTGAGTTCACAGTTTAGTCAGGGGGATGGAAAAGTAAACACTGATGTCCATAGAGTAGGAAGTGATATCAGGTAGTGAAGAAAGGGTGCAGAATGATGCCCTGGGAGCACAGAGAATAAGGATAGCAAGGATGCTTGAAGGTCTGAGGTGTCCTGGATACGTAACAATGGTCCCACAGCCCAGTGAGTGCATGTGAGGGCACATGCAATGTGATACTTTAAGGTAACATAAGAAAACCAACAGAAAATGTTCTTTGAAAATGATGAGATAAATCAAACCTAACCATTGAATAGTTTGAGGTTTAAAATTATGCAAGATTAAAGCTTATACCCTGCCATACAAGTTAACTTTTTGAACGTTATTCTTCCCTAATATTTTGTGTAGTAGAATCCTTTGATAATGTTTTTCTTTCTGGTATAAAATGTTTATAATGTGTCTATATTAAAATGTGTTTAGTTGAGTCTGCAGTATTAAGTGGTACAAACCTAATCTATGCATATTTTAAGTAAAATCGCAATTTAATTTTTTGCTTTTTAATTGCTTACATTCTGATATTGGAAGTCACTATTTTAGGCTAAGTCTGAAGTGAAGTGAAATCGCTCAGTCATGTCCGACTCTTTGCGACCCCATGAACTGTAGCCTACTACACTTCTCCGTCCATGGGATTTTCCAGGCAAGAGTACTGGAGTGGGTTGCCATTTCCTTTTCCAGAGGATCTTCCTGACCCAGGGATCAAACCCAGGTCTTCTGCACTGTAGGCAGATGCTTTACCCTCTGAGCCACCAGGGAAGTCCTTAGGCTGAGTCTAATGGGCTCCAAAATCACTGCAGATGGTGATTGCAGCCATGAAATTAAAAGATGCTTACTCCTTGGAAGGAAAGTTATGACCAACCTAGACAGCATTTTGAAAAGCAGAGACATTACTTTGCCAACAAAGGTCCGTCTAGTCAAGGCTATGGTTTTTCCAGTGGATGTGAGAGTTGGACTGTGAAGAAAGCTGAGTGCTGAAGAATTGATGCTTTTGAACTGTGGTATCGGAGAAGACTCTTGAGAGTCCCTTGGACTGCAAGGAGATCCAACAAGTCCATTCTAAAGGAGATCAGTCCTGGGTGTTCTTTGGAAGGAATGATGCTAAAGCTGAAGATCCAATACTTTGGCCACCTCATGCGAAGAGTTGACTCATTGGAAAAGACTCTGATGCTGGGAGGGATTGGGGGCAGGAGGAGAAGGGGACGACAGAGGACGAGATGGCTGGATGGCATCACCGACTCAATGGACGTGAGTGTGAGTGAACTCTGGGAGTTGGTGATGGACAGTGAGGCCTGGCGTACTGCAATTCATGGGGTCGCAAAGAGTTGGACACTACTGAGTGACTGACCTGAACTGAACTGAATAGATCTCTGGACTCCAAGGTGGCAAATACCTTGCTAAGGAATGATTTGTCAGTGGTAAAGTTATTCATTGCAGCTATGTTATAAATTATTTTTTACCCCTAATAAAAGTATATTGGAAATATGTCATGAACTGAGACATGTTCTTCAAAGGCATTCTTTTTCTTGTCTTCTCTCTCTCCACCTATTTCTTCTTCATTGGCTTTTCCCCTTAGTTTCTAAAACTTCTTAAGTCATTATATAAATAAGTAAGTAATTACAAAGATAATGAAAATTAGCCATTAACTAGGCTCAGCAGCAGACTCCTGGCCCACACTGTACTCTTATCTCCCTGTGATCATCAAAAATGCAATATGCCTCCTCAGATGGTCACTTAAGGATGAGTAAATTATACCAGAACTCACATATCCCCATATAGTTTGCTAATTTCTTTGGATATCTCTCAACTCGTAAAACTGAGCCTGATAATTCTTCATTGTATTGTTACTTCTTTGGTAGTATTTTAAAGCTTCCTGAAGTCAGTTCATTGATAGAGATAGTATATATAACCTACTTCATCATTTCCAATAGACATTTTTAACCTGTCTTAACTAGACTTTCTTATCCAAACTCTGGATGCATGTACACATGCACACAAGCTCACATATACAGATTCAAAGTTTTAATTTCCTCATACTGTCTCTGGCAAGACCCAATATTTACCAGCCATCATAGAAAAAAAAATTGTAAATAACCGTAGACTCCTCTCTGTACCTGGGAAATCCTTGTGATTCTACCGTGTAGATGAATTACAGCTTTAGTCCCTTTTCTCCATTACAGCAGCGTCAGGTTTTCACCTCACAAACTTCTCTCATTCAGGCCCTGATCACTTCTATCATACCCTCATAAATGATCTCAGTACTAGAAATTCTTTGAATGAAACAAGCTCCCTCCCCTTTCCCTGTTCTGCATACATCATATTTTTCTTATTCCTGGACTGTTCCTACTCACTTGTCTCTCTTGTAAACATACACTCAGCTTTCAGTTGGCAAAGCAGATTTCTCCAAGGTTTTTCCTGATCCTTACTCCCCATACTTCCTATTACCCAGTATAGGTAGGGAGTATGTCTTTTTTTGGGGGGTGTCTCAAATATCCTTCTTCCAAAATCGTACATGGGAAATCTGTAAGCTCTTGAAGACCCAGCTCAACTTTGATATGGTTGGAAGTGTCCCTCATTAGTGTAGGTCTATGATTCTCACATTGTGATCCTCAGACAAGCAGCAAAGGCACCTGGGAAACTGATAGAAATGCAAGTTCTCAAGCCACATAACAAAACTATTGAATCAGACTCTGGAAGTTTCTGTTTTAACAAAACCCCCAGGTGATTTGAGTGCGGGCTAAGTTGGAGAAACATGCAAAGACAGTATTTTTCTCATTCTCCATGCTTTCATAACAACTTCCACACATCTTCAGTTGTAGCACCATATTATATTTACTTTTACTTTATATTTTGTTTTTATATTTACCATATGATAATTACTTCTCAATTATTCTCTTAAGTATTCTCTCGTTCCTTTCATAGGTGGTGGAGATGGAAAAAAAATCAATCTATGCTAATAATCTTTGTAACCCTCTTGTTTTCTCTGCCTTTAGCAGCTGCTGGCCAGTGGCCACAACTGGCCCAAGTTCATGTCTTACACCAGCCTTGGCAAGGATGGGTGGGCTATTTTAAAGTCAGTACAGTGCTGATTGAGTTTTTCCTCACAGGTTAGAAGGAACCTTATGAGCATGAGTCTGAATCACTTCAGCTCAAAACTCTTAATGACCTTTCTGTAACACCTGATTCACGCCTCCCAGCTTGATAGCAATGCTGGTGCCAGGTGTCAACTGCATTGGATTGTTCTTCCCAAGGTTCATTCACCCTGTATTCAAACCGTTCTGTAATTGCAAACCACGGGCACGATCTAATGTGGATTCATACACTTCATCAGACCTGCAAAGAGTCTAGCATTTTCTGGTAGTACTGCTTCTGGCAAGTTTTTGGTGGCAGTGAGGTTCAGGAACCTGTTTTTCCACTTTTCAGATAACCTCAGAAAATTATTACTTCCTTTGGTCTTCACAAAATCCCTGGAATTAAGCAAGACAGGAACAGTAGATAGAGAAAACTGAGGGTCAAATACTTAAGCAGAGCAGATCTGCAACTACAAATGTATTCTGTAGGCTCAGTCTTTGTTATTTAAAAAAATATGGATATGGATAGGTTTTTGCTAGTTAATATCAGCTGGTGTTTACCCCCCTCTTGGAAAGACAGAGACTGTCTTGTCTGTAATTTCATAGTATCAGTGATTCATGTGTGTCATAGCTATGGAGATGATTGCCTTCTACCCAAAGAGTTTCATTTCTACTTGTTGCAGATTTTCATTACCTATTGCTAACACGATGGAAATGATGGAGTCTGATTTAATCCTGTTAGCTGATTCATCCCGAGAATTAGTCAGCTCTCATTTACCCACCAAGATCTGGTTGTGCCCGGTAGTGCTGTAGGATTAGCACAGGGCCAGGGGTGCCAGAAGACTCGATGACACTGAGGTGCAAGGTTTGGAATGTCAGTCATTAGTTTATAGACGTATTTTTTCTTTTCTTTTTTTTTTTTTTAACCCTTAAAAGGGCCAATGTGTCAGTTCTCCAACAACTGTTACAGTCTTATGAAACAGCTCCCCACAGGTGATTCAGTCTTGATGACAGTGACGGTGGCAGTCTTGGACTGTAGATACTGACAGTCTCCAGAGTGTTTCATTCAGTATTTACCCCACTCAAGGCCTCATAAAGTTATTTCAAGGACTTGATGCATAATATGAACAGAGCAGGTACATGTCTCCTGGGTGCGGACAATAGGGAACATATTGTAGAATGCAGCAGATTGGTTTTCCTCAGAATAACTCCCTGCATTCATGACCTTCAGTTTATGGTGGCCATTAAACCACATTTCACTCATTGCAATTACTCTCTAGGTCAGAAGTAACTCATGTTATATAGTCCATATATTGCTGCTTTACAGGGTATCCAGGTGCATAAAAGAATACTATGCACATGAGATTCATCCTCTTCTCCTCAAGATGCTTGTTGACCTCTCATCTCTGTCCCCATTGGATGCCTCTTTGCTACATGGCACTTAAAATACCAGGTTTAAAATCTACTGGATGGGTTTCTAACTAACTGACATTACCTGTGTACATCCCACTAAGCCTATTTACAATAATTATGCAAAATGTCAGATAAAATGAGAACACACAAACAGCACAATATACACAGTGTAAATAAAATGCAAGTGCACAGTCTATGTGGTCCACGGAACCACTCAATCTGAAACCTTCAGTTTCAGTAGAATTTGCCCATAATCAGTATAGACCTAATTATCTCTACCACCTGGAGAGTAAAATTGTCTTAACAGATTAAGTTAAATATGCTGGAATGATTGGTTTTAGTCCTAAGAAATGACATGCCAATGAAATGATCTGCCTTTATTTAAGAACTGTCATGATACCATCCTGAAGGGATAATAAAAATGCCCTGCTTAGAATAATATAGGTAGGTTCATGCTAAAGGTGTTCAAGTTGTGCTCACTACACTCCCAGGTCAGTCAGTTGTCCTGTTTATCAGTTCGAAGTGTTGGTGCTGCTTTGGTTCTTTACATCCTGAAGGCTGATATAGTGATAGAGGTGACTCACTGCTCCACCTTTACATTTTCATTGCTTGCCAACAACAGGATGAAAACCAGAGATTCTGTCTCAAAACCACTAAATGATTTCTCTGAGAATTATTTACCTTGCATTTATCCACTCGGAGTTGTCATTGCCCACTCCTGTTGTTGTCCAGTGTTGTCGTGGGATGTGAACACAACCTTGTGGCTGCCACATGACTTGACAACCATGAAAGTACCATCCTTAGTATGTCAGTCATTGGTTTTCTAGATTTAAATTTTTCATTTGGATCCCCAAGGGGACATTCTAGTAATGGTCCAGCAAGTGTTATAAGCTACAAGTACAACTACTGATGACACTGGTTTGCTGACAGTGGTGGTATGAATCTTAGATTGGATGGTATAGATTGTCTTCACAGTATCTCACCCTGCATTTACCCTGGCTCATAGCCCTTTGGTGTCATTTCCTAAAATTCATGGTAGGATATGAACAGAGGATCAGGTGTCTGTCCCCTGGGTCAGGATAATTTAGAGCAAGTTGTAATAATACACAGTGGAATGGTTTCAATCACCCCTGCCTTCAGTTTCTGGTAGCCATTGTACCAAAAGTATTTGTTATAATTAATTTCTAGGTTTGAAAGAATTGAGAGTCTGTATACAGTGTGTTGCTCCCAAAGGGATTTCTCTGGTGCATGAACAAATATTGTGCAAATGAGACTTCTTCTCTTCTCCTTTGCATGTTTAGTGAACTGTCCTCTGTGACTCCATTTATTAACCATTTACAGGGTGACAATTTACAGGGTGTAGATCCCAGTGTATCCTTTTGCATATGAATGACTCATTCCAGGTCACCTCACTTAGTGCCTTTAATGGTTATTTTTTAATATGTGATGCAGGATCTGAACACATACCCAGTGGGCACGCCCAGTGAAAGGAGAATAAAGTTGTCATTCAAGGAATGCCAGACAATGATTCTAAGAACTGCTCACTCTACACTGACCACTTTGTTTTGGCTGAACTTGGTTATTATGGGCATTAATTTCATTTTCTTCAACTCCCTGCAGAAAACATGTGATACCAGAACAAATTACATCTGCTACAGCTATTGGTTTGTGACCTGAGAAATGTATGCCCATGAGACTGATTTTTCCTTAAATACAGAGCTATGAACTCATATGTGTTCTTCCAAAGCATGTAGCAGTGCTTGAGGTGTAGTGAAAAAACTTTGCTTTGGACAATAAGTATAGTTTTTGCCAAACAGTTTTAACATGTTTTCACTGTACTCTCAGGCCAGTCAAGAATATTTTCACCCTAACTTCAGCATGTTCATTTTTTATTGGTCTTCACATTACTGAAGGCTAACATATTCATGGAGGAGATTCACGTCCTTTATAGTGCTTCATCTCTGCTCATTTAAACATTCACTGCTTGCCAAGGAGCTTGATGGAAAATTAGGGGTTCTGGCCAAAAACCATGGACAATTCTTATGAGGATTATTCATCTTCCACTCACGTTGTCATTTTCCAGTGTTACTCTTGGATCTGAACACATCTTCAGTGGCTGACACACAACTTGGTAACAGTGAGGTTTCCAGGTTGCCTATGTCAGTCATGGGTTTCCAAGATATGTATTTTCCATCCTGACCTTTAAGAAGGCCAATGCAGCAGATTTCGCTAGTGTTGTGAACTGTGAGCACAAAAGCTCTTGAAGACACAGGATTATTGACAATGTTGGTAAAAGGGTAGGATTGGAAGGTTGTGGATTGTTTTTAAATTATTTTTATTTATTTATCACCCACCCTGCAGTGGTCTTTGTACTCCAGATTTTGTTGTGGCATGTGGGGTTTTTAGTTGTGGCATGTGAGATCTAGTTACCCACCAGGCATTGAACCCCGGGCCCCCTGCACTGGGAGCATGGAGTCCTAGCCACTGGACCACCAGGGAAGGCCCAGTTGTAGATTGTTAATATCCACAATATATTGCCCAGAATTCACTCCACTCTGAGTCCTTTGGAACAATTTTCTAACTTTTGCTATAGGATATGAATAAAACACAAGGTACAGGTCTCCTGAGTAAGAATACTATGGAGCAAGTTGCAAAATGCTGTAGATTAATTTGACTCAGACTCCCTGCCTTCACAACCTTCAGTTTCTGGTGGCCACCACACTCCAGGACACAGGGATTCCTTGATGAGTGGAAATAATTGGAACTCTGTATTCTGTATCTTCCTGCTTCAGGCCTTTGTCTGGTGTATGAAAGAGTATTATGCACATCAGAATCCTACTCTTAGGCTTTACTTGGTTACTGACTTCTGCTCTTTGTCCCTACCCTTGGCCTTTGCTGGATGACCCTTATTTGAAGGCTTTCAATTACAATACACTCTTCCCATTGGAATGACTTTTCCTGAATCACCCTATTCAGGGTTGCCAACAGTCATTTTTTTTTTAATGTGATTTATTACATGAACGCATACTGGAAACCATACCTGTAACCATACCTGTGTAACCTGGAGAAGGAAATGGCAACCCACTCCCATGTTCTTGCCTGGAGAATTCCAAGGACAGAGGAGCCTGACAGGCTACAGTCCACAGGGTCGCAAAAGAGCCAGACATGACTGAGTGACTAAACAACAAACAGATACACTATAAAAAGAGTATGAATTTGCTGATGTATGAAGGCTGGGCAGTGGTTGCCCAGAACCACTCACCTTATGTTTACTGCCTTCAGTATCTGCTGAACTTACCCATTGTGGGCACTGATTTCATTTTCCTCATCTCCTTAGAAGAAAATTTGTTGTACTAAGGCAGGTTATATGTAACTTAGTGACTGACTTCAGATCTGATCCAAGTTATGCTCCTGAGACTATTCTCTTCTTTTAGTACAAGTCCTGGACTCTTGCATGTGTTTTCATAGTACGAGGCCTTCCTCAAGGGTTAATTGAAATGCTTTTCTCAGAATGATACGGATAAGTTCATGCCAGAGGTGTTCAGCTTGTGTTTGCTATACTCCCCAGTCTGTCAATATTGTCCTGTTTTTTTTTAGTTCAAAGTTTTGGTGCTTAATTGGTTCTTTACAGTGTGAAGCCTGACATAGTGATGGAGGTGACTCAGTTCCTTTAAAGTCCTTCCCCTCTGCCTTTTAAAATTTTTGTTGCTTGCCAACAAGAAGAGGAAAATCAGAGATTCATTGCTCAAAACCACTGAATTATTCCTATGAGAATTATTTATCTTGCATTTGGTCACTCAGAGCCTTCCTTTGCCATTGTCCCATGTTATGGTGGACATCCACTCTAAAGGCTATTCCTGAGTAAAGAAGTTAATTGACATCCTCTGAATGCTCGTCCACTTGCTATTTACCCAAAATCAGTTTCTGGTGAACTTGCCAGTAATAGGTATAAAATTCATGTTTTTCACTAGTCAGGCAGGAAGCTGAGCCAGTGATGTTATAAATACTTTATAGGTTGGTTTTCAGTCCAAAATGTTTTTATGTTCTTGGGTCTATTTCTGTACTTGTGGTGGAAGATGGATTATTTCATATATTCCCATAACACGATCCCTCAAACAAAGACAATGTAGGTTTCTCATGTAAATAATAAGGATAGCTTCCTATTAGAGGATTTCACCATGTATTCATGCAACTCATCATGATAGACAAGATATTCACGTCTGTCATTTCCTGTATAAATTGTTCAGAGACGCCTAATACTACTGAAAGTATGTCATGGTCACAGAGTCGATTACCTTCGTCTCAAAGTGATTCATTCGTACTCTTAAATTTTCATTGCTTGTATACCTGCATTGCTTCTCAAGTGGCTCAGTGGTAAAGAATCCGCCTGCCAATGTAGGAGCCACAGAAGACCCAGGTTCAATCTCTGGGTCAGGGAGATCCCTTGGAGAAGGAAATGGCAAACCACTCCAGTATTCTTGCCTGGGAAATCCCACTGACAGAGGAGCCTGGTGGACTACAGTCCTTGGGGTCACAAAGAGTCAAACACAGCTGAGCACACACACACATATACTTGTATTATGAAAATTATGGAGTTGGTGAAATTCATTGGCTGACAAATACTGAGAATTAACTTCTCTTGTATTTTACCCATTCAGAAATGGTTTTTCAGGCATCCAGTTGTTCAGTAGAATGGTAACATGAATAAAATTGATGCCACATATCTTGATGATGATAAGTGGTCAGGGTTAACTTGTCAGCCCTTGATTTATAAGACTTTTTTCCTGCACTTATGCCTATATAGGCCAATGTTGGAAATTTCTAGCAAATTATATAGTCTGTGAACAAAGCACTCACGAAAGACACAGACTTGAAGACAGTGATAACTCCAGTCTTGCAGTGAAGGATATTCGTTAACTCCATTATAACTTGCCCTTGTTTATTCCACTAAGGGTGGCTTAGAGTCATTGTCTGATATGTGCTATAGAATATGAACAGAGAACCAAGTGGATGTTCCTTTAATGAGGATAATGTAAAGCAATTTGTAGAGCACAGGGGATTGGTTGTCCACCAAATCATTTATTTTATTCACCACCTTCAGTGTCTGGTGGACTTTGCACCACATGTGTGGAAATACAGTTGCTTTCCAGGGAGAAATAATTGATGATCTGTTGTCAATGTACTGCCTTCTCAAAGCTTTTTTGCTTGTTTTTGTTTTTTTGGTGCCTGAAAGAACATTACACTTATGAATCTCAGAGTTGTTGCCTCATGGAATTTGGTAATCTCTCCTTTCTCCTCATGGAATTTGGTAATCCTCAATGGGTGACCGCATTGCCTGCTTCTTTGCTAGATGGCACTTATTTTGCCAGGATAGACTAGCTTGGATAAACTTCCATCTGAATGCTTCCTACTGTATTCACTCCACTAAGGGCTGTTTGCAGTCATGGAACATGTGATGCACGATGTAAGCCTACACCCAGTGGGATACTTCCTATGTAAGGAAAATGAAGGTGCTGGTCTTTGTAGGCCTAGAAATGGTTTCCCCAGAACTGCTCCTCCTGAGTTGACCACCTTAATTTTCTGCTGAGCTTGGCCACAGTCAATATTGAGTTTGTGTAATTTAGCAACCCTAGAAAAATTGGTTGGTCTATCAGCTAACAGTATATGGCCTTCAAGGGTTCGATGCTGGCCAGAAAAATTTGTATGCCCATGAGGGTGAATCTCTTCTAATACTGTGTAATGATCTTTCATGTAGGTTCCCACGTGGTTCCTAACATTACTGAGAGTATCTCAAGGTCATTGAAGTGATTTTCCTTCTCTTGAAGTGTTTCATGTGTGAAATCCCCATGATGGCAATAAAGTCATTCTTAACATGTCTGTCATTAGTTTTCCCACATTCATCTCTTCTGTGTTCATTCCTCCCAAGGCCAGTTGTGGTAATTGTCCAGCAAATGCTGTTGCCTGCAAACATACTTCCCACTGCATGCTACAGTGGCATTTGATGACATTAATGTAGCCATTCTTAGAGTTCAGAAAACAGCTTTGCCTCAAAACTCCTCCTGTTAAATTCATCCCATGCATACGTGGTTGAAGCTGTAATCCAGCATATGATATTGGCTGTCCACACACACTCTTCAGGGAATTCCCTGTGCAATTATAATGAAAGTGTCAATCTGGGAGTGCTGTGTAGTGGCTTCTCCAGAATCTTTCCAATTGCATTTACCACCTCCTGCTAAAATTGGCCGTAATATCCTTTGAGTGATGAACATCACCAGTCCTGGCAAGAATGCATGCTCTCTCATATATTGCTTATTTGGGCATTGCTGTCATGTATATAAAAAAAAAAAAAACAGTATTTCCATGGGGAATTATCTTCTTCTAAAAAGCTTGACTCCTTCTCTTTTAAACCTCATTGAATGCCTTTTGCCCTCACGGCAATTATGTTTCCTGGTTTCAGATGCGGCTATTGTGTTAACCCCAGATACTTGTTTGTTTTCTACCCTAGTCTCGTTTGATTTCAGTCATTGTCCCATCTGTCCTATAGGAAAATGGTAGTAAATAAATTGTATGTTCTGTAGGTGAGCATTATGAACGTGCCAACCTTTGAGTGCACCAAAATGGTTTAGCATAGACTCACCCACCTCTACTCAGTACCTGCAGTTTCTGCTGAACTTTGCAGTGGAAGTCACTTATTACAGTTACTTTCTAGGTCAGAAATAATGGATTGTCTTTGAGGCATGAAATGGTATTTTGGGGGTTTCTAATGTTCCTGAAGGAATGTTATTAAGTTTGTAAGATCCCTACTCCTCTCTTCATGGTGCTTGACACCCTCTCCTGTAAGTCCCTATTCTACCCATTGACATGTAAACCACCCTTCAGCCTCTGGTGAACTTGACCACAGTTCAGTTCAGTTCAGTCGCATTCGACTCTTTGTGACTCCATGAATTGCAGCATGCCAGGCCTCCCTGTCCATCACCAACTCCCGGAGTCCACTCAAACTCATATCCATCGAGTCAGTGATGCCATCCAGCCATCTCATCCTCTGTTGTCCCCTTCTCCTCCTGCCCCCAATCCCTCCTAGTATCAGTGTCTTTTCCAATGAGTCAACTCTTTGCATGAGGTGGCCAAAGTATTGGAGTTTCAGCATTAGCATAAGTCCTTCCAATGAACACCCAGGAATGATGTCCTTTAGAATGGACTGGTTGGATCTCCTTGCAGTCCAAGGGACTCTCATGAGTCTTCTCCAACACCACAGTTCAAAAACATCAGTTCTTTGGGGCTCAGCTTTCTTCACAGTCCAACTCTCACATCCATACATGACCGCTGGAAAAACCATAGCCTTGACTAGACGGACCTTTATTGGCAAAGTAATGTCTCTGCTTTTGAATATGCTGTCTAGGTTGGTCATAACTTTCCTTCCAAGGAGTAAGCGTCTTTTGATTTCATGGCTGCAGTGATTTTGGAGCCCCCAAAAATAAAGTCTGACACTGTTTCCACTGTTTCCCCATCTATTTCCCATGAAGTGATGAGACTAGATGCCATAATAGTTTTCTGAATGTTGAGCTTTAAGCCAACTTTTTCACTGTCCTCTTTCATATTCATCAAGAGGCTTTTTACTTCCTCTTCACTTTCTTCCATAAGCGTGTTGTCATCCACATATCTGAGGTTATTGATAATTTTCCTGGCAATCTTGATTCCAGCTTGTGCTTCATCCAGCCCAGCGTTTCTCATGATGTACTCTGCATATAAGTTAAATAAGCAGGGTGACAATATACAGGCTTGACGTACTCTTTTTCCTATTGGAACCAGTCTGCTGTTCCATGTCCAGTTCTAACTGTTGCTTCCTGACCTGCATACAGATTTCTCAAGAGGCAGGTAAGGTGGTCTGGTACTCCCATCTCTTGAAGAATTTTCCACAGTTTATTGTGATCCACACAGTCAAAGGCTTTGGCATAGTCAATAAAGCAGAAATAGATGTTTTTCTGGAACTCTCTTCCTTTTTAGATGATCCAGCAGATGTTGGCAATTTGGTCTCTGGTTCCTCTACCATTTCCAAAACCAGCTTGAACATCTGGAAGTTCACGGTTCATGTATTGCTGAAGCCTGGCTTGGAGAATTTTGAGCATTACTTTACTAGCGTGTGAGATGAGTGCAATTGTGTGGTAGTTTGAGCATTCTTTAGCATTGCCTTTCTTTGGGATTGGAATGAAAACTGACCTTTTCCAGTTCTGTGGCCACTGCTGAGTTTTCCAAATTTGCTGGCATATTGAGGGCAGCACTTTCGCAGAATCATCTTCGAGGATTTGAAATAGCTCAACTGGAATTCCATCACCTCCACTAGCTTTGTTCATAGTGATGCTTTCTAAGGCCTACTTGACTTCACATTCCAGGATGTCTGGCTCTAGGTGAGTGATCACACCATCATAGTTATCTTAGTCGTGAAGACCTTTTTTGTACAGTTCTTCTGTGTATTCTTGCCATCTCTTCTTAATATCTTCTGCTTCTGTTAGGTCCATACCATTTCTGTCCTTTATCGAGCCCATCTTTCCATGAAATGTTCCCTTGGTATTTCTAAGTTTCTTGAAGAGATCTCTAGTCTTTCCCATTCTGTCGTTTTCCTCTATTTCTCTGCATTGATCGCTGAGGAAGGTTTTCTTATTTCTTCTTCTTCTTCTTTGGAACTCTGCATTTAGATGCTTATATCTTTCCTTTTCTCCTTTGCTTTTTGCTTCTCTTCTTTTCACAGCTATTTGTAAGGCCTCCCCAGACAGCCATTTTGCTTTTTTGCATTTCTTTTCCATGGGGATGGTCTTGATCCCTGTCTCCTGTGCACTGTCAGGAACCTCCGTCCATAGTTCATTAGGCAGTCTATCTATCAGATCTAGTCCCTTAAATCTATTTCTCACTTCCACTGTATAATCATAAGGGATTTGATTTAGGTCATGCCTGAATGGTCTAGTATTCCCTACTTTCTTCAATTTAAGTCTGAATTTGGCAATAAGAAGTTCATGATCTGAGCCACAGTCAGCTCCCAGTCTTGTTTTTGCTGACTGTTTAGAGCTTCTCCATCTTTGGCTGCAAAGAATATAATCAGTCTCATTTCGGTGTTGACCATCTGGTGATGTCCATGTGTAGAGTCTTCTCTTGTGTTGTTGGAAGAGGATGTTTGCTATGACCAGTGAGTTCTCTTGACAAAGCTTTATTAGCCTTTGCCCTGCTTCATTCTGTATTCCAAGGCCAAGTTTGCCTGTTACCCCAGGTATTTCTTGACTTCCTACTTTTGCATTCCAGTCCCCTATAATGAAATGGACATCTTTTTGGGGTGTTAGTTCTAAAAGGTCTTGGAGGTCTTCATAGAACCGTTTAACGTCAGCTTCTTTAGCATTACTGGTTGAGGCATAGGCTTGGATTACTGTGATATTGAATGGTTTGCCTTGGAAACGAACAGAGATCATTCTGTCGTTTTTGAGATTGCATCCAAGTACTGCATTGTGGACTCTTTTGTTGACCATGATGGCTACTCCATTTCTTCTAAAGGATTCCTGCCCACAGTAGTAGATATAATGGTCATCTGAGTTAAATACACCCATTCCAGTCCATTTTAGTTCGCTGATTCCTAGAATGTCGACGTTCACTCTTGCCATCTCTTGTTTGACTACTTCCAATTTGCCTTGATTCATGGAGCTAACATTCCAGGTTCCAATGCAATATTGCTCTTTACGGCATCGGACCTTGCTTCTATCACCAGTCACATCCACAACTGGGTATTGTTTTTGCTTTAGCTCCATCCCTTCATTCTTTCTGGAGTTACTTCTCCACTGATCTCCAGTAGCATATTGGGCACCTACTGACCCAGGGAGTTCCTCTTTCAGTATCTCATCATTTTGCCTTTTCATACTGTTCATGGGGTTCTCAAAGCAAGAATACTGAAGTGGTTTGCCATTCCCTTCTCCAGTGGACCACATTCTGTCAGACCTCTCCACCATGACCCACCCGTCTTGGGTGGCCCCACGGGCATGGCTTAGTTTCATTGAGTTAGACAAGCCTGTGGTCCCTGTGAGCAGATTGAATAGCTTTCTGTGATTACGGTTTCAGTGTGTCTGCCCTCTGATGCCCTCTTGCAACACCTACCATCTTACTTGGGTTTCTCTTACCTTGGATGTGGGGTATCTCTTCATGCACAAGAGTGCCAGCTGCAAGGACTGCACAGAAGCATGGCTGAAAGGAGCTACCCTTCGCCCAAGGTCAGGGGTGGCGGCCTAGAGGAGCTACCCCATGTCCGAGGTCAGGGGCAGTGGCTGAGAGGAGCTACCCGACGCCTGAGGTCAGGGGCGGTGGCCGAGATGAGCTATCCCACTCCCGAGGTCAGGGGTGGTGGCTGAGACGAGCTACCCTACATCCAAGGAGCGGCAGCTGCTGGGGTGCAGGAGGGCCGAGAGGAGCTTCTCTATGTTCAAGGTCAGGAGTGGGGGCCATGAGGATATACCCCTTATCCAAGGTAAGGAGCAGCGGCTGTGCTTTGCTGGAGCAGCCGTGAAGAGAATTTGACCACAGTTGTCCTTAAATTCATATATTTTACCAGGCTTTGATAGAAATGGTGATGTACCAGGTTAGTGTATTGTTTCATGCATTCTTCAGAAGCTCTAATAAATTTCAGGGTAATGATGCCTGAATGTGAAAGTGTTAGTCACTCAGTTGTGTCTGACTCTTTGTGACCCCATGGACTGTAGCCTGCCAGGTTCCTCTGTCCATGGAATTCTCTAGGCAAGAATACTGGAGTGAGTTGCTATTCCCTTCTCCAGGAGATCTTCCCTGACCCAAGGATCAAACCTGGGCCTCCTGCATTGCAGACAGATTCTTTACCACTATGCCACCTGATCCCCTTTGCTAAAATACTTGATGAGCACTCCCATAAGGCTTTCTGTGTGTCCCCCTGCTTGATAGCAATGAGGGTAGGCTTGGTGTTTGCTATGGTTCCTTAAGCTGGTAGAGGGCTGGAGTGGCAGAGATGAGATTTAGGAACGTGATTCACCATTTTTAAAGTGTTTTTGAAATTGAAATGATCGCTTCTTTCAGTTTTTACAAATTCTCTGGGATGTAAATAAGACAGTAAGAAAATCAACAGCCACATAGTTAAGCAGAGTAAGTCTAAGATTACTGCTGCATTCTTTCTGCTGAGTTAATCTTCCTTTTTTAAAAGAAAAATTTTAGTTGATGTCTTCAGTGTTAATCCAGTTACATCATTTTGGTATATACTTATTATCATTCATAGAAGTGCATTGATTCAGTATATTAAATGTTCCATCTCTTGCTTCTTTGTATCATTTTCTTCTCAGCTTAAATTGCACCTTCAGAGAACACATCTCTGACCATAACTCTGGAGTATCACTCTAAGTGATTCTCTGAATCCCTGTCAATCACCCATGTTTGAATTATTTATCAGCATCTAATTTTCTAAATGTATTTGGTTATTTGTTTTATTTTGGCCAACATGCAGATTCCATAAGAGCTAAAACCCTGTTTTGTGTTCTTTTGTCTTATTTTATCACGTCATCTGGAGAAGTGCCTTGTATACTTGATGTACATATAGTTATGACTGCACATCTCCGCTGAATGAATGCATGTGTAAATTAATTGTCATGTCAAGATGGGTTTCTGAGGAGTGTGTAGTTGGACCACAGAAAGTACACAGTAGAGTGTAAAGGACTCAAATAAAATAACTACTCACACATCTACTGACTGTAACCTTAACAAGAGAAACTCATATTGGCGTTTTTAGCATGTTTTTAGCATATTTTTAGGAAATGAGCCAAAGATGACTTTTGTATTTTGGCCCTTAAGTTTTTTACTGTTTTTGACAGCAGGCTGAGACCCATTATCTCAAAAGCCCACCAGCACTGAACTCAAAATTTTTCACATTCAGTTGATTTAAGCATAACCCAAATAAGCAGATTTGTAGCCAATTATAGCTTGCCTGCTTTGCATCCCCTGTGTAACTGTGACCAACATCTGCTGGCCATAGATAAGATAAACCCAATGCTAAGAAGACTATGATGGTGCACTTTGAAGATCTGTGACCAAGAGACACTCTGCCTTGTGACTGACTAATACATAAGATTCCTCTTTGACCCTCTTTCCTTCCAAGAGTTTCCTTGTCAATTTGCTGGAGCATGTCCCCTGCGCGGTTGCTTCTGGACAGTCTCTTACTGGTGGATGGGGGTACTTCCCCCACATGCAACCCTGTCGGAACATTGTCCAAATAAAGCATGTATGTGCCACCTTATTGTGGTCTTACTTTTTTCCTTCATCAGCCTCGAAATCCCTAGAACCACCTACATAGAGACAGGAATTAAGGGAGCTATAGCAACAATGGAATATCTGATTTATAAGACTCTTTTTAGAACATATTGTCACATTTCATGTATGCCAGGGAGTAATAGGATGAGGATATTTTGGCAAAGCATCACTATTCTACAACAGTAATTGCCTTGGCAGAAACCATATTGAGACCTGTTAGACTCAGCATATAGACAATAGAATGTCTTATCTATTAGCGTTTTCCTTGAGCCTTGTACTAATTTTGGCACATAGCAGATATTCAGACATATTGGTTGTTTTGTTGGTTGAATAAATGAATGCTTGGAGAATTGAATGAATGTCAAAAGTATAATTTTTCACTTAATTAGAATGTATTAAAAATACCATATTTTCTTGCAATTCTCGTGATGCTCAGGGCTCATGATTTTATTTATTTATTTTTTTCTGCTAGAAAAGAAAACCATATACATCACACCTGTGAAAAATTCTTTACTCTCTATTGCTATTGCTAAGTCACTTCAGTCGTGTCCGACTCTGTGTGACCCCATAGACAGCAGCCCACCAGGCTCCCTGTCCCTGGGATTCTCCAGGCCAGATTACTGGAGTGGGTTGCCATTTCCTTCTCCAATGCATGAAAGTGAAAAGTGAAAGTGAAGTCGCTCAGTCATGTCCGACCCTTAGCGACCCCATGGACTGCAGCCTTCCATGCTCCTCCATCCATGGGATTTTCCAGGCAAGAGTACTGGAGTGGGGTGCCATTGCCTTCTCCAGGGCTCATGATTTTAATTGTGATATTCAGTGAACAGTATACATGTTTATATACATAATAAAGGAGATTGGTTGAGGAAACATTTTTTTTCCAATCACCCATCCTAGAAAGGTTTTGATTTTCTTAAACCTTGTTCATCAATTTAATATATTGGAATGAATAAAAAAGTGCAAAATATGTAAAAAGAAACGTAGTGCTGTTTATTATTTTTTTATCTGATTTCCTTGGTTTCTAAATAAAGGAGAGAGTATTCAACCATGGAAAAGTGTCATCAATTTTTCCATCTCAAAATAGTGGCAGAAAAAAAAAGTGATCTTTAGTTTTCTATATGCATATAAATAAAATAGAAGAGATTTTCCAAAGAGGATTTCTTTGTCCAGAAAAGATTTAGATGAAAAGATTGTATTTATTCTCTCTCTCTCTCTCGTTCACTCACTGTCTTTCGTTGTTTTAGTATACCTGATTTATAAAGCCAGCATTTCTCCAGTGAGTTTGTATCTCAGCAAACCACACACTATTTTATCTTTAGTCATTAGTCTTATATAACTAAATGAATTCTCTTCTTCATTCTTTGAGGAAAATACTTTACATGCTTACCTATACTCAGGCAAGTGAATTAAATATTAATTTTCTATTTGGTAATTTAGTAGAATATTGACAAATAGAATCATTTAATACTTCATGCATTGGAGAAGGAAATGGCAACCCACTCCAGTGTTCTTGCCTGGAGAATCCCAGGGACGGGGGAGCCTGGTGGGCTGCCGTCTATGGGGTCGCACAGAGTTGGACACGACTGAAGCGACTTAGCAGCAGCAGCAGTACTTTAATACTGTATAGAAAGTTGCTGAAATTGTCAGCAGATGTCGGATTAAAATATAAAACATCAGTTCTTCTTGAACTTATGTAAGTAATGCCTTTCAAAGATTTAGAAAGTTAATATCATTTGAACTTATAATGTTCAGCAACAGTTTTAGCATGAGTGATTTTGTTTCAGAGGGCTTATCCTTTACATAAACTGTTCGTTCTCCATTTTGGTAATCATTTTATTTGTAGTATTTTTTTTTCTTTTTATAAAATGCATTGTTCAAAGTTTTCTGAGAAATGGAATTTGCAGTTATCTCCTACAGCCAAAGCATATTACTTATCATTTATCAATTGTGTGCATTTCCCTTGTTCATTTGTATTCCAAATACACAAAGTTCAAGTAGCATGAACTAAAATTGCTGTCTTATTATTCTTCAAAACTATCTTTGAAGCACATTTAATATGTTACAGAATAACATTTCTATCTAAATCTGAAATCTGTTCTAAAATACAAAACACCATTACTCTAAACCCTAAATCAAGTAGTATTTAAAATAATATATACAAATAGAGCAATAAACTGTACGCCCTTGAATAAAAGCCAATGTAAACAAATTATTCTGCCATGTGAGTGTGATGGAAGAGGGCTTGTAAAACTGGATTAACATTTAGATGAGTAGAAAAATCATTTTTAGAAATGTAAATTATAAATTATGAAATATAAATTATGTTGAAATTTTTAGCCTCGAATTTAATCTTGTAAAAACTCTTATCATGACTTAGAAAACTTTTTGAATTTAGTACAGTAACCATTTCCCTTTTCCTATTGTTCCAATTCAACAAATATAACCCTAACTCCATTTATTAATTAAGTTTATGTATTTGCACTGGACAATAAGCAATATATGAAACTGGAAAGTAAATGTGCCATTTTTATCTAATGACAGTGTAATTCCTTGAACTAGATTGTTTGCAATGATAATATGTTGTATTTAACTCAGAAAAATTCCAATCATTTATATATATGACTGGACACTTGCATTTGACTATTGCAGTGGGATGAAAGTCTGGATTTACATTAGCTTTTTAAAAAATTTTTAAAAATTATAAACAACAGTCTTTTTAGCAAAGTGTCTTTACTTTTGAAGAACAAGTAGTGGAAAGGATTTCAGGGAAAATCTTTCTAGAGATTGCTGATGATAGAAGCCGAAACTTCTAGTTTCTTACAATTGAGGGTTTCGTAGAAATAATGGTTATGCCACTGTTTTCTAGGTCATCAGTGAATACTTTAGCAGAAATTGTGTTCAACCACCTTACCTTCTGTTAAAGAATGCAGTAGTTTTGCAATTTTAATTTTCAATCCAAGATACTTTCTGAGAATTTTGTGGATTGTAATGTTAGAGAAACCTAGCATAAAGAAAAATAAAGGAAAAGTCTGTATGTTTTTAGGACCATCATAATAGATAAAGCAGTGATCAAAAGGAATTTTCTAAGAAACAGAGTTCATCTGTAATAGAAGTATTTTTAACCATAAAACAAACACAAAACCTGTTGATTTATTTGGTTTATTTATTGATAAACCTTGATTGGCAATATTCTGTATTTGGTGGGCTTCACAGAGAGATAGTGATTTTTGGAACCAAACTATTCCTTTATTTAAATGTAGAAAAGTTCTAGAAATGGTTTGTAATCAAGATATATTTTTGTGAGCAGTAATACATTTGGATTGAAAGAATTGATCTTTATTAGTTCACTGTTGTCATATCCATGTACCCTCACTGAAAGGTAGAGATTGGTAGGGCAAAAATATTACCTTATTGTAATTTTCCCAAATTCTTTCCATTATTACAAAAAATGAGCATTTTGCAATCTTCCCACATTGCACTTCATAGTTGAGAGTTGATAAGAAAGTTAGGGATGTAAAATGGAATGAAAAATTCTCTTTACTGATTCAGGGGAGTGCCAAGTTATTTTTCCCCCAGCTTTATTGAGATACAATCAGTTCAACTCAGTCGCTCAGTCGTGTCCGACTCTTTGTGACCCCATGAATCGCAGCACGCCAAGCCTCCTTGTCCATCACCAACTCCCAGAGTTCACCCAAACTAATGTCCATGGAGTCGGTGATGCCATCCAGCCATCTTATCCTCTGTTGTCCCCTTCTCCTGCCCCCAATCCCTCCCAGCATCAAGGTCTTTTCTAATGAGTCAGCTCTTCGCATGAGGTGGCCAAAGTACTGGAGTTTCAGCTTTAGCATCATTCCTTCCAATGAACACCCAGGACTGATCTCCTTTAGGATGGACTGGTTGGATATCCTTGCAGTCCATGACATTGTGCAAATTTAAGGTGTACAGTGTGCCAAGTCTTAGTAAAAAGAAGACCAGTTATCATTTCTCAACATCTTGATAACCAGTGTAAAGGGAAGACTGACAATGAAATGTGATGGCTGAGTAGATGAGAGGTCACTGTTACCATCTCCACTTCCCTTCCTAACAGAACCCTTGGAAATGTGATAAAGAGTGGCTGCCTTGAGATCAATAAAAAGTAGATTCTAAGCTCCACGAGGTTAATTAATACATATGTCTTACCGATATACCTTCATCCCTGACCTGATTGCCATGCACGCAGTAGATTCTATCAATGAGCCAATTGGGTACATTTATAGCAATTGCTTTGAGACTCGAAATAAACTACCTATCAAAGCTGGATAATGAATTATTATTATAGGACCACACCTACAAAGAGGATAGTGCAGTACCTGGTACATTGAATCACTTAGCTGAGATAAAAGGAATGTAATAATTAACTATATTAAAATGCAAATATACAATGAACATATATTTATAATTTCTTAAGATAAATTGTAATTTTAGATTCATAGCAGTGACCTGATTATTAGTCTCATTATTACAAGGATATTTGAAAGCCTTTTTTACCATATGATTTGATTTGCTGTCACTCAGATGTGTTTTCATTTTAATATCACTGAAGATAGAAATTTGATTTTTTTTATGTGCCAACAGGAGGAAGAGAAAGAAAACAACATTTATTGAAAGCTTTTCAGTGCTCTACAGAATTTGGATTTATTCTTAAACTCATTTTAATTAAAATATATTTTGCTCATTTTTATTTTTTCTGTAGTTCAGTATTTCTTACAGAATAACATAGGTAAAATAGAAAAATACAGTATGGTAATACTGTAGACGTGTTGTACACCATTATGCTTTTGATATTTCTGACACTGCTTTAGAGTAGAGCCATCAAATCTGATTCCTGTTCAGCACTTTAGTTTTAACACACTCTAGAATCTCTTTTGCCTCTAAGTTAGATCTTACTTGCAACCTATCATTTAGTTTTGATCATTACTTTTTTTATTAGTATGTTTAATATTTTTGCATTTGTAGTTAATCTTGAGGTATTTTAAACCACCATTTATAAATATAATATGGTATGATGTATATGTATTCTCTTAAATGTGTGAGAATAAGCCTTATTAACTTGATAAGTACTAGCTGTGCTCGCAATGAGAAAGTAGGTCATAGGAAGAATACTGGAAGGAGTTGAAGGACTGCTCTGAACACGCAATGAGTGATTTCATTGTTACTTTCAATCTTCTTTCACACTTGGATCCCCCTCCCAGAGTGCTTCCATGCAGCTAAGGGAGTTAAGGGAAGCTGGACCAAGAATATTCCTCCCGTGTTTACAGTGCATGTGTTATAAATAATAAATGAAAGTATATTTGTAGGATCATTAGCTTACAATCTATTGAACATGACTCGTACTCACATATATGAATTTAGAGCACAGGTTGGAAAATTTTTTCTTTAGAGGGCTAGATAATAAATATTTTACACTTTAAGGACCATCTAGTCTCTGTCTCAACTATTCACTTTCCTCTGGTACCATGAAAACAGTCATCAATCATATATAAATGGATGAATGTGGCTCTATTCCAAACAAATACAAAATTCTTTGATTTACAAAATCAGATTGGACCAGATTTGCTTTTGGAGCTTGTCAGCCTGCTGGTTTAGAAGGTAAATTCTCATGCCCATATTTCCCAAGGTATAATTTCATCAGCATAAAATCAAGATAAAATTTTATATGATAATTATTTCCAAGCTATTCAGTGATACATGAAAATTACATGTTTATAACTAAAAATTGATATTCAATTAGAACTAGATTACCAGTGTATTAAGTAATAAATTAACTGAACAGAAGACATAACGGACTAAGAAATAGTGGAGGTTCCAGTGGAAAAAGCCTACATATATATAACATCTCTATGAAAATATAATTTGAATGTTATAGATACATTTTTTTATGATTCTGTATTCCATTATGCTAGATTGATTCATATGTATACTGTTAAATTGACAACATCAACTAGAACATAGAACTCAGTTTTGAATCCACATCTGATTCTCTCGGGAGTTTTAAGAATTCCAGATGAAGCATTTTCATTTAAGATCATGGAAGAATAACTGATAATAAAATTGCTCCCCCACCCATCACTATGAATAACTAGAAAAATGGATAAAAATATGTGGAACAACCCTTTTCAGACTTGAATAAGTGGTAGGGCAGGATCCCAGAGGGAAGGGAAAGAACAGGGTGGGCTATACAATAGACCCTGATGTCAGCCCCAAGCATTTACTAGACTTCAAGGAACACAGTGGACTTCTCTGGCATTAAAAATAGAGACAAAAGCTTAGAGAGCTGAGGTGACTGCAATTTGTGGAGTAGAGTACCAGAGCAGAGAGAATTGTTCACTGAATGAGTCCTATGTATCTGAATTGGATCATATGGAACATTTGGCTGAGTAAGTGTCACACGCATAAGGGGAGACTTCACAAGGCTGGGTAAAAGACAGCTCACAGAGAGCTGTAAACTGAACAGTCATCACAGTTCGCATGGGGTTGGAATATAACCAAAGTAGAGTAGCCTTCTTGATTACCCCGAGAATTCAGTAGAAACCCCAGAAAGGCCAGATTGTAGAAGGAAGGTTGTATAATCCCTGGGATAAAGGGTAACCTAGCTTAATTATCATTAAGCAATCCTAACAAAGCTTAGAAAAAACTCTCAACAAGAAAATGCTGATATAAAAGTACATTATTTTCCAAAATGAAACTCAACATTTTTTTCAAGGAAAGCAACAAAATTTGGACAACATCATCATTTATAATGTTCACTTTCCAGTCAATAATTTCCGTACTAACCAGTCATGTAGTAGGAAAATATGGCTTATAACCAGGGAAAAAATCAGGTAAAATATCCTAGAATTGACAGATACAATAATATTAAAAGATTTAAATAGTTATTACAAACATGACTAAGAAAATAAAGGAATCGTTAATGAAGAGAAAAATAGGAACTTAAAAAAAAGAGAAAGAAGATCCAGAAATTATACTGTGGCTGCACGTCTTCTCTCTCCCGAGTCCACTTGTCCTTGACCTGTCAGTAATAAGGAAATAGTTATAGCTAATGCTCTGCTACTAATTTTGCTTCGCTTGGCATTTCAAATGAAATATTCTTTATAGTATATTTTTATATTCACTTTTACTGGAGATTATTCCACCCTATAAAACACATATCTAATATACTTAACAGCTGACATTATTTAAAAGAACTGAACTAACTTTGACTATAAAATATAAAACATATTTCTTGAAAGTGATAGGTAAAAGTTCCAATGAAACAAAAATCATCAAATATCATTCAAAGCTAATTTTTTACAGTATATTGCTGCACTACATACTTGAAAGTTAAATCTGAGTCTGATTAGAGGATGTTTCTCCTTAATTTGCTTTCATTTTCCCTTTCAGAAAGATTTGAGTACCTGTTCTATATTTGACAAGGATAATTTACTATATTTTCTCAAGCAATTTCTGGATGTTCCAAAGATATATCAGTAACCATCATATGCACCCATAATTAATGCCGGAGTTGAGTCAGCATACAGAAAGTATGGCCTTTGGATGGCAACTCTTGGCTGAATTCCTAATGTTCTGTTTCAATTTCTGATGAGGTGATGAAGTGGAAAGCTTGTACGATGTAATTTTGCCATATGTTTCTTTTGGGATTTTTGAAAGAGGATCAACGACTTAAAATCACCAGATGAAACATTTCAGCTTTTCAGAGACTAGAATAAGGAAGGTCAAAGCTAATTTTTAAAAAAATTCAACCTGAAGTATCTGAATCCATTCCAGATAAACCCAAGTAGAGTGGTAGTAATACTTACTAGGGCTACAACAATATGATACAAAATTTGTGAAATATGGTATAATTCATATACATGCTACATTTTCAATATTAGGAACAGATACACTCAATTTATTTTCCAAAGATCAGCATAATGCCAATATTTAAAATGTAAGCATTCCAGTCTGAATAAGCCAAAAACATGATGAGGATCAATTTACAAATGTAACATTTTTCAATAATTACTTTAAAATACTCCCTACAGTAATCCTAATAGTTACCTAATAAATTCATTTTGATGATAGTCAGTGGTTCATATTGGTTAGTATTTAATATTTATAATTTTGCAGAAAATGAGCATTAACCTTAAAGAAAACTGTTTTCTAAGTGTTTTAAATTGGTTTGGCGTAACAGCATTCTTTCAATAAATGCAATAACATATATACACATTTAAAAACAATTGTAAGAGTGCTCGGATTACCAACATTGATGACCAACCAATGTTCTGATGACCAACCAAATGATCAGACATTTTCTAAGGCATGAGGACATTTTTAAAGGGCTTCTATTTATTTACCCAGCCAGGATAAAGAAAATGATAGAATATTCCAAAGGAATTACTTAGAACAGAGAAATTAGGGCCATGGTAAAGTCCTCTGAATCTTTCTTTTCTTTCCTATATTTCTGACAGGAGTCATCTTATTTCACCTACATGTTACCTTTCTATAACTTTTGATTTATTCACTGAGATATTTTTTTTCTTCTAGAATAATCAAAAGCTACTATATTCTATCCCCCACCCCTACCCTTTCAAGAATGTGAACAAATTTAGTTCAACTCAACTAGAAAATTGTTGCTGTTTTTGTTATGAAGCATATATTTCATATAAAATAATGTATATGTTATTCACTGTTGTATGTTGAGTGCTTGCTCAGTCGTGTCTGACTCTTTATGACCCCATGGATGGCAGCCTGCTAGACTCCTCTGTCCATAGGATTTTCCAAGCAAGAATACTGGAGTGGGTTGCCATTTCCTTCTGCAAGAGAGCTTCCTAACCCGGGAATCAAACCCGCGTCTCTTTGAGTTTTCTGCAGTGGCAGGCGAATTCTTAACACTGTGCCACCTGGGAAGCCCTACATATGTCTTTTTGGAGAATATATATTTACCATCACAGAAATTTCCAAGATTGTAATGGATGGAGCCTGTTCATTATCACCATAGTATGAGCTTTTTCAGATTTTTGTTTCCATTAACTATTTTTAAAATATTTTTTCTGACTAGAGTGTAATTCTTGTTACCACTTGCCAAGTATTTTGCACAATTTGATATGGTTCATTTTTTCTCAACAACAGTCAGTTCAGTCACTCAGTCGTGTCCAACTCTTTGAGACCCGACGGACTGCAGCACACCAGGCTTCTGTGTCCATCACCGACTCCCGGAGCTTGCTCAAATTCATGTCCAGAGAGTCGGTGATGCCATTAACCTCTCATTCTCTGTCGTCCCCTTCTCCTCCTGCCCCCAATCTTTCCCAGCATCAGGGTCTTTTCTAATGAGTCAGTTCTTTGCATCAGGTGGCCAAAGTATTGGAGTTTCAGCTTCAACATCAGTCCTTCCAATGAATATTCAGGACTGATTTCCTTTAGGATGGACTGGTTGGATCTCCTTGCAGTCCAAGGCACTCTCAAGAGTCTTCTCCAACACCACAGTTCAACAGCATCGATTCTTCAGCCCTTAGCATTTCTTTATAGTCCAACTCTCACATCCATACATGACTACTAGCAAAACCATAGCTTTGAGTAGATGGACCTTTGTAGGCAAAGTAATGTCTCTGCTTTTTAATATGCTGTCTAGGTTAGTCAACATATGAGTATGAAAATTGCTGAATAGAAAATTTTAAATATTTGTGAAGTAAATACCCATATAACTACCATTTGAATTCTACAATTTCTAACATCTTGCTGTATTTGCTTTTATCTCATATATTTGTATCTATCCATCTATCAATCCATCTTACCCTTTGATGCACTTTACTCCTAAACACATCAGCATGCATATCTTTATCTAGAGTTCAGTATTTGTTTTCAGACATTTAATTCTTAGAGGCCAACTTCACACACAGTGAAATGAACAATTCTTGTATGGACTGTGCCATGAGTTTTGACAAAAGCTTACACCGTGTCACCAGTCCCTCAAGATATGAAACAGATGCAAATCCTTGTCAAGATATGACACATTTCCATCACTACAGAGAATTTCTGCATGCCCCTCTCAAGTCAGTTCCTTCTAAGTAACCTTTTTCTTATTTTCTCCATAGTTTAGTTTTGAGCTTAGCCTAATATCTCTGAGCTTCCCTGATGGCTCAGATAGTAAAAAAATTCACCTGCAGTGCAGGAGACCTGATTTCAGTCCCTTGGTTGGGAAGATTCCCTGGAGAAGGGAATGGCCTCCCACTCCAGTGTTCTTACCTGGGAAATCCCATGGACAGAGAAGCCTGGCAGGCTACAGTCCATGGGATCGCAAAGAGTTGGACACGACTGAGCAACTAACACTATCACACTGTTAATATCTCTACTTCTGTTTCTCCATACTCAAGTAGTTCATTTGTCTCACTGTGCTAAGACATTATACCATTTCTATAGTGAAAATCAAACAAATATGCAAAATAACATAAACTAAAAACAGTTGACCCCGTCCATTAAATAATGGAACCATCATAACATTCCACATCCATTACAATTTGGTTCCATACTTGCTTTCTAGCATTACTTACAATATTCCCCATAATTTCCATCATTTCTGTAATCACACTGAACTTACTTAAACCATAAGTATTATATGCTGTTATCTTGGGTCATACATAAGCATTTAATAGATTTAATAGTCATAGTTTTGGCTCTCTGAGGATCTGTGATGTGGTAAATTTAAATACAGCTGAATGACAGATTTGAATTACAAGCTTGGCAAAACTGACATGTGGAAACAAGCCCTACAGTAAGTGAATGAGCACAGCCAGCTCCATACATCTGCCTCTCAATATAGTGACATTTGTTATCTACATCAAGTGTACATTCACGCTCACCCAGATTTTGAAGGGATCACTTAATTTGTTTCACTATGTTTTAAAGAGAAAGTTGTAAGATATGAGGAAACACGACTTACAGGATTCACAGCCTTAGGGTTTGTTCCTCAGATATATAAATGTTCTATCCTAGTTACTTCTTGGTGCTGCAAGAAATAGGAAAATAAACTTTTATTCTTTCTAAATATATTAGTTTCTATCATAGTCTTTTATGCCTTTTCTTAATTACCTATTTATATGCTAATTCTTCCTTACAAATTAAAGAAAATTAGAAAGCACCCCACATACTTGAAACACTGTAGCTTGCCTTTTAGAATATATATAATATATAAATATATATAATATAAATTATGTATTTATATATATATATATAATTGAGATATTTCTTACTAAGAAAGATAAAAAAGGATTTTTAAGAGACCATGATGAGTTGGTTATATATGGAAACTAATATCAATCTAATATCTTAAAAATATATCTTATATACATAATTATTCATCTTTCATTTGCTTAGAATATTTTCTCCCTTATACTGCCCCATGTGCTACATTCATACAAATTTAAGAACAAATAGGGAAGCATACGTTTTTCCCCCCCTCATACTAACAAGTTCAGTTAATTGTATTTTAGGATTCAAGAAATTGAATCTACCACAAAAATACCAAAAATCTACCACATAGATTGGTATGTGGTCGTCAAATAACTTTATCTCACAGGAAATTTCTTCTGTTCAAATGACAATGAAACTGCCCAGTTTTGAGAGATTAATGTAAGAGTTGATAAATGTACAACATAGAAGTGAGACATAACAAAATATAAACTGATTTTTTAAATCATGTTAATACTATTATAGTTAACTCCCTCCAAGCAAGCTAAACTGATGTTAAAATAATGATTAAAAAAATATATCTTAAGAGTTCATGAGATGCACAATACCTGATGTCATATTATCCATAGACAGTATTTTCACTAAATTAGGAAGAGAAGCCAGAACCTCAGAGGCTCAGCACAAGAGTTCCTATCTGACTTATGCCTGATTCAAATGCTGTTTAGCAGAGAATCTGGATATCATAGTCATTTGGGATATATGGTGATGAAAGCTCCAAACTTTTAAAATGTTTCCATCATCTCTCAAAATGCAGGATTATGGGAAATCATGTACTGGTTTGTAAAGATCCCACTTACAGAGACAAGGCTTCCTTGGTGACTCAGAGGATAAGGAATCTGCCTGCAATGCAGGAGACCTGGATTCGATTCCTAGTTTGGGAAGATCCCCTGGAGAAGGGAATGGCAACCCATTCTAGTATTCTTGCCTGGAGAATTCCATGGACAGAGGAGCCTTGCAGGCTACAGTCCTGTGGGTCACAAAGAGTCAGGCACAACTGAGTGACTAATACTTTATAGAGACATTTCTTTCCCTGATTTTTAATTGTCTAAAGGAATACTCACTTCAGTAATCTTGCCTGGGAAATCCCATGGACAGATGAGACTGGCAGGTTACAGTCCATGGATTTGTAAAGAGTTGGACACGACTGAGCTACTGAGCATGCAAAGCAATTCACATGGCTGCACTCAACTGTAAAATGTATATGGAAGTGCCAATCTAAAACATGTGCCTGAAAGGAGAAGAGCAGAATGTAAACAGCTTCAGTGACCACTTCGGTATTTTTGGCAGTTGATGATCAACTGGTTTTTGTGAAAGCCTGGGATTTTTTTTTCTTTTTGCATTTGTATTTGGGACCTTTCCACCACCATGGAAAACAGTAGTTTACTTAGGTGTGTTAGGTGAGTGGGCAGAGTTTCTTTAATTCTTTATCAAGTAACTGTCATCATTCACAATTTCTTAGCTTTCCATATACTTGTTAGCTGAGTGGGAATTGTTAACTGAATAGACATTCCATTAATTGAGCAATAATAATGAATTAGTGATGTAATTCTACTTCAAAAGAAATGGGCTCTACTTTATTTTTCGTGCCTTCTTCCATTGCTGCTGGGGACCAGCCCCAGTGGATCCAGGGAATTCAAAGCGGGGATGGCGTCGGCGAGGATCAGGAAACAACTGCTTAATTAAACTTTAATTAAGGATATAAAGAGTAATGGAATAAGGATAGCTCAGTGAGGAAATTCAGTGGAGAAAAGAGGCTGAATAATTCAGCCAGAAGGTAAGAGAAAGAACGACATGGACATGGTGAGACCAAGTTTCGGTGAACAAGGCCTGCACTTTATTTTCCAAAGTAGTTTTTATACCTTAAGTTATGCATAGAGGATAATGGGGGAAGGGGTAGAGTCATGCAGTAAGCCAGGCTTTCTTCCGGCAAACTTATCATATGCAAAAGCTTAGGTGATTTGCATCATCTGGCCCGGAGGCCTTTTTCTCTAAAGGTGATTATTCTAAAGTCAGGCGCCAGCCTCCAAAAAGCATTAGATAAAGTTGCATTCCTACAGAGCAAAGGTGTGGTGGGCTATAACAAGAAAAAGAATTAACTCAAGGGTCCCAGGTTACAAACATTAAAGCTACTACTTACACCAATTATATTAATCAATACACTGCCAGGGACACAGCACGTAAGGGATATGGAAACTTAGCAGCAAACATTGGCCCAACAAGTGAAAATCCCTTCACCAATACAATTTCTAATCAATCTTTTAACTGCTCAAAGGACTCTGTATTCAGACAGTTAGAACATCTCATGCCTCTCACAGTTGGGAGGCTCTGAACAATCACATGTGGCCAGAAAAACCTATTCAGGCAGGCTAGAGGATTTCCAAAGGAATTTGTAGGTTAAACACTGTCACACCCAGGAATTATTAACTGGAGCTGTAAGCTAACTCTTTTTTCAGAGAGAGGTAGTGGGGGACAGCCCCCCGTAAAGTCAGAGGTGTAGGTGAAAGCACAAAGCAGAAAGTAGGCAGACTCTGGTTTTGGGGGTAGATTGCTCGAGAATTTCCAGGGAGACTCCTGAGGCTTGATCCCGCCTTTGTGTTATGTCAAGCCTCCTTCCTCATGACCTTTGCCAGGGGCGGAGCTCGCTCCCCACACATTGCCATAAGGTGTAAGATGTATTCATCAGGTCCACAGTGCCTTGTCATGCTTAACTCGTGTGTATGTGTGTGTGACGGGGAGAGAGAGATCTGGGAAAATGTAAATGCATACTAATAATGTCCAATGGAGTTTAAAGGCTTCAGGAAAATAAAATAGCCCAATAGAGTCTGAAATTAAAAGATATATCAGATGGTGTTCAGCTTGAAGGACGTTCTGCAAAAATAGGAGCAGGGACCGAAACGGGCATGTCTTACACCAGAGTACAACAAGCAAATCAGTGTGAGGAAGGGAAGCCTGAGAGAGACAAGAATGAGATCATGACATGTCTTATGTATATTGTTAAGAACTTTGTATATTATCTTATAAAATGAGGTTACAATGAGAATAAATTTTAAAATTGTGAATAAATATGTTGTACATTTGAAAGTTATATAATATTGTACATCTATTATATCTCAATGGAATAAAAATAACATGTTTGGATGTGTTTGGTGTGTTCTGGATATATATAGCCATTAGACATTTGGGTATTTCAATTATAAATATAGAGATAGCTTGTTGTTGTAGAAAGAGATTGGAATGTGATCAGTGTAGAGATGATGGTGAATAGTGAAGATTGGAAAATTTACCCATGGGAAAATTATGTAGAGGGAGAAAAGCAGTGGACAAATGATGAAACCAAAGATTCTTGACTATATTATGTTCTATTTGTACCAGTTGTAGGCAAAATTAGCTTACTCTCCATGACAGAATCTACTGACTATAATTCTGAAAATTACTGGCAAGAAGTATAGTTCAGTCCAGTTGCAAAGTCATGTCAGACTCTTTGTGACCCCATGAACTGTAGCATGCTAGGCTTCTCTGTCCATCACCAGCTCCCAGAGCTTTCTGAAACTCATGTCCATAGAATTGGTGATGCCATCTGACCATCTCATCCTCTGTTGCCCCCTTCTCCTCCTGCCTTCAGTCTTTCCCAGCATCAGGGTCTTTTCTAATGAGTCAGTTCTTCACATCAGGTGGCCAGCTTCAGCATCAGTCCTTCCAGTGAATGTTCAGTACTGATTTCTTTTAAGATTGACTGGTTTGATCTCCTTGCAGTCCAAGGGACTCGCAAGAGACTTCTCCAAGACCACAGTTCAAAAGCCCGATCGATTCTTTGGCATTCAGCTTTCTTTATGGTCCAACTCTCACATCTATACAGGACTACTGGAAAAACCATAGCTTTGACTTGATGTACCTTTGTTGGCAAAGTAATGTCTCTGCTTTTTAATATACTGTCTATGTTGGTCATAGCTTTTCTTCCAAGGAGCAAGCATCTTTTAATTTCACGGCTGCAGTCACCATTTTCAGTGATGGTGGAGCCCAAGAAAATAAAGTCTGTCACTGTTTCCATTGTTTCCCCATCTATTTGCCATGAAGTGATGGACTGCATGCCATGATCTTTGTTTTTTGAAGGGTGAGTTTTATGCCAACTTTTTCATGCTCCTCTTTCATCAGGAGGCTCTATAATTCCTCTTTGCTTTATGCCATAATGGTGGAGTCACCTGCAAATCTGAGGTTATTGATATTTCTCCTGGCAGTCTTGATTCCATCTTGTGCTTCATCCAGCCCAGCATTTCCCGTGATGTACTCTTTATATAAGTTAAATAAGCAGGGTGACAATATACAGCCTTGTCATACTCCTTTCCCTGTTTGGAACCTGTCTGTTATTCCATGTCCAGTTCTAACCATTGCTTCTTGATCTGCATACAGATTTCTCAGGAGGCACGTAAAGTGGTCCGGTGTTCCCACCTCTTGAAGAATTTTCCAGTTTGTTGTGATCCACACAGTCAAAAGCTTTGGTGCAGTCGATAAAGCAGAGGTAGATGTTTTTCTGGAACTCTCTTACTTTTTCTATGATCCAGTGGATTTTGGCAATTTGATCTGTTTCCTCTGCCTTTTCTAAATCCAGCATGAACATCTGGAAGTTCACGGTTCACATACTGTTGAAGCCTGGCTTGGGGAATTTTGAGCATTACTTTGCTAGCTTTTGAAATGAGTGCAATCATATGTTAGTTTGCACATTCTTTGGCATCGCCTTTCTTTCAGATTGGAATGCAAACTGACCTTTTCCAGTCCTGTGGCCTGGTGAGTTTTGGAAAACTGCTGAGTTTTCCAAATTTGCTGGCATATTAAGTGCAACATTTTCACAGCATCATATTTTAGGGTTTGAAATAGCTCAACTGGAACTCCATCACATCCACTAGCTTTGTTCATAGTGATGCTTCCTAAAGCCCACTTGACTTCACATTCCAGGATGTCTGGCTCTAGGTGAGTTATCACACCATGGTGATTATCTGGGTCATGAATATAGTTCTTCTGTGTATTCTTGCCACCTCTTCTTGATATCTTCTGCTTTTATTAGGTCCATACTCTGTCCTTTATTGTGCCCATTTTTGCATGAAATGTTCCCTTGGTATCTCTAATTTTCTTGAAGAGATCTCTAGTCTTTCCCATTCTATTGTTTTCCTCTGTTTCTTTGCATTGATCACTGAGGAAGGCTTTCTTATCTCTCCTTGCTATTCTTTGGAACTCTGCATTCAAATGGGTGTATCTTTCGTTTTCTCCTTGGCCTTTCATGTCTTTTCTTTTCATAGCTATTTGTAAGGCCTCCTCAGACAACCATTTTGCCTTTTTGCATTTATTTTTCTTGGAGATGGTCTTGATTACTGCCGCCTGTACAATGTCACGAACATCAGTACATAGTTCTTCAGGCATTCTGTCTATCAGCTCTAATCTCTTCAATCTATTTGTCACTTCCACTGTATAATCATAAGACATTTGATTTAAGTCATATCTGAATGGTCTAGTGATTTTCCCTACTTTATTCAGTTTAAGTCTGAATTTGACAATAAGGAGTTAAAGATCTGAGCCACAGTCAGCTCCTGGTATTTTTTTGCTGACTGTATAATCAAAGAATATAATCAGTCTGATTTTGGTGTTGACCATCTGGTGATGTCCCTGTGTAAAGTCTTCTCTTGTGTTGTTGGAAGAGGGTGTTTGCTATGACCAGTGCATTCTCTTGGCAAAATTCTATTATCCTTTGCCCTGCTTTATTATGTACTCCAAGGCCAAATTTGCCTGCTACTCCAGGTGTTTCTTGACTTCCTACTTTTGCATTCCAGTCCCCTATGATGAAAAGGATATCTTTTTTGGGTGTTATATCTGGAAGGTTTTGTAGGTGTTCATAGAACCATTCAACTTCAACTTCTTTGGCATTAGTGGTTGGGGCATAGACTTGAATTACTGTGATACTGAATGGTTTGCCTTGGAAATGAACAGAGATCATTCTGTCGTTTTTGAGATTGCACCCAAGTACTGCATTTCAGACTCTTCTGTTGACTATGAGCCCTACTCCATTTCTTCTAAAGGATTCTTGCCCACAGTAGTAGATATAATGGTAATCTGAATTAAATTCATCCATCCAAGTCCATTTTAGTTCATTGATTCCTAAAATGTCAATGTTTCACTCTTGCCATCTCCTGTTTGACCACTTCCAATTTGCCTTGATTCATGGACCTGACATTCCAGGTTCCTGTGCAGTATTGTTCTTTAGAGCATCAGACTTTACTTCCATCACCAGTCACATACACAACTGGGTGGTGTTTTCGCTTTGGCTCCATCTCTTCATTCTTTCTGGAGTTATTTCTCCACTCTTCTCCAGTAGCATATTGGGCACCTATCGACCTGGGGAGTTCATCTTTCAGTGTCTGTCTTTTTGCCTTTTCATATTGTTCATGGGGTTCTCAAGGCAAGAATACTGAAGTGGTTTGTCATTCCCTTCTCCAGTGGACCATGTTTTGTCAGAACTCTCCAGCATGACCCATCCGTCTTGGGTGGCCCTACACGGCATGGCTCATAGTTTCATTGAAATAGACAAAGCTGTGGTCAATGTGATCAGTTTGGTTAGTTTTCTGCAATTGTGGTTTTCAATCTGTCTGCCCTCTGATGAATAAAGATAAATACAGATGAAGAAGAAAACAGTGTGCTCTAAAAGACATAATGATGGGGATAGGGAGAACACAGCATGAGCTACTCAAGCTTGTCAAATAAAAAGGAAATGACAGCCAACAGCTTGTTTATAGTGCTCACAGTGTGCCAGGTACTATTCTAAATTATATATACATATCCTCACTTAATCCTCAAAGCAGATTGAAACAGAGAAAGGTCAAGTAACTTGCAAGGCTTGTAAGAGTTAAAGTAGTTAAAATCTTTTTTTTTGTAAGAGTTAAAGTAGTTAAAATCTTTTTTTATCTATTTTAAAAATTTAAAATCCTTATTTATTTATTTTTTCTTTTTTGAAGAGCAAAATTTTTTTACCCAGGACTTCTGGCTGCAGCATGTCTGCTCTCAACAATGAGATCACGGTGGTATTTTAGAACCTTATAGCTTCAGCTGTAGTCTCCCTGGCCTTGTGTTAGAAGCAACTAATATACTACACTTCCTTGCTTCAGTTTGTACCCTAATAGGTTCTGACTTTTTGGTAATCACTATAGTGATATTGGACTTCCCTGGTAGCTCAGACAGTAAAGTGTCTGCCTACAATGCGGGAGATCCGGGTTCAGTCCCTGGGTTGGGAAGATCCCCTGGAGAAGGAAATAGCAACCCACGCCAGTGCTCTTGCCTGGAAAATCCCATGGACAGAGAATCCTGGTAGGCTATAGTCCATGGGGTCGCAAAGAGTCGGACACGACTGAGCGACTTCACTTCATAGTGATATTAACCATAACAAATAGAATATTAAGTATGCCAGTTTATTCAGTATTATTTACTTGGAAATCAGAAGCTGTTTAAACTCTTTTTAAAACAAAAATAATTCAAAAAAGAAGTAGAAATTTTAAGAAAATTTAGAATAAACATGTCCTATGATAAAGATATACAACTATTTAATCTTTGTGACATCATTTTCTTCATTTGTGAAATGGTATCTACATTAAGAATAGTTGTAGGAGTCAAAGTGTGTGTTCATAGAACATATCATATAATATTTTCAAGCTAATTTCTCAGTATTTTCTAACTTCATTAAAAAATATATATGAAAGTACAACTCAAAGTTGTATTCCAAATATAGTGACTGCTATAAGGAAGAGAAATGCTCTTGTCTAGCTATTAATAGAACATGAAATTGTCTTACCTTCATTCACTTCACAAAAATCTAATTTCATTAAAATTTAAAACTTAGAATAATGATGTCTTAATTTCTGGTTTAGGGTACTTTGAAATTTTTAGTTTGAATATTCTAAAATTATATATTTAATTTGCATCACCTCAAAGTATGCTTATAAACATCCTTCATACATCTAAGTTTGTGAGGTAGAGCTAATGTGACTTTAAAATAACATTTTAGTCACAGGTAAAGGGAAAATAAATTTCTCAAAAATATCCTATTAAGATAAGGAAAGAATAAAATCAGTAAAATGAAAATCCCTTCACATAATAGTCTACTATCATGTATAATTAAAATCTCATTTGGGTTTTAGAATTTTTGGAAAATATTCCCAATCAAATATAAGCTGCTTATAAACAATGGGGAAAGATGAAATAGAAGGTTTTATTTTTCCTAATCATAAATAATATCTGTATATGCACATTAACACTTTTGAATTTGCATTAAAACTGAAATATTTAGTCTGTTGAGAAAACATTTACTGAACACCTACTCTGTGTGGTACTATGTTAGGTTTTGAAGATACAAAAGAGAAATGGTACTTACCAGCAGTTAGATCACAATGAAGAGCAACAAGAAGAAATTACTATGGAAACAGATCGGTGCCATATTAGGAAGTAATTAGGGAAAGCTTAATAAATGAAATGTTATTTTGCCTGGACTTTTATGTTTTCAGTAGGGGGGGGTAATGTCCATAGTAATGTGATCATGAGTAATAGAGGAGAGGAAAAAAAATCAGAGAATCTAGTAAATTATATTTTAGGCAATTAGAGTGTTCATAGTATCTATTTATCCTTACTATATACTTATAATATCTATTTCATAAGACTATATAAAAATATTCCATTTATTAAAACCTTCTAAAGTTTCACAAAATGTTGATTTTCATTTAGCAAAATTAATTTAATGGCATTACAAAGTGTTGATTTGGTAACATATAGAAAATGAGAAAAGCAAACCTGAGGAAACCTAATATTTTCTAATGGAATACTTTTTTCCCCTATTGGAATACTTTTAAAATAGAATTTTATCGTTTATTCATACCCTGGTTGTGTGTGTGTGTGTGTGTGGTGGGGGTGTGTGATTTAACATGTGTCCTGGTTTGTGATGAAAAAAATTGAAGACTTGTGTGACCATGTAGGGCTTTTGTAAATAATACTCTCTATTTATCTTTAAAGTTTTTCTCAAAAAAAAAAAAAAAAAAATAGACTATTTGAGTGCCAGTGGGAAACTGTTTTAACAAAACTACCTGTTCTCAGGCTTGATATAAAATTTAGAATTTGCTCACCTTACTTCTTAGAATTAAGTCTGAGGTATTGCCACATGCAATACCTGTTGGTGGCAGTGAAGATGGTAGGAAAGTAACTAAAATTCTGTAGAATATAGGATTTTTGGAATGTGTATCTTAAGGCTTTAGGCAGAGTAGCTGTATAGAGACAGCTGTTGTAAGAAATGTGATTGTAGGCTATGTCTTACCATATCATATTCATCGTCTTCCCTCTTTTTTTTTTTCCCACTAGCAGTTAGTTATAGGTCAGATAGTTACCTGGAACTCACACATACCCCAAACACTTTTCCCATACCCCAAACCTACTCGTTGGAGATGGCTGGTGTGGAGAGGCATTTAGTGATCAGTGATTATAGAATCATAGGATATCATTCTGGAAACATAGTTACTTTATAATTTCTCATTCAAAACCTGAAATAGCTCTTAGGAAGAGTTGTTGAACCCAATAGATTAATTACTGTTTTCATACTATCAGCATAATCTAGAAGAAAAAGTGCTGTAGTAAGCACTTTAAATATATAATATGTAAAAAATATAGGCATGTTAAAACATGTGCATGCACACATTTCCAAACCACCCCAAAGCTGTTGCTTTTGAAATATACACACTTATTATATCATCTTTTTGAATAAATAACTGGAAAATAGCAAAACTGGCTTGAGAAACTGAATTCTTCCAAATGTGGATGTTGAGTGTAAGCCAACACTATTAATTTCATTGGAATATCCAAATGCAAGTATCTGGATGTGAGGACTTTAACAAGAATCATATTTCTATTTTAAATAGCTTGAATATTAATTTGCAGTATTATATACATGTTTTAATGCAAAATTATTTCCAGTCTCTTTTATCTAAGCCACTGAACAAACCTTAGCATTTGCAAACTTCATCTTCAAACTTCAGTCTGACATTTAGTCTCTCCTCTTTTAGTTGTCTGATTGGCATTCCATACTACAGTATGTACTGCAGGGCTTGTGTACCTCAAACTGCATATTTTAAACCCATGTGTTAATCACTGGGTGATAGATCTCTCTGCATCATTCATGTATCTACATGTTTTGCAAGTGAGACACCAAGTGCCCTATTTTAGAAATTCTCTTTTCAAGGATATTTACAAAGCAAAAGGCCATGAAAGATAAAGGCTGAAGCTGCTCCAAGAGGAATAAGCTTCCTTGTAAGAATAACTTTAATATGAAGCTGATTGTATAATACAGTTAGATTTTAATTAGTAAAATTATAATTTAAAATGTAATAATATACATCTTCAGCAGTATTTTAATAGAGATTTCAACTAGCTATTGTATTCTAGCTAAATTAAACTTCCTTTGTTCTTTTTTTATTAAAATTTTACATATCTACTTTTATGCATGGCGTTCAAAGTTTAGTTTGGCAAAGTCATATTTTATTTAGCAGTGGATTGAAACAAAAAGAATATAGAGTAAAAAGTAGAAGACTTAGGTTACATTCTGCCTTTTTTGCATTCTAATCAAATGCGTAATCAAAATTACCCAAATATACTTGATGTCTACTTTCCCTTAGAATTGGCAATAAAAAAGTCTATCTTGACTTCTTTGTCCTCACATTGTGGTGTGGATTAAATGAAATTAGGTGACATATTTTCCATATTATTATTTCCATGTATTTCTCTATAAAATGTAATTGCTTATTTATATATATTTTGCTTTATTACAAAAAGGATTGAATGCAGTTTACAATCTTAGCAGATTGAACTGATGCAAATCCCCTTTGAATACCATCTACCTCCACCACTAGGAATGACAAGCACATAGAAATGTCGGATGAAATGTATTTGAAAAAAGTTCAACTATTTTTGCAGTTGAAAGCAAATCTAAAAAAAAAAGAGTCTACTCCCAAAGTATCAGCAAGGAATAAAGAACAAAAATACAACAATAAGAGAGTGATCTTATGCTACAGAGGTTTAAATTATTAATTTCTGAACCTGAAGCTAGAACTGTAGGATAAATCTCTTCGTAACAACAGTTCTGAGATACATATAACAACATGAATGAAGCTCAGAAACATTATGCTAAGTGCAAATACATGACTCAAAAGGTTACACACTGGGCTGTTGGTTACAGATAGAATGGAACAGACTGGTTTCTCCCTTCTCCTCCCTGATGAGTACAACTCAGGACCCCGGACTAAGAGACAGTCATAAGAGGAAAGAGAGCATACTGGGTAGGAAATCTCTGATCTTGAGCATTGACATAACGGCAAGTTCTCTGTATTTTCTTACCTTAGTTTTTCTCATCTTTTCTTCTTCTTTTTTTTAAATCTATATATCCTGACTGGGCATTGGATTACTATATAATGTGCAACACGAAATAGCCACATACCCAGAAAAGCCCAAAGAAAAAGCCTGATTTCTTAGGCAAAAGATGAGGAGAGGGTCAGTCTAGGATGATAGAAATTTTTTGTCAAATAATTGCCTAACCCTAACCAAACACCATGGATGCTGTCCCGCACCCTGTCTACCTCCCCATGTGGGGCCACTGGAGACTGAGTGAGGAGTCTGGATTTCACACTGTTCTCCTGGTGGTGGTAGGAGGAGCCCCTCACCTTCTTAACTAGACAGTTGCAGAATCTTGAAGAGAGGAAGAAGCAGGAGACAGAGATCCTTTGAACTTGCATTGGAAGCCCTGGGCAGATCTTTGAACAACCCACATGTGAAACTGACCTGAATTATCACACCTAAGGGATCAGGAACTGAACTGCAGTGTGGAATAACACCTAGGTTTTCAGATTGATTACTTGGTGATATGCTTCATGAAAGTAGAATAGCACTGCAAAGGCCCTAAAAATTAATTTGTCATTGGATCCAAACCTTCAAAAGTAGGTCAGGACCTACATGCTAAACCTACACAGGGTGACTGCCAGCTAAAATAGGACCCAGAATCTCCTAACATAATAGTCACAATATCCAGGATACAATTGCTAATTGCTAGTCACACCAAGATGGAGAAGGCAATGGCACCCCACTCCAGTACTCTTGCCTGGAAAATCCCATGGACAGAGGAGCCTAGTAGGCTGCAGTCCATGAGGTCGCTAAGAGTCGGACACGACTGAGCGACTTCACTTTCACTTTTCACTTTCATGCATTGGAGAAGGAAATGGCAACCCACTCCAGTGTTCTTGTCTGGAGAATCCCAGGGACAGGGGAGCCTGGTGGGCTACAGTCTATGGGGCTGCACAAAGTCGGACATGACTGAAGCGACTTAGCAGCAGCAACAGCAGTCACACCAAGAACCAGTAAACTTCCCACCTGAATGAGGAAAGATAATCAAGGGATGCTGGTGCCAAGATGACTCAGATGTAGAAAGTATCTCACAGGGATTTTAAAACAGTTATCAGAAAAATGCTTCAATGAGCAGTGCTTTTTAAAACAAATGAAACAAAGAAAATATCAGCAAAGAAATAGAAGACATATAAAAGAGCTGGACTAATGGCTCAACCCAGGGAAGAATAGCCTGAGATATAATAGACATTTCAAATATTAAGAATACCATGAAAAACTATGCCCATACATTTGACAAAAAGGTTAAAAGTGAAAACCTCTGTGTAAAAGTATAGCTTAGAGCTTGACAGAAAACAGCAAAATTCTGTAAAGCAATTATCCTTCAATAAAAAATAATTTAATTAAAAAAATGTGTAGCTTAAAAATTTAACTTATAAGAAGAGAAACTCAGAAAAAAAGCAACAACAACAACAAAAAAACTTAAAAAGTGAATCAATCAAAATGAACCATTCAAATTAAGCCCTGGGATTATATAATTTTATATTAGTTATTATTCAAGAAAATATAATCTCTGTTATGCAGAGTGATTTAAAAAAATAGAGAGGAGAAAACTATCATTACTGTTAGGTTAAATTTTTATCTTAAATTGATAGGTTAAATTTTAACTTAGATTTTTAACTGAAATTTCATATATAGCAGAAGTGCAAATGATTTATTTCCAAATAACAAAATTCCAAACTCAACCATTCAAAAAAGAAAGATATATATTTTAACCATGGGGCAGTATATAGTACTAGGTAAGTGAATTGCTTTTTTTTTTAAATATACACTGGTTTTTTATAAGTTAATGAAATGATGGAGGGCATCGAACTGGAATGGTGGTTTTGATTTAGGGTTAGTTAATCAGAAACCATTATTTTGGACAGTAATTAGGGAGTGGATCCAGTTTTGTTACAGTCACTTACATATGTATTACAACAAAATATACACATTGATGACAACAGAATCATCTTTTTAGTCTGTGAGAGACTGCTTATCCCTCTATTTTCTATACCAGAAGCAGGGCAAATTAGAACTCAGTAGTTTATTCAAACTGTTATAAAGTAATAAAAGCATAGTTATAGAGCTGTATGGTGAGTAAGAATGAACACATTCCTGTTCACTTCATAGAACATTACTCTCTGTTCCTCCGAAGGCAATACCCATCAACCTTCTCTCACACTAGCATTAAGACACAAGTTCTACTCACCATCAGTAACTAAAAGTCTATCAATATATTGAGTTCTTTGTTACTGTTTTACTTAAAACCAGTTCCTGCCCTTGGAAAGATATGTCAGGGAAATAGCAATAAAAATGTCCCTCTTAGTGTAGATATAAATTGCTTCTGCCTTTGTGGAGGCAAATGGACAGCATATATTGAAATTTAAATGTGAATTATCTGTGATCCAGTAGTTATTTTGTTTAAAAGTAAGGAATCAGATCAGATCAGTTGCTCAGTCGGGTCCGACTCTTTGCAACCCCATGAATCGCAGCACGCCAGGCCTCCCTGTCTATCGCCAACTCCCGGAGTTCACTGAGACTCACGTCCATCGAGTCAGTGATGCCATCCAGCCATCTCATCCTCAGTCGTCTCCTTCTCCTCCTGCCCCCAATCCCTCCCAGCATCAGAGTCTTTTCCAATGAGAGAGCGGTTATTAAGAATACTGGTCCTGACACTAGATAGTATGTGTGGAACGCCCAGATCTAGCACTTACTCTGTGAACTTAGACAAGGCAATTTTTACCTTCAGTGCAGTGTAAAGATAATAACACCTTTCTCACATAACACAGTACTTGGCACATAATATTATCTTAAAGCAATCATTGTACAAATGCACCACGAGACATATACAGCAGTCTCCCTAACAATATTTTTCTAAAAACTTAAAACAACTACTTAAATGATGACTAGCATAGATGTTACTAAAGACTTGCATTTACATATATTTGATCACTGTATCCCTGTACATAAATGAGATATATTTCATATGCAGAATGAATAGCTTCAGTACAAATTGAGTGGGAACAATTGGTTGACATAAGCCATATTATTTAATTTGCCTGTAAAATGTAAAAGAAACTATTTGTCTAATAGCTATTTTAATATGTGTATTTAAATCCCCAGAAAGAGATATAAATGTACAAATACTAAAATGATAGCAGTAGATATTTTGGGAAGAGGAGTGTAATTTTGATGAGATCAAGAGAAATTTTTTCATATATAAAGTTTTCATTTTTATAAAATATATGTATGTGTTGCCTGCATGCATGCTAAGTTGCTTTGGTCATGTTCAACTCTTTGTGACCCCATGAACTACAGCCCTCCAGGCTCTTCTGTCCATGGGACTCTCCAGACAAGAACACTGGAGTGGGTTGCCATGCCCTCCCTGAGGGGATCTTCTCAACCCAGGGATCAAACTGACATCTCTTACGTTTCCTTCATTGGCAGACAGGTTCTTTATCACTCACCCCACCTGGGAAGCCCATATGCATGTGTTGCTTAGGGTTTATTAGACAAATTTAAAATTAATGATGACAGCACAAATTTTATAAGTTGTTTTCACAGTGTGGTAAAATAAAAAATATTGACCAGAGACCCATCAATATTGCGTTTCGATAATGAATTTTGAATATGTATTCAAATGGTATGCTTGCCTGTTAAGGCAATGGACCTACGCTTTGTGATAATAAACAGATATTTTAGAAATAAGACAAATTTCTGTTTTGGTTCAAGCAACCTGGACCTTACCATAGAGTTAATCAAGTCACTTCAGTCGCTCAGTCATGTCCCACTCTTTGTGACCCCATAGACTATAGCACGCTAGGCTTCCCTGTCCATCACCAACTCCTGGAGCTTACTCAAACTCATGTCCATCAAGTCAGTGATGCCATCCAACCATCTCATCCTCTGTGTCCCTTTCTCCTCCTGCCTTCACTCTTTCCTAGCATCAGGGTCTATTCTAATGAGTCAGTTCTTTACGTCAGGTGGCCAAAGTATTGGGAGCTTTAGCTTCAGCATCAGTACTTCCAATGAATATTCAGGACTGATTTCCTTTAGGATGAACTGGTTTGATCTGCTTGCAGTTCAAGGGACTCTCGAGAGTCTTCTCCAACACCACAGTTCAAAAGCATCAATTCTTTGGCGTTCAGCTTTCTTTATGGTCCACCTCTCACATCCGTACATGACTATTGGAAAAACCATAGCTTGAACTAGAATGATCTTTGTTGGCAAAGTAATGTCTCTGCTTTTTAATATGCTGTCTAGGTTGGTCATAGCTTTTCTTCCAAGGAGCAAGTGTCTTTTAGTTTCATGGCTGCAGTCACCATCTGCAGTGATTTTGGAGCCCCCCAAAATAATGTCTGTCATGGTTTCCATTCTTTCCCCATCTGTTTGCCATGAAGTGATGGGACTGGATGCCACAATCTTAGTTTTCTGAATGTTGAGTTTTAAGCCAACTTTTTCACTCTCCTCTTTCACTTTCATCAAGAGGCCCTTTAGTTCTTTTTTGCTTTCTGCCATAAGGGTGATGTCACTTGTATATGTAAGGTTACTGATATTTCTCCCGGCAAACTGGATTCCAGCTTGTGCTTCATCCAGCCCTGAGTTTCGCATGATGTACTCTGCATATAAGTTAAATAAGCAGGGTGACAATATACAACCTTGACTTACTCCTTTCCCTATTTGGAACCAGTCTATTGTTCCATGTCCAGTTCTAACCTTTGCTTCTTGACCTGTATACACATTTCTCAAGAGGCACGTATTCCCACCTCTTGAAGAATTTTCCACAGTTTGTTGTGATCCACACAAAGTCTTTGGCATAGTCAGTAAAGCAGATGTAGATGTTTTTCTGGAACTCTCTTGCTTTTTCAATGATCCAGCAGATGTTGGCAATTTGATCTCTGGTTCCTCTGCCTTTTCTAAATCCAGTTTGAACATCTGGAAGTTCACGGTTCATGTACAGCTGAAGCCTGGCTTAGAGAATTTTGAGCATTACTTTACTAGTGTGTGAGATGAGTGCAATTGTGCAATAGTTTGAACATTTTTTGGCATAGAGTTAATAAGTACCCTCAAAATTTGAGGAATAGAAAATCCTGCCTGGATGTTTTATATATTTAAGTTTTTAAATGAAAAAAGGTACCTGAAGGAACATTTCATAGCCCAGGCAGGAGAAGCCTTTGGTATATAAATTTCAGAGTATTGGTTTTCATTTACAAAATTTTACAAATTTTGCCAGTATGTGAGAAATTGACAATTTTTTTCTGGGTTCCCTAAGCCCTGATTCACCGAAGTTATGTGATCCATCACTAGTTCCAAAATTTCTCATTCCTGGACTTATTAGTCTTATTTAGGTGCTGAGAAACAATTAAATGGGGCACAAATAATAAAGCTTAAAAGGCTGTTTATAAAGATTATTTAACTTAGAGTGCATCTATTGCCACAAGCATGATAATGAAAAGATTGGAATAACCCTTTTCCAGTTTGCCATTTGTTCAACTCAGAGTAAAACCTGAAGGATTCAGAGGAGAAGCCACGTACTATGTGGCTGGGAACAAACACAGTGCTAAGAACTTTCTTCTTTTCTTCAGAATTGGATTATAAAATATTATCATTTGTCAACACATTTCTTTTTCTAATAGGTGTAAAAACAAATCCAAAAATATCATAGTGGCATGAAATTGTGATATTCATAAAGCTCCATCTTGATCCAATTAAAATAATGAGAAGGCCTGCATACTAAAAAGTTTATGGTATACCCTTAATATATAATAATATTTTTAAAAATACATTAGGCCATAAAACAAGAGTAAGCATGTATATCAAGTGTTCTGCTCTTTCCTTTGATGACAAAATTAGTGTTTTATTGAAAATTATTAATAGAACACTAACCAGAATTATTGTGTATATTTTTCTGCTGCTTTAAACATTTAGTTTGCCTTTTGGGGAAGCTGAGATTAAATTCTGCAAAAAAATAGATGAACTTGACAAGTATTCCACTTCCATTAATAAAAAAGTGAAATGGACGCATAGTGTTCTCATTATAAGCTATTATAATAGTACTAATTATACATATACTCTGATATGTAATGATATATTCTGTTTTTTAACTCAGAGCTATAACTATCTTCATATTTCAAATATTTCATATTAACTCAAATTCCAGCCTTACTTTGTACATTATATATCTTTTTAATGTATTATCAGTGTTTTTTATTGACCAATTTCAATTGAGAAAAGATTTTATCATCTCATTAAAGATAAAACTGTAGTTGCTGAGTTCATGAAAAAGAGGAAGGATTTGTAAATCCATAAGTAGACTATCCTACTAAATAATAATTTATATATAAAGTTCTAAAATGGACAATGCATTCTGTATTTAACCAAGTAACTGCAAATACATTAGTTAATCAATTTGTAATTTATAATTTCATAATTTCATGTGGATAATAATTTTATAATTATAATCATAAATTTATAATTTCATTGTGTATCACATGAACTGACTTCACAAAATTATTTTTATTCTGAAAATTGTGCTAAACCTCTTAGCGATTGCAAATAAAATTGGAAAGAATAATGTATCATTTCCATATTTTGAAATTTTTAAGGATGAAAGTTTGTCTTAACTTGTTATTTCCAGCACTTTATCCTATGCAGATACTCAGAAGTTATCCACTGTATGTTGTCTGAATTTCGTTCATAAAACTTTAGCAGAAAAATACAAGACTATTCAGATACATGATGATAAGTTTAGAGATGCTGACTAGCTGAACTCATATCCATTAATCTACAGTTATCAAGATATTTTATTTTTTTTTCCCTCTTATAGAATGCTTTATTGTGTGGCATCCTTGAGCTAAAGGGTCACTTGGGGAGATTTCTGGTCCCTAGATTAGGTCTCTCTTTAAAATGTTTCTTTTTTTTTTTTTTTTTTTTCTTAGGACCAACCTAAGTATATCAAAGCCGAAGAATTGATGCTTTTGAACTGTGGTGTTGGAGAAGACTCTTGAGTGTCCCCTGGACTTCAGGAGATCCAACCAATCCATCCTAAAGGAAATCATTCCTGAATGTTCATTGGAAGGACTGATGTTGAAACTCCAATACTTTGGCCACCTGATGTGAAGAGCTGACTCATTTGAAAAGACCCTGATGCTGGCAAAGATTGAAGGCGAGAAGAGAAGGGGACGACAGAGGATGAGATGGCTGGATGGCATCACCAACTCGATGGACATGAGTTTGAGAAATCTCGAGGAGTTGGTGATGGATAGGGAAACCTGGTGTGTTGCAGTCCATGGGGTCACAAAGAGTCAGACATGACTGAGCAACTGAACTGAGCGGAACTGATTGCAAATAAAACTAGCCTCCAGGCATTAACTCAAAGACTGACATCTGCCTACTGAAACGAAGCATGCAGCGAGCCAGGAGCTTCCTAGTCTCATCTTTGTTGTGCACTTAGTATTTGTATGATCATGGCAAGACGTTTAACCTGAGTCAGTTTCTACATCTGTAAAATCAGAGATTTAGATGTCACATACTTTAGTGACATCACTTTAGTGAGTGCTTACCCTGAAGGTTTGCATGTGGTTGTGTGTGAATAAGACAGCCTTCATTTAATTCCCTCCTATATCACTTAGCTAGTGCCTAAGATTGTCTCATCGTATTCAAAAGCGATATAAATAAGCATGTGTTAGGAAGATTAAACACAAATAGGGATGTAAAATGCTTATGATATATAGAATCTCTCAAATTTTAACTGTTATTATGAGTTTTTAAGCCATGAAAATGCCTTAAATATTTTTGTTTAATTTTAGTATAAAGCCATCTATTTGCAATATGAATAGCAATATGAATTTGCAATATGAATAAACTCTTCTGGTTCAGCCTTTTAAATTATGTTCCAAGTTTGATCATAAGTATGAAAGAAAAACATAGTATATTTTATTACATATGCTTTATTGTATGGAAAAATATTTCTGAAGATACGGAGTGTCAAGAGCTAAACTAATTAGTCAATGAAAGATATAATGTAAACCTCTTTAATGAGTAAGTCAGTGCTGTGCTGTGCTGTGCTTAGTCACTCAGTCCTGTCCAACTCTTTGCGACCCCATGGACTTTAGCCCACCAGGCTCCTCTGTTCGTGGGATTCTCCAGGCAGGGATAGTGGAGTGGGTTGCCATGCCCATCTGCAGGGAATCTTTCCACCCCAGGGATCAAACACAGGTCTCCCCCATTGCAGGTGGATTCTTTACAGTCTGAGCCACAAGGGAAGCAGTGTAAATCAATATAAAATGCTTATATGGATTTTGGCGTATTTCAAATCTTTGCTCTTAAAAAGAATTTATAATCTAGATATCAAAGTAAGAAGTAAACAGTAAAAGTAGTATAATTCATAGTTAAGAACAAATATCAATTACTGGACTTTGAACAAGTCAGATTAGCATATGATTTGGTGATGAGAAAAATCCTGAGTTAGGAAACAGACAGTCATTCAACTGAATGTTGATAAAGGGCTAGACTGCAATGAACAAAAAGTGATGCACATGAAGTGGAAGAACGATATGAGTATTTGCGCAGGCGTAGAAAAGACCGTGATGTGTTTTGGAGACAGTGAATAGATAGGGCTGGAGATGTTAAGGAGATAAGGCTAAAATGATGAAACTGAGATCCTTAAATGCCTGTTTAAGGACTACAGTTTTTCCTTCCAAGACAGAAAGAGGAAAGTGTAATTTTAACACAGGACAAGTAATTTGCAGGGGTGTACCTAACCTTTCCTGATAGCTCAGCTGGTAAAGAATCCGCCTGCAATGCAGGAGACCCTGGTTCGATTCCTGGGTCAGGAAGATCCCCTGGAGAAGGGATAGGCTATCCACTCCAGTATTCTTGGGCTTCCCTGGTGGCCCAGATGGTAAAGAATTTGCCTGCAATGCAGGAGACCTGGGTTAGGAAGATCCCCTGGAGGAGGGCATGGAAAGCTTGCATGCTGATGTTATTGGCTAAGTCTAGCCTTTACATTGATCTGATTTGTTGTCATATATCAGGTACTTTGCTCTAACTGGCTGATTTCTACCTCAGTTTTCTCTGATTGGCAGACTCCTGGTCTGTACATTGCTCTGATTGGCTGACTTCTAACCTGACTCATTTGGCTTACCTCAAGCCTGTACATCGCTCTGACACTTTGCTCTGATTGGCTGACTCCTAGCCTGAACCTTGCTCTGATTGCCTGACCTCAGGCCTTTACTTTGTCCTGATTGGTGGAATCCTAGCCCATACTTTGCTCTGATTGGCTGAGTCCTGGCCAGTACTTTGTTCTGACTGACTACTTAGACCATCCATATGTATGACTGGCTGAATACTAGCTCATACTTTGCTGTGATTGCCTGAATCCTGGCCACTACTTTGTTCTGATTGGCTGACTTTTAGGCTGCACCTCTTGTTGATTGGCTGATTGTAGCTTGTCCTTTGCCCTGATTTCCTGACTCAAAGACTATAAATTACTCTGATTGCGGACTCTAACTTGTACTCTGAGCTGACTGGCTGACTACTAGCCAGTACTTTACTCTGATTGGCTGACAGTAGCCTGTAATTTGCCCTTATCAACTGACTCCTAACTTGTATATTACTCTGATTGGCTGACTCCTAACCTGTGCATTGCTCAGAGTGGCTAAATCCTATCATGTATATTGCTCTATTAAAGACTCTTAGCATTTCCCTGCACTGATTGGCTGACTTGAAATTGCACACTGCTCTGATTGTCTGACTCTGGATGGTGCATTGTTCTGATTTGCTTACTCCTAGACTGTGCCTTACTCAGATTGGCTGACTCGAGCCTGTACATTGCCCTGATTGGCTGCCCCCTATCCCCTACTTTCTCTGATTGGCTGACTCCTGCCCTGTATTGCTCTGATTATCAGAGTCCTAGTCCTATGGTCTGATTGGATACTACAGAGTCTGTTCACTGCTATAATTGGCTGAATCTGAGCCCCCAGTGAGATTGCCTGACTCCTGGCCTGTATGTTGCTCAAACTGGGTAACTCCAAGTGTTCTTTGCTCTGATTGGCTGACTCTTAGCCTACACCTTGTTCTGATTGGTGAAAACTAGCCTACCCTGATTGGCTGACTTCTGTCCAGTACTTTGTTCTGATTGACTGACTCCTAGCCAGGTCTTGGCCCTGATTGGCTGACTCTGAGCCTGATCTTTACCCTCATTGGTGGAATCTGAGCATGTACATTTAACCGTTTGGCTGACCTCAAGCCTGTAATTTGTCCTAATTGGCTGACTCCTAGCCTGTATTTTGCTCTGACTGGCTAACTCCTTTCCAGTAGTTTGCCCTGATTGGATGACTTCTGGCCTGTACTTTGCACTGATTGGCTGACTCAAAGCTTGCATGCTGATGGTATTGGCTAAGCCTAGTCTTTTCACTGATCTTATTTGCTATCTTACTGTATTATGGTCTGACTAGATGACTACTCGGAGAAGGTAATGGCACCCCACTCCAGTACTCTTGCCTGGAAAATCCCATGGACAGAGGAGCCTAGTAGGCTGCAGTCCATGAGGTCGCTAAGAGTCGGACACGACTGAGCGACTTCCCTTTCACTTTTCACTTTCATGCATTGGAGAAGGAAATGGCAACCCACTCCAGTGTTCTTGCCTGGAGAATCCCAGGGACGAGGGAGCCTGGTAGGCTGCCGTCTGTGCGGTCACATAGAGTCGGACACGGCTGAAGCGACATAGCAGCACCAGATGACTGATTGGCTGAACTCTATCCTATTCTTTGCTCTGATTGGCTGAGTCCAAGTCTTTACTTTGCGCTGATCAGCTGAGTCCCGTTACTGCTGCTGCTAAGTCGCTTCCGTCGTGTCCGACTCTGTGCGAGTCCTAGCCTGTACATTTCTCTGATTGGCTGAACTCTAGCATACATTTTGCCCTGATTGGCTGACTCCTATCTTGTATTTTTTTCTGATTGGCTAACTCCCATCAGATAGTTTGCTCTGATTGTCTGACTACTGGCCTGTACGTTGCTCTGATTGGCTGACTTCTAACCAATACCTTGTTCTGATTGGCTAAACTCTAGGCTATACTTTGTTCTGATTGACTGACTCCTAACCTGTTTTTTTCTCTTATTGGCTGAGTCCAAGTCTGTGCTTTGCCCTAATTGGCTGAGTCATCCTGTGTTTATTTCTCTGATTGGCTAAACTCTAACCTGTACTTTGCTTTGATTGGCTGACTCCTAGCCTGTTCCTTTCTCTGATTGGCTGAGTTCAAGCCTTTACTTTGCCCTTAGTGGCTGAGTCCTATCCTGTATTTTTCTCTGATTGGCTAACTCCCATGAGGTAGTTTGCTCTGATTGGCTGTCTCCTAGCCAGTTCCTTATACTGACTGGCTGAACTCTAGCCTATACATTTCTCTGATTGGCTGACTCCTAACGTGTCCTTAGCTCTGATTGGCTGAGTTCAAATCTGTACTTTTCCATGACTGGCTGAGTCCTAACCTGAACATTTCTCTAATTGGCTGAAGTCTAGCCAGTCTTTTGCCCTAACTGGTTGACTCCTAACTGTTCTTTACTCTTATTGGCTGAGTCGGAGCCTGTGCTTTGCCCTGATTGGCTGAGTGCTAGCCTGTACATTTCTCTGATTGGCTAAACTCTAGCCTGTACTTTGCTGTGATTGGCTGTCTCCTAGCCAGTTCCTTATACTGATTAGCTGAACTCTAGCCTATACATATCTCTGATTGGCTGACTCCTAACTTGTCCTTGGCTCTGATTGGCTGAGTTCAAACCTGTACTTTGCCATGACTGGCTGAGTCCTAACCTGAACATTTCTCTAACTAGCTGAACTCTAGCCAGTCTTTTGTCCTGACTGGCTGACTCCTAAGCTGTTCTTTACTCTTATTGGCTGAGTCGGAGCCTGTACTTTGCCCTGATTGGCTGAGTGCTAGCCTGTACATTTCTCTGATTGGCTAAACTCTAGCCTGTACTTTGCTTTGATTGGCTGACTCCTAGCCACTACATTGTTCTGATTGGCTGAAGTGTAACCAACACTTTGCTTTGATTGGCTGACTCCTAACCTGTCTTTGGCTCTGATTGGCCTAGCCGGAGCCTGTACTTTGCCATGATTGGCTGAGTCCTAACCTGAATATTTATCTGATTGGCTGAACTCTAGCCTGTCTTTTTCCTTCATTGGCTGGCTACTGGCGTGTACATTGCTCTGATTGGCTGGCTCCTAGCCAGTACCTTGTTCTGATTGGCTGACTGTAGGCTCTAGTTTGCCCTTATTACCTGACTGTTAACTTGTATATTGCTCTGATTGGCTGATCCTTAGCCTGTGCATTGCTCTGATTTTCTGACTCCTATCCTGTACTTTGTGCTGAGTGGCTAAGTCCTATCTGGTAGTTTTCCCTGCTTGGCTGAGTCCTGGCCTTGCCTTGTACTGATTGGCTGACTTGAAATTGCTCTCTGCTCTGATTGTCTGACTTGAGCCTCTACATTGGTCTGAGTTACTGACTCCTCTAGTCAAGGCCATGGTTTTTCCTGTGGTCATGTATGGATGTGAGAGTTGGACTGTAAAGAAGGCTGAGCGCCGAAGAATTGATGCTTATGAACTGTGGTGTTGGAGAAGACTCCTCAGAGTCCCTTGGACTGCAAGGAGATCCAACCAGTCCATTCTGAAGGAGATCAGCCCTGGGTGTTCTTTGGAAGGAATGATGCTAAAGCTGAAACTCCAGTACTTTGGCCACCTCATGTGAAGAGTTGACTCACTGGAAAAGACTCTGATGCTGGGAGGGATTGGGGGCAGGAGGAGAAGGGGATGACAGAGGATGAGATGGCTGGATGGCATCACTTACTGGATGAACCTGAGTCTGAGTGAACTCCGGGAGTTGGTGATGGACAGGGAGGCCTGGCGTGCTGCGATTCACGACTGAGTGACTGAACTGAACTGGACTGAAGTATATCAAAATATGTATCTTCTTTATCTTTTGTCCTGAATAATTTTAACACAAGCACATATGTAACCCTGAAATACTGGGGTAATTTTGTTTGTATGCTGGCCTGGCTAGAAGAGTTAATAAAAATAAAATTCTGCATGTTGTTGTTTGTGTAGTTTGGTTTTCTTGTTTTGTCCTTCCGCTGCTATAAATCTGACTATAGGAAAATCGGAGCTGTGAAAAGGTTTATGAGAAATTGATAAATACTGGTAATGTTTATGTTTCATCACCTCATAGTAGGCATCTACTTGAACTTTATCAGCTTTCTGAAAGTTGATGAAAAATTGATAATGACAGAATAATGGCCAGGTAACAAAGTGAGAGTTCTATATGAAAATGATGTATATGTGTATATGTATATATATATATATATATATATATATTAACATGGTTCAACTTTAGAGAGAATTTCACATTTTCAAACACTTATTTGTACCCATATACTAAGAAAAAACAAATGACTTTTAGAAGTAGGAAAAAATCAATCTAAATCATGTTTCTTTTCATAGACTCTTTAAATACATGGTTGTATCTCAAAGCCTGTGTTTTGCTTATGTATTACTGCGTAGAAAACCATCCTAAACTTCATGATGCAGAGTGACCATTCGTTTCTTATGTTCGTGGATTCTGAGGCTTGGAGATTTGGAAAGGGCCCATTGAGGTCAGCATGTCTATGTTCTATGTCAGAGACCTCACCTGCAAGGTGAATCCACAGCTGGAGGCTGGAATCATCTAAAGTTTGTTTTTCACAAGTCCGGTGTTTAATGGTGGCTTTTGTTTGGAACCTTCGAAGGGGCGCTTGGTCAGAACACCTACATGGGGCTTCTTCATAGGATTCTTTGTGTTTCCTCACTGCTTGGTGACTGAATTCAAGAGCACGCATACCAAGAGAACTAGATGGAAATTGTATCATCTTCTAAGAACTTAAGTGGCCCAGCCTGAGAAATTACATGATTAACCAAATTCAAAGAAGAGGGACATAGACCATATCTCTTGCTGGTCCGTGTGTTACAATCACAATGTAAGAAAAACATGTGAGATAGAAGATACTGTCATGGCTATTTATGGAAAATGCAATCTGGCACAGGCAGATTGAAGGGACACTATTCAAGAGAAGATCTACAAATGGACCAAGAAACAGAAGAAAAGACCACCAGAATAATTAGTCATCAGATAAATGCAAGTGAAAACCACCAAAAAGTACTACTACATACTCACTGGAATGGCTGGGTAATTAAAGAGATAGAATAGGCCAAGTTGTTAGTATGTGGAACAACTGGAGCCGTCATACATCACCAGTGGGGATGCAAAGAGCACAACCACTTTGAAAAAATAGCTAGGTCGTTTTCTCACGAAGTCATAGCAATTGCACTCTGAGTTGTTGACCCAAGAGGAATTAAAACATATGTCCACACCAGTATTTCCTTATGAATGTTTATAGCAGCTTTGTTTTTTCATTAGCAAAAATCTGGAAACAATGCCAAAACCCATCAGTAGGTAAATGAATAATCACATTTTGGTCTTTATGGAATTCTATTCAGCAATGAAAGAGAACAAATTACCCACACATGTAGCAACATGGAAAATTTTAAGATATTCTACTGTGCAAAGGAGCAGTGGAGAAGAGGGTGTATGATTTCATTTGTATGAAATTCCAGAAAACATCAAAGTAATCTGTAGTGACCAAGATTAAACTTGTGGATGTCTGAGGCTGAGAGTGGGTTGGAGGAAAACCACCTTCTGGAAGCTGGAGCCTAAGCCTGCTTTAGGTTTAGCCAATCATTTACCCCACCTCAGGAATTTGAATAGAAGGAGATGGTGTGGTGATGGAAGGGTGGTTGAGAATTTAGTCATGCCTGCGATGACATGCTGACAGCTTCTAAGTCTGAGAAAATGATGCCAAATCAATATCGTATCCTGGCAGTTTCTGTAGCATGATGTTGGTTGTGTCTCCATTACTCAGATCGCTTTGTTTTCTACTCATCTTCTGAGCCTGGTTCCTAAGCCTTCCTATTGATTCTGTAAGCTGCAGCTATCCTTCCAATAAATTTACATTCGGCTGAAGTTACTTGGAGTCAGCTTCTGTTGCCTTAAAAAAAAAGAACCTGGACTGAAACAGACTTGCAGGTGCTGAATAATGGAAATTTTTCTTACTATGCAGCAGGAAAGCTTTTCAGTAGGGAATTCAATAGGAAAGTACTATTGCGTGCAATATACTTAATGATACCATTGTTTTCAGTGCACTCTGGCTTACATTGCACTCATATTCTAAGAATCATCATACTTTGTCTTAATTATGCAGATAATGGTAATAAATGGCCTGGTTTCTTGATCATTTATCTATCAAGGTCCCTTTTTTAGGGTGGCTTAATTTTAAAACTCAGGCTGAAATCAATATCCCCCTCTGGAATAATCTCCTCTCTACTGGAGGGTTTCTTAACTGTCTCAGTTGATAATTCTATTGATCAACTTCAGGTTCACCTTTGATGCCAGTTCTGCTCTTATTTCTAATAACTGGCTCTTGGCTATATACTTGGCAAAGGCTTTTTCTTCTAACTCTAGGTAATTCACTAGATCCTTGTTATTTCCCCATCTTTGAGCAGACATATTAGTATTGAGTCCCTTTAACTGGCCACAAAGTACTACCTTAAGCCAAGCCTCCATCATGTTGAGCTTTGCCTTTTAGTACTTGTATTGATTACCAGTCAAGAGATTTTCCTAACACCTTTTTCCTGCCAGAATATCCACTGGCTGCCCTCCAGTGGACATTGCTGATTACATGGGCAGGCTGCCTGCTTGGTTATTTTCCTACTGCCTACTGACAAAATTCCCCAAACATTCAAGTAGCCAATCCAGATTCTTACTATTAATTGCCAGAAACTTCTCAGACTATGCTTCCTATAGCTTGATGAAGTCTCTGGTTCCTTGGTCTCTTGATGTGTCTACTCAGTTTTGATGGATGACTTGATAAAATCATAACTTTTGTTCTCATTTTTAGTGTAGTTAAAATCCACTTTTATGCTTATACCTGGCCTGGTTAGATTTGATTAGGTTTCTCATATATTGTATTTTCTTTCTCTCTCTCTCAATGTAGGTAGAGGAACTTTTATCATTATTGAAGCCATCCAGGAAATTTCTGCAGACATTCTCCAAATTTAAATTTATACAAGAAGATATTCTCAGTAGGGTCTTTGTAATATTGTGAGTTTACTTTCTCTGTCTGAAAACAGGTACGTAACAGAGGCTGAATTTCAGCAGAAGGAGAGACTAGATTTTCTCAGTGTCCTATGTATTTTAATTTCATTTTCATCATGTTTTAGATTAGTTATTTTTTAGTAAGATCAATGTAATAATAGAGCATTGTTGGTTAAAACATGTAACATCAATATTTAGAGATACATTTTTTCTTCTATTGGCTCACAAAATAATTATTTTTAAAGACCATCTTTTTAATGTATGTAAACATAAAAACAAAATCTACCAAAACCTTTTATGCTTTTTGTAGTATAAAACCATTTGGAACTGGGACTCTGTCAGGTTTATGAATGCATTGACGCTGTTTACCTGGATCGGTACTTTAGAATGTTTGTCAGGACAGATGTATATTCTGTACTTCCTAATGAAAGATAGGCAGATGTGGGGAATATATTTTGTATTGGGCTTAATACAATTTTTAATATTTGGATTAATATAAATACCTGTTCAAAGTTACCAGGTGCATTTAACTATACTCCATTTCAAAGGATATTTCATTCTGTTTATTTGGAATTTTATTCATGAGAAGAATGTGAAATTAATGTTATATATACAGTTAATGACTAACCTTTCTTTACATAAATAATATTTTATTTATTATTCATGGACAAAAGTGTAAAAACAGTCTGTCTATTACTACATGTATTAAGACCAGACTTCAGGACTGTTGATATGATAGCTAATGGTTCTCTTAGTCTTCTTGTTTTGGGTTGGCTTTTAATATCCCAGGTGGCTCAGATGGTAAAGCGTCTGCCTACAGTGCGGGAGACCCGGGTTCAATCCCTGGGTCGGGGATATCTCCTGGAGAAGGGAATTGCAACTCACTCCAGTATTGTTGCCTGGAAAATCCCATAGACGGAGGAGACTGGTAGGCTACAGTCCATGGGGTCGCAAAGAGTCGGACACGACTAAGTGGCTTCACTTTCACTTTAATATCCCAAAATGATAATGACATAAGGAGCAGACTTCAGTTTACTTTAACCAAAGTTAAGTGTTACAGAAGAATAGCCTGACAGTGTCTGTGCTTATATTGAAACCAGTGCATTGGGCCAGCTTTCTTAAGCATTGAAATAAAGATTGTAAACAGTTTCATTACTCACATGTTTAGGGGTATAGCTTGTGGCCAGTTCGATCAGAGAAATCCATATTAGAGCAATATTCTTTCCTTTTCTTTTCTACCCTCCAAGGCTAAAATCAGATGTTTTTGATATTCTATTATTTTATTCTCAAATGAATTTCCTCACTTACTCTTTGAACTTACTCAAGCTAAATTGACTTTTTTTTGGCTTTTCTCTCTTATACTGTGATAGTGTGGCTGATTATAATTATATGGATGAAAATCCAAATTTATTTTTAAAGATATTGTTGATTTTGCCTATATTCATATTTATGAAATTTTTATGTGTTAAGATATGGTAAATTTGCAGGGAAATATATTTTTTGTTATTTTATTTACATGTTTTATTTATTTAAAAAAGTGCCTCAATTTTCCCAAGAGGAAGCTACATTTATGACCTGCTTATCTGGAGTGCTGAAGCATTTGCAGAAAATCATTGCTCATTTTTAAGGTACACATATGGTCATAGCAAACACCCTTTTCCAACAACACAAGAGAAGACTCTACACATGAACATCAACACTGAAATCAGATTGATTATATTATTTGCAGCCAAAGATGGAGAACTGTATACCGTCAGCAAAAATAACCAGGAGCTGACTGTAGCTCAGATCATGAACTCCTTATTGCCAAATTCAGACTTAAATTGAAGAAAGAAGGGACAATCACTAGACCATTCAGGTATGACCTAAATCAAATCCCTTATGATTATATAGTGGAAGTGAGAAATACATTCAAGGGATTAGAGCTGATAGACAGAATGCCTGAAGAACTATGTACTGAGGTTCGTGACATTGTACGGGCAGCAGTAATCAAGACCATCCCGAAGAAAAATAAATGCAAAAAGGCAAAATGGTTGTCTGAGGAGGCCTTACAAATAGCTATGAAAAGAAAAGACGTGAAAGGCCAAGGAGAAAAGAAAAGCTATACCCATTGAATGCAGAATTCCAAAAAATAGCAAAGAGAGATAAGAAAGTTTTCCTCAGTGATCAATGCAAAGAAATAGAGGAAAATAATAGAATGGGAAAAACTAGAGATCTCTTCAAGAAAATTGGAGATACCAAGGGAACATTTCACACAAAGATGGGGACAATAAAGGACAGAAATGGTATGGACCTGACAGAAGCAGAAGATATTAAGAAGAGGTGGCAAGAATACACAGGAGAACTATACAAAGAAGATCTTGATGACCTAGATAATCACAATGGTGTGATCACTCACCTAGAGCCAGACAACCTGGAATGTGAAGTCAAGTGGACCTTAGGAAGCCTCAATACGAACAAAGCTAGTGGAGGTGATGGAATTCCAGTTGAGCTATTTCAAATCCTAAAAGATGATGCTGTGACAGTGCTACACTCAATATGTCAGCAAATTTAGAAAACTCAGCAGTGGCCACAGGACTGGAAAAGGTCAGTTTTTATCCAATCCCAAAGAAAGGCAATGCCAAAGAATGCTCAAACTAATGCATAATTGCAGTCCTCCTACATGCTGGTAAAGTAATGCTCAAAATTCTCCAAGCCAGGCTTCAACAGTATGTGAACCATGAACTTCCTAATGTTCATGCTGGATTTAGAAAAGGCAGAGGAACCACAGATCAAATTGCCAACATCCATTGGATCATCAAAAGGGCAAGAGAGTTCCAGAAAAACATTTGCTTTAATGACTATGCCAAAGCCTTTGACTGTGTGGATCACAACAAACTGGAAAATTTGTAAAGAGATGGGAATACCAGACCACCCGACCTGCCTCTTGAGAAATCTATATGCAGATCAGAAAGCAACAGTTAGAACTGGACATGGAACAACAGGCTGGTTCCAAATCAAGAAAGGAGTATATCAAGGCTGTATATTGTCATCCTGCTTATTTAACTTATATGCAGAGTACATCATGCGAAATGTGGGGCTCGATGAAGCACAAGCTGGAATCAAGATTGTCAGGAGAAATATCAATAACCTCACATACACAGATGATACCACCCCTATGGCAGAAAGCAAAGAAGAAGTAAAGGGCCTCTTGATGAAAGTTAAGAGGAGAGTTGGCTTAAAGCTCAACATTCACAAAACTAAGATTGTGGCATCTGGTCCAATCACTTCATGGCAAATAGATGGGGAAAGAATGGAAACCGTGACAGATTTTATTTTGGGGGGCTTCAAAATCACTGCAGATGGTGACTGCAGCCATGAAATTAAAAGACACTTGCTTCTTGGAAGAAAAGTTATGACCAACCTAGACAGCATATTGAAAAGCAGAGACATTACTTTGCCAACAAAGGTCCGTCTAGTCAAAGCTATGGTTTTTCCAGTAGTCAAGTATGGATGTCAGAGTTGGACTCTAAAGAAAGCTGAGCACCAAAGAATTGTTGCTTTTAAACTGTGGTGTTGGAGAAGACTCTTGAGAGTCACTTGGACTGCAAGGTCCAACCTGTCCATCCTCAAGGAAATCAGTCCTGAATATTCATTGGAAAGACTGATACAGAAGCTGAAACTCCAATACTTTGGCCACCTGACAGGAAGAACTGACTCCTTTGAAAAGACTCTGATGCTGGGAAAGATTGAAGGCAGGAGGAGAAGGGGATGACAAAGGATGAGATGGTTGAATGGCATCACTGACTCAGTGGACATGAATGAGTTTGAGTAAATTCTGGGAGTTGGCGATGCACAGGGAGGCCTGGAGTGCTGCAGTCCATGAGGTCACAAAGAGTTGGACACGACTGAGCAACTGAACTGAACACATATAACTTTCACTTAATGTCCCTAAGGACTTGAGAAAAGTACTGTTCACAAAATCCGTGCTATAGTTGACAGTTTAAGAGATAATTGGTTATTCTGGTTACTCCCATTTAAATCCCCAAAGAGCAATGGACTTAGACTATATAAACTCTATTAACTCAGCTTCTTAAAGAAATACTTTTGATTTTTTGGAGAACTAGGTAAACATACTCACCTGATAATATTTTACAGTTCCTGGTACCTTTGTCTCTTCTTATTCTATATTGATTTCTAACCTTTATTTATACTTTATTTTATCAGATTAATTCTAACAACCTAACATTTTTCAAATAGTTCTAGAGACAGATATAAAATATCTTATCAATACTCTTTTCTTCCTAGTTGAAGAATTATCTTTTGCTCTCTTATCCTAAGCCCTCCAGTATGTCAACTGATTCAGTTGCTTTTGTGTTTTCTCATTTGCTTTGTTGTTTTGTCTGTACTTTATTGAACAGCTACTTTGTGCAAAGTGGAGTGAAAAGTATAGTATATCTTTTTTCTCATTTAATCCTTACAACTGCATATTTGGAGGCAAAATACATATTTAGAAATTAAGCAACTGGTATTTAATAGATAGTTAAAAGCAAAAATTTTTCCCTTGGTAACTCAGTTGGTAAAGAATCTGCCTATAATGCAGGAGACCCTGGTTTGATTCCTGGGTTTGGAAGATCCCCTGGAGAAGGGATAGGCTACCCACTCCAGTATTCTTGGGTTTCCCTGGTGGCTCAGAAAATAAAGAATCTGCCTGCAATGCAGGAGACCTGGGTTCAGTCCCTGGGTTGGGAAGATCCCCTGGAGAAGGGAACAGCTACCCACTCCAGTATTCTTGCCTGGAGAATTCCATGGACAGAGAAGCCTGGCAGGTTATAGTCTATGGTGTCACAAAGAATTGGACTTTCACTTTTCTTTCACTTACACTCATACACACACACACACACACACACACATCATTTAAGTGGGTATTGATACCCACAAAGTATCACTTGACAACCTGCTATTAGAGAAACATTAAGGCATGGAAGACTAGTATGTTTTCTTAATAATAAAGAACATTAAAACTTGTAATCCATTCTCTCTAACTTCATATGTTAGATATGAGTTGACAGTCATTAAGTTAAACTACAATGAGGGGAGTAAATTGCTAATGATTTTTCAAAAATTAAAACTGTTAGTTAGCATTTGTTGCCTAGTAACCCAATTATATATCTTTTTTTGTCCAATACCAATTGTGCTCAAGGGTAGATGAATTACAACATATTTCATACAACTGCTATTACAGTTTTCTCCTTTGCAAAATAAAATTAAAACACCTTTGTTGTTTGTTTATATAGAGATTGCATCAGGTAAAAATACTTGCTTAATAAATAGGGTTGTGATATCTAAACCATAGCAGAACTGAGTAAATATTGATTCCAGAAATATTTACAAATCAAGTACTGTCTGAGAAGAAACAAGTGTCTTCCTTTGCATATCTACTCAAAACAGTTTGCTATAGCTGTTAAGATCTTCAAATGAAAACATCTCTTGTATTTCTTTTTATTTAATTAAAGTATAGTTGATTTACTTGTGGTAGTTTCTAGTGTACAGCAAAGTGACTCATATATATATACACACACACATACACATACACACACACATATGTTCTTTTTCTTATTCTTTTCCATGTTAGTTTGTATTGTGTTAGTTTCTGTGTACATCAAAGTGCTATATACTCTTTTTTATATTCTTTTCCATTATGGTTTATTACAGGATATTGAATATAGATCCCTGTGATATATAGGAGGGTCTTGTTGTTTATCCATCCTATATATAATAATTTGCATTTGCTGGTCTCAAACTCCCAATGCACCCCCCCTTGCCCCCCCCTCTTGGCAACCACAAGTCTATTCTCTGTGTCTTTGAGTCCGTTTCTGTTTCATAGATAAGTCCATTTGTGTCATATTTTAGATTCCATCCATGTAGCTGTAAATGTCATTATTTCATTCCTTTTTATGGCTGAATCTTTTATATTTCTTTCCATTTTTCCCAAAAGCAAAAACAGTGTAAAGACTGCCTGATTAATCAGTCATTTAGGTCATATTTTAAAACCTCACCTTGGTTGCAAAAGAATCAGACCATGGAATGCTTTGAACTCAACATAAATTATAACAGGGAGCCAAAAGGTTTTTTCAGTTTTGTGAAATTACCAGTTTTCTGATGAGTAAGTGTATTTTTTCAACATTCACGGTTCTTATAAAAACATTACATATGGCTGAAAGAGAAAGGAAGGGAAAACACAGTAGGATGGTTTCCCTGTGCCGTATAAATCCCCATTGCAACTTCTGAAACCAGCACTCAGACACTGAGTACTCCATAAATATGTGTCGATGATGATGATAGATTGCATGTTTTATATGCACTAATGTTAGCGCATGAGCACATTGCTTATGTTTCTCAAACCAAAGCAAGCAGTCATGTTGACACATGACCACATTCTCAGGTCCTTCTAAGTACTGTAGTTCAGTCAGGGGCCCTTATCCATTTCTCAGGACTATAACTGAAGTTCAGCTGCAATGTATTTGTCCAGTTTGAGCCTTTAAGCATAAACACCATTTATCTGGAGTTACTTCTTTTCTCTTTAGATAGGTCTTGAGGTCAGACTTTCTTCTCAAATACGCTGGACACACTCAGAAACTCTGTTTTGATGTCTATACCTTAAAAAGTGTAAATAATAATTTAAAGGGAAAAAACCCTCCATTCCATCATGTGAAGCTAAACTAGTTTATGCAGCAGTTTAGCTTTCAGTTTTGGGAACCAGTAGAGGTGGTGTTTGAATCTTATGCCACCCATTTCTAGCTTTGTGTCCTCTAGCACATTAACTAGACCTTGCTAAATCTTAATGAAAGTCACCTGTAAAATGCTGCTACTAAGAATTCCTATCTCGTAAAGTTTTTCTAAGAATCAGATGATATAATGTACATTTTGCATTTAACAGAATTGCTGGTATATATTAAGTATTAGCTAAAATACCAATTTGCAGGTGTTTTAATAGAAAAACATCCATAGTTAGATATGGATGGATAACCACCACATTAGTACATTTCCTATTATTTCTGATGTTTACCCAGTCCCTTTTTTTTTTGCCTGATTCTTTCTGACCACTTCGTTCCTTAGTTTTCCCAATGTTCATCCATGTCCAAGTGGCTTCCTTAGATTTTATGAAAGAAGAGGATCTCAACACTAGAAAACATAAAATTCCCATAATAGAAACCATAAAAGCTTTCTAATATGGGAATTTTCAAATTTATACAAAAATATAGAGAAAAGTAAAATTAACTGATTTTTTTTATACCCCTGTGTAGACTCAACAGTTGTCAACATTTTGCAAATCTTGTTTCTCTCTTTACTGAGAACTAAGACCATCTATATCAACATGACTCAGTCATTTTATTTTGTTTCCAGGATAACTTTTCTTTGGAAAGATAAGGCTATAAATTTATTAAAATAACTTTACTATTTGCCTTAGGAAAACCCTACAAATTGTTTTATCCAAGATAATCTCTTCATCTAAACAAAGAGCTCACTTACTAAATAACAATTTACTTATGAAAACTTGTTTTAAGACCCTTGCTACCTCACTGTGTCTACTATTACTAAATAATTACAGTATGATCTTTGTCCAGTTTCATTCCGTTCCCTGCCTTAAACCACTTGAGCCTGATATACTGGTAAGAGTCTTTCAACATGGTTTTCTCCTTTACTTAAATGATTTTGAACAAACTTATTGTTTCTCTATTAGCAGGTTGTCAAGTGATACTTTGTGGATATCACTGCCCACTTAATATGATGTGTGTCTGTGTGTATGAGTATAAGTGAAAGAAAAGTGAGAGTGAAAGTCGCTCAGTCGTGTCTGACTGTTTGTGCCCCCATGGACTATAACCTGCCAGGCTCCTCTGTCTATGGAGTTCTCCAGGCAAGACTATTGGATGGGTAGCCATTCCCTTCTCCAGAGGATCTTCCCATCCCAGGAATCAAACCCAGGTCTCCTGCACTGCAGGCGGATTCTTTACCAGCTGAGCTACCAGTTTTTGGAGTAGTTAAGATTATAAAAATAGATCCTATGTCATTTCAAGTGCAACATTTTCAGTTGACATCTCTAACTGATCAGGGCATTTACAATAACATAGTAATTATGCCATTATCATACTTAAACACAATTAGCAATTATTTCTTAAATTAGCTACCATTCAATCTGTATTCATTTCTTTGATTATCTCAAAAGTGATTTTAAGTATTTTTTTTCTTTTAAATTAGGATTCAAATAAATTTCATACATTTGGTTACTGGATTTCTGAAGTCTCTTTTATTCTGTAACTCTTCATTTTTATAAAAAATTGCTATTGATTTATTGGATAAACAAGGTCACTTGTTCTAAATTTTGCTTTTCTCATGGTATGCTTTTTCTTTCTATTCTACATATTACTCCCCATATTTCCTGTAAACTTCAGATAGATCTGTGGACTTTCTTTTATTTTGGAAACATTATTTTAACAACATATCTTTTTAAGGTACTGTGTATTTCCTACTGTATCTTATCATAGACATATAATGTAGGGTTGTCCAACTATTAGTTACAGTAAGGCTAATAATGGGTTTCATGTGGTATCAGTGTTATCCTTCAGTTTTAAGTTTCTCCATCAGAAACTTACCTAAAGGATTAAGCATCCATTGAACTTTATGGACTACAACCCACTCCAGTATTCTTGCCTGGAAAATCCCATGGACGGAAGAGCCTGGTAGGCTACAGTCCATGTGGTCGCAGAGTCAGACATGACTGAGCGACTTTCTTTCACTTTCTTTCACTTTCCATTATTTCATTGGGTACTAAAATTGTAATTTTATACTGTTAGCATTCTTTCTGTATTTATTAGCTGAGATTCTCTTATGGAGAACTTCCCTCATCAAGCAAGTATTTGATTACTTTGACAGAGAATTTGTATGCCAGTGATGACCAATAAGGATTTTTTGAGCAACGTTATGAACTGATTGTTTTTGTTTGTTTGTTTGTTTTTTAACATTTGATATATTTGCAACTGAAACAGTTTGTTCCTTACAGGTCATTAGAGGCTTTTTTTGTTTTGTTTTGTTTTAATTTAAATGTAAAATTCTTAGGACATATTCACAATTTATGATTATACATACCAGTAAATTACCACAGCTTATGTGACCATTACCCACTCTAAAAAAGTTTAAAAATATTAATTCCCCCTTTTTGTTCCATTCTAATCTCTGTAATTTCTTTTTGTAAGCTAATTTTTATTGGAGTATAGTTGATTTGTATTGTTATATTAGTTTCTGGTGTACAGCAATGTGATTCAGTCATACATATACATATATTCACTCTTTTAAGATTCTGTTCCCCTATAGTTTATTATGGAGTATTAAGTAGAGTTCCCTGTGCTATACAGTAGGTACTTACTAGTTAATTTTATACATATATGTGTCTATATGGCAATATATACACATATATGTCAACATATATGTGTATATATGTCAGTCCCAATCTATAATTTTTATAGAAATGTCAAATACACATATGTGTATAAAATATAGTTACCAATTATATGTATATGTTTGTATATGTCACATTGTATATATGTTGATCCTGATCTCTATAATTTCTTCCTTACCAAAGGTTGAAATGTTTTCACTATCATAATTTAACAGCATTTTAGTTTTCTTTATTTCTGAACTTGAAATAATGGAATTGTCCAGTATACATCCTTCTGTGGATGGATGATTTTACTTAACATCATTTTTGTGAGATTCATCCTTGATGATGCAAGAAACATTAGTTTGGTCATCTTCATTGTGTTCACTCATTGCATGAATATAATCCAATATATCAGTCTGTACATTCATTAATACTTTACTGTCATAAATATTTTAGGTCTGTGATATACAGTAACTTCTCCCAGCTTGTTTAGATTGATTTGGGTTTTTTCCCCATTAAATTTTTGAATCAACTGGTTAATTTTCACTTAGAAAAAAAGAAAGCCAAATTAAAACCGATTGTTATTTGTATTATAAATTTAGTGGGTCTATAGATCAGTTGGGGGAGAATTGTCACATTTATAGTACCAGATATTCCAATGCATAGCTAATTTTGATTCACACAACCTTCACAATCCATTCTGTACATTCTTCCTTGTTAATGACTTTTTAAGTATGCCTGCTAAAATGATTTTTTTCCAATTTTTCTTTTTATTATTAGAATTATGTCAATTATATTTTTGTTCTTAAATATAAAATCATTCTCTAATCAGTTCAATATAATCGCTCAGTTGTGTCTGACTCTTTGTGACCCCATAGACTGCAGCACGCCAGGCTTCCCTGTCCATCTCCAACTCCCGGAGCGTGCTCAAACTCATGTCCATCAAGTCGGTGATGCCATCCAACCATCTTATCCTTTGTCATCCTCTTTTCCTCCTGCCTTCAATTATAGTCAATATGATTTTCTGCCTGCACGTGCTTTTCTTGTTATCCATAAACAATTATCCATTCTTACACCCCTAGATCCTTGTGGATTTTTCCATTAAAGTTAATGATGGTAGATACGATACACTTGAAGTTTTAGGGAGACAAAATGTACAATTATCAAATATTTCCATTAAAGTTTATGGTGTGCTTGCCTGTTAGATTAGGATGATATATTATATATTGCTAGCTATTTTTAGTGCAGTGTTACTAGGTTTGTTTTTGTTTTTTTGTTTTATCTCTAGCAATATCTACATGATTCATTGTTCCAGTGTTAACTTCACAAAATAAATTGTCTCTAAAACCATATATATTCTGATGTAGCCTTGTGCTTTCCTCATGTCATTATTCTTTCCTTCTCTCCCCCAGAGCTTGCTTTGCTTAGGTTAATGCTGAATCATTCAAACTAATGTTTGAAAGAATAGAGGGAGAGAAGTTTCTTTTTGTTTTTTAAAGCAGTAATTATTTTGACTTGCTTCCAATGATTTCAGCAAATCTATTTTAGTTATCAGTTAATAGTTTTATCTGTTTTATCTCTTAATCACTTGGTTAAAAAGCTTTTATGTCTATTTAGCAGATAAAAGTCTAGCTATTCTGTTTCAAACTTCAGCTGTTCAAAAAGAACAAGTTCAGAGAAGACTTTACTTTTTTCCTCAGGTTATCATGTCTGAGCTCAAATGTTATTTGTCACTTTTGAAATGTTTAAAGCGGCCAAACTGGCATTTCAGTTCTTTGAGAACATCCTGCCTAATTTTCTGATACTTCACAGAAATTTTATTTAAAATAAAGTGAACTTTGATCTCTCAAACCCTGTTTCTGTTGAAGGTTTCAATAAAGTGTTTGATCAAAAGGTCTTGACAGTTTGAAATGGACTGTGAATTGTTGTCAGAATCTGCACAATCAGACTGAACATTTCCTGAGGAAAGAAATAATCTTTGTGGAGTCATAGTTCCTACTCAGTCACAAGTATCTTAAACCCCTGAAATTTCTCCTTAAAATAATTAAGGAGAGAGCTGTAAGCCCATGGAGCAGGGTTTCTCTTCCTCAGCACTATTGACATTTGGGGTCAGATAATGATTTGTTGTAGTGTTCTTCTGTATGTTGTAGGAAGTTTAGTAGTATCTCTGGTCTTTACTCACTAAATGAAAGGACCACCCACCTCCACCCAGTTGAAATAACCAACAGTGTCTCCATACATTGCTTAATGATCTGTGGGGAGCCAGATCAACACTGACTGAGAAGCAGGACTCTAGCATGTAATAGCCATAACTATTTATAGAAGAATTTTTTTGTTAATTAGTTTCCCTATTCCTATTAGAGAAGTGAGCTGAGGAGTAGCTCACTTGGTCTCTTTAGAAAAAGAATTTCTGGAAGAATTAAGTATCAATTCTTTGTTCCTAATCCAACCCCATCTCTGTGGGGGAAAGTAAAGATAGGTGATTTTTAAGGATATTCTCATGAATTAGGGAAACAAATCCTGAAAGAGCAAGATAGAGCATACATCTGGAAAATATAGCCCACATTAATCCAACCAACATTTCGGAAATGCCGTATAGTCAGAAAGAATACAAAAGACAGATACTATGTGCTAAAGTGTTAAGAAAGCCAGAATTCATCACACTCAGATGAAAACAAAAGTCATCGGGAGAAGATGCAGGTGAAAAACAAGTGAAACAAGATGAAATTAGAAATAAGAAAAGATTGCAGGGCAAATAAAATTAAGTAGTAGTTTACAAATCCATTTTGGAAAAAATGACAGAATATACAATATTATGCATACTCACATTTTTTCAGTGATAAGCCATTTTGCTTTACATTTACTGTATTATTTAATTTTCATAACAATCTATGAATTAAGCGATATGAACCAAGCCAGTGGTAATGAGCAATAAAACCAGATTCATTGCAGTGCTCTATTATACACAAGTTGCTTGAGAAGTTGTAAAAGGTGGAGAAAAAGACATTACTATATTCAGAGATGGTTGTCGTAATGAGGGTGTGTAATGTAAATACAAAATACAGAAATAGGTGAAGAGAGGAATGGCAGAGAAACAATACCAATTGATCAGTGTAACTAACAACTGATGAGAAGTTGCTTCTTGAACAATAGTAGCAACAACAAAAAAAGGACCTGAGGGTAAAGCTAGAAACAGTTGGTGAACACCGGCAAAATCAATGTAAGGGAAACTACATCAAGATACTTTGTCAAGTGAGATATGTTACAAAATTAAGTGTAAAAGTCTATAACATCCAGGAAAAGGTAGAGAAAAAGATTACCTAGAAAAGAGTCAAAATAAGACTGCCTATGGACTTTTTTTCCGGTGTGAAGTACCAAAAAACAGTGAAGTCATAGACATCACAGTGAAGTTTTTAGACATCCTGGGGGGAAGATGCGGTAACCTGAGAATCTCAGGTTAAGATCTAAGATATCATGTTGTTGTACAGCCGAAACTAACACAACATTATAAAGCAATTATTCTTCCAATTAAAAAAATAAAATAAGATTTAAAAGATCTAAGATAAATTGTTTTTTATTCATGGACACAAATAACTTAATTCTTGTAGAGTTAAGAGTTTAGAAAATACCCTTCCCACGCATCTTTCTTCAAAATATTACTTGAAGACTTTTCCCCAAATTAATACTAAATCCTCCACTAGTTAAGTCATGACATGAGTTGACTTTCCTGAACAGGCTGAATGCCCTGAATGCAATATATCTCTGAATGTTTTATTACCAGATGAGTTCTGCTGCTAAAGTGAATGTTTCTCAATGCTTGCTAAAGTTTCCTCGCAATAATAATTACAGGATTGGTCTAGTACTAGGAGGTTTTTTTATTTGTTTTGTTTTATTTGGTTTAATTTCTCATGTGTCTTTCATCTCACAGTTTAGTGGAAAACTCTTGTCATTTTTGAGAATGACATAAACTAATTACTCTTGCTGTCTTAAACCAGTAATTGGTAATAATGACTAAACTATTTTGGAGAACTTGCTGGATGAAATTGTATACAAAATGAGTTTTTTCTCTAGCCACAAGAGCATGCTTGAATAGAAAATTATAATAGCCTCATTCTTGTTGGAGACCTATAATGATTTTCTGCAACTATAAATGTTATACTGAATGAGTTGAGCCATTTCTTGTTACTTTATTTTTGTCCTACCATTTAAAAATCTTCAATGTTGTATTTATTAATATTTCCAAGTTAACTCTTTTTAAAAGTCCAGTATCTTCTGAATGATGAAAACTATAAAAACATGCAATAAGAAGCATAATAAAGAGATGCAGTAAAATGATGAGTCATTACATCTGGTTGGTGGGATTTTGTGTGGTGGTTTTTCATCATCATCATAATTTCCCATATTTTTAGAAGTAACTTTTATGATAAAAGTAAAAACTTATATCCAATCAATTACAAGTAGTATTCATTAGAGAATATTCATTAGTATATTCATTTATATCTAGGCACACATACTTTGTCAGGTGGTAAAATTAGTAATATTTTTTCTTTCATCTTAGAGTTTCTGTATTTTCTAACCATATCTCAAGAGTCAGCTTCCATCCTTCCCTTACCAAACAAAGTAAATGATGCCTTTCTCCATTATACATGGGAAAAAAACCCTCAAATTGCCTCTCAGGCATTGTGCTTTTATCTTCTCTGCACTGTTTTTATTCCCTCACCCACCCCAATAAATCCCTACTCTAAGGTGCTTTTTCTTCCTCATGAAAGTCAGTAAGAGACTAAGTGAGAAATATTGTGGTTATCCTTACTGTTCTTTTCACATCTCAAAGACACAAAGTAATCCTACCTCCTCCTGATGGTTTAGGTCAGTTACTCCTGCCAGAGTCATGACTCTTCCTAGTCTGCCAGAAGTGAGCTGGCATCAGCCATAGTTAATGTTAAATGGATTTCTTAGGACAGGGATCCCAAAATAAAGAGGAAGCTAGGAGGGGAAAGGAGATGTATCTTTTCACAAAAACTTGTTCCATTCCCCTCCTCCTCCCCCACCTTGTTGGTTAACAATAAAACTAAAACTACATTCTTTGATAAGGAATTAATGCAAAATAATGATGATAATACCTTTAGGGAAATCTCGGTGACTAAAAAGTAATATGTAAGAAAAATTAATATCCATTTACTTGTTGCTTACAACTTACTGTGGTTATCCTTTTAAGGTTATTGAAAAGAATAGTAAAGTTGGGATAATGGAAAACTTTAGATTGGGCTTGCCGGTATATTAGCCTTTTATAAGGTTTAGTTTGGGGCTTCCCAGGTAGCTCAGTGGTAAAGAATCCACCTGCCAAGCAGGAGACTCGGATTTGATCCCTGTGTCAGAAAGATCCTCTGGAGGAGGAAATGGCAACCTACTCCAATATTTTTACCTGGGAAATCCCATGGACAGAGGAATCTGGTGGGCTACAGTCTGTGGGGTTGCAGAAGAGTCAGACACTACTTAGTGACTAAACAACAAAAAAGTTTAGTCTAGTCTTGCTTTTTTCCTTTGATTAAGGTGATTCATTTATGCTAGTTTATACATGTGGCTTGGAAATTAATTTTCAATGATACTGTTTTGTGTGTTGTAAAGAAATTTCTACTTTTATTTGTGTTAAGTCTGTATAAATACTTTCCTTTTGGTGCCTTTATATTCATTTTGTTGTTTATTTTCTAACATTTTAAAGTGAAATTTTACAAATTTGTTTTGTAGTTTCTTTATTCTTATTGAACGGACTCAGTGATTTAGCTTTCTTCTCTGTGTGGAACAACATCCCCAGAAGATATTATTATGTATGTCCATATCCCCACTATTTTTGGATGGGAATATTCTTCAGTGATGGAGAAGGCGATGGCACCCCACTCCAGTACTCTTGCCTGGAAAATCCCATGGATGGAGGAGCCTGGTGGGCTGCAGTCCATGGGGTCGCCAAGAGTTGGACACGACTGAGCGACTTCACTTTCACTTTTCACTTTCATGCATTGGAGAAGGAAATGGCAACCCACTCCAGTGTTCTTGCCTGGAGAATCCCAGGGACGGGGAAGCCTGGTGGGCTGCTGTCTATGGGGTCACACAGAGTCGGACACGACTGAAGTGACTTAGCAGCAGTAGCATTCTTCAGTGAAAGTTTTTGACTTTTTCTTTAACTTATTTATTTAGGATACTGTATCTTAGGTTTTTTTTTTTTTTTTTTTCTGCTTGTTGAGTTTTTGATACCATTGTAACCATGAACTTTTGTCTGCTTCAAGTTTACATTTTGGAATTTATCACAGTTGTCTCTGGACATATGATATTGTCTTTTGTTTTTGTACATATATCTTTGATATCTGGCTCAAAATGGAGTCACTTGTGCTAAGCCTTACATCAGCAAACCACAATTTAATTTAAACTGATTACAGTTTCAGCCTCTTCAAGGAGTGGAATTTTTAACCTATCAGTCTGGAATATCTGATCAGAACTAGTAAAATAATCTGCATGATACTCTCCCTCCCACAGCTGACTCAGAGGAAGGTGACCTTGCCTTCTTTCTTTTGTTACCTCCTGGTTTCACCCTCTTTCTGCATATAAAAACCTGTCACTTTGTACAGTTCCTTGAGGTCTTGTTCTGCTTGCTAGATGAGATGCTGCCTGATTCATGAATTGTTGAATAGAGAAAACAGATCTTCAATTTTACTCAGTTGAATTGTATTTCTTAAAACTGTAAAATAATTTATTCTGATTTTGTAAGGCATTGATTTTAAACATAAATCTGTTGCATAGTTTTGTTTTTAATAGTACTTAAATCTTAATATTCTTGTTTTTTATTATAATCTATTAAGAATTGAGATATTGAGATACTGCCATAAAAATCACATAAAACTTTAATGTTTCTGTTAATGTGTGCTTATTTTTTAGGTGTTTTATTTTATAAATGTTAAATGCTGTAGTACCCTTTATCATCATAAAATAAGTTCATTGTCCCACTTAATGAGTTATACCTTAAAATGATTTTTCATGCTAATACTGTATCTTTTTGTTTCATTGCTATGTTTTATCTTTATTGTTTTCATTTATAGTCAGTTCTTTTGAGGCAATTACTGAAATAGTATACATTCACCTTTTAAATATTTTGTTTTGTTTGTTCGTTTTCCTTGACCTTGAAAGTCATATTAATTTTATATATAAATTGTATTCCCTTTGTGTTTATTGTTAAAACTGGTAAGACTAATCTTGCTTTTGAAAGGTCAATTTATGTTATTTTGTGACTTAAAGTTTCCTTTGTTTTGTTTTTCTATTGCTGTGCTCTAAATTATGTAAATTGTGATTTTTGTATTTTTGGCATCACAGTTTTAAAAAGAAAAAAGAATTAGGGTATATACATCCTGTTTGATTTCCTTTATTTCCAAAAATTAAGAGTAATTTCTTGTTAGCTACACAGTTGGTGTTCATTTTAATTTTAATTCTGAGTCTTTCTTTAAAAATTAATTCTTTATGGTACAAAAGTGATAAATTGCTTGTATCATTGCAGTTCAAGATTGTTTTTCTATTTTCTTAATTTCTGAAAGACTCATCATGTTTCAGGGAGGAAGCCAATTCTCACTGCATGCTGGAAACTGTTTCTTTGACTTGCTTTTATTATTATAATCATACTAAATGGCTTGCCTGAAGGACCCTGCAGCTCTGCTTAACTGTAAACTTTAAAGTGCCCTTTTTCAGCTCATGGAGAGATAGTTTGTCCCTGCCTACCTGTGAACAGAAGAGATTAACACACCCTTTCCAAAGGCTGGCCTTTCCCTTGGAGATGTTTTGCAAGACTGAAGACCCTTTCATTTTACTTCCCCACTGTATCTCCCTCTCTATTCTGCCTTTTGACTTGAGTTCCTCATTGCTTCTTTCTCTCTAATATATAAAAGAACCTGGCATCCAGACCCCAAGAAGATGGATATGTTGAGGCACTAGCCTGCCATCTTCATGGCCTGCTGGCTCCCCAATTGAAGTCTCCTCCTTGCCTCAAAACCTCATCTCTCTGATTGATTGGCCTATAGGGCGGGGAGCAGAGTGAGCTTGGACTAGGTAACAGTCAGAATAGAATTTTCTGATAGAAACTTTCTTGTTTTGGTTCTGCTGTAGAAATTACTTCATTGACAATTAACGGTTACATTTGTAGAAGAAAGAATTGCATTTAGTACAGCCTTTTTTCTATTTTTCCCTTGGTTTACATGATTCTGTGTCACTTCTTGATATTGGAAATGTGTAACTTCATAGTATAGGTTGTGGGTGTAGTTAATAATTTTTCAAAGTGCTAAAACTTTTAATTGGATATTTTCATATTTTTCTTCATTTGAAAAATTTTTTTCAAGTGTATCTGTGTGATTAAAAGAAAACTTTTCCATTTATCTTAGTCATTTCTTTAAGCATTCTAATTTTCCTGTCATCTGTTCTTTAGGAGTATTCACATTTTTGTCCTTGAATTCCATGTAATTTTCTCTAGTATACATTAAATACCACCGATTTTTCAGTTTTTAAATAAAAGATTTGATACTACTGATTTATACTTTTAATTTAAAGTTTTGCAGTGTTATTATCTTTATTCTTAAATTGATTCTCATAACCTACCAGTTCCTCTTAAAGGGGAGCAGAGTTTGCCACACTAAAATATGCCTCTTTGGCTAAGGATTATTTTGATCTTGTTATTAAAAAAAAAAAAAACAGATACAAAACTATGAAAACCAAGGAGAAGTTTTCGTTTCATAAGAGATATTTACATGTATAAGGGAAATGTCCATGTGTAAGGGTGTCCTCCCTGTCTGTAATGGAAGAGAAGGGTGATTAGATTTGTGGAAATTTATCAATAGAAAAGACAAGGACTTACATCTGCATATCACCCTTACCACTGCTGCTTATTACTGTGCTTTTCTGGATAATCACCCATTAACAGCACTCTGCCACCCCTTCCAGAAAAACATCTGTTTCTGCTTTATTGACTATGCCAAAGCCTTTGACTGTGTGGATCACAATAAACTGTGGAAAATTCTGAAAGAGATGGGAATACCAGACCACCTGATCTGCCTCTTGAGAAATCTGTATGCAGGTCAGGAAGCAACAGTTAGAATTGGACATGGAACAACAGACTGGTTCTAAATAGGAAAAGGAGTACGTCAAGGTTGTATATTGTCACCGTGCTTATTTAACTTATATGCAGAGTACATCATGAGAAATGCTGGACTGGAAGAAACACAAGCTAGAATCAAGATTGCTGGGAGAAATATCAATAACCTCAGATATGCAGATGACACCACCCTTATGGCAGAAAGTGAAGAGGAACTGAAAAGCCTCTTGATGAAAGTGAAAGTGGAGAGTGAAAAAGTTGGCTTAAAGCTCAACATTCAGAAAACGAAGATCATGGCATCTAGTCCCATCACTTCATGGGAAATAGATGGGGAAACAGTGGAAACAGTGTCAGACTTTATTTTTTGGGGCTCCAAAATCACTGCAGATGGTGATTGCAGCCATGAAATTAAAAGACGCTTACTCCTTGGAAGGAAAGTTATGACCAACCTAGATAGCACATTCAAAAGCAGAGACATTACTTTGCCAACAAAGGTCCGTCTAGTCAAGGCTATCGTTTTTCCTGTGGTCATGTGTGGATGTGAGAGTTGGACTATGAAGAAGGCTGAGCACCGAAGAATTGATGCTTTTGAACTGTGGTGTTGGAGAAGACTCTTGAGAGTCCCTTGGACTGCAAGGAGATCCAACCAGTCCATTCTGAAAGAGATCAGCCCTGGGATTTCTTTGGAAGGAATGATGCTGAAGCTGAAACTCCAGTACTTTGGCCATCTCACGTGAAGAGCTGACTCATTGGAAAAGACTCTGATGCTGGGAGGGATTGGGGGCAGGAGGAGAAGGGGATGACAGAGGATGAGATGGCTGGATGGCATCACTGACTCGATGGACATGAGTCTGAGTGAACCCCAGGAGTTGGTGATGGACAGGGAGGCCTGGCGTGCTGCGATTCATGGGGTCACAAAGCGTCGGACACGACTGAGCGACTGAACTGAACTGAACTGAGAGATGGTATTTAAGGAGATAGCTTAGGCCATTGGGGGAGTTACTCACTTTCCCTAGGTATTTCCCAGGTATATAGGAGGTATCTATGCTATTAAGTTTCTGTTTTTCTCCTGTAAATCTGTCTTTTAGCACAGGGCTGCTGCTGCTGCTAAGTTGCTTCAGTCATGTCCAACTCTGTGTGACGCCATAGACAGCAGCCCACCAGGCTCCCCTGTCCCTGGGATTCTCCAGGCAAGAATACTGGAGTGGGTTGCCATTCCTTCTCCAATGCATGAAAGTGAAAAGTGAAAGTGAAGTTGCTCAGTCGTGCCCGACTCTTAGTGACCCCAAGGACTGCAGCCTACCAGGCTCCTCTGTCAATGGGATTTTCCAGGCAAGAATACTGGAGTGGGGTGCCATTGTCTTCTCTGTTAGCACAGGGGGACTTCAGGAAAAATTTTTTCCTTCCCTATACTTTCTCTCTAATTATTAATCTATCACTATTTTGTGGAATTCAGTGTCAAGGAGGAAGAAATTTTCTTCTACCCTTCTATGTTCTTATGGCTGATCTAGAATTAATTGACATGAAACAGATTAACAGGAGAAAACGAAACAAAATTTAGTAACATGTATACATGGGAGAGTAAACTCTGGGAGTTGGTGATGGACAGGGAGGCCTGGCGTGCTGCAGTCTATGGGGTTGCAAACAGTCAAACACGACTGAGCGACTGAACTGAACTGTTACATGGAAGAGACCTAGAAAAGCCGTGTAAGTAACCAAAAAAGCCAAAGCCCTCACCTTAAATACCATCCTGAGATACAAACAAAAGTTGATGTTGAGGATGAGGTTAGTCTGTTGTGGGGGGTTACCAAGAAAAGTATGATAAACAAGGGTGATTGTGATGCAGATTTAAGTCACTGCCTTCTCCACTTCCAGGTGCTGAGAGGAAGACACTCTTATAAATGGTGATTTCCCTTATAGATGTAAATGTTTTATACCAGAGGGCATAAACCAAGGGCAGACTCCTTAGTTTTCAGAGTCCTTTCCCTGTTGGTTGCTTCTCAGAAAATAACCTGCTTAAAACGGTACACAAAAGAGACATATTTTGGGGTGGCAAATTCAGCTCCCCTACACCAGAAACATAGAAGTAAAAATCTTCTCCTGTTTTTTTTTCCATGGTGTGTGTTTTGGGAGTTTTGTTTGTTTGTTTTTGAAGGATGGGGGTAGCAGAGGGCAATCATTTTATGTTTACTCTACCCAACTGGATTCCACACAAATGTGGATGGTGTTTGCTTGACTCTTTTTCCAGGTGATGGAAACGGCTTTTAAGATCAAAACATTGAAATTTGAGCTGAGAAATTGGAAGCTGATAATTGATTTTTCATGTTCAGCCATTAAGTTATTCAAGGTCAGTGAAAAGAAGATTCACTTCCTGGTATGTTCCTAATGGTGTCTTTGTCTTCTGTCTGAATGAATATTTTACAAGTTATAGAAAGAAAAAATTGAAACGTAAAGTAAAGTTTAAAAAATTTTGCAGTGAACTTCCTTATTCCCAACACTTAGATTATAGTCTTAACATTTTACTATACCTTTACACATCTAACCATTCATCTGAACGATTAATCCATCTCAATTTTTATGCATTTCACATTGATTTTCAGATATTTATTTGTTAGTTATCTAAACACATCAGCAGGTATATCATTAAAGTGAAATTTGTTTGCTGTCTGTTAAAAAACAAAATTCAACTGAGTAAACGTAAAAATCAAACTGACTTTATTAAACAATTCATAAATCAAGCAGCATCCCATTCAGCATATAGAAAGGAGCTCCAAGGAGCTGTGCAGAATGAAAACCTTTTATAGAAGTTGGGAGACAGGGACAAGGAAAAGCAGATTGCCTCATGTTTCTTTGGGGGATAGAAGGGGTTGTTGACTTAAGAGAACTCAGCAGTTCGGTCACTTAGTTGTGCCCAACTCTTTGCAACCCCATGGACTGCAGCATGCCAAGCATCCCTGTCCATCACCAACTCCCAGAGCTTGCTCAAACTCATGTCCATCAAGTCGGTGATGCCATCCAACCATCTCATCTTCTGTCATTCCCTTCTCCTCCTGCCTTCAATCTTTCCCAGCATCAGGGTCTTTTCCAGTGAGTCAGTTCTTTGCATCAGGTGGCCAGAGGACTGGAGTTTCAGCTTCAGCATCAATCCTTCCAATGAATGTTCAGGACTGATTTCCTTTAGAGTTGACTGGTTTGATCTCCTTGCAGTCCAAGGGACTCTCAGGATAGAGAACTGTATAGGGTAAAAAGTGCGAGTGGAGTTTATTCAATGTCTTACTGAGGACTATAGCCTGGGATCCAGCCTATCAGAGAGCTCTGAGAAAGTGTTTCAAAGGAGTAAGAAGGGAGGTCTGTATATATGTAATTCTGACAAGCAGAGTATGTGCAACCAAGCACACTCCTTGGTAGAACATTGCTAGTCACAGGAACAGATATTTAGTTAATTGTTTTAATTCTGTTGTATGTGTAGGAAGATGCAACAATCCAGGTTCATACAATATTTCACCTGAAATTATTTTAACTACCTGAAGGCCTGTTCTACCAGTTTTCCCAGGGCACAGAGCATTTCATTCCTGATCTCCATCCTGAACTCCTTTTGGGATGTGTTAACGGCACAAGCAACTGCAGTGGCTAATGACTGAATCCTTGTAGAGCTGGATGGTGACCAACACTTTAGTTGGCAGGGTCTTAGGGGTATTACCTCACAACTGCTGACCAGAACATTCTAGACTGACCAGTTTAGATTACATTCCTGAGAAAGGTTGAAACTGCAGTTCAGTTCAGTTGCTCAGTCGTGTCTGACTCTGCAACCCCATGGACTGCAGCACGCCAGGCTTCCCTGTCCATCACCAACTACGGGAGCCTACTCAAACTCATGGCCATTGCATTGGTGATGCCATCCAATGATCTCATCCTCTGTCATCCCCTTCTTCTCCCACCTTCAATCTTTCCCAGCATCAGGGTCTTTTCAAATGAGTCTGCATGAGTCCAGTGAAACTGCAGTTAGGTTGGGTATTAAGTCTTGGTTTCCTGACATGGGGCTTAGCACAAGTCACTCATTTTGGGGCTTGTTATTTCTTCTTTTTTTCAGAACAAGTTTTCTCTTTTGATGTGAAATTTGTTCGAATCTTATATACCCATTTGGTGAATTTTGACAAGTGCATATATACCTGTGTAACCCAGTCTTTTATTGAGGCATAAAATATTACAAACCCACAGTAAGTTCCCTCATGTCCCTTCCTAGAAAACACTAGCCTTTACCATCCCAGAGATTTTTCTCCATACATTAGTTTTACGTGTCCTAAAATTTCATGAAAGTTGAATAATGGAGTATATATTATATCACTTATGAATATAGGACAGAATATAATATAGGAAAGAGTATGCACTCTTTTGTGTAAGTCCTCTTTCACTCAGCATAATAGTTTGGAGATCCATCCATACTGTTGAGTATCTCATTAACATTATTCCTTTTTAGTACTAAGTAGTATTCTATTGGGAGAAGGCAATGGCACCCCACTCCAGTACTCTTGCCTGGACAGTCCCATGGACAGAGGAGCCTGGAGGGCTGTAGTCCATGGGGTCGCTGAGAGTCGGACACAACTGAGCGACTTCACTTTCACTTTTCACTTACATGCATTGGAGAAGGAAATGGCAACCCAGTCCACTATTCTTGCCTGGAGAATCCCAGGGATGGGGGAGGCTGATGGGTTGCCGTATATGGGGTCGCACAGAGTGGGACACGACTGAAGTGACTTAGCAGCAGCAGCAGCAGCAGTATTCTATTACCTGAATATACCACAGTTTGTTCTCCAATTGATCAGCATCTGAGATGTTTAGATTTGGGGCTATTATGAATAAAACTACTGTGAACAGTTTTTAGATCTTATTATGAACATATGTTTTCTTTTCTCTTTATTAAATACCTAGGAGAGGGAGAACTTTGTCATATGATAGATGATAGATGGTTACTTTTATAACAAATTACCAGAATTTTTTCTGAAATGATTTTAACATTTCACACCCCCATCAACAGTGTATACAAGTTATGGTTGCTCACACCACCACCTGTATTTGTTTTTGTCATTCTTTTAATTTTAGCCATTCTCTTAGAATGTAATAGAATCTTACTGTGGTTGTGGATACATATTTTTCAAAGAATATTCATCTCTGGTTTACAGGTGCAAAGTAGTTTTGTTTCAGACTTCAAAAGCTAATACTGATCAGCCTTATGTTTTTACCCACTCTGCTAATGTTACTGTTTATACGTGGTTAGGAAAGAAGCCCTATAAGCCAAACATTCTCAGACCCTCCAATATTGAAGATGCCCAGCAGGATCCTTCAGAACACATTCGGCTAAATTTTCTCAACAGTTTTGTGTCAGCCCCCAATATCCTCTTTCAGCTGGGACCAAATTGCATTATATTTGGCACATCCCACCATGATGATTAGAGCCTTTTCCTGTGTTAGTTATAAATGATGTTTTAGTCTGTTTTCATTATTATCACTAATTCTGGGGAGAAGTGAGAATTGTACATGGACGTTTACTTCATCATTTCCCCATCTTTTAGGGAAATATTTAAAAGGAAAAAAAATCAACAAATGATATACAGTTTTTAAATTATGAAGCAACATTGCAAAAAGGTCCATTAATTCCTAAATCCATTTGTATCATCATATTATGGTAGTGAGAATGGACCTATCTGCAATCTATTTTTCATCACTATATTAATGACTTTTGGATGGTTTTGTTTTATTTTGATCTCTAATTAAAATTTCACCCCAAGCAGGATTTTCTTACTGAAAATTATAATAAGGAGCTTTTCCATGTAGTTGGTAGATTGGTTTCAAGGCTTCTTAATTTTTTTCTTTTTGAAAACAGGAGCAATCAGTTTCTAAGCTGTGACATGACAAAAGCTCCTACTAATTCTAATATACTGAAATACAATTGAAGTAACTTTCTAGCCTGGGAAAAATACTAAATAAATGTGCAATATGATATTAGCTTTTCATTCTTCAAGGCACAGTTTGTCTAAAAGTTAATGTTCTGTTATTAAATATTCTGATATCCAGGCAGTTTTCTAATTCTAAAGGCCAACTAGCTGTCAGTGCTTGTTCTGAAAAGTCAGCATCCAGAATCCAACAAGCTTTTTCCTCCCTCCTTCCTTCCCCTCCTCTCTTCCTTCCTTTCTTCCTCTCTCCTTCTTTTCTCCCTCCCTTTGTTTCTCTCCTTCTCTCTCATATATTCTTTCTTCTTTTCTTCCTATTTCCCTCTCTCTTTTTATTTTTTTCTGGCTCACTTCCACATGTAGACCGTGGAGGAACTCTAATGATGTTCACACATAACTTGATTTCAAAACCTAATCTGGCGGGGGATGGGCTGCCTTCAGATCTAGTGGCAGGGGAAGACACCCTACATATCACTTCTATGAACACGTTGGAACATGCTAGTCCTTGTAAACCTTGTGGTTGAGCAACTGTTCAACCCATTCAAACTATGGAAATAAACAAATACCGGCCAAATGAGAATATTCAAAGGCTATTTAAATAGAGCTCCCTAGAGCAGGGAAGTCAGGCAAGGATCATTTAAGTTTTGATAAAGACTCAAAAGCAGGCAGGTATGTGGGAAAGTTTTAAAGTGGAAAAAAAGGGAAGGCTTCAGGTATGCCCTCCCTGATTGGAAATAGATGATAGGCTGGCTTCCCCGGGCTGATAATTATAGATAAGGAGTTCATTTCCTGGGCTGATTGCTGCAGGTTAGGGGTCAGAGCTTTCTTTTTATGTATGGCCTGGCCATTATGTATTTATATATTCAGTTTCTCCAAACTGAAGGTTGAACATATTGTTAAATGGGTACAGAGTTTAAGGTTTACATGGCGAAGAGTTCTGAAGATGGACCCATTTCCTTGCATTCACAATCAAATTGGATCACCTCCCATTCTGAGCACCCCTTCTGAAGACTTTGAACAGTTTATCAGTAATCTCTATGAAGAAATGTCGTACTGATAAACAGCCTATTGGAACTCAAGGGAACACCTGAATTATCAGGGGAGAATATCAATCAAGGGCTACTGTGAAATATTTTTCTGTGGCTTTCCAATAAAATTTCTAGATAAGTTTTCTTTTCCTACAAGCTTAGTGTTTAGATTCAGTGAGAACACACAAAACCTACAAATTCATATGGGGGCATTTTTAAGCACTTAAAAAACAAAGAAATCTTCATGTTATGCCCATGTATCATGGCCATAAAAATGACTTGTCTTTATTGGAGAGACTCCTGGAATTTTGTCTTTGAACATGGCTTTTTGGCAGATGGCAGAAGAATAGTCAACTGCCAAATAAGGCAGTGATTTGTATCTTTAGTATTGTAAGTGCAAATGTGAAAAAAAAAAAAAACTTGAAAAAATATATTCAAGTAGTTATTCAAGTAGCTATTGGTTGTTCAGTCGCTAAGTCACATCCGACTCTTTGTGACCCCATGGACTGCAGCATAGCAGGCTTCACTGTCCTCCATTTCTGTTCAGTTTTTTAATAACTATTATATTCCTGAATATTGAATATTTTGCTACTTCAATACTATAAGTATTTGGACTTCCCAGGTGGTGCTAGTGGTAAAGAATCCTCCTGCTAGTGCAGTTATGACACAAAAGATGCAGGTTCTATTCCTGGGTTGGGAAGATCCCCTGGAGAAGGAAATGGCAACCCACTCTAGTATTCTTGCCCAGGAAATCCCATGGTCAGTAGAGTCTGGCAGGCTACAGTCCATGGGGTCGCAAAGAGTTGGACATGACTGAGCACCTGAGCACATAAGTGTTTAATCTGTGAAGTTGGACACCAGTTTGGATTCTGCCATTACCAGTGGCTGGCAAGTCTAATGCAAGGGCTCTAACCACCTGGAATAACCAGACCATGATCTTCTAGACCTTTGCCCATCTACTTAGATTAGTTACAGTATGCTATTCATGTCAGTGGGCTTCCCTCATAGCTTAGTCAATAAATCATCTGCCTGCAATGCAGGAGACCTGGGTTTGATTCCTGGGTCAGGAAGATCCACTGGAGAAGGAAATGGCAACCCACTCCAGTATTCTTGCTTGGAAAATCCCATGGACAGAGGAGCCTGGAGGATTACAGTCCATGGGGTTGCAAGAGTCGGACATGACTTAGCGACTAAAACCACCAACCACCAAAAATTAGTGATAATCACCCATGTCCAAGAATTTAATCAATCATGCCTGTGTAATGAGGCCTCCATAAAAACACAAACGATGGAGTTTGGAGAGCTTGTGACTTGGTGAACACGTGGAAGTTCAGGGAGAGAGGTAGGCCTGGCAAGAGCGTGGAAGAGCTATGCCCCCTCCCATGCTTTGCCCTGTGCATCTCTTCCTTCTGTCCATTCCTGAGTTACATTCTTTTATAATAAACCAGTGATCTAGTAAGTAAAATGTTTCTCTTGAGTTTTGTGAGCTGCTGTCACAAATTAGTCAAACCTGAGGAGGGAGTCTTAGGAACCTCTATCTATAGCCAGTTGATGCCAAGCACAGATAACAACCTGGGTTTGTGAGTGGCATCTAAAGTTGTGGGAAGGGTGGACTCTTGTAGGACTGAACCCTAACCCGTGGAATCTGATGCTATCTCCAGGTAGACAGTGTCAGAATTGAAGTTGAATTGTAGGACACTCAGCTGGTACCTGGAGAAAACTCCTCTCCACACACTGGAAATGGAATCTCAAACTCATTTTAATAATATGATCATATTTTTTATTTGCTTATTTTTCAGAGTATTTTTTGCTGATCCTTCCTCAGTAATCCTTGAGCTCAGTAAAATGTTTTTCAATATTATCTTCTGTATAGGCAAATGTGTGAGATAATTTCCTAGTCTCTCTCCTAAATTGTTATTAATTTATTGGACATTCTGTTTTCTTGTTTCTCTCTTACTTAGTTTACTTACATACCTTCCTGAAAAAGAAGGCATGAGAGAAAAGTAGTATGAGTTATTGTATATCTAAAATATCTTTGTTTTATCCTTTGGGTGGTTTGGCTGAATATAGTTTGCAATAACTGTCCCTCGAACTTTTTGTTTCATTTTCTTCAAGTTTTCTTTGTTGCTATTGAGAAGTTCATTGTCATCCTATCGGAAAAGGTCCCTTATTTCTCTCAAAAGCATTTTGAATATTTTCTGTAAGCCATATTCATTTCTCTTATCCAATTGTTTTGATTATTACCTCCAAAGCAATATTAATTAGTAGTACTGACCATGAAAACCATTTCTCTTCTACATAACTCTTAGTGGAAATGCTTTTAGGTATCCCCATTAATCACATTAATCATAATATCACCTTTGTCCTCACACAAATGCTTTCCTATTTCATTATTGAGGCTGTGTAATTGGCAATCCTCTTTAATGTGGTTAATTTCTACATTCATGCTCTGCCTCCTTTCTGCTCTCATTTCTCTGAAAGATGCTTTCTGATTTACTTAGTTCAACATTTGGGTCGTTAACCTTTTCTTCTACAAACCAGTAGTGTTTTTAAACATTTGAGTTTCTCATGTTAACTTTTAAAAAATTCCTTGTGGTCAAGGTGTTTCTTATATCTTTTTATTGAACAAGTTAAATGTTAAATACACTTGCAGTCTCTGATTCAAAAAAAAAAAAAAAATCCATCTACCTTCAATCAACCACATTCTAGTCTGTATTCACACTCCTGCCACTACTCTTGTCAAGGATATCCACAGCCATCCAGTTGATAAAGCCAATGGACTACTTAAACCTTATTTTGTTTGATAAAACATAAGCATTCCAAAATGTTGATCTTTTCCTTTTAAAAAACTCTTCTTTCAGTTTTTATCACAACGTATTATTCTGTTTTCTTTCTACAAATTCTGGTTGTTCCCTTTTGTTTTTTTCTTGTGGGTGGATTTTATTCTGCCCAACCCTTGAATGGTGGAGTTCTTTGGGTTTCTGGTCTTGGTTATCTCCTTTGTTCAGTGGACAGCTCTCTCTTGGACAGTTTCACTACTCCCAGGACTTTATTGGCCATCTGGCATATAGCTGACATGCCAGCTAATTTAAGCTAACATTTCCAGATGTTTGCCTCCAGCCTAAGACTTTGCCTTCATATTCAGGGGCAAGAAACTAATAGCTTTATAGATATTTCCATGTGAATTTCTTATAGAATCTCAAACTGATTGTGTCCAGATGATAGGATAATCTTTACTACCAGAACTATTCCCCCGAGTATCACTACCTTGTTATTGTTGTTCAGTCACTCAGTCATGTCTAACTCTTTGCGTCCCCATGGACTGCAGCATGCCAGGCTTTCCCGTCCTTCACTGTCTCCCAGAGTTTACTCAGACTCACTTCCATTGAGCTGATAATGCCATCCAACCAACTCATCCTCTGTCACCCCCTTCTTATTTCTGTCTTGCTGAATAACAAATTCAGTCATGCTAATAATAAAATTATGCACTTTTCTTAACTATTTTCTCTACCTTATGTCCAATTTCCAATAAATCACCTAGTCTGTTGACTATACATTGTAAATGTCTTTTTAAATCTTTCTTTTCTCAATATTTACTGCCCAGAAGAAACCAACCACTTCTCATGAGTTGATTACTCTTGACCAGATTCAAACTGAGATTAAAATCTCTTCTTGAAAATTTTCTTCGTGTTTGCCTTAGACTGCTCTCCTCTTTTCTTAAGCACCACAGACATTTGTATATAGTTATAATGTATTGCACTGAATGACAAATATTTACTTATTCATATTCCCCAGTAGATTATAAACTTTGTGAATGACTGAATCTTCCTTGCTAATCATTGAAAAGCTAGCAACTAGCAAAAAGGCAATACAGTGCACTCAATATAATAGCTCAAGTTAATTAAAGAAAACATCATAGGTGATTTATTAGGTGTTGTCATTTCCAGTGATTATCATAGTCCAAAAGAGACAGAACATATTAGACTTCCTTAAAAATATTCTCCTGGGGAGAAAAACACAAAAGATGAATAGCAGAAATTTTTAGTATTATTGGGAAGTCTATTGGCCAATATATCTTTAAATATTATTTCATTATGTGTTTTTTAGTTAAGGAAAATGTAATATCAATGTGATATTTTTTACCAACTTATTGCTGGAAGTTAAAAGGAGAGCATACTCACCTTCAGTTTTGACAAACTGAGATACTGAGTTTCATTGTATCTACAATTGGATGGGAAGAAATCCAGATTATTCCACAGGTGCCATCTTTAGGAATAGACAAGTGCTGATTGCCTTTACTGAAGATTAAGTGTACCACTTATGTTTATTTTTTATTCATATTTCAGACTATGCATAATGTGATTGATTACATTGACGTCCTGATCCCTCTCATCTGCCTATATCCATGCATTTTGCAGTGTTATTTGTAGTCTCACCTGCTCGTCACTTGTGTTGTCCTAAATGATGTTAGCATATGTGATGTCAGTAGAGATTTGACATGAGCTTGCACATCAGATGATGCATTTTCTTGTGCCTCTGTTATTACCATGAAAACATTCCTGACCTAGTCTGCTGGAGGATGAGAGACATTTGGGTACAGCCAGGTTACCCAGTTCACCCCAGCCAAAGTGAGCCTAGATCAGGTGACCACCAGATCACCTAGAAACATATAAGAGAGGCGAGTCAAGATAGGCAGAACTGTGTAGCTGACTTCTAGCAGAGTGTGTGTGCATTGAGTGTTTACTGCTGCATGCCACTAAGGTTTTGTAGTTGTTTGCTATGCAGAGAAAGATAACTGGTACATTACAATCCTTTCTGTATTCAAAGTCCATTCAAAGTAGTTTCTGAAGAAGCATTAAAAAGTAAGTGGCAAACTTGAAATTAATTTTTTAAAATAATTGAGCAAAGTGATACAAATATTCTGACTCTATAAATAAACCATAAAAAATAGAAATTCAAGGAGTATTTAATAGTGTAGAATCTCTCTTTGAACATATTGAACATCCCTCTTTCACTACTTTGGCTCTAAAAGCAGGAGCCAGGTGGCACAGACAATGTTACCTGTAAAATATTTCTTCTTCCAGATCCAGGTGACTTCATACAGACCTCCTTTGCATTTTGACTAGAGTTGTGTACTTGAGTTTTTACCTATTAGAATATGAGAGAAGTGATGTGTTTTTTATGGTTCAAGGCCGTTAAGGATGGGCTTCCCTGGTGGCTCAAATGGTAATCCCTGGGTAGGGAAGATCCCCTGGAGAAGGAAATGACAACCCACGCCAGTGTTCCTGCCTGGAGAATTCCATGGGTAGAAGAGCCTGGTGGGCTACAGTCCATCGGATCACAGTCGGACACAACTGAACGACTAACACATGGGTTCTCCATGTTCCTTCTTTCCTTCATGTATAGCTGAAAGTGAATTAATTGTAGTAGCTGTTTTGTTTTGTTAAAGAAATCCAGATCCACAGTGCACTTTTAAAGGAAAGTCACCAGGTAGAATCTATAGGTTTGAATTGGAATGTGACATGAGCCAGGAAATAGACTTTGGTCTATTTGTACAGTGTTCTATTTGGCCACTAACTTTAGTTAACCTAAATAATACAAAGTTAAATTCTCAGAATCCTTTAAATACTATGCAAGTGAATAATCTAGGTAACATTGTACTCATTATCTATTGCTGCTTAACATATTCACCCCAAAACATAGTAACCTGAAGCAGCTGTATGAATCATTTCATAGTTTCTGTGGGTCAGGAATTCAGAAGTGGCCTCAGTAAGTGCTTTTGTCTTAGGCTCTCTCATGAGGTTGCATTCATGAGGTTGTTTGGGGCTACAGTCATTTGAAGCTGAAATATCTGCATCCAGACTCACTCTTGTGGTTATTGGCAGACTCCACTTCCTTGCTGTGTGTGTTATTCCATAGGCTTCTATAAGAGTATTCATGACAAAGCAGCTAGATTCTTCCATAGCAAATGATTCAAGAGATAAAATGCCACTGTCCTTTGTAGTCAAATCTCAGAAATGATGTACCATTACTTCTGCTATATTCTGTTTGTCACACAAAGCAACTCAGATACAGTGTGGGCATGAATACAGAGGGAAGGGGATCCTTGGAGACTATCTGAGCATCCCTCTAGCTACTACAAACACAGTAGAGAATGGGGAGGCCTGAGATGAACTAGTGAGTGCATGCCCTACTCGAGTAATTCTGTTTATCTTTTTAGAACACTGTGTGGGTCAAAAAAGCAAGTCTCATTACAACTGGAAGGAAACACTCTTTTAAAAACACTGTATATATCAGTGGAAAAGGTGGGTAGCAGGATGTTTCAGTGAAAGAGAAAATGATATACTATAGGAATATGTGTCATTTTCAAGTTATGTCAAAAGAGAAAATGTCCTTTCTGTATATCTTTGATTTGAAATGGTAAGATCTTCTTTTATTTCAGTCAGTGTTGAGGGGCAGGTGGTATAATTGTCTGGTTCAAGCTGGAATAATTAGTAGCTATCATTATATGTACATTAACGTAATGTAAAAATGTAATTTGCATAAAATGTCATCATAATAATCTTTAAGTCATTTTGCCCACTATAAAGAGGACCCAAAAGAAAGCCATATGGCTAAAATTTTAATTCTTACTACTTGTTAAAAAAACATAAAAATTGTGGTCATACCTTGATTCTCATAAATGTAGGTCTCCCAATTTTAGCTGTCTATTCAATATTTGCCAAAAAAATGAGTTAGAGGATCATAACTATAAAAATAATTCCCATGTAGGTGGCTCATCAATTGAGAAAAGAAGAGGTGGATTGAATACTAAGGAATATAAAAGGAAAACTGTATATATCATAATTTCTGGAACTCAGATAAAATAGAGGTACATTTCTAACAGATTAAGTTAATGGTATCAGGTAGTGGCATCTGTAATTGATAGAAGCAGAAAGAAGAATTCAGAATCTGAGGAGAGAAAGGCAAGAAAATTGGGTAATAGATTTTGTTCTGTTTTAAATGTCATAATTTTTTCTCAGCTTACATACAGGTCTCATATCCTTGTTATTATGGATGTGTGGTGTTTGTGTGTATGAGTTTTAAACCACACAGTTAACAGTAAAACATATATATATATATATATATATATATATATATATATATGTATATATATGCTTATCTTTGTGTTGTGATAGAGTTCATTTTCATGTTATCTAGAGTAGTTACCAAACCTCTGTATTAGGAAAATTCACATGGCAGATGAAGAAAATTAATTATAGTTCATGATTATATTCCCTCAAAGGGAGTTCTCTTAAAATGAAAATGACTGTTGAAGACGTCCAGATTAGGTAAAAATACTGGATGATAAAAAGGGCAGCATCATTTTTTTTTTAATTTAGTATGATGAATAACCACTTCAAATTTCTGTAATGATATCTTGGCTGTCGATAATGGCAGAAGAGCTATTCAATAAAACAAATTTTAAGATACAGTTTTAAGATACATACCTATTTACGTGGAAATCAGCACAGATCATTTTAGAAATCAGTATATAGTGTTGATTTTATGCTCTATAAGCATTGACTCTACTTTTAGTTTTCCATGACAACTTTTGAGTCATCGTTAGGGTATGGGGGGCAGAATACTGGGCTTGGACTTGACCTAGACCTGGAACTCCTATTTCTGATTGTGCGATACCTGGTGATTTGAGGCTCAAATCAACAGTAATGAAATGAAGGTAATGACACTTACCTCAAAGGACACTTGGGATATTGTTTGTTTATCTTTGGCTTTGTTTTGTTTCAGATATTTTGTTTATTTATTTGGTTGTGCCCCCAGGTCTTAGTTGTGGCATGCAGGATCTTTTAGTTTCAGCATGAGAACTCTTGCTGTGGCATGTGGGATCCAGTTCCCTGACCAGGGATCGAACCCGGGACCCTTGTATTGGGAGTGCAGAGTCTAAGCTACTGGAACACCAGGGGAAGTCCCTCAGAGGACATTTGTGAGGAGTTAATGAGCAGCACATTTGCAAATAATTTGGAACTTGAAAAGTACTATGCAAATGTAGATTATGAATAGTTACCTCCAATTTATGCTGGAAAACAGGTTTTTTTTTTCCTTTTCTCGTTTATTTTCCTTCCTTTCTAACCATTTTATACCTCTGTCACTGCTCCTGCTGTCACAGAACTCGTCTCTAAACAGTTCCTGTCTTATAGCCTCCTTACAGACTGCTGTTTCTGATATGCTGGGCACTAAAAATCAAAATGGAACAAAAAACAAGCTATTTGGATAGCTTATTGGAAGTTTTGCATTAAATAAATATGACTGTAATTTAAAGGCTCTGGTTTAAAACAGGAGGCAATAATTGTGCAGTAAACTGGTAGCCTTGTTTGGAATGATCAGGATCATCTACTATTTATTTACTTCCTGGTTCCTGTTGAGTTCCAGAAAGATGAAATCTGAGAAGTGTGAAACAAAAATAAATGAAATGTTATAGATTGTGGATATGTGGATAGAATATATGAACATATAAATATATTTGGGATATATAAAAAGGCACAGCTCTTTGCTAGATAATAATATGTCCACATGGAGATTACTTCAGTTCAGTTCAGTTCAGTCCCTCAGTCGTAACCAACTCTGTGACCCCATGCACTGCAGCATGCCAGGCTTCCCTGTCCATCGCCAACTCCTGGAGCTTACTCAAACTCATGTCCATCGAGTTGGTGATATCATCCAACCATCTCATCCTCTGCTGTCCCCTTCTGCTCCCACCTTCAGTCTTTCCCAGCATCAGGGTCTTTTCCAGTAAGTCAGTTTTTCGTATCAGGTGGCCAAAGTATTGGCACTTCAACTTCAGCTTCAGTCCTTCCAGTGAATATTCAGGACTGATTTCCTTGAGGATGGACTGGTTGGATCTCCTTGCTGTCCAAGAGACTCTCAAGAGTCTTCTCCAACACCATAGTTCAAAAGCATCAATTATTCGGCACTCAGCTTTCTTTATAGTCCAACTCTCATATCCTTACATGACTACTGGAAAAATCATAGCTTTGACTAGGTGGACTTTGGTTGGCAGAGTAATGTCTCTGCTTTTTAATATGCTGTCTAGGTTGGTCATAGCTTTTCTTCCAAGGAGCTGGCGTTTTTTAATTTCATGTCTGCAGTCACCATCTGCAGTGATTTTGGAGACCAAAAAAATAAAGTCTCTTACTGTTTACATTATTTCCCCATGTATTTGCCATGAAGTGATGGGACTGGATGCCATGATCTTAGTTTTCTGAATGTTGAGTTTTAAGCCAACATTTACACTCCCCTCTTTGAGTTTCATCAAGAGGCTCTTTAGTTCTTCTTCACTTTCTGCTATAAGGGTGGTATCATCTGCATATCTGAGGTTATTGATATTTCTCCTGGGAATCTAGATTCTAGCTTGTACTTCATCCAGCCTGGCCTTTCTCATGATGTACTCTACATATAAGTTAAATAAGCAGGGTGACAATATACGGCCTTGACGTACTCCTTTCCCTATTTGGAACCAATTTGTTGTTCCATGTCCATTTCTAACTGTTGCTTCTTGACCTGTATACAGATTTCTCAAGGGGCAGGTCAGGTGGTCTGGTATTCCCATCTTTTTCATAATTTTACACAGTTTGTTTTGATCTACACAGTCAAAGGCTTTGGCATAGTCAATAAAGCATAAGTAGATGTTTTTCTGGAATTCTCATGCTTTTTCGATAAGTTTACTTACTATTTCTCAAATCTAATGCCTTATCTCATGTCATTCTCATATCTGAATGATCTCAAAAAAAAAAAAAACAATTTTATCTCTAAAATAATTCCCATGCACTGCCACACTAAAGTTCCAGTAATATTAGTGTTATCAGTAATAGACTGTATAAGGTATTAAATAAATAGAAATGTACAAAATTTTTAAGAAATATACAACCAGGTAAATATCATAATAAAGATATTTCTGAAACCCCTTCACTTGTCTTCCTTAGCTCCTGTGCATAGCAGTGGCAGAGAATGTAACACAGTGCTCTGTACAGGCTGATTTTCTTGAGTGTCTCCCAGACTTGTCTGTAAACGCCTTTAGAGAGCAAATCACATCTTACTCTCCTTGCATTAGAACTACTAAGACTTGGTAAGACTGATATTTAGTAGCTCTCAATAAGTGTTTTTGAATGGATGAGTAAAAGATGAGAGCAAAGAGGAGAGATGCCTGATACAAGCAAAGATAGAGAAAAATTCACACATAGTATTAGCATTTTAAAAATTATGTATTTATTTATTTTTGGCTGTGCTGGGTCTTTGTTGCTGTGTGGGCTTTTCTCTTGTTGCTGGGAGTGGGGGCTACTCTCCAGTTATGGTGCGGTGGCTTCTCTTACTGTGGAGCACGGGCTCTAGGGCATGCGCAGGCTTCAGTAGTTGTGGCTCCCGGGCTCTAGAGCACAGACTCAGTAGTTGTGGCACATGGCCTTAGTTGCTCCATGGCATGTGGGATCTTCCTAGATCAGGAATCAAACCCATGTCTCCTGCACTAACAGGTGGATTCTTTACCACTGAGCCACCAGGGAAACCCTAGTATTAACATTTAATCTGTCTCTCTGTCTCTAATTTTGATTTTTTGTTTTTTTGAGTTTTATTTTCTACTTTTTTAAGTTCATTTATGAGTAATTGCCATATCATTGTCATTTTTGGTAAATCTGTGCAGTTGTGAATCTGTCACTACGATCCACTTTCAGAACACTTTCATCACATGAAAAACTTTCTATTTTCCCTTGTGCAGCCAATCCCCACTCCCACTCCCAGCCTCAGGCAAGTAACTACTCATCTACTTTCTGTATCTATATTGCCTCTTTTTTCCCCTCAAAATTTCATACAAACTGAAAAAAACAAAGGTATGGTCCTTAGTGTCTTATATCACTCAGCACAATGCTTTCAGGGTTCATCCATGTTGTAACATGTATCAGGATTTTGTTCTTTTTTTGCTCAAATGTGTCCCATTGTATGGATATATCTCGTTTTGTTCATCCATTCATCTTTGTTTTACAGACCTACCCTTTTTTCGGTTTAATCTTTCTTTGGGCTCTGCTAGTTTTATGGGGTAATTTCTGAGCCCGGCTTCCCCCCAGTAGCTGGAAGAAGCCTTTTTAGTTTTCCCAAAGTCTTTCTGGTTTTCACTCTCAACTTTTGTCAGTTAACCACTATATGCCTCTTTTAAAAGCTTTTCCCCAATGTCAATTATTATATTTAACATTACCCATTTCCACTGTCATTTTTAAAATTTATTTACTTGGCTGTCCCAGGTCTTAGTTGTGACATGCAGGATCTTTTTAGTTGCAGCGTGCAAAATCTTTAGGAATGGCATGTGGGATTTAGGTCTCCAACCAGGCATTGAACCTAGGCCCCCTTCTTTGGGAGCTCAGAGTCTTAACTACTGGACGACCAAGGAAGTCCCTGCACTGTCTCTATAGAAACTATTCCCTTCATTTTTCTCAAATGCCTGATACTCATTCATTTTCTTTCACTAGAATACTACCCCAGTTAACCACAGTAAACAATTTTTTTTTTTTTTTTTAATTTCACCGTTGCCTGTTTCAGGGAATACGGGGAATATGTGTGTTCTACCTATGATTAGTGATGGAGTTCTCATTGCCAGCTGAACTTTTGAAGATCCTATCTTAGTATTTGCTCTTTGACCACTCCTGGGCCAACTATCAGTGGTGGAGTTCTCCAAGAAGCAGACTCTAAGATGAAGATTAGCATGCAAAAATTGTATTATGGAGTGCTCTTGGCATCAGCATCTGTTGGAAAGAAAGAAGGAAGCAGGATGTGTAAGGAGGGAAGGTTGGCCTGTGATGCAGTGTCCGTGAAAGCTTCATACAACTGAATGAAGCTTTGAAGCTGGGAAGGATGGCCCTGCAAAGTAGTCCAGAGTTGAGGCAAGGGAAGCATACCTTTGTATTGGTTAGTAAAAGTGACTTTGAGCAAGACAACTCCATCAGTGGAGACAATTCTTAAGGAGGGCTTCTCTTTAAGAGATTAGGGCTGTCTGTCAACACTTCTCATTACAGCTGAGAAAATAAATCCTTCTGTCTTTAAGGGGAATCCAGATTGTATATCTAGCATCATTGAATCAGAAGGATTTTCTCACTGATGACATGAAAGGCAAAGGGTTAGTCGAGGCATAAAGGATGGATCCAAGGTTTTTAGCCTGTGCAACTAGAAGGATGGGAGTTGCTATTAAGTGAGATGGCACAGGCAATAAATGAAGTTCTTTGAGAGGGATTTCAGAAATTATATTTGGGCCATATTGTGTGTGAGATATTGATTAAACATCGAAAAAGGTATGTCAAGTTGACAGTTGAATATATGTCTAAGACCCAAGATGATTTTATTAATAACTGCCAGTATTTTTGAATTGCACTTTCCCATTCTTGCATTGTTATTTTCTTTTTGTTTTCTGGTAACTTTTAAATATATTTTCAGTCAACTTCCTTAGTAAAAATCCATGGTTGTTCCATATACTGAAATCTTGGAAGTCTGATAATAATTTTTTTATATATTTCCACACTTGAATGGCAACTTGAGTACATATGTATTCCTGTGGAATTGTCCTTATTACTTTTTTCAAGCATTTCAGGTATTTATGAGTATTTCTAGACTGTTTCTCTTCATCTAGTCTGTAGTGGTAGGCTCAGTGGTAAAGAATCCACCTGCAAGGCAGGAAATACAGGTTCGATCCCTAGGTTGGGAAGATCCCCTGGAGAAGAAAATGGCAGCCCACTCCAGTATTCTTGTGTGAGAAATCCCATGGACAGAGGAGCCTGGCAAGCTATGGTCTATGGGGTTGCAAAAAGAGTTGTGCATGACTTAGTGACTAAAAAGCAACAATATTTTCATAGAACCCATGCTTAAGTTATTGTTTGTAGATATATCCTTGAACATAATCAACAGCAAAAATCTACCTACATCCAGTGTTTTAAGACACTCAGATTCGTTGATTGATTTTGGCTTTTTCTCAATCACTGAGGCCAATGAAGACTTATTATTCATAAGATGGGGCATCTGCTGATATTTAAAAAGCTCAGTATTATTTTTGATTAATATTTTGTCCCATTATGCAGATTTATTTTGGATGGTTAATATCAAATCATCTGTTAATGTTTTTGTCTTATCTCTGTTGTTATAGAAGTCATATAAAATACTTCTGGTCTTAGAATATGTTCATTTCTTATTTTTTGGTTTCAAACCCTCCTCTGGTTGAGCAGTTAGAAATGAGTAATAAATCTTTTAGTCACTCAGATATCTTAATATCAATTTAGAATTTTTGATTTATATATTAAATATGAATAGAGGTTTATCTCATAGGTAGTGGTATGGAGTACAAGTAACAAAGAAGAGTAAGTCCTAAATAATAATGTCACAGGTTATATACAAGGAAATGTGTAGTCAAAGTGAGTATATGGGCAGAAACAGTGACCTATTTTTATATTGAATTCCATATATGTGTATGTGTGTGTATATATATCAGATCAGTCACTCAGTCGTGTCTAACTTTTTGCAACCCCATGAAATCGCAGCACGCCAGGCCTCCCTGTCCATCACCAACTCCTGGAGTTCACCCAGACTCACGTCCATCGAGTCAGTGATGCCATCCAGCCATCTCATCCTCTGTCGTCCCCTTCTCCTCTTGCCCCCAATCCCTCCCAGCATCAGAGTCTTTTCCAGTGAGTCAACTCTTCGCACGAGGTGGCCAAAGTACTAGAGTTTCAGCTTTAGCATCATTCCTCCCAAAGAAATCCCAGGGCTGATCTTCAGAATGGACTGGTTGGATCTCCTTGCAGTCCAAGGGACTCTCAAGAGTCTTCTCCAACACCACAGTTCAAAAGCATCAATTCTTCGGTGCTCAGCCTTCTTCACAGTCCAACTCTGACATCCATACATGACCACAGGAAAAACCATAGCCTTGACTAGATGAAGCTTTGTTGGCAAAGTAATGTCTCTGCTTTTGAATATGCTATCTAGGTTGGTCATAACTTCCTTCCAAGGAGTAAGCATCTTTTAATTTCATGGCTGCAGTCACCATCTGTAGTGATTTTGGAGCCCAGAAAAATAAAGTCTGACACTGTTTCCACTGTTTCCCCATCTATTTCCCATGAAGTGATGGGACTAGATGCCATGATCTTCGTTTTCTGAATGTTGAGCTTTAAGCCAACTTTTTCACTCTCCACTTTCACTTTCATCAAGAGGCTTTTTAGTTCCTCTTCACTTTCTGCCATAAGGGTGGTGTCATCTGCATATCTGAGGTTAGTGATATTTCTCCCAGCAATCTTGATTCCAGCTTGTGTTTCTTCCAGTCCAGTGTTTCTCATGATGTACTCTGCATATAAGTTAAATAAGCACGGTGACAATATACAGCCTTGATGAACTCCTTTTCCTATTTGGAACCAGTCTGTTGTTCCATGTCCAGTTCTAACTGTTGCTTCCTGACCTGCATACAAATTTCTCAAGAGGCAGATCAGGTGGTCTGGTATTCCCATCTCTATGTATGTATGTATATACATATTTCATATGTATGTATATACATATATATGAAATATATTATTGAAATATATAGCTGGCTTCAGGTTCACAGAAATTCTTTACTCTTAAACTAGCTGGGTAATAAGGAGTTTTATATGCTGCCTGTGTTTTCATGAATATTTCTATTGTTGAGTTTAGCATCAATAACAAAATCCCACAGCCTAGTAGACAGATCTAGGACTTTGAAAGATTACAGACAATAATTATGGTGAATCTGTTCCTACAGGTTAAATCCTGTGGTCCTCTCTTAAAAACATGCTCATTTAGTGACACTTTAGTAACAATACCATGAATTAAATTAGGAAGAGAAACCAAATCTTTTAAAAAGGTGGTACTTTTCCAAAGTCAGTGATAGTGACTCTTTGGAATAGAACTCTAGCATCATTTCCAGTATTCCTCATGACCACAAAATCCAAGGCTTCAATTTGACATTTAGTTTGTACTGTGGATATTGATTTCCTAGGGAAAAACGAAAATAGCTACTGTGGTCCTGTGTGCTTTATTGACCAAATAAATGCTGGTTAAGAAGGCTTATGTACTATCCTTTAGTTTGTGTATTACTGCAAATTTATTTCAATGAAGCTTCTTTAATGATGGCTGATTGCAACTACATATATTAATAAACAGTACTACTAATTTACAAACTGATTACAGATTTATTTGTTTTGTAGGCCTGCCTTAGCCCAGATAAAACCTTCAGTGTATTTTATAGTATTTTGTGAGGAGCTTTATAATTAAGTTTATGTTTAAGTGGGAAGAGGCATGACAATACAATGCAGTTCCTCAAATCCTTTGATTTTTGCTGACTGCATTGAAAACTACAAAAGCCAAAGAAAGCTACCAGATATTTTTATGACTAAGTTATAAATGATGTCTTTTGTTAAATATTTTTTCTAAAAATATAGTATCTTGGTTAAGTTAAAAGTGTTTTGCATCCCACCCAAGATACTGAAGACTCAAAAGCTATGACATTTCTCATCAATATTTCCTACCCCCACATTCATTTAATATTACCTTAGTTAATTTTTCCTATATATTGATTATTATGAGAAATCTGGGTATAATTCAGCTTTCTTAGATATACTAAATTAACCATTCTTCAGTTAAGTCGCTCAGTCATGTCTGACTCTTTGTGACCCCATGGACTGCAGCATGCCAGGCTTCCCTGTCCATCGCCAACTCCCGGAGCTTGCTCAAACTCATGTCCATTGAGTCAGTGATGCCATCCAACCATCTCATCCTCTGTCATCCCCTTATCCTCCTGCCTTCAGTCTTTCCCAGAATCAGGGTCTTTTCCAATGAATTAGTTCTTCATATTGGGTGGCCACAGTATTGGAGCTTCAGCTTCAGCATCAGTCTTTCCAGTGAATATTTAGAACTGATTTCCTTTGGGATTGACTGGTTTGATCTCTGTGCAGTCCGAGGGACTCTCAAGTCTTCTCTAACACCACAGTTCAAAAGCATCACACTAGGGTTCGAACCTGCAACTCATGCAGTGGAGGCACAGTGTCTTAACCACTAGACCACCAGGGAAATCCCCAAATAAACTTTCCTAATGCAGTCATTCTGCATTGCTAGCACTCTTACTGAATGGCATGGTTCGGGTCTATTTCATTGAACACTACCACTAAACAAGAGAACACTACCACTAAACAAGAGAATATAATCAATGTTTTTAGAACACCTTCACACACAACAGAATACACATTTTTTCCCCAAGTCCACAGGAACACACTCCAAGACAGGCCATGTGCTAAGCCACAGTACTAACCTCAAAAAATGTACAGGAATTGAAATATAATGTATACACTTTGACCATAATGGAATCAAACTAGGAATCAATAATGGAAAAAAATAGAAGAATCTTCAAACACTTACAAATTAAATAACACATTTCTACATGTTTTATGGGTCAAAGAGGAAAGCTCAAGAGAAGTAAAAAATACATCAAACTGAATGAAAATGAAAATACAAGATACCAAAATTTGTGGGACACAGCTAAAGCAGTTCTGAGAGTGAAGTTTATAACACTATGTGTTTTCATTACAAAAGAGGAGAAGTCTTAAATCGATAATCCATGCACCCATTTCAGCAATTAAAAATAACAAAATATATCCAAAGCAAGCAGAAAGTGATAATAAAGATAAGACCAGAAATCAGTTAAATTGAAAACATAAAACAGTAGAGGAAAATAGCAAAATCAGTTGCTGGTTCTTTGGAAAGATCCATAAAATTGATAACAACTGTAAAATAGAAAGGAAAAAACTTCACTAATATCAGCAATGAAACAGTAGCTGTCATTATATATGCATAAGGGGGTGTTATATACAAATAACAAAATCTTGCAGAATCTGTATGTAGGAAACTACAAAATCCTAATGATATAAAGCAAAGAGAATCTGAGTAAATGGAGAAATATCCATGTTTATGAATTGGAAGACTGACCATAGTAAAGACGTCAGTTCTCCTCAGATGGATCTATAGACCGAACACAAATGAGTCTCTTGTTACTGAAAACAAACAAACTCACAGAAATTGTTTATCATTGCTCTCCATATTGCCAGTTGGTTCCCTGGGCCTGGTGTCTCAGGCAGTAAAGAATCTCCCTGCAATGCAGAAGACTTGAGTTCAATCCCTGGGTGGGGAAGATCCCCTGGAGAAGGACATGGCAACCCACTCCAGTATTCTTACCTGTAGGATCCCATGGACAGAGGAGCCTGGCAGACTACAGTCATGTCCGACTCTTTGCAACCTCATGGACTGCAGCATGTCAGGCCTCTCTGGCCCTCACCATCTCCCAAAGTTTGCCCAAGTTCATGTCCATTACATTGGTGTTGCCATCCTCTGATGCCCTCTTCTTCTGCCCTCAATCTTTCCCAGCATCAGGGACTTTTCCAATGAGTCAGCTGTTCACATCACATAACCAAAATACTGGAATTTCAGCTTCAGCAATAGTACTTCCAATGAGTATTCAGGGTTGATTTCCCTTAAGATTGATTGATTTAATCTCCTTGCAGTCCAAAGGACTTTCAAGAGTCTTCTCCAGCACCATAATTCGAAGGCATCAATTCTTTGGTGCTCTGCGTTCTTTACGGTTCAGCTCACAACTGTACGTAACCATTGGTAAGCCCATAGCCTTCACTATACAGGCCTTTGTTGGCAGAGTAGTGTCTCTGCTTTTCAACATACTGTCTAGGTTTGTCATAGCTTTCCTGCCAAGAAGCAAACGCCTTCTGATTTCATGGCTGCAGTCACCATCCACAGTGATTTTAGAGCCCAAGAAAAAGGAAATCTGACACGGCTTCCACCTTTCCCCCCTCTATTTGCTATGAAGTAATGAGGCCAGATTGGCTAGTTGTCTGTGAACTTCCAGATTTTCAAGCTGGTTTTATTTTTTTATTATTTTTTTCTTTCTTTTTTTGGTCTTTTTTTATTATTTATTTTAATTGGAGGCTAATTACTTTACAATATTGTATCGGTTTGCCATATATCAACATGAATCCTCCATGGGTGTACACGTGTTCCCCATCCTGAACCCCCCTCCCATCACCCTCCCCATACCATCCCTCTGGGTCATAGAAAAGGCAGAGGAACCAGAGATCAAATTGCCAACATTCACTGGATCATTGAAAAAGCAAGAGAGTTCCAGAAAAACATCTATTTCTGCTTTATTGACTATGCCAAAGCCTTTGACTGTGTGGATCACAATAAACAGTGGAAAATTCTGAAAGAGAAGGGAATACCAGACCACCTGACCTGCCTCTTGAGAAACCTGTTTGCAGATCAGGAAGCAACAGTTAGAACTGGACATGGAACAACAGACTGGTTCCAAATAGGAAAAGGAGTTCATCAAGGCTGTATATTGTCACCCTGCTTATTTAACTTATATGCAGAGTACATCATGAGGAACACTGGACTGGAAGAAACACAAGCTGGAATCAAGATTGCTGGGAGAAATATCAATAACCTCAGATATGCAGATGACACCACCCTTATGGCAGAAAGTGAAGAGGAACTAAAAAGCCTCTTGATGAAAGTGAAAGTGGAGAGTGAAAAAGTTGGCTTAAAGCTCAACATTCAGAAAACTAAGAGCATGGCATCTAGTCCCATCACTTCATGGCAAATAGATGGGGAAACTGTGGAGACAGTGGCTGACTTTATTGTTTTGGGCTCCAAAATCACTGCAGATGGCAACTGCAGCCATGAAATTAAAAGACACTTACTCCTTGGAAGGAAAGTTATGACCAATCTAGACAGCATATTAAAAAGCAGAGACATTACTTTGTCAACAAAAGTCCGTCTAGTCAAGGCTATGGTTTTTCCAGTGGTCATGTATGGATGTGAGAGTTGGACTATAAAGAACACTGAGTGCCGAAGAATTGATGCTTTTCAACTTTGGTGTTGGAGAAGATTCTTGGGAGTCCCTTGGACCACAAGGAGATCCAACCAGTCCATCGTAAAGGAGATCAGTCCTGAATGTTCAATGGAAAGACTGATGTTGAAGCTGAAACTCCAATATTTTGGCCACCTGATGCGAAGAGCTGACTCATTTGAAAAGACCCTGATGTTGGGAAAGACTGAAGGCAGGAGGAGGAGGGGACAACAGAAGGTAAGATGGTTAGATGGCATCATCGACTCAATGGACATGAGTTTGGGTAAACTCTGGGAGTTGGTGATGGACAGGGAGGCCTCGCATGCTGTGGTTCATGGGCTTGCAAAGAGTTGGACACGACTCAGCGACTGAACTGAACTGAACTGAATGAAGCCAGATGCCATGATCTTAGTTTTTTTTAATATTTAGTCTTAAGACTTAACCTTAAGTCTTAAGCTTTCATTTTCCCCCTTCACTCTCATCAAGAGGCTGTTTAGTTCATCTTCGTTTTCTGCCATTAGAGTGGTATCATATGCATATGTGAGGCTGTTGTTTCTCCTGCTTGTCTTGCTTCCAGCTTGTAACTCATCCAGCCCAGCATTTCTCATGATGTGCTCAGTGTATAGATTAAACAAACATGGTGACAGTATGACACCCTGTCATATTCCTTTCTCAGTCTTGAGCCAATCGCTTGTTCCATACAGGGTCCTAGCTGTTGCTTCCTGACCTGCATGCAGGTTTCTCAGGAGACAGGTAAGATGGTCTGTTATTCCCATCTCTTTAAGAGCTTTCCACAGTTTGTTATGGTCCACATAGTCAAAGGCTTTGGCATAGTTGTTGAAACCCAGATAGCTGTTTTTCTGGAATTCCCTAGCTTTCACATAATTAAGGCCAGTATGATATGAAAGTAATTGACAAATATATGTAACTCAATCCAGTGTTCAACAAATATGCATTGAAAAAACACATCCATTTTGTGTTCTCATGGAGGTTAAGATATGATACTGACCAGCTTTTCAGGACATTTTTTTTTTGTCTTTGGTGGGCACAATAAATATTATATGAAGAATGCTTTAAACATTTTTATATCTGGACAAAAATAGTTTTAATAATACAGCTATCTCCCAAGGTCATGTTGTGCCTCAAATGACTTCATTTGTGTAAAAAATTTGAATGAAAAGTATGCTTACATTATTTTATATTATTTTTCATCATCAGTTCAGTTGCTCAATTGTGTCCAAATCTTTCAACCCCATGGACTGCAGCACGCCAGGCTTCCCTGTCCATCACCAACTCCCAGAGCTTGCTCAAACTTATGTCCATCTAGTCGGTGATGCCATCCAACCATCTCATCCTCTGTCGTCCCCTTCTCCTGCCTTCAATCTTTCCCAGCATCAAGGTCTTTTCTAATGAGTCAGCTCTTTGCATCAAGTGACCAAAGTATTAGAGCTTCAGCTTCAGCATCAGTCCTTCCAATGAATATTCAGACTGATTTCCTTTAGTGAGAATTGACTGGTTTGATCTCCTTGCAGTCCAAGGGACTCTCAAGTCTTCTCCAACACCATAGTTCAAAAGCATCAATTCTTCAGAGCTCAGCTTTCTTTATGGTCCAACTCACATCCATATATGACTACTGGACAAACCATAGCTTTGACTAGGTGGACCTGTGTTGGCAAAGTAATGCATGGTGAATATTTTAAAAATGTGGACTTATGTTTATCATAGAAAATAATTTTCAACCTTATATATTTTGCAGTTCTCTAATGTGATTTCTAAACTTTTGAATTTTAAGATTCTTGAGAATATTTTAATCAATCATAGCAGAAAAGATTGACAAAACCATAAAATGGTTTTATCTATAGCTAGAATTATTCTCTAAAGTGGAAGACTCATCAAAAAATATGCTGATGTCTTAGTATTACTTATCATTTTTACTACACGGGGCTATTTGCATTGAGCAGAGAGCAGAATCATTTTCAAATCAACCTCTTAAATTTACTGCATAGAAATACTTACAGGAGACAAAATACCATAATACTGTCCAACTAGTGTTTTGTATTATTAGATATTAGAAATACATTCCTTTTTTTCCCTTCTGGCCTAGTATCCAAGTTTTGCTGTAATTATATTAGTTTTGCTTTGCATTTTGTCTATCTGTAGTTTACTTAGAACTATATGTTTTAAGGTATAGAGCCAAAATTCATATTTCATACTTTCTTGGATGTATTGTTTAATTCTTCTTTAAGGTCTCACTCAGTTCTACATCTCACTGGTTTTGTTCATAAGTGGCAAATGCTTACTTTGAACATTTTGTCTGAGGGCACAGATTCCAGTTATTGTTTTTAGCTATAGTTAGATGAAACTACTTAGCAATATTTTAAGGGCAGATAAGGAGGCACTAGTGGTAAAGAACACTTGTATACCTTAAACTTAGACAATGTTACATGTCAATTATATTTCAGTCAAAAAACCAAGCCTGAATATTATTTATGTGTGATTTTTAATACCACATGGTAATCATAAACATAAAATTTTCCTCTGATTTATTTAAAATATATATACACATACATAAATGGCTATTTTGAACCACCTTTGTATTCTTATCCTGATCATTATTCATTCATACTGTCTGTATTTAGTGTGTGCCTAAAATGTGGCAGGCATTTTCCAAGAAGGTGGAGATTCAGAACTAAACAAAACATGTCAGATCCTTGCCCTAAAGGTATATAGTTATTTTGTTAGCGTCTTCTCTTTTCTAATACTTTATTTCTTACCTGGGTATTGATATTAATAAATTATATACTGATTTAAATTTTGTTGTCAATGTTATCCTGACATGGGCTTCCCTGATGTCAAAACAATATTTTTAAGCATTACCTTAATTACTTCCCTGGTAGCTCAGTTGGTAAAGAATCCGCCTGCAGTGCAGGAGACCCCTGTTCAATCCCTGAGTCGGGAAGATCCCCTGGAGAAGGGAACGGCTACCCACTCCAATATTCTGGCCTGGAGAATTCCATGGACTATATAGTCCATGGAGTTGAAGAGTCAGACACGACTGAGCAACTTTCACTTTCACCTTAATTACTGCTCTGGAAATTTTTAAATAGCATTGGGACTAACTTCTTGACTTGAAATCATTACAAAACCATGGTTTTGTAATGTGCCTCTTAATTTTTAGTGAGATATGTTAGCAATATTTTAAAATTAATTTTCATTTAATTAATTGGCTGGTTTAGATTTTCCATTTCTTCTGGAGTTAATTTTCATAATCAATGTTACTTATTTAATCTTGATTTTTTAAAAAACTATACAAATGATTCTATAATTTTGATGTATATATGTTTTATTTTCTATCTTTTTTCCTTTCCTCATTTCTGATTTTGCTATCATAGCATTTTATCCTTTTTCATATATTAATCTAGTGTCATTATAGTATTATTAAAATGTATATAACTAGTTTAGGATTTTGAATAATATTATTGATTAATCCTTTAAAATTTTTCTTTTTCAATGGATTATTTTTTAAAGCATAACATGGAAAAATGTAACAATTTAAAAAATACTCATTCTTATTTAGGGATATATGAGTCAAAGAGCATAAATTGTTTTTCAGTTAAAATAGCTTTATAATATCATTATCTATTTTTTATACTTTAATTTTTTTAATTAGAGGATAATACATTACAATATTGTTACGATTTTTGCCATACATCAACATGAATCCACATTAGGTGTACATATATCCCCTCCCTGTTGAACTCCTTTGCACCTCTCTCCCCATCCCACCCCTCTAGCTTGTCACAGAGCACCGGCTTTGAGTTCCCTGCATCATACATCAAACTCCCATTGGCTGGCTGTTTTATATATGGTGATGTTTATGTTTCAGTGCTATTCTCTCATATCTTTTTTTAAAACATGTGTATCCTTACTCATGATTGGTTTAGCCTTTAAGAGCTTTATAGCAGTGCTTTCTTTGTAATTTAAAAATATTTTGAGACTTCAGATTTTCTTTCCTCTTTAATTTTAAATATTAACACCATTGTGGCCAGAAAAATATGGCTCTTTTCTTTTTTTACTTTCTTAAATGTATTGTGACTTTCCTTGTGGTCTAGTATATGCTCAATTTTAGTAGCTGCCTCATGTTTACATAAAGTTTTGTGTTATCAGGTTATAGAGAATACTATATGGCCATAGCAGATAGTAGTAGTTCCCTGCCCATATCTCTCAGGCTCTTATCATTTTCAGGGTGTGCCTTTGAACTTCCAGCTGCCATTTTCTGTATCCCTTCCAGCTGCCATTTTCTGTATGCCACAAGGCTGTTTTTGAACTCTTGGTAAGCGATTCTGTTCCCACGTAGCAGGTTAGAAGTTCTGGTGAGTTAATACATGCCCTGCAACTCCCAATCCATGATCGCTGTGATATGTTATATAAATAGCCTACTTGCCTCCCCAACTGGGTGTGAAAATGTGGTCATATTTTATGCTGTTTCTCAGAGTTTCCCCCTATGATTAGTCTGTGGTAGGTAGTTTAATTATGCACCTCTGCTGGCCACTTTTCCTCACCTAAATAGTTTCTCTCTTCCTTACTTGTGTAGGTCTTCCCTAATAAACATATTTCATTGGTATTCTTATCTTACTATCTGCTTCTGGAGGAATTCAAAATAAGGAAATACCAATGTTAATGTTATTGTCCCTGATAGATTACATGGTTAACTGTTCAAAAAGATTATGTGACTTATTCATTAAGTATTCAGGGTGGTTTAAAGTCAGTTTATCATTCATTGTTTCCCTTAATTTTGTTCTTACAGTCTGTGTTTTATATTTTTGAACATTTTGTTTTTCAGTATCTAAATATTAATCACAAAGTTTTATTGTTGTAACATCCTTTATTATTGTAACATGCCTGTCTTTTTCTTCTTTAAGAAGTCTCCCCCATTGTCTATAATTAATATCATGACACAAATTGGTTCATACTTTCACTTTTAAATCATTTTAGATACATCTATTAGATACAGTATACATTTGTTACTGTTATTTTATCTACTTAGTCTTTTACTTCTAGTATGTAAACTGATCTTGTTTCTAATTATTGATATACAAATATTTGATCTGAGATATTTTATGTTATTTTATATTCAGTGCTTCCTTTGTTTTCTCTCATCTGCTGTGGGAATTGTCTGAGTGGGTTTCTTTGTTCTAGTGTTTAGCTTTATAACCTTAGATGACATGATGAATTCTGAAGGATGGAAAGAACCTCTCCTCTTTAGGCTGACAAGGGGTGAAAGACCTTCTGTGAAGAGAGATTAATATGTGCCCTTGCACAGGAGGCGAATGTTGTTCTAGAGAGAATGAGAGTAGGTATGGCCTTAATGAAACACTAGTGCTTTCTCTTCTACCATCTCTAAGTGGGGAAAAGAATTACTTAAAAGAAAAACATTGTAATGCGGTCCTTATAGTTCAGGCATTTTAAGTCTTTATGATTTGAAGTACCTTAAGATATCAGATTTCCCAGTTTTCCAACCCTTTAAAACAGCACATTAAATTAGTTCAAATTCAAGTGACTGTCTTCCAGTTTTAATACATCTGTTAAAGCTTTCCTTTTTGATGATTCTTGCTTTCACTTTGGGATAGGGGTGTGGGTGTGGAGCATTAATAATCATTGACATGGTAGTTGTAAAGTTACTTGTCAGCAGTTTTCAAAAAATTATAATAAAAATGATATAAGTATATCTAATACACAGTATTTGTGTGTGCTTGCATGCCAAGTCGCTTTAGTCGTATTCGACTCTTTGGGACCCAGTGGACATAGTATTTACTGTGTGACAAACATTGGTCCATATTTTTTATGTAGTAATCATTGATTTCCTCATGAGTTAAATGTGGATTATACTGCATGCAACTATGAGTTGTATATTAATACTACTATAAATGTACATCTGAAAAAATTGGCTAGTAGGAGTTTATATATCCTGTCCAGGGCTTCACATGCCTTGAATAGTATAGCCATGAGTCGAATTCATAATTCATGATAGTTGGCTTCTGAACTCTTAACCACTCTTAACCATGTTACTACACATTCTCAGATAGGAGTCATCCTTTAAGAATGTATACCTGGAAAGATAAGAAATTTCACTCGTCTTCCCATTTGTTATACCTAAAACCTGGATAAGACAAATGAAAACAAAGAGCAGAAGTTTATGAAAGGTAGAGAAAAGAAGGCAGATCCAGCTAGGAACACTGAGATTCAAGAAAAGACTCAAGAGTTGAGTCTTTTACTGTTATTTTTTTCACCTCCTCATTCATGTCTCCAACTTGAGTATGGGAGAAGTTCTCAACCCCAAAAAGCAAACGTGTGTTGAAAAAGACCTAAAGAACAAGGGAAATAATCAGATTAAGTCTGCTGTCTTTGACCAGGAGACTGCAAGGGCAATGTTTGTCAACCAGGAATAATATTGTTCCTCAAGGGATGTTTGGGAGTCTGAAGACATTAGTGGTGGTCACTTTCAGAGTGGGAGAGTTCTGGGTCAATGGAAAGAATCAGTAAGCAGTCTATAATAGAAATAGAAAAGGGTTTTATTCAAGCCAAACTGAGGACCATAGCCCTAATAGAGCCTCTCAGATAGCTCTGAGTATTCCAGAGAAGCATGATTTTCAGCACAGTTTTATATCTTGTCAGAACAAAGAACATCAAACATGACAGGGGTACATTCTTTCGAGGTTTCAAAAAGACAGATCAACACATACACAGCAAGTCAGTATGGCCTTGGTGCTCGGGAATGAAGCCTTTCTCATTGAAAGAGTACTAACACTGACATCTCAGGAAGGGAGGCATTTAATCTTTATCTTTGAAACTGACGTTTTTTTCCTAAACTTCTGATCACTGTACCATTTTCTTTAATGGTTAAAGCAGATAGGCAATGTATGCTTAATAGACCACAAAGCAGGGTGCATAATGTTTTAAGTTAAATCATGTATAAGCCACAATGACTTGCCCATACTTCAGTATGTGAATTTTCTCCCATCAACTGGCATCTAGTGTATGGAGGCAGGAATTTTGCTCAGCATTCTACAGTGCACAGAGTAGCTCCCATGACAGTTGTCTGGCCTCAAAAGTACCAGGATTGAGAAATCTTGCTAAGCTGTCCAGTCAGTACACTATGGCCCCTCCCTTGCCAAATGCAGCCCACTCTGTTTTTGTTGATAACACTTCATTGGAACTCTGCTTATGTGTAGTATATATGACCTGCCTCTTGAGAAACCTGTAAGCAGGTCAGGAAGCAACAGTTAGAACTGGACATGGAACAACAGACTGGTTCCAAATAGGAAAAGGAGTACGTCAAGGCTGTATACTGTCACCCTGCTTATTTAACTTATATGCAGAGTACATCATGAGAAATGCTGGGCTGGAAGAAGCACAAGCTGGAATCAAGATAGCCAGGAGAAATATCAATAACCTCAGATATGCAGATGACACCACCCTTATGGCAGAAAGTGAAGAGGAACTAAAAAGCCTCTTGATGAAAGTGAAAGAGGAGAGTGAAAACGTTGGCTTAAAGCTCAACATTCAGAAAACGAGATCATGGCATCCGGTCCCATCACTTCATGGGAAATAGATGGGGAAACAGTGGAAACAGTGTCAGACTTTCATTTTTTGGGCTCCAAAATCACTGCAGATGGTGATTGTAGCAATGAAATTAAAAGACGCTTACTCCTTGGAAGGAAAGTTATGACCAACCTAGATAGCATATTCAAAAGCAGAGACATTACTTTGCCAACAAAGGTTCGTCTAGTCAAGGCTATGGTTTTTCCAGTGCTCATGTATGGATGTGAGAGTTGGACTGTGAAGAAAGCTGAATGCCGAAGAATTGATGCTTTTGAACTGTGGTATTGGAGAAGACTCTTGAGAGTCCCTTGGCCTGCAAGGAGATCCAAGTCCATTCTAAAGGAGATCAGTCCTGGGTGTTCTTTGGAAGGACTGATGCTAAAGCTGAAACTCCAATACTTTGGCCACCTCATGCGAAGAGTTGACTCACTGGAAAAGACTCTGATGCTGGGAGGGATTGGAGGCAGGAGGAGAAGGGGACGACAGAGAATGAGATGGCTGGATGGCATCACTGACTCGATGGATGTGAGTTTGAGTGAACTTCAGGAGTTGGTGATGGACAGGGAGGCCTGGCGTGCTGCGATTCATGGGATCGCAAAGTGTCGGACACGACTCAGCGACTGAACTGAATATATAGCATGTGGGAATGGATAGGAGAGGCACATGTTATGGATACTTTTAATAGGGATTGTTTTTGTTCAAAGTAACAAAGAAAAGGATTAGCTTTAAAGCAGAATATTCTTAAAATATACAGAAGTCTGAAAAGAGGGCTATGCCTATACTTTGTTTTTTGCTGCACTGTTTCCTTGGGATCTGGTGGTGGTGTTTCCCTGATCAGCATACTCTGGGGGAAAGATATTTTGCTATAGGCCATGTGAGTTCTGTTACACTTCTCTTCTCAGCTGTTTCTCTTTGAATTTGCAGATGTACTAATAAAGTATGCAAGAAATAGCAACAGACTAAAAGTGAATATTACCAAGGATAATATTCTGTTGGCAGGAAAATGAAATTATATTTTAAAGTTATTATTTGCAGTGGAATTTATTACTTCCTCATCATGCTTTTACTGTAATTTTTACATAAAGTAATAATTTCATGATATTTAACATATATATGAACTGGGTAACATTGCAAAGTGAAAGACATTTGCACAGTTTTGTAGTTATTCTCTCTTCAAGATACATATTGATTACCAAGGAGAAAATAGGAAAATAGTAACTCTACAGCAGAGAAACCTGACAGACACCACCTTAACCAAGTGATAAAGGTCAATATCATCAGTAATAAGAAATGTTGACATTATGAATCCCTTCATAGGATGCACTGAAAACTCACTGGCACTTCCTTGGTATTCCTATCAAAAAATGTATAACTGAAATTCATTATGAGGAAACATCACAAAAATCCAAATTGAGGACGATTCAGCAAAATAACTGGCCAGTTCTCTTAAAAAGTGTCAAGGTCATGACACTTCCTCAGGTTGGAAGACATGACAACTAATTGCAGTATGCCCTTCTGGATACAAATAGCTGAGACAAGAAGAGAAGCTATAGGCAAAGGAGAAAAGGAGATATATCTATTTGAATGCAATATTCCAAAGAATAGGAAGGAGTGACAAGAAAGACTTCCTCAGTGATCAATGCAAAGAAATAGAGGAAAACAATAGAATGGGAAAGACTAGAGATCTCTTCAAGAAAATTAGAGATACCAAGGGAACATTTCCTGCAAAGATGGGCACAATAAGGGGCAGAAATGGTATGGACCTAACAGAAGCAGAAGATATTAAGAAGAGGTGGCAAGAATACACAGAAAAACTGTACAAAAAAGATCTTCATGACCCAGATAACCATGATGGTGTGATCACTCACCTAGAGCCAGACATCCTGGAATGTGAGGTCAAGTGGGCCTTAGGAAGCCTCACTACAAAAAGCTAGTGGAGGCAATGGAATGCCAGTTGAGCTATTTCAAATCCTAAAAGACGATGCTGTGAAAGTGTTGCACTCAATATGCCAGCAAATTTGGAAAACTCAAGAGGTGGCCACAGGCCTGAAAAATGTCAATTTTCATTCCAATCCTAAAGAAAGGAAGTGCCAAAGAATGGTCAAAGTATCGCACAGTTGTACTTATTGCATGCGCTAGCAAAGTAATGGTCAAAATTCTCCAAGGCAGGCTTCAACAGTATTTGAACTATGAACTTCCAAATGTTCAAGCTGGATTTAGAAAAGGCAGAGGAACCAGAGATCAAATTTCCAGCATCAGTTGGATCATCAAAAAAGCAAGAGAGTTCCAGAAAAACATCTACTTCTGCTTTATTGACTATGACAAAGCCTTTGACTGTGTGGATCACAATAAACTGGAAAATTCTTCAAGAGATGGGAATACCAGACTACCTGACCTGCTTCCTGAGAAATTTGTATGCAGGTCAAGAAACAACAGTTAGAATTGGACATGGAACAGACTGGTTCCAAATCAAGAAAGGAATACATCAAGGCTGTATATCGTCACCCTGCTTATTTAACTTATATGCAGAGTACATCACGCAAATGCCAGGCTGGATGAAGCACAAGCTGGAATCAAAATTGACGGGAAATATCAATAACCTTAGATATGCAGATGACACCACCCTTATGGCAGAAAGTGAAGAACTAAAGAGCCTCTTTATGAAAGTGAAAGAAGAGAGTGAAAAAGTTGGCTTAAAACTCAACATTCATAAAACTAAGATCATGGCATCTGGTCCCATCACTTCATGGCAAATAGTTGGGGGAAACAATGGAAAGAGAGACTATTTTTTTTGGTGGGGGGGCACTCCAAAATCACTGCAGATGGTGACTGCAGCCATGAAATTAAAAGATGCTTGCTCCTTGGAAGAAAAGCTATGACCAACCTAGATGACATATTAAAAAGTAGAGACATTAATTGCTGACAAAGGTCCATCTAGTCAAAGCTATGGTTTTTGCAGTAGTCATGTATGGATGTGAGTTGGACTATAAAGAAAGCTGAGTGCCGAAGATTTGATGCTTTTGAACTGTGGTGTTGGAGAAGACTTTTGAGAGTCTTTTGGACTGCAAGGATATCCAGCCAGTCCATTCTAAAGCAAATCAGTCCTCAATATTCATTGGAAGGACTGATGCTGAAGTTGAAAGTCCAATGTTTTGGCCACCTAATGCGAAGAACTGACTCATTGGAAAAGACCCTGATGTTGGGAAAGAGTGAAAGTTGGAGGAGAAGGGGATGACAGAGGATGAGATGGTTGGATGGCATCACTGACTCGATAGACATGAGTTTGAGTAAGCTCTGGGAGTTGGTGATGGACAGGGATGCCTGGCGTGCTGCAGCCCATAGTGTTGCAAAGAGTTGGACATGACTGAGCGACTGAACTGAACTTCTGAATTCAGTTCTGGAACAGTAAAAGGACATTATTGTGATAATTGGTAATATTTGATTAAGTATTAGTATAAGTATTTTTAGATTAGCTAGTAGTGTTCTATCAGTGATAATTTCCTGGTTCTTATGTGCTATGATTTTATAAGGTGATAATTGGGGTGAAGAGTTGTATGAAGGTAAAGGAACTGGATACTATTTTTGCAGTGTCTTTTGGTTATATATATGGATTTTTGCTCCACCAGGCCTAGCACAAATTAGCAGCTCCAGAAAAGCTCAAATTTATAAATATACATCCATTAGTTTAATATTAAATTTTATTTGTCTATACTTTGTTTTAACTGTTTGTTTCCTGAAACTAGATCTTACGTTCATCTCCAGAGAAGCCAATTATTTTCTCTTTTTATGTAGAAGCCTGCAAAATTCCAGTGCTCAAATGTGTCCACATTTATTTTCAAAGACTAATGAAACCTCACATCTTCTACTGGAAGACATTGCATTAGTAGCCTCTCTAGAACAGTAAGAAAATCACTGTTGGTACAGATAACATGAGCAGAATCCTAAGGGCCTGATTTGAAATGTTAGCATATAATTTATATTTAGCATTAAATTTGTGAACCTGTGTTAATAACTTAAATATACATTTATATGTGGTTGGATGGCATCATCAACTCAATGGACATGAATGTGAGCAAACTCCAAGAGATAGTGAAGGACAGGGAAGCCTGGTATACTGCAGTTCATGGGGTCTAAAAGAGTAGGACATGACTCAGCAACTGAACAACAACAATTTTTTTGAAATCTTTTAATTAAAAAATATTGTTTTTGTAATTCATTTGTATTGAAATCTTTTGAATTTAGCACTCAGACAAGCCATTATGAATTCTTTATAGCTGTCAGTGTCTTATCTTTACACATTTCCTCTCACTTAAAAGTTACTTATAGCAGGTGTATAAGATAAAAGTAATTCCACAAGCCTCACATGAAAATCTCTGCTTGTATGCATTCATATGTTTAACAGTTAGAAAGAATAAAATTTATTTTGTTTTTATGATCTTGATAAGTATCATGACTATTCTAAAAATATTTGGTGGCATCATTGTTTGAAGCTTCTGGTTGAAACTAATTGTAACTTGGTCATCCTTTGGATTAAAACAAAATATAAATCTGAAAATCTTGTTTCTTGGAAGCAGCTAAATCTGTTAATATATGAGTATTGATATCTGTGACTCCACATTTACAGAAAAGTTAACTTAAAATTGAAATCTAGTATTTTATTGTCAAGATAAGAACAAAACTTGGCATCAGCTTCCTGGAATCAATAACTCTTATATAGCTAGATTTATTATACAAAAAAGAGGTTAATAAAGCTAAAATATTATAAGTGAATGGGCTTCTACTCCGGAATTGCTTTGAAATGAAAGGAAGCTGCAAAAGTTAATTATATTAGAGTTATAATGAAGAGTGAGCTTAAATATCTCATTGTGGTTATAATAATGGATTTGGTCTGCTGACATATAAAAATTCTTAAGTGAAATAAGTTAACTTGCATCAAGATAAATGGCCTCGTAGTCCAGTATTTGCAATAAGGTGCATATACAGAAGTAGGAAACCCACTTTAAAGATTGTCATCCTATAAATGATCCTGTAGTGAAAACTGATTTCAATATTACACTCTTGGTAGCCATCTGTACGGAGAAGGCAATGGCTCCCCACTCCAGTACTCTTGCCTGGAAAATCCCATGGATGGAGGAGCCTGGTAGGCTGCAGTCCATGGGGTCACTAAGAGTCGGGCACGACTGAGCAACTTCACTTTCACTTTTCACTTTCATGCACTAGAGAAGGAAATGGCAACCCACTCCAGTGTTCTTGCCTGGAGAATCCCAGGGATGGGAGAGCCTGGTGGGCTGCCATCCATGGGGTTGCACAGAGTCGGACACGACCGAAGCGACTTAGCAGCAGCAGCAGCCATCTGTAATTAATCTGCAAGGAGAATTTTAAATATTTATTTTACTAATTAAAGTAACTTGTGACATAAAATTGAAAAGAAATATTTTTTTAAATTTAAGTATAATTAACTTACAATATTATATTAGCTTCAGGATATTTTTGTAGATAATATGCCGTATAATAAGTATAAAATATTGACTATATTACTTGGGTACATTATACTTTGTATATCACATCCTGTGCCTTATTTATTTTATAACTGGTAGATTATAACCTTTATTCCTCTTCACCTATTTTGCCCCTCTCCTTCTGTCCCTTCTCCCTTTTTCTCTGCGTCTGTGAGTTTGTTTCCATTTTGTTACATTTATTTGTTTTGTTTTGAAAATTTCATGTATAAGTGAAAACATACAGTCTTTGTCTTTATCTGCCAGACTTACTTCACTAAGCATAATACTCTCCAGGGACATCCATGCTGTGGCAAATGGCAAGATTTCATTTTTTTATGGCTGAGTAATGTTCCATTGTGTAAGTATGCACACACATAGATACATATCATATCTTCTTCATCCATTCATCTCTTGATAGTGATTTAGGTTGCTGTCATATCTTTGCTATTATATTAACAGACAATGCTGCTGTGAACACTGGGATGCATATGTCTTTTCAAATTAGTGTTATTGTTTTCTTCAGATAAATATCTAAGAATAGGAGTGTTGGATCATATGGTAGTTGTATTTTTAAATTTTTTGAGGAACTTCCATACAGTTTTTCGTAGTGGCTGTACCAGTTTATATTCCCACCACACAGTGTATTAGGGGTCCCTTTTTTCACATCCTTGCTAAAACTTGTTATTTTTTGTCTTTTTGATCATAGCCATTCTGACAGGTGTGAAGTGATACCTCATTATGATTTTGATTTGCATTTCCCTAGTAATGATGTTGAGCACTTTTTCATATGACTGTTAGCAGTCTGTCTGTATGTGTTCTTTGGAAAAATGCCTATTCCGGTCCCCTGCCCATATCTTAATTGGATTATTTGGAGGTTTTGGTGTTGATTTGTATGAGGTTTTTTAAAATATATTTTGGAAATGAACCCCTTATCTGACATATGATTTGCATATATCTTCTCTCATTCAGTAGGTTGCTTTTCATTTGCTGATGGTTTCCATCCCTGTGCAAAAACTTTTTAGGTGGATTCATTCATTTACTTTTTTGCTTCTGTTTTCATTGCTTGAAGAGACATATCCAAAAAAATATCACTAAGACCCATGTCAAAGAGTACTGCTTATATTTTCTTCTTGAAGTTTTATGGTTTCAGTCTTACATTTAAGTCTTGAATCCATTTTGAGTTTATTTTTTTATATGGTGTGAGGATATGTTCTAATCTCATTGTTTTACGTATAGCTGTCTAGTTTTCCCAACACCACTTATTAAGGAGACCATCTTTTCTCTATTGTGTATTCTTGCCTGTTACATTTGTCTAATGATTCTTCAGATGATTTCTCAAATTCAAGGATTTTTTCTTACACTTTATGATAGTATGCCAAAGTTTTAAGTTTAATATTAAATTCTGTAAATGTTCCCCCCTACAGTAATGTGGTACACAGTTTTATTGTTGTTGTTCTTGTTTCTGTTGTTTTCTACTAAGCATATCTTATATTATTATTCTAAAGAACAAACAGAAGGAATGATAGTATGGAAGATTCAAATCTAGATACATCAGATATTATATATCAGTAGATAAAATACCCCATTTTGCAAGTTAGGAAATGTCAGAAAGCATATATATATAATCTTAATGAATTCTGTGTCCTGAAAAAAAGAACGAGAATAATATATAATGTGACGGTTAACCAAAGAAAGTTGGTGGTGTTACTCTTATATCAGACAAAGCAGATTGAAGGAAGGAAATTATTACTAAGAAAAAATAGGCTTATTTTAATATAATAAGAGCCTGAATCCAAGAAGAGGATAGAAACATCCTAACCTTCTATTTAGATAATAATATAGCCAAATTGTACAAAACAAGAGAAGTCCTATTTACAAAAGGAGATACAAGTAATCACAGTCTGAGAATTTAACTCACCTATCTCTGAAACTAAAAGAAAAACAAGGTGAAAAAAATCACAAGAATAACATTTAGACAATATTTTCCTAATTGACACACAGAATAGACTCAACAATTGCAGAATACATATTCTCTTCAAGTACACATGAAATTATCTACACAATTTGATCAGATACTGAGTCTGATTATGCAAAATGTGACAAAAGTCATGTATATACTAACACACAGTATATTCCATATCCAGAGTGGAATTAAGCTACAAATCAGTTAGAAATTTACTCTCAAAATGTTTTCAAATCAGTTTTTCATATTTTGTATATATGATGTTTTGGTTTTGATTTCCTGTATACATACATGTATATAGCTGTTCAGTCACTAAGTCATATCCGAGTCTTTGAGACCCCATGGACTGCAGCACACCAGGCTTCCATGTCCTTCACCATCTCCTGGAGTTTGCTCACACTCATGTCATTGAGGCAGTGATGTCCTCCAACCACCTCATTCTTGGTCACCCTCTTCTTCTCCTGCCTTCAGTCAGGGTCTTTTCTAATGAGTCAACTCTTTCCGTCAGGTGGCCAAAGTATTGGAGCTATATATATATATATTTATTTATTTATGTAAACTGAATCATTTTGCTATACACCTGAAACTAACACAACTTCACGAGTCAGCTATGCTTCAAAAGAAAAAAAGAAAAGAAAACTGAACTAACCAAGGTAAAGAAGTGATTAGGGAGATTCTGGGTGATTTTGTCTTCTTCCAGGGAATACGTGCTTTTACTTCAAGAGGTGGGGGCAATTCATGTAATAGCTATCAGATATATACAGTTTAAAATGCCTAATATATACAAAGAATAAAATTCAAAATTAAGAATTTAGCAGAGAACTAGAAATTTACACAAAACAAGTTTTGTGTATTTGAAGTTCTATTGTTAGGCATCTAAATATTTAAGTTTAGTGTATGCCTACTAAGTGAAAGTGAAGTCGTTCAGTCATGTCCGACTCTTTGTGACCCCATGGACTGTAGCCTATCACTCTCCTCTCTCCATGCTGCCATTTCCTTCTCCAGAGGATCTTCCTGACCCGGGGATCGAACCTGGGTCTCCCGCATTGTAGGCAGACGCTTTACCATCTGAGCCACCAGGGAAGTCCTTTAATTAAAATGACACATCCCTTTTTATCTTAATACTCATTTTCTTAAATTTTGTTTTGTCTAATATTAATATATCCATTCCAGTTTTCTTATGCTTACTTTTTTTGGTATTTTTTTCACACTGTTATTTTATACCTTACTGTATCTTTATATGTTGTGTCATATAACTGGGATTTAGTTGTTGTTGTTTTTATCTCATCTTATAGTCTCTACTTTTAATTGGAATGTTTAGGTATTTTGAAGTTTAGTTGTTGTAGTTTGTTTTAAAGTTGACCATCTTGCCTTTCATTTTCTGTTTTCCAATCTCTTTATTTCTCTGTTCCTGCTCTTGTGCCTATTTTTGTGTTTATTAAATATTTTTATTATGAAAATTAAGTTTTTTATTGCATTTTTATCCGAGGCATTTAAAACACACTTCCATACATTCTGAAGTAACTAATTCCACACAAAAGTACCGGGAGCAAAGTATAGTAGCACAACTGAACACAGCAAGCTGAAGTTCTGTGATTCTTTACAGGATGATACTTTACCTAGTGTCATTTTTCCTGGCTTGATGTGGATATGCCCTTTGGTCTTCTTGCTGTGGTACTCCCAGACTGTGTCTTTTGCTCCTTATAGCTTAGTAGGCTCAATAGGTCCTTACCTCTGTTTGCATCAAGTGGGATTCAGTTTTCTTGAAAGTTAAAACCCTGTGTTTATTGAAATATTTGCTTACTTATTAGAAACTGATACATTTTTAACTGTTAGTATGCTATCACAGTTATTGCTTTGTTCTCTAATCAAATTATATAGGTTTGAGTGGTGTGATATAGCCCATTATCCCATAACCCTTCTTGTTTTTAATGCATGCTTTTGGAAACAAGAAATTTTCTTCAGGAATGCATATTTTGCATTTTATTTGCAGAGTGTCAGGCTTGCAATGTCTATTCAGCTGTTAGATGTTCACATTTAGTGAGGCATATTGGCAGGTGGTGGAGGTGACCCCAAATGTTATGGTTTAGAGGAGGCATCGGAATTGAGTTACGTGAGGTTAGAGGACCCCAGCCCCACAAAACCCATCAAACCACACTGTCCCTCAGCTAGTTCTGGTTGGGAAAGCCCTGAGCTTTTGGGAAAGCTCTCATGACTTTTTAATTGACAGATGTCAGCACTTGTGATGCTGCATAAATTCCTAGGCTGATGTTACAGTCAACTGCCATCACCAACTGTCATCAATAGGGGAGGTCATCTTGACCCACCTCCCAATATTCTTTCCTCGTATTTGAGTGGTTCTCAGTTCTCATTACGTGTCGCTTCCCTTCCGCTAGTAGAACTTCCCGGTAGCTTGGTGAATTACGAACCATTAAGATAAATTGTCTCAGATTCGTTTATGTGGATTATTTTGGTCGCAGTTCGGAAGGATTATCTTGCTGAGTGTAGAATTCCGCCTCGAGGGTTTTATATCTTCTTTCACCCTGGCGATAGTTCTCCGTGAATGCTATTGAGAAGACAGCCATCTTTTCAAAGCCCGTGACGACATCACCCCACTGAAAGCGGCTTTAGGTTTTTTTTTTTTTTTTTTTTTTCGGCTTTAGTTTTTAACTGGAGGTTAGTCATTTATATTATTGCTCATTTCGTGGTACTGTGTCTTTATTTCTCTGGCAATTGGTGGAAATACATTTGATCACTTCATATTTCATGTATATGATGAATATAAAAAATGGTAAAACATTTTACAAATTTTTAGCTATTTTAATCAAAATAATTTCTATTAATTTATATAATTTATAATTTCTATTAATTTATATAAATTAACTAATTTGACTGGTAGTAACAATAAAGCAAAAAAGAAAAAAGTTAGAATAAAAATAACAAAAGCCAAAAAATTTAAATTTTCTTTTTTTTCTTGCTAAAATATTTGTTTGAATAATTCATAGACAAAGTAATTTAGGCATATTTCTAAGCAAAGCTGCCAATAATTAAAGCTCTTTCCATTATAATTGGTGATCTGATGCTAATGTTGACCTGGAAAAACTATGTAAGAACAGCTAAAGCTCTTAATAAAGAAAGTGAAGTGACACTTGTATTACCTATGGCAAAACGTTTTATGTGTACAGTAATTAAATAACATTCAATTTTCACACAACACCTTATATGCATTAATTTATATACAAGTGTTCAAGTCAGAATCAATGCAGTAACAAATGGAACAGAAATGAAAACAAAAAATATGCATTATATGTATGCTTAATAGGTAATAATTTTGGTATTTCAGATAATAATGTAATGATAGCCTATTTAAACAAAGTTTTAAACAAATAGTAATTGTTAAAAAAAAGAATAGATATGAAAAACTATAGAAGACCAGTAAGTGTACTAAGGGATTTGATTTAGGTCATACCTGAATGGTCTAGTGGTTTTCCCTACTTTCTTCAATTTAAGTCTGAATTTGGCAATAAGGAGTTCATGGTCTGAGCCACAGTCAGTTCCTGGTCTTGTTTTTGCTGACTGTATAGAGCTTCTCCATCTTTGGCTGCAAAGAATATAATCACTCTGATTTCAGTGTTGACCATCTGGTGATGTCCATGTATAGAGTCTTCTCTTGTGTTGTTGGAAGAGGGTGTTTGTTATGACCAGTGCATTTTCTTGGCAGAACTCTATTAGTCTTTGCCCTGCTTCATTCCGTATTCCAAGGCCAAATTTGCCTGTTATTCCAGGTGTTTCTTGACTTCCTACTTCTGCATTCCAGTCCCCTATAATGAAAAGGATATCTTTTTTGGGTGTTGGTTTTAAAAGGTCTTGTAGGTCTTCATAGAACCGTTCAACTTCAGCTTCTTCAGCATTATTTTGACTATGTGGATCACAATAAACTGGAAAATTCTGAAAGAGATGGGAATACCAGACCACCTGACCTGCCTCTTGAGAAATTTGTATGCAGGTCAGGAAGCAACAGTTAGAACTGGACATGGAACAACAGACTGGTTCCAAATAGGAAAAGGAGTACGTCAGGGCTGTATATTGTTACCCTGTTTATTTAACCTATATGCAGAGTACATCATGAGAAATGCTGGACTGGAAGAAACACAAGCTGGAATCAAGATTGCCGGGAGAAATATCAATAACTTCAGATATGCAGATGACACCACGCTTATGACAGAAAGTGAAGAGGAACTCAAAAGCCTCTTGATGAAAATGAAAGTGGAGAGTGAAAAAGTTGGCTTAAAGCTCAACATTCAGAAAACAAAGATCATGGCATCCGGTCCCATGACTTCATGGGAAATAGATGGGGAAACAGTGTCAGACTTTATTTTTCTGGGCTCCAAAATCACTGCAGATGTTGATTGCAGCCATGAAATTAAAAGATGCTTACTCCTTGGAAGGAAAGTTATGACCAACCTAGATAGCATATTCAAAAGCAGAGACATTACTTTGGCAACAAAAGTTCATCTAGTCAAGGCTATGGTTTTTCCAGTGGTCATGTGTGGATGTGAGTGTTGGACTGTGAAAAAAGCTGAGCACTGAAGAATTGATGCTTTTGAACTGTGGTGTTGGAGATGACTCTTGAGAGTCCCTTGGACTGCAAGGAGATCCAACCAGTCCATTCTGAAGGAGATCAGCCCTGAGTGTTCTTTGGAAGGAATGATGCTAAGGCTGAAACTCCAGTACTTCGGCCACCTCATGTGAAGAGTTGATTCATTGGAAAAGACTCTGATGCTGGGAGGGATTGGGGGCAAGAGGAGAAGGGGACGACAGAGGATGAGATGGCTGGATGGCATCACTGACTTGATGGACGTGAGTCTGAGTGAACTCCGGGAATTGGTGATGGACAGGGAGGCCTGGCGTGCTGCAATTCATGGGGTTGCAAAGATTCGGACACTACTGAGCGACTGATCTGATCTGAAGTGTACTAAATATACTTAGTATTTAATATAAATTAAATGATAAGATAACTTTTATATTTCTACCCTAATATTAGATTATGAAGGAGTTTAAAGGGTTGCACTTGTTTGGGAAATAAATTTGACACTGTTCTGCAAAACTGTTTTTCCATTACCTTGCACAGTAATTCCATTTCTAGAACTGTATCTAGTACAGCTATTTAAACTTGCATATGAGTGTCTGGGTGCAGGGTTCTGGGGTTGCTGCTCCCTGTCTCCCCCAGTTGGGGCGGTCCTTGCTAGATTCCCCTTCTGCTTTAAGAATTTACCTCAGTTGGGCAGCCTGGGTGAGGGGAATGGGGATGTTCCCAGTGCAGGGAGGGCAGGGGGATGGTTTCCCAGACCCAGGGAGTGGAGGTGACCTGTCCAAGAGAAGGCCTACTAAGCTGGGACCTCTGAGTTTCCCTCCAGGTTCAGGATGGGGCCAGGAGGGCCTTAGTTTGTTTCTGTTTATGCCATGCTCCTCTATTCATTTGCAAAAGCAAATGCTCCATGTGGGACCCAGGCTGCCTGCTGTGAGGCCATACAGCTGTCACAATCAATCTGGTAAATCTATATACACTTACAGAAAACATCTCCAATACACACTGCCAATAAAAAAGTTAAATTGTGGATTTTCAGAGAAGTTTACAAATATATAAATGTGTTATTTATGTAGATGTGTATGTGTGTTTGCATTTGCTAATATACATGTTTGATGGATAATCATGATTTCTTTCTACAAAGGGGTATGCATTTGTATTGCTTTGGAAGATCTACATTGAATGCGTGCTATATTTATAATTAATAGTATGAAAGTTAAAGAAATAGTCATATGATGGCATATTACTAAAGGTTACTTTAAAATGTCTGTGATCCTGCTTTTTTGTCTCTATAAAATTGCCTTTTTGGGTAATTTCACATTGATGTGGTTTGATTTATCTCGGTTTCTTCACTTGGCATAATGTTTTTGAGGTTCATCCATGTGCTAACACGCATCAGAAAGCAGGTTCTTTTCATTACTGAATCAGAATTCCTTTATCTGCTTATACCACTTATTGTTTACCTATTTATGAGTTGATGAAGATCGCAGTTCTTTTCATATTTTGGCTATTATGAATAAAGTGGCTATGAGCATTTTTTGTGGAAGTTTTTGGACAGAAGCTTCCAGTTGTCCTGGGCAGATACCTAAGAGTAGCAAGGTTGGATCATATGGTGTTATATTGTTAAGTCTTAAAGAAACTGCCTACATGGTTTTCAAAGTTGCTGTATCTTTTTGAGTCCCACCATCAGTGTAAAAAGTTCCAGTTTTTCCAAATCCTCATCAACTTTCGGTTTTGTGACACTTTTAAAATTTAGCCATTATAGAAGGTGGGAATTGGTATCTGATTGTGGATTTTATTTTTATTTCCCTGAGGACCAAGGATGTTGCAAATTTATTCATGTGCTTGTTGGATACTCATTTCATTCATATTTAATATTCATTCATTCATGAAGTATTTACTAAAGACAATGTGCATATATTTAAAATTGTATACTTAAATTTTATATATTTAATGAAATTGTACATATATTTAAAGTTGAGTTTATACTTTTTATTTATTTTTTTTTAATTGGAGTATAATTGCTTTGCAATGTTGTGTTAGTTTCTGCTGTACAACAACATGAACCAGCTATATGTATACATATATCCTCTCCCTTTTGAGCCTCCCCCCGACCCCCTGTGCATATATTTAAAGTTTATATATTTGATGAATTAGTTTATTTTTGGTGTAGTGTCTAAGAAATTTTTTTCTGTGGCAAGCAAGGATTGAAAGACTTTTTTTTTCTGTATGTTTTATAGTTTGTACTTTTATATTAAGTTCTAAGATCTATTTTAGGTTCATTTGCATAGTAGTGTGAAATTCACATCCAAATATATTTTCCATGTGATTATTCAGTTGTTACAGTATTTATTGAAACAACTCTTCTTTATTCCATTAGATTAGCTTGGCACCCTTGTCAAAAATTAATTGACTGTTTCTAGACTCTCTATTTGGTTCCATTTGCTCCTTATACTAATACTGTACTTACTCTCTTGAATACTGGAAGTTTGTAGGAAGTCCTGAAATCAAGTTTTAAAGATCCTTTAACTCATTGCTATTGTTTTAAATAGATTCCTCATATTTCCATATTAATCTTAAAATAGTTCTGTAAATTTTTACATGAAAAACCTGCTGACATTTTTATTGAGGGTGAATCTGTAGATCAATTTGGAAAGAACTGATAATTTAACACTTGGAGTTTTCCAACCCAAGAAAATTAGGATATCAGAGTTCTTTATTTCTTCTTTTGTTTTTCTCAGCAGTATGTAATTTTCACTTACAGGTTTTGCATATATTTTGCTAATGTTTCTCTAGGTATTTCATGTTTCTTGATACTACTGTACATGGTAATATTTGAATTTGGTTTTAGATGTTTATTTGCCAATAGATAAGCAATTGATTTTTTCATGTACTGATCTTGTATCCGACAAACCTGATAAATTCACTTACTCATTCTGTTTACTTTTTTGTATATTCTTTCATGTTTTATATATATATATATATATGACAATTCCATTTCTGAAAAAAAGACAATTATAAGTAATATTTTCCAATCTGTGTATATTTTATTTCCTTTTATTGTCTGATTAAGCTAGCTAGGACCTCCATTTCAAGTTTGATTAGAAATGATACAAACCAATACCCTTGTTTCCAAACCTGTGGAAAATCATATAGGTTTTATTTGTGTATGTGCATAAAGGTTTTTATTTTCTTAGGATACATTACCAGAATTACTAGGTTAAAGGGTAAGTTTTTTTTTTAACTTGAGATATAGTTGACTTATAATATTATGTTTCAGATGTGCCATATGGTGAATCAGTTTTTATAGATTATATTCCATTTATAGTTGTTATTAAATCTTAGCTACATTCCCTGTGCTGTACAAAGTTATCATTGTAGCTTACTTATTTTATGCATAGGAGTTTGTACCTCTTAATGTCCTACCCCTATCTTGCTCCCTGCCCCCATAACCACCGGTTTGTTTCCGTATCTGTGAGTCTGTTTCTTTTTATTATATTTACTAGTTTGCCATATTTTCTTAGATTCCACATGTAACTGATAGCATTCAGTATTTGTCTTTCTCTACCAGACCTATTTCACTAAGCATGACACCCTCCAGGTTCACCCATGTTATTGCAGATGGTAAAATTTCATATTTTTATGGCTGAGTTATCTATCTATCTATCTATATATATATATATTATTCAGATACATTACCAGAATTACTGAGTTAAAGGGTATGCTTTATCTGGCATATCACACACACATATACATAGGACTTTGCTAGTGGCTCAGACGGTAAAGCGTCTGCCTAAAATGCGGAAGACCCAGGTTCAGTCCCTGGGTCAGGAAGATCTCCTGGAGAAGGAAATGGCAACCCACTCCAGTATTCTTGCCTGGAAAATCCCATGGACAGAGGAGCCTGGGGGGCTACAGTCCATGGGGTCACAAAGAGTCAGACATGACTGAGCGACTTCACTTTCACTTTTTCACTTTCATACATACATGACACATCTTCGCTTCTTTATCCATTCTTCTCATGATGGACACTTAGGTTGTTTCTGTATCTTGGCTATTGTAAATAATGCTGTTGTGAATGTTGGAATGTATGTGTCTTTTCAAATTAGTGTTTTAATTTTCTTTGGATATATACCCAGGACTGGAGTTTCTGGATCATATGGTAGCTCTATTTTTAGCTTTTTGAGGAACCTCCATACTGTTTTCCATCGTTGCTGCACCAATTTATATCCCCCTAACAGTGTACAGGGATTTCCTTTTTGCCGACATTTGTTGTTTGTTGCCTTTTGCAGTCATTCTGACAGGTGTGAGTTGTTATCTCATTGTGGTTTTGATATGCATTTCTCTCATGATAAGTAGTGTTGAGCATCTTTTCATGTAACTGTTGGCCGTCTGTATGTCCTCTTTGGAAGAATGTCTGTTTAGGTCTTCTGCCCACTTGTTAATCAGATTTTTTTTTTTTTTGATGTTGAGTTATATGAGCTGTTTATATATTAAAACCTTGTCAGTCATATTATTTGCAAATATTTTCTCTCATTCAGTTGGTCGTCTTTTCATTTTGTCAATGGCTTCCTTTGCTCTGCAGAAGCTTTTCAGTTTAATTAGGTCCCATTTGTTTATTTTTGCTTTTATCTCTTTAGGAGATGGCTCAAATATAAATATATATATATATATATATATATATATATATATATATATATGTGTGTGTGTGTGTGTGTGTGTGTATCACTGTAATTTATCTCAAAGAGTGTTCTGCCTGTGTTTTCCTCTAGGAGTTGTATAGTATTTGATCTTATATTTAGGCCTTTAATCCATTTTGAGTTTATTTTTATATGGTGTTCGAAAATGTTCTAATTTCATTCTTTTACATATGGTGGTAGTTTAGTCGCTAAGTTGTGACCCCATAGACTAAATAGCCCAACAGGCTTCTCTGTCCATAGGATTTCCCAGGCAAGAATGCTGGAGTGGGTTGCCAGATCAAGGGGGAAAAAATGCCATTATATAGTATCCATCCATAGAATACCATTATATAGTATCTGAGCTCAGAAACAAAGTATTATTTCCTTCAGAAGCTTCAACAATATGTTTTATCCTCTTTAAATTTTACCTGTCTCTACTAGTTAGAAGTTATTTCCTGGACATTCATCCTAGATTGTTGCTAAGCAAAGACTACAACCTTGTGTCTCCTCAGTTTACCATTTGCTACATAGACTGTCTTGAATAGTTCATTGCCAAAATATTGTTTTTGTTCTAAAAATTGATGAAGTATGTTTATCTTGTGTAGAATTTAATGTAACTTTTCTGTATAATACAATCTTTCAGGTGACAGAATTAAATCTGTTGAGTCATTGACTCTTTACATAATTTGTTCAAATTTATGATCACTTTTTCAGCACACATACACTCATACACACACACACAAAACTGAACAGAGTCTATAAAAGAAAAGCAGACCGTATCACTACTATGACATATGGTTCCTCTGATTTGATTCAGCTCATTTCCCTGGTAGAGATGCCTACTGGGAACTGAATCTTTTCTGTTTGTTTTGAATGCACTAAAGACCAATTATGAACACTGGTACAGCATTTTATAATCTTATTTGTAGTTTCATTTTCTATTTTATAAGCTTGTTATAGTTTATTTTTCTGTGAAATCAGATAAACCATCCAGAGTGGTTGGGGTAGTGGTAATGATACCTGCAGTCACAGTCGGTCAGTTCAGTCGCTCAGTCATGTCCGACTCTTTGCGACCCCATGAATTGCAGCACGCCAGGCCTCCCAGTCCATCACCAAGTCCCAAAGTTCACTCAAACTCATGTCCATTGAGTTGGAGATGCCATCCAGCCATCTCATCCTCTGTCGTCCCCTTCTCCTCCTGCCCCCAATCCCTCCCAGCATCAGAGTCTTTTCCAGTGAGTCAACTCTTCGCATGAGGTGGCCAAAGTACTGGAGTTTCAGCTTTAGCATCAGTCCTTCCAAAGAACACCCAGGACTGATCTCCTTTAGAATGGACTGGCTGGATGTCCTTGCAGTCCAAGGGACTCTCAAGAGTCTTCTCCAACACCACAGTTCAAAAACATCAATTCTTCGGTGCTCAGCTTTCTTCACAGTCCAACTCTCACATCCATACATGACCACTGGAAAAACCATAGCCTTGACTAGACGGACCTTTGTTGGCAAAGTAATGTCTCTGCTTTTGAATATGCTATCTAGGTTGGTCATAACTTTCCTTCCAAGGAGTAAGTGTCTTTTAATTTCATGGCTGCAGTCACCATCTGCAGTGATTTTGGAGCCCAAAAAAATAAAGTCTGACACTGTTTCCACTGTTTCCCCATCTATTTCCCATGAAGTGATGGGACTAGATGCCATGTTCTTCGTTTTCTAAATGTTGAGCTTTAAGCTAACCTTTTCACTCTTAATGAGCCCTTAAGTAAATTATGAAATTTCTGCACACCCAGGCTAACTTTATTGGCAAAGTGAAAATAATGATTATTTCCTCATAAACCTTAAAAAATGTAAAAATATAATGCAGTCCTCCAAAACAATTTGTTGTCATATCATCAGCCAAAATAGTATGATCAATGCAAGGTCTCCTTCCTACAGGAGAGAAGACAGCCTTTCACTTTCCCCCTTCTTTAAATGTTTCTAAAAATATTTTTCTGTGCTTCTCTCCAGTCTTATATAGTCATAACTTTCATGATAGGAAAATATTTCACTTCCCTCTGTATTTAACTTTTTTTTTATTAAGTAAGAACTGAAGCACATATTTTACAGTTATCCTTCAGTAGATGTTATCATGCTTTCCTTGCATCATACATCCAGTCACTCTGTTTCTATCTTTGTTATTTGCCCAACGAAAGTCTTTTATACCTAAAACAAATTTAGAGTTTTAGGAGTAGAAAATTTATTTTGGTACATTCGGGTGATTATCATTTTCTCCTGTGACCTGTTGCTCAGATACATAAAATATGATAAACTGCCATGTTTAAATCTTTGCATTTATCTTTTAAGTTACTCACAGTTATGTTATCTTGCATTTAGAGTGGATAGTTGTGTTTTTTTTTTTTTTCCTGGTAGTCAGTTCTTTGTCCTAGCACTATTTAATAATTAATATTTTTGAGGACATGCTTTAGTCCATGGAGTCGCAAAGAGTTGAACATGACTTAACGACTGAAGAAAAAAAATTTTTTTAACCAACCAAATATGTGTATCTTAAAACTTTATATATTCTAAAGTTTAGTTCTGGGCTAATTCATTTCATTAATCTATTTACCTGTAATTTTCATACTTTTTTTTATATGTATTAGATAGTAATTTGAGTATCTGTTAGCCAAGGTCCCTTGCAGACTCAGTTTCCAAAGTTCTGTTATGTTTGCTTTGCTCTTTATTCTTCCCCAGTTGTTTTGGATTATTTGAGTAAATGAAAAAGTAACCTTTTTGGGACTAAACTGCACACTTTTCAAAAGAGAGATTTGTAGAGCAAATTGGGGAGCAGGAGTAGGAAAGGAAGAGTGAATCACTACTTAAAAATTCTATTCCTCACTTGGTACTGGGCCCTTTTCCATTGGGGGTAAAAATGTACAACTTAAACAATACAGGTTTTTTTCCCTTAAAAACATGAATGACTGAAATATAACATTCTAAGTATAATATTGAATACTTTCGTTACTTACATCATTATAATGTGTTCCTTTAAGTGTTTTTATTTCAAGATAAGAATAAAGAATTAAACTGTGATCTTATTTTTGAAAATTAAACTGTAGCTCATAACAGCTTAACTATTCTGTGACTGGTTCATAAAGATTTCTGGCTATGTAAGTGTCATATTTTTATATTCAGCCAAGTAACACACTAATTACAATGAAAAGAAATCAGTCAGTGATAGTTCGCTTCTAGTGTTCACATGAATGTCACCTTTTCTCTCTTTTAGTGAGACAGTTATTCACTCAATAAATATTCAGTAAGGCAATATTAATGGGAAAGAAAAGAAAAATCAAGAGAGGGTTCTGCATAAAGAATACATTGTAAGATACCTGCATAAGTACTTTAATACATACTAGAATGTGGTGAGTATGTCCCTGGGTATGACAGAACTTTAGAAAAGGGAGAAATTACTGTCATATACCAGCAATCTGGTGTGACTTGATGGTTGACTTGGCATCTGAGCTACACCTTGACAGATGGTTTACTTTGGGGTTGATGAGATGGCGTCACTGCAAGAGTTGAGATAAAGCCACTGAGGTGCAGAGCCTGAGTATATATTCAGGGAAAACTAGGTAATTTATTTTGATTGGAACATAAGTGTTTGAGAAAAAACATGGGAGATAATTTTGAAAAGACATTATGAAGATGGCATAATATCTTGAATGCTGGCTATTGCATTGTGATTTTATTTTGTTGGTAATTTGTGATTCATGGAGTATTTTTTTTAAAGACATTGTTATGAGCAGTGCTATGCTTTATAAAGTTTACAAAATAGATTATCTAGATAAGCACTAAGGCTGGTTTGCTGGGGGTTTTTGGATTTTTTTGGGCCATGTGGCATGTGGGATCTTAGTTGCTTGCTCAGGGATTGAACCCACATGTCAAGCATTAGAAGCATGGAATCTTAACCACTGGAGCACCAGGAAAGTCCCTAGGCTGAGTATTTCTAGTACCAGTGAGAGTCTAAGATTCTAAAATCTTAGATCACTGGGCTCAGGAAGATTTAGATAGTGCTGTCTTACTTAATGACTGATCGAGAAAGTTCAGCCACCAAGCTATTTCTACATTTGTGCTGTAATATTTGATGTCAAATTAATATTTTTTCTTGTTTTCCTTTATTTAAAGAAAGGTTTTAATATGTTTTGTAAGGAGTTAACTGAAATATATAATTAATGCCTTCTAGGTTACTAGAATAAACTGCAATGTGAAATATTAAAGCTTTCTAGTGCATTACAATAATTATAAAATATCATATCATTTGAACATAAATTTGTGTTAAATTTGCTTCAGATATAACATTTTTTCTCAGTATAGTTACAAGTCAGTACACCTTCAGGATATCTCTGCTAATCTCAGATTAAGGAATTGGAATCGCACTGTATTTAGTGTTTCATATGAGACTATTGAGACTATTAGTTTTATTTCATTTTTAAACAAAGCCATACTCATAAAGAGCTTCATTTTATTTATCGTATGCATTATTTATTGAATTAATTGAATTATACAATTGATACTAATTTAGATAAATACTAAAAATGCAAACTAAGTAAACTTAATAATTTGCCACACGAGTGCTCATGCACTAAAAAATGACTAAAGAAGTAGCAAAATCTGGTTGTAACTGGTAGTTCATTCAGTTCAGTTCAGTCGCTCAGTCGTGTCTGACTCTTTGCGATTCAGTCATGCTGCATGAATCACAGCATGCCAGGCCTCCCTGTCCATCACCAACTCCCGAAGTTTACCCAAATTCATGTCCATCGAGTCGGTGTTGTTATCCAGCCATCTCATTAGTGGGAACCAAATCAGTTCTTAGTGACATGTAATCTTGTTATATTGCAATAGCTAGTGGATAATTTTTATTAAAAGCCAAAAGTCTGTAACATCTTAATTATGAATTTTATTTAGGAAATAACATTAAACCTGTATAAAAACCTGTAGCATAGAAATTTTGGAAACTGAGAGTGATCAGGCTTTGTCATTCTTAGGAAGTGATGAGATTTTCCATTTTAATGGAAAATGCAGTTTTGCATCTGTGAAGTTGCAGTTACTATGGTATACTTCACCTTTGGTATCTTTTCAGTTGAGATGTTAATATGTGGGAGCAATACAGGACTGGATAATGGATTTGATACAAGAGGTTAAAAAAATAAAGAGTTAAACTGACTTTCTCAATTTTGGCTGGTATGACAGAATGGCTTAGTGGCTGATGTCTTAGTCAGCTAAGGCTGCTAATCAAAGTACCATAGACTAGGTGGCTTATAAAAAAATAGAAATTTAGTTCTCACAGTTCTGGAGCATGAAAGTCTAAGATCAAAATGCTGGCATGATAGGTTCTGATGAGGGTCCTCATCTAGATTGCAAACTGCTGCTGTCTTCTTGTATCTTCATATGGCAGAAAAAGGACAAAGGAGCTCTCTGGGGTCTCTATTATAAGGGCATTAATCCTGTTCATGATCCAGTTATCTGCCAAAGGCCCCACCTCTGCTAAGGTAGGATTTCAGCATATTAGATTGGGGAGGATACCACATTCAGTCCCTAACAGCTGCCATTTACAGAGATAGTGGAGTGTATAAGAAAAAACAGGGCTGAAAGATACAAATATCAGTTTGGCCTTATACGGTTTTGAAATACCATTTATCCAGCTAGGTAGAGATGGCAAGATCTCTCTAAAGGAGATCAGCCCTGGGATTTCTTTGGAAGGAATGATGCTAAAGCTGAAACTCCAGTACTTTGGCCACGTCATGCGAAGAATTGACTCATTGGAGAAAACTCTGATGCTGGGAGGGATTGGGGGCAGGAGGACAAGGGGACGACAGAGGATGAGATGGCTGGATGGCATCACTGACTCGATGGACATGAGTCTGAGTGAACTCCAGGAGTTGGTGATGGACAGGGAGGCCTGGCGTGCTGTGATTCATGGGGTCGCAAAGAGTCAGACACGACTGAGCGACTGATCTGATCTGATCTGAGAGATGGCAAGAGTGCCATTGTATGTTGAGATGTGTAAGTCTGTGAAGGGAAATGTATTTTGGGAGTTATTAGTATACAAATTGCCAGTTGAAAACATAGAATTAAACTGGAGTGCTCAAGAAGACTGTGAAGAGAGGGGAAATGGGTGTCCTAGGATTAAGGCATGGGGTATTTAATCACTTACTGGCCTGGTAAGGGAGGTTGATCTTAGAAACAAGATTAAGGAAAGGCATCCAAAAAGTGTAAAAGTGTTCAGAAGAGGGACTATCATAGTAACTTTAATCATAGATTAAAAGTGCTACTGAGATTTAGATGAGGATTAGGTAATGATAATGTTTAACATTTATTGAATGAGTATTGTTTGCCTGGTACTAAGTACTTTACCTGGATTGATTCATTAGTTTTCAATAATACCATGAGATGAATAGTACTGTCTTCATTTACAGATGAGGAAAACAAGGCTGAGAGAAAGTAAGAAACATACTCAAATTAAGACTGTTAGTAAATGGTGCATATGGGATTAGAACTCAGGTGATGTGAGTCCAGAGATTGGATACTTAGCCCGTATGCCCTGTTCTATCCAAAGGGTCTGAAAAAATATCCACTGATTTTTTCTTTATTATGAAGAACAAACTGGGATTTATCAATCCAGAAAAGACTGAAGGCTTTGAAGATGTGCTTTCTTCTATATACGCATTTGAGGTTCTTTTGAATGATAGAATGAAGTAATATTGACTTCACTAGAGCCTACAAGTTTGAGGAGTCATGTAAAGGTCCTGAGTGACAGGAGAGCAAAATAAGTGATAATGTACATGGAATTTTGGTTGGTTTTGACATTGCGTTAAAAAAAAAATGACATTCCAGTTTTGCTTTAAGAAGATTAAGTCCAATCTCTAGCTTCACTAAAGTTGCATAAGCAAATCATATCAAAGAGTGTCATTTTCAGTTGCCCCATGGATTGATTGATGTCAGCTTCTTTGATATAAAACTCAGTTTTTAAAAATTTGGAACTTTAACTCTATGAAAATGGTAGAAAAATCTCTTCTAAATCTGGTGCCTAGCTTTCTTCTGGAAACTTAATTCTTTTCCACTGCCCTGATCTGTAGAAATTATTGTGTTATTGAAGGGGACCTCTGGCCTTCTTACCTGTTACCCTCTCATTCTTCTGGAATACTATGACATGTTGAAACAGGAGCATGTGCTCAAGTGTACCATGGCAGATTTAGTTGTGGATTCTGCCTGGAGAGTTTAAGTGAGGACTATTCCACACACAGTTAGGAATATCCCTCTTACTTGAATTAAGTAAAGTGTGTTCACATTTGGACATCATTTATTCCTTCTTGTACCAGATATCTCTAAGACCACCTTCAAGATAGATGATTTTTTAGAAGAATTCCCAGAAACCAGAAAAGCTATTCAACTCACAAATATAGTTTATTATGGCAAAGCATATAGATTAAAATCAGGAAAGGGAAAAGGTGCTTAGGGAGAAGTTCAGGAGACACCAGGCATAAACTTCCAGTTATTTCCATTCCTGAGGAGTTCCACAGTCAGTTCTTGATTCTTCGAGCAATGATATGTGACAGCACATACCAAATGTTAACAGTCTTGATCTATTGGCATGGAGCAACTCATCTCCATCACTGACCTTAGCTACTCAGTCTTTAAGCCTCCATGGAGATCAAACTGAGACAGTACACCTCAGAGCTCCAGGCATACACAAACAGACATACACCACAAACAACCACTGTTAGAGTCAATATCTGGTATGGCCCAATGCATCAAATGTACAAAGATACTCTGACCAGGCAGGATAGTCCAGAGGCTCGGAGGCTACATCCCAGGAGCTGGACAAGGGCCAGTCTGAAAGACCCATAGGCAAGTGAAGGTTTGGGCAGCCCGGGTCTTGCAGTTAACCATGACTGCACAGTATATACATATATGTCTAATATTTTTGTCCTATATAGTTTCTTAGTGTTTTTTTATATATGAAAATGATTTCCAACTATGTGTTTATTTTTCTATTTTATAAAACGCTTGTTTCAATTCTAATAACTTTGTTGTTTAGCTTTGCCTACAAATATCTGTAATCATAACTATTTACACATCAATGAAATAATTATCTTTGAGTACTATCTGATATTGTTAGGCCTTATTTCTTATTTTTGTCTGGTTAAATTGATTTGAACCTCTGGGAAGGCTTTTAGATCACTGGGGTGATAATTTTCTCATGTATTACTAAAAATGAGAAAACAGACAACCCTTTAGCATATGCAAAAATTTAGCATGAGAGAACACAGAATATACATTTTTATGAGTTAAATAGTTATTGTGATCAGTTATATATAAGAGATTGAAAAATGTGACAAGTTCTTATGTAGTTCTATTTCAGTAATTCAGAAAATTAAAAAAAATAATATATTCTAGGAAAAAATTATAAAGTGCTTCAGAAATGAGAAGAAAAATTAATGCAACATGATAAGTACTGAATAATATAAGACAGTAGACAAACTAGAAAACACTAACAAAGACATGGCAATAAAAATTGAGTGCAAATAATTGATTAATTATGCATTTGTGTTTTGCTTTTCTCACTGTTCCGTCAGCAATTTTTTTTGTGCCCCTTTAAGAAACAACCCCGAATATCAGTCCAAGTTAAAACTGACACTTCTCTACACTCCAAGGGAGAAAATACAACTCCATCAATCATTTATCCATCCTCCTGGCCAAAGTGCTTGGTCTAGGGGTGAGTCCCTAATCCCCATTAGGTTGTTTTCTTGACATTGATGGAAAGACATGTTTTTTTTCCTGTCGCATTTGGTAAAGTTGGACAGTATACGCCAAGACCAGAGGCTCACAAGCCTATTGCACAATAAATCCCAAGGGGAATTTTTAATACACCTGTTACCCAGGTCAAAACCTATATCAAGTAAATCAGAGTTTCTGGTTTATAAAATCTGTGCTTCAGGTGTGTTTACAGACTCCCTAGAGAATTCTAATTGGCAGTCAGTGTTAGAAAACCTGTGGTCCAAAGAGTAGTGGTTCTCTACCTTTGGTGTGGATCTGAATCCTGGTGGCCTGAATAAAATCCAGATTGTTTGGCCCAACTACACCATTTGAGTTTATTTTTCATTAGGTGAGCTGGGTGGGACTGGGAATTTGTAGTTCTCTTAATTGCCTAGGTGATGCTGATTCTAGGACCAGACAGTGAGAATGATGCTTTGCTTCTGAAGAGAGAAAAAAATTGAAAGTTAAAAAAAGGACAGAAATCTCAGGTAATTGAAATGCACAGGTAGATCTGGATGGTGGACCTCATGAGAACTTGCATTTCTTAGAAGGTTATAGTTTATGTCACTGTGGCATTTTATGATCACATTTTGAGACTGACATTTGGTCATTATAACTAGTCATGGTATCTCCTGTGTTGTATACTAAAGCTTAGAAGTTTCGTCTCAAGGTATTCAAATATTTCTAGTCTAACAATAAAGAAACAGGATCAGAATTAAACAGTTTACTTGAAGCCCCTAGGAAAGTAATTGGCAATCACTGCTGCTTTGTGGTACCTTCAGGCATCTCTGCACACCTCTTGGGGAAGATGGAAAAATGCACCAGGTGTGCCAACAATTAAAGTGTGGGGAGTGAAGGTGCCGTGAGTCAGATAGCTTGAATACCTGCATGGCTCTGGATGTTGAAAGCCATAACTCCAGATTCCAAAGGCCAAAGCCATTCATGCCAGGCAGCCTTCTGTTCTAAAGTGAGGTGCTCCTTTATCTTGCCAGGGACCTGACCAAAAGTGGTCCTACAGTTATTTGCTTACTTCTCAACCCAGAGACATATAAGAGATGAGGTGGAACAAGTGGAAAGAGTATTGCTAGGGGCTTGTTCAAGATAGCAATGTTCTCCATCCACGTGGTGAAGGGAGAGAGTCTGCTTTCCCCTTGTTTCACACCAAGTGCAAGTGGCTTCAGAAAGTCCACCCCCAGGGAAGCCAGCTTGGTAGTAAACTCATTGCAGATACAGTGAGTGACCTTTGACTTTTTACAGTAAAGAGACTCCAAGAGAAAATCCACTAATTCAAAGATCCCTCCATGGTGGCTCAGAGGTTAAAGCATCTGCCTGCAATGTGGGAGACCTGGGTTCGATCCCTGGGTTGGGAAGATCCTCTGGAGAAGGAAATGGAAACCCACTCCAGTATTCTTACCTGGAGAATCCCATGGAGGGAGGAGCCTGGTAGGCTACAATCCACAGGGTTGCAAAGAGTTGGATGTGACTGAGGGACTTCACTTTACTTGAATTTTAGATTTTTATTTGAATTATTAAACTTTTCTCTGAGTACAAGCAGAAGGTTACCACCCCAAAAACAGCTGAAGGAAGTCATACATGTGCTGTTTTCTGTATGTACACTTAAGGCTCATGGAGTGGTGGGACGAAGTAATATTGGCTGTTCTGCAGTGTTCAAAATGTCAGCAATCAAGACAGGTTTCTCTCAGGTCAAAAGAGCACAGTAAGTGTTATATGGACTTTCGATTAGTTCTCAAACATCATGATATGATATGTCCGGAGAGTGTGTAATTTCCTTGGTTCTGTCTTGCCACAACAAAGATTTGAAATGGTGGACCAGTGTTACAGCTCTGTTACAGCTCAGAGTTTCATTCAACAAACAAAGGATAGTACACCCTTCAGGCATGAGGGCAGGCCAACCATAGAAGAGAGGCCTCAATCTTGGCTTCCTCTTTTTTGTCTCCTCCCCCCTGAGCCTGACCTGTGCAAATTGGGCTAGCCAAGAAGGGGGTGTGTGTGTTTCACCTGAAGATTTTACTCCAATACATGGATTTTCCTTTTGTTCCATTTTTGTGGGCTTTTCACTTTCTTTGTCTTTTAGCCACTGCCATTTTGGACTCCTTTTTCCTATTCTAACTATCTAACAATAATAATCATGATCAAACAAAAGGGTGTTATCACATAGAAGGCTGTTGAAAACCTCAGATAGCTGGACACCCCTCCCCACGCCTTCTACCATCCATTTCAGTTCAGTTGCTCAGTCTTGTCCGACTCTTTGTGACCCCATGGACTGCAGCACATCAGGCCTCCCTGTCCATCACCAACTCCCAGAGTTTACTCAAACTCATGTCCATTGAGTTAGTGATGCCATCCAATCATCTCAATTTCTGTTGTCCCCTTCTCCTCCCTCCATCAGTCTTTCCCAGTATCAGGGTCTTTTCAAATAAGTCAGTTCTTCTCATCAGGTGGCCAAAGTATTGGAGTTCCTACTTTCTACCCTTAGAATTTCTGATTGAAAAGATCTGAAGTTGAGGCTGAGGATTTTCACTTCTAAAGACTGCATAGATAATGGTGATGCTGTTGGTCTGGAGCCCACACTCTGAGAACCACTAGCTGAACATTAAGAGCTACTATTTGAAGTGAGATCATCTGAGAATAAAACCAACAGAGATAATACGGGAACTTAGAGAGTCCTGGTGATAGAATCTGAGCACTTAGATCAGGAATGCTAGAATAGCAGGGATTCTCACCATATGTTTATTTTTAATTTAAATTAAATTGCATAATTGAATTTTAAGTGAAAGCATCCAAAGCAAAACAGAATTCTAAATTAAAGCTGCATTAGAGGTTGCATTACTACTGAGTCTCCAGCCCCATACAGAGGTCAAACTGTCACAGCAAGACCCAAAGCCTCAGGCAAACAAAAACAGACATTCCCATTGTTATCATAAGCTATCTGGTATGACCCAAAGCCTCAGGTGTATGCAGGCACTCTTATTAGGCAGGAGAATCAGAGGACTCAGAGTTTTTCTACAAGGAACTGGACAAAGGCTAGTCCTAAAGAGCTTTGGTATGTGGGGACTTTAGGCAAACCAAGCATGCTGGGTTGGGACCTGTTACAGCCCAGTTTATAAATTCTTGTTATTTTATGTATGGTGTCCTTTATCCTGTATACTTTATTCAACAGTTTTGTTATGAATGAAAATGTTTTATAAAACTGTAAAGTATTAATTTGCTTCCTTATAAAATATTTATACTAATTATACTGAAGTTTGGTTGTCTGGTTGTGTTCACAAATAATTAAAATCATAATTATTTACATGTATACAAAAATCTGTCCAGATTACCTTCTAATATTGCTAAGCTTTAATTCTTAGTCTGCTGGAATCCATTTGAATTTGTGAGAAAGCTTTTAAATATTAGGGGTGTTAATATTTGCATTGTGAACTTAAATGAGAAAATAGGGAAGCCTTCAGCCTGTTCAACAAACTTAACATGAGAGAAAGAGAATAAGCATTTTTATAAATTTAAAAAGCAGAATAGCAGTAATATTCAAGATATTTGAAAGTGTAACTTTTTGCAATTCTGTATCATTAATTTAAAAAAAATAATATTTTTCTAGAAAAACAGGAACTTAGATTTTGCTTCATGATTCACAACTAAAGGTGAATGTAGCCATGATAAGTCAGGTTTATCCTCTGAAAACACAAACAAAATAAAAACAAGTAGGCAAGCTAGAAAATACTAACAAAAACAGGACAATAAACATTCTTATCAAGTTGTTATTTAATGAGAAACTTACTGTTTATTCCCTTCCTCCACCCTGGTGCAGTTTATATTAATAAATCCACTTTGAGAACCACTCAGCCGGAATTTCAGGACAGGTTGTTTAGGAGTTGACACTACCCCATATGCTATAAATGAGAATGCAGAGGGGTCCATCAAGCAAACTTCTGTCCCCCAAGCCAAAGACCTTTGAGTTTGGCTGAGCAAATAGCCATGTTAGGGCAGTAAGAGGTCTTTTCCTGAGATTCCTAGGAAGATAAAGTCTCTTCCCATGTTACTTAGTAAAGTTTTACAGGATAGGCCTAAGGTTGTGGTTCCCAAACTAACTGCACATGTTAATGTCCAGGTAAAAGGTTAAAACACCTGTCAATTAGGGCATACCACACCTCAAATTCATGAGAAATTCCAATTGTAAAAACCATGTATCAGTTCCAAAAGAATCCACAGAGGATTCACATTTATACATTATATTGAAAACAAGTCGTCAGGGAAGTAGGTTTCTCAAAATTTGGCATGCATTGAAATTAATGGAATGCTTATTATTAATAGAATCCACATTGATTGACCATACTCTCCCCTCAGACTCACTACCTATATAGGTGTGGGTGAGTAGGGTTGAGAATTGAAGTATTTACCACGTGCCCAGATATTACTGCTCTGAGGGCCATATTTTGAGAAGCACTGCTCCACTCTTAAGGGAAAGATTGAATATGCCACTTAAAAAATTGCACTGCTAATGATGAGAGTGTGTAGCATAAGAGGTTTTTTACTTTGATCTCAAAGAATAGAATTTTAGGCCACTGAGGTCTTCCAGATAGGCTTGCACATATGGGCCACCTGGAAATTAGATTCCAAAGACTATGGTAGGTTATGCCAACGCTGATGTTTTGTGGAACACATTTTTTGAACTACTCATGATAATTAAATACTCTCCTTTGAATATTTTTCTTTATTTAAAATTTATTTTATTTATTTTGGCTGCAACTGATGTTCATTGCTGGGCTCAGACTTGCTCTACTTGTGACGATTGGGGGACTTTTCCTTGCAGTGCACAGTCTTCTCACTGAGGTGGCTTCTCTTTCTTGTGAAGCACAGTCTCTAGGGCTCACAGGCTATAATAACTGAGGAACAGAGGCTCAGGAGTTCTGGCTCTTGGGCCCTAGAACTGGGCCTGAGTACTTGTGACTCAGAGGCTGAGCTGCTTTCATTCATGTGGTATCTTCCTAGATCAGGGATGGAACTCATGTCTCATGATTGGCAGGCTGATTGTTTCCCACTCAGCCTTTTTGAAACAATATATGAGGGATTACTATTTCCTGATCATAGTAAAAACTGTTGATTCTGGAGAATACTTTAAAAAACCTTGGCACTCAGGGGAGGCCCTGGTGTGCTGAGGGAAATGCCTGTGGGTGTACCAGGCCCCCTGAGAATTTCTGAGGAGGTAGTCTGCGTATCATGGGTGAGAATGTGCTCAACTATGAAGTGGCCACCTCTTGCTGAGGAGGAGATAATGCAATTTGAGAACACATCCTAAACTCTAGAGTCAGGGTCTACATTTGCCAGAGGAAAATGTTGCTGTTCTTCTGATCAGAAGGTAATGAAAAAGTTTATTGAAAGAAGCAAAAGTGGTCAGCTTTTACTGTGCCTTTACAGATATGTGTGTTTGTGTGTGTGTGAGTGGAGGCGGGGCCGGGGGGGACCCTCTGGGAATTCGTAACATGAAGGATTTCTGTTAATGTGACTCCTTTTCGGAGAGGATATGTTCAAGAGTATCAACAGTGTTTCCTCACCCTCCGTTGAATGTTGCACACTGAGTCTGACATTTGTTTAAAGGAGTCATGAAGAAAACTACCTGTTATTTTCCAGGAGTTATAGTATGGTTGTTGTTGTTTTGTCATATGATTTCAGTTTCGATGCCTGAGGAAGGTATGGAAATCACACCCATCGAGCAATAGAGAAGAAGCAGGGAGGCCTGGCGTGCTGCAGTCCAGGGGTTTCTCACAGAGTCGGACACGACTGGGCGACTGAACTGCAGAAGAAGTATAGAAGCTGATGATCAGATGGAAGTGACTGTCTCAAGACCCCAGAGAAAGACTTTGAAGGCTTCGCATTGCACTCAGACATGCTGGAGCCTAAGCGTGGCTGAGAGTCCTGATGCAGAGAGAGTTTGCCGCTGTTGGGCATCCTGGCCTATGCCCGTCTGGGCAGCTCTATGTCTTCTCTGTGGCCAGCCTGAGCCAGGGTGGTATGCAACCACTACTGCCCGGTGGCAGGTGGAGGTATGCTTCTTTGCCTCTTGGGAAGATGATAACCGCACAGAGCATGCCAGCCATGACGAGTGTGGCCAGAGCAGTTGCCGAAAGGGCGACATGCCCCGCAATATTTGCAGGGTTTGGAACACTGCAAGCAAGAGCTCTGCTGCCTCATCACAGAGGTGGACTGCAGACTCTCCCTCCTGTTCTAAAGCCAGGTGCTCTTTTCTGTTGCCTAGGACCAGCCTGTGAAGGGTTCTTAGCTTGTGGATACAGCTTGTCGCAGGTAGCCATGTTCTGTAGCCGCTTGGGAGGGGGAGACCGCCTGTCTTTTCCTGGTTGTGAGTCCAGCACAAGAAGCTTCTGAAAGTTTGCCCGAAAGAGGCCAGCTCAGCCATCCCCTCGCTGCAGACACACTTGAGTGGCCTTGGGATCTTCAGAGGCTGTGAAACTCCCCCAGGTCATTCGCTGGTCCCAGGATCCCTGGTTCACCTGTGGGCTCTATTCGCCCTAGGGATAATCCTTCCTTCAGAGTTTCTCTCTGAGAAACTGTGACTTGCAGAATTCAGGGACAGAGATCCTGGTGTACCAGAGCCCTAGGTTATTGCCAGGAGTCAGAGATGACTTGGCAACTAGGCAAGCAGCGCCCATCCTTGTTTGCTTTGGAAACCTAGCTCATTGATTAGAGCCCCTGAAATCCCCAGGCAGTGTGGGCAATCTTCTTCCAAGTAAGCACAGGGAGTGTCCTTTCAACCTGTGCGGACAAGTTGCTCTTCGAGAAAGATGACTAGTCCGAAGGCTTCTTTAGAATGGTGGCCTCATCCATGGCCCTGGCGAATTAGCTTTTTTCAGTTGCTCAGTCATGTCCAACTCTCTGCATCCCGGCTCCTGTGTCCATGGAATTTTCCTGGCAGGAATCCTGGAGTGGCTTGCCATTTCTTTCTCCAGGGAATCTTACCCAACCCAGGGATGGAACCTGTGTCTCCTGCATTGCTGGAGGATTCTTTACCATCTGAGTTGCAAGAGTCCTTCGGGAAGGTTTTCTCTGAGGATAAGCAGAGGTGGCAATCCTGGAGGCAGCTTAAGGAGGCCCCAGGCTTGACAGAGTCTGCCCGCCCAGGGGAGGCTCACCGAGTTCTTTGAAGGTGTGCTGTTGGTTGCCCGAGCATCTGAGAAGACACACCACTGTGAATGACCCTCTGGATTTCCTCACACCCCAGTAAGTGTTCCCTGACGTGGAGTGTGGCTGCCTTTGCCCCGAGAGCGTGCTTTGTGAGGGCAGACAGAGGAGTGTGGGACCCGGCTGTCCACCCTGAGTCAGAGAGGCCGTGTGTCCCAGGTGGGGCGTGGTTGTCTGTGTTCCCTCGGGCAGAGGTGATGCTAGAGCTGCTCCTTGGAGGACACGTGGGGAAAAGCAGGGAGGCAGACTGGAATTCCGCCGCCGAAAGGGGCACCTATGAGGAGCACGTCCACCTAGGTGCATGCTCGGTCAGCTTACTGGGCTGGGCTTGCCTTTTCACAGTATCCCCGTACACCGCAGCGGTATCTTGTACACGTTCGACGTAAACAGTGCTTACCTGATTTCACCTCTGTAAACGTGGATTTGCCAGTGACCCGTTGGGAAACTAGAGAGTCAGGAACCAAGAGTCTACTGTCTAGTTACCCCAGTCGGACCCATCTCACCCGTTTTCAAACACTGTAGTGAAATGACTTCCAGTTGCATTCTAGATGTGAGCAATAGAATTTCAGCATCAATTTCCTTCTTACGTACATGTGGATGACAAGGTGTGTCATGTCCACAGTAATCTGAATCATTTGTGGATAGCCCGCCTAACCAACAGCATGGGTGAGATGGGAAGGCTCCGGAAATCATTCCTCCATCATCCAGTCCACTGGGCGTTGAGACAGGCCGAGGATGTAGTCAGGTTATTTTTCCCTGATGTCGGTTTCTGAGAATCTGGGAAGTCAAGGTTTCCTCATGCCCTCTGCTCAAGATGGTGGGACGATGTTCTCGAGCCAGATCCGCTGCTTTCCCACACGTCATCCCCAGCGGTTTAGAAACCCCCTTGATCTCCCTGTATCATATTGCCTTGTATGAATCGATTCTCCTGGATTTAACAGGTGTGTTCCTGTGCTATTTCCAAGATGTCCCAAGGTTTCCTGTTTCCTGATAGTATTATAGACAAGGCGTGAAGGCAGTCCTTTCCTCAAACCTTGGCTCTCAGGGTAAGCCCTGGTGTGCTTGTGGCAGTATAGCTTGGGTGCCCTGGGACCTCGTAAGAGTTTCTGAGGAGGAAGTCTACATATCATGGGTGAGAATGTGCACGACTACGAGGTGGCCACCTCTTGCCGAGGAAGACACCACACGCGTTGAAAACACCTCCTCGGCTTAAAGTCAAGGTCTACGTTTGCCAGAGGAAAATGTTGCTGTTTTTCTGATCAGAAGGTAATGAAAAAGTTTATTGAAAGAAGCAAAAGTGGTCAGCTTTTACTGTGCCTTTACAGATATGTGTGTTTGTGTGTGTGTGAGTGGAGGCGGGGCCGGGGGGGACCCTCTGGGAATTCGTAACATGAAGGATTTCTGTTAATGTGACTCCTTTTCGGAGATGATATGTTCAAGAGTATCAACAGTGTTTCCTCACCCTCCGTTGAATGTTGCACACTGAGTCTGACATTTGTTTAAAGAAGTCATGAAGAAAACTACCTGTTATTTTCCAGGAGTTATAGTATGGTTGTTGTTGTTTTGTCATATGATTTCAGTTTCGATGCCTGAGGAAGGTATGGAAATCACACCCATCGAGCAATAGAGAAGCAGGGAGGCCTGGCGTGCTGCAGTCCAGGGGTTTCTCACAGAGTCGGACACGACTGGGCGACTGAACTGCAGAAGAAGTATAGAAGCTGATGATCAGATGGAAGTGACTGTCTCAAGACCCCAGAGAAAGACTTTGAAGGCTTTGCATTGCACTCGGGCATGCTGGAGCCCAAGCATGGCTGGGAGTCCCGATGCAGAGAGAGTTTGCCGCTGTTGGGCATCCTGGCCTATGCCCGTCTGGGCAGCTCTACATCTTCTCTGTGGCCAGCCTGAGCCAGGGCAGTATGCAGCTACTACTGCTCTGTGGCAGGTGGAGGTATGCTTCTGTGCCTCTTGGGAAGATGATAACTGCACCGAGCGTGCCAGCCATGAAGAATGAGGTGAGAGCAGTTGCCGAAGGGGTGACACGCCCCGCAATATTTGCAGGGTTTGGAACACTGCAAGCAAGAGCTCTGCTGCCTCATCACAGAGGTGGACCCCAGACTCCCTCCTGTTCTAAAGCCAGGTGCTCCTTTCTGTTGCCTAGGACCGGCCTGTGAAGGGTTCTTAGGTTTTGGATACGGCTTGTCGCGGGCAGCCATGTTCTGTAGGCACCTGGGAGGGAGAGACTGCCTGTCTTTTCCCAGGTTGCGAGTCTAGCGCAAGAGGCTTCTGAAAGTTTGCCCGAAAGAGGCCAGCTCAGCCATCCTCTCACTGCAGACACACTTGAGTGGCCTTGGGAACTTTGGAGGCCGCGAAACTCCCCCAGGTCATTCGCTGGTCCCAGGATCCCTGGTTCACCTGTGGGCTCTATTCGCCCTAAGAATAATCCTTCCTTCAGAGTTTCTCTCTGAGAAACTGTGACTTGCAGAATTCAGGGACAGAGGATCCTGGTGCACCAGAGCCCTAGGTTATTGCCAGGAGTCAGAGATGACTTGGCAACTAGGCAAGCAGTGCCCACCCTTGCTTGCTTTGGAAACCTAGCTCAGTGATTAGAGCCCCTGAAATCCCCAGGCAATGTGAGCAATCTTCTTCCAAGTAGACACAGGGAGTGTCCTTTCAACCTGTGCGGACAAGTCACTCTTCGAGAAAAAAGACTAGTCCGAAGGCTTCTTTAGAATGGTGGCCTCATCCATGGCCCTGGCGAGTTAGCTTTTTTCAGTTGCTCAGTCATGTCCGACTCTCTGCATCCCGGCTCCTGTGTCCATGGAATTTTCCTGGCAGGAATCCTGGAGTGGCTTGCCATTTCCTTCTCCAGGGGATCTTTCCCAACTCAGGGATGGAACCTGTGTCTCCTGCATTGCTGGAGGATTCTTTACCATCTGAGTTGCAAGAGTCCTTCGGGAAAGTTTTCTCTGAGAACAAGCAGAGGTGGCAGCCCCAGAGGCAGCTGAAGGAAGCCCCAGGCTTGACAGAGTCTGCCCGCCCAGGGAAGGCTCACCGAGTTCTTTGAAGGTGTGCTGTCGGTTGCCTGAGCGTCTGAGAAGACACACCACTGTGAATGAGCCTCTGGATTTCCTCACACCCCAGTAAGTGTTCTCTGTCATGGCGTGTGACTGTTTTTGACCCAAGAGTGTGCATACTGTTTTTCTGGACATGGATTTTTCGAACTCTGCTGTCCTCTTGAGTCGTAGAAGCCGTGTGTCCCAAGTAGGGCTTGGTTTTGTGTGTTCCCTCTGGCAGAGGTGATGCTAGAGCTGTTCCTTGGAGGACAAGGGGCAGAAGCAGGGAGGCAGGCTGAAATTCCGCCACCGAAACGGGCCCCTGTTTGGAACATGTCCGCCTTGGCTCATTTTCAGTCAGCTTATTGGGCTGGACTTGTCTTTTCACAGTATCCCCGTAGACCACAGTGGTATCTTGTACACGTTCAATGTAGACAATGCTTAACTGATTTCACCTCTATAAATGTGGATTTGCCAAAGACCCATTGGGAAACTAGAGAGTCAGAAACCGTAAGTCTGCTGTGTAGTTACCGGAGTCGCACCCACCTCACCCATTTTCAAACAATGAACAGAAATGAATTCCAATTGCATTATAGAAGTGTAGCATCAATTTCATTCATACGTATGTATCAACGACAAGCTGTGTCACGTCCATAGCCATGTGATTACTTTCATGGATGTCCCACCTTACGAAACAGCATGGGTGAAATGGGGAGTCTCCCAAAATCGTTCCCCCATCATGCAAGCCAACGTCCCTTGAGAAAGACCAAGGACACTGTCTGGTTGCATTTCTGTGAGGTCAGTCTCTGAGAATCGGTGAAGCCATGCTTTTGCTCAAGCCTTCTGCTAAAGATGGGCTGACGATGTTTGAGTCACGATCCCCTGATTTTTGACATGTCATCTCCAATGTTTAAGAAACCCTGTGGTCACACTGTATCACCTTCAAATGAACCAGTTCTCCAGGACTAACAGGCATGTCCCCTTGGTATTTATAACATGTGCCTCGGTTTCTTATTTTCTGATAGTATTTCAGACAACGCATCGAGGCAATATTTCCTCAAACCCTGGCACTCAGAAGAAGGCCTGGTGTGCTTGTGAGAAAGCAGGTAGGTGCCCCAGGCTCCCCTCAGAGTCTCTGAGGAAGTGGTCTTCATGGTGTGGGTGAGAATGTGCACAACTACGAGGTGCCCAACTCTTGCTAAGTTGGAGACCACGTACTTTGTGAACAACTGCTCTGCTCTAGGAGTCAGAGTCTGCATTTCCAGTGAAAAGGTTGCTTGTTTTGTAAATGGAGGGAAGAAAGCAATTTTGTTACGTGAAAGTAAAAAACAAAATACCATAAGATGTTTCGCTTACTGTGGCCTTGCAAATAAGCCTGTGTCTTATGCCATGGTCCACAAGGTATCCTGAGACGTTTGTTTCTCATTGTATTTCAGTTGGCTGCCTAAGCAACATGTCAAAGCATGTGCGGTCCTACAGGACAAAAGTTGAGGACTGGACAGAAGTCAGTTGTCTGAGGCCCTTGGTGCAAGGTGGGAGAGCTCCAGTGGCCACCTGGAAATGCAGGAGCCAAGACCTGGGCTGGAGGCCACGATGGGGAGCAGGTTTGCAACTGCTGGAGGTCCTGGCCTGTGCCCCTCTAGGCTTCTCATCATCTTCTCCATACCCAACATGGGCTGCAGTAGTATGCAGCAAGAGCTGCTCCATGGCGTTTCTGATGTGTATCCTTACCCTACAGGGGAAGATGGTGAGTGCACCGTGCGTGGCCACAGGAAAAAAATGTATGGCGAGTGAATGTGCCGTGGGTGAGATGTACCCTAAATATCTGCATGGCGTTGAGCACTGAAAGCAGTCGCTCTACTGGCTCATCACAGAGTCTGACCCCAGACTCCTAAGTACCCCCCATTGGAAAACGACCAGCCCCTCTGTCTTACCAAGGACGTGATTGAAACGGTCCTTCGATTTGGGAAACCGCTTCCTCAAGGCAGCTGTATTACCAGCCTCTCGGGAGGGGGAAGAGAGTCTGCTTTTCCTTTGTGTCAAGTCAAGAGCAGGAAACTTGGCTCAGCGGGGCCCTCACTGCAGACCCAGGGGTTTGCCTTTAGCCTTTGCAGACAGGATGCTCTACAGAAGTGTTCAGTAGTCCAAAGACTGCTTTCTGGAATGTTGGCCTCATCGGTGGCATGAGCAATAGTCCTTCATGAGTGTTTCCTCTGAGAACAAGCAATAGGTGGCAACCCCGGAGGCAGCTGAAGGAGGCCCCGGGCTTGGCCATGTCTGCCCACCCAGGCGAGGCTCACCGAGTGCTTTGAAGAAGTGCCGTCAGCTGGTTGGGGGTCTGAGAAGACACACCACTGTGAAAGACCCTTTGGATTTCTTCACACCCCAGTAAGTGTTCCCTGGCATGGAGTGTGGCTGCTTTTGTCCCAAGAGTGTACTTTGTGATTGGGGACATGGGACTGTGGGAGCCGGCTGTCCTCTGTGAGTCGGAAAGTCCGTGTGTCCCATGTGGGGCTTGCTTGTGCGTGTTCCCTCGGACAGAGGTGATGCTAGTGCTGCTCCTTGGAGGACCACGTGGCGGGAAGCAGGGAGGCGGGCTGGAAAGCCACCACCAGAAGGGGCATCTATGAGGAACACGTCTGCTTGGGCGTGTGGTCGGTCAGCTTACTGGGCTGCCCTTGACTTTTCACAGTATCCCTGTACACCACAGCGGTATCTTGTGCACATTCAATGTCGACAGTGCTTAACCGAAAGCTTCTTTGGGAAACTACAGAGTCAGGAACCATGAGTCTGCTGTCTAGTTACCCCAGTCGGACCTATCTCATCCATTTTCAAACACTGAATGGATAGTATTAAAGTTGAATTCGTGAAGAATAGTATTTTAGCATCAATGTAGTTCATATGTACATAGTGACTACAATGTGTGTCATGTCCGTGGCTGTCTGATTACTTTGTTGACAGCCCAGCCTGCCTTACCATACAGTTTCCGTGAGATGGGAAGGCTCCCAAAATTGTTCCCCCATCATGCAGGCCAGTGTCCAGTGAGAAAGACCTAGGATGCAGTCAGGTTATGTTTCTGTGAATTTTATTTCTGAGAGTCTCGAAAGCAATGTTTCACTCCTGCCTTCTGCTAAATATAGATGGATAATATTTTTGAGTCACAATCCCCTGATTTACCACAGATCACCCCCCAAAATTAAGAATCCCCTTTGTTCTGGCTATTTCACCTTGAAATGAATCCGTTCTCCTGCAGTAACCGACATGTTAGCATTTTGTTTATAAATTGTCCCAAGATTTCTTATTTTCTGATAGTATTACAGACAGGGTGTCAATGCAATAATTTCCTCAAACCTTGGCACTCAGGGGAAGCCCTGATGTGCTTGTGGCAATGCAGCATGTGTGCCCCATGCCCCCCTTAGAGTTTCTGAGGAGGTAATCTGTGTCATATGGGTGAGAATGTGCATGACTATGCAGTGCCCAGCTCTTGCTCAGGAGAATAGCATGCACTTTGAGAACAGCTGCTCTGCTGTAGCAGTCAAGGTCTCCATTTCTAGCAAAAGTGTTGCTTTTCTTGTAAATGGAGAAGATAAAGCAATTTTTTATGTAAAATAAAAAATAAAATATGATAGGATGTTTAGTTTACTGTGTCCTTGCAAATTAGCCTGTGTCTTATGCTGTGGTCCACAAGTTATCCTCAGACTTTTGTTTCTCATTGTATTTCAATCTGGATGCAAGAGGAATGTGTTAAAGCATGCCCTGTCCTACAGGGCAGAAGTTGAGAACTGGACAGAAATCAATTGGCTCAGGCTTCTGGTGAAAAGATGGGAGGTTCCCCTGTGTACATGAAAAATGCAGGAGCCAAATCTTGGGCTTAATTTCACGATAGGGAGTAGTTTTCCACCTGTTGGAAGTCCTGGCTTGTGGCCACTGGGGCCGGTCATTGTGTTCGTGGCCAACATGGGCTGTGGTAGTATGCAGGCAGAGCTGCTCCTTGGCATTTCTGGTGTGTCTCCTTGCCTCTTGTGGAAGATGGTGAATACACCGAGTGTGCCCACAGGAAAAAAAGTATGGTGAGTGAAGGTGCCGTGTGTGAGACATACCACAAATACCTGCGTGGCTTTGAGCACTGACAGCAACAATTCTGCTGGCTCACATCAGGCCTGACCCCAGACTCCATCCTGTTCTAAAGCCAGGTGCTCCTTTCTCTTTCTGAGGCCTGCCTGCAAAGGGTTCTTAGAGTTTGACAATGGCTTGTTCAAGGCTGCCATGTTTTCTGGCCACATGGGCTGGGGAGATAGTCTGCTTTTTCCTTGTTTCAAGCCCAGTGCCGGAAGCTTCAGGTAGTTTGCCCCAAAAAGGCCAGTTGAGCAGTTGTCTCACTGCAGATATGGCGAGTGACCTTGGGCACTTGGAGACCAAGAACCTCCTCCAGTACATTCACTTGTCCGGGATCCCTGCTCCCCTGTGAACTCTACCTTCCCCCGGGCAATAACCCTTTCTTCAAAGTTTCTCTCGGAGAATAATCAAGAGTTGACAAAGTCAGAGAGCCTGCAATGATGTTGCTTCTTGGCTGTTTCTGCCTGCGCACTGGAGCTTCCTAGTGTTCTGGAAAGAAGTGGTGCTGCCCACTCTAAAGAACATAGCCTGCTACAGCCAGAGGAGAGCCAGTGGATTCCAGAGAAAACAGTGAGTCTCTCTCATGTGGAATCTGGTTGCTCGTCTTCTGGTGACGTGCTTCATCCTGTGAAAAGAGCATTGCTGTGCCCTCTTGTTTTCACACATTAAATGTGTTAGTAGTTGCATCCTTTGTGCAGGTAATTTTAAAGGGGTGGCTTGAGTGACAGATTTCAGTAATCTGTGATGCCACATTTTAGTCTACCATTTTTATGGATTATACATGTGCATAAAGGAAGAGAGATAAATCAAAACACCCATGTATTAATACATGGGCCATTGCTTAATTTCAGAAATGTCAGATTAATGGAAATGTTGCTATATATATATCATCTTTACATTTTTTAACCTTATTTATATAATTTATTTTTTATTCCAACTCTGAAAAATGGAATTTTAGTTTAATTTTTAAAGACGTAAATTTTTATTTAAATGTATATCCACCTAAAGTTAAATTTGCAGTTTGATAAAGAAAATCTCATAGTATCACAAACTTTACAGTATTCTGTCATAGAGAAAATATTAAAGTTTTAGGATTTTTTTAAGGAGAGGTGATTTACCTGCTTTCATTAAATAGGTCATGAAAGGTATATTCCAAAATTTTCAAAAGATAAATATATTTGTCTTTTTCAGATGTCTGCCTCAGTTGTAGGTTTAGTGCCTATATAGTGTATTTGTTTAAATTGCAAATGAGATTATGATAGTATAACAGGATGTCAGTTAAATAAAAAATACTACAATTTGGACGATAGGCTTACAAAACTGTCAGAAATAGATTTTTTTTTTATTGTTAAAATTGACTCATCCATATGTAAAATGCTCAAATATTTGTCATGGTGAAATGCACTTTTAAAAATATGTTTAATATTTATAAAATGGTTTTCTTTCCCAGACTGTCATATTGGATATTAACAAAGTATTATGCCCATTTAGGTATGTCTTTTATTTGGGGAATTACTCTGTAAAAAATTGATAGTTTGTCATATTGGCCATTTAGTGAATTACTTATTTGAAAAATTAAATTGAAGAACCTTTCCTTCAAGTAAGTTGAGCTAAAGATGGACTCTGCTGCTGCTAAGTCGCTTCAGTCGAGACCCCATAGACGGCAGCCCACCAGGCTCCCCCATCCCTGGGATTCTCCAGGCAATAACACTGGAGTGGGTTGCCATTTCCTTCTCTAATTCATGAAAGTGAAAAGTGAAAGTGAAGTCGCTCAGTTGTGTCCAACTCTTAGGACCCCATGGACTGCAGCCTACAAGGCTCCTCCATCCATGGGATTTTCCAGGCAAGAGTACTGGAGTGGGGTGCCATTGCCTTCTCCAAATGGACTCCAGTGGACATCATTAGCTTTGCTTGTGCAGAAAATTACCAGTGTGTTGAAAAATCATGTTGCAGGTTTACTTTGGGCAAGTGTACTTCATAAAATCCCCATTTATGAGATTTAAGAAGAACCAGTGTCATCAGTGGTGCTGTGGAAACCAAAGTGATCCAAACTGGACCCAGTTCCACTGTCCACTGGATTGATGTTAGATACCCTGATACTTGACTTAGCATGCATGCACATTCTCTGATACTACATAAACATCTGTTTGTCAAAATTTGGCATCATAGCTTAATGTATATTGTAGAATTATGTCATCTGAATCTGCTACTCTCCTTCTTTCTGGAGTGTTGACTCCTAAGTCCTGTCGGATCTGTGGGAATTCCAGTGCTCTCCTTCAAGATGAAGTCCTGTTGAATAAGAAGCATGGAATCCGATCTCCTTCAGCATACCTTTCTTCAGAATTTAGGCAACAGCCAGAGGGATGTCAGTCAGGATAACTTCACTTCAAACTGGTTGCTGCTGCTGCTGCTGCTGCTAAGTCGCTGCAGTCCTGTCTGACTCTGCGACCCCATAGACGGCAGCCCACCAGGCTCCCCCGTCCCTGGGATTCTCCAGGCGGGAACACTGGAGTGGGTTTCCATTTCCTTCTCCAATGCCTGAAAGTGAAAAGTGAAATAGAAGTCGCTCAGTCGTGTCCGACTTTTAGCGACCCCATGGACTGCAGCCCACCAGGCTCCTCCATCCATGGGATTTTCCAGCCAAGAGTACTGGAGTAGGGTGCCATTGCCTTCTCCATTCAAACTGGTTATTCTCATATAATTGGAGTTGGGGATCACTTAACACTGTTCAGTGGTAAAAGAGCCACCTGCAATGCAGGAGACATGGGTCCAGTCCCTGGCCTGGGAAGATCCCCTGGAGATGGAAATGGCAACCCACTCCAGTATTCTTGCATGGAGAATCCCCATGGATGGAGGAGCCAGTGGGCTAGAGTCCATGGGATCCCAAAGAGTCAGACATGACTTGGTGACTAAAGGACAACAACTAGACCTTGTTTTCTTTGGAATCCTAAGTCTATAATTAGAGCCACTAAAATCCCCCTGCAGTGCAGTAGTCTCAGGTCCAATCCCTGGGTGGAGAACATCTGCTGGGCAAGGAAATGGAAACCCACTTTCGTATTCTTGCCTGGGAAATCCCATCGAAAGAGGATCCTGGTGAAATGCAGTCCATGAGGTCACAAGGAGTCGGACATGACTTAGTCACTAATCAACAACAGCATATCATTTCCTCATCATACTGTCTGGGATCCGCTAGACTACCCTCAGGTTCCATGTTTCTTTAGAAGGACCCAAAACTCAGAAAAAGCTGTTAAAGCCTTGCTTCTGTTTTATGGCAGCACAAGAAGACTCATTAAAAGGAGCAACATGAAATGGGGTGGAAGGAGGAATCCAGGAGCAACTGGGTGCAAATGTGCCATCGTCCTGTTCACTGGCATTCCATTCACTGAACTGAACTCTGTCAACACTGACCTTTTTACTGTGTGTTGCCAACCAGGTAAGATCTCCCTAATTTTGGTCCGTTAATCTGGAGAGTCCCTATGATTGATTTTATTAGCCCCTCCTTCTCCAGCACCAGTGTGATGAAGATCAAACTGATACAGGTGAAAGTCTCAGGTCTAAACCAACAGACATGCCCCCACAGTTACAATGATAATATCAACTATGTGGTGTGGCCCAAACCTTCAAGTTTACAAAGATTCCTATCCTCGTGGACTTCTAAGGGCTCAGTGGAGCATATCCATCCTCATTACTGGAGACCTCTGCCAGATACAGGTTTTCAGCCACTCAGGCCCACCAATATAGAATTTTTACAGCAGAGTTTATAAATTCATATTCTTATATATGGTACTTTTTATCATATGTAATTTATATTTTGAAATAAATGGTTGTATAACTATTGATAGTTTTTTTTTAATTCTAAGAATATTTTAATATTATGATGATACTAAAACATAGCAACAGAATACAAATAGAATTTAATATCTTATAATAATTTCCTTTGTCCTGGAGTAACATTCATTCTAACAATGTACTTTCCATATTCATTTCTTTTTTTCTCTCTTTTTATACTTCAATTAAAAATATTTATTTTATTTTTTATTTATTTTAATTGGAGGCTAATTACTTTACAATATTGTGGTGGTTTTGCCATACATTGACATGAATCAGCCATGGGTGTACATGTGTTCCCCGTCCTGAGCCCCACTCCCACCTCCTTCCCCATCCCATCCCTCTGGGTCATCCCAGTGTACCAGCTCTGAGCACCGTGTCTCATGCATTGAACCTGGACTGGTGATCTGTTTCACATATGATAATATACATGCTTCAATGATATTCTCTCAAATCATCCCCCCCCCCACAGAGCACAGAGTCCAAAAGACTGTTCTATACATCTGTGTCTCTTTTGCTGTCTCGCATATAGGGTTATTGTTACCATCTTTCTAAATTCCATATATGTGCATTAGTATATTGTATTGGTGTTTTTCTTTCTGGCTTATTTCACTCGGTATAATAGGCTCCAGTTTCATCTACCTCATTAGAACTGATTCAAATGTATTCTTTTTAATGGCTGAGTAATATTTCATTGTGTATATGTACCCCAGCTTTCTTATCCATTTGTCTGCTGATGGACATCTAGGTTGCTTTCATGTCCTGGCTATTATAAGTGCTGCAGTGAACATTGGGGTACACGTGTCTCTTTCAGGTTTCCTCAGTGTATATGGCCAGCAGTGGGATTGCTGGGTCATATGGCAGTTCTATTTCCAGTTTTTTAAGGAATCTCCGGACTGTTCTCCATAGTGGCTGTAGTAGTTTGCATTCCGACCAACAATGTAAGAGGGTTCCCTTTTCTCCACACCCTCTCCAGCATTTATTGTTTGTGGACTTTTGGATAGCAGCCATTCTGACTGGTGTGAGATGGTACCTCATTGTGGTTTTGATTTGCATTTCTCTGATAAGGAGTGATGGTGAGCACCTTTTCATGTGTTTCTTAGCCATCTGTATGTCTTCTTTTACCATTGTAGCAATTCTTTGTATTCTAATGTTTCAGTCATTTTGCAATGCCTACTGATATATAGTCATGATTATCAACATACCCACAAAATAATTTTGAGTATTTTCTAGTGTTTATATGCCTCAATACCTATTTTTGTCTACTTCAGTTTAGTTCAACTTTAAAGAATACTATTAAATATTTAGTGATAATTTTTATATTGGTAACATATATGAGAATATATTCAAGACTTCAGCAGGTATAACAAATTTATTAACCTGACAGAAAATGGAATAAGTGTTTGTATGAATTACAAAATTATTGTGAGAAGAATATATGATAAGTGGAAAAAGCTGTGACAAGTCCTTATGCATTTCTATATTAATAATTCAGAAGACAAATATTTTTCTAGAAAAACTTTGGATTTTACTTTGCAAACGAGAAGAAAAGATGAATTCAACAGGATAATCTTTGAAAGAACAAACTGAACAAAGTAGAAAATACTAAGAAGACCTTTGTCAATAAAAATTCCTCCCAAACATTTATTTAGTTTCATATTTGTTGTTTGCTATTAACACTACCCTGTCCCCAAATTTTCGATTCTACCTTTAGGAACCACTCACCATTAATTTCATTCTAAGTTATTTTAGTGGAGTTCACCCTTCCCCACACACTAAGGGTAAGAATGCAAAGGCTCCATTGATCAATCCTTCATCCCCCTTCCCAAAATATTTGAAGTAGAGGTGAGCACATAGCCCATCTGGAATCAGTGTGAGGAGGTTTTTTTCTTGAGATTTCTGAAGAGATGAGGTCCTCTTCTGCTCCCTTTGCTAAAGTCAGGCCACATAGGCTAGAATGGAGTTTCTCATACTTCCTCTGTATTAGAGTTGTCAAGGTAGCTTTGAAAATTTTTGTTTCCCAGTTACTCCCTCATTTCAAAGTTCACAGCGATCACAGTCGCTGGTTGTAAAACCAGTGCTTCAGGTTTTTTCAAAGAATCACCTGGGGATTCCACTTATTAGAAAATTTAGAAAACCAGTGATCCAGGGAAGAGTGTTCTCAAACTTGGGCAGACATTCTTTGGCTTGGTTGGCCCAATCTCACCCTGTGAATTTGTTTATGTAGACTTTCTCTAGGTTAGATTAAGAATTTGCCTCTCTACCTACCATTTAGCTGAGACTGATCAAGGACCACAGCTTGAGAATAACTACTCTATGGCAAGATTTGGGTATGCCATTGAGAAGGGTGCTCTACTTTTGAAAAGAGAGAAGTATGAAAAAATACGTTTTTAGGCTAGAATTTTTAGGTTACTGATCCCTACTGGATTGTCTGATTGGGTGGAACACCTGAGAATCTGCTTTCTAAGAAGATTCCAGGCCATGGTACCGATGATTTCAGGAATCACCTCTTGACAACTACTGCTCTTACACAACATCTTGAGGCTGAAATTTGTTTAGTATAACTAATAAGAACTACTATGTTATATGCCAAGAGTTATACTAAGGCTTTGTGTATGGTATCTCATTTCAGTTCACTTGCATAGAGAACATTGAAGTATCTCGTCACCAAAAATATAGTGGTGATCAGAATTAAACTACCTTCTGAAGCCTCCAGGCCAAGAGGTGGCAGAACTCAGATTGGAACCTAGAAAAGCAGGACCCCAAATCTGTGCTCTTAAGCACAAGGAGGAGGAGGTTTCACACCAGATGAAGGTGCCTACCCCGTGTCCTTCTTGGCAGGTAAACTCTTTCTTGATGGTAAGTTGCAGGTCACAGCAGTGTGTAGCCACTACTGCTTTGTGGTTTCCCTAGGCCCACTTCCTCACCTCTTATTAGAGAGGATGTATCTACCCATATTGCCTATAGGTAAAGGTGGTATGAGTGAAGATATTGGCGGCTAAACATATCCCTGAAATCCTGCATTGAACTGGATAATGAAAGCAGCAGTTTTTCTTCCGTGAGAATTTGTTGGAGATGCTAAAGTCTGAATCCATACCTCCCAAATACCCCTATATTTAAAGTTAGTGGCAGGTGATCTTACAAAAGAACCGGGCCAAAACTGGTTCTGCAGGCATTAACCTGTCACTCAACTAAGCAGTATAAAAGAGTTGAGGTGAAAGACGGTGCAAAGACTTGCCACCCTGACAAGGCATTTTCTCCACACCATTAGAGGAGCAAGATAGCTTTCCCAATGTTTCAGGCCAAGTGCAGGGGACCTCAAAAGTTTTGCCCCCATCCAGGCCAGCTCAGCAGTAAACTCATTACAGACACAGTGAAAAGAGGCTTCCCGAGAAAGTCTGCTCATCCCAAGATAGCCATTTGGTTGCTTGGTTCAAGATATGACCAGAGATGATCTATTGTTAAAAGTATTCTCTGAAAATAACAAGGCGAAAGAAAGCTGAAGTAACTAACAGTTGTGGCTCTTTCTGCATGCACATTTTAGGCTCCCAGAATGACAGGACAAAGCGATACTGGCTGCTCTGGAGGCTCTGAAACTTCAGTGGTGAACAGAGGATCCTCTGGTGTCAAAAAGCACAGCAAGTGTTATCCCACATGCAGTCATTGGGGCTCTCAAGGGTTAGCATGCAATATAATCACCGGGGACGTTGTTCAAACTCAGCTGCTGGACACCTCCTCTGTCCCCAGAGTTTCTGACTTAGTCCATGTAGAGTGGCGTCTTGGATTTTGTATTTCTAACAAGTAGCATAGGTGACGTTGGTGCTGTGGTTTGGGGAACCACTGTTTAACATCTAGGGCTACTATTCGAAGGAAGGTTTCCTGAGAATTAAGCCAACATGGATAAATTGGGACCCTAGATATTCTTGATGATGTGGTCTGAGTGCCTACTGTCAAGAATACCAGAATAGCAGGAATCTCACCATTTTTCTTTTAATTTAAATGAAATAAAATAATTCAATTTCAATGAAAGCATCCAAAGCAAAGTAGAATTTTAAATGATAACTAGTTTAAATGTGTATATTCATTTAGCTTAATTAAATTCGTCATTTAGTTAATAAATTGATCTTGTAACCAAAAGAATACCCCCAAAATCTGTAATTATAGGGTCCCTTAGGGACTGCTGTAATTTTGTTTCGTGAAAAAAAAATGTTGGAAATACTGCAGACTACTGCAAGAGTAAGTTTCAAAATTTTGCAGAAGAGAAATGACTTTGCCTATTCAAAATGATTCTTACTGAATCATATAATTAATTCCTCAAAGCCAATATTTATCAGTGATACATACATTAATTTGCAAGGAAGAGTTAAATTGATTTAATTAAAGTACTATATTTGAAGGCTGAAATATTTAAAGATTTTTAAAATATGAAATAGCATTTTAATACTAAGTTAAAATAGACTCATATTTACATAATATGTTGAACATTTTATCATGGTGAAATTCTTTCTGAATTATGTAGTGTTTAAAATAATGTTTTTCATCTTCATATTCTGAAATAATGGACACAGCATTATTCTTAAAACCATTTTTGGTATACCTTTATATTTGGTCAGTGGTTTTAGGAAACTATAGCTTTGCAATGCAGGCCTTTGCAAATTGACCGTTCGTTTAATGACATATTTGGAAAATTCACTTTAGGTAGGTTGGTTTTTAGTAAATTGAGCTACAGATGGACTCTTGGACATCATTAGCTTTAACTGCTCAGAATTATTCCTGTTGTTTTGGAGAACTGCATTGCAGCTTTCCTTTGGAGAACTGCCCTTCCTACAACTGGAATTGGTGAAGTTCATGTGAAATTAATTCTTTCCTCAGCTACACTGAGTTTGTATAAACTAAGCTAATAAAAGGGTATGATATTCAAGTAAGCAATGAATGAATTGACATTGGCTTCATTGATTAACAAGCTCTTTTAAAAATAAAAAAAGTTGGAATTCTGACTCTATTAATATAGTAGAAAAATCTCTTCTAAATCTATTGCTTTACTCTCTTTCAGAACATGGATTCTTCTTTGCTACTAACCTGTTCTATAGACTTTCCAGTGCTTTCAGGGAAGTCACAGCAATGTCACTTCATTTTCCCACCAGTCATGTGTGCAAACATGCGTCATTTTAGTGAAGATAATCCCATCCCCAGTTCCATTGTGGTTACATAAACCAAACTGGTCAAAACAAGCATATGCTCTTATTGGCTTTGTTGATATATAACCTTGTTTTCTTTGGAATCCTAACTCTATAATTACAGTCCCTAAAATCTTCCTGAAATACAGGAGCCTTGGGTTCAATCCTTGTATTAGGAAGATCCCCTGGAGAAGGAAATGGCAACAAACTCCAGTATTCTTGTCTGGATCCCTAGTTTGGGGAGATCCCCTGGACAAAGAAATTGAAACCCACCTCAGTATTCTTGAATGGGAAATTCCATCGATGCAGGAGCCTGGTGGGCTACAGTCCATGGGGCTGCAAAGAGTCAGACATGACTTAGCAACTAAACTGCAGTAAAACCTTGTTTTCTTTGGAATCCTAACTCTATAATTTACAGTCACTATATGACAAGTAAACCAGCTGTCTTGCTTTCTGCTGGCAGGTTGATACCCTACTACTGCTCTCATCAGTGTTACTTCTGCTGTTGTTTTTCTTATGTGGCACAATGAAACAAATATGGGATCAAGGTACCCTGGACGAAGATTTGGCCAGATCTTTGTTCAGGACTCTAGGTGACTAGGGGATGTAGGCAAGATCCCTTCCAACAACCAGTCAGCAATTCATTTGTGTGTGTTGGTTAAAAAATATTTTAGGGGGACTTCCCTGGTGGTCCAGTGGCTTAGACTCCATATTCTCAGTGCAGTGGGCCCAAATGTGATCCCTGGTCAGGGAACTAGATCCTACATGCCACAACCAAGAGTTCACATGGGGCAACTAAAACATGGCACAGCTAAGTAAATAAATGTAAAAAACGTATATATATTTATTTGGACATATTCTGGACCCATCAGAAACCTGGAACAAATAAAATATTATATTTGATATACTGTTATTTGTGTTTTCTATTTTATATACATAGCATAATTTTGACTGATAAAATCTTTAATATCAATAAAACTAATTTGATTCACTTATGCGGTTTTGTGACTATACAATCACAAACTACTATTTACATTAGCAAATTCTGTTTTATGTAAAACTGAATGTTACCTGTGATAAAAATTAAGATATTGGATTTAATAAAATTAAAATATTTCAAAGATACCATCAAGAAAGTGGGAAGAAAACTCACAGACTGGAAGAAAATACTGGCCATAATCCACACTTTTAATTTATTTTTTCCATTCATAAAAGGTATGTTAACCTGGGTTGTTATGGACTGAATTGTATCTCCACAAAATTCACATGTTGAAGACCTCACCTTCAAGGTGACTATATTTGGAGACAGGGCTTTTAAGGAGATAATTAAGGTTAAATGAGATCATAAAGGTGGGGCCATGATCTGATAGGATCATTGTCCATAAAAGATGATGACAAGATGCCAAAGATCTTTCTCTTTCCATATGTGCACAGAGGAAATTTCATGTGAAGAGAGTGAGAAGAAAGAAGTCTGCAAGCCAGGAAGAGATGCTTGACCAGAGACCAATCCTGCTGGCTCCTGGATTTTGGACTTCCAGCCTCCAGAACTGTGAGAAAATATCTCTAATTTACCCTGTCTGTCCTATTTTGTTATGGCAGCCTGAGCAAACTATGCATGGGACAGTGCTTGATACCAGCTGACAAAAATCAAAAGTCATCAACAGCTCACCCCAACACTAGACAATCTATAAATGAATGTTTTAAGTTCTTGTGAATTTTTCCTGCTAATCATACACTTTTTGCTCCATCATGCTAGTACTTCCATAGTAAAGGCCATTTTTACTCCTCTGCCTTACTAAGATATTGACATCTGCTCTCCTCCACTGATCTTACCATTAATCCACCCAAGTAAGCCAAACACATTTCTCACACTGTAGTTTTAGTCAACCATTTTAAATGAAAATCTGATCACATCAATATACTGTTTCCAATTTATAGACCAGTTTAGATTTATTATCTGCCTTTTCTCAACTCTCTAAATATATCTGCACCATCACCTTATGGGGCTTATCTTTGTTAAATGAAACAAGTACAGAGTTCAAATGAACAATTGTTAATACTATAAGGAGTGGTGCTAAGATATGCAGAATATAAATCAAAATAGCTATGGAATTTCAGAGCTAAACAGTTTCAATAGAAGAAAGCTCAAGGTGTTCATACACAGTATGTGAAAAGAAGGGTGTCTAGATTTTTTTTTTTTTTTCTGTAACCTTCTTCAGGCAGGATATGTTTCTTAGTCATATCCACATCACTGGCTTCTCAGATGTCTATCTCAATAAAGGCTCTTATTAATAAAGATTAAGGAGCTGACATTTCCACTAGGAAAACACCCAGAAAAGTCAAGAGTATAGCTAAGAGAGGAGTAAAAAGGCTGACTCCATCCCTCACAAAAGAATGAAGACTTGTTCTCCCTAGACTCATAACTTCAACAAGTTGCTCTTAATGAATACTTATTTTTTTTTCAATTCCTATATTCCCATTTTAGTGTTTTGACATTTCATTTCTTTCACTAATTTTTGCCTTTAATTAAAGTTATGGTTCTCTTTCCTCAGATAATAACCCCTGGGTGAGTGGGACTGTTGGTGTTCAGTTGCTCAATCATGTCTGACTCTCTGACCCCATGGACTGCAGCACGCCAGGCTTCCCTGTCCTTCACTATCTCCTGGAGTTTGCTCAAAAGCATGTCCGTCGAGTCGGTGATGCCATCAAACCATCTCATCCTCCGATGTCTGCTCCTCCTGCCCTCAATCTTTCCCATCATCAGAGTCCTTTCCAATGAGCCGGCTCTTCACGTCAGGTGATCAGAGTATTGGAGCTTCAGCTTCAGTAGCAGTCCTTCCAGTGAATATTCAGGGTTGATTTCTTCGAGGATTGACTGGTATGATACCCTTGCTGTCCAAGGGACTCTCAAAAGTCATTTTCTTGCACCACAGTTTGAAAGCATCAGTTCTTTGGCTCAGCCTTTTTTATGGTCCAACTCTTACATCTACACATGGCTACTGGAAAAACCATAGCTTTGTCTATATAGACTGTTGTCAGCAAAGTGATATCTCTGCTTTTTAGTATGCTGTCTAGGTTTGTCATAGCTTTTCTTCCAAGGAGCAAGCATCTTTTAATTTCATGTCTGCAGTCACCATCTGCAGTGATTTTGGAGTCTAGGAAAGGGTGGGTGGGACTAGTGGGATGTAATCTCTTCCTTTAGAGTTCCACACTTAATAGATGGTTATTGCATGTTTACTGAATAAAAATCACAGTGACATTTTTTGACCACTTGTATTACATCACAAATAAAGATTTATGTTTCAGTCACCATGGACATGGTTTTTGTGAAATGGTCTAACATGATTTTTACCATGTCTAAAACAGACAAGTGATTAGTATCTAAATTATTTAAGAAACAGCTACAAATAAAAACATATAATCTCTAATAGATAAGTCAACAATTTACAAAACAGGAAATCCAAAATGTGAAAATAGCATTGGTAGAGTTGCTCAAAGTATACAGTTCATTCCCAGAATGTTAATTGAAACAACAGTGAGTCAATCAGAATTTGTAATAATAACAAATTGGCAGCATTTAAACAGCTAGAAAATGCCAGGTTTGAGTGAGGATGAGGATGTATTATCCTACTGGTACACATTCTGTGGAGCAATCATGCAGTACATTATCAAACTAAATGTATGTGACCAATCATCTAGCCATTCTACTATGCATATTTCCCATGGAAGTCCTCCTGTAGGTCCGTGAGGAAAAAGGCAGGACAATGTACATCACTTCGTTAGACCTTGCCTGGACTGCTCTTCTGAAGATATCCCCATGGTTTATCCTGTCTTCTTTTAGGTTTTAAGTCAAATGAGATCTTCTCAGTGAGAGTTTGTTTGACCAATTCATTAATTTGGGGATCTTTGTCTCATTCCTCAAAAATCCTTATCCATCTCCCTTGCCTTGTTTTACTCCATATATTTTTCAACACATGGAATATGCTTTACTTATTTAATTTTTACATAGCCTTATTATAATCTAAGCAACATTTGTTGTTGCTAGATCTCCAGTGGTGCAAGGAGTGCTTGACACATAATAGGTGCTCAATAATTTTTTGTTGACCAAATGAATTCAGTCCTAAGAATCTTAAGACTTCAAATACAGATGTGATGTTGCACCTTTCCCAAAAGATGCAGTTTCTCTGGGTCTTGAGGTAAACAGATCAAAGTATGAGCTTATCCTGACTTTATTTTCCCCTGTGCCCTATAACAGAGATAAAGGGAAATGGAAAGCTACTCCAGATTGGTTGTAAAGATTCAGAAGAAAAGTTTTTGTTCACATTCAGGTCTCATAGCCTATGAAATCTCTTTCAATTATTACCATTTAAGAGAGTACCTAAACTGAAGTGTTTTTAAAAAAGCAAATTTTAGTTTTTACTGGTTGCTTGTTTTTTGCCAGAGAAAGCCAACATCTGGCAAACAGGGGTCTGTAATTAACTACCATAGTGATTATTCTGTCTCCTACAGCCCATACTCATGTGCCACTCTCTGAGGCACACTCACAAAGAGAAGTGGACAAGAAAAATTCCCTCAGTGGGCATAAGAGGGTGTGCACTAAAAGTTCTCTCCACTTACAACCATTACCATTCTTATTCATAAAGAAATGATACATGCTTGGAGCCAGTAACCACTATATGCTAATTCCTCTTTACTGTTTTTCTAAATAAAATATACTTTAAAAAATTACTGTTATCCCATTTTTTTCCCTGCAATAATATTTCAGGTGTGTTGAGGTGGTTAAATTGGTTATTTTTCACATAGGCTTTATCTCATTGCTAAACTGTATTTATAGAATGATCTAATTATTAGAGTCTAGTACAGCAACAACTCTTTTAAGAACTTTCTATTTCAATAGATCTCTAGACTTTTCTTGTAAAGAAAGGAGCAGTTTTGGTCACCTCTTATCACATTGGCATTAGGCAGGGTTACCTCAAAATAGGTTAAAGCTAACCTATTTAAAGCTATTAAAAGGTCTGATTGAATTTACTGAAGGGTTTATATAAGAGGTAAGGACAGAGTTAAGAGAACCAAACAGAAGTGCTGGAACCCTTAGAAAACCACAAGCCACAGTGGGAATCCTTTTACTTCCCCTAATACTGGGAGGCAGCGGCGGGGGGGAAAGATGATTCAGGAGCCTTTCATAGCGTCAGGAAGGAATATATGCAGGAAGATAGGGTTTTAGAGGAATAAAAGTAGCTAAAACCCAAACTGCAATAGCATGTACTACCAAAACTGCCTGTAACTCACTGCAGACACACAAGCTCTCTTCCTAAACAAATAGAGGACAGAGTGAACTGCAGGTTCTGCCCCTAGAATTCCCTTCCCCATGGTTTAGCAAGGCTCTCCCTCAGTGAGGCTGTGATGTAGGAACCTTGTGCTTCCAGCTGCCTCCAGCATGCAGGCAAACTCATTCACAAGTCAGATCCATGCTTTATCTGACTCCTGTCTGCGGGAATGCCCCCCTGGAAGCCAGAGATGTGGGTTGGAGGGAGAGGTCGCTAAGCCAGAGTAGTGGGGACATTAAGAGCCCGTGCTCCTCTTAGTTACTTCTGCTATTGAAGCTGCTTGGATCCGGTATCCTGTTTCATTTTCCTTTAAAGAAATGGAATACTCACATATAAATTCAAATGTATGAGAATATGGGTCAGATAGCACGTAAATCTACAATGGGAAGCTGAGCCCACCTGGGCACTTGATTGTCCATACTCAGATGTTCATTCTCGGTCTAGAGGTCTAGAGCCAATTAAGGGTTGATGGTCAACTGCTGTTGGAGGAGGTCAAGAGGATGTGACCTCTGATTGACTCTCCAGGTGTAGCCTGGAAGTCAGAGGCTCCACCCCTTCTGGTGGTGGTGGTGGGAGGTGTGTTCCGCATGCTGCTCCCAACAGCCGGAGCCATTGCAAGGCGCAGCCCTGAGAGAGTCGGCTATGTTGAGACCATCTGGATTTGCGGCTGAACCCCGTTAATGCGGCCACAGAAGCTTCTAGGATGCTGGAGGGCCGGCATGGAGATCTCATTATGTGGCACCCAAGACAAGCCTCGGGGGTAAGTTCCTTCGCTACTTAGACCTGCCACCTACCAATCTGGAGTGGCCGTCTCTTTCTTCAGTCTCCCTGGCCTCCTGGTACGGGGCTGTGTTGCAAACCAACAAACATGGACAAGTTTTTGGCAGAATATAGCATAGCCCTCCTCCAACAGACGGGGTGTCTGACTTTTGTTGTGGTTTGCCTACATGCCACAGAAACTTGGAAGCATCCTGAGGTCACGTGCCAAGGCGTTCTGAATGCCAGCCTGAGCTGACTGTGAACTCTCTCTTATTTTTAGCCTTACTCAAAACGAGCTAGCTTCTGAGTTACCTAAATTCATCAGAAAAGCAGTCATAAATGTGGAATGTATGACTGCAGAGTTCTAAGAACTACACTGCTTGCTTCATTGTGGAAAAGTTGAGTTGCTGGAACTTGTTTCTCACTTTAGAGGGACTATCCCCATGTGCCATAGATTAATGGATGCCTAGTAACTTCGGTGATGTGGCCGATAGGTCTATATTTTGGCATCTAGGGTGCTGGCTGCCTCTTTGTGAAAAGACTCAGTTAGCAAGATCAGTGTAATGGGCCAGAGGGATGTGAATAAAACCCCAGCAGCAGAGCATTGTATTTTAAACAAGGCGGCGATGCCGTCCTTAGAGAAAACAAGGAATTCAGACTGCTGCCTTTGGCAAGGGAAAGCAAACTTCTGATTTGCTGTACTGATATGTATGGAGAAGAGTGTTTGCTAGGTTAGCTCTGTATTAGGTGTCAGTGTTGAGATGCCCCAGCTCTGTGAAATAGGCCAGTTAAATGACATTCCTGATGCTGCACCTTTTAAGTTTTTGCAGGGGGCACCAATTTCTAAGGGGCTTCCCAGATGGCTCAGTGGTAAAGAATCCACCGCAGTGCAGCAGACACAGGAGATGCAATTTCAGTCCCTAGGTCGGGATGATCCCCTGGAGTAGGAAATGGCAACCCACTTCAGTATACTTGCCTGGAGAATCCCATGGACAAAGGAGCCTGGTGGGCTACTATCCATGGGGTAGCAAAAAGTTGGACACGCCTGAGCACATGACACACACAAGTGGCACTAATCTTTGAAATCCTCTGATGTGGTAACGTGTTGGCTGACTATTTTGGAAGACAGACACAGTTCCACAGTCGTCAAATTGGCTCTTCTTTTCTTAATAGTTCTTACTCCACGCATCCAGGAAGCAATGTGAGGTTTCTCCTAGATACTTCATAAACCTTTGCCAATATCTCTTCAGTAACTAAGGAAATAAGCACAGACTAAGTCTGTGGTCTGTCTGAACCCACTGTTAGGTGGATGTAGCCCGAGATTCATTCTGTATGTGATTTCCCTGAGTCTACACTTTGATCAGTGGCGTTACAACTCCCCAGGAATTAGTGACAGTTCGTACCTAACATCTAATAGTTTGCCAAAGTTTAGAGTTTTATTTTCCCCAGTGCCCATACATCCAAGTAAATGGCTGTCATTCCCTCTAGGAAGAGGCTTGAAGGAGTCACTGCAGTCAATCCTGGCTGCATTGCACAGTCACCATTCAATATGACTTGGGCTCCCAATCAGTCAAGGCACTCTGGGTCTTTGATCTTGACTTGAATGTAGGATCTGGGTAAATTTACCCACTAGGGTGATGCATCATGCTTCCACTTGCTCTACCAAGAACTTGAAATATTACCAGAAGGTTAGCCTAAAACAACATTCCACTAACCATTCCACTGGAATTTAGGATCTGGTAGTGTTTTATCTTTGTTTAGGAAACCTGAAATTGTCCTTGCTTCTTAAATCTACTGAATTACTAAATATCTTTCAGTTGTATGAAGTACTGCTTTACTTTTATGATTCAATTCCATCATTTCAATGGGAAGGAGGGAGAAGGACCACCATGTAATAATTTTATTGATGACTATTTATTCATTTGCCAACAAATATTTATTGAATATCTACTACCTGCCAGACATTGTTCTAGGTACTGGAGATGAAGCAGTGAGTAAATCAGAAAAAATACTGCAGTCTTCATATACAGCTTGCATACTGGTGTGTGAAGACCAACAGTAACCAAGATAAATAGGTCAAAATATATTGTATGTTATATGATAACAATACAAAGTAAAACAAACTACAGAAGGGGAATAGAAGTAGTGAGAGAGAAGAGTTTGTACACTTGAAATTTTGAATTGGTTGGCCAGATATGTCCTTCCTGTGAAGGTGACATTTCATTGAAGACCTGAAGGAGGTATGAGAGTGGGCTCTGTAGGCATCTGGGGTCAGAATAGTAAGGACAGAAAAGAGCAAGTGTGTCTACACCTCAAGGAGGGAACATGCCAGGCACGTTTGAGAAAAAGGGAAGACTAGTAAGTGATGCATAAATAATTGAAGAAATATCTATTTAAGTATTAGTAATGGTTAACATGAACACTAGTAGAATTCAAAACCATTTGTACTTTTTCATCATTAGGCAGGATGAAATCAAAATCAAACAAGTTTCTCATAACTGTTTGAAAGCAACAAGGGAATGTTGAATGATACAAAGGAATGCTTACAAAGTAGGCCAAACGTAACTGTACTTTGTGACCCCAGATCTGTAACACGATATGACTGTGTGTGCTCAGTCGTGTCTGACCCTTTGCAACCTCATGGACTCTACGCTGCCAGGCTCCTCTGTCCATGGCATTTTCCAGGCAAGAATACTGGGGTGGGTTGCCATTTCCTACTCCAGGGGATCTTTCCAACCCAGGGATCGAAACTGCATCTCCTGCATTGACAGGCAGCATCTTTACCACTAGTGCCACCTGGGAAGCCCTATAACACAATATATCATTTTGAAATAAAATGTAAAGCAGCAAGGAAAGTCACCAAAAGGTTTTCTTTGAGTTGTGAGCCTTGAGTTAGAAAGATCTTCCTCCTTTTCCTTTTCTGTATTGACTAGTGTCTACAGTTTTGCTTTGCTTTCTCTAAAGGAACTAGAATACAGGCCTACCTCATTTAATTGTGCTTTGCTTTGTTTTGCTTCACAGATACTGCCTTAAAAAAAGAGTTTAAGATATGAGGCAGCTCTGCATGGAGTGTCTTTTGGTACCGTTTTTCTAACAGCGTTTGCTCCCTTCGTGTCTCTGTATCACATTTTAGAAATTCATTTTTTTTCATTAGTATTATGTTTGTTATGGTGATCTGTGATCAGTGATTTGATGTTACTGTGACTTAGTTAAGATTCAGATGATGGCCCACACTTTTTAGCAATAAAGCATTTCTTAAGGTGTGTACATTTTTAAAGACATATTGCTACTGCACATTTAGTACAATACAGTATAGTGTAAACATAATAACTTTTATATGTGTTGGGAAACCAAAACATTCATGTAACTTTATTGCAACACTCGATTTACTGTAGTGGTTTGGAACCACAGTATTTCCAGGATCTGCCTCTGTAACAGTTAAGAGCTAAGGATTTGAATCAGACCTGAGTTGAAATGCTGGAGCTACTGTTACCTTGGCTAACTGTGCATATCCGTAAAATGGAGATAAGGATAACGACTTTATAGGATTGTTTTAATACTAAAGGTGGTACTGTTTTTAAAGGTGTTAATATAGTGCCTGATTGTCACAAATACTCAATGGTAACATCATTATCAATCAAAAGTATGGCTCTTGAAATCGAATACTTTTTAAAAAGTTATTGGTTTAACTCAAACAATAACTCAGACATGTTAAATGATACCTCTCATCACTCAACTTAAAACAGAGATCTCAGAGTAATTTCTACTCAAAACTCTCTTCATGGATATCACTTTTTTGTTGTTATTTTTTTTTTTTTTTGCATCTGTGGTGAGAACACTGAGGATCTATTAATACTTTCTTTGCAAATTTTGAGTATATGATACAGTGTGATTAACTCTAGTCACCATGTTGGGCATTCAATCCCCAGGACTTACACATCTTACAGGTAACTGAAAGTTTTTTTCTCTTTGACCAGTTTCTTTAACAGTTCAAACAAAATCCACCTTCTGGTTGATAAGTGTATAGATAAGAAAAGATGTTTATTATATTTACAAAAAATAGATTGTTTTTCTCACTTTAGGAGTGCTACATGACTTTTATAGACTCTTTGGAACAGGTGGGACATCTGAGGAAATATATGTCAAAGATAACCACTATAATATGTATATGTTTCTGTCCAGTATTTTACAGTATGTATTTAAAATTTTTTTTCTTAATCTGAAAGATGTTTAAATTATGTAATTTGATTAATGCAAAATAACACTTTTGAAATGTCTTAGTTTTTCATAACTTAAGCCAAATGTTCATGTTATTTTTTTTAACTAAAAGAAGCATTTAAAACATTAAATAATAGATACTTAGATTTAGGTTCCAATAAAATTGGAATCACATTTTATAATATGACCAGTTCTTCAAAAATTGCTCTTGTATAACGCCAGACAAATAATATTTCAAGATAAAGTTTAATTAAATGTGTTTTGTTAGAATTTTAATCTAATTTCTTTCATTTTCTTCTATAAGATTTTAAAATGTAAACATAAAAATGACACACTAACCAAGAGAAACTGTAACCCTTCCCATTGTTTTAAAGTGCTTATTCCTAGCTCATGCAAGTCTGTCAGCACGTTTTCAATCTAATCTACCAAGGTCAAATGCACTCTGGAGATATTTCTTAATGGAATTTTCAGGCGAGTCAATGCTATTGTACAGTAGACTAAACAATTTGATGACCAGCACATTTAGAATATATATTATGTAATTTCAGAGAACTTTGGAAATGCAGAGGCTCCTTTCTAATGCTAAGCAGTATCTTTGGCCATCCGTTCTGAAGAAATAGAAAAAAGAATTTTGATGACTTATTTCCAGTTAGACAAACTGCAGATGAATGTTGAGTGTAAATTTATTTCTTTCAGCTATTACATCAGTAAGCTAAAAGCCTGTACAAAAAATATTCAGATGGACAGTAAGGAAGGCAAGATACAGCAGCTCGAAGCACTTGGCTGTCAGTAATTTGTTAACAGTTGTTCATGCATCAATATTATTAGATGTTATGGAAGGTAGATCAGGTCTCCATCCATTAACCAACTTATGAATATGACATTAAATTAGAAGAACTTTATTTTATGTTATTAAGTATGTATTAAAGCAGGTTAAGCTATGAACTATATGTTAAATAATGCCATATTTTAAATAATGTCCTGATTCATTTAAATGTTATGGCAAGAATAATATGTATCAGAATAAAATTTGATGTTGAACAGAGTTATTCTATTGTTGAAATAATTTTCTTTCTTTTATTTGATCATATTTACTATGTTTCTCATATTTCTCCATTGTTTGGTCTAGTGTGTCTTTTCTTACCTCATTTTTAATTCCTCTTGCTTTCCTAACACATTAATGGTGGTTTTAAAAGCAATCTCTCTATATTCCCAAAGTCTCTCCCTTGAATATCTTCATCTACTTATTTTATTATTTTATTATTATATATATATATATAGCTGGTATATATATAGTATATACCAGCTATATATAGATAATAACCAAATATTAGACTTTTATTCTAGACTTTCCAGTGGCCAATTTCTAAATCCTCTCTCTTTCTTTCCCTTTCCACTTAGTTTACTATTAAGTTTCAAAATATCATCTGAAGTATCTCATCAGTTTCTTCTCTCCCCTTCAGTATCCGTTGCTTTAGCCATAAACAAGATTGGTAAGAGCTATAGCTCTCCCCAGTGATAGCCAATAGAACTTTCTGCAGTATCTTTGTTGTCAGATATGGTAGCCATTAGGGGAGCTATTGAACACTTGAACTGTGGCTTATGCAATTGAGGAAGTGAAACTTTATTTAATTTTAATTGACATTAAATCTGTGCACATAAGGCTAGAAGCTACTGTATTGAACAGCACAGGTATAGATTGGTGTCAGAAGTTCCAAGATAAAGACTTCTGGATTTATCTTAAATCCAAGAAAGTGGACATATCACTCTGCTGCTTAAAGACTTTCCATGTTTCCTCTTATGTTATTACATAGTTGGATTCCAAAGGCTCACATATAAGGTCCACGTTGATCTCATTCTATAACACTTTTCTAGTCAAGTTTACATTAAACTTGTCGTTCTATGCTGTAATCCATCCAAATTGAAATATTTTTGTTCTGAGTCCATGGCTTATGCCTTCTCCACACTCATAATTTGACTCATATTGTATTCTCCTCTAGAAATTCTTTGCCAAAACTGTGTTTCCAAATCATCTTAATTGTTTTTAAGAAAATTTCAAATGTATTTGGAATTTTAACAGCAGAATACATTTTGTGAAATTGTGTATAATGAAACCATTTCTCCACCAGTTACATCAGTGGACCAGAGCCAGTTTATTTCAGAAGCCCCAGGGTGCCTTAAGACTATTTGTCTCATTATCCCTGTTATTTTCCCCTTCAGGGAACTGTCCTTAATAAACATTATGTTTCTTCTGCTGGTTAGTTTTTTAAAAAAAATTATTATTCAATTTATTTAAACTAAAAGAAAAAAATAAGTTCACCCATTTATCTGACCACACCTGCTACCTCTCTACTCCCAACCCTCACCTCTAGCAACCAGGGGCTCTGTTCTGTCTACGAGCTTGGTTTTTTGTTTTATTTTTAGGTGCTGTATATAAGAGAGATCATATGGTATTTGTCTTTCTCTGTCTGACTCATTTCACTTAGCATAATGCCCTTAAGGTCTATGCATGTTGTTGCAAATGGCAAGATTTCATTCTTTTTTATGGCTGAGTAATATTCCACTGTGTACCTACACCACAATTTTTTCATTCATTCATTGATGAACACTTAGTTTTTTTCCATACCTTGGCTGTTATAAATAATACTGCAGTGAACGTAGGGGTGCATATCTTTTTGAGTTAGTGTTTTCATTTTCTTCAGATAAAGACCCAGGAGTGGAATTGCTAGATTGTATTATAGTTCTATTTTTATTTTTTTGAGGAAACTTCATACCGTTTCATGTAGTGTTGCATCAATTTACATTCTTACCAACAGTGTACAAGAGTACCCTTTTCTCTAATTTCTCTCCAACACTTGTTAATTCCTTTTTTTTTTTCTTTTTGAATAACTGCCGTTCTGACAGGTGTGAGGTGATATCTCATTATGTGGTTTTGATTTGCATTTCTCTGATTAGTGATATTGAGCATCTTTTCATGTACCCTTGGCTATTTCTATGTCTTCTTTGGAAAACTGTCTATTCGGATCTTTTCCTCATGTTATAATGGAATTAACTGTTCAGTTTCAGCTGAAGTTGCCACTAATTTTATGAAGCTTTTCCCAGTTTCCCCTGTTAAGAAAGCTCTCCCTCCACTGAATCAGTCTAGTTATCTGTCTTTATTTCCTCCTGCTGCTGCTGCTGCTAAGTTGCGTCAGTCGTGTCCGACTCTGTGCGACCCCATAGACGGCAGCCCACCAGGCTCGCCCATTCCTGGGATTCTCCAGGCAAGAACATTGGAGTGGGTTGCCATTTCCTTCTCCAGTGCATGAAAGTGAAAATGAAGTTGCTCAGTCGTGCCCGACTCTTAGTGACCCCATGAACTGCAGCCTACCAGGCTCCTCCGTCCATGGGATTTTCCAGGCAAGAGTACTGGAGTGGGTCACCATTGCCTTCTCCACTACATCTGATTTGTTCCATAATCTTCAGTCTCTGGTCTACTGTCTAGTATATAGAAACACGCAAAATAATGGATTATCAAATGATTGGTTAACAATAACTGAATTAATGTGGAATTTTGAATTTGCTACTCTTACTATCATCAGAGCATTTCAAATGCAAGTAATTACCTCATTAGATACATAAGAATTTATAAATGTATTTCATATATGGAAATGTGTTTTATTTTTATTTATATATATTCTCTCAAATATGGAAGTAGTCTCTTATAGCTAAAGGGTTTGCATATTTTATACAAATTGTTTTCTTTTTATGTGCATATATAGCACATATTTTTGTCTGATATGTCCTGAAAAAAGCAATTTTAATTTTTTAGTCTTCTGGATAATTGGCTCTGTTCTCCATTTTATTTCTCACATGTAGAGCAGTCTCAAACATCATAATTATATGCTACAAAGCAAAACATCATGTGAAAATATTTATTTGGAACCAGAATATTATGTTGAGAGAATTTTCCCACCATGAACATTTGTTTGCCATCTGTATTCAGTCCAAGCAAGTTGCTCATTACTATTAAGGAAACTTGGATAGTAGACCCTCTAACTCCTTGGAACTATTAAACTATAGCAGTTACCAATATAGTAAAACTATGACGCTTTGATGCACTGTTTAATGTTTTGTGAACTTTCTCTGGAATATCCTGAGATGTTCACTTATTCCCTAAGAAACAGTCTCAAATAGTAAATAGGTATATTCATATTGGGCTTCCCTCATAGTTCTGTTGGTAAATCATCTGCCTGCAATGCAGGAGACCTGGGTTTGATTCCTGGGTCAGGAAGATCCCCTGGAGAAGGAAATGGCAACCCACTCCAGTATTCTTGCCTGGAGAATCCCATGGACACAGGAGCCTGGTGGGCACAGTCCATGAGATCGCAAGAGTTGGACACGACTTAGTGACTAAAGCACCACCATATTCACATTGTAAATACAAACCACACAGTCTTTAATGCTTTTATTTCAGTGGTAAACTTTATATTTGTATGACTACAGAAATGAATGATTCTTGGGACTTTCCTGATGGTCCCATGGTTAAGATTCTGCATTTTTGCTGCAGAGGGTGTAGGTTCAATCCCTGGTCAGGAAACTAAGATCCCACATGCTGTATGAGTCTTCCAATAAAACAAAACAAACTCAAAATCTGTTGTAAACAGTATTAAATGACAGGCTCTACTAAGGATTAGACATTAGGCATTAGACAGGGTTCAGTTGCTAAAGAAGACTCACAGCACCAACATGTTAAGACTTAAAAATGTGTCAATTCCTTGCATGGAAAGGCCCCAACAAGGCACCAGCATTAAAGTCCAGATACACGTGTTCCCCATCCTCTGGGCTTTCAATTTTGTTCCATTGTTCTATATTTCTGTCTTTGTGCCAGTACCATACTGTCTTGATGACTGTGGCTCTGTGGCGGATTCATGTTGATGTATGGCAAAACCAGTACAATATTGTAAAGTAATTAACCTCCAATTAAAATAAATAAATTTATATTAAAAAAATAAAATTAAGCACATATTCTCTAAAAAAATAAATAAATAAATAAAGTACAGATACAGGTCACAGCCAGAGGCTTGCTCAGAGTAAGGGTGTGAGGAAACCAAGCTACTGGCCTCCCTTTGCAAAGGCCATTACAAGGGCACACATTTTCTTTTAGACCAAGAACACAGTTTTCTCTTCAATTGAAAACCACCTACATGGGCACATAAAACCACAGAACTCAAGAACCCAAAATGGAGTCTCAACCAGAATTTCTTATGTCCCAGGGGTCCCACAGGCATCTTCCTGATGCATAACCTGCCCCTGTGGCACTTTCCAGGTCCCTCACCAAGACCAGGTGCAAATCATCAGTCTTCTTGTCAGTGAATATTGCTGACATGGTGATATATCACCCCAGATCTCCTCAGAACTACAGTTACAAAGCAACACTAGCAGTCCGTGCAGTTTGTACCCTGGCCAGGCTCAGGGCTGGGTGGGCATTTTTCTTATTTCAGGGCATTTTCAAACCTGGCAGGGGGGATTGACTCTCACAGTTCAGACACCTAATAACAGGAACCATTTCTTTCAATGTGTAAAAGTAACAAAGGATTAGTATTCAGAATATATGAGTCACTTGTAAACTAGAGGGAGAGAAACTCCAAACATATTTTTAAACACACACACATAAAAACTTACTAATGGGTTAGGAATGATGAAAAATACCAACAAAAAAACTTAGCAGATTGCAGAATTTTCAGAAGTCTGCTAAATACATTTCAGTAAGAATCTGGGAAAACAAAGGCCTTCACAAGCTGCCATTAGTAGCGGAAAGTGGTCCAGTCACTTAAAAGAGCAATTTGACAACCTTTACCACAGGGAAGGATGTTTCTACCTTAAGATTATTCATCTCCTAGGAATATACTTTAGAAAAATTAGAAAACATAACATGGGAAACATTTGCATGATTATTTATTACAGCATTGCTTGTAATCATGAAAAATTAGAAACAATGTATAACCTATAAATGGAAAGTATAGAGACATTAGTTACCTATTTTTAAATGGACTACTCAGTAGAGGTTAAAATGAATGAACATTCTTGTATCATGAGTCAGAGATGTAATATCATACAAACCCTGAATAGTGAATATTCTATTAATTCTAAAATTTTAAAACATAAAGCTGAGTGGAAATCAAATTACAGAAAGACACAAATTTTATTGCATCACTTATACACAATTAAAAACCAGATAAAATCTCATAATGCATTATTTGTGGGACCATTCAGATGTCATGAAATATAAAATTTAGGAAAGATGAACACCACCTTTTTTTTTTGGATAGTAGTACTTCTACGGAGAAACTTAAATATTCTTAGTGAGGGATCCAAAATGATTTATTTCTTTGAAAATAAGAACTTATGATAAATATGGCAGAAAGTTAACTACAGCATTTGGAAAATTAAAACTGTGCCTCCTAGAATTTAGGCAGTAGAGACAAGTGACAGACTTGCATCTGAAAAAAAAAATCTATCAAATAGATATGGAGGCCACAGAGGTCACACTGCCTCCCCATCAAAAATAAAAGAAAATAATAACTTTTAAAGTAGCATAAAATGTGATAAAAATGGACTTCATGTGAAGAAACCTCTCTGGGCTTACCTTGGATTTTTCCTAAAATTACTGCCTGATTGGTTGTAGAATACAGCCCCAGCTTATGAATAGAAACTAAGTGAAGTGTCCTCAGCTCCCAGCGATAGTAGAGACATTTTCAAAGTCAAGAGTGATGAACTTCAATGGCTCCATTTGGAGTGCTTGTAAATAATTCTCACAGACACAAAAGAAACACTCCATGGAATAATAACTGGCATGAGGACTCTGCCATATTCAGAGGAAGTCATCAAGGAAATAGGTCTGTCATTCAAGTCAGTCTTTTCTTGATCCTGTAGGCTGCTTGTTTGGAGTGAGAATGAAGCAAAGGAAGTGAAATATGAGAAGGGGTAGAGATGACAAAGATGAAGAACCAGATAATACCCCAGGAGTGACGGAGGACTGGACCAGGTAAGAGACCCAGCTCTGAACTGAATGAGGCTATGGAATTGATCATTACAATACAATGGGCATTTTAATTGTAAACTTGAGACTGTACCTTATGACTAAATGTGGCCAGATCCCTTTTCATTATTTAACAGTGATCGTAAAGGTTATGGGACCTGTTTGCAATTTCATCCTATGTGGGGGAAGAAATGGTCCTACAGAGTTGGTCTAAAGGGTCAGTGAGAGGAACAAACGTTTTACATTTATGCCTTAAGAGACACTAGTTGTACAATAAGTGGATCTTGCGGTTATTTTGTGAAAGACAAATACAGGACACAAAGGAAAATGTATCTTCTATAGAGCAGTTGTAATATAGACCTTAATCTGCTTGTCGATGATTTGTGAGCATCATTATAATAACCTAGAAGAGAAAGGTAGAATTTGGTGAATATATATATTATAAACTACTTCACAACTCTGATCTAACTAAAACTTGTAGCATTTTTCAGTTTTTTTGTGATAATCACTAATGTTACACATTGCAGTCCTATATATTTGTTTGAGATGCCACATGTGGTATTGTCAGAAAATACCACAATGGAAGCATGAAGGAGAATTGGGGAATCATTCATTTAACACAGGGACAAAGAATGTGTTGGTTGAGTCTAATTATTACCTGAATCATTTAGATAAATTCCTCCTCCAGTGTTTGAGGCTTAAGTAAGAAGTTTGATTACTTTTGTGGGGGTGGGGAAGGGGATTGTTTCAAAGTTTTTGACTTTCTTATTTTCACTTGTCACAGTGTTTTTGTTTTCTAATGTGCAAGTTCTCTGAAAGCCTATAATTTCCTCTACACAATTACAGTGAAGTATGACTGAGCAATTCAAGTGACCATTTGAGGTAATGGATTTGAGCTGCTACAAACTAGTTGAGTTAGAAGCTGTAATATTTAATGCAGCAATGCTCAGGGTGAACTTCTGTGTCACACAACTTTAAAGCCAGATGATGCTTATCTGAATAATTTGGATGATGTGATCTTTACTGCAAAGTGCCTACTATATGCAACATAACATTACATGACATCTAAGGGATCTTGACAAAGTTTGGAAAGATGAAACCTGTGAGGTCATAGTCTTTAACTACTAGCATGATATGACATACCAGCTGCTGAGTAAAGCCAGAATGTATGTTCTTTCTATAGGGTTGGATGATTAGCAGTAGAGTGATTTATATCAAAATGTCAACATGAGTTCCCAAACTTGTGTCTACTAAGCGCTCTCTATCCCATATTGCTACATATAATATCCTGTTTCTCTCCCTCTAGAGACATGACCAGTGCCCCAGGAGGCATTTGATGGTTTAACCAGAATGTTAAGTGACTTTTGAATTCCTTAGAATTGACTGATCATGTACTCTAATCAGTAACACTTTTCTAAGTGTGCATCACACACACCCATGTTCTTTTAATTTATAATTTATACTTATACTAATGTTCTAGTACATTATGTTCATTACTCAACATAAACCAATACTAGAAATGTAAGATTTTTGAGTAAAGATTAAATAACCATTATTTCTGCAAAGATATTTTACAAGAGTCTTCAGCCTTAGATTCCAGCTTTGAAATTCTTAATTGCTGTTTGAAGGGGAAAAAAATTAATAAGATGCCATAAGTGCTTCAGTGTGTGTTGCCCCAATGTGATTTCATTCTGGAAGTCCACTGAAAGTGGAATTCAGTAACCAGGGGAATGTTATGTGACAGAAATTAGGCAGTCTTCAAAAACAATCCATGTAGCTGATATAAATGTATGCATGCTATGCTATGCTAAGTCACTTCAGTCGTGTCCGACTCTGTGTGACCCCATAGACGGCAGCCACCAGGCTCCCCAGTCCCTGGGATTCTCCAGGCAAGAACACTGGAGTGGGTTGCCATTTCCTTCTCCAATGCATGAAAGTGAAAAGTGAAAGCAAAGTCGCTCAGTCGTGTCCGACTCTTAGCGACCCCATGGACTGCAGCCTACCAGGCTCCTCCATCCATGGGATTTTCCAGGTAAAAGTACTGTAGTGGGGTGCCATTGCCTTCTCCGAATGTATGCATAGATCAAGCTAATTTTGAGAACAAATGTCTGGTGCCATAGGGTTGTGTTCATGAAATGCATTGCAAAAGAAAATATTAAAACACTTTCCTGGCTCAAAGATGTAGAAATGAACACTGTTATAGAGCATTTGTGGGACAAACACAGAGGGGATTTTCCATTACACCAGAATTGTTGTGGCTTCCCTGATGGTGTTAGTGATAAAGAACCTGCCTGTCAATGCAGGAGGCATAAGAGATGCGGGTTCGATCTCTAGATCAGGAAGATCCCCTGGAGGAGGCATGGCAACCCACTCCAGCATTGTTGCCTGGAGAATCCCCATAGACAGAGGAGCCTGGTGGGCTATAGTTCATGGGGTTGCAAAGAGTCAGACACAACTGAAGTGACTTAGCACACATGGAGCTTTGTTGCAATTTACTTGCAAGAGGCAACAAAGGTAAAGTCAATGATTTCAACATAAAGAGAGCTTTTCTGTCCTGTAAAGGGCTTCCTGGTAGCTCACTCAGTCAAGAATTTGCCTGCAATGCAAGAGACGAGGATTTGATCCCTGGGTCAGGAAGATCCCCCGGAGAAGGAAATGGCAAGCCACTCCAGTATTCTCGCTTGGAAAATCCTATATAGAGAGGAACCTGGCAGGCTACAGTCCATGGGGTGGGGGTGGGGGGGTGGGTCGCAAGAGTTGGACATGACTTAGCAACTAAACCACCACCATCACTTATCCTCTAAAGGTAGGATGAAAATCCAGCAACTAAACCACCACCACCACTTATCCTCTAAAGGTAGGATGAAAATCCACTTTAATGACCCCTTGCTCAGACGAACACTTAGGGCAAATGGGAGCATCTGTAACCCAGGGCTTAGGAGACAGAAACAAACATGTCCCAGTAACCAGACACATAGATTCACGTGTTGGATCATAACCGTGTTAGATCATTCAAGCATTTGCAAAGGTATACAGTGGCTTTTAAGGACAACCATAGCTGTTCAATTCTTTATTAAGTGTAGAGTCTGGAAACTCCTTTAACTTACTAGAAAGATCATGACAAAAGGTAGCCTTTTCCATGCAAAGTTGCAAGGGATGGTGGAAAAAAAGGAAAATAATAAAAGGAATCATTTCTCTTGGTTATTCCTTGAGGAAGGTCTCAACTCTTTGTTGAAGAGGGAATGGAAGTTAAAATAGGAATACTGCTGCAGCACTGCACAGTACTGCTAGAACCAGAGTTCCAAAAGAAATAAATGTGTACTCAGGGAGAAAGAATTTTATGTGAAAATATAATCTGGGGTAAGCATTCACAAATTATATGGTCTGTGGGTCAAATCTGATCCTTGCACCAGTTTGTGTTAACAAAATTCTATTGAAACACCCATTTATCTCTGTATTGTCTGTGACACATTTCACAGTATAATAGCAGAGTTGACTAGCTACAACAGAAACACTGTTTCTTACAGAGCCTAAAATATTTATCCTCTGACCCTTTACAGAAAAAGTTTTCTGATATATAGGCACTGGGGTTTGATATATACCATTAAAGTTTCTGAAAAGACTTGTAATTAATATAAACATTTAATGAGTAAATATTCATTTATTTTATAGGAAAAATAAGTTGCATATATGTAAGTATTTCCCTGGGTATTTTATCCTGAAGGTCTGTGTTATATATGTATGTATAAAACCATTTAGTAGACAACACATAGTACATTCTAGAATGTAGATTCAGCCATTCTTCATCAGTCACTGGGACTCTATTCTCAGTTTACTTTTTTAAAAATTAATTAATGTATTTTAATTGGAGGTTAATCACTTTACAATATGGTACTGGTTTTTGCCATACATTGACATGAATCAACCATGGGTGTACATGTGTTCCCCATCCTGAAACCCCCTCCCACCTTCCTCCCCATCCCATCCCTCAGGCTTGTCCCAGTGCACTGGCCCCGAGTGCCCTGTCTCATGCATCAAACCTGGACTGGTGATCTATTTCACATATGATAATATACATGTTTCAATGCTATTCTTTCAGGTCATTCCACCCTCGCTTTCTCCCACAGAGTCCAAAAGTCTGTTCTTTACATCTGTGTCTCCTTTGCTGTCTATCATATAGGGTCATTGTTACCATCTTTCTAAATTCGATATATATATATATATATATATATATATATGCATTAATATACTGTATTGGTGTTTTTCTTTCTGGCTTACTTCATTCTGTATAATAGGCTCCAGTTTCATCCACCTCATTAGAACTGATTCAAATGCATTTTTAATAGCTGAGTAATACTCCATTGTGTATATGTACCACTGCTTTCTTATCCATTCATCTGCTGATGGACATCTAGGTTGCTTCCATGTCCTAGCTATTATAAACAGTGCTGCAATGAACATTGGGGTACACGTGTCTCTTTCCATTCTGGTATCCTCAGTGTGTATGCCCAGCAGTGGGATTGCTGGGTCATATAGCTGTTCTATTTCCAGCTTTTAAGGAATCTCCATACTGTTCTCCATAGTGGCTGTACTAGTTTGCATTCCCACCAAGAGTGTAAGAGGGTTCCCTTTTCTCCACACCCTCTCCAGCATTTATTGCTTGTAGACTTTTGGATCGCAGCCATTCTGACTGGCATGAAATGGTACCTCATTGTGGTTTTGATTTGCATTTCTCTGATAATGAGTGATGTTGAGCATCTTTTCATGTGTTTCTTAGCCATCTGTATGTTTTCTTTGGAGAAATGTCTGTTTAGTTCTTTGGCCCATTTTTTGATTGGGTCATTTATTTTTCTGGAACTGAGCTGCAGGAGTTGCTTGTATATTTTTGAGACTAATTCTTTGTCAGTTGCTTCATTTGCTATTATTTTCTCCCATTCTGAAGGCTGTCTTTTCACCTTGCTTATAATTTCCTTCATTGTGCAAAAGCTATTAAGTTTAATTAGGTCCCATTTGTTTATTTTTGCTTTTATTTCCTTTACTCTGGGAGGTGGGTCATAGAGGATCCTACTGTGATTTATGTCGGAGAGTGTTTTGCCTATATTTTCCTCTTGGAATTTTATAGTTTCTGGTCTTACATTTAGATCTTTAATTCATTTTGAGTTTATTTTTGTGTATGGTGTTAGAAAGTGTTCTAGTTTCATTCTTTTACAAGTGGTTGACCAGTTTTCCCAGCACCACTTGTTAAAGAGATTGTCTTTTCTCCATTGTTTATTCTTGCCTCCTTTGTCAAAGATAAGGTGCCAATAGGTGCGTGGATTTATCTCTGGGCTTTATATTTTGTTCCATTGATCTATATTTCTGTCTTTGTGCCAGTACCATACTGTCTTGATGACTGTAGCTTTGTAGTATAGCCTGAAGTCAGACAGGTTGATTCCTCCAGTTTTATTCTTCTTTCTCAAGATTGCTTTGGCTATTCGAGGTTTTTTGTATTTCCATACAAATTGTGATGTTCTTTGTCCTAGCTCTGTGAAAAATACCGTTGGTAGCTTGATAGGGATTGCATTGAATCTATAGATTGCTTTGGGTAGTATACTCATTTTCAATATATTGATTCTTCCAGTCCTTAAACATGGTATATTTCTCCATCTATTTGTGTCCTCTTTGATTTCTTTCATAGTGTTTTATAGTTTTCTATATATAGGTCTTTTGTTTCTTCAGGTAGATTTATTCCTAAGTATTTTATTCTTTTTGTTGCAATGGTGAATGAAATTGTTTCCTTAATTTCTCTTACTATTTTCTCATTGTTAGTGTATAGGAATGCAAGGGATTTCTGTGTTAATTTTATATCCTGCAGCTTTACTATATTCATTGATTAGCTCTAGTAATTTTCTGGTGGAGTCTTTAGGGTTTCCTATGTATAGGATCATGTCATCTGCAAACAGTGAGAATTTACTTCTTCTTTTCCAATCTGGATTCCTTTTATTTCTTTTTCTTCTCTGATTCCTGTGGCTAAAACTTCCAAAACTATGTTGAATAGTAGTAGTGAGAGTGGGCACCCTTGTCTTGTTCCTGACTTTAGGGGAAATGCTTTCAATTTTTCACCATTGAGGTTAATGTTTGCTGTGGGTTTGTCATATATAGCTTTTATTATGTTGAGTTATGTTCCTTCTATTCCTACTTTCTGGAGGGTTTTTTTCATAAATGGATGTTGAATTTTGTCAAAGGCTTTCTCTGCATCTATTGAGATAATCATATGGTTTTTATCTTTCAATTTGTTAATGTGGTATATCACGTTGATTGATTTGCAAATATTGAAGAATCCTCGCATCCCTGGGATAAAGCCCACTTGGTCATGATGTATGATCTTTTTAATATGTTGTTGGATTCCATTTGCTAGAATTTTGTTAAGGATTTTTGCATCTATGTTCATCAGTGATATTGGCCTGTAGTTTTCTTTTTTTATGGCATCTTTGTCTGGTTTTTGTATTAGGGTGATGGTGGCCTCATAGAATGAGTTTGGCAGTTTACCTTCCTCTGCAATTTTCTGGAAGTGTTGAGCAGAATAGGTGTTAGCTCTTCTCTAAATTTTTAGTAGAATTCACCAGTGAAGCCATCTGGTCCTGGGCTTTTGTTTGTTGGAAGATTTTTGATTACAGTTTCAATTTCCATGCTTGTAATGGGTCTGTTAAGATTTTCAATTTTTCCTGGTTCAGTTTTGGAAGGTTATATTTTTCTAAGAATTCATCCATTTTTTCCAAGTTGTCCATTTTATTCACATATAGTTGCTGATAGTAGTCTCTTATGATCCTTTGTATTTCTGTGTTGTCTGTAGTGATCTCTCCATTTTCATTTCTAATTTTGTTGATTTGATTCTTCTTCCTTTGTTTCTTGATGAGTCTGGCTAATATTTTGTGTTTGAAAACTTCTCCTTCTTCACGACTCCCTCCCCAGAATGGATCTCCATCCCTAACTCCTCTTTCTCTCTTTTTGTCTTTTATATTTTGTCCTACCTCCTTTTGAAGAGAATGAGCTGCATTTCTGGGTGCACAGTGTCCTCCACCAGCATTCAGAAGTTGTTTTGTGGAAGTCGCTTCCCATTCAAATGATCTTTTGATGAATTTGTGGGGGAGAAAGTGTTCTCCCTATCCTATTCCTCTGCCATCTTAGGACCGCCCCTGGATTCAGTCTTAAATTGCCAAAAGAAGAAGTGGAGTTGTTTTGTGGTTTAAGAAATTATCCAATTGGAGACTGCTGTATTTTGAATGAGGCATTCATGAAGATTTAGAATCTCTCCTTTCACATAAATGGACAATTCTCCAAAAAGGGACTCCAAATGGGTGCTAAACTATGACATTAGTGTGTTCACAGTGCCTCCTCAGGATTCTAGGCCTATGCTTCTGAGGAGAGCAGGATCTGTGAGACACCAGACTCTCCTCAGTTTACTTTTATGTGGTAGTATTTTAATTTTAACTTCTTTAATAAATGACAGTGTTGATACTCTTTCACATGCTTATTTGATACATAAATATCTTTACTGATAGTATCTGTTAAATGTTTCATTCATTTTTAATTGGATTGCTTTATTTAAAAATTTTTTTTGAAATATAGTTGATTTTTAATGTTGTGTTAGATTCAGATGTACAGCAAACTGGATCAGTTATACATACACATATATCCAGTCTTTTTAGATTCTATTCCCATAAGTCATTATAGAGTATTGAGTAGGGTTCCCTGTGCTATATAGTAGGTACTTATTACTTACCTATTCTATATATGAGTATGTATATGTCAATCCCAATCTCTCAATTTATCACTCCCCTGCCCATTTTGCCCCCCTGGTAACCACAGGTTTGTTTTCTGTGTCTGTGACTCAACTTCTGTTTTATAAATAGGTTCATTTGTATTGTTTCTTTAGATTCCACACATAAGTGATCTCATATGATATTTGTCTTTGTCTGAGTTACTTCCTTAGTATGACAGTTCCTAGGTATTCTCAGTTTTAAATTGGATTTCCTCTCCAGTGGTACACCATTTGGGTATTTCTTCAGACACAAGGAGCTTAGAGTATCATCCAGTTGAAAAGATCTATTAAGATTTTTGCAGACAGAGAAGCAAATAAAGTAAGAAACCAGTTTCCCAAAAGGTTGTATTAACTGTTTTTGTCCTGAACTTTTGTGTTACTTTCCCTGTCCAGGGCACAGAAGATCATAAGCCATTCAGCCCAGCTTTTATTTCACTTTAGAGTTTATCTCTCTCAGAAGTCCATTACAAATAATTTACCTGGACATGTATTTTTGCCGTTGGAATATAATACTTCTTTGCATCTCTTTCCATCTCAAAATATCATTGTCTTGCCCTTTTTCTTTTCTTTTTTTTTTATAATATTTCATGTCAGTAAACAAGAATGATCTTTTTCGCATTGATTTTCTCTCCACTAGCTACTTTTACTATCAGAGATAGAGTTTTGAGGAGATAACCTTCCTGTATTGTGTGATTGAGGAAATAGATATACAGTTTTCACAGTAAACAACTTGATAAGAAATTTGATCCAACTTTTCTGTCCCAATCTGCATCATTTCTTGTTTCAGTTCAGCTTTAAAAAGTTTATTCCTTTGAATCATTGTCTTAAATAGGTTGTCTAAAGATTAATGTGCTACTAGTGGGGCTGACTCCATAATATCTTGCTATGAGTTAACAAAAATGAGAGAGAGCCTGAGGAACTAGTAGGTGTTGGAGCAGAAGTTTCAACAAAAATGAGGAAGGTGGCAGGATAAAGCCCAGGATATGGTGGGTAGCAAGCAGGTGATGGGTATAGGGATGAATGGATAGCACGGAAAAACTGACGATGTCAGTAGAAATGACATACAATCTTCTCCCACTTTACAATCTTACCTAGGGCCAGATCTGCCCAGAAATTCAGTATACTGACTATTATTTTCATCAGAGAGAAGGAGAGTATGGGGGAGAAACATAGATAGGAGAAGGAAGAGGAGGAGGAGTAATGGAAGGAAGGAGGATAAGAGAAGAGAAAGAAGAAACCCTGCCTATGTGTAGTTGCTAGATGTCTTAGGAATTTCTAACAGATGGGTCTAAATAACTATTTCCTATCCTGGGACTTTATGGTTTTGCTTTTCTGGATCCCCTTTTAGGTGGCTCAGATGGTAAAGAATCTGCCTGCAATGCAGCAAGCCCGGGTTCAATCCCTGGGTTTGGGAAGATCCCCTGGAGGAGGGTATGGCAACCCACTCCAGTATTCTTGCCTGAGAAACCATCCTCGTGGCTCAGATGGTAAAGAGTCCACCTGCAATGCAGCAGACCCGGATTCAATCCCTGAGTTGGAAGATTCCCTGGAGGAGAGCATGGCAACCCACTCTAATATTCTTGTCTGGAGAATCCCATGGACAGAGGAGCATTGTGGGCTGCATTCTGTGGGTGGCGAAGAGTCAGCCACGACTAAGTGACTCCGTTCACTTTATCAGTTCAGTCACTCAGTCGTGACTAACACATTATTTATGTAGTTTCTTCAGAAGGGTGTTGTCCTAAGTGAGATAACTTTGGCAGAGTGAAAGAACTGTTACATTTCTTAGCATTCTTGGGTTATGGCTGAAAAATTTCCCATAAACATATACTAAATGTAGGGTAAAATAGAATGCTCTGGGCCCTTGGAAGTATCTTGTTGCACAATGAATAAATGAAAGGGGGCATTATCTGACATGGTAACAAAAAGCATAGCATCAGGGAAAAAGTGAACCATTAGCTACACCTTTCTTTGTGTTTTATTTTTAGTCTAAAAACTTATTTGACAGTCTATACTCAGGAAAATCTTGATGTTTACTCTTGCCATCTCCTGTTTGACCACTTCCAATTTGCCTTGATTGGAAAAGGTAATTTGCCTTGATTGGAAAACTCAGCAGTGGTCACAGAACTGGAAAAGGTCAGTTTTCATTCCAGTGCCAAAGAAAGGCAATGCCAAAGAATGCTCAAACTACCATACAATTGTACTCATCTCACATGCTAGTAAAGTAATGCTCAAAATTCTCCAAGCCAGGCTTAAATAGTATGTGAACCGTGAATTTCCAGATGTTCAAGCTGGATTTAGAAAAGGCAGAGAGGAATCAGAGATCAAATTGCCAACATCCACTGGATCATTTAAAAAGCAAGAGAGTTCCAGAAAAACGTCTATTTCTGCTTTATTGACAATGCCAAAGCCTTTGACTATGTGAACCACAACAAACCATGGAAAATTCTTAAAGATATGGGAATACCAGACCACCTGACCTGCCTCTTGAGAAATCTATATGCAGGTCAGGAAGCAATAGTTAGTACTGGGCATGGAACAACAGACTGGTTCCAAATAGGGAAAGGAGTACATCAAGGCTGTATATTGTCACCTTGTTTATTTAACTTATATACAGAGTACATCATGAGAAACGCTGGTCTGGATGAAGCACAAGCTAGAATCAAGATTGCCAGGAGAAATATCAATAATCTCAGATATGCAGATGACACCACTCTTATGGCAGAAAGCGAGGAAGAACTAGAGTCTCTTGATGAAAGAGGAGAGTGAAAAAGTTGGCTTAAAACTCAACATTCAGAAAACTAAGATCATGGCATCCAGTCCCACCACTTCTTGGCAAATAGATGGGGAAGCAGTGGAAACAGTGAGAGACTTTATTTTGGGGAGCTCCTTGGAAGAAAAATTATGACCAACCTAGAGAGCATATTAAAAAGCAGAGACATGGCCAACAAATGTCTGCCTAGTCAAGGCTATGGTTTTTCCAGTGGTCATGTATGGATGTGAGAGTTGGACTATAAAGAAAGCTGAGCACCGAAGAACTGATGCTTTTGAACTGTGGTGTTGGAGAAGACTCTTGAGAGTCCCTTGGACTGCAAGGAGATCCAACCAATCCATCCTAAAGGAAATCAGTCCTGGATGTTCATTGGAAGGACTGATGCTGAAGCTGAAACACCAATACTTTGGCCACCTGATGCAAAAAACTGACTCATTGGAAAAACCCTGATGCTGGGAAAGATTGAAGGCAGGAGGAGAAGGGGGCGACAGAGGATGAGATGGTTTTATGGCATCACTAACTCAATGGAAATGAGTTTGAGTAAACTTTGGGAGTTGATGATGGACAGGGATGCCTGACAAGCTGCAGTACATGGGGTCACAGAGTCGGATGCGACTGAGTGACTGAACTGAACTGAACTGACTCAGGAAAATAATCTCACCCCTCAAATAACCATTAAATATTTATATCAAGTTAGATTACATTTATAGAAAAGTATTATGAAATGAAAGGTAGCAGATTTAATGAGAGGAATATTTTATTGATTTACTTGTGCATATCTGTCACAGCCTTGTGTCACAGAGGTTCAGTGCTATTTGTGGCTATTCATTGACCCAGAGTAGTACATTTGTCCCTCAGTGGATCATCAGCTAGGAATGGTTCTTAGAGTACAGAATGACTATAGTGGTAAAAAAGGAGATAAAGTAAGTGTTGTAAAACCCTCAGAGAGGATGTACTTGACTATAAGCATGTTAATGTAAATCATCCTATTATATTCTATTCTCTGTTGTCCCAATGAAAATTGTGCTATTTCAGTCCACCAATCAGTGCTTAGCTGTGCTTTTAGATATTCCACTTTATCTGAATATCCTTTTCTTCTCTTCTCCCACTTTTTTAATGAAGCCTTAAGAAAAAAAATTATATTAACTTACTGTGCCTTGGTAGCAGTCACTGTGAATTCAAATGCATATTTAATTTAAAATAAAAATTAAAAATATATAAAATGATTATATTTCTTTATGCAAATTTATTTTCTTTCTTGCTAAAAAGGTTTAGTTATTGCTTTTGCTTTAGATGGAACACAAATGAGGCATGAGAGCTCCCGTTTCTTTTTCACGGTTGAAAACAACATTGAGTATTAGCACAGTCATTAATATTATATAAAATCTCTAGTTCAGTAGGTTATTGATTTGTATGAAACCACACAACAAAGAAAGTGACTATTTGAAAGAGCCTACAGCTGAACTGTGATAATAATCATTATAGATTCTTGACTTGAACTAATCAACAGGTATTAAGTTATGTTTTTAGGACTTTGAGCTGCTTTTTATGTTGCTACATGGATGATTAGTGAAACAAGGAGTTTGAGCCTTATTCAACACACACAGTTTCATTATTCTCTTTATCTGGTAAAACACTGATTATGAAGTCAAATATAAACTTTAATTTTATATTGGAAAAATTTTAAAGCCATCACTCTTCAGATGTGATCCAAAGCCATAACCAGGGAATTCACAGGAAGAGTGTATTCACATTAATAATCTATTATTTATGTAAAGTTGAACTGATACTGTCATTTAGAGCAAATATTTGTTAGTATGAAAAATGACTCAATGTCTTGAAATGATGATCTTTTAAAAAACGGTTACATATTGAAATTTTAATTTTATTTTTTGTAAACAGTCTAAGGAAATACATGTTGAATTCATAGTTTTATGAACATATTCTCAGTCACAGTGATATAATGGTTCCAGTAGAAAACAGTATTTTGAAAAGTAATTCTCATGCTAAGCATATCAAATCAGCAAATGCAGTGCATTTCAGTATCTGGTGTCTGTGTTTTTCCTTTCTCAGATTTGGTATTTCCAACTTGTCTTGGTATAGTAATATGAGACCAGTTTGGATACTACAGACCAAAGGGAAGCGATTTTTCCCCTGGAGGATATTTGACTATGTCTGGAGACTTTTGGGTAGTCACAATTTCTAAAATACTTCTAGAAAGCTTATTATACACTTAATACATCTGAAACCAGACTAGCCACATCTCAGATGTTCAATAGCCACTTGTAATTGGTGACTACTTGTACTGATCAGAATAGCTTGCCTATATTCTCACCTTTATTCACCCATATCTTATGTACAGAAAAAAACTAATAAGGATCTGTTCTGAGTTGTGCCACCAAGTGTGACCAGTATGTTCTTCTATTTAGCAAAGGAATTTGTTCATCCAAGGATTTTATTAAGATTAAAACTTTCATATTAATGTTATATCCCATCTTGAAAATTACCACTTTTTATGATTTTTAGTCACAAAATCAGAAGGATTATCAGGAGGATGTGGTACAACCTCCATTTTAGTCCATCAGTTCTTGTACTTACAGTGTCAAGCCCATTGAGCTGTATCACCTGTATCTCTATCACAGCCTAAAGTCAGTTTAATAATATTAAAAGAGGAGGTACTTTTCTGAGAGGAATCTTAAATAGTATTTTTCATTTACTCGAAGGAATTCTTGTATACAAAGACAGACAAAATATTTAAGTAGACTTCTCTCATTTAAAATTAAATAGACTATTCTTGTGATTTACTCCCATTTAATGTGACACTGGAGTGCTCATTTGTATTTTCATGAGGATGATGAATCTGTGATTAATGACTTATAAATGATATTATGTCAAAATTTAAAGTACAAGTATTATGGAATTAACTTTACTCTGGGCAAATCAGCAATAAATTAGGGTTATTGTCTGAGTAGCCAGACAGTGCTAACCAGAATCTTGGTATTTTTTGGAGAAAGTTGAAAATGCATCTCTCCTTAGCTTTTATTCTCCTGCAAAATATAGGGCTGTCATAAATATAACATAAACATAACAAGTATCATTTTAATTGCTACTTTGAAAGAGTAAAGCAACCTCAAAATATTAATAAAATAGTGTATTCTCCCACAGAAAGCATAAACAAATTGTTTAGATGATTTAATCTACTGTTGAAAACTCCTGTACTACTATATATGGCACCTGTGATGAATTTGAAGAACACATATTTTGGTCGAAGTAACTTAATTTTGGTGCCTTTCCTCCCATGAAATCTCTCTCAAATGGCCAGGAACTTGGGGGAATTTCTGTTTCTGGTTCAAAGAGGTGGCTTCACACTTGGCAATTTGAGGTGTGGTTGATACAACAGCCAAGTCTTTGAATTTCTCTAAAACACATTAAGAAATTTCTCCACTCACAAATGATGGGAATCTTATAATTGAAGAGAACAGATTGTCAAATGAAACATGATGGTAGGTGATAGAATTTGTTGAAATAGAGTTATCTATTCTTCATTAATTGTTGCTGAAATGCACCATCTGCTTTAAAAGAATAAATCATTTGTGGCATATCATCTTGATATGCCATTCATATGGCGTATGTGTCATTCATGACACATTCATGAGAAAATTAGTTTATTTTTGAACATCCACTTCAGTTCAGTTCAATTCAGTTCAGTTGCTCAGTCATGTCTGACTCTTTGCGACCCCATGAACCACAGCACACCAGGCCTCCCTGTCCATCACCGACTCCCAGAGTCCACCCAAACCCATGTCCATTGTGTCAGTGATGCTATCCAACCATCTCATCCTCTGTCGTCCCCTTCTCCTCCTGCCCTCAATCTTTCCCAGCATCAGGGTCTTTTCAAATGAGTCAGCTCTCTGCATCAGGTGGCCAAAGTATTGGAGTTTCAGCTTCAACATCAGTCCCTCCAATGAACACCCAGGACTGATCTCCTTTAGGATGGACTGGTTGGATTTCCTTTCAGTCCAAGGGACTCTTAAGAGTTTTCTCCAACACTACAGTTCAAAAGCATCAATTCTTCTGTGCTCAGCTTTCTTTATAGTCTGACTCTCATGTCCATACATGTCCACTGGAAAAAACATAGCCTTGACTAGACGGACCTTTGTTGGCAAAGTAATGTCTCTGCTTTTTAATATGCTGTCTAGGTTGGTCATAACTTTCCTTCCAAGGAGTAAGCGTCTTTTAATTTCATGGCTGCAAATGACAATTCCTCAATGATTTTGGAGCCCAGTAAAATAAAGTCAGCCACTGTTTCCACTGCTTCCCCATCCATTTGCCATGAAGTGATGGGACCAGATGCCATGATCTTCGTTTTCTGAATGTTGAGCTTTAAGCCAACTTTTTCACTCTCCTCTTTCACTTTCATCAAGAGGCTCTTTAGTTCTTCGCTTTCTGCCATAAGGGTGGTGTCATCTGCATATCTGAGGTTATTGATATTTTTCCCAGCAATCTTGATTCCAGCTTGTGCTTCTTCCAGCCCAGCGTTTCTCATGATGTACTCTGCATATAAGTTAAATAAGCAGGGTGACGTTATACAGCCTTGACATACTCCTTTTCCTATTTGGAACCAGTCTGTTGTTCCATGAACATCCACTTACTAGAGTCATTAATTTTGTATATTTGGCCAGTATGCTAGGGCAATAATACAGTGGGTGATCTACCTTTCAGCCAGATAATGTGTTAGATCTGGTAGGGAATGACTCCTTCATTTCTTTCAGAATTCTTGGGTAAAGAGAATGAAGATATGTCTTGCCAGTGAAGTTATATCAGAGGTATAGTACTGGTCAAATTGATATCTAAATGCTTTAAATATTTTGGGGAAGCTAAGTTACATAAATGTCCATCGTAAGCCTTTGACAGTTATCTTCCAAGTAGGCTGCTATGTGCATAAATAGTATTCTTGCCCAGAAAATATAAAATGGTTTGTGTTTTATAAGCAGGTAGTCAAGAACAGTGTGATAGGTAATATTAATGACTCAGTATTTTACCTTAGATGTAATACATTCATTTCTTCATAGCATGTGAAACAAAATATGTTCTAGGCAAATTATAATAGTAGACAATATACTAAATATTTGAGTCTGTTCCTTTAAGGGTCACCTAAAACATCTTTGTATCTTGTTCAATTCCTTCTCAATAATCTAATGATTGATTCTCATTCTGTAACATGAAAGTTATTCATTTTAGCTTGAATATCTTTGGCAGGTGTTTCTATCTAATTCCCCCTTAACTATTCCCTTCCTTTTAGAAGACGAGCACGCTTAAGGGAAATGACTATCTTCGATTCTTCTAAATAATTTTTCTCAAATCTAGCACTCTTAATAAGTATTGGTTTTAATGAAACTGAATACTATATACTATTCCCCATTTTGAGATTAATTGGCTGTTACATATTAAGGAAAGAGTTTAATACACAACACATTTTTCAAAGAGAAATCAGCCAGATGGATTTTTTTCCATTTCAGTGGTTGACACACTTTTATATTTATTCCACGTGGCATGTGCTCTTTCTGTCACATCTCTCACTTTAATGAGTTGATAATGTCACCAAATGGTTTTTGGCTATATCAGAACCAGTATGTGTAGGAAGTAACTAGAATTCCCTTATGAATACCTGCAAATGTCAAAAGAGTTTCTATGGCGGCATTAAGGGAAAAGAGAACATCTGAGTTAGTGAAAAAAGGGAAGACACACTTTCTGGTAGATCTGTGATAGAAAGTACTTTGGATGGTGCAGTCTCTTCTTCAGAAACACAGGAAGCAGAGCTGACTCACTGTGTCTGTGTGTGTGTGTATGTAACTGTGATTCACCTTGATTCTTTGTTCACCTAAAAAGGTATCTAGTATACTAGATACTAGTGTATTTACTAGTATATTTATTTACATCCATGGAGTTGGTTTAGGTTTACTACTGAACATTGAAGAGTTTGACAAAAGCACATGTATTATTTAAGCTACCTATAACAAATACAGAGAAGGGAATGGCAAACCACTTCAGCATTCCTGCCTTGAGAACCCCATGAAGAATATGAAAAGGCAAAAAGGTAGGACACTGAATGATGAACTCCCTAGGTCAGTAGGTGCCCAATATGTTACTGGAGATCAGTGGAGAAATAACTCCAGAAAGAATGAAGAGACGGGGCCAGAGAAAAAACAACACCCAGTTATGGATGTGACTGGTGATGGAAGCAAGGTCCGATGCTGTAAGAGCAATATTGCATAGGAACCTGGAATGTTAGCTCCATGAATCAAGGCAAATTGGAAGTGATCAAACAGGAGATGACAAGAGTGAACATCAACATTTTAGGAATCAGTGAACTAAAATGGACTGGAATGGGTGAATTTAACTCAGATGACCATTATATCTACTACTGTGGGCAAGAATCCCTTTGACAAAATCGAGTAGCCATCATAGTCAACAAAAGAGTCCAAAATGCAGTACTTGGATGCAATCTTAAAAACAACAGAATGGTCTGTGTTCGTTTCCAAGGCAAACCATTCAATATCACAGTAATCCAAGTCTATGCCTTGACCAGTAATGCTGAAGAAGCTGAAGTTGAATGGTTCTATGAAGACCTACAAGACCTTCTAGAACTAACACCCCCCAAATTTGTCTTTTTCATTATAGGTGACTGGAATGCAAAAGTAGGAAGTCAAGAAACACCTGGAGTAATGGGCAAATTTGGCCTTGGAGTACAGAATGAAGCAGAGCAAAGGATAATAGAGTTCTGCCAACAGAATAGCCCACACCCTCTTCAAACAACACAAGAGAAGACTCTACACATGGACATCACCAGATGGTCAACAACCAAAATCACATTGATTATATTCTTTGCAGCCAAAGATGGAGAAGCTCTATACACTCAGCAAAAACAAGACCAGGAGCTGACTGTGGCTCATATCATGAACTCCTTAATGGAAAATTCAGACTTAAATTGAAGAAAGTAGGGAAAACCACTAGACCATTCAGGTATGACCTAAATCAATCCCTAACAATTATACAGTGGAAGTGAGAAATAGATTTAAGGGACTAGATCTGATAGACAGAGTGCCTGATGAACTATATGGACAGAGGTTCGTGACATTCTACAGGAGATAGGGATCAAGACCATCCCCAAGAAAAAGAAATGCAAAAAGCAAAATGGCTGTCTGAAGAGGCCTTACAAATAGCTGTGAAAAGAAGAGAAGCCAAAAGCAAATGAGACAAGGAAAGATATAAACATCTGAATGCAGAGTTCCAAAGAATAGCAAGGAGAGGTAATAAAGGCTTCCTCAGTGGTCAGTGCAAAGAAATAGAGGAAAACATAGAATGGGAAAGACTAGAGATCTCTTCAAGAAAATTAGAGACACCAAGGGAACATTTCACGCAAAGATGGGCACAATAAAGGACAGAAATGGTATGGACCTAACAGAAGCAGAAGATATTAAGAAGAGGTGGCAAGAATACAGAGAAGAACTGTACAAAAAAGATATTCATGACCCAGATAATCATGATGGTATGATCACTCACCTGGAGCCAGACATCCTGGAATGTGAAGTCAAGTGGGCCTTAGGAAACATCACTACAAACAAAGCTAGTGGAGGTGATGGAATTCCAGTTGAGCTATTTCAAATCCTAAAAGATGATGCTGTGAAAGTGCTGCACTCAATACAGAAGCAAATTTGGAAAACTCAGCAGTGGCCATGGAACTGGAAAAGGTCAGTTTTCATTCCAATCCCTAATAAGTGAAAGTGAAGTGAAAGTGAAGTCGCTAGTCATGTCTGACTCTTTGTGACCCCATGGACTGTAGTCTACCAGGCTGCACCATCCATGGGATTTTCCAGGCAAGAATACTGGAGTGAGTTGCCATTTCCTTCTCCCTAATAAAGGCAATGCCAAATAATGCTCAAAGTACAGCACAACTGCACTCATCTCACACGCTAGTAAACTACCACACAATTGCACTCATCTCACATGCTAGTAAAGTAATGCTTAAAATTCTCCAAGCCAGGCCTCAACAATACATGAACCATGAACTTCCAGATGTTCAAGCTGGATTTAGAAAAGGCAGAGGAACCAGAGATCAAATTGCCAACATCTGATGGATCATGGAAAAAGCAAGAGAGTTCCAGAAAAGCATCTATTTCTGCTTTATTGACTATGCCAAAGCCTTTGACTGTGTGGATCACCATAAACTGTGGAAAATTCTGAAAGAGATGGGAATACCAGACCACCTGACCTGCCTCTTGAGAAACCTATATGCAGGTCTGGAAGCAATAGTTAGAACTGGGCATGGAACAACAGACTGGTTCCAAATAGGGAAAGGAGTATGTCAAGGCTGTGTATTGTCACCCTGGTTATTTAACTTATATGCAGAGCACATCATGAAAAACGCTGGGCTGGATGAAGCACAAGCTGGAATCAAGATTGCCAGGAGACATATCAATAACCTCAGATATGCAGATGACACCACTCTTATGACAGAAAGCAAGGAAGAGCTAAAGAGTCTTTTGATGAAAGAGGAGAGTGAAAAAGTTGGGTTAAAACTCAACATTCAGAAAACTAAGGTCATGGCATCTAGTCCCATCACTTCGTGACAAACAGATGGAGAAACAGTGGCAACAGTGCCAGACTTTATTTTTGGGGGCTCAAAAATCACTGCAGATGGTGACTGCAGCCATGAAATTAAAAGATGCTTCCTGCTTGGAAGAAAAGTTATGACCAACCTAGACAGCATATTAAAAAGAAGAGACATTGCCAACAAAGGTCCGTCTAGACAAGGCTATGGTTTTTCCAGTAGTCATGTACGGATGTGAGAGTTGGACTATACAGAAAGCTGAACACCGAAGAATTGATGCTTTTGAACTGTGGTGTTGAAGAAGACTCTTGAGTGTCCCTTGGACTTCAGGAGATCCAACCAGTCCATCCTAAAGGAAATCATTCCTGAATGTTCATTGGAAGGACTGATGTTGAAGCTGAAACTCCAATACTTCGGCCACCTGATGTGAAGAGCTGACTCATTTGAAAAGACCCTGATGCTGGGGAAGATTGAAGGCGAGAAGAGAAGGGGACGACAGAGGATGAGATGGCTGGATGGCATCACCAACTCGATGGACATGAGTTTGAGCAATCTCGAGGAGTTGGTGATGGATAGGGAAGCCTGGCGTGTTGCAGTCCATGGGGTCGCAAAGAGTCGGACATGACTGAGCAACTGAACTGAGTGGAACTGATTGCAAATAAAACTAGCCTCCAGGCATTAACTCAAAGACTGACATCTGCCTACTGAAATGAAGCATGCAGGGAGCCAGGAACTTCCTAGTCTCATCTTTGTTGTGCACTTAGTATTTGTATGACCATGGCAAGACGTTTAACCTGTAAGTCAGTTTCTACATCTGTAAAATCAGAGATTTAGATGTCACATACTTTAGTGACATCACTTTAGTGGGTGTTTACCCTGAAGGTTTGCATGTGGTTGTGTGTGAATAAGACAGCCTTCATTTAATTCCCTCCTATATCACTTAGCTAGTGCCTAAGATTGTCTCATCGTATTCAAAAGCGATATAAATAAGCATGTGTTAGGAAGATTAAACACAAATAGGGATGTAAATTGCTTATGATATATAGAATCTTATGAGTTTTTAAGCCATCAAAATGCCTTAAATATTTTTGTTTAATTTTAGTATAAAGCCTTCTATTTGCAATATGAATAGCAGTATGAATTTGCAATATGAATAAACTCTTCTGGTTCAGCCTTTTAAATTAGGTTCCAAGTTTGATCATAAGTACTAAAGAAAAACATAGTGTATTTTATTACATATGCTTTATTGTATGGAAAAGTATTTCTGAAGATACGGAGTGTCAAGAGCTAAACTAATTAGTCAATGAAAGATGTAATGTAAACCTCTTTAGTGAGTAAGTCAGTGCTGTGCTGTGCTTAGTCACTCAGTCCTGTCCAACTCTTTGAGACCCTATGGACTTTAGCCCACCAGGCTCCTCTGTCCGTGAGATTCTCCAGGCAGGGATAGTGGAGTGGGTTGCCATGCCCATCTGCAGGGACTCTTTCCACCCCAGGGATCAAACAGAGGTCTCCCCCATTGCAGATGGATTCTTTACAGTCTGAGCCACAAGGGAAGCAGTGTAAATCAATATAAAATGCTTATTTCTATATGGATTTTGGCGTATTTCAAATCTTTGCTCTTAAAAAGAATTTATAATCTAGATATCAAAGTAAGAAGTAAACAGTAAAAGTAGTATAATTCATAGATGTCAAGAACAAATATTAATTACTGGACTTTGAACAAGTCAGATTAGCATATGATTTGGTGATGAGAAAAATCCTGAGTTAGGAAACAGTCATTCAACTGAATGTTGATAAAGGGCTAGACTGTAATGAACAAAAAGTGATGCACATGAAGTGGAAGAACGGCATGAGTATTAGGGCAGGAGTGGAAAAGACCGTGATGTGTTTTGGAGACAGTGGATAGATAGGGCTGGAGATGTTAACCAGATAAGGCTAAAATGATGAAACTGAGATCCTTAAATGCCTGTTTAAGGACTAGAATTTTTCCTTCCAAAACAGAAAGAGGAAAGTGTAATTTTAACACAGGACAAGTAATTTGCAGGGGTGTACCTAACCTTTCCTGATAGCTCAGCTGGTAAAGAATCCACCTGCAATGCAGGAGACCCTGGTTAGATTCCTGGGTCAGGAAGACCCCCTGGAGAAGGGATAGGCTATTCACTCCAGTATTCTTGGGCTTCCCTGGTGGCCCAGATGGTAAAGAATTTGCCTGCAATGCAGGAGACCTGGGTTGGGAAGATCCCCTGGAGGAGGGCATGGCAAGCTTACATGCTGATGTTATTGGCTAAGTCTAGCCTTTACATTGATCTGATTTGTTGTCATATATCAGGTATTTTGCTCTGACTGGCTGACTTCTACCTCAGTTTGCTCTGATTGGTGGATGCTTCGTCTGTACATTGCTCTGATTGGCTGACTTCTAACCTGACCCATTTGGCTTACCTCAAGCCTGTGCATTGCTCTGACGCATTGCTCTGATTGGCTGACTCCTAGCCTGAACCTTGCTCTGATTGCCGGACCTCAGGCCTGTACTTTGTCCTGATTGGTGGAATCCTAGCCCATACTTTGCTCTGATTGGCTGAGTCCTGGCCTGTACTTTGTTCTGACTGACTACTTCTTAGACCGTCCATATGTATGATTGGCTGAATAATAGCTCATACTTTGCTGTGATTGTCTGAATCCTTGTTCTGATTGGCTGACTCTTAGGCTGCATCTCTGATTGACTGGCTGACACCTAAACTATGATTGGCTGATTGTAGCTTGTACTTTTCCCTGATTGCCTGACTCAAAGACTATAAATTACTCTGATTGGTGGACTTCTAACCTGTATTTTAAGCTGACTGGCTGACTACTAGCCAGTACTTTACTCTGAATGGCTGACAGTAGCCTGTAATTTGCCCTTATCAACTGACTCCTAATTTGTATATTGCTCTGATTGGCTGGCTCCTAGCCTGTGCGTTGCTCAGAGTGGCTAACTCCTATCATGTATATTGCTCTATTAAAGACTCTTAGCATTTCCCTGCACTGATTGGCTGACTTGAAATTGCACACTGCTCTGATTGTCTGACTCTGGATGGTCCATTGTTCTGATTGGCTGACTCCTAACCTGTCCTTGGCTCTGATTGGCCTAGCTGGAGCCTGTACATTGCCCTGATTGGCTGCCTCCTATCCCCTACTTTCTCTGATTGGCCTAGCTGGAGCCTGTACATTGCCCTGATTGGCTGCCTCCTATCCCCTACTTTCTCTGATTGGCTGACTCCTGCCCTGTATTGCTCTGATTATCAGAGTCCTAGTCCTATGGTCTGATTGGGTACTACAGACTCTGTTCACTGCTATAATTGGCTGAATCCGAGCCCACAGTGTGCTGAGATTGCCGGACTCCTGGCCTGTATGTGGCTCAAATTGGGTAACTCCAAGTGTTCTTTGCTCTGATTGGCTGACTCTTAGCATACACCTTGTTCTGATTGGTGAAAACTAGCCTACCCTGATTGGCTGACTTCTGTCCAGTACTTTGTTCTGATTGACTCCTAGCTAGGTCTTGGCCCTGATTGGCTGACTCTGAGCCTGATCTTTACCCTGATTGGCCAAATCTGAGCATGTACATTTAACTGTTTGGCTGACCTCAAGCCTGTAATTTGTCCTAATTGGCTGACACCTAGCCTGTATTTTGCTCTGATTGGCTAACTCCTATCCAGTACTTTGCTCTGATTGGATGACTTCTGGCCTGTACTTTGCACTGATTGGCTGACTCAAAGCTTGCATGCTGATGGTATTGGTTAAGCCTAGTCTTTACATTGATTTTATTTGCTATCTTATTGTATTATGGTCTGACTAGATGACTACTCGGAGAAGGTAATGGCACCCCACTCCAGTACTCTTGCCTGGAAAATCCCATGGCCGAGGAGCCTGGTAGACTGCAGTCCATGGGGTCGCTAAGAGTCGGACACGACTGAGTGACTTCCCTTTCACTTTTCACTTTCATGCATTGGAGAAGGAAATGGCAACCTACTCCACTGTTCTTGCCTGGAGAATCCCAGGGACGGGGGAGCCTGGTGGGCTGCCATCTATGGGGTCGCACAGAGTCAGACACTACTAAAGCGACTTAGCAGCAGCAGCAGATGACTGATTGGCTGAACTCTATCCTATTCTTTGCTCTGATTGGCTGAATCCGAGACTTTACTTTGCGCTGATCAGCTGAGTCCTAGCCTGTACATTTCTCTGATTGGCTGAACTCTAGCATACATTTTGCCCTGATTGGCTGACTCCTAGCTTGTATTTTTCTCTGATTGGCTAACTCCCATCAGGTAGTTTGATTGTCTGACTACTGGCCTGTACATTGCTCTGATTGGCTGATTTCTAGCCAATACCTTGTTCTGATGGGCCAAATGCTAGGCTATACTTTGCTTTGATTGGCTGACTCCTAACCTGTTCTTTTCTCTTATTGGCTGAGTCCAAGCCTGTACTTTGCCCTAATTGGCTGAGTAATAGCCTGTACATTTATTTCTCTGATTGGCTAAACTCTAACCTGTACTTTGCTGTGATTGGCTGACTCCTAGCCTGTTCCTTGCTCTGATTGGCTGAATTCAACCCTTTACTTTGCCCTTAGTGGCTGAGTACTATCCTGTATTTTGCTCTGATTGGCTAACTCCCATCAGGTAGTTTGCTCTGATTGGCTGTCTCCTAGCCAGTTCCTTATACTGATTGGCTGAAGGCTAACCTATACATTTCTCTGATTGGCTGACTCTTAACTTGTCCTTAGCTCTGATTGGCTGAGTTCAAATCTGTACTTTGCCATGACTGGCTGAGTCCTAACCTGAACATTTCTCTAACTGGCTGAACTGTAGCCAGTCTTTTGCCCTGATTGGCTGACTCCTATCCTGTTCTTACTCTTATTGGCTGAGTCCGAGCATGTATTTTGCCCTGATTGGCTGAGTCCTAGCCTGTACATTTCTGTGATTGGCTAACTCCCATCACGTAGTTTGCTCTGACTGGCTGTCTCCTACCCAGTTCCTTATACTGATTGGCTGAGCTCTAGCCTATACATTTCTCTGATTGGCTGACTCCTAACCTGTCCTTGGCTCTGATTGGCCTAGCTGGAGCCTGTACTTTGCCATGATTGGCTGAGTCCTGACCTGAACATTTATCTAACTGGCTGAACTCTAGCCAGTCTTTTGCCCTGACTGGCTGACTCCTCACCTGTTCTTTACTCTGATTGGTCTAGCGGGAGTCTGTACTTTTCCATTATTGGCTGAGTCCTAGCCTGTACATTTCTCTGATTGGCTAAACTCTAGCATGTACTTTGCTGTGATTGGCTGACTCCTAACCTGTCCTTGGCTCTGATTGGTCTAGCCGGAGTCTGTACTTTTCCATTATTGGCTGAGTCCTAACCTGAATATTTCTCTGATTGGCTGAACTCTAGCTTGTACTTTGCTTTGATTGGCTGACTCCTAACCTGTCCTTGGCTCTGATTGGTCTAGCCGGAGTCTGTACTTTTCCATTATTGGCTGAGTCCTAACCTGAATATTTCTCTGATTGGCTGAACTCTAGCCTGTCTTTTTCCCTGATTGGCTGGCTACTGGTGTGTACATCGCTCTGATTGGCTGGCTCCTAGCCAGTACCTTATTCTGATTGGCTGACTGTAGGCTCTAGTTTGCCCTTATTCAGTTAAGTTCAGTTCAGTCGCTCAGTCGTGTCCGACTCTTTGTGACCCCATGAATCGCAGCACACCAAGGCTCCCTGTCCATCACCAATGCCCGGAGTTCACTCAGACTCATGTCCATCGAGTCAGTGATGCCATCCAGCCATCTCATCCTCTGTCGTCCCCTTGTCCTCCTGCCCCCAATCCCTCCCAGCATCAAAGTCTTTTCCAATGAGTCAACTCTTCTCATGAGGTGGCCTGACCCCTAACTTGTATATTGCTCTGATTGGCTGATCCTTAGCCTGTGCATTGCTCTGATTTTCTGACTCCTATCCTGTAGTTTGTGCTGAGTGGCTAAGTCCTACCTGGTAGTTTTCTCTGATTGGCTGAGTCCTGGCCTTGCCTTGCACTGATTAGCTGACTTGAAATTGCTCTGTGCTCTGATTGTCTGACTTGGGCCTCTACATTGGTCTGAGTTACTGACTCCTAGTCCAAACCTTGCTCTGATTGGCTGGCTCGAGCCTGTACTTTGCCTGGATTGGCTGACTCATAGTCCCTACTTTGCTCGATTGGCTAACTCCTTGCCTGTACATTGCTCTGGTTGGCTGGCTCCTAGCCTGCACTTTGCACTGATTGGCTGACTCAAAGCTTGCGTGCTGTCCTGATTGGTTAAATCAGGCTTTATATTGGTCTGGTTTGCTGGCTTATAATCAGTATTTTTCTTTGACTGCCTGACTCCTACCCAGTTGTTTGTTCTGATTGGCTGACTCCTTGCCTTTATTTTGTCCTGATTGCCTGATTTTAGCCTGTGCATTTCTCTGATTGGCTGATTTCTAGCATGTACTTTGCTCTGATTGGCTAACTGCTATCCGTTAATTTTCTCTGATTGGCTGACTCCTGAATTGTATTTGCTCTGATTGGCTAACTCCTAGCATGTACGTTGCTCTGATTGGCATACTCCAAGTCTGTACTTTGCACTGATTGGCTGACTTGAAACTGGTATTCTGCTGCGATTGTCTGACTCCATCCTTTGCTTTGGTCTATTTGCTGACTCCTAGTCTGTACCTTGGAGAAGGCAATGACACCCCACTCCAGTACTCTTGCCTGGAATATCCCATGGACGGAGGAGCCTGGTAGGCTGCAGTCCATGGGGTCGCTAAGATTCAGATACGACTGAGTGTCTTCACTTTCACTTTTCACTTTCATTCATTGGAGAAGGAAATGGCAACCCACTCCAGTGTTCTTGCCTGGAGAATCCCAGGGATGGGGGAGCCTGGTGGGCTGCCGTCTATGGGGTCTCACAGATTCGGACATGACTGAAGCGACTAAGCAGCAGCAGCAGATTGTACCTGCTGTGATTGGCTTCCTTGAGCCCGTACTTTACGTTGGTTGGCTGACTCCTATCACGTCTACTTACTCTTATTGGCTGACTCCTGGCCTGTAGTTTGCTCTGATTGGCTATCTCCTAGTATGTATATTGCTCTGATTGGCAGACTCCATGTCTCTATCTTCCAGTGATTGGCTGACTTGAAGCTGGTATTCTGCTTTGATTCTCTGACTCTAGCCTGTGCATTTTTCTGATTCACTGACTCCTAGACTTTACCTTACTATGATTGGCTGATTTGAACTTGTACTTTACCCTGACTGGCTGACTCCTATCCCCTACTTACTCTGATTGGCTGACTCCTGGCCTGTAATTGATCTGATTGGCTGACTGATAGCCCATAGTTTGCTCTGATTGGTTTACTCCTAGTCTGTACTTTGCTCTGAGTGGCTGACTCCTAGCACCTCATTGCACTGGTTGCCTGCTTCTTAGCCTGTTCTTTGCTCTGATTGGTTGACTCCTAGCCTGTGCTTTAGTTACCGAAATATATGTGGCTTCCTGCTGCTTGCTGCTGAAAAGCCAAAAAACAAGCAAGGTTAATGGCTAGGAAAAATTGCTTAATTTCAGATGCTGGAAGCCATGGTGGCAAGATGAATGTCTGGCCTAAGGCCAACTCCCCACCACTGGCAACTATTGTGGTAAGAGCTTTCATGGACAGCAGTGGGCTACGAGCAGAAACAGCATATTCAACTCTGACATTCACCTTCCGATTGCTCATCGGTGATCTGATCAGAGTCATATTGGTTTTAGGTACCCTTAATCTTCAGTTCTAAGGTCCGTTTGTTCCCATGTATTTGAGGTAAGTTCTTGCAATTGTGGCAGCATATGTCGTTGGGTACAGCCTGGTCATCATGAAGCTAACTTTTTCACCCTAGTTTTTGATATCTGTACTCGTCACAGGATGTACCTCAGAATATTATCTGTAGGACTAAAGGTCCTTGACTATGCTTAATGAGTACATTATTATTATTTGGTTTCCTTTACAGTTTTCTTTTGTTTTCATATTTTCTGATGTTTCTGATTAAACTTATTCTTTGACTAAAGTTTTCCACACACAAAAGGCTGACTGAGGACATGGTGGGTGCAGAAAGACAAGGATCATGGGGTTCTGCTCTGTTTCAAACCTCCCTTTTATTGATTACTCTGCAATCATGAATAGGGACAGGTACAGAAGGAAAAAAGGAATATTACTTTGTCATAGTACCTGGACAAGCATTTGAAAATTATTAGACATTACAATGAGAATAATAATCAAAATGCATCTTTGTATTTTTTCTGAATGTATTTTTCTTAGTGGTTAAAGCAGATGTACAGTGTATGTTTAATAGACCACGAACAGGCTGTGCTTGTTAGCCTAAAATTCAAGATAAATCATGTGTAGGCCAGCCTTATTTCCCCATACCTCAGTATGTGAAAATTCCTTCCATCATTTGCCTCTTTTAATTGTAACTCCTTTCAAATAAAAATAGAAAAAATTGATCATCAGTTATTTCTCTGACGTTGGCAGAGTGGCTCTTTTCCCTGCTCTGGATCCATCCATTTCTCTGGGTGCTTGGCCTTGTTTTTGTTTATATATTTGCCTAGTTGTTCATGTTGGAAAACTAATCAGATATCATGAACAGGCTCAGAGAGAGGTATGTTCACAGGGAAATGCTTTCTAGGCCATACATTTTATCATTTATATCCAGTTGTCATACAGATGTTGTACATGTGCTTTAAGTCATAAACTTAAAGCCAGCAGTGCTACATATCACAAGTAGTTATACTCTGTGACCACGTTATTGGACAATATTTTCATCCTGAACATTGGGGTCAAAATATGATTAGAAACAAGACAGTTACTTTCCTTTAAAAGTCTGTTACCAAATTCAGATCAATATTCCACTAGAACTTTGCTCTCTTCATAGATACAAGGAAAAAAAATTAGATCGACAATCAGTTTACTATCAATAAAATTCATTTAGCTAATTAAATTTAGTGTAATCTTAATCCTGCCAAGGACAAAATTCGTTTTTCAAAATTCCTTTTTCAGACACCTTTTTTTTTTTTAATCATCTCCTGCTGCTGCTACTGCTGCTAAGTCGCTTCAGTCGTGTCCGACTCTGTGCGACCCCATAGACGGCAGCCCACCAGGCCCCGCCGTCCCTGGTATTCTCCAGGCAAGAACACTGGAGTGGGTTACCATTTCCTTCTCCAATGCATGAAAGTGAAAAGTGAAAGTGAAGTCGCTCAGTCGTGTCCGACGCTTAGCGAACTCATGGACTGCAGCCCACCAGGCTCCTCCGTCCATGGGATTTTCCAGGCAAAAGTACTGGAGTGGGGTGCCATTGCCTTCTCCTATAATCTAAATCCCCACAAATTTGTCCTGCATTTCCCTATACAGAAACAAACACCTGTAGGACAGAAGTGTTATCATCATTATTTCTCAACAAAAATATTTCCGTTCTTTATACCTTCTCTTTGCTGACAACACATACCCTACTTGCTTTACACACTGCAATGGTTTCCTTATCACTTTTCACATCACAAGTTTTAACCCTGGAAAGCATAACAAATCCAAGACACAAGTGACTGAAATGTTATAGCAACATTTCCGGATTGGCAAATAAAAGAATATATTCCATAAACTTTAAAAACATTCACTTTATCACACCATAATTTTTCTTTAAGGATACAACATGCATGTTTAAAAACCCAAACATCTTTAGTTTCCTTCTTGTTCTTACAAGAAGACAAAAGTAGATATATTTAGATTTGTTTTATTTGTAAATGCTTATGTTTTTTAAGGCCAATTCAATAGAACTCCTTTAAAAGTTAACCTCAACAATACTATCCAAAGTTAAAAGCCCATATTGACACATGCAGACCTCCAGACAAATGGATATCTCATGGTTTCATCGTTTTTACATTTCATGAATTAGACATTGCAGTTAAATGTATCCATTTATGAATAACAGAATAGCCAGTTTTACACACACAATTTTAAGCCTTCTCTTTTCTTCCCTTTGGCTTGAAGTCTCACTTATTAATACAAAGATGAAGGCTCAGGCAAAGTGGACATGTTTGTAATTCAAGGACATGATGAGAGTCAACTTCCAACTTTCTTCTAGGCATATTTTTGTTTTAGCATGGTCTGAAAAAATTGTTTTATCAAGCTAGCCTTCTTTAACTGCACATGCAAAGAGAAATGGTTTTTAGAATTGCAAGAGTTTCATCTTAACCAATTTTCTTAGGAATCTAAAGAATTCTTTGCTATATATTGTCCAAAAAAAAGTTTCTTTTTTGTTAGTCATGATTCCATGGCTAAAATTTTTCTTAATGAATTGAACCTGAATTTCCCATTTTGCATAAGGCAACACAATGCCACTGACACAAATGCACCAAACAACAGGTCAGTCACAAACCCTCTCCGAGGGAGACTGGTACAGATTCCCAGACAAACACCTCCCCATCATGAAGCATTCCCAGTGGTAGCCGACATCAGAACCAATTGGCAAAATGCCCAAATGACACTCACCAAGGTGAGTGTCATGGTGCTCACCAACGGTCCTCAATGATAGATAGATGTCAGAACCAATTGTCAATGCACCAATAGCACTGTTCACAAACAATCCTCAACATCAGACACACATCAGAACCAATTTGCAAAATGCTGAAATAGCACCTCAAGCCCCAAACAGTTCTCAACATCAGAACCAACTGGCAAGAATGCCTAAATAGCACTAGCACTCACAAATGAGAAGATCGCCCATGTGCACACTGGTGGACTAACCAAGATTTGGAGCTCATCAGCTCGTCTCAAGTCTAAGTTTCCATTCCACCAAGGAAAAGCATAAGTTGGCAGCCAGTGCCAAGCAAGGGAGAAACAGGGAGGATTCTCAAAACAGATGGTTTTGGCAGCTGCTAGGAACGTCCCCGAAATCCCCTACTCTGGGCTAGCTAGCCACAAGCAGCAGGCTCATACGTTGTCATGGCCACAGGTCTCCCCTGGAAAACCCAGGAGAACCAGGTGCCATGAAAGCTCAACAGCCAGCAGTAGGCAGCCCCAATATGGGCACCAAAATCTGTTACCAAAAGATGTGTGGGGTCCGGTTGCTCTCCTCTCAAAAGCCAGTAAACTGGCCAGGTTGTTGTAAAGAAAAGTTTACTTTATTTCAGAGGCCTGCAACTGAGTGGTAGGAGGGCGGATGTCTGTCCAAAGATGGACCACCACCCCCACCCCCACCCCTGGCAACCATTGAAGCAAGAACTTTTTTAGATAGAAGGAGAGGACTATATGCAGAAAAGGCACAGTCAACGTTGAATCATCTTGGTTGTCTTAAGCGCACTTAATCTTCAGTTCCAGGGTCCATTTGTTCCCATTTCTTTGAAGCCAGTTCTCAGAATTGTGGCGGCTTATGTCATGAGAACAGTCTGGTCATCATAAAGTTAACTTCTTCACCCTAGTGTTTTAGTATCTATATGACAGTTTACAGGATGTGGCTCAGAATATTATCTATAGCCCTCAGGAAAGATTTAAAGGTCCTTGACTATGCTTAATCAATACATTATTGTTATCCGTTCTCCTCTGACTGCTATCCTTGGTTTTCACATGTTCTCGTTTTTATGATTAAGCTTATTCTTTGTCTGAAGTTTTCCACAGACCAAGGGCAGGCAGAGGACATGGTGTGTGGAGGTAAGGACCTCAGGGTTCCTCTCCATATCACTTTGCTCTGATTGACTGACTCTGATTGCCTGTACTATGCCCTGATGGTCTGACTCCTAGCCTATAAATTTCTCTAGTTGGCAGACCTCTAGCCTGTACATTGCTCTTATTGGCTGTCTCATAGCCTGTACCTAATGCGGATAGGCTAATTCTAGTCTGTACTTTGCCCTGATTGGCTGACTGCTAGCCTGCACATAGCTCTTTTTGACTGATGCCTAGCCTGTACTTTGCTCTCATTGATTAACTGCTAGCCTGTACTTTGCTCTGATTGGCTGACTTTAGACCTGTACTTTGCTCTCATTGGCTGACTGCTAGCCTGTGCATTGCTCTCACTGGCTGACTCTTTGCTTGTAATTTCCCCTGATTGAAAGTTAAAGTGTTAGTCGCTCAGTACTGTCCAACTCTTTGCCACACCAGGGACTGTAGCTTGCCAGGCTCTTCCAACCATGGGATTATCGAGGCAAGAACACTGGAGTGGGTTGCCATTTCCATCTCCAGGGGACCTTCCTGACCCAGGAATCAAACCCGGGTCTCCCGCATTGCAGGCAGACGCTTTACCACCTGAGCCACCAGGAGGGATTATATATAGAATCCCTGTCACAGCGTTACTTTGGGAATTAAATGAGATCATATAGTTAAAACATTTAATGTTTGCTAGAACTAGAAGGTAATGGCACCCCACTCCAGTACTCTTGCCTGGAAAATCCCATGGACGGAGGAGCCTGGTAGGCTGCAGTCCATGGGGTCGCTAGGAGTCAGACAGGACTGAGCGACTTCACTTTCACTTTTCACTTTCATGCATTGGAGAAGGAAATGGCAACCCACTCCAGTGTTCTTGCCTGGAGAATCCCAGGGACAGGGGAGCCTGGTGGGCTGTCGTCTCTGGGGTCACACAGAGTCGGACATGACTGAAGTGACTTAGCAGCTTAGCAGCAGCACTAGAAGGCAATGGCACCCCACTACAGTACTCTTGCCTGGAAAATCCCATGGACGGAAGAGCCTGGTAGGCTGCCATCTATGGAGTTGCACAGAGTTGGACACGACTGAAGCAACTTAGCAGCAGCAGCAGCAGACGACTGATTGGCTGAACTCTATCCTGTTCTTTGCTCTGATTGGCTGAATCCGAGTCTTTACTTTGCGCTGATCAGCTGAGTCCTAGCCTGTACATTTCTCTGATTGGCTGAACTCTAGCATACATTTTGCCCTGATTGTCTGACTCCTATCTTGTATTTTTCTCTGACTGGCTAACTCCCATCAGGTAGTTTGCTCTGATTGTCTGACTACTGGCCTGTACATTGCTCTGATTGGCTGACTTCTAGCCAATACCTTGTTCTGATTGGCTAAACTCTAGGCTATACTTTGCTCTAATTGGCTGACTCCTAACCTGTTCTTTTCTCTTATTGGCTGAGTCCAAGCCTGTACTTTTCCCTAAATGGCTGAGTCATAGCCTGTACATTTATTTCTCTGATTGGCTAAACTCTAACCTGTACTTTGCTGTGATTGGCTGACTCCTAGCCTGTTTCTTGCTCTGACTGGCTGAGTTCAAGCCTTTACTTTGCCCTTAGTGGCTGAGTCCTATCCTGTATTTTGCTCTGATTGGCTAACTCCCATCAGGTAGTTTGCTCGGATTGGCTGTCTCCTAGCCAGTTCCTTATGCTGATTGGCTGAACTCTAGCCTATACATTTCTCTGATTGGCTGACTCTTAACTTGTCCTTAGCTCTGATTGGCTGAGTTCAAACCTGTACTTCGCTATGACTGGCTGAGTCCTAACCTGAACATTTCTTTAACTGGCTGAACTCTAGCCAGTCTTTTGCTCTGACTGCTGCTGCTGCTAAGTCACTTCAGTCGCTTCTGACTCTGTGTGACCCCATGGATGGCAGCCCACCAGGCTCCGCCATCCCTGGGATTCTCCAGGCAAGAACACTGGAGTGGGTTGCCATTTCCTTCTCCAGTGCATGAAAGTGAAAAGTGAAAGTGAAGTCGCTCAGTCGTGTCCAACTCTGAGCGACCCCATAGACTGTAGCCCACCAGGCTCCTCCATCCATGGGATTTGCCAGGCAAGGGTACTGGAGTGGGGTGCCATCGCCTTCTCCTTTTGCTCTGACAGGCTCGGACTCAGCCAATAAGAGTAAAGAACAGATTAGGAGTCAGCCAGTCAGAGCAAACTGCCAGTCAGAGCCAGTCAGTTTGCTCTGACTGGCTGACTCCTAACCTGTTCTTTACTCTTACTGGCTGAGTCCGAGCCTGTATTTTGCCCTGATTGGCTAGCCCATACATTTCTCTGATTGGCTAAACTCTAGCCTGTACTTTGCTCTGATTGGCTTACTCCTAGCTACTACATTGTTCTGATTGGCTGAAGTCTAGCCAACACTTTGCTTTGATTGGCTGAATCCTAACCTGTCCTTGGCTCTGATTGGCCTAGCCGGAGCCTGTACTTTGCCATGACTGGCTGAGTCCTAACCTGAACATTCATCTAACTGGCTGAACTCTAGCCAGTCTTTTGCTCTGATTGGCTGACTCCTAACTTGTTCTTTACTCTTATTGGCTCAGTCTGAGCCTATACTTTGCCCTGATTGGCTGAGTCCTAGCCTGTACATTTCTCTGATTGGCTAAACTCTAGCCTGTACTTTGCTTTGATTGGCTGCTCCTAGCTACTACGTTGTTCTGATTGGCTGAAGTCTAACCAACACTTTGCTTTGATTGGCTGACTCCTAACCTGTCCTTGGCTCTGATTGGCCTAGCCGGAGTCTGTACTTTGCCATAATTGGCTGAGTCCTAACCTGAATATTTCTCTGATTGGCTGAACTCTAGCCTGTCTTTTTCCCTGATTGGCTGCCTACTGGCGTGTACATTGCTCTGATTGGCTGGCTCCTAGCCAGTACCTTGTTCTGATTGGCTGACTGTAGGCTCCAGTTTGCCCTTATTACCTGACTCCTAACTTGTATATTGCTCTGATTGGCTGATCCTTAGCCTGTGCATTGCTCTGATTTTCTGACTCCTATCCTGTACTTTGTGCTGAGTGGCTATGTCCTATCTGGTAGTTTTCTCTGATTGGCTGAGTCCTGGCCTTGCCTTGAACTGATTAGCTGACTTGAAATTGCCCTACTTTGCTCAATTGGCTAACTCCTTGCCTGAATATCGCTCTGGTTGGCTGGCTCCTAGCCTGCACTTTGCACTGATTGGCTGACTCAAAGCTTGCATGCTGTCCTGATTTGTTAAATCAGGCTTTATATTGGTCTGGTTTGCTGGCTTATAATAAGTACTTTTCTTGACTGGCTGACTCCGACCTGGCTGTTTGTTCTGATTGGCTGACTCCGGGCCTGCCCTTTTCTCTGATTGGCTGACTCCTGGCCTTTTTATTCCATGACTGGCTGACTCCTTGCCTTTATTTTGTCCTGATTGGCTGATTTTAGCCTGTGTATTTCTCTGATTGGCCGAGTTCTAGCATGTACTTTGCTCTGATTGGCTAACTCCTATCCGTTAATTTTCTCTGATTGGCTGACTCCTGGATTATATTTGCTCTGATTGGCTAACTCCTAGCATGCACATTGCTCTGATTGGCATACTCCAAGTCTGTACTTTGCACTGATTGGCTGACTTGAAACTGGCATTCTGCTCCGATTGTCTGACTCCATCCTTTGCTTTGGTCTATTTGCTGACTCCTAGACTGTACCTCGGAGAAGGCAATGACACCCCACTCTAGTACTCTTGCCTGGAAAATCCCATGGATGGAGGAGCCTGGTAGGCTGCAGTCCATGGGGTCGTTAAGATTCAGATACGACTGAGTGTCTTCGCTTTCACTTTTCACTTTCATTCATTGGAGAAGGAAATGGCAACCAACTCCAGTATTCTTGCCTGGAGAATCCCAGGGACGGGGGAGCCTGGTGGGCTGCCATCTCTGGGATCGCACAGATTCGAACACGACTGAAGCGACTTAGCAGCAGCAGCAACCTGTATGTTGTTCTTATTGGCTGACTCCTAGACTGTACCTTACTCTGATTGGCTCATTCTAGCCTTTACTTTGTCTTGATTGGCTGACTCCTAGCCCAGTTTTCTCTGATTGGCTGACTCAAAGCATGTTGGGGGGCTTAACTGATTAAGTCTGGCCTTTATATTGGTAGGATTTGCTGTCCCCCTACCCAGTTGTGTGCTCTGATTGGCTGACTCCTGGCCTGTACCTTGCTCTGATTGGCCAGCCATAGCCTGTAATTTGCCCTGATTAGCAGACTTCTAGCTTGTATATTGCTCTGATTAGCTTATTCCTAGCCCCTACTTTGCTCTGACTGGCTGGCTCTTGGCCGATACATTGCTGTGATTTGCTGACTCCAGGCCTATACTGTGTTGTGATTGGCTAACTCCTAGCCTGTACATTGCTCTGATTGGCTAACTCCTTTCCTGCACTTTGCACTGATTGGCTGACTTGAAGCTTGCACTCTGCTCTGACTGTCTGACTCTAGCTTGTGCATTGGTCTGATTTGCTGACTCCTAGACTGTACTTTCAGAAAGGGCAATGGCACCCCACTTCAGTACTCTTGCCTGGAAAATCCCATGGATGGAGGAGCCTGGTAGGCTGCAGTCCATGGGGTCGTGAAGAGTCGTACACGACTGAGTGACTTCACTTTCACTTTTCACTTTCATGCATTGGAGAAGGAAATGGCAACCCACTCCAGTGTTCCTGCCTGGAGAATCCTAGGAACAGGGGAGCCTGGTGGGCTGCCGTCTCTGGGGTCGCACAGATTCAGACACGACTGAAGCGACTTAGCAGCAGTGACAACAAACTGTACCTTACTGTAATTGGCTGATTCAAGCTTATACTATGCCCTGATTGGCTGACTTCTAGCCCCTACTTTCCCCTAATTGGCTGACTCCTAGATTGTTCTCCGCTCTCACTACTGATTCCTAGCATCTCCTTTGCTGTGATTGGCTGCTTCTTAGTCTGTACCTTGCTCTGGTTGGCTGACTCCTAGCCTGTTCTTTAGTTACCAAAATGTAAAAATCTCAACATTCAGAAAACTAAGATCATGGCATCTGGTCCCATCACTTCATGGCAGATAGATGGGGAAACAGTGAATGACTTTATTTTTTTGGGCTCCAAAATCACTGCAGATGGTGACTGCAGCAATGAAATTAAAAGACACTTACTCCTTGGAAGGAAAGTTATGACCAACCTAGACAACATATTAAAAAGCAGAGACATTACTTTGCCAACAAAGGTCCGTCTAGTCAAGGCTATGGTTTTTCCATAGCCTTGGAGAGTTGGACTGTGAAGAAAGCTGAGCACTGAAGAATTGATGCTTTTGAACTGTGGTGTTGGAGAAGACTCTTGATAGTCCCTTGAACTACAAGGAAATCCAACCAGTCCATTCTAAAGGAGATCAGTCCTGGGTGTTCATTGGAAGGACTGATGCTAAAGCTGAAACTCCAATACTTTGGACATGTCATGTGAAGAGTTGACTCATTGGAGAAGACCCTGATGCTGGGAGGGATTGGGGGCAGGAGGAGAAGGGGATGACAGAGGATGAGATGGCTGGATGGCATGACTGACTCGACGGACATGAGTCTGAGTGAACTCTGGGAGTTGGTGATGGACAGGGAGACCTGGCATGCTGCGATTCATGGGGTTGCAAAGAGTCGGACACGACTGACTGACTGACTGAACTGAACTGAATTGAACTGATATAGGTTCCAACTGCTTGCTTCTCAAAAGCCAACAAACAGGCCAGATTGGTGGAAAGGAAATATTGCTTAATTTAGATGCTGGCAACTGGGGTGGCATGAGGAATGTCAGGCCCAAGGCCAACTCCCCACCACTGGCAACCTTTGGGGTAAGAAAGAGCTTTTATAGACAGAAGGAGGGGGCTATATACAGAAATAGCATAGTCAGCTCTGATAATCGTCTTAGAATGGTCATCAGTGGTTTGAGTCATCTTGGTTGTTTTAGGTACCCTTAATCTTCAATTCCAGGGTCCATTTGTTCCCATTTCTTTGAGGCCAGTTCTCAGAATTGTGGCACCTTATGTCATGGGTATAGTATGGTCATCATGAAGTTAACTTCTTCACCCTAGTGTTTGGTATCTATATGACAGCTCAGAGTATTATGTCAAGTGTCTCAGAGTATTATCTCAAGGCTTTGAGAAAGATTTAAAGGTCTCTGTCTATGCTTGATTGGTATATTATTCTTATTTGATCTTTTTTGACTGTTTTCCTTGTTTTCCACATGTTCTCATTTTTCTGATTAAACTTATTCTTTGACTAAAGTTTTCTGCACACAGGAGACTGGCTGAGGACATGTTGGAGGGTGCGGAAGAAGGATCATAGGGTTCTGCTCTGTTTCAACCCTCCCTTTTCTTGGATACTCATCAGTCTTGTATAGGGACAGGTACAGAAGAAGAAAGGGAATATTACTTAGTCATAGTACCTGGACAAACACTTGAAAATTACTAGACATGACAATGAGGATAACAATCAAAATGCATCTTTGTATTATTTTATGAATGTATTTTTTCTTAATGGTTAAATCATATGTACAATGTATGCTTAATAGGCCATAAACAGGCTGTATTGGTTAGCCTAAAGTTCAAGATAAATCACATGCAGGCCAGAATTATTTCCCCATACCTCAGTAGGTGAGAATTTCTTCCAGCATTTTCCCCTTTTAATTATAGCTCCTTTCACAGAATGTGTCAATAATCAACATATTTTCCCCACATTGGCAGAGTGGAAATCTTTTCCCTGTTCTGGATCCATCCATGTCTCTCAGTTCTAGTCCTCACTTTGATCTGATTGGCTGACTCCCAGCCTGTGATTTTCCCTGATTGTCAGAGACCTAAATTGTACTTTGATTGGCTGACTCCTAGTCTCTACCTTGCTCTATTTGGCTTAGTACTAGCTGGTACTTTACTCTGATTGTCTGTCTCCTAGCCTGTACCTTACTCTGAATTGGCTCTCTCCTAGTCTTTGCTTGATTTGCTGACTTCTAGCTGGTATTCCTTAAATCCTAAGCATCAGGAGAGATAAGAAGTCCTTCTTAAGTGAACAATGCCCCCCCCCCCCGCCAAAATAAGAAGAAAACCATAGAATGGAAAAGGCTATAGATGTCTGCCAGGAAAGTGCAGATACAAATGGAAAATTTCATGCAAAGGTGGGCACAATAAAGAAATAAATGACAAGGACTTAACAGAAGCAAGGAGAAAAAGAGATGGCAAGAGTACACAGAAGAACTATGCAAAAAGGTCTTCATGACCGAGATAACCACGATGGTATAGTCACTCACCTAGAGCCAGACATCCTGGATTGAGAAGTCAAATGGGCCCTAAGAATCGTTATTATGAAGAAACCTAGTGGAGGTGATGGAATTCCAGCTGAACTATTTCACATCCTAAAAGATGATGCTGTTAAAGTGCTACTTTCAATGTGACCGCAAATTTGGAAAACTCACCCGTGGCCACAGGACTGGAAAAGGTCAGGTTTTATTCCAACCACAAAGAAAGGCAATGCCAAAGAATGCTGAAACTACTGTATAATTGCACTCATTTCATGTTCTTCAAGGTAATGCCCCAAATCCTTCGAGCTACCTTTGACATTACATGAACCGAGAACATCCAGATGTACAAGCTGCGTTTAGAAAAACCAGAGGAACCAGACATCAAATTGCTAATGTTCATTGGATCATAGAAAAAGCATGAGAATTGCAAAACACATCTGCTTTATTGAGTAAGCTAAAGCCTCTGATACTACACTTAATTTTAGCCAAAAGGCCGAGAAGCGATTCCAATCCCAAAGAAAGGCGATGCCAAAGAATGCTTAAACTACCGCATAATTGCACTCATCTCACACGCTAGTAAAGTAATGCTCAAAATTCTCCAAGCCAGGCTTCAGCAATACGTGAACCGTGAACTTCCAGATGTTCAAGCTGGTTTTAGAAAAGGCAGAGGAACCAGAGATCAAATTGCCAACATCCGCTGGATCATCGAAAAAGCGAGTTCCTGAAAAACATCTATTTCTGCTTTATTGACTATGCCAAAGCCTTTGACTGTGTGGATCACCATAAACTGTGGAAAATTCTTCAAGAGATGAGAATACCAGACCACCTGACCTGCCTCTTGAGAAACCTGTATGCAGGTCAGGAAGCAACAGTTAGAACTGGACATGGAACAACAGACTGGTTCCAAATAGGAAAAGGAGTTCGTCAAGGCTGTATATTGTCACCCTGTTCATTTAACTTATATACAGAGTACATCATGAGAAACGCTGGGTTGGAAGAAGCAGAAGCTGGAATCAATATTGCTGGGAGAAATACCAATAACCTCAGATATGCAGCTGACACCACACTCATGGCAGAAAGTGATGAGGAACTAAAAAGCCTCTTGATGAAAGTGAAAGAGGAGAGTGAAAAAGTTGGCTTAAAGCTCAACATTCAGAAAACTAAGATCATGGCATCTGGTCCCATCACTTCATGTGAAATAGATGGGGAAACAGTAGAAACAGTGTCAGACTTTATTTTGGGGGGCTCCAAAATTCAAATCCTGAAAGATGATGCTGTGAAAGTGCTGCACTCAATATGCCAGAAGATTTGGAAAACTCAGCAGTGGCCACAGGACTGGAAAAGATCAGTTTTCATTCCAATCCCAAAGAATGCTCAAACTACCACACAATTGCACTCATCTCACACGCTAGTAAAGTAATGCTCAAAATTCTCCAAGCCAGGCTTCAGCAATATGTGAACTGTGAACTTCCAGATGTTTAAGCTTGTTTTAGAAAAGGCAGAGGAACCAGAGATCAAATTGCCAACATCCAGTGGATCACTGAAACAGCAAGAGAGTTCCAGAAAAACATCTATTTCTGCTTTATTGACTATGCCAAAGCCTTTGACTGTGTGGATCACCATAAACTGTGGAAAATTCTGAAAGAGATGGGAATACCAGACCACCTGACCTGCCTCTTGAGAAACCTGTATGCAGGTCAGGAAGCAACAGTTAGAACTGGAAATGGAAAAACACACTGGTTCCAAATAGGAAAAGGAGTACGTCAAGGCTGTATATTGTCACCCTGCTCATTTAACTTATATACAGAGTACATCATGAGAAACGCTGGGCTGGAAGAAGTACAAGCTGGAATCAAGATTGCTGGGAGAAGTATCAATAACCTCAGATATGCAGATGACACCACCCTTATGGCAGAAAGTGAAGAGGAACTAAAAAGCCTCTTGATGAAGGTGAAAGAGGAGAGTGAAAAAGTTGGCTTAAAACTCAACTTTCAGAAAAAGAAGATCATGGCATCTGGTCCCATCATTTCATGAGAAATAGATGGGGAAACAGTGGAAACGGTGTCAGACTTTATTTTTTTGGGCTCCAAAATCGCTGCAGATGGTGACTGCAGCCATGAAATTAAAAGATGCTTACTCCTTGGAAGAAAAGTTATGACAAACCTAGATAGCATATTAAAAAGCAGAGACATTACTTTGCCAACAAAGGTCCGTCTAGTCAAGGCTATGGTTTTTCCAGTGGTCATGTATGGATGTGAAGAAAGCTGAGTGCTGAAGAACTGATGCTTTTGAACTGTGGTGTTGGAGAATACTCTTGAGAGTCCCTTGTACTGCAAGGAGATCCAGCCATTCCATTCTAAAGGAGATCAGTCCTGGGTATTCTTTGAAAGGAATGATGGTAAAGCTGAAACTCCAGTACTTTGGCCACCTCATGTGAAGAGTTGACTCATTGGAAAAGACTCTGATGCTGGGAGGGATTAGGGGCAGGAGGAGAAGGGGACGACAGAGGATGAGATGGCTGCATGGCATCACCGACTCGATGGACATGGGTTTGAGTGAACTCCAGGAGTTGGTGATGGACAGGGAGGCCTGGCGTGCTGTGATTCATGGGATCGCAAAGAGTCGGACATGACTGAGTGACTGAACTGAACTGAAAGCCTCTGATTATTTGGACCATAACAAACTTTGGAAAATTCTTCAACAGATAGGCGTACCAGACACCATACCTGTCTCCTGAGAAATCTAAATGCAGGAGAAGAAACAACGATGAGAACCAGACATGGAAAAATGAATTAGTTCAAAATTGGGAAAGGAGTATGTCAAGCTTATATATTGTCACCCTGCTTATTTAACTTATATGCAGAGTACATCATGCAAAATGCTGGGCTGGATGACTCACAAGCTGAAATCAAGGTTACTTTAAGAAATATCAACAACCTTAGATATGCTAATAATATCACTCTAATGGCAGAAAGCAAAGAGGAACTAAAGAGCCTCTTGATGGAGGTGAAAGAGGAGAGTTAAAAGCTGACTGAAAAGTCAACATGAAAAAAGCTAAGATCATGACATCTGCTCCCATCACATCATGGCAAATAGATGTGAAAAATGTGGAAATGGTGACAGATTTTATTTTCTTGGGCTCCAAAATTACTGTGGATGGTGATTGCATGAAATTAAAAGATACTTGCTCCTTGGAAGAAAAGCTGTGACAAACCTTGATGGCATATTAAACCGCAGAGACATCACTTTGCCCGTATAGTCAAAGCTATGGTTTTCCTATAGTCTTATATGGCTGTTAGAGTTGGATCATAAAGAAGACTGAGTGCCAAAGAATTGATACTTTCAAAGTGTGGTGCTGGAGAAGACACTTGAGAGTCCCTTGGACAGCAAGGAGATCAAACCAGTCTATCTTAAAGGAAATTAATCCTGAATATTCCTGGAAGGACTGATGCTGAAGCTGAAGCTCCAGTACTTTGGCCATCTTATGCAAAGAGCCAACTCACTGGAAAAATCCTGATGCTGGGAAAGATTGAGGGTAAAAGGAGAAGGGGGTTACAGAGGATTAGATGGTTGGGTGGCATCATCGACTCAGTGAACATGAGTTTGAGCAAACTCCGGGAGATGGTGAAGGACAGGGAAGCCTGGCATGCTGCAGTCCATGGGGTCACAAAGAGTCAAACATGACTTAGCAACTGAACAACAAAGTATCACATATATTGTGTATACGAGTTGCCCCTGTTTGCACATGGCATGCTGGCTGTTAACAATATGTGAGTTAAACAAACTTAGTTCTTGTTTACAAACTCATTTAAATGTTCTTTCATCCATCTTCTGGAGTTTTTGCATCTTTTTATTCGTTTAACTCTTTCACTTTTTATTTTAAAATATTAGCTATTTTTTTAAACTTTTTATCCTGTATTGGGGTATAGCCAATGAACAAACCATGTTGTGATAGTTTCAGGTGAATATATACACACTGCTGTATTTAAAATGGATAAAGAACAGGGACCTACTGTATAGCACATGGAACTCAGCTTAATATTATGTGGCAGCCTGGATAGAAGGGGGGCTTTGAGGGAGAATGGATACATGTGTGTGTGTGGCTGAGTCCCCTCAGTGTAACTGTTTTAGATTAATCTTTTTCATATGCCACCTTGCAGGCTATGAGTTTTGATGTTACTTAAGAATTCTTTTCTTTTATTAGGTTAATTTTTCTTATTTACAGTTTATTGATGTATTCAGAAGATTTGATTTTACTCCTTTTTTCTTACTCTATATTATCTATGTCTAATATTTTCCCCTTTCTTTTTCATAAGCATATTTTAATATAAATCTGTTTTTATTTATATTCAGAAGCTTGGCAGTTAATTTTTATCCTTCTGTTGATTTATTATATAAATTAAAAGATGTGTAATTAAATCACTAGAACGTATTGGCAGGAGTGCTTATGGTGAATCAGATGTATTTGCAATATTGCTGGAGTGAAAATCCAAAATAGGCTAGTTTTAAATAATTACAGTGGTATCTTGAGAACCTATCATTGATGACTTGTAGCATTTCTGTTTATTTAATTTTTTAAAGAAATACAACGTGACAAATGATCTTGGAGGCACAGACAAAATGAAGAAGAAGCAACACTGATGACTCTGAATTAAAAGTAAAATTGTGTATATCATAATGATACACCTTAAAATCAATGACACTTGTGAACTATGATATATAATTACTAAGACCTTTACTGAACCCTCCACCATGAAAAATGAGTATATTAGTAGACTCTGTCTTTCCATCTCTGCTGTCTAATAATTATTTTTACATTACATATAATGTAAGCTCTATAATATATACTTTTAGAGTAATAATAATCTATTTTTGACTTGTCAACTTAGTATTTTATATTTTACTTCCCTCAATGGAAAATGTTGAAATTATTATATTTATACTTTCTCACACCCCATGTCATAATTTTAATTTCTTGTTAAATGGAACCATATGAAATTGCCCATTTTCCAAGGTCAAAACTGCCAACTCTTGACAGTTTCATATAGTCTAACTTAATTACTATTATTTTTATACTAAGTTTTTATCATTTTAACTCACAAAACCATAATTTACACACAGCCTAGGAGATTTATTTGTATATAGCAATTGCCTCTGTGTAGAATGTATATTTTCAAAATCAGCTTCCCTGTGGATCTCTAGGGCAAGTATTTTTCTCTCAGTAGGAAGTGTACCCAATACTTTCTCACATAACACACCAACATAAGTTTCTCTAGATATTTTTCTACTGACCACAAATATGGAGATCTGGGAAGTATGCTCTCAACTTTGGTGACAACTAGTAGTCTCTTATACAAATGCTGTCTAATTTTTGACACAGAGATATCTACAAAATGTACAAAACTGTGTTAACACTTGTATGAATGTCTAAAGATAGATTTGAGTCTGTAATTTCTAGGAAAGTAGAAAAATTTCAAAAACCAAAAAAGCAGTAGTAACCAATTTTGATAAATCAAGCTAGGAGAAAAGGAAAATAAAGGAGAAAGAAAGGTGTAAAATTCAAATCACATTAAGAAAAACAAAATAGTATGACAGAAATTAGACTAAATCAGTAATAGAAATTTGCTAATTATGCTTAACAAGATTAAAAATATGTACTATAAGGGTAAAAATAAGGAACAAGATAAAGACAATCCAGATTTTTTAAAATAACAGCATAATATGATTATTAGTGATACAATCAGTCAGAGTAGAATTTAAAATCATTCAGTGAAACAAGCTTGGATTTTTTTGTCATCAAATGATATGGCCCATCAAGAGTATATATAACAGCTTAGTATAATTACTTATTGAATAAGGTAAAGTTAAAATGTAAAATGAAATGTTTTCCAAAAATACTGTAAATAGATGAATCCACATAAAGGGAATCCTTCATGTATTTTCTCAGAAATTGACAAATAAAGTAGACAGAAAATAGAAAATTTAAGTAGAGTTAATAAGCTTAGTCAAAAAGATGAATAGAGAAAATTGTGCACAAGGAACAATTCTTTGTTAAGTCATTCTGGAACTTTCCCCAAAACTGACCATATTAGAGCCACATAGAAAATTATAATACAAAAAGAGTATCGTATCGGCTACATTCTCTGAATTCTGTACAATGAAACAAGAATTAAAAATAAATTGAGAACTTCCCTGGTGGGCAGTAAATGGGAATCTGCCTGCCATTTCAGGGAACACGGGTTCCATCCCTGGTCTGGGAGTATTCCACATGTCTTGGAGCAACTAAGCCCAAGCACCACAACTTCTGAGGCTCTCACACCCAAACTATTGAGCCCTCATGCTCCAACTATGGACCTGGGGCGCCTAGAGCCTGTTGCTCTGCAACATGTGAAGCCACCACAATGAGAAGCCCACACACAGCAACAAAGATAAAGAAATAATTTTTTTTAAGGATTGCCTATAAATATTTTAAAAATTTTAAAAATAAATTGAAAACCTTATTTTGCATTTGACTTCAAAGACAAGTTATAGTTAGGATTATATATATAAAGTAGAAAATGTAATGGGAATAGTGTAATACATAAATTCTTAAAGCATTATTTGTACAAACCTGAGAAAGTTCAGGTTCAAGATGGCAAATGGGGTACCCACATTTCTGTCACACTTTCAGTTTCAGTGAAAATCGCCCAGTCATGTCCAACTCTTTGCAACCCCATGGACTATACAGTCCATGGAATTTTCCAGGCCAGAATACTGGAGTGGGTAGCCTTTCCCTTCTCCAGGGTTTCTTCCCAACCCAGGGATCGAACCCGGGTCTCCTGCACTGCAGGCAGATTCTTTACCATCTGAGCCACCAGGGACACATTGACCTCTTATTTAGCAGAAGGTCCCAGAAAGAAGTATAAAATATGAAAGAATTAATTACCTTAGAAGAAACTTTGCAAATCATGTGGTTAAACAACAAGGAGATATATGGAGACCTTGTCAATTAGTATTGGTTGTCACATTAGCCCTGAAAGCAAAACTGGTTAAAGAAAACACTCATAATAGAAAAAAATGATTTTTCACTTAAGAACGTGTGTGTGTGTATATTTCTGAAATATACATGTATCTGAAATGCAATATTGACAAACTAAATGTTGTAGATTCTTAAAAGAAAAATTATTCATGACCTAGTAGATGTTATCCAAAGAATTCAAGGAAATTTCACAATTTAAAATATGGAAATGTAATTCTTTTGAGAGACACATTAAAAGGAAAAATAAACCATACAAGTATTTCAAAAGCTGCTGGAAAAGACTAACAACATTAACAGCAAAGTCTATTAAAAGTTTTAGCTAAATATAGATTTCTTTCAATCTTATCAAGTGTATTTTTCTAGAAATAGGGGGCAAATATGGTACCTAAATGTGAACTAATGAAGTAGTACTCTTAATATACTCAGTAATATGCATGGCTAAACATGCATAAGTGAAAGTCACTCAGTTGTGTCCGACTCTTTGCAACCCCATGGACTATACAGTCCATGGAATTCTCTAGGACAGAATACTGGAGTGAATAGCCTTTCCCTTCTCCAGGGGAATCTTTCCAACCCAGGGATTGAACCCAGGTCTTCCACATTGCAGGCGGATTCTTTACCAGCTGAGCCACAAGGGAAGTCAGAAGATATTAAGAAGAGGGGGCAAGAATACACAGAAGAACTATACAAAAAAGATCTTAATGACCCAGATAACCACAATGGTGTGATCACTCACCTAGAGCCAAACATCCTGGAGTCTGAAGTCTAGCAGGCCTTAGGAAGGATCACTGCAAACCATGTTAGTGGAGGTGATGGAATTTCAGTAAAGTTACTTCAAGCTTCACTCAATATGCCAGCAAATTTGGAAAACTCAGCAGTGGTCACAGGACTGGAAAAGGTGTTTTTATTCCAATGCCAAAGAAAGGCAATGCCAAACAATGTTCAAACTACCACACAATTGCACTCATCTCACATGCTAACAAAGTAACACTCAAAATTCTCCAAGCCAGGCTTCAACAGTTCATGAACTGAGAACTTCCAGATGTTCAAGCTGGATTTAGAAAAGGCAGAGGAACCAGAGATCAAATTGCCAATATCCATTGGATCATTGAAAAAGCAAGAGAGTTCCAGAAAAACATCTACTTCTGCTTTATTGACTATGCAAAGCCTTTGACTGTGTGGATCACAACTAACTGTGGAAAATTCTGAAAGAGATGGGAATACCAGACCACCTTACCTGGTCCCTGAGAAATCTGTATGCAGGTCAGGAATCAACAGGTAGAACTGGGCATGGAACAACAAACAGACTGGTTACAAATTGGGAAAGGAGTACGTCAAGGCTGTATATTGTCACCCAGTTTATTTAACTTATATGCAGAGTATATCATGTGAAATGCCAGGCTGGATGAAGCACAAGCTGGAATCAAGATTGCCAGGAGAAATATCAATAATCTCAGATATGCAGATGTCACCACCCGTATGGCAGAAAGTGAAGAGGAACTGAAGAGCCTCTTGATAAAAGTGAAGGAAGAGAGTGAAAAAGCTGGCTTAAAACTCAACATTCAAAAAACTAAGATCATGGCATCTGGTCCCCTTACTTCATGGCAAATAGATGGGGAAACAATGGAAACAGTAGCAGCCTTTATTTTCTTGGGTTCCAAAATCACTGCAGATGGTGACTGCACCCATGAAATTAAAAGACATTCTTTAACAAGTGGTGCTGGGAAAACTGGTCAACCACTTGTAAAAGAATGAAACTAGACCACTTTCTAACACCATACACAAAAATAAACTCAAAATGGATTAAATATCTAAACGTAAGACCAGAAACTATAAAACTCCTCGAGGAGAACATAGGCAAAACACTCTCCGACGTACATCACAGCAGGATCCTCTATGACCCACCTCCCAGAATATTGGAAATAAAAGCAAAAATAAACAAATGGGGCCTAATTAAACTTAAAAGCTTCTGCACAACAAAGGAAACTATAAGCAAGGTGAAAAGGCAGCCTTCAGAATGGGAGAAAATAATAGCAAATGAAGCAACTGACAAACAACTAATCTCAAAAATATGCAAGCAACTCCTACAGCTCAACTCCAGAAAAATAAATGACCCAATCAAAAAATGGGCCAAAGAACTAAATAGACATTTATCCAAAGAAGACATACAGATGGCTAACAAACACATGAAAAGATGCTCAACATCACTCATTATCAGAGAAATGCAAATCAAAACCACAATGAGGTACCATTTCATGCCAGTCAGAATGGCTGCGATCCAAAAGTCTACAAGCAAAAAATGCTGGAGAGGGTGTGGAGAAAAGGGAACCCTCTTACACTGTTGGTGGGAATGCAAACTAGTACAGCCACTATGGAGAACAGTGTGGAGATTCCTTAAAAAACTGGAAATAGAACTGCCTTATGATCCAGCAATCCCACTGCTGGGCATACACACTGAGGAAATCAGAATTGAAAGAGACACGTGTACCCCAATGTTCATCGCAGCACTGTTTATAATAGCCAGGACACAGAAGCAATCTAGATGTCCATCAGCAGATGAATGGATAAGAAAGCGGTGGTACATATACACAATGGAGTATTACTCAGCCATTAAAAAGAATACATTTGAATCAGTTCTAATGAGGTGGATGCAACTGGAGCCTATTATACAGAGTGAAGTAAGCCAGAAAGAAAAACACCAATACAGTATACTAACACATATATATGGAATTTAGAAAGATGGTAACAATAACCCTGTATACGAGACAGCAAAAGAGACACTGATGTATGGAACAGTCTTTTGGACTCTGTGGGAGAGGGAGAGGGTGGGATGATTTGGGAGAATGGCATTGAAACATGTATAATATCATATATGAAACGAGTCACCAGTCCAGGTTCAATGCACGACACTGGGTGCTTGGGGCTGGTGCACTGGGACGACCCAGAGGGATGGTATGGGGAGGGAGGAGGGAGGAGGGTTCAGGATGGGGAACACATGTATACCTGTGGCAGATTCATTTTGATATATGGCAAAACCAATACAATATTGTAAAGTTAAAAATAAAAAAAATATTAGTAAAAAGAAAATAATAAAAAAAATAAATAAAAGACACTTGCTCCTTGGAAGAAAAGCTATAACTAACCTAGTTCAGTTCAGTTCAGTCATTCAGTAGTGTCCAACTCTTTGCGACCCCATGAACTGCAGCACACTAGGCCTCCCTGTCCATCACCAACTCCCCGAGTCCACCCAAACCCATGTCCCTTGAGTCGATGATGCCATCCAACCATCTCATTCTCTGTCATCCCCTTCTCCTCCTGCCCTCAGTCTTTCCCAGCATCAGGGTCTTTTCCAATGAGTCAACTCTTCACATGACATGTCCAAAGTATTGGAGTTTCAGCTTCAACATCAGTCCTTCCAGTGAACATCCAGGACTGATCTCCTTTAGGATGGACTGCTTGGATCTCTTTGCAGTCCAAGGGACTCTCAAGAGTATTCTCCAACACCACAGTTCAAAAGCATCAATTCTTCAGCGCTCAGCTTTCTTTATAGTCCAACTCTCACATCCATACATGACCACTGGAAAAACCATAGCCTTGACTAGACGGACCTTTGTTGGCAAAGTAATGTCTCTGCTTTTTAATATGCTGTCTAGGTTGGTCATAACTTTCCTTCCAAGGAGTAAGTGTCTTTTAATTTCATTGCTGCAATCACCATCTGCAGTGATTTTGGAGCCCAGAAAAATAAAGTCAGCCACTGTTTCCACTGTTCCCCCATCTATCTGCCATGACATGATGGGACTGGATGCCATGATCTTAGTTTTCTGAATATTGAGCTTTAAGCCAACTTTTTCACCAACCTAGACAACATATTAAAAAGCAGAGACATTACTTTGCTGACAAAGGTCTGTCTAGTCAAAGCTATGGATTTTCCATTAGTCATGTATGAATGTGAGAGTTGGACTATAAAGAAAGCCAAGCGCTGAAGAATTAATGCTTCTGAACTGTGGTGTTGGAGAAGACTCTTGAGAGTCCCTTGGACTGCAAGGAGATCCAACCAGTCCATCCTACAGGAAATCAGTCCTGAATGTTCATTGGTAGGACTGATGCTGAAGCTGAAGCTCCAACATTTTGGCCACCTGATGCATAGAATTGACTCATTTGAAAAGACCCTGATGCTGGGAAAGATTGAAGGCAGGAGGAGAAGGGAATGACAAAGGATGAGATAATTGGATAGCATCACCAACTCAATGGACATGAGTTTCGGTAAATCCCAGGAGTTGGTGATCGACAGGGAGGCCTGGTTTGCTGCAGTCCATGGGGTTGCAAAGAGTCAGATATGACTGAGTGACTGAACTGAAACATGGGTAAAATCACTCAAAATTTTTCTGGATTAGAAAACATTTAAAGTGAGCAAAAAAATATAAATGTTCGAAACAAGAGTAATTTGGTTTGCGGTAGTGAAATATCTACATGGCCTAATTTTGAAGTCAAACAGCCATTTAGAAGCAAAGAATTCAGTCATCTTCATACCAAATGCACATGCACACACACACACACACACACACACACACATACACAGACATCTATCACATTATGTACATGACTAGTAAGTGGTGAGAAAAGCATGTGGTGGTGGTTTAGTCGCTAAGTCGTGTTTGACTCTTGCGAAACCATGGACAGGCTCTTCTGTCCATGGGATTCTTCAGGCAAAAATACTGGAGTGGGTTGCCATTTCCTTCTCCAAGAGAAAAACATAAACAGATACAATTTACAATAGTAACCCAGTAAAATTTCGCCCCATCTCTAGTGCTGTCACTCTAGTCTCCTAACCTCCAATCCTTTATGTTTTAACTTGTCTCTTTGTCTTCACCCTTGATTCCTTGCAGTCTTCACTCTTTTTCAACAAAACAACCAGAGCTATCTTTTTTTTTCCCCTTCAGTCAGAGCTACCACTTAAAGCTGAAGTTAGGTTTGTTCATAACCTCCAATAGCTTTGTTCTCACTCAGACTGAAAGTCAAAGACCTTACAGGACCTTGTACAATCATGACTCCCTTTATGTCTGTGACCTCATTTTCTGAAACTATCCATTTAGTTCTCTCTGTTCCAGCCACATTGGCTTTCCTCCTTTTCTTAGAACATACCAGATACGTGTTTCATCTCATATTGTTCCTCGCATATGCTATTTCTTTGCCTGAGTACAATTCCCAGTTTTGCACAGGACTTCCTTTCTTTTCTCCTCCAGTTATTTATTTAAAGATCATCCTCTTTGTGAAGACCTTACAAGTTCATCCTATTTAGATTTGTGTTGCCCAGCACAGGTCTCTTCTTTTCCTTAACACTCATCACTATGTTATGTAGTTTATATTTCCCTGATTTATCCTACTTATTTCTATCTCCCCATTGACAAGTATCTAAGAACATGCAGGTTAGGAACTGCACAGCTTCATTAGAAACATTCATGTAGATTACAGCATTTTTTTTACTCCCCATCTTTGTGTAATGTGCCACCTGCACAAATGTATAAGGTAGCCCTGTTCTCATGATATGTAATACATACAAAGCCTGTTAGAGCATCGATTTTTGCTGAGGTTTTTTTCCCTCTGTCATGTAAGGAGTGAGGTTAATAGTCATGGGAGATGAGGACAAAGAGGTAATGAGACCAGAGTGTGGATGGGCTTTGAAGGTCTTTGTAAGAACTTGGAATTTCTTTGGATTGAGGTTGGAAACCACTGGAGTTGTAACAACATGAGTGGTCTAATCCAGCTTTTGCTCTCTAAGGATTACTCTGGCTGCTATGTTGAGAATAGAGTAGATGTGGAGGAAGATGGTGTTAATGGACATCAAATAGAAGACTGTTATAATGAATCAGGCCAGAAATGAAGGTGACTTGGGAAAAAAGGGACAGCACGTCAGAGGTGGAGAGTTGTACTCAGGTCTTGGATATATTGAAAGTAGAACCAAGAAACCAAGAGTTGCTGATACATTGGATGTGGGATATGGGAGAAAAAGTAGAGTTAAGGATAACCAAAGAGGTTTTGAGCCTGAGCAACTCGAAATATGTAGCTGCCACTCACAGAGGTGGGAGAAGTACCTAGAACAGCATGTTTGTGTTGGTGGGAGATCAGTAGTTGGGCTTTGAATATATCAGGTTTCAGATTTTTTTGGACAATTGGATATAGTTAGATATATGACATTGGACTTTAAGGGGAGATATACAAGCTGAGGATACACATTTATGATTTATCAGTCTATCAATGGGCTTTTTATTTTTAATTGTGGTAAAAAAATACATAACATTTAATGTACCATCTTAACCATTTTAAAGTGTAAAATTAAGTGATGTTAAATATTGTAGATGGTTTTTAAGCCATGACCATGAGAAAGATAAACCAGAGCAAAGAGAAAATGCCTCAAGATTGATTCCTGGGGTACCCAATGTAAAAAAAGACAAGGAAGACCCAACAAAGCATAGAAGGAAAAACCAGTGAGAAGGAAGTGGGAAAACTAGGAATATGGGGTGAGTTACAAGTCAAGGGGAAAAATAGTTTCAGCATGGAAGTAGTGATCAACTATGTCACATGCTGAGGAATATTTAAAATAGATGAGCATTTAGATTTGACTATTTGATTTAGTACTGTGGGGCTCATTAGTGACAGTGGTATAGTAACATTGTTCATCTCTAGTCTTTCACCTCTGTCTTTACCCATGTCCTTTTCCTTGTAACTTTTCAGTTCTTCCCACTAGTGGCAAAGTGTGTCTCTGTCCCTGATCTTGAACTTTGAGCCATATTATTTGTTTTGGCTGAAGGATCACGGAAAAGAGATTGGAGCTTCCCTGATAGCTCAGTTGATAAAGAATCTGCCTGCAATGCAGGACACCCAGTTCAATTCCTGGGTCAGGAAGATCTGCTAGAGAAGGGATAGGCTACCCACTCCAGTATTCTTGGGCTTCTCTTGTGGCTCAGCTGGTAAAGCATCCTCCTGCAACGCAGGAGATCTGGGTTCGATCCCTGGGTTGGGAAGATACCCTGGAGAAGGGAAAGGCTACCTACTCCAGTATTCTGGCCTGGAGAATTCCATGGAATGTATAGTCTATGGGATTGCAAAAAGTTGGACACGACAGAGCGACTTTCACTTTTAATGCCTTCTGAGATACGTATATTTCCATTTGTCTTGCCCTTCTGTCTCACCATGAGGAGAGCATGGTCTAGTTAGCCTGCTGGTCTGAGGAGGATGAGATACCCTTGGAGACCCATACCCAGTCTGTGGCTTAGAGCTGTCCAGCCTACCACATGTGCCCATCAACTGCCTCCTAGACAGTTGATTTTGATAGGCGGTTGATGTATAGTCTGTGCTTGTTATACAGTTGACTGATGTGGTGACCTTGACAAGAGCTGTGTCAATGGAATGATGGACAGAGAGCCTATGTGAAGCAAGTTCAAAGGAAAATGGGAAGAAAATAATTGGGTATAGGCAGTGTCTCAAAACTTCTGTGCAGTTTTTATAGTTTTCTCATAAATGGTGAATAAGAAATTGGAATGTATCTGGAGAGAGATGTGGAGTAAAAAATGATTTCTTTCTGGATGGCAGAAATGACAGCATGTTTGAATGCTGATAAGAATGATCTAGTGTAATGGAAAGCAGGAGGGGGAGAATGATGATGCAAGAAAAACAGGTAGAGAATGATTCCAGTCACTCTGAAGGATACCATGTAAACAGGTGAAGATTTTTTGGCTTATGAAAATTTCAAGTTCAGATTGTCCTAACCCGAAAATCCACGCATTTTCTACTGAAATATTCTATCAAGTTTCTCTGTCTCTCTAAAAGCAGTAAATGTGGAACATGAGTGGGAAGATGTGTAGTAAAGCCAATTTAGTGGAATGATCATTTAAAGTCTGGAGATCTTCCTATGGTGTGCTTTAGATGCATGATCTCAGGCAGTCCTCTAATTATTTGGATCACTTCATTTCCTCACCTATTAAAAAATGAATAGAGATATGACTTCTAAATTTCCTCATCTAGTTCTGAAATAGTATTATTCTTTGACCTGACAATTATGCTTCAGATGCTCCTCTGAGAGCTGTTGCCATCATTATGTAAGCACATAGCTTACTGGCATCCTCTGATATAACAGATCTCAAAATTCCTCTTTCACAGTAACATCCAAAACTCACCTAAAGTCAGATATTTTAGAATATCTGACATCTGCTTAGTCTCCCAAGACTGGTGGAATAGATTGAATAATAGTTACTTTAGGATGTAATTGCTGCACTGTTAAAAAATAAATCCCTTTGCAACTAAATAATGTCATATTTCTGAGCCACTTATGTAACCAAAATGATTTATCCAAATAAAAGAGCATAATTTTGGGAAACATTTAAAGAGTCATTGCAAATGGTTTTCATTACTAGCCTGCTGTGCTGTAAAAGTATGATTCTCCATAGTTTAGCTAGTAGCTATGTGGAACAATGGCAGTTTTCTAATATTATGTGTTAAGAAAGCTGAGCTTAATAGCAATAGAGAAAATTAGGATATAGAATACAAGAAAGGGAATATGAAAGTGCTAATAGGCCCTAAATACCATGGAACAAATAGAAGATAGTGGTAAGAAATTGTGGAAAGAGATTAAAAAGATGACAGTACTTGATAAATTTCTATACAAATAGTAGAGAAGTAGTTGACAACCAAGAGGAGTAACATAAATGGAAATGAGAACCTGAGTAGAACAGACTGAGAAAACAAAGGGGGAAAAAAGGAAGTTTCTAGTAAACTTAACTTTGAATATTCAAGTTCAGGGTAACTAATGTCTGTAGTTTTAAATCCCACCAAGCCCAGGGATTAGGGGTATGGATAAATAATGATAGGTGAATATATACTAAATATAGATAAACACATTTTCTGAATATGAATAATTACATTTTATTTAAAATTTGTATAATTTTAAAGGATATCAAGAAACTAAGTTCGGCATAGCATACTAACTAGAAGTGGGCAATGCCCATGCGTATTAAAATCCTAAGTAGTCCTCAGTTAAGAATTTCAGTGGCCTGGGGTGGATGATTGGATAAAAAATAAGACCCATCTGTATGCTTCATAGCAGAGAATCACTTCAGAGCTAAAGATATGCACAAAATTAAAGTGAGGGGATGAAAAAAGATACTCCATATAAGAGTAAACAGAAAGCTGAAAGAGCAAGACACATATTAGACAAAGTGAAGTCTCTGAGTCGTGTAAAACTCTTTGCAGTCCTATGGACTATAGCCTGCCAGGCTCCTCTGTCCGTGGAATTTTCCAGGCAAGAATACTGGAGTGGGTTGCCTTTCCCTTTTCCAGGGGATCTTCCCGACCCAGGAATTGAACCTGGATCTCCTGCATTTCAGGCAGTTCTTTACTGTCTGAGCCACTAGGGAAACCCCATATTAGACCAAGTAGACTTTAAAACAAAGTCTGTAATAAAATACAAAGAAAGGCTTTATATAATGATAAAAGGATCAATACGAAAAGATGATGTAACATTCATTAGCATAAACATACCTAATATAGGAACACTTATATGAAGCAAATATTATGGACATAAATGGAGAAGTTGACAATAATAAATAAAAGTAGGGGACTTTAACCACCCACTTATATCAGTGGACAGGTCATCCAGATAGAGAGTTAGTAAGGAAACAGTGGTTTTAAATGACGCATCAGACCTGTTGCACTTAACAGATATCTATCTTTGGGACATTCCATCCAAAACCAGCTTAATGCACATTCTTTTCAAGTGCACAAGGAACTTCCTTCAGGGTATATCACATTCTAGGTCACAAAAATAAATCTCAACAAATTTAAAATTTAATCAGGCACCATTTCTGACCACAATGGCATGAAACTGGAAATCATGGGAAGGAAAAGGAAAAAAACACAAATACATGGAGACTGAAGAATACACTAATAAAAAACAATGAACGAGTAGAGAAATCAAAGAGGAAATCAGAGAATACCTTGAGACGAATGAAAATAAAAACACAATTTTTCAAACTATGGGACTCAGCAAAAGCAGTTTGGAGAGGGAAGTTTATAGATACAAGCCTACTTCAAGAAACAAGAATAATCACAAACAACCTAACCTGCCATTTTAAAAAGTTAGAAAAAGAAGAACAAATAAAGCCCAAAGACAGCAGAAGGAAGGAAATAGTAAAGATCAGAGAAAACAAATAAAATAGAGACAAAAAGAAAGAAAAGATCACTGAAACCAAGAGCTGTTATTTTTTTAAGATAAAATTGACAAGCCTTTAGCCAGACTCATTAAGAAAAAAGAGGACCCAAATAGACAAAATAGGAAATGAAAAAGGAGATATTATAACCAATATCACAGAAATACAAATAATCAGAATATTGCAGTCATGTGCCAACAAATTGGAGAACCTAGAAGAAATGTATAAACTCCTAGAAACATACACTCCTCCAAGATTGGATCAAGAAGAAACAAACAATCTGAACACAGTGATTACTAGTACTGAAATTAAATCAGTAATCACAACACTCCTAACAAACCAAAGTCGAGGACCAGGTGGCTTCTCAGGGAAACTTTTCCAAACATATAAAAAGTTGATAACTATCCTTCTCAAACTTTTCCAAACAACTGAAGAGAGAAGCCTCCCAAACTCATTCTCCAAGGCCACCATTGTCCTGATACCAAAACCAGACAAGGACACTACAAAAGAAAGAAAGAAAATTGCAGGTCAATATCTCTGATGCATATACATGCAAAAATTTGCAACAAAATATTATAAAATTATAATTAACAATTAAAAGATCATACACCATGATTAAGTAGAATTTATTCTAGGGATGCAAGCTTGTTTCAATATCTGAAAATCAATGTGACAGACCACATTAACAAAATGAAAGCACATAATCATCTTAACAGATGCAGAGAAAGTGTTTGATAAAGTTCATTACCCATTCATGACAAAAACTCTCAACTGAGTTAGTGTAGAGGGAACATACATCAACATAATAATGACCATTTATAATGAACAAGCAACTAACATCATACTCAGTGGTGCAAAGCTGAAAGCTTTTCCTCTAAAATCAGGAACAAGACAAGAATGCCCACTCGCACCGTTTCTACTTAACATAGTATTAGAAGACCATATTGTCTTCCAAAACAGTCAGACAGGAAAAGAAATAAAAGGCATTTATGTGACATAAGGATTTTTAAAGTACAGTCCAAATGGGGTATGTAAAGTAAGTTGAAATAGAAATTGGAGTAGCAAGCAACTAAATTCTTAGACTCAAAGTCAAACTATGATTTTTAAAAATGACTCATCAGAATATTTTAACTAGTAATTCATTATAATTATATAAGCAAATAAGCTGTTAAATGATATATTCTGAAATTTGATTGAACTTCAAAATAGTTTCAGTTCTTGCATCTGAACAAAGTGCAAAACAATATTCTGCTTTAATGTCATCCCCCCAAAAAGACAATGAGCAGTCTCACTGAGATTCATATTGGCCCAATACTGAAATGTCAAATGTATGATATTAGTTAGCCCATCATTTCTTCAGGTCCTGTAAATAAAGGTTTAAGGAGAAAATAACTAATTCAAAGAGAAATAATCTGCATTACTATGACTGGTAAATCATTTTAAGAAAGCAAGAGCTACTAAATCTTGTTCTTTTAATGGAATTTCCTGTCACTATGCCACCTTTCTATGGGCATTGGTCCCTATAGATGCAGCCACAGTAAATCCAATAAAAATAATTAGAAGCTAAAAGTTAGATTTTTTTTCTTACTAAAAAATGGATTAAAAGCAAAGAAGGAAATGGCAATCCACTCCAGTACTATTGCCTAGAAAATCCCATGGACAGAGGAACCTGGTAGGCTACAGTCCATGGGGTTGCAAAGAGTCAGACACGACTGAGTGACTTCACTTCACTTCATTTGACACCAAAGTAAGTCCATTCAGTCTCTCAGTTCTGTCTGACTCTGCGACCCCATGGACTGCAGCATGCCAGGCTTCCCTGTCCATCACCAACTCCAGGAGTTTGCTCAAACTCATATTCATTGAGTCCGTGATGCCATCCAACCATCTCATCCCCTGTTGTCCCCTTCTCCTCCTGCCTTCAGTCTTTCCCAGCATCAGGGTCTTTTCCAATGAGTTGGCTCTTCACATCAGGTGGCCAAAGTATTGGAGCTTCAGCTTCAGCATCAGCCATTCTAAAGACTATTCAGGACTGATTTCCTTTAGGATGGACTCTTTAGTTGGATCTCCTTGCAGTCCAAGGGACTCTCAAGAGTCTTCTCCAACACCACAGTTCAATAGCATCAATTCTTCAGCGCTCAGCTTTCTTTATAGTCCAACTCTCACATCCATACATGACTACTGGAAAATCCATAGCTTTGACTAGACAGACCTTTGTTGGCAAAGTAATGTCTCTGCTTTTTAATATGCTGTCAAGGTTGATTATAGCTTTTTCTTCCAAGGAGCAAGCATCTTTTAATTTCATGGCTGCAGTCACCATCTGCAGTGATTTTGGAGCCCCCAAAATAGAGTCTCTCATTGTTTCCCCATCTATTTGCCATGAAGTGTGGGGACTGGATCTTAGTTTTCTGGATGCTGAATTTTAAGCCAACTTTTTCACTCTTCTCTTTCACTTTCATCAAAAGGCTGTTTAGTTCCTCTTTTCTTTCTGCCATAAGGATGGTATCATCTGCATATCTGAAGTTATTGATATTTCTCCCGGCAATCTTGATTCTAGCTTGTGCTTCATCCAACCCACCATTTTGCATGACATCAAAGTAGTTTATCATATCATTTGGCTTAGTTTCTGTGTTGTTATAATGACACATGACTGAATTTGACTTCATTAAAAAAAACTTCATTATTACATACATACTATGCTAAATACTTGAAGTGTCATCTCATTTAACAACCTTTATTCCTGATTCAAGCCAAAGATACACTAATAGATGGTAGAGTCAGGATTCAGATCTAAATCTGCTTCCTTTTAAAATTATGTTTTATTGTCACAGACTGTCTTTTAAATACCATCTGGAGACAGGGTGTGGGAAGAGGAGTGAGGATAAGTAATAATAACTAGGCAAATGCATATATGAATATAGATCTATAGCTAGATAAATTGATGGAAAGATGTGTTACATACTATGGATGAATATTTAAACTTTATGGACAATTTGTAAAATTTTAAAGCACATCAACCACACTGATTTTGTTATAGCATACTAATTTCAGTAATTTCATCCCTCATCTCTACACAATTTTAACTATAACATATTTACCACGAAGGTATTAAATATTACCATAGCCAGAGGGTAAACAATAGGCAGGTCTGAATTCAAATCCAAGTTCTGCTAACCTACTGGCTATGTGACCTTGGAAAGTACAACAACTCATATAAACTTCAGTTTCTTCTGTTGTAAGATAGAGATTTGGAATATATTGTTCTATCCAGAACTTACCTGTGGCCAGTGGTGGTGGGTTCTGATACAGTTTGGGTCCAAGTTAGAATCAACCTTTTTTCCCCCCTCACTTTCTATTGCTGAGTAACATAGAAAATAATTTAAGATGAGAGCTATCCTGGCCCTGAATTGCTTGCTTATTCCCAGAGTGTAGGTTGCAAACCTTCTCCTGGAGACCTTAGAGACAGATTACAAGATAATGGTCCTTCTTCTTCAACCAGTCTTGAATCATTACCAAGTCCTGCAGAGGTAGCCAGGCTAGTCTGTGCTGTTTTTGCGAGAAGTGTCAGCAATGGTGAAAATGATGCCTTGTTTGTTGTCCTTGAATTTGTCAGACCCAGTCTTCAGAGCATGTTTAACTTTGCAGTGGCTGAGCCTGGCTTGGGGCTCCTTTGTCCCTGGGATTCTCCAGGCAAGAATACTGAATTGGGTTGCCATGCCCTCCTCCAGGAGATTGTCTCGACCCAGGGGTTGAACCTGGGTCTCCCACCTTGAAGGCAGATTCTTTACTTTCTGAGCCACCATCACTTTGTAATTTTATCATTTACCCAACTTACTTCAATGAACATACATTTTTTGTAGATAATTTGCCAGACACTGTACTAGGCACTAGGGTTGCAATGATATATAGAGTAAAAAATACAGAGCACTTCAGTTTTTGGCCTAGTAATGAAAAGTTAGATTAAAAAAAAAACAAAAAACTATCTGAACCTGAAAAAAATTTAAATTAAAATGACCTTTTATCACAATACCAGAAATAATGCGATCAGTTTTTAAGCTGTTGATGTACTCAACCAGTTGATGCAATTATCCATTTGATCCTGCTTCATGTAGTAGCTGAATCCAAATCATTAAAACACAGTAAAGTCAAGAACTATTCTATACTGAAGAATTGATAAAAACTTTTAGATATTAAATTATTCTGATTGTTATCTACTCCAAGCATTTGGCCTAAAGTTAATCTTCCATATTGGGTGGTATACCAGTGTCACAAGAACAATCTTATGTTAAGTCACTTCAGTCATGTCCATCTCTTTGTGACCCTATGGACTATACAGCTTGCCAGGCTCCTCTGTCCCTGGGATTCTCTAGGCAAAAATACTGGAGTGGGTTGCCACTTCCTCCTCCAGGGGATCTTCCCAACACAGGGATCAAATCCATGTCTCTTATGTCTCCTGCATTGGCAGGTGGGCTCTTTACCACTAGTGTGACCTGGGAAGCCTTTATGAGAACTTGTGCACACAAAGAACATATTTAAGTTAAAGACACACAGAATCCTATGAATACAAAATTAAAAAGGCATTTTTTTCTAATTCTGAGGTGGAATACACTTTAACTGATGTTTTTGTTTCTATGTCTCACTGTTAACGGAACATAGAACTATGGCATTTTATGCAAAGTTACATGGAACAACAGACTGGTTCCAAATCGGGAAAGGAGTATGTCAAAGCTGTATATTGTCACCCTGCTTACTTAACTTATATGCAGAGTACCTCAGGAGAAATGCTGGGCTGGATGAAACACAAGCAGGAATCAAGATTGCCAGGAGAAATATCAATAACCTCAGATATGCAGATGACACCACCCTTATGGCAGTAAGCGAAGAAGTACCAATGAGCCTCTTGATGAGAGTCAAAGAGGAGAGTGAAAGCTCATCATTCAGAAAACTAAGATCATGGCATCCCGTCCCATCACTTCATGGAAAATAGATGTGGGAACAGTGGAAAGAGTGGCAGACTTTTTTGGGGGGGCTCCAAAATCACTGCAGAAGGTGACTGCAGCCATGAAATTAAAAGATGCTTACTCCTTGGAAGGAAAGTTATGACCAACCTAGACAGCCTATTAAAAAGCAGAGATATTACTTTGCCCACCAAGGTCCGTCTAGTCAAGGCTATGGTTTTTCCAGTAGTCATGTATGGATGTGAGAGTTGGACTATAAAGAAAGCTGAGTGCCAAAGAATTGATGCTTTTGAAGTGTGGTGTTACAGAAGACTCTTGAGAGTCCTTTGGACTGCAAGGAGATCCAACTAGTCCATCCTAAAGGAAATCAATCCTGAATATTCATTGAAGGAAATCAGTCCTGAATATTCATTGAAAGGACTGATGTTGAAGCTGAAACTCCAATACTTTGGCCACCTGATGTGGAGAACTGACTCATTTGAAAAGTTCTGATGCTAGGAAAGATTGAAGGCAGGAGGAGAAGGGGATGACAGAGGATGAGGTGGTTGGATGGCATCATGGACTCAATGAACATGAGTTTGAGCAAGCTCCAGGAGTTGGTGATGGACAGGGAGGCCTGACGTGCTATAGTCCATGGGGTTGCAAAGAGTAGGACATGACTGAGTGACTGAACTGAACTGAACCATTGAAGTTAAGGAATAGGTTCTTAGGAATTTAATTTACATTGAATATCTTATCAATTACTCAATTGTAGTATCATTTTCCTTTTCACTTTGTGAATCTTTAGCCTTAAATTGCCATAATTAAATCATCAAGGGATGATTTTTACCAATTGGCCAAATCAAGGAGCAGACGTCTTTGCTGTAGTTGCGGTTGTTTTGTTGTGTATTTTTATGCCTTCCCTAAAGGACAGATTACGAGTAGAGACCATTTGATCAAACTGATCGTTTGTATTCTCAAACAATGGATAGTTTTTCATACAGTGCTTTTTGATATCTAAATAAATGCTTTCAATGTTAGTTATAGACTTGCTTTATTAACCTGGGAAGTTCAGATATGTACCATGATAAGTAAAGTTATATCAGGTAACGTATATGTGTATTTATTGGGTTGGCCAAAAAGTTCAGTTGAGTCTAACATTATGGAAAAATTCAAAGTTTTTGGCCAACCTAATATTTCCTATGAGTATATTCTCCTGATGTTTTCTTCACTTTTTCATCAAACTGGAAAAAGTGAGAGATTTTTGTAATTCCTGGCCATGGTTGATAGACAATATTCTATTAGCAATTTTTTTCATGTTAATGATTCTTTGCAATTTATGTCATGTTAATAATGTTTTACAATTTATTTCTTTGTACATATGTGGAGCTAATTTTAGCTATAAATTACAAGCTATACTTTGATAATTCCACTGTCCTTTATATAAACTATTTGGACAAATGTTAAAATTATTTTGAAAACAAATGACAATTTCATTTATTTCAGGATGAAAAATACAAACTTACTTCATGATTATATACAATAGTAAGTGTTTAGTAATTTTAGCAAGCAAGAAACAGGAATAAGGATAAAAATTATGAAGGTAAAGAAAATTTGTCTCTATTTACATACATATGTAAAATCTAATCCTTAAAACAATTTCTTGCATATGAAAGTTGCTCAGTCATGTCTGACTCTTTGTGACCCCATGGACTGTATAATTCTCCAGGCCAGAATACTGGAGTGGGTAGCTGTTCCCTTCTCCAAGGGATCTTCCTGACCCAGGAATTGAACCTGGGTCTCCTGCATTGCAAGCAGATTCTTTACCAACTGAGCTATCAGGGAAGCCCTTCTTGTATACAAACTATATATTTTATACACACCCATGAACATATACATATAAACATATTTATTTAACATTATATAGGAAAAAAAAATCCCTCTCCCCAAATTTCCCTAAAATTGTAAAATATTATTTATGCTTAAAATACAGATACATATCTACTTTGAGTTTAACCTATAATATATATTTTTATCTTCCTCATTTTATTATTGGTATACACATTTGGTATTCATAAAATAGTCAATAATAGAACTATGAATGCATTCCTTATATCACAAGCAATGCAGAGTATCAGTTGTTGGATATTATAAATTGCATTTCAAATTGAAATTACTATTGGTTCAAAAATTCCCCTACAGTTAATAGAACAAACTTTTAAATGTCTACCCATTGAAAGAGTGCTGTAATGACCACAAAATCACTTTCACTCTTCTAAAGCATAAAATTTCTTACATATAAGAGTTAGAAAGAGATGTGAGGTAAAATACATTGAAAGAATGCTATACAGTCACAGAGAGAAAAATAGAATTTATGACAACATAATAAACATCCATAGTAGTTACCTGATTATGTGTTATGTAGTAACTAATGGCATCACAGTTGAACATCAAACCTGTTATTTGAAAAAGCTAACATGGTTTCCATGATTGCAAAAAGAAGAGTGATTTCAGGAATTAGTTTTGATTACATACTAAAGGCTAAATTTCACTTCTGTTAACATCAACACAGATTAAATATTTCCTCATAAACAAGGTGGAAGTCAAAGTAGCTTTGAAAACAGCATCAGAGTTACTTCATTAACCCATTAGTTACAAATAGAATAATTGTTTAGGTATATTAAATCAATTTTGTGAGAAAATGCATCACGTTTTATGGACAGAAAAAATTTAAAAACATTTAACATTTGGATTTCCCAGAATCTATTTACCCCTCCAACATAAATGGACTCCAACAGGAATATTATATCTTTTCTTGTTATTTCTAGTCACTAGTATTTAGTGGCATCACTTAGTTGCTGTCCTTTATGCTCCCTGACTCTGATTTGTGTCTTGAGATTGGTGCACAAGGCACATTGTAAATGAGAAATTAGGTGTGTGGAAGTTGCAGTGAATTTAAGAACGCATTGGAGCAATGAGGTGTGAGGTTTTGGAGGCTGGAAAGTTCAGCATCTCAGTGGATATGTGCAGAGAGGATAGTGCAGCAACATTGGTGGTGAGCATCAGTGGGATTTCTGGGACATGGCATTGGCCATATCTTGTGTCCATCAGCTCCTGTTCCCAACTGCTCCTGAACATTTTCAGGGAGGCCTGTGAACTGTCTGATTTTCTTCCAATAAATTCTTATTATGCTTAAGATAGCCAAGGTAGGTTTCTGTTGTGGGCAATCAAGAATGTTCACTTGTATTGCTTCCTTCTTTCTGAGGTACTTTTTTCTTTAATTGGCAATTGATGATGTAAATCTTTGGTGAACTTGAGCTTTAACAAATTTATGAGCATATGGCTTCCCTGGTGGCTCAAACAGTAAAGAATCTGCCTGCAGTACAGGAGACCTGGGTTTGATCCCTGGGTCAGGGAGATCCCCTGGAGGAGGGCATGGCAACCCACTCCAGTATTCTTGCCTGGAGAATCCCATGGACAGAGGAGCCTGGTGGGCTACAGTCCATGGGGTTGCCAAGAGTTGGACAACTGAGGGACATTCACAATGACAACAAATGGCTAACCAGGGTATTTTGACCCTATCCAAGGATTGTTGAAGAAATGAAAGAGCCTGTGGATTTTTGGGAAATAAAATTCAATGACCATTAAAATTTTTTTCCCACACTTAAATGGAAATGTATGCACTAATTTCAGCAGAAAAAAATAAAGCATGAGTAGTGGAATTGTGGGAAAACTCAGTAAAATTCTGACATAATATTATGGTGTATAAAATTGACCACACACAACCTAAAACCATTTTCACCCTTAATTATTAATCCAAAAGACATTGTGAGGTAAATAAGTAAACAAGAAACTCAATTTTCTGAGCCTGTAAGTAGGAAAGACTTTTGTGAGAAATCAATCTATTTTAGAGCTTTAATTGGGCTGTAATAGTATAGTGTTCAGATGGCCCAATTTAAATTGGTCCTTATCAGCCTATATTTTCCCACCCTGAATTGCAATTCACAATATCCAAATAGCTGGGGTCAGGACAATTGCTGAATGAATAAATAAATATCTTAACAAATACTATTTTGCAATATAAAATAGCATTAGTACAGATAACCCAATCTAAACAGTTATTAACATTTTTAACTAGAATCCAATCTCACAATATATATGCTCTATACTCCTAGGAGTTGTTAGCAAAGTTTAATGGAAGTTTGTGTCATCCATAGCTGATTCCAGACCTTGTTGCTCGGCAACTACCTGCCAGATCACATTTCCAAGCCATAATGTAACTGACTCCCTAGAGAGCACTTTAAACAAATGGGAGTTTTCAGCCACTTAATTCAATGCCCTTTACACAGGGATTGCTTCAGAGACCATGAGATTTGGGATTTTAAATGCCCCAGGACCCTTGTTAACTCTAGAGTTTTCATAGAATGCTGGTTGCATGTAAGTGCCTGGGACTGCAAAAGTGTGCACAGGCCCAACTGAAAGCAGGGGCCTGGCAGGCACTTCATTTCTGAACTGCCATGAAGTGAATGAAATTTCCAGTGAAGAATCTACTGACAAAACTTAAAAAGAGACTGAGAACAGTCTTGTATCATCATTTACCTAAATCTAAGGAGAGAGACAATGATAAAAATTATACAAATGAAGAGGTACTTAGAAATTCTGGGACATATAATGGTTATGGAAGTTAAGGAAGGATGGCATTTTAAGATAGTATGATCGTCAGGGCCCACTCTATCCGAGAAGGCAAAGTGAGTGAGATAAAACCATGGAATTTGAGGTAAAGTTGCTGATAAGACCAAAATAAATTGGCCTTATCAATGGATTGTTTTCCTATTGAGCACTTTACTAAGTCACTTTTTTTGAAAAAAGATTTTTTTTTTTGATGTGGACCATTTTTAAAGTCTTATACACTTTTTTACAATACTGCTTCTGTTTAGTATTTTATTTTTTTGGCCATGAGGCATGTGGAATCCTTACTCTCTAACCAGAGAGCGAATCCACGAACCCTGCATTGGAAGGCAAGGTCTTAACCACTTGACCTCCAGGAAAATCTGCTAACTCATTTTTGGTGGGTCATTGGTAGTTTACCTTTACATTTTCTAAGCAATTACTCACCATCTCTATCTATGGCCCAAATAAAAGAAAGTAGAGCCAAGGAGATGGGGGGCAGGGCATCAAAGTAATTTCTTCATTGTTAGCATCAGGGCAGAATGGAACAAATCAATCAGAAGGTCTATCATACAGTTGATGCATAGGAGCTGTCAAAGTATCCTTTGTCAAGATACTCAGATGGGGATAAAGGGCAAGAGGAAAGATAAGGGCAAACTAGAAATCAAGAAAACAAAGTATATCTGCAAATCAATGTAATACACCACATTAACACATTGAAAAATAAAAACCATATGATTATCTCAATAGATGCAGAGAAAACCTTTGACAAAATTCAACATCCGTTTATGATAAAAAAAAGACCCTCCAGAAAGCAGAAATAGAAGGAACATACCTCAACATAATAAAAGCTATATATGACAAACCCACAGCAAAACGTTATCCTCAATGGTGAAAAATTGAAAGCATTTCCCCTAAAGTCAGGAACAAGACAAGGGTGCCCACTCTCACCACTACTATTCAATATAGTTTTGGAAGATTTGGCCACAGCAATCAGAGCAGGAAAAGAAATAAAAGGACTCCAGATTGGAAAAGAAGAAGTAAAACTTTCACTGTTTGCAGATGATGTGATCCTATACATAGAAAACCCTAAAGACTCCACCAGAAAATTACTAGAGCTAATTAACGAATATAGTAAAGTTTCAGGATATAAAATCAACACACAGAAATCCCTTGCATTCCTATATAGTAACAATGAGAAAACAGAAAGAGAAATTAAGGAAACAATTTCATTCACCATTGCAACAAAAAGAATACAATACTTAGGAATATATCTACCTAAAGAAACAAAAGACCTATATATAAAAAACTATAAAACACTGGTGAAAGAAATCAAAGAGGACACAAATAGATGGAGAAATATACCGTGTTCATGGATCAGAAGAATCAATATATTGAAAATGAGTATGCTACCCAAAGCAATCTATAGATTTAATTGAATCCCTATCAAGCTACCAACGGTATTTTTCACAGAACTAGAACAAATAATTTCACAATTTGTATGGAAATACAAAAAACCTCGAATAGCCAAAGCAATCTTGAGAAAGAAGAATGAAACTGGAGGAATCAACCTGCCTGACTTCAGGCTCTACTACAAAGCCACAGTCATCAAGACAGTATGGTACTGGCACAAAGACAGAAATATATATCAGTGGAACAAAATAGAAAGCCCAGAGATAAATCCACACACCTTTGGACACCTTATCTTTGACAAAGGAGGCAAAAATATACAATGGAGAAATTAATAAGTGGTGCTGGGAAAACTGGTCAACCACTTGTAAAAAAATGAAACTAGAACACTTTCTAACACCATACACAGAAATAAACTCGAAATAGATTAAAAATCTAAGCATAAGGCCAGAAACTATAAAACTCCAAGAGGAAAACATAGGCAAAACACTCTCCAACATAAATCACAGCAGGATCCTCTATGACTCACCTCCCAGAGTATTGGAAATAAAACCAAAAATAAACAAATGGGACCTAATTAAACTTAAAAGCTTTTGCACAACAAAGGAAACTATAAGCAAGGTGAAAAGACAGCCTTCAGAATGGGAGAAAATAATAGCAAATGAAGCAGCTGACAAAGAATTAATCTAAAAAATACACAAGCAACTCCTGCAGCTCAATTCTAGAAAAATAAACGACCCAATCAAAAAATGGGCCAAAGAACTAAACAGACATTTCTACAAAGAAGACATACAGATGGCTAACAAACACATGAAAAGATGCTCAACATCACTCATTATCAGAGAAATGTGAATCAAAACCACAAAGAGGTACCATTTCACATCAGTCAGAATGGCTGCTATCCAAAAGTCTTCAAGCAATAAATGCTGGAGAGGGTGTGGAGAAAAGGGAACCCTCTTACAAACTAGTACAGCCACTATGGAGAACAGTGTGGAGATTCCTTAAAAAACTGGAAATAGAACTGCCATATGACCCAGCAATCCCACTGCTGGGCATACATACCAAGGAAACCAGAAATGAAACAGACACGTGTACCCCAATGTTCATTTCAGCCCTGTTTATAATAGCCAGGACATGGAAGCAACCTAGATGTCCATCAGCAGATGAATGGATAAGAAAGCTGTGGTATGTATACACAACGGAATGTTACTTGGCCATTAAAAAGAATACATTTGAATCAGTTCTAATGAGGTGGATGAAACTGGAGCCTATTATACAGAGTGAAGTAAGCCAGAAAGAAAAACACCAATACAGTATACTAATGCATATATATGGTATTTAGAAAGATGGTAATGATAACCCTGTATGCGAGACAGCAAAAGAGGCACAGATGTATGGAACAGTTTTGGACTCTGTGGGAGAGGGCGAGGGTGGGATGATTTGGGAGAATGGCATTGAAACATGTATATTATCATATGTGAAACAGATCGCCAGTCCAGGTTCAATGCATGAGACAGGGTGCTTGGGGCTGGTGCACTGGGATGACCCAGAGGGATGGGATAGGGAGGGAGGTGGGAGGGGGGTTCAGGATGGGGAACACATGTACACCCCTGGAGGATTCATGTCAATGTATGGCAAACCAGTACAATATTGTAAAGTAATTAGCCTCCAAATAAATAAAAAATAAAGAAAAAGAAAACAAAAAAGGAAAAATTTGAAGAGAATTTCCAAAACTCTGAGATTCCTCCAGACTTCTCCTTCATACATATGAGGGAGTCCGTATCAAAGACCACAGCTTGAAACCTTAGTAAAGTGTATAAGCTGGGACAGAGAGTGAAGTGGAACCCACCTATTCCTTCTAAGGAATCTAAGACCCATTGATCTCTCTCTCTCTCAGTTTCTCTATTTCTGTCTCTGTGTTTTTACATATATACACAGACACACAGGTGTATGCAAATACATTAAATTTTGTATAATATGAAATCATTATTAGCCATCTTTATTACTAGTGCATAAGATCCTTCGTGGCAGGAAAAAAAAAATAATGTCTTACACAATGTATGTAGTGCCAGCAGAGTAAATTGCAAATTATATGGCTTCCTGTTGAAATGAAAAAATGGACAGAAATCGAAATATATTTACTCAAAATAGGGGTATGTCAGGAGAAGCCTAGATATATCTCTGGGCATCTGAGCTCTTTATCCATCCTGCAGACCTTTTAAATTGCCTACCCCACATTCACTTCACTTTTATTAATGCTAATGCTCTTTGAGGTCGAAATGTGTGAGGTATTATTGCCTCTGGTTAAAAATACTGTCCTCTTCATAGTTCCTTTGCAGATAAGGTTCTGGTCAGTGAGAGATAAAGAGAAATCAAGTGTGTTGGGCTTTGAAGAAATCTCTAATTTTCCTAATGAAAGGGGGCAGATTCAATATCCCTTCAATTTGTTTTTCCTCTGCCCTTTTTCATCTTCCTGCCTTGAGCAAAGTCTTGATATTTGATACAGTGGAGTTGGTATATTACAACCATGACTTAAAAGGTCATATGATAAGCATAATGAGGAAGGAAGCTAGAAAACTGTTGTACACTTGCTATCTTTCTTAAAGAACTACATCATTCTCGAATTCCAGCTCTCCCTGCTTTGAGTTACCTGAGAAAATAAGATCCCTATTTGTTTGAGACATAGATAATTCCCTATCTATGAGGTGATTTCATTAATGATATTTATGTTATATCTGTGTTTATACATCTAAATGTATAGATTAAAAACAATTTAATACATAGATATATACATTTACATTGGCTTTCCAAGTAGCATTATTTACATATAGCAGCAGAAAAGACCACCAGGACTATTGTGTTAAATAAAATTAGGCAGTGATATACTTTGAAAAAATATTGTTGGATGTAAAAGTTGAGATATTTTCAATAAAAAGACTGTGTCGACATAGGAGCAGTGACAACAGTAGAAAATTCATTATAGGAAACAAAAAGCACTACGCCATAGTTGTTATAATTAAATGTATATAAATATAATTAAATACATATAATTAAAATTCATCAATGTGAAAGGACAAGATAAATTTTATTAAATGCCTCAATTTAATCCATATGAGAAAGAGAACTGTGATTAAGGACATGTTGAAATCTTGACTGTTAAACTTACGTTTTATGAACATCTAAAAACCAGAGAGCAAATCATTATATGCAGGCCAGTATCCCACCATTTCAAGAAACATTTCTGCAAAAAGTGATTCCATCAAAGATTTGTTAAACATCACCTAACATAACATAAATATTGATTCGTGGGTCTAATAAATAGTAGAGGTGAGATGAAATGTCAAATGTTTAATGCAGGCAGATCTCATAAAACACTGGCAACATGTGGCCATTTATCACCTTTTGTTTTGCTTGCATGTTTGTTTTTCCTGATATATGAAAAGTGGCAGACTGAAAAAAGTATTAAAGGGCATTTTTGTTTGGGGAGATTAAGGGTTTGATCCCATGGTTTTGTGGAAAGTGCACAAGGCATGAATATGTTTGAGAACCAGAAATATCACACACTTGGGACCACATCAGAAAGACAAGATTTAGGTTTGTGAGGGAGCAACAAATTTGATTCCGTCTACAGCAGATTAAGAAAATGTACCCTTGGTGAATAGCAACAAGGAATGGAGTACTTTTTTTTGCTGCAACTCAGACAAATAAAACCATCAGGCATATAGAGCAGACACGATGTTTGCCCAGTTTATTTCTGATATTGATATATTTTCTCATTTGCAAATAGTAAGAAATTTCAAGGCTTTCCAAATATAAGTGAGAGGTTATCTTTCCTCCATCAGCCTCCTTTTTTTTCCCCTTCTATTCTTTGCCAGAAAGACCACACGGCATGCGGGATCTTAGTTCCCTGACCAGGGATTGAACCCATACCCCATGCAGTGGCAGTGCTGCGTCTTAACTACTGAACCACCAGGGAAGTCCCTTTGTCATTTTCCCTTTATACCCCTCTCTAGCCACTGCATCATCCTTAAAGAGTTCCTGGACTTACCAGAATGTTGTCACTAGCAGTTCATTTTGCATGTGAATTATACTACAGCCCTCACTAGGATTATGATACATTGTTTTTTCCACTCTTCAGTTCTATCTACTTACGGTTTTTAAAATTTTTAGGTAACAAATTTCCATCCCCTTATACATATGCATTACTTTCAAAGACAGCTCCATGGTCTATGTTTGCCTAGTCTAATGCTTATCAATGCATCACACCCCCATGAGACGAAAACTTGGCTGTCTCGAATCCTTTCATAAAGCCACCTCATTTCTGATAACATATTTTCTTTCACAGTCTCTGATAACACCCCTTGAGAAAGCTATTTACTGAGAAAGTTGTGACAGAGTAACCCTTGTAGTCTATGAGACTCCCATTGACTTGCTATTTATGAGCAGAGGCAATCACTCTGTGGATTTCTGCAGTGATTTCCCCTCCGTGGTAAATAAAGGAAGCCAGTCTTCTTTGTTGTTCAGCTGCACAGTCATATCCTACTCTTTGCAACCCTGTGGAGTGCAGCATGCTAGGCCTTCCTGTCTGTTTGCCCAAGTTCATGTTCATTGCATTGGCATCCAGCCATCTCATCCTCTGACACCCTCTTCTTCTTCTGCCCTCAATCTTTCCCAGCATCAGGGACTTCTCCAATGACTCAGCTGTTCTCATCAAATGACCAAAATACTGGAGCTTCAGCTTCAGCATGAGTCCTTCCAGTGAATATTCAGGGTTGATCTCTTTGCAGTCCAAAGGACTCTCAGGAGTCTTCTCTAGCACTACATTTTGAAGGCATCAATTCTTCAGTGCTCTGTCTTCTTCAAAGTCCAGCTCTCACAACTGTACATGACCACTGGGAAGACCATAGCTTTGACTATATGGACCTTTGTTGGCAGAGTAATGTCTCTACTTTCCAACATACTGTCTAGGTTTATAATTGCTTTCCTGCCAAGAAGCAATCATCTGATTTCATGGCTGCAGTCACCATCCGCATTGATTTTAGAGCCCAAGAAGAAGAAATCTCACTACTTCCACTTTTTCCCCTTCTATTTGCCATGCAGTAATGGGGCTGGATGCCATGATCTTAGTTTTTTTTTTTTTTTTTTTTAATATTTAGTCTTAAGCCAGTTCTTTCACTCTCCTCCTTCACCCTCATCAAGAGGCTATTTCCTCTTCACTTTCTGCCATTAGAGCAGTATTATCTGCATATCTGAGGTTGTTGATGTTTCTCCCACCTGTCTTGATTCCAGCTTGTCATCCAGCCCAGCATTTCTCATGATGTGCTCTGCATATAGATTAAACAAATAGGGTGACAGCAGACAGCCTTTTTGTACTCCTTTCTTGATCTTGAACCGATCAGTTCTTCCATGCAGGGTTATAACTGTTAATTCTTGACCTGCATACAGGTTTCTCAGGATATAGGTAAGATGGTCTGGTATTCCCATCTCTTTAAGAGCTTTCCACAGTTTGTCACGATCCACACAGTCAAAGGCTCTAGTGAAGTCGATGAAACAGATAATATTTACTGCCTGAGCCACCAGGGAAGCCCAAGAATACTGGAGTGGGTAGCCTATCGCTTCTCCAGGGGATCTTCCCAACCCAGGAATTGAACCAGGGTCTCCTGCATTGCAGGTGGATTCTTTACTGGCTGAGCTACCAGGGAAGCCCCAGTCTTCTTTACATTCCATTGAAAGTGATGAATGATTAGCTTTAAACGTGGCCTGGGGTTAAATGATCTCAGGCTTTAGTGAATTCTGATTCCTCTCTGGAAAACTTTCTGTGAGTTCCACTGTGTTTATTCATCCTAGAGATGCATGCAGGCAAGGCTTACTTGCAATTAGAAGAGCTAATCCAGAGTAGCCGTGGCCTTGTGGGCAGATGCTACTCTGTATTTATTGATTCATTTGGCTTCCCACTTTCAAGCCTTAGAGGTAGCAATGGGGGGAAATGAACTCTGCAGAGTATAGCGAAGAACAAGTTGAAAGGAGTGTGTAAACAAATTGAAAGGTGGGTAAAATAAATACACCTGAAATGGATTTCCCTCTCTTATATTCATTAATGATTCTATGAGTAGACAGTGATTTTTTTCCCATTTTCCAGGTGTCCAAAAATATAGAGCAGTAACTTGACCCGCTGCTTAATATATATAAAAATGTTGATGGTGATGACATCTAGGTTATGCAGCAATAAACTACATGTTTCCTAAGTAGTGACTTTTTTATTACATGTCACTTCTCCCCTGTAAAAAATAAAACTTTGATCACAAACTGATGAACTCTTCCCCTACATTATAATTAGCAATACATTAGCCAAGTTGATGTGGGAGAAATTTTATTAACACCATCTACCTTTATTTTTCTGGGTTCTCCATCCCCCCTCTGGGTGTTAGTGTAAGTCTTCTCACTGCTCTCAGCGACCTTTCTCTTTTTGATTCTGTGGAATAGAAAACACATGCTGCAGTGGACACTGAATCAGTTGGTGGTTTGTGGAGAGGAGGGTATTGACCTTGTAACTTACACATTTTTTTCTGTTACCTTCTGAGAGAACTGTGCAACCAAAAGGATGCAGGAAACAGTTACCAAGTTGAACTCCCAAGTGCCTGCCTTCTAGGGGAAGGTGGGGAAGGTATTTAAAAACAGGAAATTAAAAGAAGCATTGAGATTATAATCATGCACTGTGGCAGTGCTCAGCTCAGAGGACTGCCAATCTAAAAGAGGTATTCTTTGTTGTTGTTGTTTGTTTTTTAAAGTCTTTATTCAATTTGTTACAATATCGCTCCTTTTTTTTTTTTTTAATGATTTGGTTTTTTTGGGCCTCAAGGCCTGAAGAATAGCTCCGCAACCAGGGATCAAACCCATTCCGCCTGCATTGGAAGGCAAAGTCTTAACCTCTGTACCATCAAGGAAGTCCCTGAAAGTGGTATTTTTAATGGAAAGAACCAGAGAAACATATAAGACTCTTCCCAGTTAGGACTCAGGAATAAAAATTTAACTCACTGCCTAGTGTTGTCACCCGGAATATTTTAGTTATTTGTAATGTTCTCTTTCCCTCTGTCTCTCTGAATCTCAGTCTCTATATATGGTTGAATAACAGATATAAATGATTGAATTTATATATCTATATATAGACATATGTCATTTTGACTAAGGAGGAAGATTTTAGGAAGCATGTCTACTTGTATTTGACTCAGACAGCCAAGCAGAATAGAATAGGCAAGGGCTGACAACAACCCTCTCTGGTCAGAGGATCACAATTTGAATTGAAGAGCAGTTCTTACAGAGGAGTCAGAACAACACAAATCTGTATCAAACTTCTCAAGTACAAGTTGTGTGCTCTCAGTTTACTTATCTTAGGCAATGGAATCACATCACCAACTTTTCTGATCATTGAAAAATGTGTATAAAATATTTAGTATGGTGCTTGACACATGAAAATGATCTAAAGGTGTAACTATTTAAGTATTTTATGCAAATTATCTCTGCTTCTTAAAAAAAAAAAAAAAAAAGGTATAATTCTCCCAAACACGGATAGTGATACTGGTTTCAGTCAGTTCAGTTCAGTCGCTCAGTTGTGTCCGACTCTTTGTGACCCCATGAATCGCAGCACACCAGGCCTCCCTGTCCATCACCAACTCCCGGAGTTCACTCAGACTCAAGTCCATTGAGTCAGTAATGCCATCCAGCCATCTCATCCTCTGTCGTCCCCTTCTCCTCCTGCCCCCAATTCTTCCCAGCATCAGGGTCTTTTCCAATGAGTCAACTCTTCGCATGAGGTGGCCCAAGTACTGGACTTTCAGCTTTAGTATCTTCCTTCCAAAGAACACCCAGGACTGATCTCCTTCAGAATGGACTGGTTGGATCTCCTTGCAGTCCAAGGGACTCTGAAGAGTCTTCTCCAACACCACAGTTCAAAAGCATCAATTCTTTGGCACTCAGCTTTCTTTATAGTTCAACTCTCACATCCATACATGATTACTGGAAAAACCATAGCCTTGACTAGACGGACCTTTGTTGGCAAAGTAATGTCTCTGCTTTTTAATATGCTGTCTAGGTTGGTCATAACTTTTCTTCCAAGGAGTGAGTATCTTTAATCTCATGGCTGCAATCACCATCTGCAGTGATTTTGGAGCCCCCCAAAAATAAAGTCTGACACTGTTTCCACTGTTTCCCCATCTATTTCCCATGAAGTGATGGTTTAGTAAATAAAAATATTAAGTAGACAATGAAAAGGGATGAAACTACATGTTTTTGTGAAAATTTATAGTGTTTTAGCTTGAAAATTTTATCAAATCTGATATGCCATAAATTTTATTACACAAAAACTTCCCAAATGGGAAAAGGATGAGTTTAAAAATAAAATTGTTAAGAAATAGACCTAACCCCAAACAAATTGTATCCACCCACATACACAGGAGATTGAGATTGACTCGGTAGACCTGAGTTTCAGCAGGCCCCAGGAGTTGGTAATGGTCAGGGAAGCCTGGTCTGCTGCAATCCATGGGGTCGCAAAGAGTCAGACACAACAGGGAGACTGTACTGAACTGAACATACGCACACAGAGAATACACCATGAAAGTGAAAGTGAAATCACTCAGTCGTCTCCGACTCTTTGCGACCCCATGGACTGTAGCCTATCAGGCTCCTCCATCCATGGGATTTTCCAGGCAAGAGTGCTGGATTGGATTGCCATTTCCTTCTCCAGGGGATCTGGCTGACCCAGGAATCGAACCCAGGTCTCTCGCATTGCAGGCAGACGCTTTACCATCTGAGCCACCAGGGAAGCCCACCATAGCAATGTTATAATGGATTACAAGCAATCAATCTAGAAATACTATCCTGTAGCAAAATTAGTTTTTTATGATCTGAACCTGAACTTCAAAAATTAAGAAATGTTTGAAGTGTTTCTTACCTTTAATGGAATTAACTTACCAAAAAAGTTTTTTTTCGATTGGATTGCAATTTCATATTTTAGAACAAAGTATTGAGATTCTGTTGACCTCCTATAAAAATGTATTCCATTGTATTCAATATATAATATATGCTACTATATTAAAACGTCATTGTCTTGTCTATGTGTTTATATGTGACATTTCTGTCTGTCTTTATTTGATAGATTTGAGATTATACTATGAGTTTAAGGATTTATCTTTTTTCTATTCTCTTTGATGTGATAGTTGTCCCATATACTGCTTATTGGTTTCATGCATATTGTATCTGAGCTTATACAATTCTTTTCATCTATTCATTTAATATAGTGTTGTTTATCTTTGGCATATAATTTATTTCAAACTACGTTGCCTAGAGAGATGGTAAGTTAGGTTAAAACCGTCAACGTGAAAGATGTGAAACATACATATCATGTTGGTTCATATTCAATTTCAAAGTGAAATATGTCATGTTGAGTTTCTGGGGTGGGGGAAAACAGTTATAAATTTACTAGAAAGGAAGAAAAATTAAAACTGTGATAATTGCCTTAATGGTGTAGAATCAGAAAATCTTTATAAAATCCATAAATGCTGTTAGAAAGCAAACTACATAACTGTGTTAGGTAAGGTAAGAAGAGCAAAGTTTTCTAAAAATAGAATATGTTAAATAACCTTGGATTGCTTTTTTAAAAATTCAATTATATATATATGTATATATTCTTTTTTCAGATTCTTTTCCATTACAGGTGTTTGCAAGATATTGAGTATAGCTCCCTGTGCTTACAGTAGGTCCTTGTTATTTATTTAATATATAGTAGTATGTATGTATTAATCCCAAACTCCTAATTTATTCATAGTTTGTTCTTAAACAGCCAATATAGAATTTATTGATCATTTCCTTTGGACTGGGGAAATGAATAGAAAAAAAAAATTGTACAAGACAAACAAATGGAACTCAGAGTCTAAAGAATTTGTTCCACAAACTTGATGGCTCTCAGCCAGTCAGAAATATCATACATTCATTCAGATTTATTGACAGTTTTTTTTTTTGTATCTCCTAACATGAAATTAAAAGACGCTTACTCCTTGGAAGGAAAGTTATGTCCAACCGAGATAGCATATTCAAAAGCAGAGACATTACTTTGCCAACTAATGTCCATCTAGGGCTATGGTTTTTCCAGTGGTCATGTATGGATGTGAGAGTTGGACTGTGAAGAAGGCTGAGCCCTGAAGAATTGATGCTTTTGAGCTGTGGTGTTGGAGAAGACTCTTGAGAGTCCCTTGGACTGCAAGGAGATCCAACCAGTCCATTCTAAAGGAGATCAGCCCTGGGATTTCTTTGGAAGGAATGATGCTAAAGCTGAAACTCCAGTACTTTGGCCACCTGAAGCGAAGAGTTGACTCATTGGAAAAGACTCTGATGCTGGGAGGGATTGAGGGCAGGAGGAGAAGGGGACAACAGAGGATGAGATGGCTGGACGGCATCACTGACTCGATGTATGTGAGTCTGAGTGAACTCCTGGAGTTGGTGATGGACAGGGAGGCCTGGCATGCTGCAGTTCATGGGGTTGCAAAGAGTCAGACGTGACTGAGTGACTGAACTGACTGAACTGAACTGAATGTGTACAGCATTATGAAAATCACTTGAGGAAAAGACAAAGGTCAAATTAATCTAAGGGTTATTAAGTATAGAGATATACTAGAAGAGACAGCTTCTGCTGATCATAGTTAACAATTCAGAAGTGGAAATTGGTTCATACTGAGTCTAATGGAGATCAGATTGAGGCAGAAATCAAGTGCTGAGTTAATGGTAGATAAACATGGAGATTTATTTATCCACCCATTTGTTAAACAAATATTTATTGGCACCTCTGTGCCAGGCACTCTTTAAACATGGAGATGTAACTGCAGTCATAAAACATACAATGATCCCTGCCCTCGTGGAGCTTATAAATTTGCTAAATTGATCTGCCTTAGACAGGACTTTTCTGTGTCAAATATTTTTTTATGATAACATGATTTGCTTTGAGAGATTAAGGCCTGCAAATGTTTCAAGCTTTCTACACGCTCGGGAAACATTCTGAGTGCCATTTACTTTTTTCCAACTTAGAGGAGTGTGATTTCTACCTTATAAAATAATGTGGAGAAATAGAGAATAAAATTGGTAGACCAGAGGGTAAGTTGTCTGCAAACTTCAGATTTCTGAATTAGCCGTGGGGATAGAGATCTGCAATGATTAGTGATTCCCTAGAACCCACTTCCCTTAGGAGACTAAAATAAGGACTTGTGAGAGATTGTACCCAGTAATGGGAAACTATAAAGCCTCTTGTTGAGGCCAATACTGACCACAGCAATCAGCCTGACACTTCAAGTGTAGTGGACCCAATTAGCTTATAAAATCATGTTGAGGAGAGTTCAGGCCAGAAGCTAAAAGCATACACAGTAATGCTGTTTTGGCATATCTAAATATGTTTCTGAGTTTTAATGCTAATATTATGGCTAAAGAAATAAAGAATACCTTCTGGAAGAAGGTGATAGGGGGCAAAGATATAGAAATCTGATTATTAGACAAGAATGATAAGATGTTATGTTTGTTTACTCTAACTGCAGAGAAACTTGAAGAGGTCTCTAATAGTGGAATGAATGGATGGAAAGATGGTTCCAACTCAGTCCTGGCTTATGGACTGAGCTTGTCTATTCCTAGTGGCCAGTGTATTCCTATTTTCGACACATGGATACATCTAAATAAAGTATATTGGGTCTGATAGCTTCTTTTTGGTGGGATAGCATTTTATGGACTCAGATAAAGAAAAAGGGAAACATTACAATGTAATAATTGCAGAAATGAAACTAAAAAGAATTAAATTTTTTTTTTTGTTTTATCTTGTATCCACAATATAAATATAGGTTTCTGCTAAAATATGTAAACTCTTGAGCTTCCCAGGTGGCTCAGTGGGTGAAGAATCCACCTGCAGTGCAGGAGATACGGGTTCAATCCCTGGGTTGGGAAGATCCCCTGGAGGAGGACATGGCCACCCACTCCAGTATTCTTGCCTAGAGAATCTCATGAACAGAGGAATCTCATGGGTTACAGTCCATAGGGTCGCAAAGAGTCGGACATGACTGAATTGACTGAGCATGCACACATACTTGTAAATTATCAATAATTTTCAAAATTGGCACTACCAATATAACTATTTTGGCAATGGTTAATCCTATATTTTGAACTATTTAAGCAATCTTTTTGTTTTAGTATTTGTATGCACTATTGTAGGTATGCCCTTATATCACTTTTTGTCTGTATCATTTTGTTTTATTGCTTTTAGTTTTCTCAGGTTCAATTTACTAAATAGTCCTTATCTCCAAATATAAGTGAGTGTACTAAAATTCCTTTGAAATTGGGGTGTGCTAAATTCAATGCTTTATTTCTAGTTTAGAAAGAAAATAACCCTATTAGAATAGTCTTTTAAAATAAATTTCCCAGTGGTCCTGACCAATATCTTCTTTAATTTCCCATTTAATTTTCTTCCTGGTTTCACACAAGGGTCTCTTTCAGTGCTCACCCAACCCCAGTTTCTTTCTCCTACCAATAGACATATAGCAGATTATTTTCTCTGAGGTACTATTTTGCATTCATCTGAGTTACATATCTGGTACAAGAACTAAATTCTCTTTCATTGGTACCATTTATTCTTCTTCATCATGGATGATACGAAATGAGTAGTTCATGGGCAATTCCTCTAAATTAGAGACTGCTTATTGTTACATCTTGATTTTTCTTCTAGGGTAAGTTTTTAGTCCTAGTAAAAAAACTTTTTCAAAGTTTATTGAGAAATTGTTTCTTCAAAATCCTATATATTCTAGATTCATAAAGCTAGATATAGTCTGCCAATTGATAATGTATTTTGACAGTAGTTACCGATTTATAAGCTTCCTATAGTCAACAGTATATCTTAATTTTCCCAAGAAATTCTATGCAGTTATTGTTTTACACCTATTTTTTCCCTCATATCTTTCCACACCCAGCAAATGCATATGCCACTTGATATGAAATGCACCTATTAAAGAAATAGTTTTACAGTGTCTTAGTCACATGCTTTCTTCAAACAGAAACACCCGTGTGGCTTTCTGGATGACAAAAGATAGCATAGCCTTGACAGTACTGTTTGCTGATTAGCAATTAATTAAAATCCCTAATTTAACTGAGAAGAAATTTATCACATTACTTTTAAATACATTTTTTTTCCTGTAAATCCAACCTTATAATTATCCCCCTGCCTGTGATTAATACTGAACCACGAGCCACAAAGAGGCTCTTACTCATATCTTTTGGAGGACAGAATCAAGAAGGACTGCCCATGTAAAGCCTCTCTTGTGTTGCTCCTAGAGATTCAATGTGCAGAGCAAGAACAGGACATCTTTGTAATAGAGGCTTAGGTTCTGAATTGTTCATACTTGTATCCCATGACTAGTAATGTAAGTCTTGAGAGGAAAAGATCTGCCTCCACTCATGAAAGCCAATAAGACAAGATATTTCATCTCCCAGCCTGTCAGTTAATATGCTTTCACCCACAAGTGGCAGAATCTCCACCTCAAAGTGTATTAAAAAATAAGTAAATACATTATACTATATATCACAAAGCTCAGAGAGACTGCAGGAGGGCTTCAGGGTGAGGCATTTAAATAGCTCAGTGATGTCAGGGACATAGTTTCTTTCCAGCTCTCCATCTTCATTCCACAAAGCTGGCTACCTTTTGAGATGGGTAACTTCAGAAAACTCGGCAGCATATCTATGTAACAGTGCCCAGAGGAAGCTGAGATGATTTTTCTGCTCTCCTAGGAGTGAAGAAATATTTCCATGAGCTCACAAGCAGACTTAATCACAATATTAAGTCTCCAAATATTCCTGAACCAATCAGACCCAGTTTCCCATGAGTCACGTGACTGTGGCGGAAGCTGGATATCCGAACAAAACTGTGGTTCCTTTAAGGAGGACTAATAGTTGAATGAGCTCTTAAGTGAACAGGGTGTTCACTATTCTCTGCCATCTGGAAGCTATGATAGAGGCACTAATTTATATTATCAACTGCCCCGGGTAAGCATTTCAGTATACAATCCTGCCCACACCCTTCTCATCCCCCTGCCCTGGAGTAAAATCCTCTTTTTTCTCACCGCTCACCCCGTGTACGCAGTGTGCCATTTCTTAAGGGCCTTTTTTGAACTGACTCTGACAACAAACATTACCCCCAGTAATATGGACCGAGAACACCAGCTCACTCTTGTCAGGCAGGGTGCAGGCTTAAAAGGGGACGGTTATAACTTGAGCTGTTTTTTTCTAAGTCAGCTTCATGGTTGATTCAAAACATATGAACTGGAGGATAATGTCTGAGCCCGGATTATAGATAGTTCTGAATGATAGGATGGCCCGTGCCAAACGTTGAGGATCGTGTTATGTTTGATAGAAATAGCCCAGAAGGGAAATTCTTCCTCGTGGTCAAAATTTTAAATGGCCCAGTTAATAGTTCACCTTACTTAAAAGATAGGATGGCCAGAGCTAACTCTAAATAGCAATTCATCAGCTGACACAAATGGCTTATGATTTAACTGGATCATCAGAGACTTGAAAGGGATAAGACTGTACTGCCTTAAAGGATGCCGTATAAAACCTAAATCTGTGCATAATATATAATGCTGCTGGTCCCTAGTCAGCATTCATGTAATAAACTGGAGGGAGTGGAGATGCTGGCTCTCACGATTAAATCTGAATCACTCAGTGTTACTTCATACTTCAGATCGTCATACCTCTAGGTTCTCATTTTAGTACCCTAAAATGCATGCTTCCACTGTGCAATATATTTCTCTTAAATTCTAAATGACACCTAGAGGTTTCAGCCTTTTAATGCCATTGCGTAAACAGGCAAAAAAACAGGGAGGGGGGTGAGTAGGGAGAGGTTATGGCACTGATTGGAGTGATTGATCTTAATTATTAAGGGGAAATAAGGTTGCTGATATACAACAGAGGTAAAGAGCGGTGTTTATGAAATTCAGATGACCCATGAGCGACTCCTTACACTGCATTGTCTGGAAGCAACTGATGATGGAAAACCACTGCAGCTTTATGAAAGAAAGTCTCTGAGCGATCAAACCATGGTCAAGGCAGAAGAAAACTTTACTCTCCCTCTCTGGGTTCTGGCTGGTGTAAGAATTAAATTAACATGACACAGATTAACAGGAGAAAATCAAATTGAATTTCATATGTACAGGAACCCCACACACGAGTGACTAAACAACAACAAAGAGATTGTTACTGTTTATAGTAAGTGAACATGGCTCATTAGTTTTGGACATTTAAGAGAGGGTCAGAGACAGAAAAGTGAAATGAGACATACACACAGTCTGAGCTAAGGCATGGCGTAGGGCCTGGGGCTTCCAAGGACAGGAGGGTGATCCATAGGTCAGTAGGGCAACAGTTTGGAATTTAGATGTTTGCCCCACCATACAGAAGGGGCCACCTAGATAAAGTTTATCTCCAGTAATAACTCTCTTCTGGGAAAGTTTCCCAGTTTAAATTCTCCTAGGTAGTTAAGGGAGGGTCCATAGTTCATCTTGAGCCCTTGGGGTCTCAATTATTTTTAGCTCAAAATAAACCTCAAGAAAAAGTGCCATATTTTGGGGGAGGCTTATTCTGACCCCCTACACCACTTAGCAGTAAATAATGTGCCTCATAACTTTTTAATCAGCTCAGGAAACGGCTGAAGAAATGGAAACAGAATGGGTAATGGGAAACCTTGTAAATACCTGCAATCTGGTGAACAATTGCAAAAATAGAGAATGACCCTCTCCCCCATGTTTCCTACCCTGTTTGTTGTGTCACAAATAGGAAGATATTTTAAATAATTGGTCTTTCTTCTTTTCTTTCTTTCTACTCTAAGTGGGATACACAGTGATGGGACGATTTAAAACACTGATACAAAATCTTTACCAAATACTGAGGCATCACCTAGAGATGGTGACTTACTACAATCTAACATCACCTAGAGATTGTTGAAGATGGTGAAGGACAGGGAATCCTGGCGTGCTGCAGTCCATGGGGTCGGAGAGAGTCAGACACGACTGAGTGACTAAACAACAACAAAGAGATTGTTACTGTTTATAGTAAGTGAACATGGCTCATTAGTTTTGGACATTTAAATAAGAAAGGATGGATTTGGATATTGGAAAGTCTGTGGTGTGCACTTATTATTTTTGGAACTCAGCATCTAAATAACACTTTTTGGGGGGAGTAGGAGGGGCAATTCTCCACTTGAGTTAATCCTGGTAGGCAGAGGAAGGGCCCTGCATTTTACTACAAAATTCACCATGGATCATATTTTCTCCCTTTCCCTCTAGCCATGACACAGGTGCATGACATAAGCTTGGCAATTAGGGTGTCCTGAGCCTTAGATTTTTTTAAATTCATTTTTAATTGGAGGATAATTGTTTTCATGTTGTGTTGTTGTTTCTGCCATACATCAGCATGAATCAGCCATAAGTATACGTATGTCCCCTCCCTCTTGAACTTCCCACCCCATCCCACCCTTCTGCTAAGTCGTTTCAGTCGTGTCTGACTCTGTGCGACCCCATAGATGGCAGCCCACTAGGCTCTCCTGTCCCTGGGATTCTCCAGGCAAGAACACTGGAGTGGGTTGCCATTTCCTTCTCCATCCCACCCCTCTCAGATCAGATCAGATCAGATCAGTCGCTCAGTCGTGTCCGACTCTTTGTGACCCCATGAATCAAAGCACGCCAGGCCTCCCAGTCCATCACCAACTCCCAGAGTTCACTCAGACTCAACGTCCATCGAGTCAGTGATGCCATCCAGCCATCTCATCCTCTGTCGTCCCCTTCTCCTCCTGCCCCCAATCCCTCCCAGCATCAGAGTCTTTTCCAATGAGTCAACTCTTCGCTTCAGGTGGCCAAAGTACTGGAGTTTCAGCTTTTGCATCATTCCTTCCAAAGAAATCCCAGGGCTGATCTCCTTCAGAATGGACTGGTTGGATCTCCTTGCAGTCCAAGGGACTCTCAAGAGTCTTCTCCAACACCACAGTTCAAAAGCATCAATTCTTCGGTGCTCAGCTTTCTTCACAGTCCAACTCTCACATCCATACATGACCACAGGAAAAACCATAGCCTTGACTAGACGAACCTTTGTTGGCAAAGTAATGTCTTTGCTTTTGAATATGCTGTCTAGGTTGGTCATAACTTTCCTTCCAAGGAGTAAGCGTCTTTTAATTTCATGGCTGCAGTCACCATCTGTAGTGATTTTGGAGCCCAGAAAAATAAAGTCTGACACTGTTTCCACTGTTTCCCCATCTATTTCCCATGAAGTGATGGGATCGGATGCCATCATCTTCGTTTTCTGAATGTTGAGTTTTAAGCCAACTTTTTCACTCTCCACTTTCACTTTCATCACGAGGCCTTTTAGTTCCTCTTCACTTTCTGCCATGAGGGTGGTGTCATCTGCATATCTGAGGTTATTGATATTTCTCCCGGCAATCTTGATTCCAGCTTGTGTTTCTTCCAGTCCAGGGTTTCTCATGATGCACTCTGCATATAAGTTAAATAAGCAGGGTGACAATATACAGCCTTGACGAACTCCTTTTCCTATTTGGAACCAGTCTGTTGTTCCATGTCCAGTTCTAACTGTTGCTTCCTGACCTGCATACAAATTTCTCAAGAGGCAGGTCAGGTGGTCTGGTATTCCCATCTCTTTCAGAATTTTCCACAGTTCATTGTGATCCACACAGTCAAAGGCTTTGGCATAGTCAATAAAGCAGAAATAGATGTTTTTCTGGAACTCTCTTGCTTTTTCCATGATCCAGCGGATGTTGGCAATTTGATCTCTGGTTTCTCTGCCTTTTCTAAAACCAGCTTGAACATCGGAAGTTCACAGTTCACATATTGCTGAAGCCTGGCTTGGAGAATTTTGAGTATTACTTTACTAGCGTGTGACATGAGTGCAATTGTGCAGTAGTTTGAGCATTCTTTGGCATTGCCTTTCTTTGGGATTGGAATGAAAACGGACCTTTTACACTCCTGTGGCCACTGCTGAGTTTTCTAAATTTGCTGGCATATTGACTGCAGCACTTCCACAGCATCATCTTTCAGGATTTGGAATAGTTCAACTGGAATTCCATCACTTCCTCTAGCTTTATTCGTAGTGATGCTTTCTAAGGCCCACTTGACTTCACATTCCAGGATATCTGGCTCTAGGTCAGTGATCACACCATCGTGATTATCTGGGTCGTGAAGATGTTTTTTGTACAGTTCTTCTGTGTATTCTTGCCATATCTTCTTAATATCTTCTGCTTCTGTTAGGTCCATACTATTTCTGTCCTTTATTGAGCCCATCTTTGCATGAAATGTTCCTTTGGTATCTCTGATTTTCCCACCCCTCTAGGTCATCACAAAGCTCGATGTTGAGCTTCCTGTGTTATGTACGCAGCAGCTTCCCACTAACTATCTGTTTTACATATGGTAATGTGTAAGTTTCTTTTTTTTTCCTTTTTTTTTTCTTTAATAGAAAATTATTTAATTAGTATACATGTGTTCCCCATCCTGAACCCTCCTCCCTCCTCCCTCTCCACACCATCCCTCTGGGTCATCCCAGTGCACCAGCCCCAAGCATCCAGCATCGTGCATTGAACCTGGACTGGCATCTTGTTTCAGTTTCAATGCTACTCTCTCAATTCATCCCACCCTCTCTCCTGCTGTGTTTGTTTTTCTAGATTCCATATATATGTGTTAATATATTTTAATATTTGTTTTCTCTTTCTGGCTTACTTTACTCTGCATAAGAATGGAGCCTGAGAGTTTTTAACTTGAAGGCATTACAAAAAGACCAAGGGAAGCAGAAAAACCACGTGGTGTGGATGCAACAGTTAAGTATCCTGAGTCTACTGGTTTCAGGGCCATTTATTCGGGAACAGCAGTGCTAGCTGAGGTCTTCCTGAATTTGACTAAGTACACCTATCTTCCTGCTAAGCTGCTAAGTCACTCCAGTCGTGTCCGACTCTGTGCGACCCCATAGACGGCAGCCCACTAGGCTCCCCCATCCCTGGGTTTCTCCAGGCAAGAACACTGGAGTGGGTTGCCATTTCCTTCTCTAATGCATGAAAGTGAAAGTGAAGTCACTCAGTCGTGTCCGACTCTTAGCAACCCCATGGACTGCAGCCTACCAGGCTCCTCCATCCATGGGATTTTCCAGGCAAGAGTACTGGAGTAGGGTGCCATTTCCTACATGTCTATTATTTTACTATTCTGATTGTTTGGCCTTCTTCTCAACTCTATGAGTTTCCTGATATTCTTCCAATAGTTATTTTTCTGTTTCTGATTCTTAGCTTGCCTACATTACTTATAAGGTAAATCCTCATTGGTGCAGTAGGTAACTTATCCCCTACAGATCAGTTTTTGTTTCTAAAACAAAGAGCAGGAAGTGGGCACTTTAAGATTCTTTCAATTTTTAAATTCATTTGTAAAAAGAAAAATTACTTAAATATTTAAAAAATATGTTTTGGAAGTTTCCTTAATAAATGAATTCAACCATTCCAACCTGTAATTAATTTGATCTGCATAGAAAATAACTTGACAGATTTTTAAAAGTTACTCTCATGGTTTAAAAAATACTGTATTTTATTTTAAATACTCAAGTGAAAAATTATTCACTTAAATTATAAAGTAAGGAAATCCTTCACATATACCAACTATGCAAGCTACCATTTGTATCTCTAAATATTTGTCAAATTATAATTAACAACTCAATTGAGAAATATTATATGTCAAAATTCTATATGGCAAGGTATCTTTAACATTTTTTTAATGAAAAAGTGGTTACATGTAAGTATTTCTATTCTTAGTAGTTTAGTTAGCTTGCTTATATATTACCAAGATTTGAAGATGCTTCCTCTGAAACTGGTTGCAAGTGATTTATACATTTTGAAAAATATGATGAAATGTCCAGAAGCCTCTGTTCTGCAAAGTATTTGACAAGCACATTCTTGTTTCAGTTGGGGGAAGCAAGCTAAACAAGAAAAACAGGAGAGTTGTTTGTAGTATCACAAGATAAATATCTTTTTGTAATTCAAGTTATAAACGGGAAAGAAAAATAAAAACAATGCTTTTCACGAGTGGTAGCACTAATTGCTTCTGATCTTAATTTTTTCCTGTGAATTTCCTTGAGTATCTTTTAGGTTACTGCTTAAATGTTTAATGAATGGATAAAATTATCTGTAACAGTGGTTAAATAGCAAATATTTTTTCAAATTTGATTTAAAAAGTGTCAAACACCATGAGGTTTTTTGTTGTTGTTGCACTAGGTTGATTCAACTTGAGGAAAGAAGTTGGTTGAACAAAGATATCTGTCAGAAAAAATCACTGTTAAATCCAAGCAGATTTATTTAGAAGCATCAATTAGAATAAAGTTAACCTTGTGTCTTTTCAAAGTGCAAAGGAGTGAAACCAATTTAACAAATACAAAAAGAAAACCAAAAGACTTCCACTAGCTATTTCTCTGTTATAGAAATATAACATCTCCAAGATATACTTCTTTGTATATTAATTCTAAACTAATGAAAACATGATTTTTTTTTCAAACTCAATATGTTTCAATATAAAACACATAAAACTTATGGAGAGAAAAGAGAGTTATGGTCCTCGAGAACTGCAATCCAGTAACCATGCAAAATAGATCAATTTGAAGATGAATTAAACCATTTTTTAAAAAAAGTAAAATTTACCTTGGATGTTTTTATAGGTGTATACACACATACACACACACATAATGTGTGTACTATAAGAGAATAAACAAATGACTAGTTGTAAAAATTCAGTATATGTACCTAAAAATTCATAGATTTTAAGCCTTTTATTTTGACAAGTGAAAATAATGCACTTTAGGCTAAAGATTTTGTTTAATCACATTTTATTTATTGATGTAAGATATAAAAATTTTTGAACTATTAGTGACTTTAAGCATGTAATTATTCTTCTATAGAAGCCTGCTTGGAACTTCTATGTATTTTGGGATAAATGTGTTATTAGATAAGTATTTTTCATAGGCCTGAAATGTGAACTAAGACTTTTAACTAAAGAACACAAAATGTTATCAATTTTAAATAATCCATTTTTGTAGTTTTGACAATCAATATTTTATTACAAAGTAATAACATTTGCATATATATACAGAGTAATATATATGTATATATATGGAATATTTTAGAAATATATTCAACACATGCATAGGTGTAGGTAATATGTATAAAAATATAATAAGCTTCTGATAATTTTCTCTCTTTTACACACACACACAGAAGCATGCTGAATAAAAACCGCCTCTGCTGCTACAAGAATAACAATTATGGCTCCAAAATAGGGTTGTCATCTTGATGCTGAAGTATACGATTTTCATCCAGTTATGAAATTGCATTTTATTTTCACATGCACCTGTTTCTATTCCATATTATATTATTCATTTGAACTCTGTTTTTTCTAGAATTGAGCCTTTGTGCTTTATTGAAGATTTTCAGCTCCTGAATGAAAAAAATAGTGGGTCAGACACTTTTTCTTTTGCCAAAAGACAAAAAGAGGCATATGTGGTCCTGAGATAATGCTTTTGGCTTCCTTCATTTAATATTGGAATCTTTTTCATTCACAAATCTTCTCAAGAATAAAGCAAAAGCCTTTATCCACCTCAATTTTAGAGGTTCTGTGTTCATTCTTAAGGGACAGTGCATAGTTTCTTTCCTATAGCCTCAGATTTAGAATGGTTAGAAGTTTCAGATCATTTACTCACTCAAGCCCCATACATATGCTTTAGATAATCCTCATTCAAAGTACATACAGGTATACAATCTACAACTCGTATAAATGAAGCTAGAACACTTGTCTCCTGAGTCTGGCCAATGTATTGTTGGCAGTAGCCAGAACATTAATAGTGTGATTTTTATTGTTTGCTTCTTTTAACACAGTATTCAAAAATAAGACATTAGCCCATTCAGGAATCAGTCTTCAAGCAGAAATAGAAGGAACATGAGATTAAAAACAGGAAACAGACATTTAAAACCTGTGTTTTCTTGTCTATGGAGTAAATATATAAAAAATGCACTAAGTTTGGGGGACAATGTAATTAACAAAGAAAGATACCTTTGTGTTTAAACTAGTCATATATTGAGGCAACTCATAAAAGCTCTATAGAATCCAAGGAGGGCAGACTCCCCAATGCTCATTCAGATATACCAATGGAAAGTGTGTGTTAGTTGCTCAGTCACGTCTGACTCTTTACAACCCCATGGTTCGTAGCCCACCAGGCTCCTCTGTCCATGGAATTCTCCAGGCAAGAATACTGGAGTAAGTTGCCATTCCCTTCTCCAGGGGATCTTCCTGACCCAGGGATCGAACCTGGATCTCCTGTGTTGTGGGCAGACTCCTTACCGTCTGAGCCACCAGAGAAGCCCTGTACCAGTGGAGGCTAATGATAAATTTCTTACAGAGATCAGAATCAAAAGCCAAACAAAGACTTTTCTATAACAAGGATTCTTCATGGTACTTGTCTCACATGTCATCATCTTTCTATGTACCTGTGACTTTTGTATATTTCCCACTCTTTCATTCTGCAATTAATTTATCTGTTCTACTGTTCATGAACATTTGAGTTGTTCCAAACAATGCTATCATGGACATCCTTATAAATGTATCTTTGATCACATGGGGGATACTCAGTATATATCCTGGACTAGATTGTCATCATCATATCCTATGAATATATTTAATCATAATTGCTAATACCTAGTTTTTCAAAGTGGTTATACTCACAAAGTGTATCTGTGTACCCATTGTTACACTTCTTGAACAATACTTTAAATTATCTGTCTTTTAAAATCTTTGCCTGTGTGTGTGTGTGTGTGTGTTATAAGTAGAGGAATCTCATTGTGGTTTTAATTGACATTTCCCAGAAAACTAAAATGGTTGTACACTTTTGTGTGTTTGTATTGGCAATTAGTATATCCACTTTTGTAAAGTGCAGTGTATGGGTGTCTAGTTGCTTTGTATCCTTCCCCATCATCTGACATTTTCTTTTTTTATTTTATTTTATTTTTAAACTTTACATAATTGTATTAGTTTTGCCAAATATCATAATGAATCCGCCACAGGTATACATGTGTTCCCCATCCTGAACCCTCCTCCCTCCTCCCTCCCCATACCATCCCTCTGGGTCGTCCCAGTGCACTAGCCCCAAGCATCCAGTATCGTGCATCGAACCTGGACTGGCATCTCGTTTCATACATGATATTTTACATGTTTCAATGCCATTCTCCCAGATCTTCCCATCCTCTCCCTCTCCCACAGAGTCCATAAGACTGTTCTATACATCAGTGTCTCTTTTGCTGTCTCGTACACAGCAAAATTGATGGACATTTTCCATCAATTGTTTTGACAATTTGAGTGGTAGTTAATATGTTTCATTGTGGAGTTAATTTATGCCTCTCAGATGAATGATGAAGTTGGGCACTATAAAAAGATTTTGGCCCTTTGAATGACTATTATAAAGTTCCCACTCAGGACTGTTGCCTATTTTATAAACACTGAATTTTCTCCCTCTTACTTATTTATAGAAGTGCTTTGTATAGAAATGGAATTTGTAATTCAAAAATTTCCATGCAAGAAAACTCTAGTCACATATATTTTCACAGTTGAGAACTAACATCACTCTTATGCAAACATTTCCAGAGAAAAGAAAAAGAGAGACCACTTCCTAATCTGTTTTGTGAGGTCAGCATGATTTTCTGTTGTAATTTTTTATTTGTATTGAAGTATCATTGATTTACTATATTGTGTTAGTTTCAGGTGTACAGCAAAGTGATTCAGTTCAGAATCACTTTCTAAAAATATTTTTTTCAGATTTTTTTCATTATAGGTTATTACAAGATATTGAATATAGTTCCCTGTGCTATAGTAAATCCTTATTGTTTATCTATTTTATATATAGTAGTTTGTGTCTATTAACCCCATACTCTTAATTTATTCCTCCCCTCCTTTTCCTTTTCCCTTTGGTAACCATAACTTTGTTTTCTATGTCTGAGAGCCTATTTCTGTATTATATATAGATTAATGTAGTATTTTTTAGATTCCACATGTAAGTGGTATCAAAAAATATTTGTCTTTCTCTGACTTAGTATGATAATCTCTAGGTCCATCCATGTTGCTGCAAATGATTTCACTTATTTTTATGGCTGAGCAATATTCCATTACACAAATGTACCATATCTTCTTCCATTCACCTGTTGATGGACATTTAGGTTGCTTCCATGTCTTGGCTATTGAAAATATTAATGCAATGAACATTAGGGTGTATGTATCCTTTCAAATTATGGTTTTCTTCAGATAGATACCCACGAGTAGAATTGCAGGATCATAAAGTAACTCTACTTTTAGTTTTTAAAGGAACCTTTATACTGTTCTCCATAGTGGCTGTACCAATTTACATTCCTATCAACAGTGTAGAGGGGTTCCCTTCTTTCCATGCCCTCTCCAGCATTTATTGTTTGTAGACTTTTTATGATATCCATTCTGACTAGTATGAAGTAACAGTTTATTGTGGTTTTAATTTACATTTCTTTTAATAATTAGTGATGTTGAGCATCTTTTTGTGCCTGTTGGTCATCTGTATTTCTTCTTTGGAATGAATGTTAGTTGCTCAGTTGTGTCCAACTCTTTGTGATCCCATGTCTGTAGCCCACCAGGCTCTTCTGGCCATGGGTATTCTCCAGGCCAGAATACCAGAGTGGGTTGCCATTCCCTTCTCCAGGGGATCTTCCCAACCCATGAATCGAACCCAGGTCTCCTGCATCACAGGCAGATTCTTTATCATCTGAGACACCAGGGAAGCCCTTCTTCTTTGTAGAGATGTCTATTTAGGTCTTCTGCCCATTTTTAATTTTTTTTATATTGAATTGTATGAGCTGTTTTATATTTTGGATATCAACCCCTTGTTGGTTGCATCATTTACCAATATTTTCTCCCATTCCATAGGTTGTCTTTTCATTTTGTGGATGATTTCCTTTGCCATACAAACCTATAAGTTTGATTAAGTCCTTTTATTTATTTTTGCTTTCGGAGATTTATCTAATAAAATATGGGTAAGGTTTTATGTCAGAGAATGTTTTGCCTATGTTCTAGGAGTTTTATGATGTCAAAACTTATATTTAGGCCTTTAAACCATTTTGAGCTTATTTTTGTATATGGTGTGATGGAGTGTTCTAATTTTATTGATTTACATGTAGCTGTTTGACTTTTCCAATACCACTTGGGGCCAGAATTACTTTGATATCTAAGTATCTGAGGATAACTTTACAAGAAAAGAAAAAGCAGAGGCAATGTCACTCTCTCATGAACAGAAAAGGTACAAATCCTAGATGAAACATTAATCACTCAATATCCATCAACAGATGACTTGATAGAAACTGGATAACATTCTGTGGTATATCCACACACTGTGATCATTTTGATATTTGGCAAAACTAATACAATTATGTAAAGTTTAAAAATAAAATAAAATTAAAAAAAATTAAAAAATGAAAAAAACTGATGATACACACAGCAATGTGAATGAATATGAAGAACAAAATATTGTCTTCAGTATGATCCTTCATATATGAAATTATAGAATAGGCAAAACTGTCTACTGTGACCAAAACTCTTTGGTAGTTACCCAGGGCCATGTGCTGGTAGGGTTAATTGTGTGTGGATGGGAGAGATGTTTTTGGATGATAAAGGTAAAATATTTTGATTGTAGTGGTGACTACGTGAGTTATTTACATTTGTGAAAATTCGTTGTTCTATAACCTTAAAAATGAAACATTTTCTTCTCTGTTAAATACATAAAATACGTGGAAAATAAAATGAAACTATAAAATGGATACTTTTAAAAATCATAATGAGACATTACAACATTGACAGTAGAATGGCAACAATTAAATTTATTTATTTTATTTTATTTTTAAACTTTACAAATTGTATCAGTTTTGCCAAATATCAAAATGACTCCGCCACAGGTATACATGTGTTCCAATTAAATTAAAAAAAACTGTTTAACAACATGAAGTGCTAGAGAGCATGTAGAGTGACTATAACACACACACATGGCGGATGAGAGCAGATTGTTCTTGTGTTTTGGAAAACTCTTTGATAATACTAAGAAAGCTCATTTATCCAAGGTAAAAGCAGCTGTTCAGTCAATAGAAGAGCAGAAAAATTAATTGAGATACATAGTACAGGCAACAACATGAATGAACCTCACAGACCCAATGTTGACCAAAAGGAGCTAAACACATATGATACAATTCCACTTATAAAAGTTCAAAGAGAGGCAAAACTAAGCTAGAAGGCAGAGAGTCATGGTTACTTTTGGTGGGGTAGTGGTATGTTGGACTTCTGGAATGCTATTGTGCTTTTTTTTTTTTTTTTTTAACTGCATTGAGGGGCATGAGGTATCTTAGTTCACCTGCACCAACCCCCCGACCAGGGATCGAACCTGTGCCGTGTGGTGGAAGCTCTGAGTACTAACCACTGGACCATTAGGGAATTTCCTAATGTTCTATTTTTATGTGACTATTTATTACTAAGATGTGTTTTTGTTTTTTTTTTAATTCATCAGGTTGTGGAACTATGATTTAGTACTTTTTGTTTATCTAATACTTAAATTGAAGAAAGCTGAGCACCGAAGAATTGATGCTTTTGAACTGTGGTGTTGGAGAAGACTCTTGAGAGTCCCTTGAACTGCAAGAAGATCCAGCCAGTCCATCCTAAAGGAGATCAGCCTGGGTGTTCATTGGAAGGACTGATGTTGAAGCTGAAACTCCAATACTTTGGCCACCTCATGCAAAGAGTTGACTCATTGGAAAAGACCCTGATGCTGGGAAGAATTGGGGGCAGGAGGAGAAGGGGACGACAGAGGATGAGATGGCTGGATGGCATCACCGACTCGATGGACATGGGTTTTGGGTAAACTCCGGGAGTTGGTGATGGACAGGGAGGCCTGGCGTGCTGCGATTCATGGGGTCGCAAAGAGTCGAACACGACTGAGCGACTGAACTGAACTGAATACTTAAAATCTTTAAATTTAGATAATGAGATCGTATGGTGGTTCTCAAAATTCTCCACTGGCTTCTCACTACACTTCTAGTCAAATTTCAAATCCCTACTCACTCAACTCTGGCCACACTGGTCTGCTTTTTATTCCTTCAATTTTAAATCTTTTCACTTGCAGTTCCCTCTGCCTGGAACACCGTTTTCCGACATCTTGACCTAGCCTGCTTTTTATTGACATTCAGTTCTCTGCCATTCCTGAGATCTAAAAGCAGTTCTTTTTCACTTGATTTAAAATCCTGCATTTTTTTTTCCAGTGTAATTCTGACATCTGAAATTATCTGATCTATTTATTTCATAGTTTCTGGCTTTCCTGATTAGAGTGCAGAAGCCATTTTCGCAGAAACTTTGAATGTCTTGCTCTTTGCTTTATCCTCAGTAACTAGAATCCTGCCAGAGAGGCAGAGAGACGTTCAGTGAATAATTGGAACATGGGAATTTATAGATGAATGAGTGAGTGAATGAACTAAAAAGCGTATTGTATAGAAATTAATGACTATTGATTAACTATGAAATATTTTTATGGAACTGCATTAGGCAGGGAGAAATGATAGGGAGTGATGTTTTTCTTCTACCTCTTAAATGACATTGTTGAAATATAGCCCAGGGAAAGGGCCTTGAGAATGATGATTTCAGTAGCTTTCCATTCCAAGTAATAGAACACTTACTTATTTACTTACTTATTTTATTTCATTTAATTTTATTTATTTATTTCCCTCAAGCTTTCATTATCCTACAGTGTCATTGCTGAAGTTTCAAAGGTGAATAATGTCACATAATGATTACATACTACCCTAAAAACCTGAGTATTATGAACATACATTTTTTCCAATACACTAAATGTATATTCTAAACACCTTATTCATAAAACCTATCAACACATCATATTTTTATACTTAAAGCATATTATCATCTAATTTGTTTTGTTCACTTTCTAAAGAGTTGCAGGTGCAGGAGGGCACATAAGTGCCTTTTCATGATAATAATAATTTACTGAAATTTCTTAGACATAGCATTTTCCTTGTAATGTTTTAGCACCTATGTTCTCTTTAATACTTGCTGCATTTTGCTACCTGTAATATTTCATTTTCCCAGTTTGAACTATTAACAGGTTTTATAGTTCCTAAGAATTTTTCATCTTTTAGCCTTCAGTTCAGTTCAGTTCAGTTCAGTCACTCAGTCGTGTCCGACTCTTTGCAACCCCATGAATCCCTCAAATCCTTATATTAATGTCAATAAATGGTGAATAACAGCAAACTCTATACAGAATTTAGCAAATGTGTATGAAAAGCCATATTTGCAAGGCTGAATGAATAGAAGTCATCTATTATGATTAAAATTAGGTAACTTTTGCAGACCATACTCTAAATAGCTTACTATACCACTGATTAAGACAAAAGTTCAGTTGCAGAAACCAAAGTATATTCTTAGGAAGACATTTGGAATGTAATTCATGTGAAATAAAACTATAGTTCTCATAGTCTCATTCTAATATATTAGTTTGAAGTAATTCAGTTTCTCAGTGGTGTCCAATTCTTTGAAATAATTATTTTTGAGAATGGTGTTCACAACATCAAGAAATCAGTAGTTACTAAGAAAGTATAGTGTTTTTCTAGCAATATCTAAGTGGACAGAAACATTTTGGTTTTAAACACTTGTGTGTACATGATTTTACTTGATCCTCACCACAACCTTAATTAATAAATATTTAGCTTCTTGCTGGGGATATTTTGAAATCATTGTTTGCCAGTTCCAATATCATTTCTGAGATTGATTGTTTTAGCAATTTTCCTGCTTCTTTGTGTGTCTAGTTTTTTGTTTGTTTGTTTTATAGAATGCCATGTATTGGGGAGGATTTTAGAGGTTCTTTATTTTATTACCTTCCTCTTAAGAATGTTATGTCTTATTGGTTGATCACCATAGTTTTAACAACACTGTACTTACGAAAGCAGTGAAAGTATTAGTTGCTCAGTCATGTCCGACTCTTTGTGACTCCATGAACTGTAGAACCAGGCTCCTCTGTCCATGGGATTTCCCAGGCAAGAATACTGCAGTGGGTAGCCTTTCCCTTCTCCAGAGAATCTTCCCACCCTAGGGACTGAACCTGGGTCTCCCGCATTGGAGGTGGATTATTTACTGTCTGAGCCACCAGGAAAGTCATTGTGTGTGTGTGTGTGTGTGTGTGTGTGTGTGTGTTCAGTTGCTAAATTGTGTCTGATTCTTTTGTGACCCTGTGGACTGTAGCCTGCCAGACTCCTCTGTCTATGGGATTGCCCAGGCAAGGATACTGGAGTGGCTTGCCCTTTCCTTCTCCAGGGGATATTCCCAGCCCAGGGATCAAGCAAACCTTTCCTGCATAGCAGGTGAATTCTTTATCACTGAGCCACCAAGGAAGCCCCAACGTTAATGTATTTGAACACTTAAAATTAAGAAAGTAGACCTCATATTAAGTATTCCTACCACAACAAATGTGACCGGTGATGGAAGCAAGGTCCGATGCTGTAAAGAGCAATATTGCATAGGAACCTGGACTGTTAGGTCCATGAATCAAGGCAAATTGGAAATGGTCAAACAGGTGATAGCAAGAGGGAACATCAACATTCTAGGAATCAGAGAACTAAAATGGAGTGGAATGGGTGAATTTAATTCAGATGACCATTATATCTACTACTGTGTGCAAGAATCCCTCAGAGGAAATGAAGTAGCCATCATAGTCAACAAGAGTCCGAAATGCAGTACGTGGATGCAATCTCAAAAACGACAGAATGATCTCTGTTTGTTTCCAAGGAAAACCATTCAATATCATGGTAATCCAAGTCTATACCCCAAACAGTAATGCTGAAGAAGCTGAAGTTGAACAGTTCTATGAAGACCTACAAGACCTTCTAGAACTAACACCCAAAAAAGATGTCCTTTTCATTATAGGGGACTGGAATGCAAAAGTAGGAAGTCAAGAAACACCTGGAGTAGCAGGCAAATTTGGCCTTGGAGTACATAATGAAGCAGGGCAAAGGATAATAGAATTTTGCCAAGAGAATGCACTGGTCATAGCAAACACCCTCTTCCAACAACACAAGAGAAGATTTTACACAGGGACATCACCAGATGGTCAACACCAAAATCAGACTGATTATATTGTTTACAGCCAAAGATGGAGAAGCTCTATACAATCAGCAAAAACAAACCCAGGAGCTGACTATGGTTCAGATCATGAACACCTTATTGCCAAATTTAGACTTAAATTGAAGAAAGTAGGGAAAACCACTAGACCATCCAAGTATGACCCAAATCAAATCTCTTACGATTAAACATTGGAAGTGAGAAATAGATTTAAGGGACTAATCTGATAGAGAGAGTGCCTGATGAACTATGGATGGAGGTTCATGACATTGTACAGGAAACAGGGATCAAGACCATCCCCAAGAAAAAGAAATGCAAAAAAGCAAAATGGCTGTCTGAGGAGGCCTTACAAATAGCTGTGAAAAGAAGAGAAGTGAAAAACAAAGGAGAAAAGGAAAGACATACCCATTTGAATCCAGAGTTCCAAAGAATAGCAAGGATAGATAAGAAAGCCTTCCTCAGTGATCAGTGCAAAGAAATAGAGGAAAACAATAGAATGGGAAAGACTAGAGATCTCTTCAAGAAAATTAGAAATACCAAGGGAACATTTCATGCAAAGATGGGCTCAGTAAAGGACAGAAATGAAATGGACCTAACAGAAGCAAAAGATGTTAAGAAGTGGTGGCAAGAATACACAGAAGAACTGTACAAAAAAGATCTTCACCACCCAGATTATCACGATGGTGTGATCACTCACCTAGAGCCAGACATCCTGGAGTCTGAAGTCAAGTGGGCCTTAGGAAGCATCACTATGAACAAAGCTAGTTGAGGTGATGGAATTCCAGTTGAGCTGTTTCAAATCCTAAAAGATGGTGCTGTGAAAGTGCTGCACTCAATATGGAAGCAAATTTGGAAAACTCAGCAGTGGCCACAGGACTGGAAAAGGTCAGTTTTCATTCCAATTCCAAAGAAAAGTAATGCCAAAGAATGCTCAAACTACTGCATAATTGCACTCATCTCACACGCTAGCAAAGTAATGCTCAAAATTCTCCAAGCCAGGCCTCAACAATACATGAACCATGAACTTCCAGATGTTCAAGCTGCTTTTAGAAAAGGCAGAGGAACCAGAGATCAAATTGCCAACATCCGCTGGATCATGGAAAAAGCAAGAGAGTTCCAGAAAAACATCTATTTCTGCTTTACTGACTATGCCAAAGCCTTTGACTGTGTGGATCATCATAAACTGTGGAAAATTCTGAAAGAGATGGGAATACCAGACCACCTGACCTGCCTCTTAAGAAATCTGTATGCAAGTCAGAAAGCAACAGTTAGAACTGGACATGGAATAACAGACTGGTTCGTAATCGGAAAAGAGTACATCAAGGCTGAATATTGTCATAGTGCTTTATAACTTACATGTAGAGCACATCATGAGAAATGCTAGGCCGGATGAAGCACAAGCTGGAATCAAGATTGCTGGGAGAAATATCAATAACTTCAGATATGCAGATGACACCACTCTTATGGCTGAAAGCAAAGAAGTGACAATGAGCCTCTTGATGAAAGTGAAAGAGGAGAGTGGAAAAGTTGGCTTAAAGCGCAACTTTCAGAAAACTAAGATCATGGCATTCGGTCCCATCACTTCATGGCATATAGATGGGGAAACAGTGGAAACATTGGCAGACTTTATTTTTTTGGGCTCCAAAGTCACTGCAGGTGGCGACTGCAGCCATGAAATTAAAAGACGCTTACTCCTTGGAAGGAAAGTTATGACCAACCTAGACAGCATATTAAAAAGCAGAGACATTACTTTGCCAACAAAGATCCGTTTAGTCAAGGCTATGGTTTTTCCAGTAGTCATGTATGGATGTGAGAGTTGGACTATAAAAAAAAGTGGATCACTGAAGATTTGATACTTTTGAACTGTGGTATTGGAGAAGACTTTTGAGAGTCCCTTGGACTGCAAGGAGAATTAACCAGTTCATCCTAAAGGAGATCAGTCCTGAATATTCATTGGAAGGACTGATGCTGAAGCTGAAACTCCAATACTTTGGCCACCTGATGCAAAGTGCTGACTCATTTGATAAGTCCCTGATGCTGGGAAAGATTGAAGGTGAGAGGAAAAGGGGACGACAGCGGATGAGATGGTTGGATGTCATCACTGACTCATGGACATGAGTTTGAGTAAACTCCGGGAGTTGGTGATTGACATGGAGGCCTGGTGTGCTGCAGTCCATGGGGTCGCAAAGAGTCAGACACGACTGAGTGACTGAACTGAACTTAAGTGAACCACAACAAAATGCAACAAAATTAAAGGAAATTTTTAAGTTTTGTTAAAGTCAGTCTATTTCACCTGTATCTTAGAAAGTCATGTTTACTTCTAGGTTATAGCTTTTCTGGGGTGTCAGTTAAAAGTCTTCTGTGTTCATGAAAGCCTTCTCCATTGGGATAGCCCAAACTCCAATGTCTCCCCACCATTCATGATCTCTAAAATCTCTGCCCTCTCTCTAGCCTCTTGATTATGTTCTCTGCTTGGTCTTCCAGAGTCTCACCCTTCATATGTTCAATTCAGGAACTGGCCCAAGCAAGGACCCAAGCAAGAATTTATTCATGGGTTTTTAGAACTCTTTTCCTATAGTCCTCTCCTCTCAGTTTTCTATCTTTTAAGTTTCAGCTGTTTTTATGGACCCATTCTTTTTGCTTTGTCTTCTCCATCCAATGAGTCCATAGCTATCCTTGAGCTCTGATATGGTTGGATGGCATCACTGACTCAATGGACGTAAGTTTGAGAAGGCTCCACAAGTTGGTGATGGACAGGAAAGCCTGGTGTGGTGCAGTCCATGGGGTCTCAAAGAGTTGAACATGACTGAGCGACTGAACTGAACTGATGATTTGGAAAATACCTTCAAACACAGGACCAACCAGCCACCTCCTCCTCTAGTTTCCATCTGGTGTCATGCTGTTGTTTTGCTACCAGAATCTCCCATGATATTTTCTATCCCTTATAGATCCAAGTTCTGTCTAACTATATCATCAGCTCTAGATCTGTATATCCTGAGTTTTCCTGTCAGTGAGTCAAGTCCTACACCCCTAGAATGTATAATTATCTACCTTATTCATCCAAAGACCTTAAAACTTTCATGGCCCCAGCTTTCAATATTGCTACAGATTAGCATCTGATTCCTAAATCAGTTTTCTAGTACAATGCCTTTGTCAAAGAGATGCTATTTACCCATGCAAATTCCTTTGTCTGTGTTTGGACCAGTGTGGTGTATGGTCCTAGCTTCTGAAATATCAGCGTTACTCATTTTGACTGAAGTCAGCTGGGCTAAAGCAAAACCCAACTTTGTTCTGCTAAAACTATATCAAAATGTTGAAAAACCTCAAAGATCTTACCTTAGCAGGCAGAAATATTTTTCTGTTGAGCATCAATTAACTTGAATACTACCTCTGAAATTGTCCAACAGAAGATTTAAAGGATTTCAGAGCTTTTCACTGAAGGCTATCTTCATTTATCCTGTTTCTAAAGTAGCCATTTTCATAAATGGTTGTATTCAATCCCACTTTTGTCCAGTACATCATGCAAAATGGAATGAAAAGAGAGTACACAATAAAATGTGAAGACTCCTAGCAACTTAGTCCTCAAAAATAAGTGGGGAATTTTTTACCCCCAGTGTCTGAAAGATTTCCCTTTATAGGTCTGCTGAGTTGTATTTTGTCAGGCCCTATTAAATTGTGTTGTCATAGCTACATATGAATCGTATAGAATATAGAAAGACTTTATTTCGGCTTTTATAAGCATCTGCAAACAAGGGCAAAAAAAGATTTAAAATGTCTGATTTTACTGACGCTTTTCAATTTCTTGTTCATTTCTTTAAGTTTCTTGTGCTAAAAAGCCATACTCTTGGCATTTAGGCATATTCAGGAAGTCTCAAGGGACTTTGAGCATTTATAAATTGACAGTTTTTTCTAAAATGTGTGAATAAAAATGAATTATTTTGTGAATGTTTCATGTATTTTCAGTAACTGCACAATGCATTGTCCTTCCATTCATAAATACATATTTGGTATGTGTTTGTTTATGTGTATGTGTGTGTTGATTTTTTTGCCACTCTTTTAAAAAAAATTCTTATCAGGGTATAGTTGATCTACAGTGTTGTATTAGTTTTTGCTGTCCAACGAAGTGAATCAGTTTTACATATATCTATATCCACTCCTTTTTAGAGTCTTTTCCCATGTAGTTCATTACAGAGTATTGAATAGAGTTCCCTGTCCTATACAGTAGGTTCTTATTAGCTATCTATTTAACATATGGTAGTATGTATATGTCAATCCCAATATATCCCTCCTCCCTTCACCCCACCACCTCTGGTAAACATAAGATTGTTTCCTGCATCTGTATGTCTATTTCTGTTTTGTAAATAACTTCATATGTACTTTTTAAAAAAGATAACACATATAAGCAATATCATACAATATTTGTACTTCTCTGACTTCACTCTGTATGACAATCTCTAGGTCCATCCATGTTACTGCAAATGGCATTTTTTTTCATTCTGTTTTATGGCTAATATTCCATTATATATATGTCCCACATCTTCTTTGTCCATTCCTCTGCTGATGGACATTTGTTTCCACGTCCTCGTTATTGTAAACAGTGCTACAATGAACATTGGAGTGCACATGTCTTTTTGAATTATGTTGTTTTCAGAGTATATGCCCAAGAGTGGGTTTACTGGGTCCTATGGTAGTTCTATACTTAGTTTTTTAAGGAGCCTTTTTACTATTCTCTATATGACTGTACCAATTTACATTCCCACAAACAATGTAGGAGGGTTCCCTTCTCTCCACACTGTCTCGAGAATTTATTGTTTGAGGATCTTTTGATGATAGCCATTCTGACTGGTATGAGGTGATATCTCATTGTAGTTTTGATTTGCATTTCTCTAATAAGTGATATTAAGCAACGTTTCATTACTAGCCACCTGTGTGTCTTCTTTGGAGAAATGTCTATTTAGATCTTCTGCTTATTTCTTGATTGAGTTGTTTGTTTTGATGATATTAAGCTGCATGAGCTGTTTGTGAATTTTGGAGACTAATCCCTTGTAGGTCGCATTATCTGAAAATATCTCCTCCCATTCTATGGGTTTTCTTTTTTTTAAATTTATGATTCCTTTGCTGTGGAAAAGTTTTGAGTTTAATTAGGTCCAATTTTTTATTTTTGTTTTTATTTCAATTGTTCTGAGGGATGGATCATAAAAGATGTTGCTACAAAAGTGTTCTGTCTATGTTTTCCTCTAAGAGTTTGATAGTGTCCAGTTTCACATCTAAGTCTTTAATCCATTTTTAGTTTATTTTTGTGTGTAGTGTTAAAGGTTGTTCTAATTTTATTTTTTTTAACATGTGGCTGTCCAGTTTTTCCAGCACTATTTATTGTGTTACTGTTGATTTCTCATTTTATTGTTGTTAGTATTTGCCTTACATATTGAGGTGCTCCTATATTGCATGCATATATATTTATAGTTGTTATGTTTGGGATTGAACCATTGATCATTATGTAGTGTCCTTCTTTGTCTCTTATAGCATTGTCTTTGTTTTAAAGTCTACTTTGTCTGATATGAGTATTGCTACTCCAGCTTTCTTCTGATTTCCATTAACATGTAATACCTTCTCCCACCCTCTTACTTTCAGTCTGTAAGTGTCCCTAGGTCTGAGACTGCATATATACAGCATATATATGGGTCTTGTTTTTCTATCCACCCAGCTAGTCCATGTCTTTTGGTTAATCTCATCACCATTTATTGAAGAGATTTTCCTCCATTGTATAGTCTTGCCTTCTTTGTTATAGATTGACCATAGGTGCATGGGTTTATTTCTAGGCTCCCTATTCTGTTCCATTGATCTATATTTCTATTTTTCGTGCCAGTGCCATACTATTTTGATAACTTTATCTTTGTAGTATAGTCTGAAGTTAGGAAGCCTGATTTCTCCAGCTCCACTTTTCTTTCTTAAGATTGCTTTAGCTATTTGGAGTCTTTTGTGTCTCCAAACAAATTTTAAGAGTTTTTATTCTAGTTCTGTGAAAAATGCCATTGGTAATTTGATAGGAATTGCATTGAATCCATAGATTGCCTTGGTTTTTAGTATAGTCATTTTGACAATATTGATTCTTCTGCAGAGGGGAATTTTTAGGACAATGAGGCTATTTTGTGTGATACTGTAGTTGTAGATACATGACAGCATGCACTTGTCAGAATTCATAGAGCTTAATAGCACAAAGAGTGAACCTTAATTTATGCAAATTAGAAAAACTATTTAGAAGGTCAAGATGGATTGCAGAATGTGATCAAATAATCTAGTTGTTTTAAATCTGTGAGACAGTCTAACAGGGCTTGGAGAATATAGGGATAGGTTAAGTCACCCAAGTAAATGTAGACCTACATCTATTATGCATGTACTTGATTTCCTAGTTCATTATCTTCTGAATGTATTTTTAACCATATAAAAGTATTACATAAATATTAAGTATTTAATATTGTGTTAAGTATTATAACACAAGGTGTTACAAGAAACATCTCAATTGGAAAACTTCAGATTCAGATTTCAGTAGTGTTGAGAGTTTGTTATTCACCAGGGTCTTTAAAAAGTATTTTCTCAAAATAACCTTACACATATATAAAATATATAATTATATATTATAATTGTACATAACTGTTAATAATACATATAATCTATTAACATAAAATATTATGCCAAACATATTTGATATAACATTCTCTTTAAGGATTCAAAAATCTAATAAAAGCACTAAAATTATCTTTTAACAATTCTAATTTTGTTGATGAATGCACATTATATATTAAATAAACATTTATATGTATTCTTCTAGATATGTTCATGAATGAGATGGAATGATTATTTTTACAAATGACTAAAAACTTGTATATGACATTCATTAAAAATACAAAGTCTCTGTGGTAGTTATTGCCATGGCTACAAAACCTTTTCTTTAAGTTATGCTCAATGAGTCACATTTCTTAAGTCTTTTCCCCAGGTTTTGGTACTATGTCACCCAGATAATAGAGTACCAATTCTATCTCCATCTGATCAACATAACAATTTATTAAAATAAATGTTAAAAAGGAACATTTTGTTAATAATACATTATTCAGTTCAGTTCAGTTCAGTCGCTCAGTCGTGTCTGACTCTTTGCGACCCCATGAATCGCAGCACGCCAGGCCTCCCTGTCCATCACCAACTCCCGGAGTTCACCCAGACTCACGTCCATTGAGTCAGTGATGCCATCCAGTCATCTCATCCTCTGTCGTCCCCTTCTCTTCCTGCCCCCAATCCCTTCCAGCATCAGAGTGTTCTCCAATGAGTCAACTCTTCGCATGAGGTGGCCAAAGTACTGGAGTTTCAGCTTTAGCATCATTCCTTCCAAAGAACACCCAGGACTGATCTCCTTTAGAATGGACTGGTTGGATCTCCTTGCAGTCCAAGGGCTCTCAAGAGTCTTCTCCAACACCACAGTTCAAAAGCATTATTTCTTCAGTGCTCAGCTTTCTTCACAGTCCAACTCTCACATCCATACATGACCACAGGAAAAACCATAGCCTTGACTAGATGGGCCTTTGTTGGCAAAGTAATGTCTCTGCTTTTTAATATGCTATCTAGGTTGGACATAACTTTTCTTCCAAGGAGTAAGCACCTTTTAATTTCATGGCTGCAATCACCATCTGCCGTGATTTTGGAGCCCAAAAAAATAAAGTCTGACACTGTTTCCACTGCTTCCCCATCTATTTCCCATGAAGTGATGGGACCAGATGCCATGATCTTAGTTTTCTGAATGTTGAGTTTTAAGCCAACTTTTTCACTCTCCTCTTTCACTTTCATCAAGAGGCTTTTTAGTTCCTCTACACTTCTGCCATGAGGGTGGTGTCATCTGCATATCTGAGGTTATTGATATTTCTCCTGGCAGTCTTGATTCCAGCTTGTGCTTCTTCCAGCCCAGTGTTTCTCATGATGTACTCTGCATAGAAGTTAAATAAGCAGGGTGACAATATACAGCCTGACGTACTCCTTTTCCTATTTGGAACCAGTCTGTTGTTCCATGTCCAGTTCTAACTGTTGCTTCCTGACCTGCATATAGGTTTCTCAGGAGGCAGGTCAAATGGTCTGGTATTCCCATCTCTTTGTGTAATACTTGTTTAAAACTGCTCAAAACCAATTACTTGTTTCTGCTTCATTACTAAAGACTTGGTAAGCTGGAATGTAATTTTGTTTTCAGGCAATTAAAGCTTTTGCTTTATAAAGAATTACTATTTCCTAATTTAACAGACAGAATGTCAAAATCACCTTTTTTTTTTTTTTTTTTGTACTGCATGTCACCTTTTGAAGTAAATGTCTCTCAGGTTGATATCTCTTAAATCACCATCATTAATTGATCAGGGTAAGGGATATTTTATGTAGTCACAGACAATTGAAATTATACCTTCCTCCAAGGACATCTAGAGAATGGTTTCCTTAAGGAAATACCTGACATGTACTGGTGGGTATCTTTCAGAATACATTAAAGGAATGTGCACATATTTTGAAAATATTAGGGTTGAAAGATTTTTACACCCTCAAGTCTCCTGTTCTGGAAGGAAATAAATATTCCTTCCATGTTATTATTATGAAAATAATAACAATGACACAAATTTAATCTAAATTTAGAAAACTGATGATAGTAGCAAATTAATACATGTTGATGAAGAAACAGGATAACTTAGCACTTAAATAAATGAAGCACAACTTTTCCATTGGAAAGGTGAATCTGTTTCATCTCTGTGTATATACATAAAAGATTTTACTGAATCAAGTATGTACTCACTGAGTTGCCAAGTAGTGCAGTATGAATATATCTCTTTTAGGTGGTGCTTTCCTTTTCTTATTAGACTAAATCTTTGCCATGTCTGTTTGTTTATGTACATTTGCTTATCATTTTTCCTTAACCTACATCCTCTTCCACCAGATGTTTCAGCATCTCTTTCTCATAGGGCTTGCAGTAATATTTCACGCATGCATTGAATTTCATTCTCTTTGAAGTCATTATTTTGAGGCCTTTGTTCTCTCTCCAGGAGTTAGTGATGGACAGGGAGGCCTTGCTTGCTACAGTCCATTGGTTGCAAAGAGTTGGACATGACTGAGCAACTGAGCTAAACTGTTCTCTCTCAAGGTGGACTAATCCCTCCCTAGACCAAATCTATAACCATTCATCCTGGAGCTGAATTTCCCTGTCAACCCAAGACTTTATGTTGTTGTCACTCCACTTTGCAACCCCTATTTTCTAGATCCTAAGTCTTTCTCTTGTTTTATTCAATCCTTTTTGTCTGGAGATATATTTCATGAACTTCCTAACAGAATGTCTTTGGGAAGTAAAACAAAATGGTGTATTTACATCTGGTTATATACTTATTCTTCTATTCTAAATTAATCATTTGACTTGGATTTTGAAGTCTAGGTTAACAAACTCCCTCCACAATGTAAAGGTTTTTTTTTTCCCTCTCCTTTATCTTTTAGCTTTAGAAATATTTCTTGTCATTTTAATAGCCACCTTTTCTATTCATTATGTGATTTGTTTTTTCTTTTTAAAAGTTTTAATGATCACCTGCTTAGTACTCATGTTCTGAAATGTCACCATTCTTATAGTTTGTTAAGCATTTAAGCATTTTTCAACCTAAAAAAATATTTCCTTCATTTTCTTGTATATTTTCTTTCATAATTTTCTATACCCTGTTTCATGATACTGATTTTTTGATTTGATAACATTCACTTGGATATTTGATTTCTGAATTAATTATCTAGTTTTCTGTTTATTTCTTCAGTATTCATTTTTTTCACTTTGTTTTCCAAGAGACTTCCCATAGTATATCTTTCATCACTTCTACTGTATTACTTACTTTAGGTATCCAATTTTAATCTGTAAGAAAGCTTTATTTTTCTCTATTCTTTTATAGCATCTTATTCTTGTTTAATAGATACAGTAATTTTTTTCTTTCTTATTTATCTTATTTCTTTCTTTCTTATCCCTCTGACTACATTAATTGCTGTTCTACTTTGGTACTTTCTTCTGCCAGTTCCTCATAGTTTCTCTGTTTCTTTTTTTACTTTTGTGTTTTAGAAAGAGAAATTATTTTAATATTTTGTTTTATTTCCTTTGTTATTTTCATTTAATTTTATTGAAGGCATTCACCACATATCTGTTGTGCCTCAGCTCTTTGTTCATATTTAAACTTCTAATACTAAAAATAATTGAAATTTCTGTGTGGGTAAACATAATTCTCCCACCAGTTTATCTGACAGTGAGGGGAAATTTTAGTGAGGATAGCTCCCAGTATAGTACTTATAGCAAAATAATCTTTTGAGTGAATTTAATGATACCATGGGATGTTATAAATATATGATATCAATTGCTTCATGAATGTAGCCCTCTTACTCTTCAAAGCATATCCCTCCTTCTTAAGGTAGGAAGATAACCATGAGAAAATGGGGTCATGGAAGAAAATGGGGAAGTGTTTTTAGAAATGTCAGATGCTACTGAAAGGACAAAGAAAATTGCCCTCAAAAATGGCCAGTAGATTTAGCAAAGCATAAGTCCCTATTGGGCTTACCAGAGAAGTTTCTGAAAAAAACTGGAGATTAACAGATGACTAAATGAGTTACCTGTGAGCTTCCATTTTGATTGCTATCTTCTTTTATTTCAATACCTAGCACTTTGTCTGGGACATAGTTATTTCATAAGAAGTAGTTGGTTCATTAGAATAGAACCACAGAGTTTAACCAGTTAGATATTATAGGAGTAATATAGTAACAAAGGCCTTTAGAAATGATATCAGAACATTGGTTTTTGCACCATCGTTCAATATGGCCAAGGAGATAATTTTTTAATGCCCAATATAGGATTTGAAACCTAGCTACTACAACCCCATATCTTGGTAAATAGACTACCAAGCACTCCCTAATCTTACCCAGATAGTAAACTCATATGTATGCCTTAGTGCCTATGGAGAAGATCTACCATAAATCCAAATTGAAACTGAGATTTATCTTGAAGTCTCTGGAAAACCCATCTCATCTAAATGAGATGATTTACATGGACTGACTTATTTGTTGGTTTATTATTTTTGTTGGTGTAAGTATGAGAGGATGGTTTCTTCCATAGATCTAGAGAAAGAAAATATAGAACAATGCTGGAGGAAAATAGTGTGTGTTTTGCATTCAGATCAGGTTGATGAGCCTGTTGGAGAGAGAAGTTTTAGACAAAAGCTAAAGAAGACACTTGCATAAAGGACACTATGTAATAAGGGACTCAGGATTATGACAAAATGACTCAGAATGCAGAAAGCTAGGTATTTTTTCCAATCTATATGGTACATAGTTTCACTACTATAGCACCCTGGGTACTCTAGTGCAGTAGCTGCTGCTGCTGCTGCTGCTAAGTCACTCCAGTAGTGTCCAACTCTGTGCGACCCCATAGACGGCAGCCCACCAGGCTCCCCCGTCCCTGGGATTGTCCAGGCAAGAATACTGGAGAGGGTTGCCATTTCCTTCTCCAACGCATGAAAGTAAAAAGTGAAAGTGAATTTGCTCAGTCATGTCCGACTCCCAGCGACCCCATGGACTGCAGCCCACCAGGCTCCTCCATCCATGGGATTTTCCAGGCAAGAGTACTGGAGTGGGGTGCCATTGCCTTCTCCTAGTGCAGTAGAGATGATGCTAAATGGAAGAGTGGTAAGGTAGTAATGAAATGCCAACTATCATGATGAATAGTAGCTAGTAGACATAGAAGTAGTAATACTTAACATGTTTGAGAATAAGCGAGATTGCCTGGTGCTATTGTGAATTTGTAAATGCATTTAATAAAATATTTAATGACTCTCCCAAACAATTTAATCACATTTTACTTGAACACATGTAGGTGGGGACAAGAAATATAAAAATTTGTGTCATTATTCTCACTGTGGTTTCATTAATATCATGGGATTATGGGGAGGTGCAGAATTGGATTATGTTTCTGTTTGTGTGTTTGTTTGTGTGTGTTCATCTATGATTGTTACTCTCACCAAATTACTGTCATTTACCTGAAAGAGTTCATAACACATTCCTCAAAAGACCCACCTAGCTTTTTCTGAAGCACAAAACATGGCTTAGTCACTAAACAAACTGAGCTAAAGAAATTTCACAAACATCTAGAGAACACTGAAACCATGCAAAATAAACACAGTGGGATCATTAACAGTAAATCATGCTGGGTAAAGTTAAGAGGTTTTTTTCTTGACAGATTATAAAGCTAGGGCAGGAAGGGAGGACTAAGAATAATAAATGTCAAAACTTCCATACAGTGGTTGATATAGTGGTTCAAGTAAGTGTGTAAAAATTGTCAAATAAGTTTTGATAAGAACACAATAAAATGGATTAAAAACAAACTAAGAGCTCGTAAATGTGGAGAATGATAGATGAGAGTGGGACCTTTGAAGTTCCCGAAAATGATTCTTGGCGCTACTAAATGGATTTCTGACCATAAATAGAGGGCAAATAGAGCCCTGAATTAGATTGGCAGATTATATCAGTTTGGAAGGTGAGATACCGATTTGGAGAGAGAATGATATATCTGGTTGTAAATATGTTCATGGGCAGAAAAGAACAAATGAGATTTAATTTGTAAAAGAGCAAGCAGGAAAAATATTATTCAACAACTGTATAACAGTACCATTTCTTCCCAATAAAAGTGATGGCACAGCCTTTTACGATATACAACATGCCTAGTAAAGACTTATTTTTATGAGCTCATTGCGTAGCAAGCCAAGTGAACAGACTATTTTGTGGAATGAGGTTGATTATCCAAGGAAAGTCATTGAGATCTCCTCGGACTGGAGTCTGTGTGTTTGGCAGATGGGCCAGCTGCGTATTTTGTTTCTGTCTCCATCTGGCTCCTTCTGATTCTTGGAGCCTTGTTTGCATGTCAGGAAAGGGGCAGCAAGTTTCTCTTATTAGTAGAGCAACATGTCCACAATACTTACTGGTGTTCAATCAGAGACTGAATTCTAAGTTATATCCCAAGACATGGTTCATATATTGTCTCCTCTAATGTATTCTTGCTTTCTGTCAAATACAATTTCATAAAATAAGTGCACAATATCCATCCACCCCATTTGGTCTGAAAGAAAAAGCCTATCAGAACTCCTCCTGTTTGCAGTTTGATGGACCACAGGTGCTGTAGGTAAGGCAGTGCTATTAACCAGAGATGTAAACTTTCCTCCCTGTAGAACTATGTAATTTGTCTCCAGTTTTAAAAACCTGAATTCAAATAAGGATGAAAAGTGAAAGTGTTAGTCACTCAGTCGTGTCTGACTCTTTGTGACCCCATAGACTGTAGCCCTCCAGGCTCCTCTGTCCATGGAATTCACCAGGCAAGAATACTGGAGTAGGTTGCCATTCCCTTCTCCAGGAGATCTTCCCGACCCAGAGATCCAACCTGGGGGAACCCCTGCACTGCAGGCAGATTCTTTCCCATCTGAACCACCAAGGAAGACCTCAAATAAGAATGCAAAGTATTATTTTGTTGTATGTGCAACACAAAAGGGGAGCAATGAGTTATGTTGGAAGTTAGGTTGGTAGCCACTCAAGATGTACATGTGTGACTCTACATAGAAGACAGAGATGGAAATAAACTACATTATATATAGTTAAATATGGTTTGTTTATTAGCCCCAAACACTGCTGTGTTAGCTTCTTTATGCCTTAGTAAATGCTCTGTAACAGCAATTAGGACTCAGCACATTGCATTACTGCTAATATGCATGCAATAAAAATATTATCAAAATAATTAATACAAAATCTTCTCCTAATTATTCCCTTCTCTTTGAAAGTCTCAGTGACTTTTGAGTCTTAGAATCCCAACTGAAGCCAGAGAAAAAGGTTATAGAAATCCTTTAAAGGATGATAGAATGCATTAAAGAGTTCCAGTAGAGTTGGGTGGTAAAGGAAAAGAGTAGGCGGGTGGTATTTAGACTGAGAAAGCCAAGTCATTTCATCAGAAATGAAATAGGACAGCCAGCAACCCCCAGAGAAAGAAGAATGAGTGAACTAAGAACTTGTCAAATGTGAGTATTTTGTTACTTATAAGAGGGTAATTATAATAATAAAATTGAATGCATTTGCATTTGGTTTCCTAAACAAGGGAGCATTTCAACATATTCAGAGTTTCTGAGGTGTTGAGCATTTGCAATTACCTTTGATGTGATATTAACCGGGTCAAGGGGAAACTCTTGAGCCCTCATAGCTGGGCAAATCACTGTTGGAAGGGAATTTGGGTTGAGAATGCCAGTGTCAATTCAAAAACTGCATTCTCAGTCAGGGTACCATGTTTTCTGAGAAAGCTGTATTTGTCAAGAAGAAATAAGAACTTGCTTTTGGATTCTCAGGAAGTGATAATCATTATGAAAAATCATGAAGAACTGGGCGTTGAGATTGCACTGATTTGAATAGGAGTCATCATGACTCCAACAGAAAAAATAGGACCGCCTGGAAGATATAACTTGCCTTGACCATGCAAACACTTTATATCTCTACCAAAACTCAACCCCGTCTGGAAAGCTTTCTTTCCTTTGACCCATCATAGATTTCTCCTAAATGACAGAGAATGAGTTATATTTTACATACATTTTCTTTTTTATTTCTATTTTGTATTGGAATATAGTTTTTTAATAATTTTTTAATTTAATTGACTGTGCTTGGTCTCTGTTGCAGCACAGACTTTTCTCTAGTTGTGGAGAGCGAGGGCTTCTCTCGAGTTGCAGCGTGCAGGCTTCTCATTGCAGTGGCTTCTCTTGCTGTGGAGCATGGGCTGTAGGCCCACAGGCTTCAGTAGTTGTGGCTCCTGGGCTCTAGAGCACTGGCTCAGTAGTTGCAGTGCACGGGCTTAGTTGCTCCGTGGCATGTGGGATCTTCCCAGATCAGGGGTTGAACCTGTATCTCTTGCACTGGCAGATGGATTCTTTACCACTGAGCCACCAGGGAAGTCCTAGAATACAGTTGATTAACAATGTTGTGTTAGTTTACAGGTGTACAGCAAAGTGATTCAGTTGTGCATATACATGTATCTATTCTTCTTCAAATTCTTTCCCTACTTAGGTTATTATAGAATATTGAGTAGAGTTCCCTGTGCAATACAGTAGGTCCTTGTTGGTTATCTATTTTAAATACAGTGGTGAGTACATGTCCATCCCAAACTCCCAATCTATCCCTCCCCATCTCCATCCTTTCCTCTGGTAATCATAAGTTCCTTCTCCGAGTCTGTTTCTGTTTTGTAAATAAGTTCATTGGTATCCTTATTTTTTGATTCCACATATAAGTGATATCATATGACATTTGTCTTTCTCTGTCTTACTTCACTAAGGATGAAAATCTATAGTCCATCCATGTTGCTGCAAATGGCATTATTTCATTCTTTTTAACAGCTGAGTAATATTCCATTGTGTGTGTGTGTGTGTCTGTCTGTCTGTCTGTCTGTCTGTATACCACATCTTCTTTATTCACTCATCTGTTGATGGACATTTAGAGTGTCTCCATGTCCTCGCTGTTGTAAATATCACTGAAATGAACATGGGGATACATGCATCCTTCTGAACCATGTTTTTCTCCAGATATATGCCCAGGAATGGGGCTGTGGATCATATGGTAGCTCTATTTTCAGTTTTTTAAGGAACCTTCATACTGTTCTCCATAGTGGCTGTACCAATTTACATTCCTACCAACAACATAGAAAGTTTCCCTTTTCTCCACACCCTCTCCAGTACTTGTTTGTAGATTTTTTTAATGATGGTCATTCTGACTGATGTGAGGTGATATCTCATTGTTTTGATTTGCTTTACATACATTTTCTCTTTCCTGTTGAACTACCACCAAGTTGTTGATGTTTGAGAAGAACTGAGGTTGTAGCTAGTAAGGAAAGATTATGAATTTTTGGAATTATATTAAAATAAAAGGAAAAGTTTTAAATGCATTAATGTTGTAATAGCTCAATAGCTATTATTGTTCCTCTATCATCTGAAAATCAGTGTGAAGCAGACTGTGGAGGCTGCAACGAACAGGAAGTTGTGTCCCATACTCTCAGGAAGTAAGCAGTGTAATGGTAGACAATAACATGTGAAACTAACTCTGCAGAAACAGGAAACTAGAAAATAGAAACAAAATAAAACAGCAAAATAGTAAAAGAGTTGGTTTGGGGGATTAGACATTTCCAAAATAATCCCAGCCTTGTATATAAAGCAGGGACTCTTTTAAATTGCAACTGATAAAGATTAAGGAATGAAACAGTGCATTCCACCAAAGGCAGAATCTCAATGAGAAGGCTCATTTTGTCAATATTGTTTGTTTGTTTGTTTTAGTTTTGTCCAAACTAACTGTCACTTTTACAATCTGGGCTAAAAAGGCAGAGTAGTGCATGCGTGTGTACTAAGTTGCTTCAGTCATATCTGACTCTTTGCGACCCTATGGACTGGAGCCCGCCAGGCTCCTCTGTCCATGGGATTCTCCAGGCAAGAATACTTGAGTGGGTTGCCATGCCTTCCTCCAGGCAATCTTCCCCACCCAGGGATCGAACCCATGTCTCTTTACCACTAGCACCACCTGGGAAGAAGAGCAGTACTCCTTCAAAGATGAATCAAGAACATATTCCTAGTTTCTCTATTTCATTTGTTGTATTTTACTTCCAACGCTCCCCACTGCTGTCTTGAACAGAATGTACACTCACATTTCTCAATGAGCATGTATTGCAATGTGAGGGAGTTTGCCACTATTAGTGCTACATGCTAAAATATAGACCTTCTATCCCAGGGCTTGAAGATGTGACTGAACCCTGATTTCTAAGAGAAGCAGATCTTTTTTTCTGCTGGGTGCATTCTGTTTCATCTGTCTTGGAACCCATTTGCCATATCAGTTTCCTTGAGATCTAACTTGGCTGAAGTCATGGACAATCCTATTGTTTCCTTTTATTAAATAATTTATCATTTCCTTTTATTATTGATGACACGAGAATTCATTCATTGTTCATTCTGCATACACCGAGTGCCTTTTATGCCCCAGACAGCATTCTCTGAATGAGAAATACAGGAGTGAATGGAACCAACAAAGACACTGCCTTTCCAGAACTCACAAAGGCAGGAGTCAGATAAGGGCCCACAATACAACCAAATTAATAGCAGAATAAAATTCCTAGTGGCGATAAGCAATCTGTATTAAAATAGAGCAGACTAAGGTTCTAGAGGATGACATCACTGATTTTGACCTGATGCTCAGGAAAGGCTGCTGAGAGGAGACAGCCTGAGACTGAAATGAAGTGCAGGATGTAGCCGTGTAACCTGGAGGGAAAGCATTCCCACGAAAGCCGATGGAAGTTCCTGTCAGGAGGAAGTCTTTGCCGTGTAGAAGGAGCAGCAAGGGACCAGATAGCTGAAGTGCAGTGAGTGAGGCAGAAAGGCTGGGAGGTGAGGACAGAATGATAGGCAAGGACCAGATCTTGTTAAGCCTTTTTGTATCCCCTAAGCTAAAACCGTAATTTTCTTCAACATCTCCAGAGTCCATGCCACTTTTCCACTCAGGCTTTGGCCTTGCTTTGCCGGTTATGTCCTCTCCTCTTTAGCTTTTGCTGTAAAGATCCTTCCAGTCACCCTCCCTCTTCCTGCATGTGTAGGTGTGATTTATTGTGTCTGTGAAATAATTAGGAACAAACACAATTGTATTTGTCAAGAGGTTTTACATATGGGATATTTCTAAAGTTCACCCTTAGAGCAGTAAATAGCTTAGGGTAAAGGTACAGAAGGGTGTTAGTCATAATCTGAGGGTTCATGCAGGGGACAACAAATCTTTGTGAGAACAAATGCCAACCTGAAAAAGAATGTATTTCATAATCAGGGCCTTAAAATACAAGGAAGGTATTGGGGAAGCTCAACCACAGGGCAAGAAACCCCTCAGGTGTGTTTTTCTGAGGGTCTGACTGATGATGGTCACTTTAGACATGAGATCATACTCAGTGAAGGGCAGACACAGTGATCCAGCTGCTTCAGAAGAGAGAAGATTTCAAAGTCACATGCATCTCATACTTTTTGTTATTTAATCTTTTTTTATTTTGTATTGGAGTATAGCCAATTAACAATGTTGTGATAGTTTCAGGTGAACAGCGAAGGAACTCAACCACACATGTATACATGTATCCCTTCTTCCCCAAACCTCCTTCCATCCAGGCTGCCAAATAATATTGAGCAGAGTTCCCTGTACTAGACAGTAGGTCATTGTGGGTCACCCATTTTAAATACAGCACTGTGTGCATGACCTTCTCAAAGTCCCTAACTATTCCTTCCCCCAGTCCTTTCCCCCTGGCAACTATGAGTTCGTGCTCTAAGTCTTTCTCTTTTGTAAGTTCATTATTATCATTTCATAATTTCTTGAGGAGCCCCTGTCATTTCCAGTCCTCAACCGCTGAGGAATGATAAGTGGCTCTAACATCATTAATCCTTTGATCCAAGAGGTAGAGCTACAAAGTGATGTCTAACACTGCCACATCGCTTTGTCTGTTCTATGCTTGCTCTCCTTTCTTTAGGTAAATACTGAGGGTAGGGAAAGAATACGAAGAAAAAAGAAAAAAAAAACTTAAAGGTAAAGGAACCTCTTCTTTGCCCTCTCCCCCTTTTTTTGGTCCATAAATAATCTCCGGGCAAAATTATATGTTATAAGGAAATGTATTACAAAACTTAATTAGGGCTTTTAAAATTCAAGCTCAACATACTATTTTATTTAATTTATATGGGGAATAGGAATCTCTAGGTCAAAGGAAACATTTCAGCTTGTAGCCTGCTCTCCAGAAGAGGGAGGCCAAGCCACATGAACCTTAAGTTTAACCAGCACTCATATAATAGATAGCCTATTCTAGCTCTGGCTGTTAAGGTCACCTGGGAATTGTCCTTCGGGATAGCACTTAAACCTGTAGCCTTCAAGATCCAGATTTGTCTTAGCCTGAGATTCTTAAGCTCAGAATGACCCACTCAGAAATAGTTTAGATAAGCAGAATGATCTAAAACTTTAACCTCAATCTTCTCTGAACACCCTTGCAGTTGACTAAGCTCTGTCTACATGGCCCTTCCTTTGTTTCTTGGTCTTCCAAAGCATTGTCCAATTTGAAGGACATCTGTCTGTGTGCCCTTTCCTAAGATCTCCCAATGATTAGCTCAGTTAAATATCGTTTCCTCTGGGAAGTCTTCTGATATCAACATATATTAATAACACCCTCCACGCCAATTCTTTCTACCACATTTTTGTACTACCCCAGTATATTTCTTTCACTGTCTCACTATTCGAAAGTTAACTAGTTTATTTACTGGTTTTCTGTTTTTACCTCTTTTAATCCACTAAAATGCAAGCACCATGATTTTTAACTACATTATTTTCTTGTACTCTAGAACAGTGCCTGCCACATGCACTGTTTAATAACCATTTTTTATACTTTCAGTTAAAAACTATTGCAAAACTATAGGAAAGTTGTAAGGAAAGAATAAAGGATGCCCATATAGCCTTCAACCAGATTCATGAATTGGTAACATTCTGTCACATTTGTTTTATCACTTTTTTTCTAAACGTATCTGTCTGACTACCTACCTATCTACATATATATTTCCTAGAAACATTCTCATAACAGAACTTCATTGTAGGTAACAAAGTCAGAAATTTTATTTTAATAGTTTTATTAGCTAATTCTGGGCTTCCTTGGTGGCTCAGACAGTAAAGAATTTGCCTACAATGAGGGAGACCTGGGTTCAATCCCTGGGTTGGGAAGATCCCCTGGAGAAGAAAATGGCAATGCAATCCAGTATTCTTGCCTGGAGAATTCCATGGACAGAGGAGCCTGGAGAGCTACAGTCTATGGGATTGCAAAGAGTTGGACGCCCCTGAGTGACTACCATGCATGCATTAGCTAATTTAATGTCCACATTCAAATTGTGTAATTGTCCCAAATTATTTTTGAGCATTTTTTTTTCTGATGTAAAATCCAGACCCTGATTGACTGTTGAGTTTAGTTGTCATGTCTTTAGTATCCTTTAATATGGAATACTTTCTTGGCTTTTTTTTTGTCTTTCATGGCTGTGAAATTTTTTAGGAGTACATTTATTTAGGAATACAGTTATTTTTGTAGAATACCAACAACCATTTTCTTGAATTTGAATACATGAATACTGACTGCTGTCTAAAATTATCCTTATATGAAAATTATGAGAATTGAAAATGTGTAAAATTTTCAAAACTTCAGTCAGTCCATTCTGAGATCTAAGAATAAAATGGGTACTAAATTAGACTTTGGGAGAGTCCCAATTTCCTGTCTTCAAACATTTTTAATTTCCATAACTAAATAAATAACCTCAACAGATTTCCTGAATTTTTGTATTATGCTGACTTAAGATATACTATGAAAATTTAAGTAAGCTATTACAGTATAATTTATGTGGAACCCTTTTAAAGAGCATACATCAATGAAAATATCAATCTCATTAAAAATCAAGGCTTTACTAGCTTTACTTTCCAGTTTCATGTTTCACAGTTAGCCTTGTTTGATCAAAAAAGCAAAGGAGACATTGTCTGACTTTAGGTTTATTGTCAATGAAGTTCTTAGAGTGGAGGTTGCCATATACCAATGTATTACTCTTCAAAGGAGAAGATCCAGATATGCTGGGCCACAAGAATCAATTAACAATCTCAGATTTTAATGTTTTGGGGAGCCCAGTACAAGTATATCATGATCTAGCCATTATATATTCTTACCTTCTAAGAAGAAATTGGCTGAATACTCAGTTTAAATAAATTCATTCAAACAACTGGCAGCTAAGAATTATCACCTTGTTTCATAGATCAATTAACAATCTCAGATTTTAATGTTTTGGGGAGCCCAGTACAAGTATATCATGATCTAGCCATTATATATTCTTACCTTCTAAAAAGAAGTTGGCTGAATACTCAGTTTAAATAAATTCATTCAAACAACTGGCAGCTAAGAATTATCACCTTGTTTCATAGATTATTAATAGCCTTAGCCCCCAAAAGTCCTTAAAAAATCATGTATCTCCATTCAGTTTTTCTCTTATCTGGGGGAAAAATCTGCCTCATCTTTTTAGTCTATTCAGTGGTTCCCAGCACTGGATGGTTATTGGAATAAGTTGGGGGACTTTGAAGAACTAGCCATTCTTGAGTCACCACTACTGATTCTGATAAAAATTGGTCTTGAGTGGACCCCCAATAATTGGTGTTATCTTGAAAGAACTTCACGTGCTTCTAAAGTGCAACCAGAATTATGAATCACTGATCCGAACCAAAGAAATCACCATCACTCAGTGACATCAGTCAAGTAGAATGCTGAAATATCTTCCAGTCCAATACCCTGCTTATACAGTATACTCATCCTTCCCCTTTGTGGCAAATCAATGTCCCTGGCTACTTCTAACTGAAAGGTTGTTGCTGAACCACGAAAAGACGCCGGGATTTTTGGCTTCTGGAGGCGAAGAATTCAATCTGAGGCCAGAGATAAGGCTTGATCGCTCAGAGCTTTTGTGTAATAAAGCTTTATTAAAGTATAAGGGAGATAGAGAAAGCTTCTGACATAGGCATCAGAAGGGGCAGAAAGAATACCCCCATGCTAGTTTTTAGCTGGATGTTGTATAGTCACTAGCAGTCTGTTAATGCTTAAAAGTCAGAGAATGGCACCAAGCCCCTCATCCATAAGATGTATTTTGGGGTAATCTTGGCACCAGAGGAGTCATCCTGGGTCATAAAACGTTTGACTTGAATCTTGTAGAAAGGCAGATTACCATACAAATAGTTTCATTTATATAGATTAGGGAAACAATGTCTGAGTATAACATAGTTTGTCAAGTAGGTTCTGAGCCATTAGGCGGACTTGAAGACAGAGTCTGGGGTAAATGTATGGTATATTAACATAGCTTAAGACAAACATTTTCATAAGAAAAATGCATTGGTTAACTCAAGATTTGAGAATAGTTAACTTCAGGTGGAACCAGGTGTCATTATGGCAACACAGTATTTTAAGAGAAACCTCCTTTTAAATTTGTATAGAGAAGGGAAGAAAAAAAAAAAAAATATATATATATATATCACTAGTTTGTTTCCTCCTGCCACTTAAGAGAGAGATAAAAAATATCTGACGCTTGCAGCCTACCTTCCTGCCTGTTACCCTCTCATAACCATATCTTTTAATTTTATTTAGATGCAGTGGATTAAGACTCTTGACTAGAATAAATTAGACTATTATGTTACATAAACTTGTGACTAAAGAAACCTAAAACCTGTCTAATTTTGTCAATGTTGATTACCTTTAACCGTAGAGTTGATTATATTTAATATCTCTCATATCCCTTTATGTTAAATATTTGATCATTTGCCTGATTCCTTCTTGTAGGAATAACCATGGTCTTTAGTTGCAATGATGTCTCACTTAAGTAAATGATTTTCAAATGTATAGAAAACAAAAGAATTTGATACCACTAAATAATGAAACATCATAAAACTTTTCAAGAGATCATTATGTATTTAAATTGTTTATATATCCTCTTTTTATTTGGACTCTACAAATATGGATGTTATGATGTAAACAGTTACTTAAAAAAAATTAATTGCAGTGTCATCTGAACGCTTTACTCCTAATTTAATCAGGGTATTTGAACTATCCATTTCTGAGCTCATCAATGGTTCTTGAATGTCAGATGCACCCTATTTAATCAATAACTAAGCCTTCATTAGACTCAATGAACTGCTGATGTGTACTTTTACATATTCAAACTGTCCCTCCATATAGAATCTAACTGGATCTTTATTGAATGAAAAGGTCAAGTCAGACTTCCCCTTGGCAATTATGTTAACTCCCTCAGATTCTCATTAACTAAACCATGTGATCACCGCACAAAGAATGCTTATAGAAAAAAAAAGTATTGACCCCAGTGCATTATATTCTTTAAGAAGATTTAGTAATGGGCATTAGTTATAGAAGCAAAGAACATGACAGCTTACTGATTATGCAGATGTGTTTCCTGCATTTATTTAAAACAAACCAATTAGTTCAAGGGTTGGTGAACTCTTAAAGGGCCAGTGATTTACATTTTTAGGCTTTGCTGGCTACCTGGCCTGATGCAACTGTTTAACTGTGCTCTAGCAGTGGAAAAGCAGTCACAGGCAGTACATAAAAGAACAGAGATGTCTGTGTTACAAAATAAGGGCTTGTTTACAGAAATGAGTGGCAGGCTGTGGGTTATAGTTTACTGACCCCTTAATTAGTGGAGCCAAATATGTCCTTTGTATAATATATATATGCATATATGTACATGTGTTTGTTTACAAAATGAAATTGAGTGCTTCTTGTAGCAAAGTGGACAGCATAAAGTAATGCTACAAGAGATGTGAGTGAATTTTGCATATATTTGAAGCCATCATATTTTTTCCTTTTAATCAGCATGTCATGTTAGAACACATGAGAGAAAATCTCCATCCATGCCTCCTTTACTTAAGTAAACTCTTTTCTGAACATATGCAGTACAGTCTTTCCTAAAGGAAGTCAATTGCAGAATTAAGCTATTCCTTAACTTTGTACACTTTAAATCCCTAAGTAAACAAATACTCTCCTGTTTATTTGTTTGGTGGGGTTCTTGGATGTAAGACGCTTTATGCTGTCCTGACAGAATTCATCATTTTGGAGAAAGCACCAGAGGTCAGGTTTCAAGACACAGTCTGTTTCCTCTGGTGAGAATAGAAATCTGTCATCAAATCTAAGTGCGCTTAATTTGGGAAGAACAATTGGTTAAAATTTTGGTACCAAAGTAAGAAATTTATAGCGAATTGAGAAAGAGAGGTGTTCCTAAAATGGTCGAGATAGATAGACTCTGATATCAATCTCAACATTTTAAAGATTGCCGCCCAAAGACCTCTAGTGATTTTTCTTCATGACATCCCCTAGTACCTGATAATAGGAATAGAAACACAGCAGTGGGGGGAAAGAACAGACAATGTAACCCTGATATAACCCCAACTCCTTTCATTCTATTTAAGCTGCCATGCATTGTGACCTTTTTTAATGGTCATTTGTTGACTTTTTCTCTCTTGTAATGTGGAACTTGCCCTGTACATATCCGAAAATGACAGTTACAATCAGAGTGGCCCACATATCCCCTGAAGTTCAGACAAAAGCATTCCATATAACATTCAGATCTAGTATTACAAAAGAGAAACACAACTAGCCAGTAAGACTCTCTTTGGTGCTTGGTTCACAGAGACAGAGCAGCATTTCATCTATTATTGAAATACTGCAGAATGTGTGCTGCAGTGCATTGCCTACAGCATAAAGTAGCTAGACTTACACTTTTTGAGGGTATTTGGCCATACAGTCCTTAAGTCTGGTATCCAACTCAAGACATGACTATACATTTTAAAGTAACTGAATCATCTATATCTTTAGAAGTAAATATTATCCTTGGTGTTTCTTCTAAGAGCATTGGGGACATATCTAGACAGCAACTACATGTAGGGATTAATATATAATTATATGACTATGAATGCAAATAATAAATTTAGTTATTTAATAGTTTTCACATGAAAAGAAAATACTAACCTGGAATTAAAATGTAGATCAATAATTCCAATAAAACTAGTCTAACCACATTAAATAAGTTTTGTAACACACATTGGATGGAACCTTCAAACTTGTCAGAACTTTACAGTTAATGTAAAGTTCTGATACTGGTTCATGGTTTTATGATAAATTTGAAACTCAGCTCCATAGAAAAAAGTAAAAAGCAATTTTATTAACTTTTGTAAAAAGCTTTTAAGTGATTTCACGAACTATTTAAAGACAAAAATAAATAACATTTCAGACTATTATCACTGGGGTTATATTAAAAGTCTCTTGGAAGTAATTATGACTTTTTTTGCTATTATAAAAAGCTTTTTATTAAAAAAACTTGTATTTTATGTCCCAAATAATTCAGTAATGATTCATTTGTTTTGCAATGAACAATGCTGCTACTGCTGCTGCTGCTGCTGCTAAGTCACTTCAGTCGTGTCTGACTCTGTGTGACCCCATAGATGGCAGCCACCAGGCTCCCCCGTCCCTGGGATTCTCCAGGCAAGAACACTGGAGTGGGTTGCCATTTCCTTCTCCAATGCATGAAAGTGAAAGTGAAGTCGTGTCCAACTCTTAGCAACCCTATGGACTGTAACCTACCAGGCTCTTCCATCCATGGGATTTTCCAGGCAAAGTACTGGAGTGGGGTGCCATTGCCTTCTCCAATAAGCAATAGCTATATCCAAAACTAATATTTATTTGAAACCTAGGAAACTTGAGCAAAAATATAGAGGACAAATGAAGACGTTTATAATCAATTAAAGATAAAGAAGGCTAACTTTTCACAGGTTGTCCTCAAAATAGTCACTAATGGGCATACCTATCAACAAGAAAAAGAATAAATAAATAAATCAAGGAGAAAGGAACTGAGTAAAATGGAAAATGGTAAATCCTGAAGATGTTGCGTGAGTTTTAAAAAGATTATAATAAAAGTTTTGTATAGTTAAAAAGCAAAGTTTAATAAAAAAAATAGTATTAAACAATAGATGGATGATAGGTAGAAGATATTCAAATAAAGTCTTTGTCTTGTAAAGAATGAGGAATAAAATATAGGCCAACTCTAAATTTGTGAGTTAAATATAAAATTAACCATGAATATTAATCTACTAAAATAGAGTAATAGAATAGCAAGAAGAAAATATGCAAAAGAAAACATAATTTAAAGTATTCTAGATTGAACACATATGTTAATAAAAAATGTAAAGACAGACTTATTGATGCTGGGAAAGATTGAAGACAAAAGGAGAAGGGAATGGCAGAGGATGAGATGGTTAGATAGTATCACCCATTCAATGGATATAAATTTGAGCAGACTCTGGGAGATAGTGAAGGACAGGGAACTCTGGTGTGCTGCAGTCTACGGGGTTGCAACGAGTTGGACACAACTTAGCAATTTAGCAACAACAAAACGTATTCATCAGAAACAAGTTAGAGACTAGATTCTTGCAAATTATTTGTACATGACGAGAGAAGCATCTAAAGCAAAATGATACATAGAATTTGAATGGTCAGAGATGAAAGGCAATATATATACCTGACAAAACAAATAGAAGATAATGAAGGAATGTATTAGATAAAATAGAATTTCGCATGTCCATTGGAACTAAAAACAAAACAAAACTCTTTTTTAGTTCTCATATTTTATTGAAGTATAGTGGATTTGCAATGCATTTATGCTGTACAGCAAGGTGATTCAGTTATATATATATACATATATATATATATTCATTTTTTCCATTATGGTTTATCACAGGATATTGAATATAGTTGCTTATGCTCTACAGTAGGACCTTGTTGTTTATCCATTCTATATATAAAAGCTTACATCTGCTAAGCCCAACATACCACTCCAGCCCTCCCCAACTTCCTCCCCCTTGGCAACCACTAGTCTGTTCTCTGTCTGTGATTCTGTTTCTGTTTCATAGACAGGTTCGTTTATGCCATATTTTGGATTACGCATATAAGTGATATCATATGTCTTTCTCTTTCTGACTTCACTTAATATGGTAATCTACAGTTGCATCCATGTTGCTGTAAATGTCATTATCTTGTTCTTTTTTTATCGCTAATATTCCATTGTATGTATTTACCACATCTTCTTTATCCATTCATCTGTCAGTGGACATTCTAATTGTTTCCATGTCTTGACTTTTGTGAATAGTGCTGCTATGAACACAGGGGTGCATATATCTTTTTGAATTATATTTTTCCCTGGGTTTATGCCCAGGAGCAGAATTGCCAGATCATATGGTAGTTTTATTTTCAGTTTTCTGATGAACCACCATACTATTTTCCACAGTGGCGGCATCAAATTGCATTCCCACTAACAGTGAAGGAGGGTACCCTAAAAGTCAAAATTTATGAGAAATATATATGAGTCATAAACTTGTACAGACTTAAGTGCCTGTCTTTGAAAAATAACATAAAATAGCATTAAAAATAAAATTTAAAGGTTTTAAGAACACTGAGCACAAAAAATTATGAATATAGATTATTTGTACAATACTATCAACTTCCTTATCTATGAAGCCATTAGAAGACAACTCTATTGTCTAGGATAAATATTCTAGTCTCATGATGCATACCGCATAAATAAATACATGTGGATTCAGATAAGAACACTTTTAGCAAATTCCAAATAAGGATTGGGGCATTTGTATCAGTTGAAAAGAAGGTTAAGGAATAAATAAAACATGAACATGTAAGTTCTACCCATAGCACAGATTGCTACTCAACAGTCAAATTATTGGACTCAGCCTGCTTTTGCTAAGTCACTTCAGTCATGTTTGACTCTTTGTGACCCACGGGACTGTAGCCTGCCAGGCTCCTCTGTCCATGGGATTCTCCAGGCAAGAATACTGGAGTGGGTTGCCATGCTCTCCTCCAGGGGATTTTCCCAATCAGGGATCAAACCCGAGTCTCTTATATCTCCTGCATTGGCAGATGGATTCTTTACCACTAGCACCACCAGTTAGCCTAAATCATCATAAACAGGGGCTTCCCAGGTGGCTCAGTGGGTAAATAATCCTTTTGCAATGCAGGAGACACAGGAGACATGGGTTCAATCCCTGGGTCAGGAAGAGCTCCTGCGGGAAGGCATGGCAACCCAGTCCAGTATTCTTGCCTGGAGAATCCCCATGTACAGAGGAGCCTGGGGGGCTACAGTCCACGGGGTTGCAAAGAGTTGGACATGACTGAAGTGACTTAGCATGCATCCATGCACACATCATAAACAGATCTCACAAATATAATGTTGAGAGATGCAAGGAAGTTGTAGAATATCTGTACAATATAATTCCATTCACTATTATTTTGAGCATTCCAATTCTCAAAATAGGCAAATATATAAAACACAGAATGGAACGAAACCCACTAAGTGTATTGCAGTTACTTCTTCTCTGTGTGGAGGGAAATGTAATTGAGAATTGATTAGGAGTGAGTGAAACCACCCCTCTCTCTAAGGGTAATGGTTGATGTCTTTTGTAAAGTACACCCCAAAATTGAGAGGACGTGAAGAGGGGCAAAGGGACAGGAAGAAAATGATAGAGAGAGGGAGAAAAAGAGGCAAGGAGGAAGGAAGGGAATGGGAGAGGTAGAGAGAGGGAGGGAGGAAGTAGGTAGGGAGAGAAGGAGGGAGGTTTTGAAACAAAATCTGTGTGGTGGGTACTTCATCTCTTATTTCTCATACTATTCCATACTCTCCTGTGTTTTTTAGCATTGATCAAAGCTCATTTCATTTGAATCAAACTATATTAGATCCATGTTTCATAAATGATTGCAAGTCAAAGAAAACTGAAATTAAAGTTAAGAGACTTGATTTTTAGTGCAATCTCTACCACTTATAGACTTGTGTGAATCACCATCATTGAACCCCAGATCCTCTATCCACAAAATGTTAATAAGAATGGTTGCTCTGGTTAGTTCCCAAGAGTATGGGTAAAGAGCGTTTTGTAGTTGACTCATTGGAAAAGACTCTGATGCTAGGAGGGATTGGGGGCAGGAGGAGAAGGGGACGACAGAGGATGAGATGGCTGGATGGCATCACTGTCTCGATGGACGTGAGTCTGAGTGAACTCCAGGAGTTGGTGATGGACAGGGAGGCCTGGTGTGCTGCGATTCATGGGGTCGCAAAGAGATGGACACGACTGAGTGACTGAACTGAACTGAACTGAACAGAGAAAATGCTTTCCAAATAGAAATGATATTTTTTTCTAATGAGCACTAAGTATTACAACTTCCAGGTATCTAATGCTTACCAAATGTCAGGCATTCTTAAAATATTGTTAATACTCAAAATACTAAAACTGAAAATTAGCTGTTTATCCCCATTTTAAAGAGCAGAATATTGAGGCTCAGTAAGAAACCATCCAAAGGGTGGTAAATAGCACTGTCAAGAAAAGGGCATTTTCTAACATAAGTTATCCCTTTCCTTTTGGTAAAAATGTCTTTTGCAACATATAGAATATTGGGGAGGGGATGATTCATTTAAAGATTTTTCACATTTCTAGAGCTGGTAAAATTTATTTCTGATTGTGTGATACACTGTTTCTCTAGGTTAAATACTTGACTTTTGTTTTCTGATAGAAAGTATTTATCATTTGAATAAAAAGATCACCAGATGCCTTCCTCTGGGTCTCGTGAAAGGGACTCTCCTGACTTTAGCACTGTGAGTTCCGGTACAGTCATTTTTATGTCTCCATGTTCTTAATGATATGTGGCCTTCTGCTGGTAGCTGAAGTGGCAGTCTGTCACCCTGCTGCTTCTGCTCACAGTCTGCCTGACAGCTCAAATACAAAAGAGCTATTGGCTCTGCCACACTTGGTCCCAGGAGCCCACAGCTATGCTACCTCATCTGAGTGTTGTGCTTCAGTAAGTCTCTAAGCGGGTTCTTCTGCCCACTCAGCTTATGTTCTCTAACCACACGGCAGCTGCCGGCGAAGCCAGCTCTCATCACTTCTCTACACAGACTCTCTCAACAGAGCTGCTCGGCAGCACATACGGATTTAGTAGTGGCAGCCTCCTACCTTACTGATACTTAGGCCATCACAACATTCAAAAATAAACACGAGTCACGGATACCTCTTACAGAGCTGTTCACTAAACCATCCGTGATCCATAGTAGCTTTCCTAATTTTTATACGGCATCAGAAGACATCTCTGTAGAGACTTCCCTGGTGGTCCAGTGGTTCAGATTCTGTGCTTCCAAGGCAAGGGGTACGGGTTCAATCCCTGGTGGAGGAACTAAGATCCCACGTACCAGGCTGCACAGCCAAAAAAAAAAAAAAAAACAGACACCTCTGTAGACTCAGGAAAGGGCAAACCCCAAAATGAAGCCTTTGAGAAGGAAAACTGTGCCTAATTTATTTTGTGAAAGTGCAGTAAATGCTATGTTCAGAAAAACTTTGCTTTGTTGTTCACTTGAAAATTCCACTATCCTTGTCATTCATTTTCAGTGGCTATCCAAATATTCATTCATGAAAGTATTTGCCATTCTAAGCATAACTTGCTTTGGAACTCAGAGATCTTCATCCTGTTAGTTTTGGTTTGGTTTGGTTCTCTTTTAGAAAGGCAACCTTTTACCTATTACCTATTTGAGGCATGTCTTCCCTTTCTTTCTTTCTTCCTTCTCTCCTTTCTCTTATTCTTAATAAGGACAACTGAGCATCTTCTATGTGCAAAAAAAAGTAATCAAACATAGTATCCTGACACTATATTTTATGTTGCATATTTGGTTCAGTGGAGATTTCTAGCAGTTGTGCTTATGAGCCAAGCTAAAATTCCCTACCTAGCCCTGTGAATAAGTCCTTTTATGTTTTATTACTATTTTAAACATATTAATGATTAAAATGTGTATGATGAGGGGTTTGGAATATGCATCTATATTCACACTTGGCTTTTAGTACCTTGTTTTTGAATTACACTGACTTGAGATCATTTCAATATTTCAGAATGATTGATTCTATATACCAGTGAAAAAGACTAGCAGTGGTTAGATGCTGATGTTTCATAAATTTGTTCTTGCATGTATCTAAAATGTATTTACATGATTACTTTAGTTCCTCTTTGCATTATACTTTGAAATGGAATTTTTATCATCTCCAAAAATGTATATGATTTTATCATCAGTTTATATATTCTGACTATATGTGGAATTTGAAATGCAGACCTTTCTTTTTTATGGATAGATAAAATGGCAAAATTCCTTATTTTCAGGCTCATTTTAATAATGCCCAATTCTAGGTGATTTTAAAGTGAGGTAAATGTTAATGCACTAAGAATTTAATATCATTCACAAGAATAGAAATAATGCGTCAGTAGTGCTATATACGCAAAGTCTCAGGGATGGAAGGTTGTAAAAAAAAGGGGGGGGGAGATAAAAATCGATGAAGAGCAGAGTAAACCTTCCTATTCTTTTCTCCATGTTAATTTTGACTTTTTTTACTCAAAGTCGTACTGGAAAATGACAGAGGAATAAGTCACAACACCATCAAAAGCAGACAGGGGACATCCACAAATTCCCAGGCACTTCTAGTACCATATGTTACTTTGACCCTGACATTGTCAATTACAGTCTGAACTCCGAACTAATAATGAAGCTCTGGCTTTCCTGGCAAGAAATTCTTCTTCATGTGCTTCCCCCACTTGGATAGCCTGATGATTATGAACTGTGCACAGATGATTAGTTTCAATTCAGTTATACAAAATCCCTTTGTCTTGGTCAACAAAGAGGCCTGGGTTCCTACTTCATTGCACATCACCTAGATTCTCATCTTCATCCTTATATTTGGCTTAAATCTCTACCAATCCTTGATTCACCAAGGAGAAGGAAATGGCTACCACTCCATTAGTCTTACCTGGAGAATTCCATAGACAGAGGAACCTGGCAGACTATGGTCCATAGGATTGCAAAGAGTCTGATACGACTGAATGACTAACACTTTCAGTTTTTTCACTCCTTAATTCACCAAACCATTTCATTCTTGATTCTGGAATTCCCTATAGCCTTGCTCCTCAAATTGTTGGTGTCACCTGGGAACTTGTTAGTAAAGCAGAATAGAATCTTAGGCTAGAGATCAACATCTGCATTTAAACAAGGTCTCTGGTTAATTTACATGTACATGTAAGTTTCAGAAATATCGCTCCTTGTGTTTCCTTACCATTTTCATCTAAGTAAAACACAGCTGTCTCTCTAAGCCTCTACTTCTTATGTAGTGGCTTCTCAAATGGTCATGTTCTCTGTCCTGTGTTTGTCATAGAATTTTGAAGGTCTGAAGGTTGGAAGAGTTCCCTCTTTGTTTCTCATTATTTCTAAATCATTCTCACTCTCCTCCCTAAGAAAACATATCTACACTGAAGCTTTTGCTTTTTGGTTTCTCCATTATCCCATTATTCCTTGTTGCAAACCTCTGTAGACCTGTCTCACTTCCCTCATCCCTTGAACATATTTGGACCTCGTTAACTCTTTCTACCTTGTGCACTACTCCTGATACAATGCATGGTGGTGTAAAGATAGAGAGTCCTTCCAATACATGGGCTCCAGTTTCTTGATCTCCTCGCGTACAATCATCTTGACCTCCACTTCACATAAGCCACCAATATTCTGTTCATGCCAGACATTATCATTCTCAATATATACTTTTCATCCATAATATCAGTTTCACAAATTCCACTCTCTAAGTCTCACCTTCTCCCTTTCCAGTACATACCCTCTAGTACCTTCTCTGCAACAATTGTTTGCACCCATCAACACTCATAATTTATTTACCTATCCTGTTTTCACTCTCTTTCACTTACTTCACTTCTTGCCTGGTTACCATAGTCATCTGTAAAACCTGTTTAAATCAAATTCTCTTACTATCCAGTTCTTACAGTTTATTGCTTGTATATGTCATATAGTGTTATATTCATGTTACCACAAATCTTTTTTTCTAGGTAAATAAGACGTCTCCTGTTTCTTATAATTATTTCATACTCTCATCTCTTCTCTCAAGCCTCAATACTTCTTCCCTGCTACACAGCCCTTTTACTATCTGTTGATGATCTGTTTTATTATTTCACTGAGAAAACAGAAGCAATGCAAAGAGAAGTCTCCCAACTCCTACCTCCAAATCTAACAACATATCTGTTTCCTACCCACCCCTTTCAGTTGATGTCCTGTCCAAAATCCCTTCTAAGGATGACTTTCAGTGGATGCAATGGATCCTATGTCTTCATGCCTTTTCAAGGACTTTGATACTTTGTCCCTCTTTCTCCTGGATAATCACATTAGCCAGCTCATCTTCATCTTTCTTTTAAGATCCTGTGACAGTGGGATCCCAAGTGTATTTTTATAATTGATTTATAATACTGTGTTACTTAAGGTATGTAGCAAAGCAATTCAGTTATATGTGTGTGTGTGTGTGTGTACACACATATATATGTATTTGTTACAGTCGCTCAGTCATGTCTGACTCTTTGTGACCCCATGAATTGCAGCACACCTGGCTTCCGTGTCCTTTGCTATCTCCCAGTGGTTGCTCAAACTCATGTCCATTGAGTCAGTGATGCCATCCAATGGTTTCATCTTCTGTCATCCCTTTCTTCTCCTGTCTTCAATCTTTCCCAGAATCAGGGTCTTTTCCAATGAGTCAGCTCTTCCCATCAGGCACCCAAAGTATTGGAGCTTCAGCATCAGTCTTTTCAATGTGCAGTCAGGGTTGATTTCCTGTAGGATGTACTGGTTTGACCTCCTTGCAGTCCAAGGGACTCTCAAGAGTCTTCTCCTGCACCACATTTTGAAAGCATCACTTCTTCAGTGCTCAGCCTTCTTTATAGTCCAACTCTCACATCTGTCATGGCTCCTGGAAAAACCACAGCTTTGAGTATACAGACCTTTGTCAGCAAAGTAATGTCTCTGCCTGTTAATATGCTGTCTAGGTTTGCCATAGCTTTTCTTCCAAGGAGCAAGCATCTTTTAATTTTATGGCTGCAATCATCATCTGCAGTGATTTTGGAAAGAAGTCTGAAAATAAAGTCTGTCACTGTTTCCGTTTTCCTCCACATCTATTTGCCATGAAGTGTTGGGACCAGCTGCCATGATCTTAGTTTTTTGAATGTTGAGTTTCAAGCCAGCTTTTTCACTGTCCTCTTGCACCTTCATCAAGTTGCTCTTTGATTCCTCTTCACTTTCTGCCATTAGGGTGTGTGTATGTGTGTGTGTGTGTGTTTCTGATTTTCCATTATACATTATTATAAGATACTGAATATGGTTCCCTGTGCTATACAATAAATCCTTGTGGCTCAGGATACTAAGTGTAAGTCTTGCTATTGTAATTGTACATTTCACTTCTGGAGAAAAATTCCTTGAAATGTCTTCTCATATTAATTCACTATTTTCCTCTCATTCTTGTTTAACCCACTTGTATTAGTCTAAGTTACCCAGAGAAACAAAACCAATAGGAAATATATATGAATTATTTTAAATTATAAATATAACTTTAATTTATGTATGTAAGAATCTGAGGTAAGGGGCAGCAACTGAGACGAGCTACCCCATGCCCAAGGTCAGGGGCGGCGGCCGAGAGGAGCAACCCCATGTCCAGGAAGCAGCAGCTATGCGGACGCAGGAGGGCCGAGAGGATCTACTCCACGTTCAAGGTCAGGAGGGGCAGCCATGAGGAGATACCACTTGTCCAAAGTAAGGAGCAGCAGCTGCGCTTTGCTGGAGCAGCCATGAAGAGATACCCCACATTCAAGGTAAGAGAAACCCAAGTAAGACAGTAGGTGTTGTGAGAGGGCATCAGAGGGCAGACACACTGAAACCATAATCACAGAAAACTAGTCAATCTGGACCACAGCCTTCTCTAGCTCAGTGAAACTAAGCCATGCGGTGTGGGGCCACCCAAGATGGGAGGGTCATGGTGGAGAGGTCTGACAGAATGTGGTCCACTGGAGAAGGGAATGGCAAACCACTTCAGTATTCTTGCCTTGAGAACCCCATGAACAGTATGAAAAGGCAAAATGATAGGATACTGAAAGAGGAACTCCCCAGGTTGGTAGGTACCCAATATGCTACTGGAGATCAGTGGAGAAATAACTGCAGAAAGAATGAAGGGATGGAGCCAAAGCAAAAACAATACCCAGTTGTGGATGTGACTGGTGATAGAAGGAAGGTCTGATGCTATAAAGAGCAATATTACACAGGAACCTGGAATGTCAGGTCCATGAATAGGGCAAATTGGAAGTGGTCAAGCAAGAGATGGCAAGAGTGAATGTTGACATTCTAGGAATCAGAGAACTAAAATGGACTGGAATGGGTGAATTTAACTCAGATGACCATTATACCTACTACTGTGGGCAGGAATCCTTTAGAAGAAATGGAGTAGCCATCATGGTCAACAAAAGAGTCTGAAATGCAGTACTTGGATGCAATCTCAAAAACGACTGAAAGATCTCTGTTCATTTCCAAGGCAAACCATTCAATATCAGAGTAATCCAAGTCTATGCCCCAACCAGTAATGCTGAAGAAGCTGAAACTGAACGGTTCTATGAAGACCTACAAGATCTTTTAGAACTAACACCCAAAAAAGATGTCCTTTTCATTATAGGGGACTGGAATGCAAAAGTAGGAAGTCAAGAAACACCTGGAGTAACAGGCAAATTTGGCCTTGGAATACGGAATGAAGCAGGGCAAAGGCTAATAGAGTTTTGCCAAAAGAACACACTGGTCATAGCAAACACCCTCTTCCAACAACACAAGAGAAGACTCTACACATGGACATCACCAGATGGTCAACACTGAAATCAAATTGATTATATTCTTTGCAGCCAAAGATGGAGAAGCTCTATACAGTCAGCAAAAACAAGACCAGGAACTGACTGTGGCTCAGATCATGAACTCCTTATTGGCAAATTCAGACTTAAATTGACGAAAGTAGGGAAAATCACTAGACCATTTAGGCATGACCTAAATCAAATCCCTTATGATTATACAGTGGAAGTGAGAAATAGTTTTAAGGGACCAGATCTGATAGACCGAGTGCCTCATGAACTATGGACAGAGGGAAATGACAATGTACAGGGGACAGGGATCAAGACCATCCTCCTGGAAAAGAAATGCAAAAAAGCAAAATGGCTGTCTTGGGAGGCCTTACAAATAGCTGTGAAAAGAAGAGAAGCGAAAAGCAAAGGAGAAAAGGAAAGACATAAGCATCTGAATGCAGAGTTCCAAAGAATAGCAAGGAGAGATAAGAAAGCCTTCCTCAGCCATCAATGTGAAGAAATAGAGGAAAACAACAGAATGGGAAAGACTAGAAATCTCTTCAAGAAAATCAGAGATACCAAGGGAACATTTCATGCAAAGATGGGCTCGATAAAGGACAGAAACAGTATAGGCCTGACAGAAGTAGAAGATATTAAGAAGAGGTGGCAAGAATACACAGAATAACCATACAAAAAAGATCTTCATGACCAAGATAACCATGATGGTGTGATCACTCACCTAGAGCCAGACATCCTGGAATGCAAAGTCAAGTGAGCCTTAGAAAGCATCACTATGAACAAAGCTAGTGGAGGTGACAGAATTCCAGTTGAGCTATTTCAAATCCTGGAAGATGATGCTGTGAAAGTGCTGCACTCAATATGCCAGCAAATTTGGAAAACTCAGCAGTGGCCACAGACTGGAAAAGGTCAGTTTTCATGCCAGTCTCAAATAAAGACAATGCCAAAGAATGCTCAAACTACCGCACAATTGCACTCATCTCAGATGCTAGTAAAGTAATGCTCAAAATTCTCCAAGCTAGGCTTCAGCAACACATGAACCATGAACTTCCAGATGTTCAAGCTGGTTTTAGAAAAGTCAGAGGAACCAGAGACCAAATTGCCAACATCTGGTGGATCATCAAAAAAGCAAGAGAGTTCCAGGAAAACATCTATTTCTGCTTTATTGACTATGCCAAAGATTTTGACTGTGTGAATCACAATAAACTGTGGAAAATTCTGAAAGAGATGGCAATGCCAGACCACCTGACCTGCCTCTTGAGAAACCTATATGCAGGTCAGGAAGCAACAGTTAGAACTGGACATGAAACAACAGACTGGTTCCAAATAGGAAAAGGAGTATGTCAAGCCTGTATATTGTCACCCTGCTTATTTAACTTTTATGCAGAGGACATCAGGAGAAACGCTGGACTGGAAGAAGTACAAGTTGGAATCAAGATTGCCAGGAGAAATATCAATAACCTCAGATATGCAGATGACACCACCCTTATGGCAGAAAGTGAAGAGGAACTCAAAGGCCTCTTGATGAAAGTGAAAGAGGAGAGTGAAAAAGCTGGCTTAAAGCTCAACATTCAGAAAACTAAGATCATGGCATCTGGTCCCATCACTTCATGGGAAATAGATGGGGAAACAGTGGAAACAGTGTCAGACTTCATTTTGGGGGCTCCAGAATCACTGCAGATGGTGATTGCAGCCATGAAATTAAAAGACACTTACTCCTTGGAAAGAAATTTATGACCAACCTAGACAGCATATTAAAAAGCAGAGACATTACTTTTCCAACAAAGGTCTGTCTAGTCAAGGCTATGGTTTTTCCAGTGGTCATGTACGGATGTGAGAGTTGAACTGTGAAGAAAGCTGAGCACCGAAGAATTGATGCTTTTGAACTGTGGTGTTGGAGAAGACTCTTGAGAGTCCCTTGGACTGCAAGGAGATCCAACCAGTCCATTCTAAAGGAGATCAGCCCTGGGTGTTCATTGGAAGGACTGATGCTAAAGCTGAAACTCCAGTACTTTGGCCACCTCATGCGAAGAGTTGACTCATTGGAGAACACTCTGATGCTGGGAGGGATTAGGGGCAGGAGGAGAAGGGGACGACAGAGGATGAGATAGCTGGATGGCATCACCGACTCAATGGACATGAGTTTGAGTAAACTCCAGGAGTTGGTGATGGACAGGGAGGCCTGGCGTGCTGCAATTCATGGGGTCGCAAAAAGTCGGACATGATTGAGCGACTGAACTGAAGAAATGATATTTATATTTAATAAGTGCATATATGTGTGTGTTTGTGTGTGTGTATAACTGCATTTTCTCATGCAATTATAGAGTTTGAGAAGTCCCAAGATCTGCAGTTGGCAAACTGGAGACTCAGAAGAACCAATGGTACAGGTTCTAGTATGTGTTCAGGAGAATGTCAGTGTCCCAGCTCATCAACAGTCAGCCAAGAAGAATATATTCTCCTTTATTTGCCCTTTTGCTCTATTTGGGCCTCCCACAAGTTGAATGAGGTCTGTCCACATTGAGGAGGGCAGTCTTCTTTACTTAGTCTACCAATTCAAATGCTAATTTCATCTGGATACCCTCTCACAAACACACATAGAATAATTTTTATCTTGGCACTGTGTGGCCTAGTCAAGCTGACACATAAAATTAATCATGATATTACTCAATTAGACTTTTATTCCCAGCACTCCACCAAAACCACTTCTTGAAAGTTGCTGCTGACCTCCATGTTACCATCCTAGTGATTCTCAGTTCTCATTCTTAAAATCAGTCACAGTTTATTGAAACACTCAAATTTACCTCAAGTATTCCAAATTCTTGGATTTTTTTTTCCTGTCTAATAGGCTGCTCCATCTCAGTCTCTTTGGAAGTTCCTCTTTTTTATCCCTGTCTTTAAACTTTAAAGTGTCCTGGAGCTTAATCCCTTGACTTCTTGTCTTTTCTTTTATACATCCCTTCTGTTCGCGAACTCATCTAGCTTTAAGTAAAAGCTCTGTACCAGTGACTACATACTGTTTTTCCTACCACCCTGGCTTCTTCCCTGAACTCCAGCACTGTCGTTGACATCACCTGCCTATATAATAGGCATTTCAATCTCAACATGTCTAACACCAAACTTTTGATTTATGATTGGCTGAACTTAATCCATGTTATTTGCTATCTGACATCTCCACTCTACCAGTAGTTTTAAGGAGGAAAAGCTTGAAATGATTTTGTCTTACTCCTTTATCCTTCATATTTCACAGCAAATCCAGGAGTAAATCCTGTTGACACTAACTTTGAAATATATCCAAGTTTTGACCACTTATTATTCTCTTCACTGAACAAAGCCATGATCATCATTTCCTTTGACTTCAATTAGAGCCTCCTGATTCGACTACTTTTTAAAACAGCTTTATTGAAATGTATTTTACATATCATAAAATTAATAATTTTTCATGTGTGCAATTCAATGATTCTAATAATTTTTCTGAATAGTGAAACAACCACACTTTAATGGTTTTAAAATATTATCATCCTCTTAATTTTTAGATAAGATCCATCATGCTTATTCCCCATTCCCAACCCTAGCTCTAGCAACCACTTGTCTTTTTATATCTGTGGCATTTCAAATAAATAGAATGATAGAATATATAATATCTTCTGTCTAGTTTCACTTAGCATAATATTTTTAATATAAATTTATTTATTTTAATTGGAGGCTAATTACTTTACAATATTGTAATGGCTTTGCATTACATTCATTTGACATGAATCCGCCATGGGTGTACATATGTTCCCCATCCTATACCCACCTCCCACCTCCCTCCCCATCCCATCCCTCTGGGTCATCCCAGTGCACCAGCGCCGAGCACCCTGTTTCATGCATCAAACCTGGACTGGTGATTCATTTCACATATGATAATATACATGTTTCAGTGCTCTTCTCCCAAATTATCCCACCCTCGCCCTTTCCCACAGAGTCCAAAATACTGTTCTATACATCTGTGTCTCTTTTGCTGTCTTGCATACAGGGTTATCATTACCATTTTTCTAAATTCCATATATATGCATTATTATACTGTATTGGTGTTTTTCTTTCTGGATTACTTCACTCTGTATAATAGGCTCCAGTTTCATAGACCTCATTAGAACTGATTCAAATGTATTCTTTTTAATGGCTGAGTATTACTCCATTGTGCATATGTACCACAGCTTTCTTATCCATTCATCTGCTGATAGACATCTAGGTTGCTTCCATGTCCTGGCTATTATAAACAGTGCTGCAATGAACATTGGGGTACACATGTCTCTTTCAGTTCTGGTTTCCTCGGTGTGTATGCCCAGCAGTGGGATTGCTGGGTCGTATGGCAGTTCTATTTCCAGTTTTTTAAGGCATCTCCACACTATTTTCCATAGTAGCTGTACTAGTTTGCATTCCCACCAACAGTGTAAGAGGGTTCCCTTTTCTTCACACCCTCTCCAGCATTTATTGTTTGTAGACTTTTGGATCGCAGCCATTCTGACTGGCGTGAAATGGTACCTCATAGTGGTTTTGATTTGCATTTCTCTGATAATGAGTGATGTTGAGCATCTTTTCATGTGTTTGTTAGCCATCTGTATGTCTTCTTTGGAGAAGTGTCTGTTTAGTTCTTTGGCCCATTTTTTGATTGGGTTGTTTATTTTTCTAGAATTGAGCTGCAGGAGTTGCTTGTATATTTTTGAGATTAATTCTTTGTCAGTTGCTTCATTTGCTATTAGTTTCTCCCATTCTGAAGGCTGTCTTTTCACCTTGCTTATAGTTTTCTTTGTTGTGAAAAAGCTTTTAAGTTTAATTAAGTCCCATTTGTTTATTTTTGCTTTTATTTCCAATATTCTGGGAGGTGGGTCATAGAGGATCCTGCTGTGATTTATGTCGGAGAGTGTTTTGCCTAGGTTTTCCTCTTGGAGTTTTATAGTTTCTGGTCTTACGTTTAGATCTTTAATCCATTTTGAGTTTATTTTTGTGTATGGTGTTAGAAAATGTTCTAGTTTCATTCTTTTACTAGTGGCTGACCAGTTTTCCCAGCACCACTTGTTAAAGAGATTGTCTTTTCTTTACTGTATAGTCTTGCCTCCTTTGTCGAAGATAAGGTGTCCATATGTGTGTGGATTTATCTCTGGGCTTTCTATTTTCTTCCATTGATCTATATTCTGTCTTTGTGCCCGTACCATACTGTCTTGATGACTGTAGTTTTGTAGTAGAGACTGAAGTCAGGCAGGTTGATTCCTCCAGTTCCATTCTTCTTTCTCAAGATTGCCTTGGCTATTTGAGGTTTTTTGTATTTCCATGCAAATTGTGATATTATTTGTCCTAGTTCTGTGAAAAATACTGTTGGTAGCTTGACAGGGATTGCATTGAATCTACAGATTTCTTTGGGTAGTATACTCATTTTCAGTATATTGAGTCTTCCAATCCATGAACACGGATTTAGGGGAAATGCTTTCAATTTTTCACCATTGAGGATAATGTTTGCTGTGGGTTTGTCATATATAGCTTTTATTATGTTGAGCTATGTTCCTTCTATTCCTGCTTTCTGGAGAGTTTTTATCATAAATGGATGTTGCATTTTGTCAAAGGCTTTCTCTTCATCTACTGAGATAATCATATGGTTTTTATTTTTCAATTTGTTAATGTGGTGTATTACATTGATTAATTTGCAAATATTGAAGAATCCTTTCATCCTTGGGGTAAAGCTCACTTGGTCATGATGTATGATCTTTTTAATATGTTGTTGGATTCTGTTTGCTAGAATTTTGTTAAGGATTTTTGCATCTATGTTCTTCAGTGATATTGGCCTGTAGTTTTCTTTTTTTGTGGGATCTTTGTCAGATTTTGGTATTAGGGTGATGGTGGCCTCATAGAATGAGTTTGGATGTTTACCTTCCTCTGCAATTTTCTGGAAGAGTTTGAGTAGGATAAGTGTTAGCTCTTCACTAAATTTTTGGTAGAATTCATCTGTGAAGCTGTCTGGTCCTGGGCTTTTGTTTGCTGGAAGATTTCTGATTACAGTTTCAATTTCCATGCTTGTGATGGGTCTGTTAAGATTTTCTATTTCTTCCTGGTTCAGTTTTGGAAAGTTATACTTTTGTAAGAGTTTGTCCATTTCTTCCAAGTTGTCCATTTTATTGGCATATAGTTGCTGATAGTATTCTCTTATGATCCTTTGCATTTCTGTGTTGTCTGTTGTGATTTTTCCATTTTCATTTCTAATTTTGTTGATTTGATTCTTCTCCCTTTGTTTCTTGATGAGTCTGGCTAATGGTTTGTCAATTTTATTTAAAGAACGAGCTTTTGGTTTTGTTGATTTTTGCTATGGTCTCTTTTGTTTCTTTTGCATTTATTTCTGCCCTAATTTTTAAGATTTCTTTCCTTCTACTAACCCTGGGGTTCTTCATTTCTTCCTTTTCTAGTTGCTTTAAGTGTAGAGTTAGGTTATTTATTTGATTTTTTTCTTGTTTCTTGAAGTAAGCCTGTATTGCTATGAACCTTCCCCTTAGCACTGCTTTTACAGTGTCCCATAGGTTTTGGGTTGTTTTGTTTTCATTTTCATCTATTTCTATGCGTATTTTGATTTCTTATTTGATTTCTTCTGTGATTTGTTGGTTATTCAGCAGCGTGTTGTTCAGCCTCCATATGTTGGAATTTTTAATAGCTTTTCTCCTGTAATTGACATCTACTTAGCATAATATTTTTGAGGTTCATCCCTGACATAACATAGTAGTTTGTTCCTTTCTATTGCTGTAGAGTATTTCATTGTATGGATATACTACATTTCTGTCTATGCTTTATATAAGCTGATGAATGCTTACGTTGTTTCTAGTTTGGGGCTATTGTGCATAATTCTTTGTGAACTTTGACGTGTAGGTATTTTTGTGTACATGTTTTTATTTCCCCTAAATAAGTATTCAGTAGTAGAATTTCTGGATCATATGGTAGTTGCATGTTTAACTTTCAATGGCAAACTTGTTTTCCAAAGTGGCTGCACCATTTCACATTTCCACCAGCAGTGTATGAGGGTCAGTCTCCCTATATCCTTTCTTGTCCATACTGGTCATTTTAGTGCATGCATAATGGTATCTTATTGTGGTTTTAATTTGTATGTCCTTAGTGATTAATGACGGGCTTCCCTGGTGGCACAGTAGTAAAAAAATTTGCCTGTCAATTCAGGAGACACAGGAGATACAGATTTGATCCCTGTGTGGGGAAGAGTCCCTGGAGAAGGAAATGGCAACCCACTCCAGTATTCTTTCTGGGAAATCCCATGGACAGAGGAGCTTGGTGGGCTACACTCCATGGGGTTACAAAGAATCGGACATTACTTAGCAACTAAACAAAAGTGACCAATGATCTTTAGCATTTTTTCATGTGCTTGTTAGCCATTCATCTTTCTTCTTTGATAAAATGTTTATTCCTATTTTTTGCCCTTTTTTAAATTGAATTGTTTCTCTTCTTATTGAGGTGTCAAGGGTTTTTTTTAATATATAAATTCTGGACACATATCTCATATTGCAAATGTGTTTGTCAATATTATCTGCCATTTTTTCCTTTATCTGTTCATTTCTTAATGTTGCATATTGAAGTGAAAATTTTTTGAATTTTGACGAGGTTCAGCTTATCAAATTTTTTCTTTCAGGGCCCAAACTTTAGTGTTACAGCTAAAAAGTCTTTGCTTAGTTCTAGGTCCCGAAGATCTCCTGTGTTTTCACCTAGAGTTTTCATTTATTTAGCTCTTACATTTAAGTCTCTGATCCAGTGTGAATTATTTTTTGTACATAGTGTTACATTCCCTGCTCCATCTTTATTCATGCACATGCTGTGATCAACACCAAGAAAATGGTCATTTAAAATTTTAAGTCACATCATATGCTTCCTCTTGTTAAGATCCTCTAATGGCTTCACATCTCATTTCAAGGGATATACAAAGTCCTAAAGTGTCCTGAATCTCCTACCTTTTGATACCTCTTTTTAACTTGAATGGTTTGCTCCAGGATTACAGGCTTCATTGCTATTTCTCAGAGTCTAATATGTCTACCTCACAGTGTCTGCTCATGCTGCTTTATCTGCCAGGAATTTCTGTCATCTCCTCATAGGCATCTTCCCCAACTATACTCTCTATAAATGAGTGCTCTGTGTCATATGCCCTGGTGGCTCAGATGTTAAAGAATCTGCCTGCAGTGCAGGAGACCCAGGTTTGATTCCTGGGTCAGGAAGATCCCATGGAGCAGGAAGTGGCAATTCACTCCAATATTCTTGCCTGGAGAATTGCATGGAAAGAGGAGCCTGGCAGGCTACTGTACACGGGGTTGGAACAAGTTGGATATGACTGAGTGATTAACACTGCATTTTGGACTACTGCACGTCATATTCTGTATCCTCTTTTCATATTTCCTTCATGGCCTTTAGCCTCTCCCAATACATTATAAGTATATTTATTAATGTGTATGTGTTTGTTTATATGTTGTCAGCTTATCCCACTAAAGCTCTGTATGGTCAGAGACATTTTTCTTTTTTCCATGATGTTATCTTTATTACCTAGAAGAATGCCTGACACATAGTAAAAACGTTTGTGGATAAAAAATATGAATGACTCATGGTCCTTATCTTTGCTTCCAATAAGATGTCCAGGAGTGGTATGTGAGTCCAAGTATGCTGATATTCTTGAAGAAAAGTGAAAGTGGAGTAATATGGGGCTTGTTTTGTTTCTACTGATAGACACATCATTATGCAATGTTAACTGTGATAAATGATGATCTGAATGGTTTTACAAAATAAAAATCCCATATTGAACTACCTCAGAATCATATTGATTATAATTATTTAATAATATATTTCAAGTTCTTACACAGGTATTAGAAAAATATTTTTCAAAATAATTTCTATAAAAATGTTCAATTTAAGTAGACAGATATGTGCATATTATTTGTTAGATGGTGTAATCCTTTTCTGACTACCATATCTAGGAATAATTTTTCTCTCTCTTCCCACTTACAGTAATTTATGCCTACTTTTATGAAAGTTATCATTTGATTATCAATCTTTGCTTGTATGAAAGCCATCTCTGCCACCTCACTCTAAATATATACAAATGGATTATAAACTACTAATGAGCATGATCCGTATCTTATCTGTCTTTGCATTTTCCAGAAATACTTTGCATAAATTTCTCACATACATTTTTATCCAATAAATAGTTTAAAAAAACTTTAGCTAATATGCCAAAATAGGAAACTCATGTTGCCAAGTGAGATTGATTGAACAATATAGAATAATAATGCTGACTGTTTTTACAGACTCATGGAACATATGAGCTCTTTCTATGTTTGAACTAGGCAACTACTCTATTCCATTGCCTTCTGGATCCTGGGTACTAAGAAATGCTGACAGTATATTGCATCAATTACATGACAGCAGCCAAAACAAATATTTTTAAATAAAGCATTTGATAGAAAACATTTTGAATGGTACTTTATTTTATCTGCATTTAATTATCATTGTTGCTTCATATGTGTACATGAACTGAAAAAATAATGCTATATGTCTGGATATAAGTTTATGTATTTATACTAGGGATCTTATAATGTAAAATGTTAACTTATTCAGACGGAATCTGTGTTTTACAACTATGAAAAGAATGATGGAAGAAGACGTGCTTATAGTGCCTAACTGATAAGTTGTGATGCTAGAGTTTTAACACATAGAATCTGAATCCATTGCGTGCCCCTAAGGACAGAAATGTACTGCTTTCTCTGTGAAAAGCATCCTTTACATAATCTTTATGTCTCAGTTTAATTATGTGTGTAATGGGTATGTTAGTTTAATCTACCTCTTGAATTATGAGGAATTAATGATAATACTATATATATATATTATTATCAGTCTAGTGTCTAGCATATTGAGATGAATATTACTGTTTTTATATTTGAAAGTATATTACTTTTATAATAAAAGTGCAGGAAATAAAAAATTTAACAGAAGAAAGCAAGGTTGTTGTGCTTATAAGCCTTAAATAAATAAAGGATATCAAGGGAAATTGCAATAATTAAACTTTACTTTATCCAATGCCCAGGTGATGTCCAAATTAGAGGTGAAGCATAGGTAGAAAACATCTGGGGCTGGTGATGCTAGAATATGAAGCACAACTGACTGTGCATTTAATATTATGTTGTGTGAGGTATTTATATCATTAGGATTTTGTACTTTCCTGCATACAGATTCTGCACAGATTTTGTTAGTTGTACACAGTATCCTCTTATGCATATGTAATGACAACTACTGTTTCAGTCCTGATATAAGTCACGTTTTTTCCTTTCCATTTTACAGTTGTTATAAATTTTATGGATCTTGTCAATGAACCAGCAATTGTTTTTGTTATTTTCCTCCTCTGTTTTGTGTGTGTTTTCAACTTAATTTATTTTTCCTCTTATCTTTATTATCACTTTCTGCTTCTTTTGGATATATTTTGTTGTTTTCTAGTTGCTTGAAATAGGTGCATGCATTATTGATCTAAGACTTTTCCTCTTTTGTAATGCAAACATACAGTGCTGTAAGCTTCACTCTTAGAACTACTTTAGCTGTGTCCCACAAATTTTGATCTCTTGTTCCTCTGCCTTTTCTAAACCCAGTTTGAACATCTGGACGTTCTTGGTTCATGTACTGTTGTAGCCTGGCTTGGAGAATTTTGAGCATTACTTTGCTAGTGTGTAAGATGAGTGCAATTGTGTGGTAGCTTGAACATTCTTTGGCATTGCCTTTCTTTGGGATTGGAAGGAAAACTGACCTTTCCCAGTCCTGTGGCCACTGCTGAGTTTTCCAAATTTGCTGGCATATTAAGTGCAGCACTTTCACAGCATCATTTTTTAGGATTTGAAATAGCTCAGGTGGAATCCCATCACTGCTACTAGCTTTTGTAGTGATTCTTCCTAAGGCCCACTTGACTTCACACTCTGGGATGTTGGGCTCTAGATGAGTGACCACACCACTGTGATTATCCCAATCTCTAAGACATTTTTGTGTAGTAGTTCTGTGTATTCTTGCCACCTCTTCTTAATCTCTTCTGCTTCTGTTAGCTCCAAACCATTTCTGTCCTTTATTCTGCCCATTTGTGCATGAAATGTTCCCTTGGTTTCTCCAATTTTTTGGAAGAGATCTCTTGTCTTTCTCATTCTGTTGTTTTTCTCTATTTCTGTGCATTGTTCACTTAAGAAAGTTTCCTTGTCTCTCCTTGCTATTCTCTGGAAGTCTGCATTCAGTTGGTTATATCTTTCCCTTTCTCCTTTGACTTTTGCTTTTATTCTTTTCTCAGCTATTTATAAGGCCTCCTCAGACAACCATTTTGCCTTCTTGTGTTTTTTCCTCCTTGGGATGGTTTTGGTCACTGCCTCACATACAATGTTGTGAACCTCCGTCCATAGTTCTTCAGACACTCTGTCTACCGGATATAATCCCTTGAATCTATTCATTACTTCCACTGTATAATCATAGGGATTTGATTTAGCTCATACCTGAGTGGTCTAGTGGTTTTTCCCTACTTTCTCAGGTATAAGCCAATTTTAAACCATCAAAACTTTACTGAAGGAAGAATATGATCAAAAGAGGAAAATGTGTCTAATGTTTTGTGCTAGAGACAGAAGGCTTAAATAGAGATTGCTCTTTTGACCAAACTCGTTAAAATATTGCCTCTGCAGAGAACAGTTGAGTGTGTTTATTACCATTACTGAAAATTCAGATTTGTAGCTCTTCAAAAGTTAGAGGTATAAACGAATCAAATGCCTCCATCCTATCATTCTTCTTCTTAAAAACTGTAAAAGGATTTATTTTAGAATACTTTCAATATCTGGGAAATGGAAGAACTTGGGGAATCTAAAATTTTTTACTTTTTATTTTATATTGGAATATGATTAACATTGATGTGTTAGTTTCAGGTGTATAGAAAAGTGATTCAGCTATACACATATGTGTATCTATTCTTTTTCAAATTATTTTCCCACTTAGATTGTTACAGAATATTGAGCAGAGTTCCTTGTGCTATACAATAGGTCCTTGTTGGTCATCTATTTTAAATAAAGCAATGTACATGGTCAGTCCCAAACTCCCAATCTATCCTTCCCTTCCACCCTTTCCCACTGGTAACCATAAGTTCCTTCTGTAAGTCTGAGTCTGTTTCTCTGTTATAAGTAAGTTCATTTGTATCATGTTTTTTAAGATTGCACATATTTGCAATATTATATGATATTCATCTTTTTCTGTCTTACTTCACTTAGTATGATAATCTCCAGGTCCATCCATGTTGGTGCAAATGGCATTATTTCATCCTTCATAATAGCTGAGAAATATTCCATTGTGGGGTGTGTGTGTGTGTATGTGTGTATACCACATATATTCCATTGTGGTATATATGTGGTGTATAATATTCCATTGTGGTGTGTATATATACACATGCACACACACACACACACACACCACATCTTTATCTATTCCTCTGTCAGTGGACATTTAGGTAGCTTCTAAGTCCTGGCTGTTATAAGCAGCACTGCAGTGAATATTGGGGTGCATGTATCTTTTTGAATTATGATTTTCTCCAGGTATATACCCAGGGGTGGAGTTGCTGGATCATATGGTAGCTCTATTTTTAGTTTCTTAAGGAACCTCCATACTATTCTCCATAGTGGCCATACCAATTTACATTCCTACCAACATTCTGGGGAGAGAAATTCCCTTTTCTCCACACCCTCTCCAGCATTTATTGTTTGTAGACTTTTTGATGATGGCCATTCCAACTGGTGTGAGATAATATCTCACTGTAGTTTTGATTTGCATTTTTCTAATAATGGAGCATCGTCTCATGTTGAACCATGTAGAAGAAAGTGTTAAGATCTTTGGAGTTTCTTGGGAAGTTTTAGGCAGTTTCTTGGGACGTCTGAGGGGCTTTTTCAAGAACATGCCATGCTTGTTCCACTGTGGTGGTGTGTACAGTTCTTATTTGAGCTGCTTGGATTAGCATCCATGCCAATTAGTTTTGAATCTGAGAAAATTTACTCTCAAATCCCTCTGGGTAATGAAGATGGAGGGGTCAAATATCATTTGTCGCTGTTTATCTAGGTAATGTACTTGCATTTTGTAAGCTCTTAGGAGTATTATCAGAGAATCCTTAAGAGATCGAGAAGTAGAATAACAGTTGTCCTTTGACAAGAGCCAGTTCTGATGAACAAATAGGTAAGTCATATACTGTTATAGTAAGAGGCATGTCAAACACCCACTTCACCAGATAGCATTCAAACTTGTAGAGAATTAAAACTTCATAGGGTCAAGTGGCTATGCTCTTAAGTTCATAAAAGAAAAAAAAAATGACTTCAGTGTTGCAAAACCCTGAGTTACTAAGTAAATTATCTCAAGGCTGTGATGCCAGTAAGAATTTGGAGGTGTCCAATCTCAAGGGAGTCAGGCCTCTAATACTTCAGTCTCTAGAACTCGCTTGTGAGAAGTATGTGAGAGTCAGATAGGCTCCTGAGACAGTCCTCAGTTTCTGCTTTTGATTTAGCCCTTCCTCGTCTTGTTAAACTCTTTTTACTTGCTAATTTTGAATTTGAGGCCTTAGGGGCCATACTGGATTGAGACAAAGAGAGGAAAAAATATATATAACTGGTCAAAATATAGCTATCTGATAGTGACACTCCATACTTTATTCACACATCATACTTCCTGCCTCGTGACAAACAGGACAAGACATATGTGTGTGGGTCTTTTTTCAGGTGTGCATAAATAATAGAATACTTACCTACATGCCTACACATAGTAAACTAAATGGATTCTGTTGACTTGATGTCAATGTTTATAATAAAACATGCTCAGCAACAAGGATCTTGAGGCTCTCTTTCAGTGATAACAGCCTAAATGCATTCAGAGAGAGAGAGGGGAGGGAAGAGCCATGTGAGACTTTAAAAATGTTGGTCATGCAACTTCAGAGACATGGCAGAAAAGTTGGGACTGTGGCAGACAACTGACTATGCCCTTGATGACTGCAACCTGGGTTCTGGGATAATTAGCTGTCTGGTATTAAAAGAGCAGATGAAACACACAAAAACACTACCAAACCATCCAAAAAATACTTAGCCAACCTGATAGGCCTCAAGATTAAAAAAAGGAAACAGCTTTCCATTCGGTATCTGAAAATTACTACTCTGAAACATCAAGGACTAAAGAACATTAGTTGAATGATGAGTAAGAAGGAGAAGAGAGAATGACACACTAGAGAGGTCAGTTAGCCTCCATCCCCAGGATGTAACACATATGCCCTTCCCTGTGGCTCAGATAGTAAAGAATCTGCCTGCAATGTGGAAGACTGGGGTTGGATCCCTGGGTTGGGAAGATCCTCTGGAGAAGGAAATGGAAACCCACTCCAGTATTCTTGCCTAGAGAATCCTATGAACAGAGGAGCCTGGTAGGCTACAGTCAATAGGGTCGCAAAGAGTCAGACATGACTGAGCTATTGACACTTTAAACTAGTCAGTGTACACAAGGAATTCCTAGCGAATGTGTGAAATCCAATGGAGACAGGTACGCACTCTTGGGGAGAAGTCACCAAGGAGATGAGGTGATCAAGAACTTGCCTGACATCCAACTCACCACTACTGATGCTCATAGATTACTTCCAGCTAATGGTGTAATTATTTTGAGTACAGGAGCTAAAGTTCCAGGAAACAAATTCCCAGAATGGAATCCTTGTATCTCAGCTGTAAGATTGCTGCCTCTCTATCTTCTGAGAATGATCACTTGGTGGCTGGGGAGTCAGTACCACTGAGTTCTACCTCATGGGTTGTGCAGTACCCTATGGTACAGTGTGAGGATGGACATTCACATCATACATCATCAATACGAATATTTTTTGCAAGAATGCCCTGACAGAAGCCATGTGTCTTATTCTAAAACAACCAGTTTATTGCAACAAATTGTCCAGTAAATGCAATAAAATGTCTTGAGACTGGTTCACTTTTCTAATTTGCATAAAGGACTAGCATAGCACCTACTGTTTCTCCTTTAAGAAAGACCCCAAAGAATATTCTAAGTGTGTGAATAGCATGTCCTTGGGGGAAGAAAAGTCAATAATATGTGTGTCTTTATTTTTGTGAGAGATTGCGTGTCTCTCTGACACACGTCATCTCTTGTTGTTAAGTTAGTTTTCTATCCTGTCTTGATATTGCCCATATTTCTGGGACCAAGGTGGTAAATTACATGGAAACTGAAATGTATTCATGAAGTCCAAAAATTCAGTACAGATCAAAACACACATGGAAGATCTAGGCCCAGCCTTAAAGTCCCAGAATATTTTTTTGAAATATGAACCTGCTTGGGTCTCAGGTGCTGCTGCTTTATGTGTCAGATATCCACAACAAAGTTAAAATATACTTTTTTTTTTAATAGACTGCTATATGAAATAGCAGTTAAGAGCATAGACTCTGGAGCCCAGATCACCTGGACTGAAATCCCATTTTCCTTTCTCCATAGCTCTATGCCTTTGGGCAAATCATTGAAACTTTCTTTGCCTCAGTTTCTTCCAGTATAAAATGGAATTGAGACTATTAGTATATTTATAGGTCTACTGTAAAGATTAAATGAATTGATATATGAAAAACATTTGAACCAAACCAACCTACTAGCACAACATAATTCTTTGCTGCTTCCATTACTACTACTACTATTAAATAATAATAGCAATAGTGATTGCATTTTTTTGTATGTTCTTTATATCAAGTAAGAAATGCATATGGAAATTTTGTGCTAGAGAGAAAATACTTGTGCCTATGTGAGCATTTTGACATTCTACAAATTAATGTTACTAACTTACTCACTGATTTTTCATTTACATTGTTTCAAAGTACCTTTACAGTGTAGTGGGTAGCTGCCCATCTTTGCTAACCTTTTGGACACAGCTTTGGATCTATGTCCATGAAAACCTTCTACACATGCAAAAAAGTTTCTTACCCTGTCTGGCAGTTACGACAGTGTTCACTGCTGCTGCTGCTAAGTCGCTTCAGTCGCTTCAGTCGTGTCTGACTTTGTGCAACCCCGTAGATGGCAGCCCACCAGGCTCCCCCGCCCCTGGGATTCACTATCAGTGTCCATATCTAAGGCTGATAGAGACACAGGTTGACTCTAGTGTCCATCTCTTCTCTCTTTTTTATCTTATAACAAAATGCATGTGGGAAAACTAAATCTAAAAAGTAGATTTAAATCTAAAAATTAGAATCTTAGTCTCTGATATGAAGTTTTCAATGTCTAAGTCTGGTCATATCCAAAATTAAGATTCTATTTTTTTAGATTTAAATACTAGTTTTTATTCTATACATGTTTTATAAAGAAAGCAAGAAGAGATGAATACTATATATATATTCTTAATTCATGAGATAAGCCACATATTTGACAAGAAACTTTTTTACAGGAGAAGTTTCACTTACTAGTTCAATAACTTGGACTGTAGTAGAATTTCTAGTCAGGGGAAAGAAATTTTCAAAAAAACCCTATTTCTTGGTCATTTTCCCTTATTCTAGCTTTATTTTATACTTCAGGTAAGTGATTTGAAGTGATACTAAATAGATGAGATTTTAAATTTAACATAAAACCGCATACTCCAATAAAAATTAATTTAAAAATAATAATAATGTAAAATAGCACTGCAGTAATTTATTGATGACAAAATTTTATCCAAGACTGTGGACTTCAGGGAATTGTGAACTGCATGGCTCTCATTGTTGATGGCATTGACTTTAATTGCATGCTGCAGTTTTTGTTTTTTTTTTCATGCTGCAGTTTTTTATTTGAATGGCAAAAGTATGTGATATAGCTAAGTCACCCAACAAGGAACACTTTTAATTCCTATTAGAAGCTATTCTTTATTTATAACGTGATAAAAGGTGATCCACCTGTAAACCTGAGCAATCCAGCACTCTGTGTCTTTTATAAACCATTGTTGTGTTAGCGTGGGCCTTCCCTGATGGCTCAGTGGGTAAAGAACCCACCTGCCAGTGTAGGAGACACAGGAGACTCAGTTTGATCCCTGGGTCATGAAGATTCCCTGGAGGAGAGCATGATAACTCTAGTATTCTTACCTGAAAAATCCCATGGACAGAGGAGCCTGGGGGGCTACAGTCCATGGAGTCACAAGGAGTCGGACACAACTGAACACACATGCACACGCACCCTAATCCAGTATAATCTCATTTTAACTTGAGTATATCTCCACCAATATTATTTCCAAATAAAGTCACATCCTGCACCATGTATAAATAGGCAATAAAGGTATGCCCCTGTCTGGCTGGTTCTTTAACTGCTGTGTTCCTCATTCAGCTGCTAAGTTACTTATTGCTTTGAATAAATCCTTTTAATCCCTTTACCCTTCTTTTCCTAGGATGTAAAATTCAACTATGGATTCAAGCTCACTGTGGTTTTGTTTATATTCTTCTCATAGTGCTCAAGTTTGAGGCTTTTACTTTTAAATGATTTCAACTCATCTTTCTGGTTTCTCAATAATTTTTCTATTAATTTGCAATCTCTGTTTGTTGAAGAACATAAAATATTAAAACATGATTTAAAAATGTTTTTTCTTACCAACAACTACTAATGTAATATTTATGACACTTTCCAATAGAAATCAATTACTTGAGATCTCAAAGATATAAACAGTAGTCTTTAATTGTTGAAATGACTTCTATTCTGCATCATAGACCTGACCTAAAGTATTCCATGAATATTTTCATGCTCCAAATTTTAATATGAGTGGTTTTAGCATTTCCACAACTGTATTAATCTATGTACCAAAGTCTCCCATAAAAATTAAGACATTTAAGCCATCGGATAAACATACAACTTGAAACAGAAGATTGAGTTTCCTTTTGCAGGTCCTTTTATGCTGCCACAGTAAGAATGTTTTATTCTGTCACTAAATCTCAAACTCTTTCCATGAAATAAGTTTAGTACCTTTTTGTTAATATGCCACATAATACTGTTTTCTTTGTAACATGGCAATATCACTTTATTTCAGAATGTTTTTAATAAAGTTAAATGCCATGAAAAAGGTATACAGTCCTTTAGATTAACTACGATTGATAGCACAAGTATTTCAGTCATTCAGAGAAAGATAAACTTAAGAGTTTCTCTGATAAAAGTTGGCATCTCTAGTACATCTGTCAACTGAACCATGCACATTTATGCTCCATGTTTCTGAAACTTGTCATCATCAACACATATCAATTATAGGTATTATTAAAGAAAATCGTGTGCTTTACAATCTAAGTTGTTATGGACAGTTTGAACTTTGAAAGAGGAAAGTCATTAGATTTGCAGGGAAGACTCTGAAGATAAGACTTAAAAGGATGAAGGAGGTAAGAGAATGAACAAGTTACACACTTGACAACTGGCAGTAATTCAAAGAAGATATTGTTGGTTGGTTGATTTTAATAATTATAATCTTTGAGTATATTAATAAACTTAACTAGAGAGAAATTAACAGAGATAAAGATTCCAGTCACAAAAACGAGCCAGCTTAATCTGATGGACCCTGAGAAAGCAAATGTTAGTGAAGTCAAAAATAAATAAAGGAGATAATACAATTGGCATGCGTGCTACCTGCTATATTACTTCAGTTGTGTCAGACTCTTTGCGACCCCATGGACTGTAGCCTCCAGGCTCCTCTGTCCATGGGATTTCCCAGGCAAGAATGCTGGAATGGGTTGTCATGCCCTCCTCCAGGGGATCTTCCCTACCCAGGGATTGAACCAATGTCTCTTACTATCACGTGGTAGTGCCCTTTTCTCTGGGGAAACAAAAAGAGAGAGAGAGCATTTTAAAACAACTTTAAGAGAGTAGGACGAAAAACTGAAGGAGTTTGCATCTTATGACCTCTATCTTCCCATGGACATTGAAGGTAAATTCATTTACTAACTGGGATCTAGTGCTGAATGAAGGCATAGATGGAGTTTTGGGAAGCTCAAAAATTACTGAACATTTGATTCAAGATTTGAAACATCAAATCTGTTTACATAGCCAGGCATTACGTCCTTTCAACTTGCCTTGTTTGCACTTCTAATACTCACTCCAAGGACATGGATTTGAGCTTTTAGACTGAATTGGTTTACATTTATGTAGACATAGCTTCAGTTCTTCAAATGTTGTATTTCTTTAATGTTGCCTGTTTCCCCTGCATATTTCAAGTGTTTTTCTAATTCACATGTACATTTGTATTAAATATCCAGTTTCTTTATTAGAATAATACCTGTAATTCTGGAATTGCACTATCCAGTATTGTAGCTACTATCTCCATGTAGCTATTTAAATTTAAAGTTGAAGAAAATTAAAAAGTATTCCCTCATGTTCACTAGTCACATTGTACATGCTCAGGAGCCACATATGGCTGTTTGCGAACATGTTTAATAGTATAGATATATTTCCATCCTTGCAGAAAGTTCTGTTGAATGCTAGTGGTCTAGAATGATGACATTCCTACTTGGGCAATTTTTACTTAAGTAAAGGAAAGGAAAGGAAAGGAAAATCACTCAGTCGTGTCCGACTCTTTGTGACCCCATGGAATGTAGCCTACCAGGCTCTTCCCTCCATGGGATTCTCCAGGCAAGAGTACTGGAGTGGGTTGCCATTTCCTTCTCCAGGGGATCTTCCCAACCCAGGGACTGAACCCTGGTCTCCCGCATTCCAGGCAGACGCTTTAACCTCTGAGCCACCAGGGAAGCCCTTACTTAAGTAAAGATGATCTGTTATAAGGATGTTTATTGGTGATTTTAAATTCCTGACAAAGTGATTTCCTGTCTCTGTGTTATTCCCAAGTTCATAGATGAAAGAAGTATCTATGCAAAACTAATTAGAAGGTTGAGCCTCTGGAATCCTAATATTTATGAAACTGTAGTCTTTGACTTATACTCTTGTTCTGGCAATTCATCCCCAATCCTAATTTCATGTTGGAGGAATTTAAGTAATTCTTCATCTCACCAGCCTTCCTTTTTGACTCATTCTTGATCCTGAATCCCAGCTAGAGTGAATGAGGTTCTAAATTATTCCTCAGGGCTTCAGCCATACTTTTAAACTCCATACTGGTTGACAAATGCAAGAATTGTTGGTTTTCTCTGTTCTTCTTCAGGGAGGGTCATGGTGTTGCGGGAAAAGAGCAGTCCTTAACTAAGGACTTGTGTTTGTTCCCAATGCCATCAACAAACAAGTTATCCGATTCTTCTGATATTCCATTTTCATCTTTACTGAGTTTAATTACAAACTTATCTTTCAGTCTAAAATTTAAAAATACATTTAAAGTAAAGCTATAAAATGATCATCACAGTAACTCTAAATACATATGATGCTACCTATGTGTATACTCTGTACAAAGATATTTCTACAAACATGTTAAAATTTGTTCTCATAACAACGCCTCAAAACAGGTACTCACTCAGTATGTTTTAGTTTTTTTTATTAATAGAGTCTGTCTCAGTGCTTAAGAAGACTGTATTAGTATACATTAAGAACAAAAATTCAATATATATAATTTTTTTCTAATACACTAATTAAATATGAATATTTAAAGATGACTTTCAACCAGGTGATGTATAAGGCCAGATTTCTTTCATCTGGTTGTTCTACCATGGCTAGGGACTCAGAGATATTTGCCACAGCCAGAAAATAAAAAGAAAGGGTGGAGAATGTACATTGACTACTTACACTCTTTGACCTAGAAAGGCACAGATCACTTTCATTCACTTGCCTCTAATGAGAACTAGTCTTATGGACTCAGCTAGATGCAAAGGATGCTGGGAAATGTAGCCTCTGGCCAGGCTCAATAATCAACCCTTTGCTAGGAAAGAGAAGTATAAATCTAATTATCTCCTTACTGTGTGACCATAAGTTTAATGTACTTGGACATTGTTTTCCTACTTTCTGTAATGGATTAAATAATCTTATCTCATAAGTATTAAATGAATGTAAACTATTAAGTTCAGGGCTCAAATATAATAAGCACTCAGTAAGTAGTAGCTCGTTAATTCATTGCCATCCTCCTTGATAAGCTACAAAATATTCTGGTCCTTGCCAGATAGGGGCTTCTTTGATTCTGGCAATTTCTTTATCTACTCTAACAACCAAACTATTTAGGGGGACTCTGTCATGGCTGCTGGCTTTCCATTATGCTGAACACCTACCTGCACATGGTCCCTGAATATCACTTTGCCTTTAATTACCCACCACTGAGCTATGCTTATTTACTGAAATTTCTGTTTTTATTTTATTTATTTTCTTTTTATCTTCAGCTCCCAATGCCAAATGCACATGTTTTTTGTACTTACTGAAAACTGTGCTTTTCCCAGAAGTGGATGCTTTCACTGTTGCTGAAATTGAGGGCATGTCTTTATGGGCAGTCTCATCCAAATTGCATGTTTAATTCAGGCCTTTGTCAGATTGGCCTATGCTGTATGTGTACCATCAGAGTATACCTCTTTAGTGGAGAGCAAACAAATAGGCTGCATGAAACCAGACAATATGTACAGAAGAAATAATGTGTATATTAATCTACTTGTTTTCTGCATTCCTTTTTAGTTCATCTTCCTTGGGTATGAATATGTGTGTGCATCTGTGTGCATGTTGGATAAAGAAAGAGACAGTGTGTGTGTATGTGTGTGTTTATTTTGTGGCTGGAAGGTGGGAAGGAACAAGTTTATACAATGTAAACCTATTTTTGTCTTTAGGAGATCTGGATAAGGAGGAGGAGTTAGGAAGATTTCACTGGTAATAGTCAAAATGAATAAACCAGTGGTTTGGGATGGAAAAAAAAAATACAGGATTTTTTCTTATCTTCCAGACTTGGGAATACTCTATGTCTTCAAGAAACATAGAGTAATATTTCAAAATGCAAGTGTTGCTTAAAACACATTACAAAATAATGTATAAGACCAAGATGTGAAAATATTAAATATAACAGAGAAACATTCAGAGAGGAATCTTACTCTTCTTAACCCTATAAGTGAGTGAGTGAAAGTCACTCAGTTGTGTCTGACTCTTTGTGACCCCATAGACTATAGAGTCCATGGAATTCTCCAGGCCAGAATACTGGAGTGGGTAGCCTTTCCCTTCTCTAGGGGATCTTCCCAACCCAGGGATCGAACCCAGGTCTCCCACACTGCAGGTGGATTCTTTACCAGCTGAGCCACAAGGGAAACCCAAGAATACTGGAGTGGGTAGCCTATCCCCTCTCCAGAGGATCTTCCTGACCCAGGAATCGAACCAGGGTCTCCTGCATTGCAGGCGGATTCTTTACCAACTGAACTATCAGGGAAGCCCTCTTAACCCTATAAGGAATACTAAATGGTGGATTTGATTAGAGAAAGATTGGAAAGAACATCTTCTTTAGCAACAACTGTGTCTTACCCCCAAAGTGGTAAGGTATTATACTTTCGAACCTCAAAGTCATAATAGCTTCACAGAATTCGTTTGAGAGTATTTTCTTTAGCATATTTAGATGCCACACAGCATGTGGGATCTTAGTTCCCCGATCAGGCATCAAACCCATGCTGCCTGCATTGGAAGCATGGAGCCTTAACCACTAGACTGCCAGAGAAGTCCCAGTCAGTCTTTTTTAAGTAATTATATTACCTCAATAAATAATAGAGGGTAGTGGTTGAGAATTGGAAACCAGGAGCCAAAGTGCAGGATCCTTGGGTTCAAAACTCAGGTCTAATTCTTGAGTATGTTCTCAGCTCCTGACTTATGTATGTTTATTTTTAATTAATTAATTAATTTCAAGTTTTATTTAATTTTTAGATTAATGATTCAGTTTTCTTACCTAGACAATTAGGATGATTATTTTTTACCAACACCAAAGTGTTATTACAAGGATAAATTGAGTAAATACATTTAAAGCATTACAAACAGTGCTTGTTATATAGTAAATGCTTAATAACTGCTACTACAATTTGCTATTTCCATTTAAAAATAAACTTCTACAATGGTAGGTGAAACGGAATAATCTGATTGGAGACCACGTTTGTCTATGATGCCCATCCTTGTCAAAGGTGCATCAATTATGCAGTATTTTGAGAGAAATACATTTGGTTACTGTTTTGCAGAAGCATGGTAGTTGACACAGTCTTTCTAAGAATTGAAAGTTCTCATTTTACCAAGCTTGTCTTGGCATGATTTTCCCATGAAAATTTTCTTGGAATTTTTAACCAATGGTACCAATGGTGACATTTCTCCAGGTTGTTGTGTGTGAGTCCTTGGTTGAGTTAGCATCCATTTGTTGTCTATGGGGCTTCCCTGGTGGCTCAGATGGTAAAGAAATCTGCCTACTGGGTACCCACTCCAGTATTCTTGCCTGGAGAAGTCCATGGACAGAGGAGTCTGGTGAGCTACAATCCGTGGGGCTGCAAAGATTTGGACACCACTGAGCACACACACAGAACTATTTACTAGCCATGTGATCTTCATCAGAGTGAGCCTTTAGCACATGGAGTGATTGTTCTAACCTCTAAAAGGCAACTGCTAAAAGGTATTGAATATTTTCATATATTTGATTTTTAAGGCAGATACTTTTATTAGTTACCTTAGGAAAAAAGAAGATCTAGGTTTTAATATGAGATACAGAGTCGTAAGTTTAGTGCTAGCAGGAACCTTAGAAATAATTTATTCAACTCCCTTACTGTATGGATGACAGAATCCAGGCTACAATGTTCACAGTTATGTTTCCAGAGTTACAGACTATTTTCAGTCAAACCAACATGTAATGTCTTCAAATTCACAAGTCAACTGCTTCTTTCATACCTCATAGCTCCCCATATGAGGACAATCTCAACAGGGAAAACAAGAATTTGCACAATACGGGTAAGCAGGGGTTACTTTTTAAAAGTGGAATGCAGAGCTGAGGCTGGTGATAGAAACCAATTTTTTAAATTTATTTTTTATTATAAATAATAGTGCTGTGAACATGGGTACACAAATACCTCTTTCAATCCCTGCTTTTAATTGAATTATTTGGGGTAAATATCCAGAAGTAGAATTATTAGATCATATAGTAATTTAATTTTTCATTATTCCAGAAGAAGCCAATTTTTAAATTGTTATTTAAAAATTATAAAATTATAGTGACCGAGTCTAAACGGTTTTGTGCATAAAAGTGTGGTGGAAAATTCTTTATAGGAGGCATGAAGGAGATAAGGAACTGCCTATAAACCTTTGCTTCATGGTAAAAGGACTGTTGAGAATTTATTTTGTTTTTCTAATCACACTTCACTTTTCACACTGATGACATACTACTGAGTGGTATGTATCATTGTCTTTGTTATTATCATGCATCAAGGTAACAAAGATCTTATTAAACACAAGTCTCTGGATTTCTCCTCCAGAATTTCAGATAAGCAGACTTCAGGATGGGCATTGGGAGTGGTATTACTGAGACTACATCTCTGACAAGTTCTCAGGTGATTCTGATGCTGTCAGTCCCTGAATGAAACTCTGAGGCTCTCTGATATATGTCAGCAGTAGTAAATAGTAATATGACCAACATACTTGAGGCTGTACATTATGCTAAAAGCTCCACACGTTGTCTGTGTGTATGTGCTGCTGCTGCTGCTGCTGCTAAGTCGCTTTAGTTGTGTCCGACTCTGCGACCCCATAGACGGCAGCCCATCAGGCTCCCCCATCCCTGGGATTCCCCAGGCAAGAACACTGGAGTGGGTGCGTATGTGCTACACTAAGCAAAGGAAAACTTTCTTATAGAAGTAAAGACAATCAAAGTGCTTATGATACGTGATGTAAGGTTTGTGTATATATTTCATCTTGACCGTGTACGTGACTGATTACTTCAGAGATGTTGCTGCAGCATTTTTATATCTCAAGAGATACAGTTTAGGATTGTCTCGGCTCTAGCTTCATAGCTACTATGAACTAGTATATGATCCGCTTTAACCTAAAGAACTCTCCATTTCTTTTATTTCAATAAGAACAGCTCAGTAAACTCTTTCTTGAATAATTTCTCCCTCTCTTAACATGTTTTTTCCTTCCTTCATAATCTGTCTGTATATGGGTACAATCTTAAAATATTTACACAAGAATGTGAATTCTGGATGTGATGTGTGTCAGTCATGTGATTTCACGTTGTTTTCCAACTTCCAAATAGCACATTTCTACCAAATTATTTCCGTAAGTCTTTTGGGGGGTTCACAATACCTCATGCTCTTTGAGAAAATCTTTCCTATGTGGTCTTTAGATTTTATTTTATTATTATTTTAAATTAATTTTTATGGATTATAGTCTCTTTACAATGTTGTGTTAGTTTCTGCTGTACAGCAAAGTGAATCAGCTATGCATGTACATATATCCCCTCTTTTTTGATTTTCCTTCCCATTTAGGTCACTACAGAGCATTGAGCAAAGGATCATTTTATTTTAAATAGGAGTCATTTCATGAGGATGTCTAAGGGGAAGTATATGAAACATGACAGGAAGAGACTATAACAAGCATGTAGGCAAATAAAATGGATTTTCACAATGGCATTAAGCCATCACCACATCCAGAGATGCTTCTCTTCCTTCATTCTCTCTCTTCAACTCTTCTTTGACTCTGGGCCCTTGGGAAGTCCCAGCCCACCTGGTATGAGCATCCAGTGTGACCCACCTGTTCTTTCCATGTCCATCATTCTCTTTTTTCACTTTCTGTGAATCCCGTCTGTTTACTGGAGTTCAGGAAAAACCAATGGATCATCAAAAACCTTCTCATCTGTCAACTCCCAAATGACATTTTTATGTTTCAGTAAGAGTATTATGGATGTAAACAGCCTCAAAATGAAATTGAGAATTTCAGGTAGCATGGACAGAAAAAGAAAATCAAATATGATATTTAGCTTCCCTTAGCATTGCATCATGTGTACAGTTGCTTCCTTTCCTGTACAGATGAATAGTTCTCAAGACAAAAAAAGAAAAAGGCAAAAGAAGACCAGATGGTGATTTTGCTGATTTCTGTTACTTTCCTATTAATGATGGAGATAAACATGTTTAACTGCCAGCAATATAATTATCTACCTTAGATTATAATTATTTGAGATTAGATTTTCTCTACCTTCCCATAAATTTTCAATGACAAAGGCCCTGACATTTTCAACTCCCATATTACCTATCACAGTATTTTTCACATAGTAAACATCACTAATAAAACAAATACTATAATAATAATAATAGCTACATAGCTATTAAAGAGAAAATCACAAAATGAAATACAAATACATAGGAGAAGAGAGAATTCTTTTTCAACTTCACTATTTCTTTTATTATAAGATTTTCTTTAAATTGAAGTATAGTTGATTTACAATGTTTCAGGTATACAGCAAAGTGATTCAGTTATACATAATTGTCTACACCTATTCTTTTTAGATTCTTTTCTATTATAAATTATTACAAGATAATGAATACAGTTCCCTGTACTATACAGTGGAGAAGGCGATGGCACCCCACTCCAGTACTCTTGCCTGAAAAGCCCCATGGATGGAGGAGCCTGGTGGGCTGCAGTCCATGAGGTCCTTGTTTATTTTCTATATAATAGTATGTATATGTTAATCCCAAACTCCTAATTTATCCCCCCCTACTTTCCCCTTTGGTAACCATAAGTTTGCTTTCTATGTCTGTGAGTCTATTTCTGTTTTGTAAATAAGTTCCTTTGTATCATTTTTTTTTAAGATTCCACATATAAGTGATATCATTTGATATTTGTTTTTCTCTATCTGATTTATTTCACTTACTGTGATATTCTCTGGGTACATCCATGTTACTGCAAGTGGCATTGTTGTTGTTGTTTAGTCACTCAGTCGTGTCTGACTCTTTACGACCCCATGGACTATAGTCCCCAAAGCTCCTCTGTCCATGAGATTTCCCAGGCGAGAATACTGAAGTGAGTTACCATTTTCTTCTCCAGGGGATCTTCACAACGCAGGGATTGAACCCGTGTCTACTGCTTGGCAGGGGGATTCTTTACCACTGTGCCACTTGGGACAAGGTGGCATTATTTCATTCTTTTTTATTGTTGAGTAATACTCAACAATATATATATATAAACACACACACACACACACACACCACAGCTGGAGAAGAAAGATAATTTAAAGGAAAGAAATATCCATTGCAAAAAGAAAGAGCGTTTTGAGGACAGTTTGGTGATTCTCAAAATTATCCTGAAGTCATTCCCAAAGATCCTGTCCCTGAATTTAATGGAGATGTGGAATTTGCAAGGGAGAAACTGATGAGTGCTGTTCATATGCTTCTGTGAGATATTTACAGGACACCTCTGACAATGTTGGGACAGAGGAGTATTTAGTGATGAGCAGAAATGGGATTTTTTTTTTTTTTTTGAGAGTCTGAAGGTCAGTCTCAATTCACTGTGGTCTGGCATGATGAGACTTCCAGTGACCTCTGCAGAGAGGGGAGGTAAAAGAAGCCATAGCAGTTGCCTGTCCCTACGCCATGGATCTCACTCTGTTACCAAAAGGAGAAAGACCAGGAAAAATAAAAGATAACCTCAAAGTGTTGGACAAAACTTACAGGAGCATCACTGAGATCACTTCTGTGGATGCCAGAGTAATTTTGGAAATTTTTTGGGTGGAAGAATGAACGCCTCAAAATTTTGATGGGATTGCATGGAAAAAACACGTGGCACACTATCGTTTATCGAGTAGCTATTTGAAAATGCCAGCGTGGCTTAAATATCCCATATACATACAGTGCTGTCCAATAATGTGTACTTATTTAGTAATTGAAATATGGCTTATGTGACCAAGAAACTTGGTTTTTTATTAAATTTCAATAATTTACATTAAGTGGCCACATGTGGCTAGTGGCTACTGTACTGGACAGCATAGGATATAATCCTCAAGGGAAGTCAGAGATCATGTTTTGAGTACCCTGCATTTTAGAAATGTAGAACCTAAGTAATGAAGATTAAATAACTTGATCAAGATCACATCTAGAATATAGTAGTTGTCTACAACATAAAAATATGTCTTTTCTCACAACTGTATCTCTTTATCCAGTTTTCTGGAGTGACTGATAATTTCACTTCTCTTCATTTGAAACCGAATTATCATGCATACCAAAAGACAAATCCTAGAATACTTTGCAATAGACCTGCCCTGGACACTACTCATATAACCAACAAATGAGTAAGTAAATTGTGGTTTATGCATATAATAGAATATTATCTAGCAATGATATTGAAGCATCTATTCCTCTGTGTAACAGTTCAGGTAAACCTTACCCAACAATATTGTTGAATTAAAGAAGTCAAATGAGCATGTAATGATCATCTCATTTACACAAAGTACTTAAGACTAAAAGACTCTATACTGTTAAAAGTCACACATGCATGCTAAATTGCTTCATTCACGTTCAACTCTTTGCAACTCTATGGTCCATAGCCTGCCAGGCTCCTCTGTCCATGGGATTCTCCAGGCAGGAATACTGGAGTGGCTTGCCATGCCCTCCTCCAGGGGACATGCTCATCCCTGGGATCGAACCCACATCTGTTGTGTCTCCTGCATTGGCAGGTGAATTCTTTACCACTAGTGCCACCTAGGAAGCCCAATTAAAAGTCAGGGCAGTTGTTACTCCTGGAGACAGAGGTGGAGGAATGGGGAGAGGAGGGTGGGGTATGGAGGCAAATTCTGAGATGTTGTATTGTACTATTTCTTGTTCTGGATACTGGTTATGCTGCTGCTACTGCTGCTAAGTCACTTCAGTCATGTCCGACTCTGTGCGACCCCAGAGATGGAAGCCCATCAGGCTCCCCTGTCCCTGGGCTTCTCTAGGCAAGAACACTGGAGTGGGTTGCCATTTCCTTCTCCAATGCATGAAAGTGAAAAGTGAAAGTGAAGTCGCTCAGTCGTGTCCAACTCTTAGCGACCCTATGGACTGCAGCCTTCCAGGCTCCTCCGCCCATGGGATTTTCCAGGCAAGAGTACTGGAGAGGGGTGCCATTGCCTTCTCCGGATACTGGTTATACTTAGTGAAAATTCATTGAGTCGTGCACTTATGATGCTTATGTTATATTTGTTTTCTACTGCTGCTTAACATTATCACAGAGTGGCTTAAAACAACACAGATTTATTGTCTCACACAGTTTCTGTAGGGAGAACTCTAGGCATGGCATGAATGGATTCTTTGCTCACAGACTCAGCAGGCTGACATCAAGGTGTTTGTCTGAGCTATCATTCTCATCTGGGGCTCAGGATTCTCTTTCAAGATCACTGGTTGTTGCTAGAATCAATTGCCTTGCCTCCTTTTCCTGCTGGTGTTAACTGCTCTTAACATCTAGAGCCCCTCTGTGGTTCCAGGCCATGAGGCCCCCATAGCAATTCACAGTGTGTGTATTTACCTTCCAGGCCAACTGAAGCATGTCTCTCTGACTTCCTTTTCTTTGATGAACTGGAGACAACTGTCTGCTTTAAAAGGGATCAAGCCCACCCAGATAATCAGTATATCTTAGGTCAATTGATTTGGGCTCTGAATTATATCAGCAAAATCCATTCTCAACACTACTTAGATTAGTGTTTGAATGACTCTCTGGGAGAAGGTGTGCATGCCACAGGGGTTGGGATCTTCTGGTATCAACTTACTTTTTCTGCTTACTGCAGGGACCTTTCTTTGGTCTAAATTAAAATGTTCAAAGATAGTCCTTAATATCACCTATTAAGGAGATACAAGAGATAAGCTTCTCCATCAAGATAACTACTGTCCTTCACTTGCACTGCTTTAGAGCAAGAATTAATAGGAGGAAGGAAATTCTGTGGATAGCATAGAGTAATAGGTGACAGGAAAGCACACAGAGAATCATTATTTTCATTTCATATTCTGGTTTTTATTTTGGGTGCTATACATTTTTTTTTAATTGAAGGATAGTTGCTTTATAATGTTGTGTTAGTTTCTGGTGTAAAACAATGTGAATCAATTATAAGTATGCATATATCCTCTCCTTCTTAAGACTCCCTTCCACCCACTCCTCTGCCATCCCACCCCTCTAGGTCATCACAGAGCACCAAGCTGAGCTTCCTGTGTTTAAGTAGTAGCTTCCCAGTAGCTAGCTATTTTACACATGGTAGTATATTCTCAGTTTTTTTTAATATATATATTTTCCAAATATTGACAAAAGGGAATATAAGCCTCCAGATTTACCATATGCCTAAATATGAATTCAAGTGTCCGGGTCTCTGAACATAGTGAGAAGTTTATGGAAGTGGTTGTTGACCTTGACAACTTTGAAAATGCTGTACTGGTGTAGTGGGGATAGTTTCATACATTAAAAAGAGATAGAACTGAGGTGAACATGGACATGAGGATGGAGGGCCCTGTGTTTTATGACAAAACTTGTTCCCTTGACATCTTCCTGGCTATGCAGGACTTTGATAGATGGTGAAGATCTCCAGCTGTAGGTCACGCCAGTGAAGTCACATTCAAGTAAAGAAAATCCCAGTTCCAGAAGAAGCCTTTATCAAGAGTGGCCAGAGTTTGCAAAAACAAGACATGTCAAGCTAAGACACCTTCATTTCATGACAGCTCATTAGGACAGTAGAGCAGGAGACTGTGTATATCTGGACATGAGCAAGCAGGTGACATTTTCTCCTACGATATTTTCATGAAAAGCTTTAGACACAGATCCTGGCTAGGAGTTCAGTTAGGCAGGATTATATGTGGTTGACTACACAGAGAAGAGGCTCTGTCTTGCCTAGTATTGTCAATCACTGCAGCCAAGTTTAGAAAAACATGATTATCGAAATTACAGATGACACCAAAGTGGAAAGAATGCATTTGCTGGATAACAGAATCTGCATTCAAAAAGATGTCAATAGACTGGAATGATGAGCCAGATCTAACAAGGATAAATTTTATTAGGAAACATTTAAAAGCTTTGCCTATGTGCTCCTTAATGCACATAGCTACCTAGCTTAAAGTACCACATTATCGTGCGTAATTAATTTGTGTGTTCAATATGTGCTAGGCATAACACCAAGAATTTCATTATCCAATTTTCTTATTTAACTACACTATTAGGTGGGTGTATTTTCCTTAATTATGCACTAGTAGAGGTTCAGAGAGGTTCACTTATCTGGAGCAGGCCAGAGTTGGTAGACTTACTCTACCACCCTGGAAATAGATACAGAAAGGGTTAAAGGAGCTTGTGGTTTAGAGATTGTAGTTTTAGAGTGGATTATCATTTTAGATTTATTAAACTCAATATATGAATGTTAAAATGTGGCCAAAAGTAATTAATATGTAAGTCTGAATTCCTTATAAATACAGTGTCTACAATGCCAAAGATGAGAATTTTGTTTTGCCTTATTTGCTGAGACCTAGAGCTTTGGGTTCAGATCTCAACACCATAATTTTACATAAATAATAGACAAACTAGAGCCTGTTGCAAAAACTTGGCTCAATGCTATGTCAAATAATATGTCAAAAAGGGGGGAAAGCAAATGACATATTTCTGAAGAAAAGATTTCTTAGGGTTCCTTACATTTACAAATATTAAAAGGATTTTTCTACTAAAAACTCTAGTGAAAGATGAGTCAGTCTTGCCAAGAGGGAAAACTAGGAACACTGGTTAGAATTTATTCTAAGAAAAATTTTTCTATGCAAGGAAATGTATATAGCAATATTTATAATACAATCATATTGTATGGTGTTATGATTATTAATTATCTTATTTAACAAAACATAGTTGTGAGTGGTTTGATTAATAAGAAAAAAAATACTAACCAGTAGAAACAAAATCTACTTTCTTTCATGTAACATTGAATATGAGATCTTTTGCAAAGGTGAACAGCTTTCCTTATTAGAGATAGTATAATTTTCTAGCATTTGATGATTTAAAAAGTCTATCTAATCAATCTATCTATCTATCATGGTTAGATCTTGTGAAACATTTTAATTTTCTTATGTTAATTATATTATCAATTCAACTGAATCAACCTCTAAGTGGGTTTAATTTTTAAAGTTTTAAATTTCAAATTTAAACTATATATACAGTAGAAAGAATTAAGTTTTTAAATTATACAAATTAACTTTATTATTTGGCATAGAAAATCCATTCCAATATTTCATGGGTTACTATCAACATTTACAAAAATGATTTCCTTTCCTACAGAATTATACTCCTGAATTTATTTTTCTTTACCAAAAGAAAAACTTGCATTTATCGTCTTTATAAAGGTGCTCTGTAGTACAAAATTTTCTGTTGCTTCTTTCTCTTAGAAGGACATTGTAATTGTGGCTGGCAGTGAAAGGGGAAAAAAAGATGTGAAGTGAATCCACTTTCTATAGTTCCCAATTAGAGATTTTTTCGTGACAGCCCTTCTCCCTAGCTCACTGTTTTTTTCTCACACAATCTTCTGGAGTGTTTTAGAAGTTTCTGTAGGATAACAGTAATGTTATATGTCAGTATGCTTATTAAACTGAAGTAGTTGTGCTCTCTGTCAAATAATTGTTGAGACAATTAAGCTTCATCTGTTTGCATTTAGATTTTGTGCTATAGCTGCAGAAGTATGGAGAATGGAAGAAAAATCAGGCAATTCAGATATAAAACTTTTTCTCTAGGTTGGTATGACTGGTAATTGATATTGTCGTGTATACATTGGCTTATGTAACCAAGGTTACTAGTAGTACACCAAACTAATAGTCTAGGATCAGAACTTTAAAAATCACAACATATTGGCTTAATTAAATGAAATATTCTAAGAGCGCTAAAATACAATGGAAATGAAAATCAGACATAATAGTCTTTCAAATCAAAAGATTTAGAATTGTAGGTTATTTGCTATAATCCATAGATGGTGATATATTGATGAAACAAAAGTGAACTTCAATAGAGATTAATGTGAAATCTGTCAATAAATTCTACAGTATCATATATACCCATTCACTCTTTCAATTATCTGGTTTAGCAGGAATTCATGTTAAAATACACTTCAATGAGTTATTAAACTGAATAATTTTAAATGTCCTTTTCAATTGTATTGTACAAGTCTATGATTTCATGGTTTACCATCCACTGGAGTAGAAAATGGCAAATCATTCCAGTATTCACAACTAGGAAATCTTATGGACAGAGGAGCCTGGCAGGCAGTAGTCCATGGGGTCACAAAGAGTTAAACATGACTGAACAATTGAGCACAGCATAGCACACTTAAAAGTTGGTACAATAGGCTTATTTCATAAACTCTGATGTCAAAACAAGTGAGGCAGTCTTGCATGACTGAAACTCTTTACTCAAAAACATCATGATGAAAACTTCCTAGAGATCTTCTAAGATTGTGCTTATAGGGAGGTTCAAGAGGGAGGGGACGTATGTATACCTATGGCCGATTCATGTTGATGTATGGCAGAAACCAATACAATATAGTAAAGCAATTATCCTTCAATTAAAAATAATTAACTTTTTAAAAAAGATTTTACTTATAATTGATAATGCTCTGTGTACACTGAAAAATTTGTTCAGGATATATCAAGAAAAAAAAAAAAAGAAATCAGTTATGAGGTCTATGTTTATTTAAGAAATCTAAATTTTCTGAGAGAAGTTGACAGCCCATGATGAATCTGGTAGATTGACCAGAATGAAAAGAGAATTATGAAACTACCTCATCTGCAGAAAATTTGAAGACATAGAGATGTTTAACCTAAGAAAAAGCCTCTTCCTGTGTTTGTGTGTATATGTACAGTGGAGTTTGGTGCATGCATGTGTTTAAATGACAAACAGGTGTGTGGGACATTAAGATTTTCAATTATTATGAGAAGAGCATGAAACACACTCAGGGAGTTTTCCTAATGGTTGATTTGGAAAAACAGCTGGGAGGAACAGGGGTTACAGTGGTTCCATTAATAAAATAATTTTTGTACAGTGTAAAAAAGAGCTTTAGAACAATTAGACATGTCTTTAATAAAATGAATTTCCTTGTGAAGACATGATGGAGAATCACCCATCTTAGTTATCAAATAATTCAAATAGTCATATCAAGAGGGAAATAAAGCAGTTGAAACTGCTATCTGGGCACCAGTTCTGGATCCTAAAATATTACCTATTTGGAGAAAGTAGACTAGTAAAAATCCACATGTCAGCAAAAGGAAACCAGGATGCTCACCTGCCTCTTAACAGGTGATTATCCTTTAGATGGAAGTATTTTTAAAAATATGAAAAATCAACAACACAGACCTGCCTTACACAGGTGTCTGGTTCAATTTTACCATTTATTCAAGCTCTCCAATTTGAGAAATTAACACAAAAAGTGATTCCTTATTGCAAATGCCATGTTACATCTGGGAGGAGCCAGTTCAATACTACTTTTGCCATCATTAGTAGTAAGTACAGTAAGAGCCATTTTAAGACAGACAAAAAGAGAAGGAGAAGGAGAAGCTTTCACAGAAAGAACTTCCAAATATATACTTGAAGATAAAAATCAAATGAGATAGAAAAAAACAGATAAGTCAGAAGGGCGAATGAACAAAGACAGTAGTAAATATGTTGGTAAGTTTAAATATATAATGAACATATAACATGAATGTAAATAATGGACAATACTTTGTAATAGGAAATAGGAGTTAACTAGAGTAAATATGTGGATGTTAAATTGGAATGTGCAGTCAGCGAAATAATACATAGAAAACATACAATGCAGTAAAGAGAATAATATATCCTAAAACTCAGGCAATAAATGAAGGCAAGAAAAGAGAAAAGCCCAGTAAAATTAGAACAAATTAATAAGTTAAAATTATTTAGTATATCACTAATCACTATAAATGCAAATAGTCTGAAGTCTTCATATAAAATATATACAAAAAGATACACATGGATAAATCTAGACAGATACATAGATGATCTAGGTCTCTCTGTCGTATATAACATACATAATCTTTCTTTTAATTTCCAGCAATTTGTTTCCCAATGTTTTAAGTGCAACTCTTAAATGTCTTTCAATTATTATGAAATAAGCATTAAGATAAATATTTCTGGATAGTATCCAAATGGAATGATAAAAGTTTCAGTTCATTCAGTATAATAATAAATGCTCGACGAGTATGCATGTAACAAATGTATATTGTTATGTCCCAAAATATTTAGAGTGAAAATGATTAGTATTTCAAAGACAGGGAGGCAACTCCAAAATTAGAGTGGGAGTGTTTTCAAGTTTCTCCAATAAAGAAACTGAAACAGATTTTTTCAAGTATGGATTTAGAGTGTTTTGAGACACAATTAGCAAAATTAACAAGCTTAATAAGAGTTATCTTATACTTATATCCAAAGAGGAAAGTATACATTTTAATATCAAGCACACAAAGGATATTTTTAAAACATTTTAAAAAAGAATATTTTAAGAATCTAAGTTAGATTATAAATCGACTCAGAAAGTTCAGAGTCTGTAGCACACAGACTATATTCTCAAAAAAAGTATAATTTAGTAATAACAAAAGGACTACTAATAAACCACATATATTTTTAAATGAAAAAAATGAAAGTTTGTGAGTTGAAGAAATCATAATGAAAATTAGCAAATTACTGGGAACTGAATTAGGACAAAACCATTGTACTTAAAGGGCTTCCCAGGTGGTGCTAGTGGTAAAGAACCTGCTTGTCAATGCAGGAGATTCAAGAGGCTCAGGTTTGATCCCTGGGTCAGTATTCTTGCCTGAAGAATCCCATGGACAGAGGAGCCTGGCGGGCTACAGTCTATGGGGTTGCAGAGTCGGACATGACTGAAGCAACTTAGCATGCATTGTAGATAAATGTTTTTGTTTAACATTACTTAGAAGAAAATTTAAAATACAGGAAAGATAATTGAAAAACTTAAGTTTTTAGGTATTTTGTATCCAGTAAATGCACTGAAAGAAAATCTGGGGTGAAATTGTAAATACATTGTCCAAGAAATGGATAACATTTAAGTGCACAACAGAAGTGATTGTGGCAGAGAGAAAGACAAGTTAGCCAGATATCACTTTATGGCCCTAACATAGTTGTCAATTTTTTTTTTTTATTTTAATCGGAGGCTAATTACAATATTGTATTGGTTGTGCCATGCATCAACATAAATACACCACGGGTGTACACGTGTTCCCAATCCTGAACCCCCTCCACCTCTCCCTCCCCATACCATCCCTCTTGGTCATCCCAGTGCACCAGTCCCAAGCATCCTGTATCCTGCATCGAACCTGGACTGGCAATTCGTTTCTTACATGATATTACACATGTTTCAATGCCATTCTCCCAAATCACCGCCCCCCTCCCTCTCCCACAGAGTCCAAAAGGCTGTTCTATATATCTGTGTCTCTTTTGCTGTCTCGCATACAGGGTTATCGTTACCATCTTTCTAAATTCCATATATATGCGTTAGTATACTGTATTGGTGTTTTTCTTTCTGGCTTACTTCACTCTGTATAATTGGCTCCATATAGTTCATATAGTTCTCAAATTTTATCTTTGGCCAGCCTGGGCCATGAGTCTCAGTTATTTCCTTGGCATGATGTTGGCACCTAGAAGGAAAGTCACTATTGAATCATTCTTGGGGAGCACTGATTTTCTTTCATAAGAAAAGTTGATTTAATAGAAGGGTGATGCTGAGGTTTTAGATTCAGAGTAAATAATTTTATGGTCAAACTGTTTAATTCTAAAGCAATATGCATTTCACTTTAAAAGTATATTATTCTTAGTATATTAGTTTCCAAATTGAGGATTGCCTGGAAGAGAATATTTGTCAGTTACTTCAGGAATCATGGGATTTGTAGAGGTGTGGTATAATGTCAGAAACTGGAGCTAATTTTGAAGAATGTGGCTTGAATTAGTGAAATGACATGCAATTTTGCTTCAGTCTTGGTATTTTTAGCACAGTCTTAGATTCTTCTTTGGATCTTTGCCTGAGGACTTTTGACAAGGTGCACAAGATTATCAGTCAGCCGTCTATATTGTCATCCTTCATTTTTGGTCCAAAGTAGAATTATCCACCTTGATATGCTTTCTCTTTCAGTTAATAGGAAGAATCAATAATTACCACTGATTTTAATTCTCCTTCCTTATTTTGAAAAGGTATCTTTGCATAGCCATTTATTTTCCCCATCCTTATGATAAATACATACTTTGTTGATGCATAACAGATTAAATATTGAATTTTTAAAAATATTATTAAAGACAGATTGACATAAGGAATAGAATAATTACCTTTCTTCAATAATAATCTACTCATGATTTCTTTCTTTGACTTCTTTCTCTCCTTCTCTCTCTGTCTCCCTCCCTTTCTTCCCACCCTCCTTCCTTATTCAAACACATTATAGATATCTACTAAAGGTTATCATCTCTACTAAGCACAGTGTTAGAGTGAGGACAGAAAGAATGAGGGAGGAGATTAATTTAATATAATGAGATTATCCATCATGATTGGTTTTCTCAGCTCAAAAATACCTCCTACACAATGAGAACTGTTAGGTACTAACAATTATAGATAGATAGATAGATAATGCAGTCTATATACACTCTAATTATATTATTTACACTATTTATGTTTTATTTATATTTTACTCATTTTGGAGGGAGAGAATACATCGAGATATATTTAGAAGACTTGGAGCAAATTGGAGTGATTGATTAGGGATCTAGTATGGATAGTGATAATTTTCAAAAGTACTATGCTAAGAATTTTACACATTGTTTTCTAGGCAAAGAGAGGGTACTGAATATCTTTGGGATAATGAAGTTGTATGTTACAAACATTGGATTTGTTGGGGTACACAGGATATATCAAAAGAAAGAGATTCTAGGAGCAGATGACCCAAGGCGAAGTCTACTGCCACATGCAGATTTGATACCAAATGCACAATGTATAATGTGGAACTTGTCTCCTTGGTATATCTAATGATGCTACATTAAAAAGTAATAGGGTAACAGTAACAAAAACCAACTGAAAAAAATCTTAGAAACATGCCTGATAGATGTGATAGTAGTATGAAGAGTTAAAAAAATTGAGGGTACAGTTTTTAAATAATTTCTATTTTCAACCGCATTATGAAGCATATACATAAGTTAAGAGATGATGGCATTTTAGAAGCGATAGCACAAGAATAGAGCTTTCACATTTAAGGTCGTTTGTGTAGCCATTGGTCACTTAGTATTTAAGAAGCACTGAGAAGGACTTTGTTAATTATTTTTGAGCACAAAACCTTCAGGTGTTTCAATTAACTTCTGTGGAATTGAAAAGAAAAAAATGACTTCTGTGCTAGGAAGATTACACAGGTCAGAGCACTGTTACAGAAAGAAAGATCTTCCATTTGAAATGAAGAGGATGCTCCAGTTAAAGAAGTATCAGAGGAAAAAAAATAATTTGCTGGGTTTCTCTAATAACATCTGCCTTAATACTTAGCATTTGGTTTGTAGACCATTTATAAGATCATATAGTGCTCAGACCACAAGTAGAAAAAATGGAACAAAGTAAAAAAAAATCTTTCTTGGTATACTTTCAAGCTGAAATCACTGATTAAATATTCAAAATGGTGATAAAGGAGTTTTATACTTTCAATAGAAACAATTCCTTGCTTCAAGAATCAGTATGAAAAAAGGAAGACATACATAAAGGAGAGTGAATTCATTTGTCTTTTTTTTCTTTCTTTTCCCTCTTTTTCTTCCTTTCCTTCCTTCCTTCCTCCCTCCCTCCCCTCTCCTTTCCTTCTGTCCTTCTTTCCTTCCTTCATTTTATTTTTCACTAAAACCATTCCAGTTTGGAATATTCCTGTGTTAATTATACATGTCAATAAAGGTGTCCTTACACAGGCAGACGTCAGCCTTTTCATGGGACTGGTCACATGATGATCCACTGATTAAAAGTATCCTGTGTTTGAGACTAGTACAAGGGTTGAGACTGGAGCTGAAGATGAAAAAAATTTCAGCCAGTACATATGCTTGCCGCCTTGTCTAATTCAGTCTCCACTGACTATGTGGCATATCCCTTGAGCCTTAAATAAACTTTAAGGGAGAGCACTGAGGGAAAATACAAATCCCAGAACACGTGGCATGTCAGATCGTGTAATCAAATGAGCGTGAGATCCTACGCAGGCTGGAGCTCACAGTCCTAGGTTGACACCTGTTATCCATGAGTCCTTCCTTGGGTCATTTCTACAACCTCTTTGAGGATGAATTTGCTAAATCGGCTAAGAATTGTGTTTAGCTCTTACAAAGGCTATCTGACTAGACAGGCTGAAATACATAAACTGTGGCATCCTCATATAATAAATACCAATCTGGAAGTAGGAGATTGATGATGTGGCTTCAGCTGCTCAAGGATGGCAGGACTGAGTCTGTAATGCACTCTTGATCTCTGTCTCATAGTTCTCCAGTGGCTTCCTGAGGTGCATCTAGTCTGCAGTAAGAAGGACAGTGTTCAGATGGTCATAAACTACTTTCCTGAATGTTCCATTCAGTTCTGCTTCATCTTCTTAACCACCTCTATCTTTGAAAGGGTGAAAAAAAAAGTGTGAGTGTATTGCCTGGGATTTTATTAATAGAGAAAAATAAATGAATGGATAGACAAAGATTCCTCTTATCCAAAAATCTCATAGAATTGTGGTGAAAGTTCAATAAGAAATGTATGTGACTCTCATGACTATCAGAAGTTGGTACTTGTGGATTTTGAGAGCAGAAAATAGAGTACATTATTCTCTGTATCAATAGCGATCAATGAAAAGAAATACAGGAAAACAATAGAATGGGAAAGACCAGAGATCTTGTCAAGAAAATTAGAGATACCAAGGGAACATTTCATGCAATGATGCGTTCAATAGAGGACAGAAATGGTATGGACCTAACAGAAGCATAAGATATTAAGAGGAGGTGGCAAGAATACACAGAAGAACTGTACAAAAAAGATCTTCACTACCCAGATAATCATGATGGTGTGATCACTCACCTAGAGCCAGACATCCTGGAATGTGAAGTCAAGTGGGCCTTAGGAAGCATCACTACAAACAAAGCTAGTAGAGTGAAGGGATTCCAGTTGAGCTATTTCAAAGTCTAAAAGATGATGCTGTGAAAATGCTGCACTCAATGTCAGGACATTTGGAAAACTCACCAGAGGCCACAGGACTGGAAAGGGTCAGTTTTCATGCCAATCCCAAAGAAAGGCAATGCCAAAGAATGCTCAAACTACCTCACAATTGCATCTCACACACTAGTAAAGTAATGCTCAAAATTCTCCAAGCCAGGCTTCAACAGTACATGAACCGTGAACTTCCAGATGTTCAAGATGGTTTTAGAAAAGGCAGAGGAACCAGACATCAAATTGCCAACATCTGCCGGATCATTGAAAAAGCAAGAGAGTTCTAGAAAAACATCTATTTCTGCTTTATTGACTATGTCAAAGCCTTTGACAGTGTGGATCACAATAAACTGTGGAAAATTCTGAAAGAAATGGGAAAACCAGACCACCTGACCTGCCTCTTGAGAAACCCGTATGCAGGTCAGGAAGCAACAGTTAGAACTGGACATGGAACAACAGCCTGGTTCCAAATAGGAAAAGGAGTACATCAAGGCTGTATATTGTCACCTTGTTTATTTAACTTATATGCAGAGTACAGCATGAGAAACGCTGGGCTGGATGAAGCACAAGCTGGATTCAAGGTTGCAAGGATAAATATCAATAACCTCAGATATGCAGATGACACCAATCTTATGGCAGAAAGTGAAGAAGAACTAAAGAGCCTCTTGATGAAAGTGAAAGAAGAGAGTGAAAAAGTTGGCTTAAAACTCAACATTCAGAAAACTAAGATCATGGCATCCAATCCCACCACTTCATGGCAAGTAGAGGGGTAACAGTGGAAACAGTGGTTGATTTTATTTTTTTGGGGTCCAAAATCACTGCAGATGGTGAGTGTAGCCATGAAATTAAAAGATGCTTACTCCTTGGAAGGAAAGTTATAACCAACCTAGACAGCATATTAAAGAGAAGAGTCATTTCTTTGTCAACAAAGGTCCGTCTAGTCAAGGCTATGGTTTTTCCAGTAGTCATGTATGGATGTGAGAGTTGGACTATAAAGAAAGATGAGCACCGAAGAATTGATGCTTTTGAACTGTAGTGTTGAAGACTCTTGAGAGTCCCTTAGACTGAGCAACTGAACTGAACTGATTCTCTGTATCAGTTTAAGCTAAAAAAATAGTTAAAAACCATGACATGTTGCTTTAGTAAGTCTCTCAGATATAATTATACCTATTTTGAGTTAAAACAGGTAGTAAAGAAAATGTCAGGATGAACACATCTCATCATCTGGGTCAGCTATTATAATATAATATTTAAATGGGAAAACTGTATGCATAAGAACAAGCCTTCCCTATACTATATATGTCTGTGTATGAGTGTGTGTGTGTGTGTCCATATATATATATATATATGCATGTGTGTGTGTATATATATATATATATACACATATACATTTATGTATATATACTACTACTAAGTTACTTCAGTCGTGTCCGACTCCGTGCGACCCCATAGACAGCAGCCCACCAGGCTCCCTGGTCCCTGGGATTCTCCAGGCAAGAACACTGGAGTGGGTTGCCATTTCCTTCTCCAATGCATCAAAGTGAAAAATGAAAGTGAAGTCGCTCAGTCATGTCCGACTCTTAGTGACCCCATGGACTGCAGCCCACCAGGCTCCTCCATCCATGGGATTTTCCAGGCAAGAGTACTGGAGTGGGGTGCCATCGCCTTCTCCATCACTGAAGAATATTCCCATCAAATGAGTCTGCTCTCCGCATCAGGTGGCCAAAGGATGAGTTTCAGTTTGAGGCCAAAGCTGAGTTTCAGCTTCAATATCAGTCCTTCCAATGAACACCCAGGACTAATCTCCTTTAGGATGGACTGGTTGGATCTTCCTTGCAGTCCAAGGGACTCTCAAGAGTCTTCTCCAACACCACAGTTCAAAAGCATCAATTCTTCAGAGCTCAATTTATTGGTCATTAGTTACTTTAAGACTTCACTGAAAAAAAACAAAACAAAACCCTCCCCTCCCTGACTGATTTAAATGTCCATATGCAAATTTTCCATAATGCCCTTTATTTATAACACAAATGATACCAATATAATCATCAGTTTACTTGCCTGTCACTTCCATTAAAGGTACATCTTTCTGTGTCTATTTATAATTGAATCTTTGTTCCTAATGCCTAACAGTATGAGGTACATAGCAATCACTGATTTAAAAAGAGAAAAAAGAATGATTTTATTGCACTGATAATTAGAAGGCAAGCCGGGAGAGAGTAGTACCTTAGACAGCAAAGCATAATATTTTCAATAAAGAGAGATTAAAAACATAGAATCCTATGAAGTACATAAATCAGGTATCAATAGTAATGTGTCAACTGACTGTCTTAGTATTTGTTACTATATTATTTTGGATAGGTATTTTTCTTCATCAACATGTAATTATAGCATGTTATTAAGCTGTTTAGGGTTTGGGTATTATAGTGAACGTTCCTCTATGTTCACTACCCAATAGCTGAATCTCCATCTTGTGTTTGAAATATGTCTCTTCATGAGGCAAAGTCTTCCTTTCACTAGAAGACAGAAATAGAAATCATATCAGACTTCCTTACAGCTAAGGAGTGGGCAAATACAGCTTCATTTCTCCAAGTATCAGGTGCACTGGATCAGGACTTGAATTAGTGAATGCTGTTACAGTATTCATCAAATCAATGGCCATGACAGGCGATTCTTAATTATCTCAAAGATGATTATCTTGTCTGTGTATTAATCACCATCCTTTCCTTTTTCCAATCACCCTTAGAGCAAAAAAAAAAAGGAGAACCTTGCCATGTTACTACATATTGAATTTAGTTAGATTTGAACTTAAAATAATGGTTAAAATGAGATATTTACATCAATGATGTATTTGACATCTCTATACTTTTCATATCTATTATTTCTATGTTGTTGTTTTACAGTCACTAAGTCATATCCAGCTGTTTGCCACCCCATGGACTGCAGCACACCAGGCTCCTATGTTCACCACTGTCTCCTGGAATTTGCTCAAATTCATGTCCATGGAGTCAGTGATGCTATCTAACCATCTCATCCTCTGTCACTCCCCTTCTCTTTTTGCCTTCAATCTTTCCCAGAATCAGGATCAGGGTCTTTTCCAATGAGTCGGCTCTTCGCATCAATTCACCAAAGTATTGGAGCTTCAGCATCAGTCCTTCCAGTTAATATTCAGGATTGGTTTACTTTAGGATTGACTAGTTTGATCTCCTTGCTGTCCAAGATACTCTCAAGAGTCTTCTCCAGCACCACAATTCAAAAGCATCAATTCTTCAGCAGTCAGCATTCTTTACAGTCCAACTCTCACATCCATACATGACTACTGGAAAAATCATAGCCTTGATTATATGGACCTTTGTCAGCAAAGTGATGTCTCTGCTTTTTAATATGCTGTCTAGGTTTGGCATAGCTGTTCTTCCAAGAAGCAAGTGTCTTTTAATTTCATGACTACAGTTAAGCCCCAGTGATTTTGGAGCCCAAGAAAATAAAATCTGTTACTGCTTCCATTTTTTCCCCTTCTGTTTGCCATGAAGTATTGGCCTAATCCCATTATCTTATTTTTTCTTTTAATATTGAGTTTTAAGCCAGCTTTTTCACTTCTTTTACCCTCATCAAGAGGCTCTTTAGTTCCTCTTCACTTTCTGCCATTATAGTGGTATCATCTCTATATCTGAGGTTGTTGGTATTTCTCCCAGCAATCTTGATTCTAGCTTGTGATTCATGCGGCCTGGCATTCTGTATGATACATTCTGCATATAAGTTAAATAACAGGGTGACAATATACAGCCTGTCGTACTCCTTTCCCAATTTTGAACCAGTCAATTGTTCCATGTTCTATTGATGACTGAAAATAATTATCTCCATTTTTCATACGTAAATGATCTGTGTATATATCTGTTTTAGTTCAAAAATTACCTTGACTATAAAATCTGTCCCTAGATATTTATAATATAAAATATTTTACATTTTTGTTGGCCTTGATCCTTTAAAGTGCCACCTAGCGTTGATTGTGATCACATAGCTCACTTTTAAAATTTTAAGTATGTAGACTCATATAACAATTGGCATCTCACCCATTCCAAAATGTTGGCACAAAAAAGAATGCTGAATCACGACCTTGAGCTTCTGAGAATGCTACTTAAGTTAAGCAAATTAAGTACAACTGTCGTGTGCACTTTAAGTAAGAATCAATCTGGATCATTACTTTTGGCACATTTACAGATCAACCTAAACCCAAAACATTTAAAAGCAAACAGGGAAAAGATAAGTTTTTTAGAACTTGGAGTATTAGCATGGGAGCAGAGAATCAGGCTAATGCCAGCATTGGAACCAGATTTGTCAAGGAGATAAGCAGATATTTCTTGAGCTTAACCAAGAAATAAACATACTACTTGACATTCTATGAATGATTAATAAAATGGATAAGTAATTATTTTGTCTGGTGTTTTTTTTTTTAAATAAAATAAATTTGGATGATAGGAGGAGGAATACAGGCTTATATTTTGAAAAGGGTATTAACTACATGATATTAAATTCTATTAGAGAAAAATTGTATCACCTAAAGATATTAAGCCTATGAATTATTTTAGAAATTCCTTTGAAAATTGACCAGCAAACACTTCATTTATTTTAACTGCTTTACTGCTGCTGCTACTGCTAAGTTGCTTCAGTCGTGTCCAGCTCTGTGCGATCCCATAGATGGCAACCCACCAGGCTTCCCCGTCCCTGGGATTCTCCAGGCAAGAACACTGGAGTGGGCTGCCATTTCCTTCTCCAATGCATCAAAGTGAAAAGTGAAAGTGAAGTTGCTTAGTCGTGTTCGACTCTTAGTGACCCCATGGACTGCAGCCTACCAGGGTCCTCCGTCCATGGGATTTTCCAAGCAAGAGTATTCGAGTGGGGTGCCATTGCCTTCTCCATTAACTGCTTTAGGGATACAATTGTGAGATTAAGTCAATTATATTATGAGATGAATTTATTCCTGCTTTGGAAATTTCAGTTCCTTTTCTTTTTTTCTGTCCATTCACACTTTGTTTCATGACTTTTTTCCAAAATGCACCGGTTACAAATCAAATACAATGAATAACACTTTGTACCAGTCACTTCATGTCACCAAACATATTTAGACATACTTCCAGGTCATAATATGACTGATAGCAATAACATAAAACATAAGTTAACTTGTAACTGGTTCTTTTTAAGTAAAAGTAAAAACAAATAATAAATTTAAAAATTGCCAAACCGTTGCCTGTCTCTTCTAGCAATTTCCTCCTCCACGTGGCAATTTTGAGTGTTTTAATCTTATTCCAGTGAATGAATTTGTGAACTGTCCTGCTCCATTATTCATGTGTAGTTGTGGTCTTTTGGCCTGGTTCTACTTGCTTGGCTTTAGCTGCTAGAAAGCAATTATACCTGACCATTTCTGGTAGTTATTACTTCCATTATCACTTGCCTGCCCAGAACCTGCCAAGATTTTCCCAAATATACCATGACAGTTTTGTTCAAGAATATGTGTATGTGTGTATACATATATTATATATATATGTGTGCTGTGTGCTGAGTTGCTTTAGTCGTGACTGACTCTGTGTGACCCCGTGGACTGTAGCCCACCAGGCTCCTCTGTCCATGGGATTCTCCAGGCAAGAATACTGGAGTGAGTTGCCATGCCCTCTTCCAGGGGATCTTCCCAACCCAGAGATTGAACCCACATCTCTTATTTCTACTGCGTTGGCAGGTGGGTTCTTTACCACTTGGGTAAAACCCCATTGTATATATATGTGTTATATAACACACACATACACATATATTGCTATATCAGTCCCATATTTGCATCTTTCTAGGGAATCACAATTGTGATGTTTGTTCTTCTGTAAAATTTTCTTTTTGCTGATTTTCATACTAAACTTCATGGGTGTAATGTGGCAGCTGGGTGTCTAGCCCCTCAATTTCTGTTTTTTATGGTCTCTACAAGATTCTGTTCTCTAGCGTACAGTCCAGCTAACCCAACTATTTATTTTTCCAGTTCCAGTCTAAGACAACTTTTAAAATGTAGGTTGCAACAAGTACAAATGTAGCCAGAGTATGCTGTCAGTTTCATATTGCTTGCTTCTTGTTTTCTCACCAAGCAGAACTGGTGTTCAATACTTCCTCTGCTTTTGTTGATGGCTCTTGGTTTTTTACTCCATCAATTTTAATGACTATATACACTGTACTGGTCTTTCATACTTTCTGGATGGGAGAAAAGGTTTCATTTAAACTGAAGTATACTTAACAGTGATGTCAACAGTGTCAAAAGATGCTGAAGATGACAAATACATGGGAACATTCTGGAAAACTAATCCAGTTAGTTAACTTATTTGTGGAAATGAGTTAAATAGTAGAGTTTTCATCAGTTCAGTTTAGTTGCTCAGTCATGTTCGACTCTTTGTGACCCCACGGACTGAAGCACACCAAGCTTCCCTGTCTATCACAAATTCTTGGAGCTTGGTCAAACTCATGTCCATCGAGTCAGTATGCCATCCAAGCATCTCATCCTCCATTGTCCTCTTCTCTTCCTGCCTTCAATCTTTCTCAGCATCAAGGACTTTTCCAAGGAGTCACTTCTTCACATCAGGTGGCCAAAGTATTGGAATTTCAGCTTCAGCATCAGTTCTTCCAATGAATATTCAGGACTAATTTCCTTTAGGATGGACTGGTTGGATCTCCTTGCAGTCCAATGGACTGTCAAGAGTATTCTCCAACACCACAGTTCAAAAACATCAATTCTTTGGTGCTCAGCTTTCTTTATGGTCCAACTCTCACATCCATAGATGACTATTGGAAAAACCATAGCTTTGACAATATGGACCTTTTTAAGCAAATAATGTCTCTGCTTTGTAATATGCTGTCTAGGTTGGTCATACCTTTTCTTCCCAGGAGGATGTGTCTTTTAATTTCATGGCTGCAGTGACCATCTGCAGTGATTTTGGAACCTAAGAAAATAAAATCAGTCACTATTTCCATTGTTTCCCCATCTATTAGCCATGAAGAGATGGGACTGGATGCCATGATCCAGATCTCAATTTTTTGAATGTTAAGTTTTAAGCCAGATTTTTCACTCTCCTCTTTCACTTTCATCAAGAGGCTCTTTAGTTCTTGTTCACTTTCTGCCATAGGGTGGTATCATCTGCATATCTGAGGTTATTGATATTTCTCCCAGAAATCTTGATTCCAGAGTTTGATTCATCCAGCCCAGCATTTTGCAAGATGTACTCTGCATATAAGTTAAATAAGCACAGTGACAATATACAACCTTGGCATACTCCTTTCCCAACTGGACGGACCAACCCGTCTGCTGTTCCATGTCCAGTTCTAACTGTTGCTTCTTGACCTGCATACAGATTTCTCAGGAGGCAGGTAAGGTGATCTGGTATTCCCATCTCTTTCAGAATTTTCCACAGTTTGTTCATATTGTCTCACATTTTGGGTTATTATTATAAGAAGTTACTTTTTGATCTAGTTATGTTTCTTGAATACTTTCTTTTGGCATATGAATTAAAATACATCATTTTTTCTTTGTTCATGCCTGACTGAGCCAAGAATGCATTTTGAAAGAAGAAAATGTTTGCTACTTAAAAATCATAGATTCGAGTCTGTCAATAAATCATTCTTACTTAGAATCCACCATCCTCAAAATCCTATTGACTGTGGGTATAAAATATAAATCCTAAAACTTGCCTTCTAGGAACTTGAAGTCAATTTGTAGAGAAAAATGGAGGTAGTTTTAGCTGTAAACACAAATATAAAAGAACTAATGGTCAAGGAATGTTATGATCATTGTCAGGATCTGTTTGGTCTCATCCCCATCATGCATGTCCACGATCATCTCTAGGCTTGCTCTGTCCCCCAGAGCCAGCAGGAGCCTGCCCTGGTCACACAGCACAGCTTTTTTCTGCACCGGCAATGCCAGGATTTGGAGGTAATTTTCCTATGCTATGTGCTACCCTCTACCTTTCTCTCTACTTGACCTCATTTCTAGCTGTTCCATCACCTGGGGGTGGTTTCTAACTTCTGTCCTTGGAGTCAGTGGAGTTCATTCCCACTGACTTTCTTCTTACTAGCTCAGCCCCTCCCCACTCTGAGCGTGCCATATGGCAAGTGTTACACTAGAGTCCATGCTAATCCGTTTATGAGCATCAGTGCCAAACCAGTACTACAGCTTACAAACTCTGCAGGAACTGAAATAAGTGACGAGGCACTTCAGACTAGGTTGTCAGAATCTTGATGTCTAAAACCAGAAAGTATACAGAAAAAGGAAAAGCTTTCCAGGTAGAGAAAAATCATAAGTGAAATCAAAGTTAAGACAGTGTTTAATTGTGGAAGGATGACATGAATTTGCTTTGACAGGAGGGCTTGTGAAACATAGCTGACAATATAGTTTGTATCTAAATTAAGAATGTCCTTAAAGCTACGACATCTGGAATTATATTGTATATAGTGGGAAATTATTGGAAGATTTTTGAGTAAAAGGATATTATTTTAAGCAACAGTTTAAGAATTTGGTTACATAAGTTCGTGTATCATTGCAAACCAATGGACAAATGCCCATTTTTGAAACAATCATTGGATTAATATATGGAATTGTCCTTCTTATAACTACATATTGAAAAACCTCTGAATTTCTAAATTTTCTATTACTTTTAAAAATAGAAAAAATATTACATCGAGGGAAAAACTATGCCAATGAAAAATATTTACAAAAATGTCAATAAGCATTAGCTCTATTTATTCATTTCACTGTAACGTTTGTTTAGAGTCCTTCAGAATGATTCTCAACACTATTATAATATAATGAATAATAGCAATCATGAAGACCATTTAGAATTATTAATTCTCAGAAGAAATTAATATTATCTTCAACATTTATTACATACCTCAGTTCAGTTCAGTCGCTCAGTTGTGTCTGACTCTTTGTGACCCCATGAACTGCATCACACCAGGCCTCCCTGTCCATCACCAACTCCTGGAGTCCACCCAAACCCATGTCCATTGTGTCAGTGATGCCATCCAGCCATCTCATCCTCTGTCGTCCCCTTCTCCTCCTGCCCTCAATTTTTCCCAGCATCAGGATCTTTTCAAATGAGTCAGCTCTCTGCATCAGGTGGCCAAAGGATTGGAGTTTCAGCTTCAATATCAGTCCCTCCAATATTACCTTATGTTCTAAAAATAAAAATATAAGCCTGAAATGATGCCTGCTATTAAGTAAAGCTAATGGAGGAGGTAGTCAGATGCAGCACAGATTAACATAGATTAGTGGATGGCAAACTACAGTCCATGGGGCATATTTGGATGGCTACCTGGTTTTGTAAATGAAGTTTTGTTGGAACATATTATGTATCTCTTATGACCCATGTGGTTATGCATTTCCTATGGCTGCTATCATGCTACAAAATCAGACTTGGGTAATTGCAACAGAGACTTTACATGGCCCACAAGTCTGAAAATATTTACTATCTGGCACCTTATGTATAAAGTTTGCAGACCCCTGACATGGAACTTGACAATCATTGAGCTGAAAGTGTACAACAGATGAATTGGGAGCACAAATAAAGACATCTCAATCAATCCCATTCACTGAGAGGACTTTTTAAGCAAAAATAATTGAAATGCAATTGTAGCACACTAATTACTCCAAGTCTAAATGACTGTCCATATGTAGATAAACAATCTTGAAAGCTAGCTGAACCTGTGAGACATTTTAGTTTCTTTGAAACACAGCATGACAAAAAGTTCTAAGCACAGCTGTGTTCATTGTGATTTGTAAATTATCATTTGACTGTCAAACATAAAATGATTAAATCATGGATTATTTTGTTTAAAACAGCCATATTTAAAGTAAAACTCTTTAAATGAGATTTTTTATATAAGAAACACTATTCATTTGCTGCATTCAAGTGGTTGTTTGGTCACCAAGTCATGTCTGACTCTTTCATGACCCCATGGACTGTGGCCCACCAGGTTCCTCTGTCCATGGAATTTCCCAGGCCAAAATACTGGAGTGGGTTGCTATTTCCTCCTCTAGGGCATCTTCCTGACTCAAGGAGTGAGCCCACATCTCTTCCATCTCCTGCACTGTCCTGACTCAAGGAGTGAGCCCACATCTCTTCCATCTCCTGCACTGGCAGATGGATTCTTTACCACTGAGCCACCTGCTTTCAAGTTGTATAAAATCAGCCTTTCCAAAATATCTCTTGTTCCTCAGATGAAAGGTCTTATGTATCTTGAATTATTTTCTTGATTTGCTTGTTGATTTTCATTCTAGTTAGTCATCTAATAGTATATTTAAAAGAGACTGGATGCATTTAATACACTTATATTACCATGATATCCATCATTTGTTGAACATTATTTCCTAAAATGTTCTGATCTGTGTGCCAGAAAGGAGCAGACAAAAGCTTATAAAACTTATTAAGCTGGTGTTTATTCTTGGCTATATTCTGACCTTGATTCACTTTAATGGTATACATGCATTACTAACACATTTTTTATCTAAGTCAGATTGCATCCAAATTAGATGTATATATCAAATAAAAATCAAAAGTTTAGCTGTTTGGGATGCAATAATCATTCAGTAATAAAATAAGTTAAGTACTCCAAAATGAAGATGCTGAATCTCTAAAATGATGACCGTGCTTAATATTTGTTTTCTTAATTCAGTAAAGAATAGTCTAGAGACTTTCCTGACAGCCCATTGGAAAACTTTGCCTTCCAATGCAGGGGATATGGGTTCAATCCCTAGGATCCCGCTGGCCTTGTGGCCTGAAAACCAAAACATAGAGCAGAAACAATATTGTAACTAGTTCAGTAAAGACTTGAAAATGATCTACATTAAAAATTAAAAAAAAAAGGAGTGGTTTAAAATTGTCCATCTGCTTGAAGGAAAGAGAGAGTCCAGAACTCCTAATTGTCCCAGTATCATGCCCCACCCACTTTCCAATTTTCTACTGCTTGAAGAGCAGGGTGAAGAATAAGGCTTAGTCACCCAGTGTTCAGAGCACTCCAGGTAACACTTTAAGTATGTGATGGCCAGAAGGAAGACAAGCCCCAAACACCAGTGAGCTCTATGAGATCCCATTTCTCCTTCCTCTCCCGCAATAATCACATCCTCATTCAATAAGATTTTCCTGTCTTCCCCCATCCAAACCGCTGGAGTCTTCTCCATCACCTAAGTATAGAACTGGCCAAAATATTCATTTGGGTTTTTCTGTCAGATGTTATGGAAAAACCTGAGCAAACTTTTTGGCCAACCCAATACCAACAGCTCTATTCTCTCAGCATTTTCAGTCAAAAGCAGGGAGTCATTCTTATTCCTTTGCTCTCACCATCCCCCCTTTATTGTATCACAACAAATACTGTTTCCTGTAATTTCAAAGTATTACAGTATTACCAAATCTAACCACTCCTTGGCAGCTGTACAGATAACAAATGACCTTCATTGCTGGTCTAAATTACTATGATCTTTGGCCAAAATTATTTTAATATTCTCTTGATAAACCTTGTTGTTCAGCCTTTTGACCCCTAATTATTCAGTTTATCTCAGCACAACAGCATAGATATTCCACTTATTACTGTATTGCCTTGAAGATGTCACACTTGTACTCAGAACATGTCTATGGTGCTAAAGGTTGCATCCTTTCAATTTCTCTGAATTTCATACATGTTCTCTAATTTCAGTGGTACTCTGAAAAGAAAAGATTATAAATGTTCTCAATTTTCCATCATGAACTGGAGGCCAATAGGTATATTATACTCTCCAGTGATATAGATGAGGAAACTGACAGTTTGACTAAGTTTTAGCTTAGCCAAAGTCACAACTAGTCACATCTGGGATTCACATTATTCCTTTATTAAGTATTATATCCAAAGGGAATGGAAATAGAAAGACACTGAATTTGAAAACTACATTATACACACACACACACACACACACACACACACACTATCATCTACTTCATCCCCAAAGTGGCATATATCATGTCCACTTACTGTTCATTTGTCAAAACAAGCCATGAGGCTCCAAGCTAACTTCAAGGGAAATTAGAAAGTTAAGAAGCTCAAGAAATATGTGTTGAGTACTAACTGCTTCTACTTGCACTGCTGATCAAGTGGCCCACTTGAGTCATCTTGAAAAAGTCTGCTGGCTGGATTGAGGATCTAGTAGAAAGAGGATGAAATTTCTTAGCAAGAAACTCAGATGTATCTTCCATTTCTCTATTGATCTCTGAAGCTGCAACCTAGCATTTAATGTTTAGGTGTTAGGATTGCTTCTAGATGAGTATTACCATTTTTATCCCACTTAGCAATAGTCACATCCTTTCATTATGTGCAGTAATGAATGGAGCTGCAAAAGGTCACAAAAAAGATATCATCCAGGCTAGAGAATGGTGTAGCCCCTCATCTTACTCTTAACCTAGATGATGATGTAGAAAGATGGAGGGAAGCTACCTGGCTACCTGATCCATAAAATACTCTTCATACATGGGCAGTAATCATTCTATTAAACCACAGAACAACATAGCATTAACCTCAATAGTGCAGACATTCACTTGGTCACCAGGAAAAGTCATATGGTCCTACTCTACCAAATTGGGAGAATCAGTTCACTTAATGGTAGTTCCTATCACAGGTAGCGCTCCTCTGCCTCTTACTGTCACATTTTTTTTTTCAAAAAGCTTCATGGATTCTCCCAGGTATTTAAGGAAATAACAGGTTCTATCCAGGATCTTGGTGCTCTGTGCCAGCAGCATTATACAGAAAGCCTACCAAATTCTGCCATTCAGTAAGGATCCAGAGTTGTTCTCTTGAAGATCCTAACACTTGAATTGAGGAATGGAAGGAAATGTCATAGCTCTCTCTACTCCTGTGAAATTCTTCTTACACAAAGTATCTCTAAGGAATGTTCCGCTCTCTTTTAGACGCAGTAGACAGGAGTAATGGTCATAAAACCAGCTTGGTTTCTGCTTTGTCCCTTCTTCACTGATGTTTCCTGAATATCCCTTTAGAATATTTGAGCTCTTACCCTCAGTTGCTGTGAGCTTTGGGTCTCAGTCAGAGATCTAAAGAACATTTTTACCAGTCCAAGTATTTGGGTAGGCAGTCAAACAGGATTTCTTTATAACCCCATGTTTTGAGCCAAGGCAATACATTCTGAAGTGTCCCTTTCATTTTTTTTTTCTTTCTTATTTTCCTTTCTAATTCCCTACTCTTATTTCCCCCCAAAACTCCAATGATCTATGGATAGTAGTTAAGTAGTTTGGGATATGTGGTTTTAGGAACAAGTCCAGCTCTGTTTCCCACATGTCAAAGCCTGGTCATTATTCAGTGATGGCTTATAAAAACAAAACAAAAACAAAACAAAACAAAACAAAACACTTTTAAGGTCTGTCCAAAAAGATCAGTTACAGACGCTGATTCTAATTTAAAGCCAATGAGAAAACAAGTTTTAGACATAAATGAAGGGTAGAACCACATTCAAAACAGGTAAAAAAGGACAATAGGTAAAAATTGTGATGCTTTTTCCAAAGCAGTCCTACTACCTAAATACTGAATATTGAATTATATTTTAAAAAATATGACAACTGTGAAACGTGATAGAGCTGGTAGTTATCTCTCCAATGGCAATCATATTACAGTATGTAAATGTATCAGATTAACATGTCGTATACCTTAAATTTCCACAATGTTATATGTCAAATATATTTCAATAAAATCAAAAAACTTACTAGTTATAATGTAAGAAATCACTGAAAAGCTATCCAGATTCCTTGGCAAGGAATAATTTTATCTCTTGATTGCAAAATATATTAAAAGACCGGCGATATCTGTGGCTGTCAAAATGGTAAGAGAACTTCATGTCAGTCAGATAACTGGTAGTCAGAATAATGGCCTCCTAGTCCTAGTATGCAGGTCAGGAAGCAACAGTTAGAACTCGACATGGAACAACAGGCTGGTTCCAAATAGGAAAAGGAGTATGTCAAGTCTGTATATTGTCACCCTGCTTATTTAACTTCTATGCAGAGTACATCATGAGAAATGCTGGGCTGGAGGAAGCACAAGTTGGAATCAAGATTGCAGGGAGAAATACCAATAACCTCAGATATGCAGATGACACAACCCTTATGGCAGAAAGTGAAGAACTAAAGAGCCTCTTGATGAAAGTGAAAAAGGAGAGTGAAAAAGTTGGCTTAAAGCTCAACATTCAGAAAACTAAGATCATGGCATCTGGTCCCATCACTTCAAGGCAAATAGATGGGGAAACAGTGGAAACAGTGGCTGACTATTTTTCTGGGCTCCAAAATCACTGCAGATGGTGATTGGAGCCATGAAATTAAAAGATGCTTACTCCTTGGAAGGAAAGTTATGACCAATCTAGACAGCATATTAAGAAACAGAGACATTATTTTGCCAGCAAAGGTCCATCTAGTTAAGGCTATGGTTTTTCCAGTGGTCATGCATGGATGTGAGAGTTGGACTATACAGAAAGCTGAGCCCCGAAGAATTGATGCTTTTGAATTGTGATGTTGGAGAAGACTCTTGAGAGTCCCTTGGACTGCAAAGAGATCCAACTAGTCCATCCTAAAGGAGATCAGTCCTGGGTGTTCATTGGAAGGACTGATTTTGAAGCTGAAACTCTAATCCTTTGGCCACCTGATTTGAAGAGTTGACTCATTTGAAAAGACCCTGATGCTGGGAAAGATTGAGGGCAGGAGGAGAAGGGGACAACAGAGGATGAGATGGTTGGATGGCATCACCAACTCGATGGACATGGGTTTGGGTAAACTCCGGGAGTTGGTGATGGACAGGGAGGCCTGGCGTGCTGCGGTTCATGGGGTCACAGAGTCAGACACGACTGAGCGACTGAACTGAACTGAACTGAGTCCTCAAAACCTGTGACTATTTTACTTAATATGGTAAAAGGTACTCTGCAGCCTCAGTTAAGATTAAGGACATGGAGATACAGAGATATCCGGGCAGACCAAATGTAATGGCCTGAACTCTAAAAGTGGAAGAGAAAGGCGAAAGAAAAGATCAGAAAGATGGTAGCCTGAGAAAGACTCAATGAACCCATAGCTGGTTCTGAGATGTAGGGTTTTTTTAATTAATTAATTTATTTATTTTAATTGAAGGCTAATTACTTTACAATATTGTAGTGGTTTTTGCCATACATTGACATGAATCCACCATGGGTGTGCATGTGTTCCCCATCCTGACCCTCCTTCCCACCTCCCTCCCTATCCCATCCCTCAGGGTCATTCCAGTGCACCAGCCTTGAGCACCCTGTCTCATGCATTGAACCTGGACTGGTGATCTGTTTCACATATGATAATATACATGTTTCAATACTATTCTCTCAAATCATCCCACCCTCACCTTCTCCCAGAGTCCAAAGGACTGTTCTATACATCTGTGTCTCTTTTGCTGTCTCGCATATGGGGTCACTGTTACCATCTTTCTAAATTCCATATATATGCATTAGTATACTGTATTGGTGTTTTACTTTCTGACTTACTTCACTCTGTGTAATAGGTTCCAGTTTCACTCACCTCATTAGAACTGATTCAAATGCATTTTTAATGGCTGAGTAATATTCCATTGTGTATATGTACCACAGCTTTCTTATCCATTCGTACCCCAATGTTCATCTCAGCACTATTTACAATAGCCAGGACATGGAAGCAACCTAGATGTCCATCAGCAGATGAATGGGTAAGAAAGCTGAGATGTAGTTTTATGCAAGGACTAGAGAAAGGCTTTGAGAAGCTAAGGGCAGCCCTCAGCCAATAACAGCAGAAAGTGGAGATCTCCTCATTGAAATGAATTTTGCCAACATCTAAATGAGGAATGAAACAGATTTTTTTATTTTCTGAGAGCATCCAGAAAGTAATGCAGCCCCACCATTAACTTAATTTTAAACCAATGAGACCCATATCAGACTTCTGACCCAAAGAACTCCAAGGTTACTATTGATGGTGTTTTCAGGCACTATGTCTGTTAGTAGTATGTTATAGAGGCAATAGAAAACTAAAACAGTTACCACCAAGTAAGAATCGTTTCCCTGATGTGGCAATGTAAAATTTTCTTTAGACATGTGCCTGTCAACAGATATCTCAATGTTGTCTTTTACTGGTAGCTCCCAACAGTGTAATCTTGGCAGTGGATTAGATCTATGATAGATCCACATTAATTATTCTGCATTTCTTCTTCAATTGTGGGTTCTATATGGTGGGGGGTTTCTATGGACAACTTTAATATTCAGCTGTTACTCTTTCTGGTACATTTTATGAGTGATCTGATATTGCTGCTAGTGTGTTATTTGGGCAACCTATTAGATAGATCTTGATTGACAAATCGGCTGGTTACCATCTGTAGAGCCTTGGGTAATTAAATTCACCATTCTGAGCTCTAGCTTTCTCTTTCATTAAAAAAAGAATGCAGTATTCACATTTCCTCCATAAGAATTGTATAAGGATTCATGAAGATTTTATATTGTGAAGGGCTTATCACAACATCTACAGTTGATTAACATTGTATCCTGTCTCCTTTCTCTGTTCATTCATTCAACAAATATCAAACAAACATTGACTACATGTAAATATTCTCTGAGGCACTTCATATACAGAAGACACAATTCTTCTCATGAAATACATTCTACTGTAAGCTCCACTCCACATATGACTCTGTGATATCCTGTGTGGATTAACATAAGAGATATATTGATGAACTGCATGGTACCATATTTATCATTTCTGGTTAATCTTGTTTCTCTTTCCCAGAACCCAAGAACTCTTTGCAGATTCAGAAGTAAGTTTATTCTCTATTGATTTCTTCCGTACGTTGTATTGAAGAGTCTCTTGCTCTCTCCACTTACTAATTTAAGGTACAAATATCTAAAAGTGAAAAGGATAATCAAAGTAATAGCTAGGTAACCCAAAACAGCCACAGGGAGAAATATTTTTAAAACGTTAGAAATTTGTAGTGAGTGATTTTGAAAAAGAATCAAATACCAAGAAGGCCTCTGTAAAACTTCAGATAAATGTCTTAACCATAAAAATAATTCATGACTGCTCTTAAAGGAGAACCAATTTTGAATAATAGGATAGCCAAGACTATTGTTAGCTTGACTTAGTAACAGTTTCAAAATGATGTTTTCAAGATGAACAGATGGCCCTCTTTCTGCAGTTGCTATTAGCTATGCAATATCAAAAAGTTTTGTTTGTTTGCTTATGTTTCAGTGACAATTATATTTTTATTTACCTTATTTGTTTTAACTGATTATTTTTAGGGGCCTGATTTTTCTAAGAAGGAAGAGAATGGGCTAATTTTAAGTTGTAAAACTAGAATTCCATCTAAAAATACACAATGTGTCTCAGGCAAATGATTTCCATTGAATTTTCCTTTTTTTTTCTTTTTGTCATTCAAATTCATCTTATCACATAGAGAAAAGTTTTTCTGTTAATATTCCTTATTTTTGTATTTTGCATCTAACAATTACTCTTGGAAAAATTGAAAAATTGTACTCTTGGAATTTCTAGAGAGACTGGTAAAACTGATGAGTGTCTTCCATATATGTAGTGTTCAGTTCAGTTCAGTTGCTCGGTCATGTCCAACTCTTTGTGACCCCATGAACCGCAGCATGCCAGGCCTCCCTGTCCATCACCAACTCCTGGAGTCTACCCAAACTTATGTCCATTGAGTCGGTGATGCCATCCAACCATCTCATCCTCTGTCGTCCCCTTCTCCTCCTGCCCTCAATCTTTCCCAGCATCAGGGTCTTTTCAAATGAGTCAGCTCTTCACATCAGGTGGCCAAAGGATTGGAGTTTCAGCTTCAACATCAGTCCCTCCAATGAACACTCAGGACTGATATCCTTTAGGATAGACTGGTTGGATCTCCTTCCTGTCCAAGGGACTCTCAAGAGTCTTTTCCAACACCACCAAAAGCATCAAGTCTTCGGCGCTCAGCTTTCTGTATAGTCCAACTCTCACATCCATACATGACTACTGGAAAAATCATAGCCTTGACTAGACAGATCTTTGTTGACAAAGTAATGTCTCTGCTTCTTAATATGCTCTCTAGGTTGGTCAAAACTTTCCTTCCAAGGAATAAGTGTCTCTTAATTTCATGGCTGCAATCACCATCTGCAGTGATTTTGAAGCACCCAAAAATAAAGTCCATTTGCCATGAAGTGATGGGACTGGATGCCATGATCTTAGTTTTCTGAATGTTGAGCTTTAAGCCAACTTTTTCACTCTCTTCTTCCACTTTCATCAAGAAGCTCTTTAGTTCTTCTTCATTTTCTGCCATAAAGGTGGTGTCATCTGCATATCTGATTATTGATATTTCTCCCGGCAGTCTTGATACATAGTGTAGTCTTCCTCAATATGAAGTCCTTCACATAGAATTGAGCAAACATCAAAGTAAACCAAAGTAAACATGAGTTTATTTTAGAGGAGAAGCCAACATTTATAGTTGGGAATGAATCCATACAAAAAAATCAGTAAAAAAAAAAAAAAAAAATCAATGCTGACTTACAAGAGCTGCCCAATTTCCTGGCAGTGGCCAGAGGTAAACTTCATTCTAATTTGGACTACCACCAGAAAAAGACAAAGAGAGTTCTCCTTTTCAGCTGCAAATAAAAGAAATGAACTTGGCCAAGCAGAAAGCTCTTAGACAAGGAGACAGGAACTGAGAGAACTTGGCCAAGCAGAAAGCTCTTAGACAAGGAGACAGGAACTGAGAGGAGGGCTGGTTGGTAAAAGACTGATGGAGAGGTTTCTTGGGTGTATGTGAATGCTTTTTGCAGAAGTATGAACACTTTACTGAAGAATATTAAGTTGAATGCTCCAGTAAGTAGCAAAATGCCACAGCTGAGTCAAGGACTCCCACAGAATGCCTTTTGGCAACTCAGCCAAGTTTCCCTCAGAACTGGGATAAGCTGTTCCCCATTAACAACAGACGGGTTTCCCAGGTGACCCTGTGGGTAAAGAAGCTGCCTGCAATGCAGGAGACACAAGAGGTGCAGGTTCTATCCCTGAGTCAGGAAGATCCCCTGGAGAAGGGCATGGTAACCCACTCCAGTATTCTTACCTGGAGAATCCTGTGGACAGAGGAGCCTGGCAGGCTATGGTCCATTAGGTCACAAAGAGTCGGACATGACTGAAGTGACTAAGCACAATAACCGATAGTCACTCTGCCTCTTTCTCCTAGCATCATCACAACAAATTCCTTCCCACAGAATCCCCTTAATCTTGGAAAATGGATCATGTTCTTTATGTATTATAGGGGAGGAAAATTTGCCACTCAAAAATGTACTACTTTGGCATGTGGATTATTTTGAGCTGAAAGCATTCAAAGGCCCAAAAGACTCAAAAAGAAATTTTGACTTTCCCCTAACTGTCTAAATGTAGATAGAGGACTTGTTCCAGGAAGGGAGTTATTCCTGTAGACAACTATAGTACGGACTAGATGTGTAGACAAGGAGGACCCTAGCAAAGTCTGTCTATTAAAATTCCTCTCTGTGCCCCATTGCCTCAGCAGGGCCCAGCAAACATTTGTTTACCATTTCATGTGAGTTACCTTCCTCCCTTTTGAAATCCCCGACCACTATTCTCTACATCCTCTTTTGCCCTTAACTGAAGGTGGTATTTAAGGTGCAGTCTTCAACCATTTGGGGGATTAACTCAGTTTCCCTGAACCTCTCCCATGTATACATGGTTATTAAACTTCTGTTTGATTCTCTCTTGCCTAACCTGTCTCATCTTGACCACTTCCCCAACGCATGTAAGGCATTTTTACTCTCCATTTCCCTTAGTACCTGTGACCTTAGTCACAGCACACATCATCCCAGAAATTGTAGTTTAATTGTATGTGTTATTGTGTGAACTCTAAGGTCTTTGGGAATTTTCTACAATTATTACCAGTGAATCCCAAGCACTTAGCTTGTAATACTCTATATATTGTGTTTGTGGAATAACTGACCTGAAATCTGGGAATGGATTAGACTATTTAGATCAATGAGTGATCACAGTTAGTGCTTCCCCTAGGTCCCTTCATATTTCTGTTATCATTTCTGCACCTTTAGATTTTCATAGTTCATTCAGTCAACTCAAATGCTTTTATATTCTATCATTACTGTGTAGAATATATGTCAATAAGAATACTAGGGAATCTGTGACTGGGTCACACTGAAGCATGCCACCATCAGCACCTTGTAAGTGGTCTTATAGCTACCTAAAAGTCAAAATTGTATCAGAGAGGGGCTTTTAAAAAATAATACTACCCAGCCACATGAATTGGAAATATAAATTCCAACATATGGAGATTTTGGAATTGAGATTTATGTATAAAAATCACTGGCTCTTTTTATAACTTCACTCATCAAAAAGTATCTCTGAGCATCAGGTTGGCATAATAAATGTATAAATCAGAAGCCTAAATAATATAAAATTAAGTAGCTCTTAACAGCTATAGCCTTAACCTTACATTTTATTTCTAGATGAATAGAAGTTCACAGAATCTTTTCCTTCTTTTTTTTTCTAATCAAAATAACTCCTCCTCCTGATTCTAAAGCAATGAAATGAAATGGCTAAAATCATGTTATTTTATGATAACAATTTTACAGCTGCTAAGAGGGAGACAGTTTTAAACCTCCCATATCTATTATAAATGACACTGAAATTATCATCCTTAGATTGAAGAAGAGGGTGAAATATTTGTCACAATATAGTCTCTCCACCCCACCATCCTGAGAAGAATGCGATGACTAAAATTAGAGAGTGCATGAAGCATTACTTAATTTCAGTCTTCTGCAGAAGGAGGAGAGAATTGGGTCTGAGAGATAAATAGAGATCAGAACAAAGAAGCTAGTCAGTTCCTGTGAGCCCCTCAACACCCTGGGTGGTAAGCCCACAGTCATCCAAGAAACAGATGCTAGGCTGAAAACTCAATTCAGGGTGTCAGTGAATTGCGTTAAACCTTCTATTTTGTTTGTCTCCTAAAGAAAAAAGAAAACCAGGTTTCATTTATCAAACACAAGCAGGTTTTTCATTTGTTTGTTTCAGAGATTTTGCTCTGATGTTCTGCTTTCATTTCCCATTCCCTGAGGTCTTCAAGTCTCCCTTAAAAATGATGTCCACCCAATGTTCCAGGAATAAGTTAATTTATATCTCACATGATGAGTCTCAGCAGGATAGCCAACATGGCCTACCACACAATGTTTGACTTCTATTTAACATAAGAGACCATGAGTCATGTATTTAAAACTTCAGTAGATTTCTCCTGTTTTAAAGTCTAATTTCGGATTAGAGGAGAACAGATAGGTAGCAGTGTGAACAAACTGCATTAGCTCAAGGATGACAAGGAAATAGTCAACTGTCTGTAAAAAGGATATCTCAGGATTATTTCATATGGCACAGCCACCTCTTGTACTTCTTATGCAGCTCCGAAAAAAGAGACCAATTCACTGATTAGGTTATTACAGTTATTAGGAGAATAAAAGTTACCATCCACCAAGTGTTTCTAAGTGTCGCTGTCACTTGGAGAATTCCTTGATTTGTTTTTTTTTTTTTTTCCTACAAAATTGGGAATGCTTGGTCATGCTAAGAAAATTTAACAACTTAGCAGCAGCTTTTTGTTTAAGTACCTGTTTGTATATTTAAACACTTTTAAGTATAGAGAGATATTGTGAATGAAAATATAGTTGTATGAAAATAGATACCGTAAGGCAAAGAATGAGGACTGTCATGGGTATTACAAGCCTACGTTTATAAACCAGTCTTGTTCTTTGTTTCCACTTAATGTTTCCCCCTTTTCCATTTTAGTCAGGGATAGTGTATGTTATATGTGATGATTTAATTTCAGGTGCTTTGTGCTTTCATTTGAATGACTTGTGAACTCCTGGACACTCCTTTTTCATTGATGACTTTTTAAACACAGGGTCCTACTAGACATTGGCAGGGTTTTCTGTAATCATTAGACACTATTCAGTTCAGTTCAGTCGCTCAGTTGTGTCCAACTCTTTGAGACTCCATGGACTAAAGCATGCCAGGCCTCTCTGTCCATCACCAACTCCCAGAACTTGCTCAAACTCATTGTCCATCAAGTTGGTAATGCCATCCAACTATCTCATCCTCTGTCATCCCCTTCTCCTCCTGCCTTCAATCTTTCCCAGCATTAGGGTCTTTTCAAATGAGTCAGTTCTTCGCACCAGGTGGCCCAAATATTGGAGCTTCAGCTTCAGCATCAGTCCTTCCAATGAATATTCAGGGATGATTTCCTTTAGGATGGGCAGGTTTGATCTCCTTGCAGTCCAAGGGACTCTCAAGAGTTTTCTCCAACACCACAGTTCAGAAGCATCAATTCTTTGGTGCTTAGCTTTCTTTATAGTTCAACTCTCACAAACATACATTAGATACTATGGGGGAGGAAAAAGAACTTTACCTCTACACTTGTAGGTTCTTGTCTGAGAGTCCCCTGCAGTAAGGAACAGTTTAACAAGAGAAAAACAAACAAAAGTTTAATAACTTGGATACCTCCTGTATACATGGGAGATGCCCAGGGAAACTGAGTTACTCCCTGAATTGGCCCAAGCCACCACCACATATCATCTCCAGTTAAAGACAACAATGTTAAGGGAAGGAGGCCAATTATAGCAGGTAACAGGCAAAGCACAGTAAACAAGGCTATGGTTGTAAAGTAGATATAAGTCTCTGCCTTCTCTATTCACAAGAGATTCTAGAGATATAAGGTTATCCTTCCCTTCCTAGTAGAGAGAGACACCCTTACAAATGGAAATTTCCCTTAAACATGTAAATATCTCTAACAAGAGGGTAATTTCTATTCAGTTTTTAGAGCTTTTCCTACATCAGCCATTTCTTAAAAATAATCAGCCCAAAACAGTCTTTACTCCAAAAAGATATATTTGGTGAAGGTATATTCCACTCCCCTTCAACATCAAAAAATAATTTTTTACTATTTTAAAAAAAGTATTCACAGATAAAATGGGGTCAAGGTATATCATTTAATCTGTATACAGTATTACATTTTTAAATAAAAGATGGTTAACAAAAAAATATTGCTAAGGAAATGAAACTATAAAGAAACACAACAGTACAGAATTTCAACATGAAGATCCCTAAGTCTGACTTTAATGAAAATAATTATCTGTGTATAAATTTATGTATCTGATTGAAATTTAATAGACCATATATGAAGAATTGTGAGAAACATTTTATTTTTAAATTATTTTAAAACTCCTCCTGAACCCTGAGTGAGAAAGGAAGAGGGTTCCCCTTTCTTTTTCAGTGGAAGATTTCCTTCTCTTCCTATTTTAGAATATTCTCAAGGAAAAGAAATATTTTAATGTTTTTTAACAAAGAGAATGTGATAAGAGAATTATCAAAAGAATATAGATTTATCCAAGGAATTTTAAAAAGTAACATTTATCATTTTATGTGAAAAATTGTGAATAACTATGGCAAATGTTCACATAAAATAGAGAATAGGAATAAAGCATGTTCACATAGGTTGTCAAAAGAATCTTGGAATATAAGCTGTTAAGAACATCTGGCAGTGTTTTTCAAGAGCAAGGTGATTTTGGCAATTGATGTAGTTAATTAAATGAGCAATAAGTGCATCCCACAATTAAACTAAAACTGTCAGACTAATAACTTAACCAGTCTACATATTAGCCTTTCAGGGGGGAAAATCTCTTCCCTTCTCCCTTTTAGGTTATTTGGCTGGTCCAATAACTAAACAGACATAAAATAGATTAACAAGAGTGAAAAAAAAACACACAATTTTGTACATATGGGAATCCCAAAGCCATGAAATTCCCTAGAAGTCAAACAGTTGAGGCTTATGTACCATCCTGAGCTAAGGAGAAAGGGCTGGGGTCTAGGATGTCAAAGGAAAGGAAGACAACTCACAGGGATATGGGAAGGGCAAATGTTTGGTAAGCAAATGTTTGTCATGCCTTGTTGAGTAATCTTTCTCATGTAAAAAAGTTTTCTGTGGTGTCCATATGTTTGTTATCTACGTCTGTGTGTTTCTGCTTTGCAAATAGGTTCATCTGTACCATTTTTCTAGATTCCATATATATGCATTAAAATAAACTTGTTTTTCTTTCTGACTTACACTTTGTATGAAAGACTCTATATAGGTTCATCCACATCTTTGCAGATGGCAAGATTTCATTCCTTTTTAAGGCTGAGTAATATTCCACATGGGCTTCCCTGGTAGCTCAGCTGGTAAAGAATCAGCCTGCAATGCAGGAGGCCCCAGTTAAATTCCTGGATTGGGAAGATCCCCTGGAGAAGGGAATGGCAACCCACTCCAGTATTCTTGCATGGAGAATCCCCATGGACAGAGGAGCCTGGTGGGCTACAGTCCATGGGGTTGCAAAGAGTTGGACATGACTGAGCAACTAAGCACAGCACAGCAATATTCCACATAGAGAACAATCCTGGACACCAAGGTAGAAAAGGGGGTAGGCTGAATTGGGAGACTGGGATTGACATATATATTTATATATATATACTACAATGTATAAAATAGGTAACTAATGAGAACCTACTGTATAGCACAGGGAGCTCTATTCATTGCTCTGTGGTGACCTAAATGGGAAGGAAGTCCAAAAAAAGAGGGGATATATGTATACATATAGCTCATTCACTTGTTGTACAACAGAAAATAAAGCAACATTGTAAAGCAACTCTACTCTGAAAGCTTTTTTTTTTTAAGCTATCTGTGTGCAAGCCACCTATCTAAATTATTTAGGTAGTTAAGGGGAAGATAGAAAGCTCTTCTTGAGTCTGTCAGGCCTTAATCATTTTTGGTGGTGATGGTTTAGTTGTTAAGTCATGTCCAACTCTTGTGACCTCATAAGCTATAGCCTGCCAAGCTCCTCTGTCCATGGGATTCTCCAGGCAAGAATACTGGAGTGGGTAGCCATTTCCTTCTCCTGGGGATCTTCCCAACCCAGGAATCGAACCTGGGTCTCCTGCATTGCAGGCAGATTCTTTACTGACTGAGCTATGAGGGAAGCCCTAATCATAACTCAAAATAATTTTCATGTCGAAAGTGGTACATTATGGGACAAAATACTTGAACCCCATCAGTCTTTTTGTTTATGTCTGTTCTAACAGACTATTCCGGCTCACACATCCTGAATAGGCATTGTCATCTCATGTCCTTACTCTCTCTTTTCAGTTTTACTCAACAAGTATCCTTCAAACAGATATTAATAGTAAAAGTGCAAAGGTGTCTGGTGACACTTTCTGGAAACATTAGACTTTTAGCTAAAGTGTGCTTATATGTATGTTTGAGGGAACTAGTGAATCTTTCTGTGTGGAGTCATTGCCATTTGCTATTTTGCTTTAATTATTGTGCCCATTGCTCTCCCTTTTGGGGGATATAGATATGACATTTTCCAAGAAGTGTTTATGTTTCTACAGATTTAAAATCCCTACTTAATATTTCCTGGATTCAGTTTGTATACCACATTGATATTTCAATTAGCCAGACACTACTGAAGTGATTTAGCAAGCTTTCTAATAAATTGTTTGAACTCACTATAAGACATTTTAAAAATTATCTGAAGCTGCAAATAACACACCAATGGAAAACATTACATCCATTGTTCCCTCTTGAGTGGTGGTAGATGTTAATCTATTGCCATTCACATAAGCATCAACAAGTTATTATCTGATAAGATAAAATTTTTCTTTACTTGAATTTTGGATTGTTTGATTGCCGTACTTACTTTCCAGATGCATTATATTTTGGTTATAGAAAGTGAGACTACTGTTATAGAAAAACTGTCATGCTACCCATCACGTGTACGATTAGGGGCCCTTTTGTTTATTGGCTTTTGTTTCTATCTGCCTCTGTTTTTCTCGCTTATGACTGAAGAGATTCAGTACTTTTTCTTAATTGCTGTGAATTGGATATCCATACACACACACACACACACACACACACATTCTATCAATAATTTTACTGCACGTCTCACAATGTTCTGAAATAATGGCTAATTGAAATATCAATGTGTTATACAAACTGAATCCAGTAGTGTCTGAATCTGTGCAACCCTATGGACTGTGGCCTGCCAGGCTCCTCTGTCCGTGGGATTTCCCAAGCAAGAATACTGGAGCAGGTTGCCATGCCCTCCTCTAGGGGATCTTACCGACCCAGGGATCAAACCCAAGTCTCTTATATCTCCTGCATTAGCAGGCAGGTTCTTTACCACTAGCACCACCTGGAAAGCCCATTAGAAATCTTGTGTAATGATAAATAAAGGTTTAAAAACAAAATTTAATAATATTATGGTGGATATATATATACACATATATATATATAGAGAAGTACAATATGCCATACCTATTAATGATTTATTGTTTCAAATTCAGAAATGCCATTCTTATTTTCAAAACTGGGACACAGAAAAATGTAGAGCTCAGTAAAAACTTTCAAATTGCCAGAAAAAGGTTTTCCTTTAAACTTTGAATAATGGATACAGCGAAAAGTCCTCTTGATCAGATGTGTGTGATTCACTTGGGCCAGATGTTGGCCAAGCCCCTGGGCCCCAGCCAGGCCAGCAGGAAGGACAGAGAGCACAGACTATGAATTACATGCTGAAGATGAAAACGGAGCCCCTCACACCTACACTGCTTACTCCTTAGAACAGGGACATCCCCAAGGAACTCTCAAGCACAGCAAAAGATGCAGTATTCCTAGTCTGTGGGCACAGCAAACATGCTGAGAAAATGGTGATGATTGTCTAAGCATGAAAGAACTAAATATGACAGCCATGAATAGAGTTCTCTTAATCAGCCACGTCTTCTTTGAATAGCAATTCCCAGTTTCAAATCTGTAACTCAAGGGAACTCTACAAAGAGTAATGAAGGTCTGTGGGAATTGCCCCCTGCCAGTATTTCACAAAGTCTAACGGTAGTCTTTGAATACATTTTCTAAAGACACTAGTGAAAATCATTTTCAAAACACAAAAGTCTAAGTGAGAAAAGTAATAGGAGGGCTCTAGTTAGTGGAAAAAACTGGAAGTCATTGTTTGAGTACAGAATTTCCCCATGTATATTACTCAGAAAATTATTTCTGTAAGTTAATAAGCATTACCTAGAAAGAAAAATAATCCAGTGGCCAAAATGTTTAGGAAATGTTCTGTTTAAAATAAATCATTTGACTTTCTAAGAATCTCCAAAAGGGGAATAGGAGAAAGGTTCCTAGACTTATTTATTTTGGCTACAGGGGGTGCATGTGTGTGTATGTATAAGTTTCAGAGAATATGGCAGGACTAAACTACATAACTCATCTTGGGTAAGGCTTACTGAGATGATCGAGCCAACAGAACAGGAATGTGAACCTGAAGATGAAACCACCCAGCTGCCCTTAGACTCTGTTAGAACATTTTCATTCTGATGGAATAATATGGATGCTTTAAGGTTTTATTTATTTATTTCTGGAGGTCTCTTCTGACCCAGCGACTCAGAATCCTCTGTCTTGGGACTGGTCTCTGTGGTGTTTGCTGCCAGACAACTTCTTTTTACAAACTGTCTGCCCAGGGTTATTCTTTGTCTGACTTTTTGTGTCTCAGGTCTGAGAAAGTAAGAGCCTAGCTTTTTTCCTTAACTTTCAGGGAGGTTATGTCATGATTCAACTCAACTGCAGCAACACCGAGTGCAGAAAGTCCAGCAAGAAACACGTAATCTTGGCAGGTTATGAAATTAGGGATCCTTGGAGCTCGTTGGGGCAAATGAGTTACAGGAAAGTGATCTGGGCAGACATCCATGTATTACTCCTACTAAACTTGGCATGTTGAAAAGCTACGGTATTTACAAGAAAAGAATAGATCTGAATCTCACCTTTGGCCATCATTAGCTCTGGGAATTTGGACAATTTATGTAACTTTTTTAAACTTTAACTTCCTCATTTGTAACATGAAGGCAACGGTGCTGACTTTGAATACTTAGAAAGTTAAATAACATAATTTCACATAGGAGAATCTGATATGTGTTAATATTAAGGATTAGGTCTTAGGGCTTCCCTGGTGGCTCAGACAGTAAAGAATCCGCCTGCAGTGCAGGAGACCAGAGGTCGATCGCTGGGTTGGCAAGATACCCTGGAGAAGAGAATGGCCACCCACTCTAGTACTCATGCCTGGAGAATGCCACGGACAGAGGAGCCTGGCAGACTACAGTCCTTGGGGTCACAAAGAGCTGGAGACAACTGAGTGACTAACACTTATTAGGTCTTAAATAGAATTATTATTAATAAATAGAATGCATAAATCCTCTTGCCCCTACCATGGTCAGTCCTTGGAACCTATTTCTTTACAACCTTCCTCCTTCTGCACCTCTCCTAACCTCTAGACAATGATTCTAAGTAGCATAAGATATTTCTGGGAATTCCCTGGTGGTCCAGTGGTTAGGACTCTCACTTTCACTGCTGTGGACTTGGGTTCAATCCCAGGTTGGGGAACTAATATCCCACAGCCAAGTAGCATGGCAAAAATAAATAAATAAATAAAGATGTTTCTGTTTCCACAGATAGTTTCTTTTCAGTGAATGATATCTGATGATTGAAAACACTTTGAGATATAAATAAATTCATTTCTCATGATGTATTTTCAAACAATATAAAATACTATAGAAGAACTATTTCTAGTGTGAACATCTTCCCAGTGTTCCAATTTATATCATCCATGCGGGAGACTTAATCTTCGCAAAGCTGACTCTCACCGCACACAACCATTCGCACTTCCAGCAACCTCTTCAACCTTCTACTCCAATGCTTTTGATAACAGAAATTGACAGCATATTATCTATTGTTTGTCTAGCTATTTTTCATTACTCTGTGCAAACCCAGATAATAAAAATCTTATTTTACACCAGTGACGTTCACTTTTAAAATGCTTCTCAAATTTTATCTTCCATTTCATGTCTTCATTCTATCTCTGTATTCCAACACTGTAAACCAAAATACATTACGTGATAGCTGTACTAATTGTGAACAGCAGAAATATGTGTGATATTCAAGTCTACCACTAAACTTACACAGTGATTGCTCACATTGAAATTTTATGTAAATGCTGTAAATAAACAAGTGAGATCATTTTGTGCCTCTTAAATGCTTGTATATTGTAAAACTGCTGATCCTCAGTGCCCCCTGGTGTTTGAAATTATTTATTTGCTATAAAACATTTTAATGATCTTTTTCTATTATTCAAGCCAAGCTTTAAGTCATATGTAATTTTACCAAGAGCTCTGCCAAGAGACAACTCTACTTATCTGATAGCACAAGCAATGTTGTTTTGTTTGTTGAGTTTTCCAAAACCGGTAGTGCAGTCTTACACTCTGGAGGCTTTGTTCCAATGGGGTTGAATACCTTCTCATGGGTTCTCCTACTCTTTTTGGTACTTACTTGCATCATGGTTCTCACAGTCTTCTGGAGCTCTCTCTTTGCTTCTCTCTCTCCCCAGATATAAGGCCTTGAAAAGTAGGAACTATGTCCTACCCACTACTGCCTCCTCAAATCCTATCACAGCATCTGACCCATTAGATATGCTTAAGAAATCTTTGTTCCATGAATGAATGTCATTGCAAAATCCTGACTGTGGAAAGAGGTTCATGGCCCATTTCCAAACAGAAACCACAGGTACAGTAATATCCCTGGGGGTGGGATTCATCATTTCCAGTAGAACAATTCTAGTAATTTTGAACTCACTATAGAGCTCAACTCATTTCTAAATTGTTCAGATGATTAAGAACTTTCTTGGGTTATGCAAATCAAATCTAGTTGGTTAATATCTGAAAATACTCTATTTTCTGTCTTTTGCTTAATTAAATATAGTTTTATATCCTTTTGGCATTTATGTCATATCTGCACAGAATAATTAATTCCTGACCTTTTATCTTGTTTTAGGTTAAACCTCATCAGATATTTTAATAGTCTTTGTATGATGTGCTGTAAGGTCCTAAGTCAACTTTTCTGTGGCTTGAACTATCCCTTTATTTAGAAAAGACTCAGTGAAAATCCAGGAAATTATAAAACTCAGCTTCCATCCAGAATCTGTCAAATGCCCTGTGTCTGTTTTCACTGGCAAAACAATGAAGACCCATGAAAATAAGAACCAGCCTTATTGTCATTTAGCAGACACCAGACAAAGCTTGTTTGTGGAGCCCCAGAGCTTCAGAACCAGTGCAGAGAATATCAGGTAGGAAAAGTGAGAACAGTGATCAAAATCATGCTTAACACATACCAGGGCTTCCACACAGTTATTTATTTTGGCCTTGTTGATTTGTTGTTTGCTGCCATTGGCATGAAATAGCCAATGAATCTAGTGCGGTCGTCCTTCCATTCATCTGTAACTTATAATCAGTGTGATCCCCAATCTTTTTTAAGTTAGGATATCTTACCATTGGTTATTTGATTTTACGAAACTTTTTCCTTTTTTTCTCCCTAAAGGAAAAAAAGATTTTTTTTAAATAAAACTAAATCAAAAAAAAATTGTGCTTAAAAAAGAATGCATAGGAAATGCAGGTACAGGTTCCAAAAAAGATTTAATTTGCTAATTTTGAAGGGCTATAAACTATCTTCTCCCTTGAAATTTTATTCATCTCATCATAGAAGGTTTGTATGGTCCCATCTCCCACAGTTCCCCAATGGAATAATATGAAGGTGGTAAGCCAGATTTTGTCTTCAACTCAAGTTAGTAGAATCCAGTCTGCCTCATTGCACATCAAGTTTATATCCCATTTATATATCTCCTCCTCAGCTCAACCAAATTCTGTTCATGATCAAACTGAAAGCACATTTCATTTCATACATGAAACTTCTTTCACAGAACACCTTGATATCATCTTATATAGATACTAAAAATCCAAATCTTAGGAAAATGTATTCCTAGCATCTTTACTAACATTCATGAATTATGGACATGACTCCAATAATTAAGAAATATAACAAATTAAGCTGATAAGGCTTAAAAATAAGACCCCATACATATATGAAATGTAAATAAATTTCATAAATAGGAGCTGCTGCTGCTAAGTCACTTCAGTTGTGTCCAACGCTGCGTGACCCCATAGATGGCAGCCCACCAGGCTCCCCCGTCCCTGGGATTCTCCAGGCAAGAACACTGGAGTGGGTTGCTATTTCCTTCTCCACTGCATGAAAGTAAAAAGTGAAAGTGAAGTTGCTCAGTCGTGTCCAACTCTTCGCGATCCCATGGACTGCAGCCTACCAGGCTCCTCCGTCCATGGGATTTTCCAGGCAAGAGTACTGGAGTGGGATGCCATTGCCTTCTCCGTAAACAGGAGCAAAGGGTTATAATAGAACACAGTAGATACAACTTGTGGTACTATTATATCGACTTGATGAACTACCTCTTTGTAGATAAGACTTTCCTACTTTGTTTTTTAGATAATTTTATCTTGATACATTTCATCTTTGTATAGAATTCATGAAAGCTATTTGGAAATACATTTATTGAATTAATCTATTCAGTGAGTCATACTATATTCGTTTTACTTTCTGGCAAGTATTTTCATTGATCCTTTAAATCTGTAAACACAATGTCCTGTTTTTTGTTTCTTTTTTCCTAACTGGACAAAGCCATTCCATAGCTAGTGATGTTTACATTGTAAAATACCACAAGTTTTCACATTAAAAAAGCTAATGTTTGGGCAGATGATAAAGATAACGTGTGGGAGGGAGAATGTGAACTCTACTTTGACTCTGAAAAATATTTTTACATATTTCAGAAGCAAAGGTGAGGTGAGTCATTTTGCTTCTTAGTGAGTTAGACCCTCGGTGGCCAAGGGAATTTAAAAAGCTTTAAATTAAAACATTCTTTAAGGCCCTCAAATGAGCAAACTTAAATTATTTTTTATATATTAGGGAAAAAATAGTGGAAGGAGTTTTCCAATCACAAAATAGTAGTCAGCTTAGACTTTAATCCTATCAAAAGTTTATTCATTTTTAGAACATAATTAAGGCAGTAGCTTATTTAGTGAAGAAATAAAATAAGGAAAATAATCCATGCAGCACAGAGAATCATGTTTTTGGCATGCATCTTTTTTTATATCCAGTGACACATTACTGGTGAACGTTCCTTACTTAGTTCAACCTGACTTCCTACCAACAAACAACATATAATTGCGATGTTCATAGATTGATACTGGATGAGCTTAATAAAGGGTTCTACTTCTGCACATCTCTGGAATTAAAACAAAAGGCACCAGACCTACAATTAACAGCTGGAGATAACATATAATTTTCCAGAGCCCAATAGCAGTTTTTATGTTACTCCATTGTGCTTCATGTATTGGCCTATTTGCTGTGGATTCTACCCTGGGAAAGCTGCGAGTTTGTGCGTGCTGAATTGGGATGTCATTTGCTGTGACCTCTGAGCGTTAGCGATAAAAGCTTTACTGTCGGGGAAACATAGGCACCATGTTGCTTTTTTACTATCAGAGATGTTGTCATTTGCTTCTCACAACAGAAATGCCTGTGGGTTGCACCACAGCCAAGACACAGTTTGTCAAACAAATTTAATCAGCAAACACATCAGAGTACAGTCATGCTTGGAGCATCCATTCCATCACTGTGAATCACGTGTTATTTAGTAAAACACTCTGCTGAAGACAGCATTGAAATAATTTGATGTGGTTAAAAGAATAATACTACATAAATCAAGGAAAGGAGCAGCAACGTTTTTGGTTTTTCTTGGCAGCCTATTACTAACTCTATGTAGTTAGTCATTGACATGAGCATTTTTCTTAAAAAAAAAGGCAATATCAAGTAATTGAGATGATTTCACTGAATTGAGTATACTCAAATTTAATAGTATAAAAACAGGGACATTTAGAAAACCTAAGCCATAATGTCATAAGACTATAAAAATGCTGTCTTTACTATGTGAAAATAGCTCATATAAAAATGCACATGTGCAGAAATATATGCACATGTGTAATGTCTGAGAATTTTTGATACTTACATTTTATTTAATTTACATGAAGATCATAGAGAAAAAGGCTTTATCATTTTATACTAATGTTTGAGCAGTGGATGAGAAAAAGGTTTTTTAATAAAAGTAAAGAAAATAAAAATAATTTGTAAAAAGTTTAATTAAAAAAAAAAAAGGCTCAGGTGATGTACTAAGGTTTCAGGCTTAGTAAGTTAAAAATTTAGTCCAAATTTTTTTTTCCCTATATATAAGAGTTTATTTTAAAATTTCCTTCCTTTGACATTTCTGCCAAATATGGGTTTCTGGGCTTCAGTTTATACATACCTCTCATTCCAAATGCTGTTTGTGATGGCTTGCAATAAGAAAGATGATATGCATATTATGTATTATATTAATTATATATAATATTAATAAAAATGATATATATTAGTGAAACATGGGTGGGAAATATATAAATACTATGAAAACATCAAATATAAAGTTACTCTAGAAAAATATGTATTGTAAAGTCCTTACAATACTCACATTGGACTGCAAAATTGGTTCTGAAATTCCTGCAGATTAAAACAAAAAGTGAAATGTGCTGGGTTACAGATTTACATTGTGTATTGCCTAAACCTCATATCACAAATGCCATAGTCAGATCAGATCAGATCAGTCGCTCAGTCGTGTCCGACACTTGGCAACCCCATGAATCGCAGCATGCCAGGCCTCCCTGTCCATCACCAACTCCCGGAGTTCACTCAGACTCACGTCCATCGAGTCAGTGATGCCATCCAGCCATCTCATCCTCTGTCGTCCCCTTCTCCTCCTGCCCCCAATCCCTCCCAGCATCAGAGTCTTTTCCAATGAGTCAACTCTTCGCACGAGGTGGCCAAAGTACTGGAGTTTCAGCTTTAGCATCATTCCTTCCAAAGAAATCCCAGGGCTGATCTCCTTCAGAATGGACTGGTTGGATCTCCTTGCAGTCCAAGGGACTCTCAAGAGTCTTCTCCAACACCACAGTTCAAAAGCATCAATTCTTTGGCGCTCAGCCTTCTTCACAGTCCAACTCTCACATCCATACATGATCACAGGAAAAACCATAGCCTTGACTAGATGGACCTTTGTTGACAAACTAATGTCTCTGCTTTTGAATATGCTATCTAGGTTGGTCATAACTTTCCTTCCAAGGAGTAAGCACCTTTAATTTCATGTCTGCAGTCACAGTCTGCAGTGATTTTGGAGCCCAGAAAGATAAAGTCTGACACTGTTTCCACTGTTTCTCCATCTATTTCCCATGAAGTGATGGGACTAGATGCCATGATCTTCGTTTTCTGAATGTTGAGCTTTATGCCAACTTTTTCACTCTCCACTTTCACTTTCATCAAGAGGCTTTTTATTTCCTCTTCACTTTCTGCCATAAGGGTGGTGTCATCTGCATATCTGAGGTTATTGATATTTCTCCCAGCAATCTTGATTCCAGCTTGTGCTTCTTCTAGCCCAGTGTTTCTCATGATGTACTCTGCATATAAGTTAAATAAACAGGGTGACAATATACAGCCTTGATGTATTCCTTTTCCTATTTGGAACCAGTCTGTTGTTCCATCTCCAGTTCTAACTGTTGCTTCCTGACCTGCATACAAATTTCTCAAGAGGCAGGTCAGGTGGTCTGGTATTCCCATCTCTTTCAGAATTTTCCACAGTTTATTGTGATCCACACAGTCAAAGGCTTTGGCATAGTCAATAAAGCAGAAATAGATGTTTTTCTGGAACTCTCTTGCTTTTTCCATGACCCAGCAGATGTTGGCAATTTGATCTCTGGTTCCTCTGCCTTTTCTAAAACAAGCTTGAACATCAGGAAGTTCATGGTTCACATATTGCTGAAGCCTGTCTTGGAGAATTTTGAGCATTACTTTACTAGTGTGTGAGATGAGTGCAATTGTGCGGTAATTTGAGCATTCTTTGGCTTTGCATTTCTTTGGGATTGGAATGAAAACTGACCTTTTCCAGTCCTGTGGCCACTGCTGAGTTTTCCAAATTTGCTGGCATATTGAGGGCAGCACTTTCACAGCATTGTCTTTCAGGATTTGGAATAGATCAACTGGAATTCCATCACCTCCACTAGCTTTGTTCGTAGTGATGCTTTCTAAGGCCCACTTGACTTCACATTCCAGGATGTCTGGCTCTAGGTCAGTGATCACACCATCGTGATTATCTGGGTTGTCAAGATCTTTTTTCTACAGTTCTTCTGTGTATTCTTGCCACCTCTTCTTAATATCTTCTGCTTCTGTTAGGTCCATACCATCTGTTTTTTATGGAGCCCATCTTTGCATGAAATGTTCCTTTGGTATCTCTGATTTTCTTGAAGAGATCCCTAGTCTTTCCTATTCTGTCGTTTTCCTCTATTTCTTTGCATTGATCACTAAGGAAGGCTTTCTTATCTCTTCTTGCTATTCTTTGGAACTCTGCATTCAGATGTTCATATCCTTCCTTTTCTCCTTTGCTTTTTGCTTCTCTTCTTTTCACAACTAAGGCCTCCCTAGACAGCCATTTTGCTTTTTTGCATTTCTTTTCCATGGGAATGGTCTTGATCCCTGTCTCCTGTACAGTGTCATGAACCTCATTCCATAGTTCATCAGGCACTCTGTCTATCAAATCTAGGCCCTTAAATCTATTTCTCACTTCCATTGTATAATCATAAGGGATTTGATTTAGGTCATACCTGAATGGTCTAGTGGTTTTCCCTACTTTCTTCAATTTAAGTCTGAATTTGGCAATAAGGAGTTCATGGTCTGAGCCACAGTCAGCTCCTGGTTTTGTTTTTGCTGACTGTGTAGAGCTTCTCCATCTTTGGCTGCAAAGAATATAATCAATCTGATTTCGGTGTTGACCATCTGGTGATGTCCATGTATAGAGTCTTCTCTTGTGTTGTTGGAAGAGGGTGTTTGTTATGACCAGTGCATTTTCTTGGCAAAACTCTATTAGTCTTTACCCTGCTTCATTCTGTATTCCAAGGCCAAATTTGCCTGTTATTCCAGGTGTTTCTTGACTTCCTACTTTTGCATTCCAGTCCCCTATAATGCAAAGGACATCTTTTTTGGGTGTTAGTTCTAAAAGGTCTTGTAGGTCTTCATAGAACCGTTCAACTTCAGCTTCTTCAGCATTACTGGTTGGGGCATAGACTTGGACTACTGTGATATTGAATGGTTTGCCTTGGAAACGAACAGAGATCATTCTGTCATTTTTGAGATTGCATCCAAGTACTGCATTTTGGACTCTTTTGTTGACCATTATGGCCACTCTATTTCTTCTGAGGGATTCCTGCCTGCAGTAGTAGATATAATGGTCATCTGAGTTAAATTCACCCATTCCAGACCATTTCAGTTCATTGATTCCTAGAATGTCGACATTCACTCTTGCCATCTCTTGTTTTACCACTTCCAATTTGCCTTGATTCATGGACCTGACATTCCAGGTTCCTATGCAATATTGTTCTTTACAGCATCGGACCTTGCTTCTATCACCAGTCACATCCACAGCTGGGTATTCTTTTTGCTTTGGCTCCATCCCTTCATTCTTTCTGGAGTTATTTCTCCACTGATCTCCAGTAGCATATTGGGCAACTACTGACCTGGGTAGTTTCTCTTTCAGTATCCTATCAGTTTGCCTTTTCATACTGTTCATGGGGTTCTCAAGGCAAGAATACTGAAATGGTTTGCCATTCCCTTCTCCAGTGGACCACATTCTGTCAGATCTCTCCACCATGACCCGCCCATCTTGGTTGCCCCACGGGCATGGCTTAGTTTCATAGTAAGAAAGTATAAAAATAATATGAAAAGAGAAATTCCAAATATAGCAAGTAAAATAATATATATAAATGTAATAAGCATATTGTATCAAACAGATTAAATGAAATATAAAGGTCTGTGGGGTTTTTAGCATTTGATGAAAAAATTTAGCTTATTTGTATGCAGTCCATGAAATGATATTTCAGGAATAAATGAGCTAAAGCTGGAGATATAGGCATGAATTTATGACCTTACAAAGCAAAATGTTTGACTTACTGAGATTGCACACTAAAACATCCTTATTTACTCTTAAAACAAGCCTTTCTAATTCTCTGAAACAGGAGGATTTAGAGGTAGTCTGTAGAGTGTATTTTGGATTGGTGTTGCAATGTATTCAATTTTAATTACTAATCAAGTTTTCTACTTTTTCTCTTGAATCCCAATTGAATCAATAAATGGTTATTTTATAAAACATTTTCCATTTTTACTGTTCATCTTTCCACTGGCATATTATTGATTATACCATCTTATGAATTTTAAAATATCTGCTATATCTGTGATTGCTTCCCTTTTTACGTTTTTGTCTCTGTTTTTCTTTTTTACATTGTTTATTCTCTTTTTGACATCTGTCCAGAGGAGCATCTGTGTTATTATTCTTTAAAAACTGTATGTTAGTGTGCAATATATTAAAACATTTTGTTAAGGAGTCAGAGTATGCATTACAAACAATCCTTATTTCTGCAAACTCAGAAAAAAAAAAACCACCAATTACCTAGAATAGTGAAAGAAAAAAAGGCAGACAGTATATGCCTTTTTACTGTATGCAGCAAATATATCTTAGAAAGCCAGCATAAAACTGGTAAAAAAAAAAAAAAAGCAAATATTGCCCAATAAAACAATATGAAAAACAGCCTCTAATGAATTTTGCCCTCTTTTCTCAGTTACCTTTTCATTTCAGTTCAGTTCAGTTCAGTCACTCAGTCATGTCCGACTCTTTGCGACCCCATGAATTGCAGCACGCCAGGCCTCCTGTCCATCACCAACTCCCAGAGTTCACCCAAAGTCTTGTCCATCAAGTCAGTGATGCCATCCAGCCATCTCATCCTCTGTTGTCCCCTTCTCCTCCTGCCCACAATCCCTCCCAGCATCAGGGTCTTTTCCAATGAGTCAACTCTTCGCATGAGGTGGCCAAAGTATTGGAGTTTCAGGTTTAGCATCAGTCCTTCCAATGAACACCCAGGACTGATCTCCTTTAGGATGCACTGTTGGATCTCTTGCTGTCCATGGGACTCTCAAGAGTCGTCACCAACACCACAGTTCAAAAGCATCAATTCTTCGGTGCTCAGCTTTCTCTAGAGATCAACTCTCACATCCATACATGACCACTGGAAAAACCATAGCCTTGACTAGACAGACCTTGTTGGCAAAGTACTGTCTCTGCTTATGATATGTTGTCTAAGTTGGTCATAACTTTCCTTCCAAGTTGCAAATATCTTTTAATTTCATGGCTGCAATCACCATCTGTAGTGATTTTGGAACCCAGAAAAATAAAGTTAGCCACTGTTTCCACTGTTTCCCCATCTATTTGTCATGAAGTGATGGGACTGGATGCCATGATCTTAGTTTTCTGAATGTTGAGCTTTAAGCCAACTTTTTCATTCTCTTCTTTCACTTTCATCAAGAAGCTCTTTAGTTCTTCTTCACTTTCTGCCATTAGGGTGGTGTCATCTGCATATCTGAGATTAATATTTCTCCCGGAAATCTTGATTCCAGCTTGTGCTTCTTCCAGCCCAGAGTTTCTCATGATGTCCTCTGCATATAAGTTAAATAAGCAGGGTGACAATATACAGCCTTGATGTACTCCTTTTCCTATTTGGAACCAGTCTGTTGTTCCATGCCCAGTTCTAACTGTTGCTTCCTGACCTGTTTACAGGTTTCTCAAGAGGCAGGCCAGGTGGTCTGGTATTCCCATATCTTTCAGAATTTTCCACAGTTTATTGGAATTTTCCACAGTCAAAGGCTTTGGCATAGTCAATAGAGCAGAAATAGATGTTTTTCTGGAACTCTCTTGCTTTTTCGATGATCCAGCAGATGTTGGCAATTTGATCTCTGGTTCCTCTGCCTTTTCTAAAACCAGCTTGAACATCTGGAAGTTCACAGTTCACATATTGCTGAAGCCTGTCTTGGAGAATTTTGAGCATTACTTTACTAGCATGTGAGATGAGTGCAATTGTGCGGTAGTTTGAGCATTCTTTGGCATTACCTTTCTTTGGGATTGGAAGGAAAACTGACCTTTTCCAGTCCTATGGCCACTGCTGACAAATTTTTCAAATTTTCCAAATTTGCTGACATATTGAGTGCAGCACTTTCACAGCATCATCTTTTAGAATTTTTGAGGTATAATTTACATAAAATAAAATTCACATTTATTTAGGTCCATAGTTCCATGAAATTTGTTAGTCTTATACAATCATGTAACTATCACCAAAATCAAGATATCTACATATATGCCTATCACCTGAAAAGCTACCTTTATGCCACTTTGTAGTCAATCCCCACCTCTACTCCCATCTCTGGAAATCACCAGTTTTATTTCTGTCTTCTAGCTTTTTCTTTTGCTGAAGGTCATATAAATTGAATTGTGCAGTTTTCAGGATTTGGGATCTAGCTTCTTTCATTTAGCAGATTTTTGCACGTATCAATGGATATTACCTCTGTTTGTTGCTGAGTATTCTTTGATTATATGTATATATCACAATTTGTTTATTCATTCACCCACTAATGAACATGTAGGTTGTTATGAACTTTTGTCCATTATGAATGAAACACATATAAAGATTCACTTATAGTTTTTGTGTATAAATATGTGCTCATTTCTCTTGGATACATACCTCCATGTCAAATGGGTGGACAATATGACAAGTATGTGTTTAAAAATATAAAACCACCAGATTATTTTCCAAAGTTGTAGTATCACTTTGCATTTTCACCAAAAACTGTATGCAAGTTCTGGCTGTGTTCAGATATTGAAAGATTTGATATGTCAAGATGTCAGTTCTCCCCAAATTATTCTAAGGATTCAATGCAATCTTATTCAAAATTTCAACAGGAGTTTTTGAAGAATTTGATGAAATGATTCTAAAATTCATATGGAAAGACAAAAATGCTAGACATGCTAACTTTTTTAATGAAAGAACAAAGTTGGGAAACTCTTGCAAACTGATTTCAAAAGCTAATATAAAGCTACAGTAATTAAGCCTGTGTTTTGTTGGTGAAAGGGTAGACACATAGTGTAATGGGACAGAAGAGAATACAGAAATAAACCTATACATTTATGGTCAATCGAGTTTTTTTCTTACTAAGGAGAGATTTTGTTCAAAAATGTGATTGCAAGCAGGAAGGAAGGGAGTGTTATAATAGGAGAATGAGGACTATTTTAATAGAATGCTGTGGCTATAAGATGTGTGAGGATCTCAAGAGTTAGACAGATAGTTTTCCTTTTATAAAGAGGAGTAAGCAAGGCTAGGAAGAACTGGGTTTGGAAAGAGGGATGAAAGCATGGCTTGATCAGACAGAAGATCAGATAGTGTTTTACCCTGAGACCAACCTGCTACCCTGGAGGAGCCTTTAAGGACAACTGTATGCTAACTCAGGCTGGAGAAGTAGGGGGTCAAAAGTTAGAGTTTGAGAAAAGGAGGAAAATCTTTGTTTCTATTGATCAGTGAAGTAGCAGTTTAACTAATTTTTTATGAGACAAAAAATGGAAATTTGGAGGGTCTGTGTCTGGCCCTGTCATAGGTAAACAAGGGAACTGAGGATTGCTCTTGGTGTTCCTGCAAAATCAGTTGAACCATCTGTTGAGGTTTGGTAGTAAAGGTCAATTTTTTAATGTCAGGCATCTTAAAAGAAGGATACCAGGTGGCACTAGTGGTAAAGACCCTCCTGCCAATGCAGAAGATATAAGAGATGAGGGTTCAATCCCGGTGTTGGGAAGTTCCCATGCAGGAGGGCATGGCAGCCCACTCCAGTATTCTTGCCTGGAGAATTCCATGGACAGAGAAGCCCAGCAGGCTGTAGTCCATAGGGCTGCAAAAGAGTTGGACGTGAGTGAAGCAACTTAACACACACCTCAAATGAAAAAGAGACATATTAATACAACATGTTGCGTTAAACATTAGATAATATCGAGTTTGTCAAAAGGTTTGTTTTTTTCTGGGAGAATGAACTTTTTTGCCAACCCAATATATTAAATTATTCAAGAGGTTGGTGGATGGAAATCTTCTGATCCTATAGCACTGCTTATAGAGTTTCTTGAAGCTATGATATCAGTACTCTTGTGGTGTTGTCCAGTCTTGGTTAGCTCTCATATAACTGCTTGCACTGAGCATTTTACCAGATTTGCTTAGTGACCCAGACAGTGGCTTTCCCAGGAAGAAATCCATCCCATGTGTGATCAGTTGCAGGACATGTCCTTTGATGTATATATCAAGTCACTGGGCTTCAACTCCCTGTGCTTCTTCAGCTCCTCGGAGAAAAGGCCAATTTCAAGGCAACCTGAGGTTTCAGTAGAGATCTGGCCAGTCAGGTTTTGGTTCTCAGTGATGCCAAGTCAGGAGGGAGGGAGGAAGAATTAGAAATGTTCATTTGGAGAGTTGTAGCCAGATAATATGTTTGATAATATGTGCAAGATGGTAGGTCCAATGTGCAGGTAGATAACAAAACCATACAGTTTACAAAGAGTTACAAAAAGTTCAAAGACAACGAACAGGACCAGAATATGATAACCTACAATAATGTTCTATAGTTTACAGTTGAAATATAAATTTCTCTCTACAGTCACACCCTTTTTCATCAGCGATAATCTCTGAGACTATTCTTGGTCACAGAATAAGTCTGTCTCATTAGATTTGGTCTGATTATTTACAAAGGTACAGCAAGAATAACAATTTACTAAATAGGCCCTTTACATCTCTCTTGGCTGGAAGATTTTATAAGGAATTTATACTGGACTTTTAAAATCCTTTTGAGTCTAGTAAGCCAAGCCAAAAACTCACCACCAAATTTCACTTGCAGTACGTATTAATTCGGGTAAATTCCTCTCAAAGTCCCTCAAATATCTTAAGATTCCTGGGCCTGCCAGGAAGCAAACTTCCTTACGCACCTGAAAGGTTGAGCATCCTATAAGCCAGGTGCCAGGCAGGTTTCCCCAAAAAGCCTTTGTAAGCATTGGCTTCAAAATGTGATCCTTAGCTCTTTAGGAGTATTTACAAATTTGATTCTGTGAGCATCATTCTCAAATATGACATTCTAGTCAAAGCCTTAGTTATGCAACCAATGTTTCCAATTACATTCTGTTGATAAGGAGAACCAATTCTCATAAAACCCATGAAAACAATTCTTTTGCCATGATAATAATAATATTCAATAGGAGTTTCTGAATTCTGGAAGGATCAAGCCAGGAGAGAAAATAAATATTTCATCTCTGCTTATAAAATTATAATCTACTAAATTATTATAAATTCTAGCTAAAGAAAAAAAGGTTCCTTTTTCAGGAAATAGGATATCATCAATATTCTAAACAAAACTGACAATTATCCTGTCTAAGTTCATTCAGTCCTGTGCAATTAATTCTTGTTTGTCTCCATCTTGAATCTGCAGTTTCATGAACTTTCATGAACTTTCATAAACTTCACACAGGTTCTACAAATCCTGACTCAGTCCAGTGGTTTGGCCTCACTTATTTAAGCAAGGTTATCAGAAGTCTGTGCTCCAGGGTACTTGGCCTAGTCCTCTCCACAGATCTCATAGACAATCGTTTTTGTTGAAGACCAGCATCCTAGCCTGATGGCACTCTTTCTGGGAAGCCTCACAGTAAAACAGAAAACTGTGGATGCCCAAAGACTAAAAACAACTGTAGTTAAATATCTGATGAGACCTAATTATAAATATATATGCAATCAACAAGAACATTTGGTTGCTTCCGTGTTATATGACGTTTGAAAAACAACAACAACAACTGAATTTGCGATAAAAGTAACTTATTTTGTGACCAGCAACACTACACTGTTGTAGTCTGATATCAGGCAAAGCATCCCCAGGATGTATCGTGGACAGCAAGGACGCTGACACATCTCTAAGAACGTCACACAATTTCTGAAATGTTTATGTTGGTAACATTTCTCCCATACAAACATAAACCAGGGAATGTTAAGCATCTCTTCGGATTTGATAACACTTGCTATGCAATCCAACACATCAGAAAAACCTAATTACTTCTAGCCCTTCTCTTTTTACAGGATGAAAGATCCTTTGTGATTTTCCAGGGGTCCTCAAAAACAGTTTGAGGTCAGGAAGATATAATTTAGGATTTGTCTTCCAGAGAGCAAAATGTCAAAGGTTGTCAAGTCTGAATGTTTGATTTAATAGGAGGTGGCTATCCATTTAACCAAAGTGGCTCTAAAAGTTTTCAAAAGTAAATATGGAAGGTAACATGATTCTATAAAACTTTCACTCTTTCAAAAGTGAGAAGATATTGTTTTCTTAAATAATCAAGGACATGGCAAAAAGCAACACAAAACTCAGGATGTTACTCTGATAAAGCATCAAATCTTTGCCTTCTTGGCAGATTATTTAAAAAGTATAGAAAGTACCTTTCACAACCACTTAATAAGAGAAGACCAATGGTCCTAGAAAAGCTTATCAATTTAACAGAGAGAAAACCAAATTCTAGTTTTGTATCAGTGCAATATTTTATACTAAAGCTCTTTTTAAAACAATCTTATGCATAAATCAATCAAATCCTAGCTAGCTTTAAGCAAGACAAATAAATTCCTGTTCTGCAAACTTTGTACAACTTTCCCCATCCGTGCAGATTTCGTTTTGTTTTCTCTTTCTCATTCATGAACAGCCAGTCATTTTACTTCAGGACAAAATTATTTTTTTGCTTACCAAAAGGATATCCTGCATATCTTGCATACTTAATTTTAATTTTAGTGTAAGTTTAAGGTGTTAAAGTATGTATGATTAGCTAATTCATTTTTAATCAAGAAGAAATTATCAAAGAAGATACTGTCTTTATTTAAAAAAATGAAGCCTTCTTTTAGAAGCTATATAGTGAAGTGGTCTCAGAAAAGGGGAAAATTAGAGAAATATCAATACATTATGCATAAATCATTACTGAATTTAGCTGAGCCCACAAAATACAGACAAAGCAGTTATTAACTGATTTTAAAGTTTGCTTCTTTGTTTTCCAAAAAAACTTAACTCAAATATGATGATCTCTTCTCATAATATCCTAGATCACTTTTTATTTTGATGCATAATTCACTGAAAAAACTAAACATTACTTTTAAATCAATTGAAATAACTTTTTATCACTTACTAAACACATGGAACATTTGTTATAAAACTGAAATCAATACACACTGCTTGAAATGTCTGTCCTAAATTTATGGGTACTAATGGGATTTTTAGCATATTATGCTGCATATTACTATAGTAATATATTAGTATTATATTAGTATTATAGTATTATATTACTAATATAGTAATATATTAGTATTAACTAACTGTGCCACTATCTTAAAGTATATTTTGTCATTTGTCCTTTTAAAATTAAATACATTTGTTTTTCTAGTTGGTCATTTCTGTTAGGGATTTTTTTAAATTGAATTTCTGTTTATGATGCTTCTTTTAAGGGCATAAGCAAAGATTTTTTTTTTCTTTCAGATATTTAGTCTGCTCATTCCTAATATACTTTTATCAGATTTTTATATCACTTTGCTTCCTCAAAGAATTACAAATTCATTTGTTTTTTTAACTTATTATTTCATATTAGAAGATACTCAGTTAACAATGTTGTAATAGTTTCAGGTGGACAGCAAACAGCCTTAGCCATACATATACATGTATCCATTCTCCCCAAATGGACTGCAGTAAATACTGAGGGATATCTTAGAGCACAGAACAAATCACCTTCTCATTCTGGTTGTATTTTTTTTTAGCCTATTTTTTCAAATATTTTGGAGAAGATAGGATTTTTTCTTTAATAAAAAATCCCTTTATGGTTTTTTAGAAATGGGTAAAATCAGAATCTGGTGTGATTGTAAATTTGATTTGTTACAGATGTTTCTTTCAATACCTGGTTATTGTATTCCTTGATTTTTCAAGCGAAAAATCTAAGAAATACTATTCTCTTTCTCAAGCAGCCCAAATGTGAAGGATAAAAGAAGAGTGGCTAAGAAAAGGAATATAGGAGAAATTGTTTTTGCCCTCTGAAACTCAGAGGTTAAAGTGATTCTCTGTTATTGGAATGATGGCAGTCCTGCATGTGGCATGCTACCTAGGTGAAATCCAGCTTTTAGTTTAGAAAAGAAAAATAGAAGCTAGTATTCCTTCATTGTTGTATATTAAAAGCAGAAAATTGACATGAAATGAACTAGACATGTAAAATATCCTACTTGCAAAAGTATCTAGAAGCTGTTGACTGATAGCCTCAGTCAAAGCCACAGAATTACAGAGGCATCATTACCAAGAAAAAAGGTCCTCCCATCTGTTGTTTTTGCCACTGATCATCTTCTCTCTGCCAGAATATGAATGGGACATTACAGGCAGGTGATGCAGGGTCAGATCGAAAGAAATCTCTTCCAATATAGAATTGCTTTTCCTCCAAAATTAACAAAGTAGAGATGGAAAAAAAGATAATTTGAGAGAGTTACTACTTCAGTTGTTTTTAAGATTCCCTTCCTTCTCTCTCAATTCTCCAAGTACAGGGTTAGAACAAGAAATTACAGACTTTATTATTTCATTAGATGAATGAAATGGCATTCACATGTCCTAACTGTCAGTATCAGTTACAAAAATCCCTATTAATAAAAACCATATGCTAAAAATTAATGTATTCAATTTTAAAAGGACAAACTATACGATATCCACCCTGATAGCTCAGTTGGTAAAGAATCTACCTGCCACACAGGAGGCCCTGGTTTGACTCCTGGGTTGGGACAATCTGCTGGAGAAGGGATAGGCTACCCACTCCAGTATTCTTGGGCTTCCCTGTAGCTCAGCTGGTAAAGAATCCGCCTGCAGTACGGGAGACCTGGGTTCGACAAGATCCCCTAGAGAAAAGAAAGGCTACCCACTCCAGTACTCTGGCCTGGAGAATTCCATGGACTGTATAGTCCATGGGGTCTCAAAAGTTGGACTCAACTGAGCGATTTTCACTTTCATATTACATATAGATGTTATTTTCAGCATCAGTGGCTATTTTAAAGGAAAAATGAGATGTATAATATAACTATATATGATATCTATATCATATATAGACATTATTTTCAATATCAGTGTAATCAATATAGTATCAATATAATCAACAATATATATTACATTATGCTTTGTGTGTGTATATATACACACATATATAATATATATACATATATATATTATATATATGTATATATGGCTTTGTATAGAATCTGCCTATAATGCAAGTGACCCAGGTTTCATACCTGGATTAGGAAGATCCCCTAAAGAAGGGATAGGCTATGCACTCCAGTATTCTTGCCTAGAGAATCCCAGGGACAGAAGAGCCTAGCGGTCTACAGTCCATGGGGTCGAAAAGAGTCAGATGCAACTGAGCCTTTTTAATATTCAAGATTTTTCTCTCTTTATTGTTGAGGAAGACAAACTACTCCTGGCCCTCTTAAGCTTTGGAAATAGTTCTTTCTGCTTCTTTCCAGTGGTTCTTTCCTCCCATTCAGGCACTAATCTGTTCACAACTTAAGGTGCCCATGAAACTCTGCAATTCTCTTGAGCTTTTTCTCTGTGCTGTTCTTTTGTTTCTGTTCAGCTCTTTCTGCCTCTGTAATTATGTGGGTTTGATTGAGGCTGTCTGATACTCTGACTTGCCAACTCTAGCCTCTCTGGTTCTAAGGTATTTCTCCTCAAGTTGTGGTGCTTGCAGGGCTCAACATCAGTTGTACATCCCTGAACTACAGCCTGGATACTCATTCTAGGCAGTAAAGTGGGGCAATCATAGGGCTCACCTAATTTGTTTCCTGTCTCTCATGGATTGCTGTCCTGTGCTGTGAAGCGCTCAATTTCTGAACACTTTTGTTTCGTGTATTTTGTCCGTTTTTTAGATGTTTAATGTGAAATGATTATTTTGGCCCCTATTATTCCATCATGACCAGGGCAGAAATTTACCCTAAATTTTGCATTGCAATTTTTCTTCTTTGCTTTTAGTTTTCCCACATTATCTAGATATTTGTTCTTGCAACTTTATTGTGATAAAATTGACAAATTAAAAGTGTATACATATAAGGTATACAACTTGATGGTTTTGCATATGCATTGTGAAATTACCACTGCAGTTAAGCTAACTAACATATCTATCACCTCACATACTTACCATTTTCTTTTTGTTTGTGTGTAGTGAGAACACACCACACACAGAGATTTGACCTCTTAAGGTGTGGAGAAAGGGGGCGCTTCGATGTTGTTGGTGGGAGTGTAAATTGGTGCAGCCACTGTGGAAAAAAGTATGGACTCTCTCAAAAACTAGACAAAGAATTGCCATATGACCCAGCAATTTCACTCCTGGGTATATATCCAGAAAAAAAAATGAAAACACTAATTTGAAAAGGTTCATGTACCCCAATGTTCATGACAGCATTACTGACAATTGTCAAGCTATGGAAGACTTTAGGTAAAGTTAGCAGTACCTGCTCTTTGAGGGAATTCAAGGATTTCCATTAAAGCAATTGATCCTGCTCTTTGTTTTTTGTTTTTTTTTTTTTTTTAAGAGGGAAGTTCTCTGATAACTCCTTTTATTTCTTCCACAAAAATTGGTTTGGCATTTTTTTCTATTTCCTGATAAGCCATCCACTTCGCAGAAGTTTTCAAGTTTAACTGAAAAGAGTTTGGCAAATGTTGTCCTCTGTTTCAGTAGTTGCTTCAGACTTCGGGTGAATTGTACTTTTTTCTTCATTTAGCTGAGAATATTTGTTTAATTAATTGTTCACAGAAATTAGAGGTTCATTTATATGTAGTAGTACTACTTTTCTGGTTTCTAATGCATTAATTTCTGCTGTAAGCTTATTATTTCCTTCCTTTGCTCTCTTTCACTTAATTTTGTTGTTATTAGCTTTTTAGTGGGATATTTAATGTGTTTTCAAAATTTTCATTTATGCTGATCTAAATGTTTAAGTTTGTGACTATTCCATCACTGTTTTAATTGTACCCCATAAAATCTAAAATGCGGTATTGAGTTTTTAAATTTCTAAATAGAATTGTCTTTTTTAAAAAAATATTGATTTCTACCATACTGAATTGTGAACCAAGTATGTTGTTTGTATTATTTATACACTTTGTGCTTTTCTTTGTGACCCATTTAATTTCATAAATGCCCCAAATCCTATTGGGAAAGAAATGTGCATCCTCAGTTACTGAAGTGAAGAGCTTTATATATTATTCCATTAGACTTCCGTAATTAGTGTGCTTAGGTCTTTTGTATCTAGTGATTTTCAGTCTACTTCACTCGACTTAAAAATAGTGTCTGAAGAACTCTTGTTTTTAGTGTGCTTCTATTATTCCAAGTATTGTATATAGTTTTTGCTGTATGTAGGTATGCTACTTAGTACATAGATATTCATAGCTGTTACGTCTACATTGTGAATTTGACTTTAGAATTGTAATGCACTCTCTCTCTCTTTTGGTGGGGAGAGAGAGTATGTGATTATTTTGACTTGAATTCTGCCTTGACCAATATCAAGATCACAAACACTACTTTCTCTCTCTTTTTTTCAGTCTTCTGACATACTTTTCCTTATGTCTTTATATTTAGCCTTTCTGAATCACCTTTTAAAAGTTGTATCTCTTGATTTCAGCATAGACTTGACTTTTGCCTTATGAGCCTTATGAGTTACTCTGAAAATAATTTCCATTTAATACGTGAGTCAAGCCTATTTGCTTTTATTGGGATGGCTGATATGACTGATATAATTAGATTCAGCTTTATTAAATTGCTTTATGTTATTTTTTTTTAAATATTTGTTTATTTGGCTAGGCTGGGTCTTAGTTGCAGCATGTGGGATCTTAGTTCCCTGACTAGGGATTGAACCTGGGCCCCCTGTGTTGGGAGTACAGAGTCTTAGCCACTGGACCACCAGGGAAGTCCCTATATTATATTTTCAGTTCAGTTCAGTTCAGTTCAGTTGCTCAGTCGTGTCCAACTCTTTGCAACCCCATGAATTGCAGCACGCCAGGCCTCCCTGTCTATCACCAACTCCCGGAGTTCACCCAGACTCACGTCCATCGAGTCAGTGATGCCATCCAGCCATCTCATCCTCTGTCGTCCCCTTCTCCTCCTGCCCCTAATCCCTCCCAGCATCAGAGTCTTTTCCAATGAGTCAACTCTTCGCATGAGGTGGCCAAAGTACTGGAGTTTCAGCTTTAGCATCATTCCTTCCAAAGAAATCCCAGGGCGGATCTCCTTCAGAATGGACTGGTTGGATCTCCTTGCAGTCCAAGGGACTCTCAAGAGTCTTCTCCAACACCACAGTTCAAAAGCATCAATTCTTCGGTGCTCAGCTTTCTTCACAGTCCAACTCTCACATCCATACATGACCACTGGAAAAACCATAGCCTTGACTAGATGGACCTTTGTTGGCAAAGTAATGTCTCTGCTTTTTAATATGCTGTCTAAGTTGGTCATAACTTTTCTTCCAAGGAGTAAGTGTCTTTTAATTTCATGGCTGCAGTCACCATCTGCAGTGATTTTGGAGCCCCCAAAACAAAGTCTGACACTGTTTCCACTGTTTCCCCATCTATTTCCCATGAAGTGATGGGACCAGATGCCATGATCCTCTTTTTCTGAATGTTGAGCTTTAAGCCAACTTTTTCACTCTCCTCTTTCACTTTCATCAAGAGGCTTTTTAGTTCCTCTTCACTTTCTGCCATAAGGGTGGTGTCATCTGCATATCTGAGGTTATTGATATTTCTCCCAGCAATCTTGTTTCCAGCTTGTGCTTTTTCCAGCCCAGAGTTTCTCATGATGTACTCTGCATATAAGTTAAATAAGCAGGGTGACAATATACAGCCTTGACGAACTCCTTTTCCTATTTGGAACCAGTCTGTTGTTCCATGTCCAGTTCTAACTGTTGCTTCCTGAACTGCATACAGATTTCTCAAGAGGCAGGTCAGGTGGTCTGGTATTCCCATCTCTTTCAGAATTTTCCACAGTTTATTGTGAGCCACACAGTCAAAGGCTTTGACATAGTCATAATTCACTCTCTGATCTCCTCATTTGGGTTTTCTTTGGGGACTTAGGAAGGTTTATTTTGGGGACTTTATTTGGGGACTTAGGAAGGTTTATTTTGGGGACTTTATTTGGGGACTTAGGAAGAATATTTCCTAGTTGTTACCTTAAACTAATATTCTAATGTAATTCTATTATCCTTCTTTTTATTAGTCCTACCTTTGGTTTGTAAGCTTTCAATGTTATTTTTTGCTACCCACAACTTATCTACATGCATGCTGCTACTGCTGCTGCTGCTAAGTCACTTCAGTCATGTCCGACTCTGTGCGACCCCACAGACAGCAGCCCACCAGGCTCCCCATCCCTGGGATTCTCCAGGCAAGAACACTGGAGTGGGTTGCCATTTCCTTCTCCAATGCATGAAAGTGAAAAGTGAAAGTGAAGTCGCTCAGTCGTGTCCAACCCTCAGTGACCCCATGGACTGCAGCCTACCAGGCTCCTCCATCCATGGGATTTTCCAGGCAGGAGTACTACAGTGTACTTATTCTGCATTTTAATTCTCTTCAGTTTTTAAGATTCCATTACATCTGTTTGATGGAACAAGTATTTCAGGCTTCAGTTCTTACCTCTAACTGTGTCCTTGATCTAAACCAATCATGACATCCATTTAATGTTCAGTGCTAGTCATCTTTCTGAAGTATCTCCTGTCATCAATGGGTTTATGAAGCCTATTCTCTAGTTACATGAGTGTAGTAGAGTTGGAAGCATTTATAAGGGCAATATTCTGAGTCTGGCATATATGTATAACAATGTTTTTATTTAGCTTTGTACTTGAAGGACACATTGGCAATATACAAATTCCTTGATTCTCATTTTATTATTTATTATTTATTATTATTTATTATTTTTATTTATTTATTTATTATTATTATTTATTATTATTCCTTGAAATATTGCTTCTCTGTTGCTTTGCTGTGTGTGTTGTTGTCTAAAAGTCAGATTTCAACCTGTTTTTTTGTTTTGTTTTGTTTTGTTTTGGTAAGTGATATTCTTTTGCCCAGAGGTCCAGAGGTTTTCTGTTTTTGTTTTGTCTCCTAAGCTTAATCATTTTACTAACACATGCCTCAGAGTTGATCCATCTGGATTTTGTGGCTGATGTACATATCTCATATATTCTTTTCTATAACTGGCTTCCATTTGCTCCTTTAAGCTGCCTTCTCGAAAGACAGAGATATATCTTCCTGTTCACTGGTTCTCACAAAATTATTGAGTGTAATTTTTTGTCCTTTTCTTTCATGCCTGGTTAGGTTCTATTTAGTGCTGCACATTGCATATGAAATAATGTAGAAATAATTTGAGGATCTAGATAATGAGTCTTTCCCCTAAAGATTTACATTTGTTGGTTTCCTTTCACAGCGGGGTTTTGTCTCTATCTTATAACTTTTCTGAATGTTGTCCCCAGCCCCTCCTTTTGGCAGAACCTGAATTGTTGTTTACAAATCCCTCTTGAGTCTAAAAACCACTCTTTCTCAGATTCTTAGCTGCATCTTTAAATATTAGTAAATGCCTCAATGGGAAATGTAACACAAAATCTGGCATGATGTCCAGACTTTTCTCTTTGTAGATCAACAACATCCAAATTTTAGAATTTCTAGATATTCTCAGCAGGAAGGATAAAACAAAACAACTTAGTCTTCCTTACAAGTTGAAGTACTTTATTTCCCTCTCACCACTTTGGAATGATTCCCTTTACTTAGCTTATTGAGAGATGTTGATATTTAGAACCAAAGACTTAGTGGTGAAGTTTAGTGGTGTTCTTTATAGTAGTTATAGTAATCTACATCTTTATATAAAATACTATAGCAGAGAACTGGTATTAATTTCCTGGATGAATATTGACAGGATGAACATAAGTCATGAACATACTAGATAAAGTGCATGGGCTAGATGTGAAGGCACCACCAGTCACCGTTGAGCAAAAGGAGAGTCGATTTTCTTATTGTTCAGTCACTTAAGTTGTATCCAACTCTTTGTGATCCCATGAGCTGCAGCACACCAGGCTTCCCTGTCCTTCACCATCTCCTGGAGTTTGCTCAAGATCATCCTTTGAGTTAGTGATGCCATCCAACCATCTCGTCCTCTGCTGTTCCTTTCTCCTACTACCCTCACTTTTTCTCAGCATCAAGATCTTATCCAGTGAGTCAGCTCTTCACATTAGGTGGCCAAAGTATTGGAGCTTCAGCTTCAGCATCAGTCCTCCCAATGAATATTCAGGACTGATTTCTTTTAGGATTGACTGGTTTGGTCTCCTTGCAGTCCAAGGGACACTCAAGAGTCTTCTCCAGCACCACAGTTCAAAAGCATCAATTCTTTGGTACTTAGCCTTCTTTATGATCCAACTCTCACATCCATACCTGACTACTAGAAAAACCATAGCTCTGACTATACAGACCTTTGTTGGCAAAGTAATGTCTCTGCTTTTTAATACACTGTATAGGTTTGTCAATGGCTAATTCCAAAGACCTATTATCGTGTTTTGCATATTTTTACTTAGTATCTGTTTAGTTTGTGCAGCTTCTCTGGTTTTATCATTGAAAGTGAATCTTAATATTATTTGTTTCTTTGCTTTTCCCCCTTGCTAAATCTTACTAGAGTTGCATCAAGTGTTTATCTTTTACACAATTAACTTTTGACATTGTTCAACATATATTCCCTTTGTCCTTTTGTGTTTTTTTTGGACTTCTTCCACTGTTTCTTGATAACCATTTGAATTTGATAATTAGCTCACAAGTTTTCATCCTGTCGGGTTTTCTAGTATATGCATTTAAAGCTATAATTTCTCAGTTCTAGTTGCAACTTTCAAATTTTGATTTAGAGTGTTTTTGTTATCATTTGGTTATAAGCTTTGTCTTTATTCTAATATATTTTTGACCTATTCATTTGGAAAATATTTTGAAAAATTATAATTATCTTTTCATATTTTCCCAAAATGTATTTCTAATTTAGTCTCACTTTTATTAAAGATTATGTATTTATTGTATTTTAGCTCTTTGATTGAATATTTATTTGAATAATTGTGTTAAAATCTCCTAAAATATTGGTTTCTTTGTCAGTTGTTTCTTGTGAATCTTTTAAAGTTTTTTGCTTAAATATTATGAACCATGTTAGTAGATCCATACAAGTTCAGAATTGAAATATTTACTGTGTATGAAGTAACCATCATAAATAATAATGATATATCTATTTAGGTGACAAATCTTCCTTTTGTATATATTTTCCTATTTTTTCACATTCATTTATGTTCAAACTTTTTTGTAGTCTTTTGCTTTATATGCTTGTGTGTTCAGTTGTGTCTGACTCTTGGCCACCCCATGTACAGTAGCCCACCAGGCTCCTCTGTTCATGGAATCTTCCAAGCAAGAATGCTGGAGTGGGTTGCCGTTTCCAACTCCAGGGGATCTTCCCCACTGAGGGATCAAGCCTGCATCCCTTGTGTCTCCTGCATTGGCAGATGGATTCTTTGCCACTAGTGCCACATGAAAAGCCTCTGGTGCTTTGCACATGTCTCTTATAAACGGCTAACTTTAGACTGCTCCTTGGGTGCCCTACCAATTCAAGGCAATTTAAAATTAAATGAAATTTAGAAAAAAAATCATATGAACTGAAATCAAACCAAAATCTACTTTAGTCTGATATTTCTTTCCAGAATCATCAAATTGGGTTTCCTTTTGTTTTCTTTTCTTTTTCTTTTTGGTTAGTTTGCTTTTAAACCTGGACTTCGTGCCTACACTGAATTGGATATGTTTCCTTCTGGCTGCCTTCCCTACAGAAAGTCTTTATAGTTCCATTTTAATGCAGGGAGTACCCATCACAGACAGACCTTAGGTTTGAAATTTTGGCCACAATACTCAATACTAAATTTCAAATTATCCAGGATTTGGTTAGCATACTCAAATCAAAAGCAAGTTTTTGTACTTCCTTACCACCAAGGGTTCCTGCTTATGACTCATTTGGGGAAATCTAGAGAGTTCATACCTTTATGTCAACTTAGTGATTTGTATACAAATACATATTTTTATGTATTTTGTATATATAAAAAAGATCTTAACTGGATTACTACAAAGGTGTGATTAGTCACCCAGAGCCAGACATTCTGGAGTGCAAAGTCAAGTGGACCTTAAGAAGCACTGCTGTTAATAAAGCTAGTGGATGTGACGAAATTCCAGTAGAACTATTCAAATCCCTAAAGAATGATGCCATCAAGGCTTTGCATTCATTATGTCAGCAAATCTGGAAGACCCAGCAGTGGCCATCAGATTGGAAAAGATCAATCCTCATCCCAATTCCCAAGAAGGTTAGTACCAAACAATGTGATAACCATTGGACAATTGCACTCATGTCCCATGCTAGAAAGGTCATGCTTGAAATCTTGCATGCATTATGCAAACCAAGAACATCCAGATGTCCAAGCTGGATTTAGAAAAGGAAGAGGAACCAAAGATCAAATTGCCAACATTTGCTGGATTATAGAGAAAGCAAGGGAATTTCAGAGAAACATCTATCTTTTTCATTGACTACACTAAAGCCTTTGACTGAATGAATCATGACAAACTATAGAAAGCTCTTAGAGAGATGGCAATACCAGACCATCTTCCCTATCTCCTGAAAAACCTGTATGTAGGTCAAGAAGTAACAGTTAGAACCCTGTATGGAACAACTTATTGGTTCAAGATTAAGAAAGGAGTATGACAGGGCTGTCTGCTGTCATCCTATTTGTTTAACCTATGTACTGAGCACATCATGAGAAATGCTGGACTGGATGAGTTACAAGCTTGAATGAAGATAGGCAGAAGAAACATCAACAACCTCAGATATGCTGATGATACCACTCTAATGGCAGAAAGTGAAGAGGAACTGAAGAGCCTCTTGTTGAGGGTGAAGGAGGAGAGTTAAAGAGCAGGCTTAAGACTAAATATTAAAAACCTAAGATCATGGCATCCAGCCCCATTACTGCATGCAAATAGGAGAAAAGTTGGAAGTAGTGACAGATTTCTTCTTCTTGGGCTCCAGAATCATGGTGGACGGTGATTGCAACCATGAAATCAGAACACGATTGCTTCTTGGCAGGAAAATGATGACAAACCTAGACAGTGTTGAAAAGCAGAGACATTACTCCGCCAATGAAGATCCGTATAGTCAAGGCCATGGTCTTCCCAGTGGTCATGTACAGTTGTGAGAGCTGGACCGTAAAGAGGCAGAATGCCAAAAAATTGATGCCTTTTAACTGTGGTGCTGGAGAAGACTCCTGAAAGTCCCTTGGACAGCAAGGGGATCAAACCAGTCAATCTTAAGGGAGATCAACCCTGAATATTCATTGGAAGAACTTATGCTGAAGCTAAAGCTCCAGTATTTTGGTCATCAGAGGGCTCATTGGGGAAGTCCCTGATGCTGGGAAAGATTGAGAGCAGCAGAAGAAGAGGGCTTCAGAGGATGAGATAGCTGGACAGCATTACCGATGCAATGAATATGAACTTGGGCAAATTCGGGGAGACAGTGAGAGACAAGGAGGCCTGGTATGCTGCAGTTCATAGGGTCACAGTGAAACACGACTGGTTGACTAAACAACAACAAAATGACAATCTTTGTCATTTCAATTATCTCCTATTTCTCTCTTATATCTTATTTCCCATTTCTATCTTTTATTTTTACTTACTTGGCATATAAAAAGTCTTTTTTTTTTTGGAACTTTTTATTTTGTGTGGTCAATTAACAATGCTGTAATAGTTTCAAGTGAACATCAAAGTGACTCACCCATACAAAAACATTTGTCTTAAAAAGCAGTTCCAGGTTCATAGCAAAATTGAGGGGAAGGCACAGAGATTTCCCACATATCTCCTACTCTCACACATGTATTCCCAGTCCCCCCTCCCCCATATCAACATTCCCTATCAGAGTGGGACATTTGTTCAGTTCAGTTCAGTTGTTCAGTCATGTTTGACTCTTTGAGACCCCATGGACTGCAGCACGCCAGGTTTCCCTCTTCATCACCAACTCCCGGAGCTTACTCAAACTCACATCCATCAAGTTGGTGATGCCATCCAACCATCCCATCCTCTGTTGTCACTTTTTCCTCCTGCATTCAGTCTTTCCCAGCATCGGGGTCTTTTCCAATGAGTCAGTTCTTTGCATCAGGTGGCCAAAGTATTGGAGCTTCAGCTTCAGCATCAGTCCTTCCAATGAATATTCAGAACTGATCTCCTTTAGGATGGACTGGTTGGGTCTCCTTGCAGTCCAAGGGACTCTCAAGAGTCTTCTCCAACACCACAGTTCAAAAGCATAAATTCTTGGTGCTCAACTTTCTTTATAGTCCAACTCTCACATCCATACATGACTACTAGAAAAACCATACCTTTGACTATACGGACCTTTGTCGGCAAAGTAATGTCTCTGCTTTTTAATATTTGTTATAACTGATGAACTTACGTTGGCATGTTATGACATAACCATTCAAGTCCATGGTTTGTTTACCTTAGGATTCACTCTTGGTACGGTGCCTTCTATGGATATGGAAATATGTTGACATGCATCTGTTTTCGTGACCCTAAGAAATCCCCTGTGCTCTGCCTTTCCATCCCTCCCCACACAAGTCCATAGCAAACACTGAGCTTTTTAATGTGTACATAATTTTGTTTTTTCCCAGAGTGTCATATTGTTATATCATATAGTCTGTAGCCATTTTGAATTGGTTCCTTTCACTTAGTAAGGAACTAACTAAGGTGCATCTAAGGGTCCTCCGTGTCTTTTCATGCTTTCTGTCTTATTTCTTCTCACTGTTGAATAAGATTCCATTGTCTGAATGTGCCGTAGTTTGTTTGTCCATTCACCTATAGAAAGATATCTTGGTTGCTTCTAAGTTTGGGCAATTATGAATAAAGCTGCTATAAACATCTTTGTACAGATTTTGTGTGGACATAAGTGTTCATCCAACTTTTTCGGGTACATACCAAAGAGTGTGAATGCTGGATCATTTAGTAAGAATTTACTTACTTTAATTTTGTGAGAAACTGCCAAGCTGCCTTCCAGTGGCTGTATCACTTTGCAATCCCATCAGCAGTGAATGAGAGTTCCTATTGCTCCATGCCTTCACCAGCATTTGGCTTTGTCAGTGTTCTGGATTTTTTTTTTTTTTTTTGCCATGGCATCTCATTGTTGTTTGAATTTGCAATTCCATAATGACATGTGATGTTGAACACCCTTTCATATGCTTATTTACCATATGTGGTGAAGTGTCTAATAAGCTATTTTGCCTACTTTTTGTTGGGTTCTCATTGCTGTTGAGATTAAAAGTTAGTTCCTTGCACATTTTAGAGGACAGTCCTTTATGAAATATGTCTTTTGCAAATATTTTCTCCCTGTGTGTGGCTTGTCTTCTCATTCTCATGACAGTGTCATTGGTGGAGAAAAGGTTTTAATTTTAATGAAATCCAGGTCATTAATTATTCATTTGGTGGCTCTTACACGGGGGCAGCACTTTTTCCTGTGGCATCACTTCTCAGGAGCTCTAAGAGGAATTGTTAGATTTTCAATTTTTTCAACTTTTTGCTTGTTATTAGGATGGAGAGATGATTTCAAAGCTTCTTGTATGCCAGACCAGAAATTGGAAATCAAATGAACAATTTTGAAAAAATTAATGTCTTCTATCTCTTAAATGATCCTTTATTCTTTAGAATTTACTTACCTAGCTAGCTATTTATCACCTATCATCCATCTAAAATATTTTCATGTATATTTATCTTATCTCTTTTTTTTTCATGTTCTACAATTTCTTCAGCAGTCTGATGGTCTATGGGTACCCATTTATATTAATGAATAAAGTAATAAAAAAAAATGATGGGGTGTGCATGTGCATGATTATTCCTTCAGTTTCAGTTCAATTTATCGTTGGCCATGGGAAAAGAAGTATTTCTCTCAAGAAGCATTTCCCTCTTCCATGGCTGGTCACCTTTTGCGATCACTATTCCTCATTACGGGAGTATTAGCGAGATCTTGGAAACTGGGGCCACATTCTTCAGAAACATCAGTATCCTGCCAGAAGTATTTAGCCTCTCAGCCATTCCCCAAACTCCCCACCATTTGGGATCAGATTTTACTGCCTTTACATGATATACATTTTTTGTGCATTTTGTATTTGAGTAATGGCACACTGATAATATTCATTTGTGACCTTAAAATCAATGTGTAGTGCTTTCACATTCATTGACAGATAGGTGCAAAGTGACCAAAAGGTTGAGTTATGCCCAACTTGCAGTTTCCTAGCTGAGGTCAAACAAGGCAGCATTCAGAATTCTTGTCTCAGTTCTCACACTGTAAGCAAGTATCCCTTTTGAAGTCTTCTTAAGTCACATTTTTGTGCTTTTTGTTGGTGATTTCACTTTTTTAAATGGTCCAAAGCAGAATGTTGAAGTGTGATCTAGTACTCCTAAGCACAGAAAGAATATGATATACCTTATGGAGAAAATTAAAAAGAATAGATACATGTCTGTGTAAATACACTTTTCTGTACACCTGAAGCTATCATAACACTGTTAATCAACTATACTCCGATATAAAGTAAAAAGTTAAAGAAAATTTTTTTAAAAGAAAATGCATATATTAGATAAGCTTCATTCAGGCATGAGTTATAATGCTGTTAGCTGCTAGTTCAGTGTAATTGGGATCAAATATATGTATATATATAAATATATAGACTCAATGAAGGTGGTGCTAGTAGTAGTGAATGCATCTGCCAATGCAGGAGATGTAAGAAACACATGTTCAATCCCTGGGTTGAGAAGATCCCCTGGAGGAGGGCATGGCAACCCACTCCAATATTCTTGCCTGGAGAATCCCATGGACAGAGGAGCCTGGCAGGCTGTATAGTCCATAGGGTCACAAAGAGTCTGACATGACTAAAGTGACCTAGCACACACATGCAAATATACGTGTGTGTGTGTATTTATATTTACATACATATACACACATATATACATATATTTGTAAAATAAGGTGTCTTTAAATGGAAACATACATAAAACTAGGTTATGTATTCATCAGATGATGAAAATATTGTGACTGGAAGTTCAAAGGAATCTAACCCTGATTTCCCCTTGGAATAGTGGTTCAATTTTCACTAATTCAATGTTTGTGGTAACTTTATAGAATATAACTACCACAAATAATGAGAATCAGCTGTACTTCAAAACTTGTGATTGATTGAAGGTTGTGATTACTTCATTGCTTCTTTGGAAATGTTTTATTTCTCTCTATTTCTGCTTTATCACTTTTCTTCATTTGGGATGATTTCATGGAAGTTAGTGGGAAATGGCTTCATTCTATGATCTTTAACCAGAAACATAATATGTAATTTTATTTTTAAAGTCCTGTCCTAAAGTTTTTTTTCCCCCAAAGGATATTTCATTCTGCTATCAAATGACCCATGGTTATGTCTACAGAGGGGCAGTTTTGATGATTTTAGTAATTTTAGTATGTGGTTTTCAAGTTAAGGTTTAGAAATTTGAGTTCCTTCACAATCATAGGCATATGGTAAAGGCTTTCTCTTCCATTAAGTTTTAGAAAAAAATCTCCCTCATTTTGTTAAAATTTTTATTTTCCATATCTTGAATCTGATCTGTAGTGAATGGTGGGCAAAATAATGGCATTGCTTGGGGGAAAAAAAAAACAGTACAATATTCTCAACTTCAAAAACAGTTTAATATGTTTTTAATTATTTAAAAAGTTAATGCTCATTTATTCTCATTTTTATTTTGTTATAATTTTGTGTAATTATTAAAAAAAAGACATTCTACCTCTACAGTCTTCCTCCCTAAAACCCATAGTGCTGTTTAATCATGAGAAAAACATCAGATAAATCCCAATCGAGAAGCATTCTACAAAATGCATGGCCAGTGCTCTTTAAAAATCTTAGTCATGAAAAACATGGAAAGTCTGAGAAACTGTCACAGCCAAGAGGAAGCTAAAAAGATGAGAAAATTAAATGTACTGTAATATCCCAGATGGGGCCATAGGAAAAAAAAAAAAAAGGACATTAGAAATCCCTGGTGGTCTGGTGGTTAAGACTTGACACTTTTACTACAGTGGTCCAGGGTTGAATCCCTGGTTTGAAACTAAGATCCCACAAACTGTATATCGTGGCCAAAAAACTAAAAAAATACCTTAGTGAAAAGGAAAGAACTCTGCATAAAGTAGGGAATTTAGTTAATATATCAATATTGGTTCATTAATTGTGACAGATGTACCATACTTGATATAAGATGTTAATAATAAAGAATGTTGGATGTAGGGTATATGAGAACTGTATTGTCTAAACATTTTTCTATAAATCTAAAACTGTTTTTAACTTAAAATGCTATTTTTCAAAATCATGATCACATAAGGAAAGTTAAAGACAAGGTCTTCTTTTTTTTTGGTTCTATTTTTTAATTACTTTTAAAAATTTTATTATTATTATTATTTTTTTTTTTTACTTTACAATATTGTATTGGTTTTGCCATACATCAACATGCATCCGCCACGGGTGTACACATGTTCCCCATCCTGAACCCCCCTCCCACCTCCCTCCCCATACCATCCCTCTGGGTCATCCCAGTGCACCAGCCCCAAGCTTCCTGTATCCTGCATCGAACTTGGACTGGCGATTCATTTCTTATATGATATTATACATGTTTTAATGCCATTCTCCCAAATCATCCCCCCCATCCCTCTCCCACAGAGTCCAAAAGACTGTTCTATACACCTGTGTCTCTTTTGCTGTCTTGCATACAGGGTTATCGTTACCATCTTTCTAAATTCCATATATATGCGTTAGTATACTGTATTGGTGTTTTTCTTTCTGGCTTACTTTACTCTGTATAATAGGCTCCAGTTTCATCCACCTCATTAGAACTGAAAGGTCTTCTTTTATTTTAAATTACAGCATCAAATGTTAAATTTGTGTCTTCTATCAAAATACCATGATAACATTAAGATTATAAAATTTTGTTCTTCTAGTCTTTGTTTTTCATGTAAAAACAGTGAATACTTCCTTAGTTGAACATATTCATGCTCTTAATTCTTAACTGAGATTCTGCTAGCTAAGGAAGGAGATAAGAAAAATACTTTCCTTCACATAGAAAGTATTATGGAATCTTAACACTCTGCTCTACTTCTAAACTGGAAAAAAAATTCCTTTTTGGCAGAGGTACTTAAGAGTTGGGCCACAAGTAAGAAAAAGGGTGTTTTTACTCATGCTTTTATCCTCTGTACCATGTTATTTTTGTATTATCAATGATCACTTTTATCCTAGTTTAAGCATTAAAATAAATTTTTATTTCCAATGCATATTTGAATAAATGTAATCCTTCCATGATTATTACTTCCTAAAAGTCATTCCAACCATGTTTAGATCTTCATTGTATTTTTTAGGTCACCTTGAGCAAATGTGTAAAACATCAACTTTTATGAGTTCTTATGTTATTTACCTAGTTAGGTAAAACTCATTCTAAAGTTTATAACTGGCCGGTATATGCTACAAAGTAGAAGAGGATCTTGGAGAATATAGTGACAACCCAGATAAAAGTAATAGAAAATAAAATGCTACAGGAAAAGTTCAGCTGAAGATTTTTGAGTTAATCTACTTTTTACCAAAATATCCTTTATAAAAATAAGTTATAACCCTTGTATACTTATCTTTTTGTCTCCCAAGTATGTCTTCTTTTCTTAGTCTGAGTTTGTCTCTGTCCGAGTCTGAGTCAGGAAGCATGCCTGGTCCCTATTTACTCGCTCAGTTGTGTCAGACCCTTGGCAACTCCGTGGACTGTAGCCACCAGACTCCTCTGTCCATGGAGTTTCCCAGGCAAGAATACTGGAGTAGGTTGCCATTTCCTTCTCCAGGGGATCTTCCCAACCCAGGGACAGAACCCAAGTGTCCTGCATTGGCAGGCAGATTCTTTACCACTGCACCACTCAGTTCAGTTCAGTTCAGTTCAGTTCAGTCACTCACTGGGGAAGCTTAAATGACCTGCAGTTATTCCATAGTAATCCTGCATAGCCCAGGGGTTTCAAAGCAGGGCTAATCCTGCTACACCATCCCCTAAAGGAATCCCTTAGTGTTTCTTGAAGAGTTCCTTCTTCCTGATCTCATTGATTTGCCCCATGAGAATCTGTCTGAGACTGTTGACAGAACTGCAGGGGATGATCTTTCCTTTTCCTCTGTAAATATATATTGTAAATATCAGTATTTTCCTATCATGTTAAGACCTAATATGAGAATAAAGCCAGTACAGGAAAGCAGATCTGAGAGATGGAAGTGCTAGTGACATTTTTGAACATCTATATTTAGTCAGGACAAAGGAAGCTCTGTCACCGGGCTTTCAATGAAGTGGACCAATTCATTCCTCTTATAGGTTATGTTTTTCTCAATCTAAACTGAAAATCATGGGTAATACAGTTATTTTTCTGAATGTGGACTATGTGCTAGCAGCCATTAAATGCTTTAACTATGTGATCTCATTTAATTCCCACAGTAACTCTGTGACAGGGATTCTATAATTAATCCTTCCTGGTGGCTCAGATGGTAAAGCGTCTGCCTGCAATGTGGGAGACCTGGGTTTGATTCCTGGGTCAGGAAGATCCCCTGGAGAAGGAAATGGCAATCCACTCCAGCACTCTTGCCTGGAAAATCCCATGGACGGAGGAGCCTGATAGGCTACAGTCCATGGGGTTGCAAAGAGTTGGACACGACTGAGCGACTTCACTTTCACTTTCAAGGTAATAGTTAACGCTATAATTAAAGATAAAAGAGTTTAAGTAACATGTCTAAACTCCTGATTTTATATATGGAGATATAGAGTCCCAACAAAGTTAACCCAAAGTCATAAAATGAAGTTTATCAAGGTCAAGGCTGTTACGCTACATCTGTCAGCACAAAAATCAGCATGAGAAGATGAATAATTGCCTGGCAGTCTAAACAGTTAAACTGACTTAACTAAAAACTTGAGTTCATTGACTGAATTCTACTTTTTATTTCCAAAGCAGTTTGTAAAAAGAGAGGGTGTTTTTTGTGTATATATGTGTATACGTGCTTGTGTCACTTCAGTCGTGTCCGACTCTTGGCAGCCCTATGGACTGTAGCCCACCAGGCTCCTCTCTCCATGGAATTCTCCAGGCAAGAATACTCAAGTGGGTGGCCATGCCCTCCTCCAAGGGATCTTCCTGCCCCACTGATTGAACCCACATCTCTTATGTCTCCTGCACTCTCAGGTAGAACTTTACCACTAGCACCACCTGGGAAGCCCCATATGTGTATATAGGTATATTTTTTCTTCTTTTCCACAAAACCAAAATAGTTCAATGCATAGATAACACATTAATTTAACTATATGATGATCCATCAACAAAGTTTTTATTGACTTTTAAAAACATCAAAAAGCTTGTGTGGATATAAGACCCAAAATATATTGGCCACATGATCTTTTTCACAAAAATACTTAATAAGCCTGCAGAAGATATATTTTTGTTCATATTTATGTTGCTTCTTTTTTCATACTATAAGACTACTCTGAACGTTCCTAATTATTATTCTTTCCTCAAAATAATTTTGAAAGAGTGTATCACAAAACTGTTTTCATAATAAACCTATTAAGTTCTAAATTCCAGTTCTTGAAATTACCATTTATAAGAGAAAGGTTAGAGAACTAGCAAGTCTGTAAGGGAGCTGAATATTAAAGGCAAAATCTTTGATTTTAGGATACATTTCTAAAAAGTAGTTGTCAATGCACTTAGAAATCTAGTAGTAGTGGACATCATATGGTTATGTGCTCTTCTGCTTCGTATGTCTTATAATCTAAGTAAAGGATACTGGTACCATGGTGTGTGTGTATATATATATATTTTTTTTTTCCTCTTAGTTCTTAATATTAAATATATATGTTGAGTAGATTTGCCAAAAAGCAGAAAGCAAAAACCTACTCCCATATGCTAATTTATTTTTTGTTTTTAAATAATAACAAAATCAAACTGCATAAAGGATAAAAGAAATGTAATTCTTGTCATATTTTAGAAATATATTTTAGTGCATGATTCCTATGAATTTATAATGATTAACAGTGTTTCCTGGAAACTAAATGTATATTTTGGAGGTAGTTTAAATTTTAATAACCATTTCCAGCGGTCTTCTCATTTAAAGTAACTCAAGCATTTTTTTTTATTTTGTAAAAATTGGCATTATGGAGGGAAAACTTTTGCTTGTCCTCTTTTTCACTCTGGTTAATTGAGTTGTTCTTAATTTAACATCTTAAGTTCACTAAAGAAAAACAGTTTAGCCAATCATTATCCATAAGCTATGTATGTATGTCCTTAGGTTTTAAGTACGGCTGCCCTGAAATTACAACTAAAGATGGAAAGCACATGGCTATGAGCTCATCACACCATAATGAGATGGGCTTCAGAGATTGCAAAGTGCTTCACTTCCACAATATGCAAATTGTGTACAATGCCAGATGCAGAAGCGCTGATCCAGTTGCCAAGTTCTGTGGAGGGCATGGTGATTCATTCATAAATTGTCACAAATTTAGATACTCAGGAACTTGCAGCCTGTTTAGGGCTGCCGACATGCATGGTTATGGTTGACTATTGTATGACATTCTGGCACCTGGAAGGAGACCTCAACCTTAAATTCTGTCAAAGTCTACGGTGATGTCAGACTCTGTTAACCCCAGGACATAACTCAATATTTTTATGTGCCTGTGGATATTGGATCTGCCTGTCTCATGACAGAGAGAAACCAATTCACATCGAAGAATTGACCTCAATGTAAATTAGCACCTGTTAGCACCTCTTTCCACGCTCAGATTTATAGATTTCTCCTTTGAAACAAATTATTTTATGCCTACATAGGTCAATGTTTAACTTATATGTTTATGAAATAACAAGTCTTAAATTCTATGCAATATATGATTATAGCTTTCTCACCATCTTAGAATAATATGTTCATTACCTCAGTGAATAATATTTAATGACTTACTGGGAGCCAGGAACTAAGTTAGATATCAAGAACAATATAACAAAATATGCCTTAAAGATATCAAAGTCTAGTAGAAATATAAATAAGTCATATATTCTTTGCTATTTGTGTGTGGCCAAAACTGTTTACTTTTTAAAATATTTGATTTGTGTTTTGAGGGGCATTTGGAAGTGGAACAAAAATTTGATACTGAAAAAAATAAATCCTGGCCAGTTGCTGAGTTATTATTTACCCTTCACAATAAGAATGTAGGCAGACTTTTGCAAGAGTAAGTTGGTTTTTTCCCTCCATCAGTTTTCTGCAGGTTTATCCCGGAGGTCTACTATTTGGGCCTAATGACTCTTTTTTCAAGATATCAATCTTTTGAAAGAATGAAATACTGAGAGAGTAAAGGCTAGCAGATCTTTGAAAGACTGACTTTCTTAAGGGAAAGAAACTATATTTTTTTTTCCTCTGTGTGTAAAATGATGCAGATGCATGTGGTGTGTATGCGTGATATCAGTGGGAAAATGTGCATTCAGAATTCCAAACAGTTGATAATGAGGTCAGCAAACTATGGCCTATCAGACAAACCAGGTCTACCACCTTTCTTTGTAAATAAAACTTTATTAGAACACCACCATGCTTACTTATGTACATATTGCTGTGACTGCCTGTACACTATAGCAGCAGAGTTGAGTAGTGATGGTAAAGACCCTATGGCCTGCAAAGCCTAAAATATTTACTACATGAACATTTATAGAACCCTGGTTTGTAGTTTTCCATTTTATTCCTGTAAAAATTAGTGTTTATTTAAAAAAATCAGCTCATGTTTCCAAAGTGTTGTCCAAACAAAAAGTGCTAAATGATAGTGCTTATGCAGGGTGATTTATATCAGATTTCACATAAAAATACAATATAGAATTAAAAAGTTCTTTTGTGTAGAAGCCATCCTATAGAATCTATTTAACAGAGAAATTAAAGAAACACAAGTACTGCCCAATAATATTTTCTACAAAAATTACTAAGTTTGGACCTATGTTTTTTTCCATGTGTATAAGGATCCAATAAGGAAAGCAGAAATCATGCTAAGTTTATTACAGACTGCAAGCAACTTAGCAGCAGCAGCAGCAGTATAGGGAACTAGATATAAAGACATTACAAGAACTAAAAGTAAAGGTGGTGAGCCAATTCAAAGATTACCAACATGTGGGGTGACTACCATCAGTAGGGCTGAGAGTGTAAAAGGATACCAGTGGTGAGGTACTCCGGCTTCCAAGTAGAAGCTGGAATCACAGAAATGCACCCCAATGGGAACTAGGACTGTGAAGGGGTAGTGTGTTAGTTTTCTTGGCTTGCCATAACAACTTTGTCATGGTCTGTGCATAGATTGGAAAGGAATTTCCAGCTTTAATGCAGAGTAAGGGGAAAATAGAGTTTATTAAAGTGGGAGACACTGTTAGATAGTGGGCTGGCTCAAGAGGGGGCCTATGCTTTTGCGGGCTAGTAGCCAATTTTTATGGGCTTCCCTGATAGCTCAATTAGTAAAGAATCCACCTGAAATGCAGGAGACCCCAGTTCGATTCCTGGGTCAGGAAGATCTGCTGGAGAAAGGATAGGCTACCTATTCCAGTATCCTTGGGCTTCCCTTGTGGCTCAGCTGGTAAAGAATCTGCCTGCAATGTGGGAATCCTGGGTTTGAAGCCTGAAGACAAAAAAAAAAAATTCCTGCTGTAAAGGTTACATTAGGTAATTGGTTAGCATGCTATAGGGTGGGTAATAGAGTGGGTATTTTTACCTGACATGGGGTTAAGGAGCTGGCTGGTTTAGGTTGGGGAGGGCACTCAGAGCAACAGCTGCTATGGGGCTCGGTAAGTTCTGAAAATGACCTTGGTGCAGAGCTCCATATCTGTGGCCTTGGTACAAGGCCCTGCATCCGTGACCTTGGTGGAGGGGTCCACACACTTATCATAAACTGCGTAGCTTAAAATAGCAGAAGTTCATCCTCTTATAGTTCAAGGATCCTGAAGTCCAAAATCAAGTTGTCAGCAGGGCCATGCTCCTTCTGAAGGCTCGAGGGATGAAGTCTCCTTGACTCTTTTTAGCTTCTGGTGATTGCCAGCAATCCTTGACATTCCTTGACGTGTTGCTACATCCCTCCAATTTCTGCCTCCATTTTCACGTGGCCATCTTCTGTGTGTCTGTCTCTTCTGTGTCTTTAAATTTCTTTCTTTTTATGAAGACATCAATCATTAGATTTAGGGACAACCTTAATCTACTATGATGATATCTGAAATGATTAAATCTGCAAAAACCCTATATCCCAATAAGGTTACATTCACAGGTTCCAAGTTGGCATGAATTTGGCATCCAGCTCAATAGAACTGGGCTTCCCTGATAGCACAGTCGGTAAAGAATCTGCCTGCAGTGCAGGAGACCCTGGTTCAATTCCTGGGTCAGGGCAATCTGCTGGAGAAGGGATAAGCTACCCACTCAGGTATCCTTGGGCTTCCCTTGTGGCTCAGCTGGTAAAGAATCCGGCTGCAATGTGGGAGACCTGGGCTCCATCCCTGGGTTGGGAAGATCCCCTGGAGAAGGAAAAGGCTATCCACTCTAGTATTCTGGCCTGGAGAATTCCATGGACTGTATAGTCCATGAACTCGCAAAGAGTCAGACACAACTGAGTAACTTTCACTTCACTTCGGTAGAACTGAACAACAGGCAAGAGGTAGATCCACTCAGTAAATTGTTGGAGATGTCACCTGAAGCATTCTCAATCCAATGCCTTCCATTTCCCAAACCTAACAAGAAGCCAGTGGAACGGAGATTGAGAAATGTGGTTTGCAAAGGGCAGCTCTTTGGGACATGAAGCAGATCAGGGGCTTGCTAGGTGGGTCTGAGAGATAAGTAAGCAAACAAACAAAAAGAAAAACAACCTACTCATTGCTTTTAAAATTCTTCAGCACCTACTAATCTTTTAATTCACCCTAAAAAATTTATTGATGAACTTATATGATGTTTGGAGTTTGCTTAACAATAATACAGAAAAGGGACATGCCAGGGTCCAGCCCCGGCTGATCCAGGGTATTCGAAGGAGAGACGGCTTCGGTGACCTATTCAAATGTTAATTAGAGATATAAAGAGTAATAGAATGAGGATAGCTCAGTAGGAAAATTCAGTGGAGAAAAGAAGCTGAGTAGTTTGGTTTACGCGGAAGATCAATATAACCTGTGACACCAGGTTAGCTCTGACCACGGAGGCCGCAGGCACCCTCTCGAATAGTGGAAGGTGCCCCACCTTAAACACCTTCTTGAGTGGGTCCTAGAAGCCCAGGCAAATAAATGGTCGCAGAGGATTTCTGCACTCCAGATGGAGACTCAGCTGGAAATTGAGGGGAAGAATGACATGGGGAGACCAAGCTTTGGTGAGCAAGGCCCGTAGCTTTATTTTCAACAGAGGTTTTTATCCCCTAAGTTACACATAGAGGATAATAGGGGATGCAAAGTCAGCAGTCTTTGATCCTTATCAAAAACCAGGGTTTCTTTCCAGCAAATTTATCGTATACAAATGGTTTAGGTGATTTACATCATCTTCTGGCCAGAAGGCCTATTAACATTTTATGACTCTTGACAAAGATTTAGTTTCTCTTAGAGTAATTATTTTAAGGTTTGGCGCCATCTTCCGAAGGTGTTAGATAAAGTTGCATTCCTATAGGGCGGATGTGTAATGGGTTTACAACAAAGGAAAGAATTTATTACCTTAAGGGTCTAAAGTTACTAACACCAAGGCCACTACTTATTTTTTCTACATACCAACTATATTAATTAATACATATTCAAGGATACAATACAGGGGATGTGAAAACTTGGCAGCAAGCATTGGCTCATCAATGAAATCTTTTACTAGTTTTATTCTGACAGTTTCTAACTCTCTGAGAGGCTCTAAGCTATTTGAATATCTTAAGCTTCCTGTGCCTCTTGAGGATGAGAGACTGTAAACAATCGTATGCATAGCTGTAGGAGTCCGGGTAAACTTGTCAGGCGAGTTAGAGAGCTATCTGAGGGGTTTGGATTTAAACACTCCTAACTGCCCAGGAACTTTATTAATTGGAGCTGTAAGTTAACTCTTTGACAGAGAGAGCGAGATGGTGGTGGGGGACAGCCCCCAGTAAAGTCAGAGGTGAGAGCACAAAGCAATAAAATAGGCAGACTCTGGTTTTTTGGCGGTAGATGCTCGAGAATATCCCGGGGGACTCCTGAGGCTTGATCCCGCCTTTGCGTATGCCGAGCCTCCTTCCTCATGACCTTTGTCATGAGTGGAATGCCTCACTGGCTCCCGGCAGGGACAGAATGAGTTAGGATCTAGATCAAGATATTTCAATAGCAGCAACACTGATATTTTGCACTGGGTAATTCTTTGCCATGGAAGTGAAGTGAAAGTCTCTCAGTCATGTCCAAATCTTTGTGACCCCATGGATTTTACAGCCCATGGAATTCTCCAGGCCAGAATACTGGAGTGGGTAGCCTTTTCCTTCTCCAGGGAATCTTCCCAACCCAGGGATCTGATCCAATCGAGGTCTCCCACATTGCAGGCAGATTCTTTACTAACTGAGCCACAAGGGAAGCCCTTTGTCATGGAAAGGCGGGAGTATATGCATTGTAGACTATTTACCAGTGTCTCTGACCTCTACCTGCTAGATGCCAGTAGCTCCTCCCCCCACCCCCACAACTCCCTCCAATTATGATAACCAAAAATGTGTCCAGACATTGACAAATGTATACTTGGGGGCAAAAGTGACCATTTTTGAAGATTTAGGTGAAACAATTCTGACTTTGAGTGAATAATCGTTAAAGCTGGAGGATGGGAACAAGGTGGTTTGTTATGCTATTCTCTCTGCTTTGGTATATTTTTAGTACTTCCATGACAAAAACTGAACAACACAAAATAATCTGCCTTAGAGAGTGCTCTGCTTCTGCTAAATTTAGTATTTGAATTAAGGTTCTTACTAAAGGTCACAAAAGTCAATACTTGAGTCAATTAGTAATGATGGTAATGAATTCTGAAGGTCAACTTCTGAAATGACTTTTCACACAGAGAAATTGAGTAATTTTACATGCCCTATATCATCATCATCAATATTCATGTATTAAGTATATAAATGTATACAATACCCAATTAGATATTTATTTTTAAGGTATATTTTTACATATACAACCCATTTCTCCAAAAATCTTCAGTCAAATAAAGATAGTTCCTTTGCACATAAATTGTCTTGCCTTACATTTGCAATGCAAATAGACAATCACATCATATCCCACAATATAAGATAATGATGCTGAAAACTTGGCCTCTGTGTGCCAGTGCCAAATAGAATCTCAGAGACAGTTTTGGGTGAATTAGAAAAGAATAGCTTTATTTCTTTGCCAGGCAAAGAGCTGGAGCAGGGAGTAGGGGGAGACAGTGGGCTCCTGACCTGAAAAATTGTGTGTTCCAACCTGGGAGGATTTGGTGAGGAGTTTTATAGCAATGGTTCAAGGGTGAGGTTGCTGATAAGGATCAGGGTGCGTGTGGAACATGCACTCCTTTAATCTGGTCTCAGATGGTCTCCTAGAACTTTTCTGCTTCCTTTAATCAGGCTTCACATGGTCTTCTCTGGAATGAAGAATGCTAGCATCTTCCATTTGTTGGGGTTTTGTAAAGAGTTCAAAGATATTGTTATGTGTATCCCTTGGAGCAAAACCAAGACCTTGCCCCAAGGCTGCACTATTGTTTCTTGACTGCTCCTCCCTTGTCTCTCAGTTCAGTCCAGGCACTCAGTCACGTCTGAATTTGCGACCCCATGGACTGCAACACGCCGGGCCTCCCTGTCCATCACCAATTCCCAGAGTTTACCCAAACTCATGTCCATTGAGTTGGTGATGCCATCCAACCATCTCATCCTCTGTTGTCCCCTTCTTCTCCTGCCTCCAATCTTTCCCAGCATCAGGGTCATTTCCAGTAAGTCAGCTCTTCACATCAGGTGGCCAAAGTATTGGAGTTCAGCTTCAGCATCAGTCCTTCCAGTGAACACTCAGGACTAATCTCCTTTAGAATGGACTGGTTGGATCTCCTTGCAGACCAAGGGACTCTCAAGAGACTTTTCCAACACCACAATTCAAAAGCATCAGTTCTTCGGCACTCAGCTTTCTTTATAGACCAACTCTCACATCCATACACGACCACTGGAAAAAACCATAGCCTTGATTAGACGGACCTTTGTGGGCAAAGTAATGTCTCTGCTTTTTAGTGTGCTGTCTAGATTGGTCATAAATTTCCTTCCAAGGAGTAAGCGTCTCTTAATTTCATGGCTGCAGTCACCATCTGCAGTGATTTTGGAGCCCCCCAAAATAAAGTCAGCCACTGTTCTCACTGTTTCCCCATCTATTTGCCATGGAGTGATGGGACCAGATGCCATGATCTTAGTTTTCTAAATGTTGAGTTTTAAGCCAACTTTTTGACTCTCCTCTTTCACTTTCATCAAGAGGCTCTTTAGTTCTTCACTTTGTCTCTGCACTCCCTCTATTCCCTGATTAGCAACTGTTTGAAAGGCTTCCATGCCCTGGAGCCCCACAGGGTCCTACTTCTTTTCAGTCAGTCAGTTCAGTCACTCAGTCGTGTCTGACTCTTTGCGACCCCATGGACTGCAGCACGCCAGGCCTCCCTGTCCATCAATAGCTGCATCCTAAAGTGAACCAGAAGTGACTCTGATGAGTTTGAATTCCAGGTTTTGCTATTACCCATATTCCTGTTTTGGACAGACGATCCCTAGACCTCAGTCTCGTGAGGACAAAAGAATTCTGTATAAAATTCCTATCATAATCTTTCTAAATATATACCATAATCATTTCCTTCTTATGTCTTTAAGAATAAAGAACAAAATCTTCAGCATGGTATCTACATTCCTTAAAATCTAGTCTTTGCTTATCACTCTGGTTATGTCTTGCCATTTCTCACACCTCTATGCTTCACTCATGATAATCTGTCTGTAGTTCTGTGTATGTGTCATGGTTTATACTTTCTCTATACTTATCCACATTCCATAGATCAACACAGTTCTGTGTTACTGGTGTCTGAAAGGAAGAAATTTTCCTCTACCCTCTAGGTTTTTCTGGCTAGGCTAAGAATGCAAATGACATGAGATTAACAGGGAAAAAAATCTTAACAAAAGTTATTAATATGTATACATAGGAGAGCTGAGTAACTCACCAAGATGGCCAAAACCCTCACCTTAAATGCTACCTTCAGCTAAAGACAAAAGAGGATGTTGAAGGTCCTGGTCTGGGACTTGAAAGGGAAGGAAGGCAATTCACATGGACCAGGCAGAGATAATGAAATCCAACCTGTAGTCTGACATCTAGGCCCTGCAGAGTTTCTCCCGTCACACCTAACCCATATTCTTTGCAGCTATCTCTGATGATAGATCTGTTCCAGAAACAGGCCCTTTATCTAATTTATGTAGACAGTTAATAGGAAGGTAACAAGAAAAACTTCCTGAATCTTCCATTTCTTAAAAATGATCAGTTTAAATTAATACTCATACCAGAGACACATTTGAAGTAGCAAGTTTTGTACCCCTGTACTGGCCTGACCAGTCTTGGCCCCATTGTAAGACACAAGTTGTTGTGGTTTAGTCGCTAAGTTGTGTCCAACTCTTTTGTGACCCCATGAACTGTAGCCCGCCAGGCTCCTCTGCTCATGGAACTTCCCAGGAAAGAATACTGGATTCGGTTGCCTTTTCCTTTTCCAGAGGATCTTCCTGATCCAGGGATTGAACCCGTGTTTCCTACACTGCAGGTAAGTTCTTTACCACCGAGCCATCTGGGAAGCCTGACATTAATCTAAATATCAAGCAAATGGTTGGAATTTGTAACAACATATGTTATTACAGAGTATTGCTAATGTTGATGAAAAATTAGTCAGTCTATGAAAGAAATGGAAAATTTTACTCCAGCTAGATTTGAGGATTATAACCTGGATGAGTATCTCAAAAAGCTCTGAGAACTGTTCTACCCATTAGAAGTCAAGGCATAGTTATATGTTTTTTTTAAGACAAAGGGCTGTACATCAAATAATGTATTATTAATAGTTTACATAATCCAGAACTAAGGAACTTCATGGTGGGTCATGTGACCCCTTACAAGATCAAGAAGTAATTGTTATCATTTAAGGAGTCTATACTAGGACACTGTTGTTCTTTTCATTTGAGCAGGTTATTTCTGACAAGAGGGCAGTGCTGGTTGATGCATAATGCAGATTCCCAATGCACAGTGCAGGGAGAGAGGCAGCCAAAGGGCAGAGAAGATTTTTTGTTTGAATTTCTTTTGTCTTGTGATAAAAATATGACTTTTATTTCACACTAATATATATTTGAATGTGTAACTATTATTGTTGTTGATCAGTTGCTCAGTTGTGTCTGACTGTTTGCGACCCCATGGACTGCAGCACACCAGGCTCCCCTGGCCTTCACCATCTCCAGGAACATGCTCAAACTCATGTCTATTGAGTCAGTGATGCCATCCAACCATCTTGTCCTATTTTCCCCTTCTCCTCCTGCCTTCAATTTTTCCCGGCATCAAGGTCTTTTCTAATGAGTCAGCTCTTTGCATCAGGTGGCCAAAGTATTGGAGCTTCAGCATCAGTCCTTCCAACGAATATTCAGTAACTATGCAATCTCTCATTTTTTTGTGTGGCAAGTTTTAGTAATGATGATTTAAATGTCCAAAATTTCTAGCTACTCTCCATTTTAAAGTGTTTATCTCTTTCCTTTCTCTATACTTACTGCTTTTCAACAAAACACTTCTATCAATAACCTTTCTTTTTAATGACTTCCTCTTCATGGTTCTCTTTTATTACTCATGAACTTCCCTTGGTGACTCTGAGATAAGATCCTGGCATCTGGCTTTGTGCCACTCAACTCCATTTCCATATAAAAAACATTACTAGAACTAAGAGGCTATAGACAAGACAACTTTCAGCTTGTTTTAATCTTCAGATAAACTTGGGATTTGCCTTCACCTACTTTAGAGGTATGTGCAATAATTTCCTGTGGCAAACACACATTAGTGTCAAACAACCCAACAGATCTTCTATTTCTTTCAATTTGAGAGGAAATTGTTATGTTTTAGAAATGTACGCAACACTATTTGAAAGCTTAGAGAAAATTTTTGCTTCAGCCCACAACTAGGGTGACATATGATTATTTGGAAACAGTGGTTAAGCAATCTGATGGTTTCCTTGAAGTCCTTTCTACATATGTTGGAGAAAGGTTACTGAGTAGTCAGTGATGGTTAAGTCAGCTGAGTTTCATGAAATATCTGGTATTGATGCCAAAACCTTGTCCTCTGTGCACTGGTGCTGAACAGATCAGAGACAGAGTTTGGGGTGAAGGAGAAATTATTAGTTTTACTGCTTTCTCAGACAAAGTAGGACGCAGCAGGCTCATGCCTCAAAAATCATGTGACCCAACCCAGGAAGATTTGGTGAAGTTTTATAGCAAAAGGGCTTCCCTTGTGGCTCAGCTGGTAAAGAAATCACCTGCAATGAAGGAGACCTGGGTTCAATCCCTGGGCTGGGAAGATCCCCTGGAGAAGGAAAAGGCTACCCACTCCAGTATTCTGGCCTGGAGAATTTCTTGGCTGTACCTTCCTTGTCTCTGCATCCCCTTCCTTCCCTGATTAGCAACTGTTCAAATATGCCCTTTGGAACTCAGGGAAGGTCATGGAGGCTGGAGTCTATTCCCTACAAACAAAAAATGGGGGGACACAGGAAGGCTCCCATGCCCAGGATCCTCACAGGGTTCTGCTCATTTTCAGTATCAGTAAGGTATCTGGAAAATCACATTCTGGGTTTGAAAGTCAGCATCATTCTAGGTATGGAAAAAAAAAAGGATAATCCAAGAGGATCTCTACTTCTTATATTAATTTACATTGTTTTAATTTTTATAAATTCTGTAATTATTACACATTACACATGTATCAAAAGAAAATATTGTAAAAATGGTATAGTCAGACTCTACAGCTATTGTATAAACATACAACTTATTCCCATTCTGTATGCATATCTCTATAAAAGAACAAAGCAAAACTTTTCAAAATGTATGAGCATATATTGTTGTTATTATTTAGTTGCTCAGTTGGGTCCTACTTATTTGTGGCCCCATGGACTATAGCCCAACAGGATCCTCCATCCATGGGATTCTCTAGGCTAGAATACTGAAGTGGGTTGCCACTTCCTTCCCCAAGGGATCTTCCCAACCCAGGGATCGAACCCATGACTCCTGCATTGCAGGTGGATTCTTTACCACTGAGCCACCAGGGAAGCCATGAGCATACGCATTTTTTAGTAAATATTTTTATGTCTTTGCACAATTTTTGGTAATATTTATCTAAAATGTGAAAATTTCCCCTAAGGTTTGGTCTATAAATATTTGGTATAAAGTTACATTTAATAACCCCAAATAATTTCTCTTTCCCACTTGGGTTTATTAAATATTATAAATTACACAGATATAAAGTGATCATTGTTAGAAAAGTATGATCTTTCAGATTCCTCCCCCACTTACACTCTAATGTCAAAATTTAACAATCTTTTTAAGAGGAAACCCAAATAAAACTTACTTTTTGTAAATTATTTAAAGTAGGAATTTTTAAATATATTTCATTATTTACTTTTGCTCCTGAACAGCAGTGTGCTTTAGCATAAATTAAACAAGGGATTCACTCGTGAACTGGAAGCCAAAGCATTAGGTTGGGATGAAATATTTCCTGGTAAAGGGATGTTTAAATGGCAGATCATTTACTATCAAACTCTAAATAATATTACATTAGAAATGCCTCAGGGTATCTTAAATCATCCCCTTTTCTCATTTCACAATTAAAAGGGAAGGAGGACTTCTAAGCATCAGTTCAGTTCAGTCACTCAGTTGTGTCCGACTTTTTGTGACCCCATGAATTGCAGCATGCCAGGCCTCCCTGTCCATCACCAACTCCCGGAGTCCACCCAAACCCATGTCCATTGTGTCGGTGATGCCATCAAACCATCTCATCCTCTGTTGTCCCCTTCTCCTGCATTCAATATTTCCCAGCATCAGGGTCTTTTCAAATGAGTCAGCTCTCTGCATCAGGTGGCCAAAGTATTGGAGTTTCAGCTTCAACATCAGTCCCTCCAATGAACACCCAGGACTGGTCTCCTTTAGGATGGACTGGTTGAATCTCTGCAGTCCAAGGGACTCTCAAGAGTCTTTTCCAACACCACAGTTCAAAAGCATCAGTTCTTCAGCACTCAGCTTTCTTCACAGTCCAACTCTCACATCCATACATGACTACTGCAAAAACCATAGCCTTGACTAGACCGACCTTTGTTGGCAAAGTAATGTCTCTGCTTTTGAATATGCTGTCTAGGTTGGTCATAACTTTCCTCCCAAAGAGCAAGCGTCTTTTAATTTCATGACTCCAGTCACCACCTGCAGTGATTTTGGAGCCCAGAAAAATAAAGTCTGACACTGTTTCCACTGTTTCCCCATATATTTGCCATGAAGTGATGGGACCAGATGCCATGATCTTAATTTTCTAAATGTTGAGCTTTAAGCCAACTTTCCACTCTCCTCCTTCACTTTCATCAAGAGGCTTTTTAGTTCCTCTTCACTTTCTGCCATAGGGTGGTGTTGTCTGCATACCTGAGGTTATTGATATTTCTCCCGGCAATCTTGATTCCAGCTTGTGCTTCTTCCAGCCCAGCATTTCTCATGATGTACTCTGCATATAAGTTAAATAAACAGGGTGATAATATACAGCCTTGACGTACTCCTTTTCCTATTTGGAACCAGTCTGTTGTTCCATGTCCAGTTCTAACTGTTGCTTCCTGACCTGTGTACAGGTTTCTCAGGAGGCAGGTCAAGTGGTCTGGTATTCCCATCTCTTTCAGAATTTTCCACAGTTTATTGTGATCCACACAGTCAAAGGCTTTGGCATAGTCAATAAAGCACAAATAGATGCTTTTTGGAACTCTCTTGCTTTTTTGATGATCCAGTGGGTGTTGGCAATTTGATCTTTGATTCCTCTGCCTTTACTAAAACCAGCTTGAACATCTGGAAGTTCATGGTTCACATATTGCTGAAGCCTAGGCTTGGAGAATTTTGAGCATTACTTTAGTAGTGTGTGAGGTGAGTGCAATTGTGCAGTAGTCTGAGCATTCTTTGGCATTGCCTTTCTTTGGGATTGGAATGAAAACTGACCTTTTCCAGTCCTGTGGCCACTGCTGAGTTTTCCAAATTTGCTGGCATATTGAGTGCAGCACTTTCACAGCATCATCTTTTAGGATTTGAAATAGCTCCACTGGAATTCCATCACCTCCACTAGCTTTGTTCATAGTGGTGCTTCCTAAGGTCCACCTGACTTCACACTCCTGGATATCTGGCTCTAGGTGAGTGATCACACCATCGTGATTATCTGGGTCATGAAGATCTTTTTTGTACAGTTATTCTGTGTATTCTTACCACCTCTTCTTAATATCTTGTGCTTCTGTTAGGTCCATACCATTTCTGTCCTTTATTGTGCCCATGTTGCATGAAATGTTGGTATCTCTAATTTTTTGAAGAGATCTCTAGCAGAGAGTCTTCTAAGCATACTTCATTCCAGAAATACAAGCATGTCTGGAGTTCTGAACCTGGCAGCGATCAGTGCCCTTGTGTTAACAAAGCATGCCCCCAGTTGCATACCTGGGATGATGGAGATGGCTGGCTTGGTGAGTCACTCAACCCTTGAGGACATTTTTGCAAATAGAGGCAAAACGTAAAGATCTTTCTCAAAAATTAAATCAGCAAGCTTCCTAGTTATCCTCCTGAGTTAAGTAGAGGGAGTAAATTCCTATTCCCTGAAGCATCTTGTAAGAGCAGAGATGCCTTTAGCATGAATGGGAGCTGGAAAAAAAATAGCCTTTTCAGAATATAAAGCAGGAAAAGTTTTCTCTTCCCATAAACCTATATGTAATACTTTTATAAAAAGTAATTACTCTGTACGATTGATGCATAGGAGTTTCACTAGTGCACTCTAAGCAAGGTCAGAATTTTAAGGAATAGTTTCAGTTACTTATAATGTGCTTTTTATAAAGATGTATGAATCTCTTTTTCCATGGGTATCTATTTCAGATACTACAATCTATCTCAGCTTCCTATATCTGTTGTAAATGTGCCTTTGCCATGATGACTTTAAACAAAAGCAGGGCCATACTCTCAGCAGTGCTTTCTAATAGTACTTTGTGCTGGGATAAAAATGACCTCGATCTCTTGGGTTGGCCAGAAAGTTCGTTTGTGTTTTTCCATACCAGCTTATAGAAACCCCAAACGAACATTTTTTTAGCCAACCCAATGCATTGTCCAGTAGAGTAACCTCTAGCTACGTTTGACTAATGAGCGCTTGAAATGTGGCTGGTGAGATTGAAGAACTGAAATTTTAATTTTTAAATTGTAATGAACTTGAAATAACCACATGTGGCCAGTAGCTACTCTACTGGTTTCGGGCAGCATAGCTGTAGAACAACTCTTTTGAGCTCTAATAATCACCAGGGGATCTTGTTGAAAGGAAAAGTCAGATGTACTGTGTCTGGGGTGAGACCTGAGATTGTGCACTTCCAACAAACTCCCAGGTGATGTCAATTTTACCCACCACAGACTACGCTTCAAGTAGCAAGGCTTTACAAGAATGATTTTCAAACTTTGGTGCATATTAAAATAGCCCGTGGAGCATTACAACCCATGGCCCAGGCTGAACCCAATACCAAACAAATAAGGAATTCTCTTGGTGAGACACAAGTCATCGCTGTTGTGTTTTTGTTTATTTTTTTAACATCTCTCCAGGTGATTCCCAATGTCTAGCCAAGTTTAATAACTAGTGCTTATTATACTTCAGAGTCCATGGGAATCATCTGGATATATTGTTTAAACACAGATTTTGAGTCGGTGTGGGGTGAGGCTTGAGATCTTAACATTGCTAGTAAGCTTCTGGGTGCTTCCAAGTTTACTGATCTGCTCTAGACATCTCTCTGTCAGGTATTGTTGTAGCCACGCATTCCGAGAAACAAACTCACTCAGAAGGACAATGCAGATAGCAGACTCCAGTTTATTACACCAGCAGGCCCAAGGCAGAGTCTCCTCTTAGCCAAGGACCCCAACAAGTTTTTGTGAAAACCTTATATACCCTAAGTGTTCGTGTCCAAACCCACCTTCCCAAATTCCTTGAAACTAGTCTGAACAAAGGAAAAGAAAGATACAATCAAACTTAACCCATGATTCATATGCCTTAAGCCTAGGTAGTTAACAGTAGACAATTATCAATAGGCCTTTGGTCATACCCCAATAAGCATAATAGAATTTATGATTTTATTCAGTTACACAGATAATTAAGGTATTCTTTTGGGTGAAGGAGAGTCTAGGTACGAGCCCTGGGGCTCTTCCATCGGGGGGGGGGGGGGGGGGCCGGGGGCGGGGCGGGGTGGTTGTTTTGTTTTCCAGTTGGTATGTCGTTTCCATAGACACTGGGCATATAGCTCAAAGTCCACAGTCTGGCCCAAGATGGAGTCCTGCTTTCAAGATGGAGCCTGTTCTGTCTGTTTCCTCCTTCAGTTATCAGCATAATTAACATCACCAGAGAGCATTTTAGAAATGTAGGATCTTGGGTTTTACCCTAGAATCAATAAATCAAAAGCTGTTTTTGAATAGCATTCACAGTCAATTTTGTATGTACATTATAGTTTAAGTGTCACTCTCCTGAAATCTTAACCATTTTTTGTTAAAAGGAAAAGTACCATCAGATAGATGCTCAGTTAATATTTGTTGAATGGTTATTTATGAATAAAATATATAATATGCAGAATTTTTAGCATCTTCCAGGATGATCTTGTAAAATGTGAACCTGATCATTTTATTTCTTCAGTAAAATCCTATAACGCCTTACCAGTTCTATAAGGATGAATCGAAAACTCCTTAAGTTCATCTGCAGATTCTGGCCACATTCTAATCCACTAACACCACTCAAAATCCCCCCACCCACCCAGCTCTTCAAAATACAATTATTCCAGCCTTCCATCACTTTCATCTTTGAAGCATACAACTTCCAACTTCAGGACCTTTGCTTGTTCAGATTGTCCTCTGCATATCTGTCTCACTACCTAGTTAATGACTTTTCACTCTTTGGATAACATGTCCCATATTCCTTTGAAAAGAATTCTTCCTGAATAAGTCCACCTCTTATGTTTTCTTATAGCTCTTTGTATTTTCCTTTAATTTGCACATATTAGTATGTATCCATTTATTTGTTTAAAGTCTGTCTCTGATTCCATATTATAACCTCCTCAAAATCAGAGGCTAGCTAGGAATTATACAGCCAGTGACTAGCATATAGTAGCACTGTATATCTGTTGAATGAACAAAATAATTCATAATGAAACAGATGAGGTAGTTTTAGTACCTCATCTGTCTTAGCTCCTTTGCTCCCCATCTCCACCCATTTTACAAATTAGAAAATTGAATAACTGAACTTTACCCAGAAATATTTAACTAGGTATCCTCAAAAAGTTTACCTGATGTATTTTCTTTATGTAAGTTCAAAATGCCTAGCTCATAATTTTCTGATAGGCAATAGTCTAATTGGAATTGTTTTCTTTGTTGTTTTTTTAAAATTAATTTGTAGATTTTTACAACTTTTTATTTTTTCCAAAACAGATAGATCTATAATTAATTTACTGCCTGTTCCACCCTTTTAATAGATCAAAGTAGGTCAATAAGAATTCAGAGTTAAATGTGTTTTTTTCATGTTTTAGTTTCTCTGTATCAGATTCCTAGGGCTGCCCTAATGAATTACCACAAACCTGGAGACTTAAAACAACAGAAATTCTATTCTTTTTTCTCACTGTTCTGGACTCCAGGAATTTTAAATGAAGATGTTGCAGGGTTGGTTGCTTCTTGGAGGATCAGAGGAAGAATCTGTTTTATATCTCTCTCATAGCTTCAGGTGGTTGCTGGTTACTCTTGTGGCTTGTGGCACCGTAACTCCAATCCCTGCCTCCATCTTCACAGGGTCATCTTTCTTCTGTGTGTGTCCAAAGTTTCATCTTATAAGGATACCAGTCACAAGGGCTTCCCAAGAGTCTCGATAGAAAAGAATCCACCTGCCAATGCAGGAGACACAGGTTCGATCCCTGGGTCAGGAAGATCACCTGGAGAAGGAAATGGCAACCCACTCCAGTAATTTTGCCTGGAGAACTCCATGGAGAGAGGAGCCTTGCAGGCTACAGTCCATGGGGTCACAAAGAGTAGAACATGACTGAACACATATGCACCCTAATCCATATAGTCTCACCTTTACTTGATTATATCTACACACAAGTTGTGTCTGACTCTTTGCAACCCCGTGAACTGTAGCCTACCAGGCTGCTCTGTCTATGGAATTCTCCAGGCAAAATTACTGGAGTGGGTTGCCATTTCCTTCTCCAGGTGATCTTCCCAACCCAGGAATCAAACCCAGGTCTCTCACATTGCAGGCAGACACTTTACCATCTGAGCCACCAGCAAAGCCCCCAAATAAGGTCACATCCTGAGATTCTGGGTGGACATGAATTTGGGGCAGGAGACACTATTCAATTCAGGAAAAGTCTTGTCCCTAACAAGGAGGAAAGATTTAGTTAAAAGCAGGAATTATCATTTATTAGTTATTTACTTATTCATTTAATCTATCTCATATAATTTACCCAATAACATTGTGAAGTACGAGGTACTACTAGCTCTATTTGACAAATGAAAGCCTAAGATTAAAAGCGAGTAAGTAAATTGTCTAACAACATACAGTCAATTTGTATTAGAACCAAAATTGAATTGAAATCAGATTTGAATTTTTTAACCAAAGCTTATATCTTTCTACTTCACAGTGATCCACCTGGCCTTCCTACCCTACCTCATTCCATAAAGAAGAATGATATAGTTTAATAGTATAAACTCAATATCTATTCACAGTATTATTAAAATGTTACAAAGACAATATACTTACTCTTTGCATTTTACATATACTCATTGCCTAAACTCCCAGACCTAAGGTTTTACCAATTCTGCCTCTTGATCATCTTGACAACCTACCATCTGATGTAATGCGCAGGGATGTAGTAAAACATAGCATTTGTCAAAGGTAAATCCTATGCCCTCTGGACTTATGTAAGATCATTCTCCCCTTTTGTCTCCTACCTATATAATTTAACTGGACTATTGGGGTCGTAGGTCATGCCCAGACAAGTCATATATGTTCTTTTGTTTCTTTGTAGAAACTAATAAACCGATTTTAACTACTGCCATCAGAATGTACCATTATTTTCAACAACATCCTAAGCATTCTCTGTTTTCTATTAGCAGTCTGATGTCATTTTATTACTGGTGTATATAATAACATGCAAAGTAATTTTTTAAGTATGTGCTCTTGATAATTTTCAGATAATTTTTATAAGGAGTATAAGGAACATATAATTCTATACATGCAATTTTTGTTTGTTTGGTTTTTTCACTGGAGTGTAGTTGACTTACAATATTGTGTTAGTTTCAGGTGTACAGCAAAATGAATCAGTTATACATCTACATATATCCACTGTTTTTTGGATTCTTTTCCCATGTAGGTCATTATAAATATTGAGTAGAGTTCCTTATGCTGTACAGTAGGTTCTTATTAGTTGTCTGTTTTGTATATGGTAGTGTGTATATGTCAATCCCAATCTTGCAATTTATCCATTCCTTCCCCTCCTTCCCCCTGGTAACTATTAGTTTGTTTTCTACATTTGTGATTCTATTTCTATTTTGTAAATAAGTTCACTTACAAAGTTTGAAGAAAAAAAGAGAAAAAAAAAACTAAGTTCACATATGCATGTAATTTTATTAGACTAGAAATATAAATTTTTTTAAAAATTAGCCTGAATCCTAAAAATAATTTTAATTCAAGTAAATATTATAAGTAAAATATTTGAGTCATTTACAGAGAGAGGGATACAAACAGCACCTGAAGATAATTCTGAATTAATTTGTGTGTGTGAATAGCTTTCCTGTTTTTATTTATCTGATGCTGTGTTATAAATACTATGTCACCATTGTCTCTAAAAGAGACTAAAGATATCAATTAGAGCTTTAACTGAAATTAATTAATTAGATAAACTAGGTTATTCTGCAGTAAAAACAAACTCCAAAATTTGATAGCTTAGAAAACAAAAGTTTATTTCTCACAGATATACCATGTGTTTGGTAAATGGGCAGGGAACTCTGCTACTCATCTCAACTCAGGACCAGTTCTAATGCAACCAATTGTGAATCTCCTACTTCAAAAAAATATAATATTTAAAATATTTTCCAGCTTTATTGCAATATAATTGACATATCCCATGGTGTAAGCTTAATATGTATGATCTGTTCATTTCATGCACACATATATATGTATATATATGTATTTATATAGCAAAATGATTATCACCATAGCCTTACCTAACACATTCATGATGTCACATAACCAGTTCTTTTCTATGGTGAGAAGATTTAAGATTTACATTCTTAATACCTTTTGGGGGTATAATACATCATTGTTATCTATAATCATGATTCTATGCACTAATTTATTCATCTTCTAACTGGAAGTTTGTACCTTTTAACGAACATCTCCTACTCCTTTTAAAGCTTCTTATAACTTCTGATTGAGAGCAGCACATATCACTTCCACTCACATTTTATTAGCTAAAGCAATTAGCATGGTTTCAATTTCAAGGAGGCAGATAAATGCAGTCTTAACAAGTACCTAGCAAGAGAACAAGAAATACTAGTGAAGAGCATTAATGACTATCACAGTCTCTCCTGATGGAATAAACCAAAGGTTTGGTTTATTCTTGCATAAAAAATGCACACATCACCCTCACACTTTTTCAAAGTATAAAATCTAAAAAGATCCTGTCTTATTATTATTTGTCTGAAATTTCAGTATTTCTGAGTGATGTATAAGAATCTTTACATCAGATCCAAATGTGATCAGTCTTAATCCAGATACCTATGAACTAATAAAACAAGTAAATAAATTATATGTCCCATAGCAAAATTTTTTTCATACATACATACATACTAGGAAACAAGGATGGAAACTAGAAGGGATGTGAGCAGGTAGAATATTCTTTGACCAGATCTTGATTATGCTACAGGGAAAGTGTGTCCAGTTCATTACTTTCTGTGGTCTCCAGCCACAAACTTTGAAACTATTTTCTTTCCCATTATCCTCCTTGCAAACATTTGAAATAAGCATTGGAAAATAATATCTCTCCTTGGGGGTCTTTGCAGTTTTCTCAATCTGCTGCCCCTGGAAAGGTTGAGATGCCAAAGATAACTCTGAGTCTTAAACAGTCATAAAATTTCTGTTTCTTTTTCAGGAACATTCTCTTAAGAAACTCAGTAGGTTTATCATGTATTTATTAATAATTCTAGCCAGTTCCATGCTCTAAAAGCCATGTATGTGGTCCATTTTTGTATTTGCTTATTAGATTTGTTCTATTTCTTGACTTTCTCATCCCCATGCCTTCCTCTTTCAAATTAATTGCTTATTTCTTGGGCTTATCAACTTCCAGTAGGTGAGCCATAATTTTATTCTATTTTTCTTGAGCCATTTTTGTCCAATTGAAAGGATTTACTAGGTGTCAAAACCTTAACTGGGGCTTTTCTCTGAAAGATCTTAATTTCTTCAGCGTTTGTAATCATACATATGGGAGGAATACCCTTATTTGAGTTCTGTCACAAGACTAGGTTTTAATTGGCCTTGTCCCTCAAAGCACTTCTCAGATGTATATTTTACCACTTAGTGTTAAAAAGCAGTTTCTTCTTCTAATCCTGCAATTCTCCAACTTTTTGGATTCTCACTCTTTCCTTTTATTTCTGCTTGCAAACCAGCCAATCCTTTTCAAAGCCAGTCTAGTCTCTTTATTGTAGTACTTTATCAAAGGTAGCAACAAACAACTGACATATATATTTGCATTCTTTTTAAAAAAATACTTTATTTCTTGATCTACAAACTCACAAGGTATATAGTTTGTCTTCTAGATTATCTGTCAACAATTTTTTCAAATGATTAGATACCATATAACTATAATTTTTATAGATAAGTTGAATAAATTTATTCTTTAATTAATTCATGTAATGTAATTTGGCTGCATTGAGTCTTAGTTATGGCACATGGGATCTTCATTGCGGCATTAGACTCTCAGAAGGCAATGGTACCCCACTCCAGTACTCTTGCCTGGAAAATCCCATGGACGGAGGAGCCTGGTGGGCTGCAGTCCATGGGGTCGCTAAGAGTCAGACACGACTGAGTGACTTCACTTTCACTTTTCACTTTCATGCACTGGAGAAGGAAATGGCAACCCACTCCGGTGTTCTTGCCTGGAGAATCCCAGGGACAGGGGAGCCTGGTGGGCTGCCGTCTACAGGGTCGCACAGAGTCGGACATGACTGAAGCGACTTAGCAGCAGCAGCTGTGGTATGCTGGCTCAGTAGTTGCAGTACATGGGCTGAGTTACTCTGCAGCTTGTGGCATCTTAGTTCCCCAATCAGAGATCAAGCCCGTGTCCCCTGCATTGCAATGTGAATTCTTAATCACTGGGCCACCAGGAAAGTCCCATTACTATAATCCTTATAGCCTCTGATAACTATTTCCTCACATCCACTTCCCAGTCTTTATTTTAAGGTTTTGTTATGGCAGTGCTACATTTCTAGTTATACATTTCTGTAGTAATAAAGATAGATGAGATTATTCTGCAGGTTAAAAATGATTAGTGACATAATCATCAAGATATACTTCTTGCTCCTGCTACATGGAATAGCTAGAGGCTGTCCTTATTCTAGGGTTGAGGCAATGGTACAGGGACATAGAAAGGATGGTGATTTAGCCTGGAAATAACACATCATGTTCCACTCACATTTTTTCAGTTAAAGGAACTCACATGTTCGATTACAAACTCAGTGGTGGGGAAATACAAACTGCCCACATGCCTGGGAAGATAAACAAAAATCTACTTTGTAAATTGTAGCAGTGACTGTCCTATAAAATAATAAATGAATCAGTTTGGCTGTCAGAAATATTAAAAGAAATTTGGCATGAATCTGTAATTTTACTAATATTCCAAAATAATTTAAAATACATATTCTTCCTACTATGTGTGTGTATATATATATAGTATATATATATATTTAGTATATCATGTATGGATGTGAGAGTTAGACTCTAAAGAAAGTTGAGCGCTGAAGAATTGATGCTTTTGAACTGTGGTGTTGGAGAAGACTCTTGAGAGTCCGTTGGACTGCAAGGAGATCCAACCAATCCACCTAAAGGAAATCCGTCCTGAATATTCATTGGAAGGACTGATGCTGAAGCTGAAGCCCCAATACTTTGGCCACCTGATGCAAAGAACTGACTCACTGGAAAAGACTCTGATGCTGGGAAAGATTGAAGACAGGAGGAAAAGGGGATGACAGAGGATGAGATGGTTGATGGCCTCACCGACTCAATGGACATGAGTTTGAGCAGGCTCTGGGAGTTGGTAATGGACAGGGAAGCCTTGCATGCTGCAGTCCATGGGGTCACAGAGTCGAACATGACTGAGCGACTGAACTGAGACTGAGTATATCATATAATACTTATATTACATATATCTTCCTAAATATTTTTGTTTTGTACAGTAATAAAAATAGTAGTCTCAGCACTTTCTACATGGTAATTCATTTTATTCTTACAAACACCCTGTGAAGTATGTGTTATTATTCCTATTTGAGAGACGTTGAAACATCAGTATTAAATAATCATGCCCAAGAAGTGCACTCATCACTTGGTAATAAGTGAAGATGGATAAGATTGGTATTTCTAGTCAGTTTCTGGAGAGGTCACCTGATTGTTCTACGGGCACTCCAAGATTAACAAATTCTTAACAACAGCAGCAGCAGTAGTAGTAATAGTACTGCTACTATGAGAGAACAACTATCACCTCTAACCAAAAAGTTTTAAAATTGTCTTTATTGTGGATAATGTATCAGTACCATTGAGGTTAGGTCATTCAACTTTGCTTTTCACTCTTTTCCATTGTCACTCCTCAGCACACCAAAGTTCTACTAATTTTATCTTTTTAATTATTCTTAAGTATTTTCAAAATGACTCAGGCTGTGAGATAAGTTCACCTTGGTATATTCTAATATGTATACATATTCTAATATTCATATTCTAATAAATAGAAGCAATATAGGTATTTAATAATTAAAAAAAAACATTTACAATATAGAAAGAGAATTTCTATCCCTAATGGTGTTTGTGTTTAACAAATGTGCTCTGAGCTAATGTTATGGAAAGCTTTCAAAGATACAATGAGTCAATAAACTACAAAGTGCATTAAAATCTAGGATTCTGCTACTCTAATGTGGCTGCAGGCCTACTTACTTCTTCCTTTCATATTTCTAAATCTTCTTTAGGTACACCTATACACCAGTTTTCGTTTTGCCTCCGTGTTTCCTAACTTAAATTTTGTAATCTCTGAAGTCATTCTTGTATCCTTCAAATTCTGTCACTCTTGTGACTGACCTCACAGTGCTCTCTACTAGCAGGCTCTTCCCTTCTTTCTATTTTGCCCACCTTTTTCATTTCTTATTTCTCACTCTACCAATCTAAGTCACAATGTTCAGGCATGTCCCTGCATTCCTATTAGCTTCTTAGCTATAAACCACAGTGTCATCCTAATAGATGTCGAAAAATCCTTTGATGAAGTCCCATACTTATTTATGATGAAAAATATGCAGCACACTAGGAAGTTATTTTAGGCTACTTCCTGACTCTGACAAAGGACATCAGCGAAGAATTCTATAGCTCAAATTATATTACTTGTGAAATACTAAATTTTTACTCAAAAAAATCAGGAACAAAAGATGTTCACTCCTACTACTTCTATTCAACAATTTAGTGGGGAAATCTAGCCACTAAGAAGACAAAGAAAAGCAACAGAAATCATAAGGATTAGAAATAAAGAAGTAAAACTGTTGTAAATTTAAACAATATGAATGTGCATGTAAAAAATCTTAACAGTCCTAAAATATCAAAAAAGGTATTAGAACTATTAAGTAAATTAAGCAAGTTTACAGGATACAAGATCACATGCAAAACTCAGTTGTATTTTTATAAACCAACAATTGAAAATTGCATCCTAAACATGAGATGCTTGGCTAAAGTCTAAAAATACAGGTGTACAATTTCTACATTAAAAACTATAATGCTTAGAGGAAATATTTACATAGAGAAAATTTAAAAAAAAACTAAATAATTTCAGAGTGTACCATGTTCATAGGTTTGAAGATTTAGTCTTATTAATATGCTGATTCTGCATAAATTCATCTATAGATTCAATGCAATTCTACTTAAAGCCACAGCAGGGTGGCTATTTATAGAAACTGACAGGCTAATTACAAAATTTACATAGAAATGCAAGAAACTCACATAGCCAAAAATCATTCGAAAAACAAAGTTGGAAGACTTAACACTAACTGTGAATCAACTGTGATATGAAAACTAACTACAAATCAACAGCAATCAAAACAGCATGATATTGCCATAAGGGTAGACATATAAGTCAATGGAATGGGATATGGTCAATTGATTTTCATCTAATATTCCATGATGTTTCAATATAGAAAGGATAAACTTTCAACCAATGGTGCTAGAAAAATTGAATAATCATCTAGAAATAAATGAACTTTGACCCTTTCCTTGTACTGTGTTAACTAATTTGAAATAGATTATACACATGGACATAAAACTATAAAGCTTCTGGAAGTAAGCATAGGAGAATACCTTTGCAGCCTTGAACTAAGCAAAATGTCTTAGGACACAATATGTCATTAAAAATAATTTTTGTTGTGATAAAATATACATAATTTAAAATTTGGAATTGTAAGTATTTTAATGTATAGTTCAGTGGCATTAGGTACATTCACCATGAAAACTCTCTAGAAATTTTTCATCGTTGCAAACTGAAACTCTGTACCCATTAAACAGTAATTCCTTGTTTACTTCTCTCTGCCCCCCAACCCCCAACACCCAGCCCCTGATAACTACTATTCTACTTTCTATCCCTATGAATTTGACTATCACACATACCTCATTTAAGTTAAAACATCCAACATTTGACCTATATGTCTGGCTTGTTTCACTTAGCATCATGTTTTCATGATGTATCCATGTTGTAGCATAGATCAGAATTTCATTCCTTTTAAAAACTGAATAATAATTCTGTTATATGTTTTTATCACATGTTAGTTATCAATGGATATTAGTTATCAATGGATATTTGGGTCATTTCCACGTTTGACTATTGTGAGAAATGCTGCTCTAAATATCACTGTACAAATGTCTGTTTGAGTCCCTGCTTTCAGTCATTTGGGGTATGCATCTAGATGTGGAAAAGATTACTTCTGTTGGCCTGGAAGATTTAGGGGAATTTGTGGGTGTAATCTCGCATATGTTCCCTTTTCATTTTTCTGGACTCCATTCTTTTTCCATCAGAATCCTAACTTTGTTATCAGGTACTGTGGACAGCATACATCCCATCTGTTTTATAGCTCTGCTAATTTGCAATCAAATCCTAAGCCTGATGTGTTTAAGTAATGATGCTGTCAGTTCAGTTCAGTGGCTCATGCTGTGGACATTTTCAAATATTTCTAGAGGTAGATATAGTAATAAGATGAACACACATGTACCCATCACCCAGCTTCAACAATTATCAATGGATAACAAATCCTGTTTTAAATATACCCTCACTTTTACCACCCAGTCATTTTGTAGCAATTCTTTGACATCAGTATTTTATTTGAAAATGTTTCACTACCTTTTTGATACAAGCAATGTACTTTTTTTTTAATTTTATTTTATTTTTAAACTTTACATAATTGTATTAGTTTTGCCAAATATCAAAATGAATCCATCACAGGTATACATGTGCTCCCCATCCTGAACCCTCCTCCCTCCTCCCTCCCCATACCATCCCTCTGGGTCGTCCCAGTGCACTAGCCCCATGCATCAAGTATGTATCGTGTATCAAACCTGGACTGGCATCTCGTTTCATACATGATATTTTACATGTTTCAATGCCATTCTCCCAAATCTTCCCACCCTCTCCCTCTCCCACAGAGTCCATAAGACTGTTCCATACATCAGTGTCTCTTTTGCTGTCTCGTACACAGGGTTATTGTTATCTTTCTAAATTCCATATATATGCGTTAGTATACTGTGGCAATGTACTTTTATAACACCAAAAAGGAATAATAATTTTTTAAAATCATCAAATATCCAATCAGTGTTTACCATATTTTCTATGCATGCATGCATGCGAACTGACACATGCATGTGTCTGACTCTTTGCAACCCTGTGGACTGCAGCCTCCCAAAGCTCCTCTGTCCATGGGATTCTCCAGGCAAGAATACTGGAGTGGGTTGCCAGGCCCTCCTCCAGGGGATCTTCTCAACTCAGGGATCAAACCCATGTCTCTTATGTCTCCTTGCATTGGCAGACAGGTTTTTTTTTTTTTTTTTTTTTTTTACCACTAGCACCACCATAATAACTCTTATTTATATAAATGTGTGTGTGTGTGTCTGTGTGTGTAATTGTTTGTAATGAGATCTGGGCCTGTCTGCCTTGCAGTTCTTGGGAATGAGAGGCCTTCTGGCTTTTACAGCATGCCATCCATTGTCAGTTGGCTTTTCTGAGATTTGCATTTCATTTTTGCTAGGGTTTCAGTGCTATTAACAGAAGCCAGCCTACTCTACAATCATTCTAATTTAGCTTTGGCCTCATACAGTTAAATTGCTATAGCAACCATATATTCCAAAATCTCACCATCAACCTGCATTTCATCCCAATTAACCAGAGGTTTGAAAAAAACCTTTTTAATTGTAATGCTATTACATAGCATGTGTTATCACCATGTCACCTGTCACCAGAAATGGAATCCCTATTGGCAGTGGTCTGGTGAGCAAGCCAAGTCCAAAAATCCATCCCAAATAGATGGGATAGGTCTGTTTTCTAGGACGACTCATGAAATAAACTACCAGGCTGGATTCTCTAAAAACCCTGAGGGGTATCTATTTTCCCTAAAGTTCTTCTCCTTCACTTTTTTATAGATTTACTTAATTTGTTTTTTTAATTTATTTATTTGTGGCTGTGCTGGGTCTCCATGGCTGTGCACAGGCTTTCTCTAGTTGCAGCAAGCAGGGGCTACTCTTGTGGTGGGTGGGCTTCTCATTGCAGTGGCTTCTCTTGTTGCAGAGCACAGACTCTAGGCACGTGAGCTCGGTATTTGTGGCATGGGCTTAGTTGCTCTGCAGCATGTGGGGTCTTTTGGGACCAGGGATCCAACATGCATCCCATGTAATAACAGGCAGATTCTTTACCCCCTGGACCATGTGGGAAGTCTGGGAAATCACATGTGCTGGTTTATTAGGGAGTACAGTCCCAGAAAAGCAAGAGCGAGGTAAATGAAGACAGAGTCAGGGGGAGGGCAGTATGAGGAAGGGTTAGCAAACTGGCCTCCACTAGGCATCAGGTTTGAGTTATTATTCAACATCAGTGGACTTTGTTGTGAGAAGTTTTATGAACTCATGAGTCTCAGGAAAAGTTGGATTGAAGGGAAGAGGAGGGAAAACTGTATTCACTGGCTTCCAGTCCCATTAGTTTAAGCTTCTTTCCATGGGTTTCCTCTCCTTCCCACTTCTGGGTCACACTTTGGTCTCATACCTCAGTGGCAACAGGCAAGTTTCAGGTGGGAGGCTAAAACCATACTGCTTAAAAAAAAAAAAAAAGCGAGATTATGTTGTGTGGTACCTGCAAGTAGTCACATGACATTGGTACCTTCTACAGCGGCTAGTGTGTACAGTGGAGGGGATGTTGAAAGCAGGGGACAAGGGCTTAGAGATGAGTGGGATCAAGAGACTCTAGAGTGGCTCAGAAGTTGTATCTGATCCAACACACTGTCCTAAATTAACCTGACCTCACTTGGTCCTTCATTTCCCACATAGACTAGATCTTGTCAAGTTAAAGAGAAGTAACATAAGTCACTAGTCAAAATTATTTAAGAGTGAAATTCTGTACCATGGAAAGGAAATTCTTAAACCAAAATGATCTATGCCCGTTAAGTTCAAGGATGCCTTTTGAAGTAGAGAAGGGCAATATGCCCCTTACATAAAATATTAATAGTAACAAGAATAGGTGGTAGGTGGCTACAGAATTGAAAATTCCATATTCGTTACATATCATACGAGTATCCAAGGGACGTAGATGTGTTTTTCTACTTGCTGAACACAAAAATCAAAACATGGGTAAGGACAAATTTGGGCCACTAAAGGGGAAAATGTGAGACAGATGAGTTTTTGAGTCATCCTTCTGTGGCAATGTCCATGGTAATCAGAGAACACATATCATTGGGGAAATTACAACTACTTCAGTCAGACTGGAAGACTGGAGGAGTAAACATCAGACTAGATCCTAGATGAGAGAGGATGAAATGGGAAAGAGCCAATAATACTTTGCTAAAAGACTCAGGGATGTCTCTAAATGTCTTGGAATTATTATTGTACAGCTAAAGTAGATGTGAATTCATTGCTGTGAGTTCTGCTAAGTACTTCCATGCCTTGTGCAAATGTCACTGAAATTATTGATACTGTCAGCAGCATGCTACTATCTGTGCTGGAGAAAGTTATCAGATGATTCCAGATGATTCCAGTCACTTGGTGAGAAGGGGATACTTGAGAACAAATCTGGGCCCAGTGATTTGAATCGGTAACAGCAAAAGACACTCAAGTCCAAAATCTGGAGACTTTTCAGAGTTGCAAGTAGCTTCATTTAGAGTGCACAGACTTCATCTCTCTAGAATTTAAGGTGCTTGTCATGATGCTCACTTCAGCGACTACACACAGACTTAGTTCACCAGGGACCAGAAAGTATCCATCATTGTGTCATTCTGGGTGAAACACCATTCACTACACGGCTTCAGTGGAGAACTCAGAAAAGAACCTAGCTCTCAAGAATGTAGAGGGACACAATTTCCCCTTTTAATCCACAATAAAATATAAAACACCCAAGAAGAGAAAATGAACCAAATTTCACTATTTTTTTTTACACAAATTGCCATTGAACAGAAGAAACTTTATAGACAATCTGTAGAATTAAGAGCATGCCTATAATCCCATCAGGATTTACACTGTTGTCTTTCTCTTATTTCATAATATTCTTTTAGGGATGCACAAAGGAATTAGGGGCTTTCCAGGTGGCGCTAGTGGTGAAGAGCCCACGTGCCAATGCAGGAGACATAACATACTTGGGTTCAATCCCTGGGTTGAGAAGATCCCCTGGAGGAGGGCATAGCAGCCCCCTCCAGTATTCTTGCCTAGAGAATCTGATGGACAGAGGAGCCTGGCGGGCTACGGTCCATAGGGTCACAAAGAATTGGACAACACTGAAGCAACTTAGCACAATGGAGGTGAAATATCTGAGAAGTTCACTTCAGAATTTAGCTCATCTTAAATATACTTTGTAGGAATAAGTTGACTAGTGTACATGTCACTCAATCCTAGAATAGGAAGTGATACATGGCAGAATCTTCCAGTATTGCTGCAACAGTGAGTAGCAGTGAAATGACCAGTACTTGTAATCTGCCTTCTGTTTCAAGAGAAGGAGGGTAGACTTATTATTTATTTGTATACCAAAAAGGAAGTGAATATGGTTAGGGAAATTTAAGATGGTTCATCAAAAAACTTTTTGTTTACATGGTAATTTAATGGAGGAATTGCCCCCATTTTCTAATGCAGAGGGAGCCTGTCAGAATGAAATTTTATCCAGCTGAAATAATAGATTCCTCACCTTAATTTACTAGGGTACTGAGAAGAAAGGTGGTGCAGTCATTCAGAGTGGAAAAATAGGGGTGATAATACCATGGCCCCAGTACCTCAAAATTGTTATTAAACAAAGATATGGCTTGCCTTTTATTGTATCAATTGGAACTCAAGTTTAATTGTACCATATGGTAAAAACACTTTGATTTCCTCTCAGAAGGTTCATGTGGGAAGAATATAAAAGGAGAGTTGGAATCCGTCCTGGAATATATTCTGATATAATAGTGATAAATATTTTGATATAAGTGTCAGAAATTTCCCCAGAAGTGAGTCTATAATTGAATCTTTTTTCCTTTTTATTTCTCATCATTAAATTGCCTCTTGCAATCTGAATATATATAATTCTTCCATCAGACTGTAAAAAATCTTCTCTATATTTTTTGGTATTTCTTTGCCTTTCCTTGGTTCTTTGTTATCTCTCTACAAAAATTTGAATGGATGTGTTGAGCTAAATTAACAAAGAAATTTCCAGATAGTTCTCGAGCAAAGATGGATTTATTTGAGATCAATTTGAGGTCTGCAGGCATGGTGAGCCACATGTAAGTCCACACAAAGCAAAGGCAGAGGATGATTTTAGGGAGAGGAAAAGGAAGTTGGGCGAGTGGTGTGGTTCTAGTAAACAAAGAGCCCAGGGCTTTTCATTGACTGAGTCCTTGCAGGAAGAAAAGGAGTCTTTCTTCCTCCTGTTGGGCTTTGCTATCTTCGCAAAACTCGAGAGCTTTCCCTTCCAGTCTCCTGATTATTTAATTGAGGTTTCTGTTTATTAAATTTTTTACAGATGGGCTCTGGTGTGTGTAGTTTTATCCTCCCTGTTACTTCACATTTTTCTCATATTTGTCATCCCTTTATTCTTTTCTCTTGAATTTTGAAATATTCCCAGCTCATGAATTTGATTGTCTTGGCCTGATTTGTACCACACAGTCTTCTGCAACCCAGGATTTTAGAGACCCCTGCTCTAGGCAAGAGTTATCGGTTTAAGAAATCATTGGCCCCTTGCCAGCACATCACACAGGGAAGAGACAGGTAGTGACTTAGTCCCCCAGCACTGCTCCACCTCAGTTATCCCTGGAGAACTGCCTCTCCTTCCAGCTCCTGGTGCCTGTTGTTCAGTCACTCAGTCATGTCCAACTCTTTATGACCCCATGGATTGCAGTATGCCAGGCTTCCCTTTCCTTCGCCGTCTCCTGGAGTTTGCTCAAACTCATGTTCATTGAGTTGGTGACGCCATTCAACCATCTCATCTTCTGTTACCCCCTTCTCCTCCTGCCTTCAATCTTTCCCAGCATCAAGGTCTTTTCTAGTGAATCAGCTCTTCACATCAGGTGGCCAAAGTATTGGAGCTTCAGCTTTAGCATCAGTCCTTCCAATGAATATTCAGGGTTGATTTCCTTCAGGATGGACTGATTTGATCTCCTTGTTCTACAATAACACAATGAATAACTCCTAGTCATAGAAATCAATCTCTTAGGTTTGTTTTGTATTGTGTTGTACTTCATTAAAGATCTACATATAAAGGATATACAGTCTTGATGAAGCTAAAGTAATTTGCTAACTATCTTGATTCTTTGGAGAGAACTACTAATAAAAATGTGAAAGGTTAAAAAAAACCCATCATTTCTACAATTTAATTTACAATTTTGAGAACTTCAGAAATAATTGTTTAAATTTGAATTATGTTTCATCATTTCATCCTTAAAATCTTTTATTTTGAATATATCTGCTGGTATCACTTGGAAAATATGCATTATATTGTACTTGAAATATTTTCTGTTTTAGCTTTCTTTCATTGTGAGTTTGATTATTTTGTTGACTTTGGTACCTCTCTTTCATGCTCTTATTTTTCCTCAAATATTTGGTGATACTTGCCTTTCCCTTTCTACTGTAGAAGAGGCTCTTGATTTAGCAACACAATGGCACCCCACTCCAGTACTCTTGCCTGGAAACTCCCACGGATGGAGGAGCCTGGTAGGTTTCAGTCCATGGCATCACTAAGAGTTGGACACGACTGAGCGACTTCACTTTCACTTTTCTCTTTCATGCATTGGAGAAGGAAATGGCAACCCACTCCAGTGTTCTTGCCTGGAGAATCCCAGGGATGGGGGAGCCTGGTGGGCTGCCGTCTATGGGGTCACACAGAGTCAGACACGACTGAAGCGACTTAGCAGTAGCAGCAGTATGGCTTGCCTATGTCTCTAGTTCAAGTGAAAAATCTTAATTCTAGCATTGGTTAAGAACTCTTAAGCATAGGAACCCTAATTCTAGAAGGTTCATGGTAGAAGGGCATATAAATGAACTATTATATATTCATTTAGGATATTTAAGCAATTTAAATTCCTAAAGTCACAACTCGCCTTCCCTTGTGACACCTGTAAGTCACCAGAACACTTTCTGTTTATACTGCCCTTATGACTACTATGACATAACCCAGGGCCACAAAGACCTGCCTTAGAAAACTGTATTCTACCAAGTACATCAAAAGCAGGATCTTTGTAAATGTCATGCGTGTATTAGGTACTATGAAATATTTGCCATGAAATTGAATCTAATCTAGAAGTGTCACTTACAATTCAAAATATGAAATCATTTTATCATCCAATTATTTTAATTTAATTACTTTTTATCCATATTAGTGTACTGTAGCAGTATGAGCAGGTGATATATGCTTTTGATAAACAGTGAATAACATAGATGGAGTTCCTACCCTCTCATGGCTTACAACCTTGTAGGAGAGCATATAACACATTACAAAATAGCAGAACTGCTGCTGTAATAGAAGTCTTATTTAATACCAGATAGAAAATAGGAGGAGTGATGTAAAGGAAGACTTCTTGGGAGGAGTGAAATTTAAGCTGGGAGGGATATGAAAGATAACTAGAAATTATCCAAATGAATTTGAGAGAAAAAGTTTTCCAGGTATATAAAAAAAATAGCAGCTATAATGGCCCAGAAGCAAGATAAAATGTGGCACCTTCAAATATCTAAAAGGAATTTGAGTATGGCTCAGACCATAGGCTTCCCTGGTGGCTCAGATGGTAAAGAATCTGCCTGCAGTGCAGGAGACCTGGGTTTGATCCCTGGGTCAGAAAGGTCCCTTGGAGAAGGGAATGGCTACCCACTCTAGTATTCTTGCCTGGAAAATTTCATGGACAGAGGAGCCTGGCCATGAGGTTGCAGAGAATTGGACACGACTGAATGGCTAACACTTTCACTTTCAGAGCATGGGATACAGTGTAGGAAGTGGAAAGAGATAAAACTGGAAAGATAAACAGGTTCAGATCCCAGAGAATCAGTTATGCCTTATTTAAGGACTGGGCCTTTAGATATATAGTTAAAGAGTGTTGAGGAAAAGGCTAATGTAATCAGATTTTCACTTTGGAAAACTGAACCTGGTTGCACTGTAAAAAATAGAACATTGGGATGGAAAGCTGGAGGGAAGGATAATGATCAGAAGGGATGTTAATGGCCTTGACATGAGCTTAGTAAATACTATCAAACTTGGTTATGGTTGGACTTTTAAAGACTGGACAAGAGGTGAAGACAAATACTCAGGTTCATGGCACTGGGAACTTGGTAAAAGTTGTGTTGATTTCTTAGAAGTACAGGAAGAAGAGCTATCATTGACAGATGATTTGGGGGCAGTGAAGATGACCTTAGTTTTGGATAACTTATGTTGAATTGACTATAAGATATCTATGTTTATATGTCCACTCGGCAGTTCTATATCAGAATCCTGCAAAAAAGTAACAGACATATCCAACACGTACAATTAGAGAGATTTTAAGAAAAGACTGTTATAAGATGTAGCTAAGATTTAAGGAAACCAAAAAGGAAAGTGAAACACTTGAGGCTAGCAAGGGCATAAGACAACAGGACAAGAGATGTAGCCTTTAGTAAAATAGCAAAACCATGACAAAACCGTGTTTCGTCAATGACAGAGCCAGTGGAATACGTAGCTTGACATTTCTTTCCACTCGCCCTTGCTTTTCCCACTAGTGCCTCCACTTGAAATAACCCAATTAAAAGCAAAGAGCAAGGAAGCCCACTCCAAAGAGTTCAGATTTTCTGTAGAGATAAATGGGCAGTAGGCATAAAGGGAGGATATCCAACACAAGATCTAAATCTATTACCTGGCCTAGAAGATGGGATTTTTAAAGAGCTATCCACTAAACAGACATTAATTTCATTGTGTGTTTGTGATGGAGAAGGATGAACTCATTCAAGAAAGTTGTATAGTGAAAATAGAACACATATTAGAGCTCTGCATCCGAGATTGGCAAACTTTTTCTGTCAAGGGCCAGATAACATGTTAGACATTGTGGGCTACTTGATCTGTGGAGAGTGAAGAACTTGAGGCTAGCAAGAGCACAAGTGTTACATCTACTTGTGCAATAAAATTCCTTTTTGATGACAAGATAAAAATTAAAACAAGAAATCTCCTCTGCCCTTTGACCTCCTGTCTCCCCCAAGCCCCACTGTGCATTGTATATCTGCACCATGCGTCACCCAACCCCCATCCCCCCATCAGCAGAAATACCTGCTCAACCATAAAGAGCAACATTCTCCTAACATCGATAACTCCTTAAAAATAGCATTCTTTCTTGACAAGGGGTCACATGATATTTAGATCTGGATTGTGTAAACTGTCCATAATATGTCATTTAATATACAGCCCTCTGTCTCAAAATACAAAAAAAAAACCTTACATAAATATAACATATATATATATATATATATATACTGTATATCCTTTATATCTTAAATCAGCTGATTAACTTTTCGTCAACTTTCTCAACTCAGTCATTCATCAATGGCCAAAGCTTTAGACAATAGTCAAAACTATGGTTTTTCCAGTAGTCATCTACGGATAGGTTAGTTGGACTATAAAGAAAGCTGAGTGCTGAAGAATTGATGCTTTTGAACTGTGGTGTTGGAGAAAACTCTTGAGAGTCTCTTGGACTGCAAGGAGATCAAACCAGTCAATCCTAAAGGAAATCAGTCTTGAATATTCATTGGAAGGACTGATGCTGAAGCTGAAGCTCCAACACTTTGGCCACCTGATGCCAAGAGCTGACTCACTGGAACAGACCCTGATACTGGGAAAGATTGAAGGCAGGAGAAGGGGCCAACAGAGGATGAGATGGTTGGATGGCATCACCGACTTGATGGACATGAGTTTGAGCTGGCTCTGGGGGTTGGTGATGGACAGGGAAGCCTAGTGTGCTGCAGTCCATGCGGTCACAAATAGTTGGACACGACTATGGACTGAACTGAACTGAACTTAGACAATAAACCAATGAATGAGAGAGTTTCTGATCTAATAAAAGATTATTTATAAAAGCAGGTGGAGGTCAGGATTTGGCCTACAGGTCATAATTTGCTGATGATGGGCCTTAAGGAAATAAGAGTGAACAGAATAAAATAAATGATCAAAGCATACCAAATCGGACAGGATAGTTATTAGAGTACAAAGAGGAGTATTAAGCGTTACAAAGCCAAAGGTACAGGGTGTTTAAAGGACAAGGAATGACCCATAATATCAAGAGATAAGGGAAAATTCAGTCAGAAAAAGACTAAGAAATTTCTGTTGGATTTAGGGATAGCAAGATAATCTGTTTTAGTGGTGCTCCAGAAGTGAGATTTTAGTGCATTGAAATCATAAAGTGAAAGTAAAATTACTGATTGTAAACAACTCTTTAAAACTGGGCTGTAAAGAGAAGTGATCTGCTGCTAATAGGAGGTGATAGCTTTTAAAAGATAGTTTAAGATAAGACAGATTAAAAGATATTTAAATGTGAATAGGAAAGAGCTAACAGGAAATAGTAGAAGATGCATGATGTACATAATAAAGAAAGTGTACTTGACCCAAGAAAGGTCCCTTGAGAATACAAGAGAATGGGCAAAGATGGAAATTCCATCTCAGGAAAAGGAATATCATTTTCATTATAACTAAATGGAAGCAGACAGTGACATTTTGAGTCTTGGTTTCATTATTCATCCTTGCATATTAAACTGCCCCTCAAAATCAATAAGGCTTTATTATTCTTCTACTTTATTTATATTGACTGAGATCACTCATACAATATCAGTTATCCAGAGACTTACCTGGGACTGGCTGACTTAAAATGGCTTCACTTCCCTATAGCTCAAAGGATAAAGAATCTGCTTGCAATGCAGGAGACGAGAATTCGATCCCTGGGTTGGGAAGTTCCTCTGGAGAAGGGAATGTCAATCTACTCCAGTATTCTTGCCTGGAGAATTCCCTAGACAGAGAAGCCTGGTGGGCTACAGTCCGTGGGGTTGCAGAGTTGGACACAACTGAGCAACTAACACACACACACATGCCTAATGATTGATGCAGCTAAAGAAACAAACAACTCTGTTCTCTGTATCTGTGAGTCTGTTTTGTTTCATAGATATGCTGATTTGTATTGTATTTTAGATTCCAGGGAGAGGGCAGGTAGGGGAGGGAAGGAATGGGAATTTTGGAATTAGCAGAAGCAAACTGTTATATATAAGATGGATCAAAACAAGGTCCTACCACACAGCACAGGAAACTATATTCAATATCCTGTGATAAACCATACGGGAAAGAATATGAGAAAGAATATGTATATATATATATATATATATAACTGAGTCACTTCACCATACAGAAGAAATTTAACACAACATTGTAAATCAACTGTGCATGCGTGTGCTCAGTCGTGTCTGACTCTTTGCAACACTGCTGCTGCTAAGTTGCTTCAGTCGTGTCCAACTCTTAGCAACCCCATGGACTGCAGCCTACCAGGCTCCTCCATCCATGGGATTTTCCAGGCGAGAGTACTGGAGTGGGTTGCCATTGCCTTCTCTGTTGCAACACTATACTTCAATAAAATTAAAATAAATAAATAAATAAAAACAAAAAACCTGTTTCATGTTGCTCTCCAGCAGTGTAGCCATGGCTCATCAGAACTTATGAAGGTGAAAATTGAAGGGGTAAGACCTCTTAAAGCCAAGCCCCAGAGTTTGCCAGAATATCTCTTCTGCTACCTTCTGTTTGTCAAAGTCACAGGACCTGCCCAGATTCAAGGGGAGAACAAAGAAACACTGCCTCCTAATAGAAGGAAAGGAAAGTCCTGTTGTCTTAGGGCTTATTGGGAAAAGCAAGGTTGTTTCCAGCATCTTTGTGAACCACCTCCCATAAGCCTTCATAAAACCCATTCATTTGCCCATTTCTCTTCCTTTTGTCAACAAAACAGACCGATTAGACCTCAAGTTTCAAAAGTATTATAAGCCATAATAACTAATGGGTAGAATGAGGAAGAATCTTGAGTTTATTTAGTTCTTCCTGGTAATATAGCAATATTGAACAAAAGCAGCTGGAATACTTTTGATTCTATAATCCTTGACAGATGGAAAAAATATGAAAATGCTTCTTTATGGTTTCTTCAAGCACTAAAATCCAAAATATAATATGACAACTCCATTGATTTTTGACTTTAGGCTTTTGTTTATAACTTGCTTTCTACTTTCTGCAAAAGAGTGATTAAAACTTGGTCCCACTGAAACCGAGATTCAAAGGGTTGAGAGAGGACCAAAGGGCTTTGGAATTATTTGGTATATTCAGTTGATTTCTGGAAATATGATTGAAAAGTGGCACATGCAGTTCTTAACCATCAGAATTTAGATTGATCCTTTTATCTGAATAGAGTCTCAGTGGGTGAAAATCACAGAAATTGTAGAATATCTGAAACAACTTCAATCCATCACACTGCAAAATATCATCAGTGTGCTGAAAGGAATACAAAATAATGTTTACTTGCCTATTTTTGGTTCAAAAGTTTTCACTCTAAAAACTAATAAGTCGCTCAAGGTTTCCTAGTTGACATCTTTCTTAAAAACTACCTTTATAAAATTTCTGCTCTATTCAACAATTCTGAAGTGTTGAATTCAGTTTTGATGACTTTTGAGACTGCATTTATTCTCTTACTTTCTCTTTTTTGGTCTCTTTCTGTCCTTCCCTTCCTCCCTTCCTTTGTTTCTTGTTCCCTCTTTTCTGTCCATAAATTGAAAGAAAGATATGTATGTTTGACAGCCCTAATTTTCAAATGCATCAATCTGAGATTTTATGCATAAACTCATTTTAGTTCAATTTTAGATTAATTTAGGAGGGGTTACTCTTAACCCTGGCTGGAAATTAAGCCATGCCCAGATAGATCTGAAGAGGTGCTGGGTTGGATATCACTAGGGGACAGTCCGTATGCTGAGTTCCAGGCTAAAAGAGAAAGAGGAAAAACTTGTGTGTCAATATTTAAGGGAAATTTGAGGCCAAGCAGGAAGGGGGAGAGAAAATTCTGGCCAATCTCAGTTACTGTCTGACCATCCCGGTTCCATCAACTTCTGTGAGAGCAAGATGCAGGCATGTCATTTGCACCGTATCTTGGCAGTGGGGAGGCGCCATCTTCAAGTGGCTTCTATTGCTGTCACCATCAACAAAATAGTCCCAAGAAGACTGTGAACCACCTGAGACACCTCTAGGGACCGCCAAACTGAGTAAGACTTTGAGGGGCCTAGCTAACCTGCTTAGGCAAGTAAGAAAGAAAGAGTGAAATGTAATCCATCATATCAATATCCACTATATTTTATATACTTGGTCTGGTTAGGTTTCAGAGACAGGTTATACTTTGCAAGGGAGTATTTAGAAATTTGCTTGCAAAGCAATTTCTGATATATCCAGGACTTGATACTGAGCCTGTTAAGATGTGTTGGCTATACATAATGCCTCGATAGATTTTTGCTTTGATAACTTTTAAAGGTAATACTAAACAAGAATAAATAGCTGCTTATTTGGGCTAAAGTTTGTGTCATTTCCCTATTGCTAGTCACAGATAATTGACTAAATTATACAAATCATTGTCTATAGTTTGGTTTGGGCCATCAGGTCACTAGGAATTTTGGAATAATTGATCACAGCTGCTACTGGGTAAATTTACACTTGTTGGCAGTACAAACACCCACACATGAACAGAGTTATCTTGTGATTAACATACACTTTGGGAGTGAAGTTCCCTATTGGTTATCTTTAAGAAATATTCTTAAATTAGGGCAGCCATACTGGCACAGATTATTTATGTCCCTGTTACTCTCTGCATTAATGCAGATGTGCAATGCAAAATAGCTTATATATATATATATATATATATATATATATATATATATGTATATACATATATCATTGTTTGAACATTTGGTATGCACATGGCTAAATATTTATGTAAAAAAACTGTCATTAAGATTTTATTTTGCACATCCTTGGCCTTCCTTTTCTAGTTTTTATTTTCTTTTTGTTTTTGACTCACTATTGTTGCAATTTCCTATTATTTTATTGATCCTATTTTCTCACCAAAATCTAATTTTCATTTTTTCAATTGATTATGGCCTTTTTAAAATGTTTCAATATGCAGCTTTTTTTTAAGTGAGTTTCAGTGTGCCACTCCTACCAACAAATTATGGTTTAAGTCATCTTCAGTGATGAAACTGGGAGAAGGCACTGGCAACCCACTCCAGTACTCTTGCCTGGAAAATCCCGTGGACGGAGGAGGCTGGTAGGCTGCAGTCCATGGGGTCGTGGAGAGTCCAACACCACTGAGTGACTTCACTTCACTTTTCACTTTCATGCATTGGAGAAGGAAATGGCAACCCACTCCAGTGTTCTTGCCTGGAGAATCCCAGGGACGGGGGAGCCTGGTGGGCTGCCGTCTATGGGGTCGCACAGAGTTGGACACGACTGAAGCAACTTAGCAGCAGCAGCAGCAGCAGTGATGAAATTAAAGACTTTGCCTTTCACAAAAGAGCCTGACTGGTAAGAAAGAAAGTCTGCAGAATTGCTTTCACACAGGAAATCTCTGTATCGAGCCTCACACTAGGACTGGGGTCAGGGCTTCTTCAGATGAATGGTATATTTTTGGAAGAAGAAGTTTAGTCCAATTTGAGGTGTAAATCAAGTTTTAAGAATTAAATATATTAAGAATTAAATATATTTATACATTTAGTCATGAAAATTGAGATGAAAGACTAATTGCCTTTGTATCCCCGAACAGCAATGTAAAAATCCTATGGATAACATGCTGTGAGGAAGTTCAGGCCATATAGAAAATACCATGTCAGTGCCTTGGCTCCCATCCCCAGTTTAGATCTCAACCCATAACCAGCATCAGCTGCTGGACAAGTGAGTGAAGATGCCTCCAGAGGATTCCAGCTCCCTGCCACCATGTTGTCTTTACTTAGACAAAAGCTGTCCCCGCTCTACTGTGTATCTGTAAACATAATAAAAATATTGCTTCATGCAACTAGATTTTGGGGTGGTTTCTTCGTAGCAAGAGTGAAAACAACATGTGGAGAAAGGCTTTTCCCCAAATTTGAGGCCATATGAAAGGGAGAAATTCAAAGAGAATCGTTTGCAGAGATGAAAATGTAGCAAAAAGAAGACACTGGCTTTTCATTCATCATTTTGATGTCTGCTAATGGATCAGATTCAATAATCTCCCTGTATGTTTATCTAAGTATAGAATAAAATGAACGAGCAGTTACCCATTTTGCATGGTGAGTGAAAGTGAAAGTGAAGTCGCTCAGTCGTGAGTGAACATCACATCAAGTATTTGGGCTCAAGCCATCTTGGCGGGCTTCTCAAATGGCTCTGAGGTAAAGAATTGCCTGCAATGCAGGAGACAAAGGAGATGCAAGTTTGATCTTTGGGTCAGGAAGATCCCCTGAAGGAGAAAATGGCAACCCATTCCAGTATTCTTGCCTGGGACAGAGGAGCCTGGCAGGCTACAGTCCATGGCATCACCAGCACAACTGAGCAACTGAGCATGCATACATTTTGATGGTATGTTTCCCAAGACGACCGAAAGGTTACCAGTCTAGGCGATGCACCTCTGGGGAATGCCTTTGTGGCAGAAGCTGGAATTTTGGGGTGGAGTAAATACAGGTGATTAAAGAGCAGAACAGGAGCCAGATCATTAAGGGGTACTCGTGAGAACTATTGAGGTTACAAGTCCAAGATAGGGACTGCAGCCAATTAAAACAGATTGTCTATTCAAGATTAATGGAAGAACATATGTCTGAATAAAGTCCACAATAGCAATCACAGAGACAAATTTAGGAAATCAAAAAGCAGACTGAAAACTACAAACAAAAGGGATGGAAACTAACTGGTATAGAATAACAAGGCACAGGACCACTTGGGGACAGGCACACTGGAGTGAATTTCCAGAAGTGGTCCCAAAGTAAAGAGCTCAGAGCTTTCTTTCTATAGTTGTTTGGAGAGTAGTTGTTGTTTGGTCTGACAGATTTCAGTGTGGTACTAGATATTAATCCAATCTGAACCAAAAAAATAGGGAGCCAGAGAACAGTGGATCAGGAGTACCCCTAAGGATACATCTCAGTATTTTTACATACCTGCCACGGATATGTGTCAGCACTAGCCAAAGATGCCGCGATAAGAAAGAGGGGGTGTGGCGGTATATTATAGCCAAGACCAGTTAAATAAAAAGACATTTTTTGCTTTCTCTTTTCTTCCTGCTCACGCCAACTCTTTGATCTTTGAAAAGAGTCCTAGGTAGAAGATATCTAGCAACTGATCTTGTTTCCCTCAGCCCCCACAGGCAGTCTAAGTTGCAGATCAGGCTTGCACTGGGAAAGAAGAGAGAGGTTGAACTAAGATTGCCTAAAAATGTCATTAAGGGAACAAGATATACTTAATGAGTTTTTTTTTTTTTTTTTTTTGACAGGCAGTAAGTAGCTTATATATTGGAGAAGGCAATGGCACCCCACTCCAGTACTCTTGCCTGGAAAATCCCATGGATGGAGGAGCCTGGTAGGCTGAAGTCCATGGGGTTGCTGAGTCGGATACGACTGAGCGACTTCACTTGCACTTTTCACTTTCATGCATTGGAGAAGGAAATGGCAACCCACTCCAGTGTTCTTGCCTGGAGAATCCCAGGGATGGGGGAGCCTGGTGGGCTGCCATCTATGGGTCGCACAGAGTCGGACACAACTGAAGTGACTTAGCAGCAGTAGCAGCTTATATATTCCCTTTTGTTAAAGATTCTTCAGTAAACAAGTCACTTGAATAATATGACTTTATATCCTTGAGCCTTGGGTAGGTCTTATAGAGTACTGGGGTACTAAGAGTACTGGCTTTGTAGGGTTATCAATTAATTAACTTCAAAGGTCCTAAAAACATGAACAAGCAAAGCAGGATCTCAGAATGTAACCAGTATTATCAATGTTTTCCTCCTCCCATGCAAGGAAGGACCAGAAGACCATTTTGGATTTCAAATGTTTAAACAGAATTATAATAAGCTGCTCTGAGTTGCAAGCCTCAGAAAGAGAGAATTTCTAAGGATTTCTACTTATTATCTATGAAAAGAGTACTGATATTTTAACAGAATATTAAAGTTTTTAGATATCTTTATCATATATTATCTTTTTTGACTTTCATAGTGCCCTTGTAAAAGAGAAGTTTAATTTTAGCCTTTTTATTTTATAGATGAGGAAAATAAAGCACAAATCTTTCAAAACTTGTTCAAAGTCATAAAATTAGACTAATATGCTATATAGTGGTGACTCTGAATTCCTGGCCCTTTCTTCTTATTTAGTGACTGCCCAAATTTTGTGTTTGTCTTTAGAGCTCTGAAAATGCATACATAAATGTGATATGAATACAAAGGTAGATACTTTGTGACAATGAAATCATATAACAGATTACCATAAAGTACACTGGAAAGTTAATGATTTTAAGCCAGAACATATTTTGTTGAACTCTCCCAAGAGACTTAAAATGTTAAAATACATAATGTAGAAAATGTGAATTTATCCAGTTTGAGTATTGATATAGGATAAATAACCCAAAGTGAAATGTTTTTTAAAACATCACCTTTTTTTCTTATGAAAAAAAAGAAAGTATATCAACATTATATATAAAATTTAGAATTCCTATTAAGGATTGCTGATCTAAGAGGTTAAATCAGATTATGCATAATTTTCGTTAATTTCTTGGCTCCTGGAATGCCTAGGTTTTTTTTTAACCATTAAAGACACTAATTTAACTAAGCACCATGTACCAAAGATAACCTGAGTTTGAGTATTATAGTGGTCATTGCATTTTGGACCAGACTATGGAATAATCAGAATGTTAGTCTGTGATCCTTTTTCTCCTCTTCTTCAGCTTGGTGATCCTGGTTAAAATAACTATATGATTGATTCTTGCTTTGGCTTCTTGTTTGTTTGTTTTTTCCAATGCATATTTTCTCCAGCAGTCAGTGAGAATAAGGGAATGTATTATATATGCCAGCAAATACTCAAGATTATATTGCTTCAGCAAAATGTAATATTCATAAGAGAGAGCCTTGGAACATTCATTCTTGTGTGTGTGTGTGTGTGTGTGTGTGTGTATGTGTGTGTGTGTGTAACTAGCTAGCTGGTAAGTAGGAGGAGAGGTTTCAGACTCCAAAGACAGCAAAAAGGCTTTTTATAATAAGACAGTGTACCTCATCGCGCTTAATGGACTGATTCCTATTTTAATTACTTCAACTTGGATTAATGTCAAGAACAACATTGAAATTTATCAGACTCAATTCAGCTCTTTCAATGAGACTCGACTCCAAACAACTATGGGAAGCAAACTCTGAACTCTTCTGTACTCTGGGACCAGTTCTAGAAACTCACCATAGTATTTTTTGTCCCCAGTTGGTGCTAAGCCTCCATCCCTCTTTGTTTGTAGCTGCAATCTTGCTGTTTGATTTCTTGCCCCAACTGTTGATTTGAGTGTGAGATAAATGTTGTTGTTTTAACATTTAACACAGACAGCAATAGATAACTGGAATAGATTTTTTCTAACCTGAAATTGTGGTGCTTCTGTAACAAAATATAAAGCATATCACTTTGGGATAAAGCAATGTATGAGAAGGGAGAAGCATTTTTTTTTCTTTTAATTGATGTATAGTCAAGGTACAATATTATATGTTACAGGTGTACAATAGAGTGATTCACAATTTTAAAGGTTATACTTCATTTATAGTTATTGTAAAATGTTGACTGTATTTCCCCTTGTTGTATAGTATACCCTTGTAGCTAATTTTATACATAATAATTCATACCTCTTAGTCCCCTATGTTGCCCCTCCACACTTCCCTCTCACTGCTGGTAACCACTAATTTGTTCTCTCTGAGTCTGTTTCTTTTTTGTTATATTCACAAGTTTGTTTCATTTTTAGATTTCATATGTAAATGATATCATACAGTGTTTGTCTTTCTCTGTCTGACTTATTTCACTAAAGCATAATACCCTCCAAGTCCATCCATGTTCTTGCAAATGGCAGAATTTCATTTTTTTATGACTGAGTAGTATACCATGGTGTGTGCACACACACACCACAACTTCATTATTCATTTATTTGTTGTTGGACACTTAGGTTGCTTCCATATCTTGGTAGTTGTCAATAATGCTGCCATGAATATTGAGGTACATATATATTTTCAAATTAGTGTTTTCATTTTCTCTGGATATATACTCAGGAATGGAATTTCTGGGTCATATGATAGTTCTATTTTAAGTTTTTTGAGAAAGTCCTGGGTTCAGTCCTTGGGTTGGGAAGATCCCCTTGAGAACGGCATGGCTACCCACTCCAGTATTCTTGCCTGGAGAATCCCATGGACAGAGCCTGGCGGGCTACAGTCATAGGGTCGCAAAGAGTCAGACACAACAGAGCAACTGTGCACAGCACAGCACATACTGTTTTCCACAATGGCTGCACCAATTTACACTCCTACCAACAGTGTATGATGGTTCCCTTTTCTCCACAACCTCACTAATACTTGTTATTTGTGTTCTTTTTGATGATAGCCATTCTGACGGGTGTGAGTTAAATATCTCACAGTGGTTTTGGTTCACATTTCCCGATAATTAGCTGATACTGACTATTTTTTCAAGTGCCTATTGGCCATCTGCATGTCCTCTTTGGAAAAACGTGTGTTCAGGTCCTCTACCCATATTTTAATTGGATTGTTTTTTTGATGTTGAGTTGTATGAGTTGTTTATATATTTTAGATATTAATCCCTTATTGGTCATATCGTTTACAAATATTTTATCCCATTCCATAGGTTGTCTTTTCATTTTGTCAATGGTTTCCTTTGCTGTGCAAAAGCTTTTAAATTTAATTATTTGTTTATTTTTGTTTTTCTTTCCATTACTTTAGGAGACGGATTAAAAAAAAAAAAACTCTCTGATTTTTATCAAAGAGTATCCTGTCTATGTTTCCTTCTAGGAGTTTTATGGTATCCAGTTTATGTTTAGGTCACTAATCCATTTTGATTTTATTTTTGTATATGGTGTTAGAGAATATTCAATTTCATTCTTTTTTTTTTAATTTCATTCTTTTACATGTAGCTGTCCAGTTTTCCCAGCACCACTTATTGAAGAGACTGTCTTTTTTTCCATTGTACATTCTTGCCTCCTTTGTCATAGATTGACTGTAAGTATGTGGGTTTATTTCTGTTCTGTCCCATTGATCTAGGTGCCAGTATCAGATTGCATTTATTACTGTAGCTTTGTAGCATAAGTCTGAAGTTAAGGAACATAATTCCTCCAGCTCCATTCTTCTTTCTCAAGATCGTTTTTGGCTATTTGGAGTCTTTTTTGTTAACATACAAAATTTTAAACTATTTGTTCTAGTTCTGTAAAACATGCCATTGGTATTTTGATAGAGATTGCATTGAATCTGTAGATTGCTTTAGGTAGTAAGTTCACTCTAACAGTATTAATTCTTCCAGTCCAATAACACAGTTTCTACTGGTTTATTTGTATTAAATCTCTGTCACCAGTGTCTTATAGTTTCCTGAATATATGTCTTTTACCTCCCTAGGTAGGTTTATTCCTAGGTATTTTATTGTTTTTTGATGCAATTATAAATGAGATAGTTTCCTTAATTTCTCTTTCTGATAGTTTGTTGTTATTGTATAGGAATGCAATAAATTTCTGTATATTAATTTTGGTATCCTACAACTTCACTAGATTCAATGATGAACTCTAGTAGTTTTCTGATAGCATCTTTGGGATTTTCTATATAGTATCATGTCATCTGCCAACAGGGATAGTTTTATTTCTTCCTTTCCAATTTGGATTCCTTTTATTTATTTTTTTTATTCTCTTACTGCCGTGGCTAGGACTTCCAAAAGTATATTGAATAAAAGTGGCAAGAGTAGTCATCCTTGTCTTGTTCTTGATTTTAGAGGTAATGGTTTCAGCTTTTCACCATTGAATATGATGTTAGCTGTAGGTTTGTCACACATGGCCTTTATTATGTTGAGATATATTCCCTCTGTGTTCACTTTCTGGAGGTTTTTTTTATCATAAATGTGTGTTGAATTTTGTTAAAAGCTTTTTCTGCATCTATTAAAATGATCATACGGTTTATATTCTTCAATGTGTTACTGTAGTATGTAAACAAATTGAATATTGCAAATACTGAAAAATCCTTGCATCCCTGGAATTAATCCCACTTGATTATGGTGTATGATCCTTTTAAAATATTATTGGATTCTATTTTCTAATATTTTGCTGAGGATTTTTACATCTATGTTCATCAGTGATATTGACCTGTAATTTTCTTTTTTTATGGTATTTTGTCTGGTTTTGGTATCATCATGAAGCTGGCCTCATAGAATGAGTTTGGAAATATTCCTTCCTTGGCAACTTTTTGGAATTTGAAAATGATAGATGTTTACTCTTCTCTAAATATTTTGGAAAAATTCACCTTTGAAGACTTTGGAACTATGAAGAAGAACTAACATCTCATCCTAGACTTTTGTTTGTTGGGTGTTTTTAAACTACTGATGTCAGTTGGTCTGTTTCTAATTTCTCTTTCTTTCTGGTTCAATCTTCGGAGATTGTACATTTCTAAGAATTTGTTCATTTCTTCTCAGTTATCCATTTTATTGACATACAGTTGTTTGTAGTAGTCTCTTATGATCTTTTGTATTTCTGTAGTGTCAGTTTTAACTTCTCCTTTTTCATTTGTGATTTTATTGACTTGGGCCCTCTGAGGGTGGAGAATCTTGACTAAAGTGCTAGTAAAAGACCAAAAGACTCAAGTATTCCAGAAGAAAATGAAAATACTCTAGAGTATCTTGCTTTGAAACTTGGCCTCAAATAATTTCTACTTATAAAGTTTCAAGAAATATAAAGTCACCTTAAAAAAAATCTCAAAATATATGAAGAAAGTAATTATCATGAGCATGAGTCAAAAGAAACAACGGCAGAATGAGACCAACTAATACAGTAAACATTAGAATTACTGGTGATATAATATGAATAACTTAATAACTTTAGAGAAATCAAAGGAGAGACTGAGAATAAAAGTCAAAAGGGAGTCAGTAAACATTACAAAACTTGTATTTAAAAAACCCAAGAAGTTCTGCTTCCAGTAATGGCAGACTAGTTAATTTGGATCAACTCTCCCGCATAGAATAACACAAATTTGTACAATTAAAAATTTTTATTGGTTTGAAAGTGTTGAAGAACTAACATGGGAATATAGCAATAAAGTGAATCACATGAATCTTGGGGTTTCCCAGTGCATATAAAATTTATGTTTATACTATACTATAGTCTATTTAGTGTGCAACAGTATTATGTCTAAGCAGTATACTTTTATTAAAACATAGTTTATAGCCAAAAAAATAAAAAATAATTACCATGGTAACATCAATGGTCACAGATCACCATAAATATAATAATAATGAAAAAGTTTGAATTATTGCAAGAATTATCTAAGTGTGAGAGACATAAAGTGAGCAAATGCTGTTGGAAAAATGGTGCAAATAGTCTTGCTCGATACAGGCTTGTCACAAAACTTCAATTTGCTTTTTTAAAAAAGGCAGTCTCTGCAAAATACAATTAAGTGAAGCTCAAGAAAATGAGGCATGCCTGTGCTAAGAGGAAAGTTTTATAGCTGAGTATATTTTAAAAGAAGAAAGATATCAAATTAACACCCTAAACTTACACCTTAAGGAACTAGAAAAAGAAGAATATACTAAACCAAAAACTAGCAAAAGGAATAAAATAATAAAGACTAGAACAAAGAATAATGAAATAGAGAATAAGAAAACAATTTTAAAATATCATCTAAACTAAATTTTTTTTACAAGATCAACAAAATTGATAAATACCAATTTTAATTAAGGAAAAAAATCTGAAAGACATATATAAGTAATATCAGAAATTAAAGAGGAGACGTAACAGCTGATGCCACAGAAATTAAAAGGAATATAAGACAATACTATAAAAAGACACAATACTAAAAATAATTTACCAATAATGTGGATAACCTTTGAAAATATTGATAAATTCTTAGAAACACACAACTTACCAAGACTGAATCATGAAAGAACAAATCTGAATATATGTATAACTAGTAAGAAGATTGGAGAAGGCAATGGCACCCCACTCCAGTACTCTTGCCTGGAAAATCCCAGGGACAGGGGGAGCCTGGTGGGCTGCCGTCTGTGGAGTCGCACAGAGTCGGACACGACTGAACGACTTCACTTTCACTTTTCACTTTCATGCATTGGAGAAGGAAATGGCAACCCACTCCAGCGTTCTTGCCTGGAGAATCTCAAGGACAGCGGAGCCTGGTGGGCTGCCATCTATAGGGTCGCACAGAGTCGGACATGACTGAAGCGACTTAACAGCAGCAGCAACAGTAAGAAGATAATGTCAGTAATCAAAAGCCTCCCAATAAAGAAAAGCTCAGTGTCACTGATGAACTCCACCAAGCAGTTAAAGAAAAATTAACATCAGTTACTTCCCAGACTCTTGCAGAAAGTTGAAGAGAAAAGGAACCTCCAAACTCATTTCATGAAGCCAGCAAACACATCCAAGAAAAGTTTATCTGAATAACTGCAAACAATTCAGCCTCTGTTTAATAAAGTTCCAGCAATGGAACCCCGGGACCCAGGTAGTTTTATAATACTTTGTTGTGGTTGTTTTTATAAACTTGCCAAGCTGGCACTCAAATTTATGTAGAAGAGCCAATTGCCAAGACTACGTAAGATGTTCCTTGAGGAAAACATGGTAAGGGGTTATTTTATCAAATATTTATTATTATTTTAAAGCAATCATTAATTATGATATTTGTGCAGAGATGGCCCAATGGAAGAGAAAAAAAATGTAAACCTCCAAGTTAGAATCACCTTATATAAAAACTTAATTTATGTAAGAACTCAAATATTTCAATAAATGAAATGGAGTGCCTAATTAGGCATTGATTGCTTTAAGTTTTTTTCAATTGCTGAAAGAACTCAACAGGACTTAATCAGTTTTATTACAGTTTTATTATTAGAGGTAAAAGACACATTACAGCTACAGCAGGTGAAGCATATGCACTGAGGGGTCCAGAGATAGCAGAAGCAGGCTTCTTTATCTTCCCATCACTGGGTTGCAGAGGACATGTTTGCCTGCAAATCTCAAACCATTATTGGTCTGAATGCAAACGGAGACCAGCCACAAACATTAAAATCCCCCAGGATACACTGGAGACAGATACAAAGAAAAAATTGAATCATTGTATAGCCAGTCTAGAAAACAGTATGGAGGTTCATCAAAAAATGAAAAATAGTACTAACGTGTCACTGTTCAGTTGCCAGGTCTTCCTTGTGGCATGCGAACTCTTAGTCGCAGCACGTGGGATCTAGTTCCATGACCAGGGATCAAGCCCGGGCCCCCTGCATTTGGACCACAAAGTCTTAGTCACTGAACCACCAGGGAAGTCTCCCTTATCTGACTTTATTCTTCATCATATCTCCAGTATCCTCCAAGATGCCAGACACATAGAAGGCTCTCGATTTATTTTTGTTTAACATTAGAAGGAAGGAAGTAAGGATGGAAGGAAGGAAATAAGGAAGAAAAGAAGTCACCCCCCCACCCCCATCAGATACCTAGACTATTAGGAACACAAAGCTGAGACGAAAGCCTTTGACATATTAATTGTCCAGGTGAGAGATCAGAACACTACCACAGCCCCACGCAGGACTACTCATGAATGAACTGTAGCCCCAGTAGTGGAAAATTGCAGAACTGGGAGCAGAGAAGTATTGTTATAGCAAATAGGGAACCCAGGTAGGAACATTTGAAAAAGGCCAGTGGCCCGTAGCTTAGAACTAGAGAAACGGAAGTGAACATCAAAGTAAATTCTAACAGCAAGAACTGTTATTCAGAATTGATCAATGATCAGGGATATTATGATGCTCCCAGCTAATGGCTCATGGCTCTGCCTTCTCACCTCTGAGCTTGTTGTCATAGGAGGGAGCTGCTAATTGTAATAGACTATATTTTAAAATAACTGTGTATTTTCTTATTTACTTACCCTTCCATGCTTTTCACACTTTGCACCTTTTGACAGTTTACTATTTAAATGGAGTTTTTTTAAGAAATGCAAAGTATAAAAAAGTCATTCAGAGAAGTGTAGAACAAGAGTTGAAAAATGTTGAAAAAGTTGTGAGTTTTCATGTGGTTCAATTTCCTGACAATAAATAACAGTTTTGAGGCCATGGACTAGGCCTTTTGCTCTAAGACTTTTCTATATAATCCTCTCCAACACCTCATCCCCTCCCCCCAAAATAGGCATTATTCCTATTTTGAAGATAAGGGAAATAAGTCTGATAAAGTCTTAAGAGTTCTATAGCTTTAAGCATGTCTAACCAAGGTTCAGGATATTAACATGGGGATATCAGTTCAGTTCAGTTCAGTTCAGTTGCTCAGTCATGTCCGACTCTGTGACCCCATGAATTGCAGCATGCCAGGCCTCCTGTCCATCACCAACTTTTGGAGCTTACTCAAACTCATGTCCATTGAGTCGGTGATGCCATCCAACCATCTCATCCTCTGTCATCCCCTTCTCCTCACACCTTCAATCTTGCCCAGCGTCAGGGTCTTTTCAAATGAGTCAGTTCTTCACAACAGATGGCCAAAGTATTGGAGTTTCAGCTTTAGCATTAGTCCTTCCAATGAACACCCAGGACTGATCTCATTTAGAATGGACTGATTGGATCTCCTTGCAGTCCAAGGGACACCACAGTTCAAAAGCATCAACTCTTTGGCACTCAGCTTTCTTCACAGTCCAACTCTCACATCCGTACATGACTACTGGAAAAACCATAGCCGTGACTAGACGGACTTTGTTGGCAAAGTAATGTCTCTGCTTTTCAGTATGCTATCTAGGTTGGTCATAATATTCCTTCCAAGGAGTAAGCGTCTTTTAATTTCATGGCTGCAGTCACCATCTGCAGTGATTTTGGAGCCCCCAAAAAATAAAGTCTGACACTGTTTCCTCTGTTTAACCATCTATTTCCCATGAAGTAATGGGACCAGATGCCATGATCTTAGTTTTCTGAAAATGTTGAGCTTTAAGCCAACTTTTTCCCTCTCCTCTTTCACTTTCATCAAGAGGCTTTTTAGTTCCTCTTCACTTTCTGCCGTAATGTTGGTGTCATCTGCATATCTGAGGTTATTGATATATCTCCTGGCAATCTTGATTCCAGCTTGTATTTCTTCCAGCCCAGCGTTTCTCATGATGTACTCTGCATATAAGTTAAATAAGCAGGGTGACAATATACAGCCTTGACGTATTCCTTTTCCTATTTGGAACCAGTCTGTTGTTCCATGTCCAGTTCTACATGGGGATATAGTAACCTTGAAGTAATTCTCCTTCCTTTATAATAGATTCCTCATATATCTTCTTTCTGAAGTTATCTCACTTTCAAAAGAAAAAAGATGTTTAAATTCCTCTCCCTTTGTTTAGAGGAAAGAGAGGGAACTAATGTGATATAGAAACTACCTTCAGTTCAGTTCAGTCACTCAGTCATGTCCAACTCTTTGAGACCCCACGGACTGTAGCACGCCAGGCTTCCCTGTCCATCACCAAGTCCCAGAGCTTACTCATACTCACGTCCATCGAGTTGGTGATGCCATCCAACCATCTCATCCTTTGTTGTCCCCTTCTCTTCCTGCCTTCAATCTTTCCCAGCATCAGGGTCTTTTCAAATGAGTCAGTTCTTCATATGAGGTGGCCAAAGTATTGGAGTTTCAGCTTCAGCATCAGTCCTTCCAATGAATATTCAGGACTGATTTCCTTTAGGATGGACTGGTTGGATCTCCTTGCTGTCCAAGGGACTCTCAATCTTGAACCACCAATCAAAAACATCAATTCTTCAGTGCTCAGCTTTAGTTATAGTCCAACTCTCACATCCATACATGATGACTGGAAAAACCATATATTTGACCTTTGTTGACAAAGTAATGTCTCTGCTTTTTAATATGCTTTCTAGGTTGGTCATAACTTTTCTTCCAAGGAGTAAGCGTCTTTTAATTTCATGACTGTAGTCACCATCTGCAGTGATTTTGGAGCTCCCAAAAATAGTCTGTTACTATTTCCATTGTTTACCCATCTATCTGCCATGAAGTGATGGGACTGGGTGCCATTATCTTAGTTTTCTGAATGTTGAGTTTTAAGCCAACTTTTTCACTCTCCTCTTTCACTTTCATCAAGAAACTTTTTAGTTATTCTTTGCTTTCTGCCATAAGGGTAGTATCATCTGTATATATGAGGTTATTGATATTTCTTCTGGCACTCTTGGTTCCAGCTTGTGTTTCATCCAGCCCAGTATTTCTCATGATGTACTCTGCATATAAGTTAAATAAGCTGGGTGACAATATATAGCCTTGACGTACTCCTTTCCTGATTTGGAACCAGTCTGTTGTTTCATGTCCAGTTCTGTTGCTTCTTGACCTTCACACAGATTTCTCAGGAGGCAGGTCAGGTGGTCTGGTATTGCCATCTCTTTCAGAATTTTCCAGTTTGTTGTGATCTACACAGTCAAAGGCTTTGGCATAGTCAATAAAGCAGAAGTAGATGTTTTTCTGGACTCTCTGGCTTTTTCGATGATCCAGCTGATGTTGGCAATTTGATCTTTGGTTCCTCTGCCTTTTCTAAACCCAGCTTAAAAATCAGGAAGTTCACAGTTCACATACTGTTGAAGCACAGTTCACATACTGTTGAAGCCTGGCTTAGAGAATTTTGAGCATTACTTTACTAGCATGTGAGATGAGTACAATTGTGTAGTAGTTTGAACATTCTTTGGGATTGAAATGAAAACTAACCTTTTCCAGTCCTGTGGCCATTGCTGAGTTTTCCAAATTTGCTGGCATATTGAGTGCAGCACTTTCACAGCATCATCTTTTAAGACTTGAAATAGCTCAACTGGAATTCCATCACCTCCACTAGCTTTGTTTGCAGTGATGCTTCCTAAGGCCCACTTGATTTCACATTCCTGGATGTCTAGTTCTAGGTGAGTGATCACAGCATCATGGTTATCTGGGTCATGATGATCTTTTTTGTATAGTTCTGGGTATTCTTACAACGTCTTCTTCATATCTTCTGCTTCTGTTAGGTCCATACCATTTCTGTCCTTTATTGTGCCCATCTTTGCATGAAATGTTCCCTTAGTATCTCTAATTTTCTTGAAGAGATCTCTAGTCTTTCCCATTCTATTTTTTTCCTCAATTTCTTTGCATTGGTCACTGAGGAAGGCTTTCTTATCTCTCCTTGCTATTCTTTGGAACTCTGCATTCAAGTGGATATATCTTTCCTTTTTCTCCTTTGCCTTTTGCCTAAGAAACTACCTTAGCAAGTCTATAGTAAAGATCTTTCTTAAGGATGGATTTTAAGAGAGCTAGAATTGTATTTTGCAAACTTGAGTGGACTTTTTTCAAATAAGATCTTACCCCATAACAATATTAAATAGATGAAAGAGGAGCTACCCGGGCAGAATTGACGGTGGAGGAGCCTCTTGGATCCTGAATTCCCTTCCATGGTAGGTGAGATGTCCTGGGGCAGCTCTGGAAAAAAACCATAGCCCTAAGATTTAGAACTCATAAGTTCAGAGGGAAAGGAAGATAGGCTGATGGAGGTGGTGGTGGGGAAGGGAGGTTGGGTTGGGGAGGACATCAAAGGAGAAATAAAACAGAGCCTTCTCCTCATCATTTTAAAAATACAGTTGAAAATCATTTAAACATTCCAACTTTAGTCATTCCTTACCATTATTTGTTTCCACATTGCTTCCAGACATATATATATATATATATATATATATATATATAGTGTGTGTGTATATATGTGTGTGTGTGTGTGTGTGTGTGTGTGTAGTCTGGACATTTCTTTAGCTGTCTCAAAAGTAACTGAATCCCAGCTGGTGAATTTCCAGTGCTGTGGTTTTCTCCTCTTAGGGTACTACTTGACCTATGCATCTTGAGAGTTTAGTGTGGGACAGGGGTGCTGTTACTCCCCTTGAATTATTTTTACAACCACAACATTCTTTTTTTTTTTAATTTAATTTAATTTTATTTTTAAACTTTACATAATTGTATTGGTTTTGCCAAATATCAAAATGAATCCGCCACAGGTATACATGTGTTCCCCATCCTGAACCCTCCTCCCTCCTCCCTCCCCTACCATCGCTCTGGGTCGTCCCAGTGCACTAGCCCTAAGCATCCAGTATCGTGCATCGAACCTGGACTGGCATCTCGTTTCTTACATGATATTTTACATGTTTCAATGCCATTCTCCCAAATCTTCCCACCCTCTCCCTCTCCCACAGAGTCCATAAGACTGTTCTATACATCAGTGTCTCTTTTGCTGTCTCATACACCGGGTTATTGTTACCATCTTTCTAAATTCCATATATATGCGTTAGTATACTATATTGATGTTTTTCCTTCTGGCTTACTTCACTTGGTATAATAGGCACCAGTTTCATCCACCTCATTAGAACTGATTCAAATGTATTCTTTTTAATGGCTGAGTAATACTCCATTGTGTATATGTACCACAGCTTTCTTATCCATTCATCTGCTGATAGACATCTAGGTTGCTTCCATGTCCTGGCTATTATAAACAGTGCTGCGATGAACATTGGGGTACACGTGTCTCTTTCCCTTCTGGTTTCCTCAGTGTGTATGCCCAGCAGTGGGATTGCTGGATCATAAGGCAGTTCTATTTCCAGTTTTTTAAGGAATCTCCACACTGTTCTCCATAGTGGCTGTACTAGTTTGCATTCCCACCAACAGTGTAAGAGGGTTCCCTTTTCTCCACACCCTCTCCAGCATTTATTATTTGTAGACTTTTGGATCGCAGCCATTCTGACTGGTGTGAAATGGTACCTTAGCTGAATTCTACCAAAAATTTAGAGAAGAGCTAACACCTATCCTGCTCAAACTCTTCCAGAAAATTGCAGAGGAAGGTAAACTTCCAAACTCATCCTATGAGGCCACCATCACCCTAATACCAAAACCTGACAAAGATCCCACAAAAAAAGAAAACTACAGGCCAATATCACTGATGAACATAGATGCAAAAATTTTTAACAAAATTCTAGCAATCAGAATCCAACAACACATTAAAAAGATCATACACCATGACCAAGTGGGCTTTATCCCAGGGATGCAAGGATTCTTCAATATCCGCAAATCAATCAATGTTATACACCACATTAACAAATTGAAAAACAAAAACCATATGATTATCTCAATAGATGCAGAGAAAGCCTTTGACAAAATTCAACATCCATTTATGATAAGAACTCTCCAGAAAGCAGGAATAGAAGGAACATACCTCAACATAATAAAAGCTATATATGACAAACCCACAGCAAACATTATCCTCAATGGTGAAAAACTGAAAGCATTTCCTCTAAAGTCAGGAACAAGACAAGGGTGCCCACTTTCACCGTTACTATTCAACATAGTTTTGGAAGTTTTGGCCACAGCAATCAGAGCAGAAAAAGAAATAAAAGGAATCCAAATTGGAAAAGAAGAAGTAAAACTCTCACTGTTTGCAGATGACATGATCCTTTACATAGAAAACCCTAAAGACTCCACCAGAAAATTACTAGAACTAATCAATGATTAGAGTAAAGTTGCAGGATATAAAATCAACACACAGAAATCCCTTGCATTCCTATACACTAATAATGAGAAAACTGAAAAAGAAATTAAGGAAACAATTCCATTCACCATTGCAATGGAAAGAATAAAATACTTAGGAATATATCTACCTAAAGAAACCAAAGACCTATATATAGAAAACTATAAAACACTGGTGAAAGAGATCAAAGAGGACACTAATAGATGGAGAAATATACCATGTTCATGGATTGGAAGAATCAATATAGTGAAAATGAGTATACTACCCAAAGCAATTTATAGATTCAATGCAATCCCTATCAAGCTACCAATGGTATTCTTCACAGAGCTAGAACAAATAATTTCACAATTTGTATGGAAATACAAAAAACCTCAAATAGCCAAAGCTGTCTTGAGAAAGAAGAATGGAACTGGAGGAATCAACCTGCCTGACTTCAGGCTCTATTACAAAGCCACAGTTATCAAGACAGTATGGTACTGGCACAAAGACAGAAATATTGATCAATGGAACAAAATAGAAAGCCCAGAGATAAATCCATGCACATATGGACACCTTATCTTTGACAAAGGAGGCAAGAATATACAATGGATTAAAGACAACCTCTTTAACAAGTGGTGCTGGGAAATCTGGTCAACCACTTGTAAAAGAATGAAACTAGACCACTTTCTAACACCATACACAAAAATAAACTCAAAATGGATTAAAGATCTAAACGTAAGACCAGAAACTATAAAACTCCTAGAGGAGAACATAGGCAAAACACTCTCTGATATACATCACAGCAGGATCCTCTATGACCCACCTCCCAGAATATTGGAAATAAAATCAAAAATAAACAAATGGGACCTAATTAACCTTAAAAGCTTCTGCACATCAAAGGAAACTATTAGCAAGGTGAAAAGACAGCCTTCAGAATGGGAGAAAATAATAGCAAATGAAGCAACTGACAAACAACTAATCTCAAAAATATACAAGCAACTCCTACAGCTCAACTCCAGAAAAATAAACAACCCAATCAAAAAATGGGCCAAAGAACTAAATAGACATTTCTCCAAAGAAGACATACAGATGGCTAACAAACACATGAAAAGATGCTCAACATCACTCATTATCAGAGAAATGCAAATCAAAACCACTATGAGGTACCAACCACAGCATTCAAAGTCACATCACAGCAGAGGCCTTCATACTATTGCCTGATACGCACTTTTTTAGCCAACTGTACTAATTTCTCATTGCCATTCAACTCTATATGTGCTTCTATATTTAATGAATTTAGCACATTTCTCTTGTATTCTTTCTTATGGTATCTTGGTTTCTTTCTCATATGTCCAGAATTTTTGTAAAAAATGGTAGCTACCTTAACCTATTAATTACATATTTATTTAACAATTATCAAACTACTTATGGAAAATGTGCTTATAACCTTCATTACTCATTAGAGATGACAATAAGCCCTATGTGAACGGCTTTATTTTTCTTAATATCCACATCTTATTATGGTACTATAGGGTGTGTTCTCTCTTCATTTTGCAGATGAGGTCATTTGTTAGTGTTTTACTCATATTAGTGTGGCCTTATTTGGTATTTAAATAGACAGAGGATATTAATTCTGGTTTTGGCTCCCTGGGATATCAGATAAAAGACTTATTTCTGCCATTATCATGTGAAGGAAAATGGATCTCTTTTTCATAGATCAATATTGAAATGGCATAATTTGCCTCAGTTAATGAAAGTTCTTAAAGAATACAGTGTTGTGTAATGATGCTGTCCAAAATAAAGGAAGAAGAATCATGGATTACAGGAAAGCTCTTAATATTAATACTTGATTCTAATTTAGAGAAGTCTCCAGTATTTATACAACTTTTAATAAGATTTAGCCTCATAATCTTAGAGTAATACCCACTTGTGTAGTGAGAAGGGCACATGCACTCATATTTAAAATTATTGATTTTCACATAATCGGAAACTGACATTTCTAAACCAAATGTCCCATTTTTTCTATTCAAAACTAACAAAAATCGCACCAAATATAGTTCTATCTTATATTTCTTTCTACATAAGATATTCAACATCTGTACCCTGTACATGTAAAACAAAATAAGCTAAGCACTTAATTTATTGCTGTCATTCCTAGATAGTGCCATATGGGATCAAAACCATCTTTTTTCAATTGAATTAAGAAAACATTTAGTGAGTGCATTTCTCTAAATACCCCCAAATTTACATGAGTAAATGCAGTCTTGGTCCTTTGAGTTATTTCTAACAGAATACGAGTGAATATGAGGTTCTACTTGCTTTCCATTAATTCTATTTATTTATTTATTTTGGCTGTGTTGAGTCTTCATGGCTTCACATGGGCTTTCTCTGGTTACTGTGAGTGGGGTCTACTCTCTAGTTGCAGTGTGTGAGCTTCTCATTGTGGTGGCTTCTCTTGGTGGGGAGCATGGTCTGTAGAGCACAGGTTCAATAGTTGTGGAGCACAGGCTTACTTGCCCCACAGCAAGTGGAATCTTCCCAGACCAGGGATCAAGCCTGTGTCCCTTGCATTGGCAGGCAGATTCTTTACCACTGGAACACCAGGGAAGTCCTTGAGGTTCTACTTTCTAATGTTCGTTCCCACATCACTAGGGCGTCAGTCATTTATACCTTAACTCATTCAACAAATATTAAGAATCTACAGTGCTAAGGTGTCCTGCTAGCCACTGACTTATATGATGGACATAATGTATGCCCTCATACATTTAATGGTAAAGATAAGAAGCTAAATAGGCAAAAAATAAAATGTAATAAGAGAAATGGTGAGTGGTAAGGCCATATATTGTAGGAACATGAGGAGCTTGGGAAGACATCAAATTCTTGTGTCACATTCACTGGCTTTTTCCTTTTTCTCCTCCAGCAGATGTGATGGTACTCCTCCTGTATTCCCATGTTACTCACAATTTTGATAAAAGCCTACACCATGCAGCTGGAAGCACCTGCAACCCCCAGCTTGTTTGTGAGACAGTCTAGAATTCCTGGTGAGTTGACGCCCCTAAAGAGGAGCCCTTAGCCAACAACAGATGGGATTTGGAGGTTAATATCTAAGTTTCCTTAGTCCTCAGGTGGGAAATCTCTGCAGTTTCTCAGAGTTCCTCAGTGGGACTGCGCCACGCTTGATACAGGACTAGCTCCATCAGTAACATACACTTTTTTGGCTTCTTTTCCTGACCCGTGCCACTTCTTCCCTCCCAAAGACATGTTTCCAGGGTCACCTTCCAAATAAACTGCTGCTGCTGCTGCTAAGTTGCTTCAGTTGTGTCCGACTCTGTGTGACCCCATTGATGGCAGCCCACCAGGCTCCCCTGTCCCTGGGATTCTCCAGGGAAGAACACTGGAGTGGGTTGCCATTTCCTTCTCCAATGCATGAAAGTGAAAAGTGAAAGTGAAGTCACTCAGTCATGTCTGACTCCTAGCAACCCCATGGACTGCAGACTACCAGGCTCCTCCATCCATTGCACCCAAATCTTTGTATCAGGGTTTATGCTAGAGGGAACCCAACCTATTATATTCACACTTCAAAACCTACAGAAACTTTTATAAAAAATTTTGATGCTCCAGTGCTTGTCAATTCATATGACATCTTTGACTTAACCCCTTGAGAAGAAAGAGATAAAGATTGTCAAATTTTATCACCAAAGCCAAAACTAATAGACAGGTTTTCTGAATCTAAAACCATTGATATTCTACAAAATCATAATGGTACCTCCCTAGTCAACCAGTTTATCTCATGGGGATAAATACCATGTCAGATAAAATCCTTTTTATCTAGTAAATATTTTCTCAGTTAGGTAATCAAAATTGAAACACCAATCTTTAGTACTAAAAAGACAAGACTCTTGCCATTATGCCTGGACAAGGCACATCCATTCAGCCATAAAAATAAATAACTTGATGTCTGAATTCTTATATAGAACTTTGCCATGCAAAGTGAAAATTAAAGATAGCAAACTTCAAGACCCATATTCTTAAAATCAAAAACATATATACAGAAAAGATTAAAAAAAAGAAAAAGAAAAGATAAATACTTATGTTACTAGATTAAAAACACCTAGATTATTGTTTAGAATAGAATATAACTAATGACAATCACAAGCATATAAATTACTTTCTTGTATCAATATTTGGCATGTTGAACTATACAGAAATTATCAGAATAAGAGAGAACTTAGTATAGTTTACCCTAAGATATTTTCCTTGGGCACAGAAAATGCCATTTTCTGTATGTCTTTCTGGTCTTGAAATGTGTATTTGATCATTTTTAGAAATTGCAGGTAACTATATCTTAAACCATTTGAAGTATACTAGAAACTGATATTTTTCTGTTCTTTGGTATTGAAGATAGGTTTTCATATTCCTTCTATAAAAATATACTTCTGAATATCTACTCTGTGCAATGATGCTTTTTCTAAAATTTTTGGATAAATACTCAGGACTGGACTCTGGCACTGGAGTGCTTTTGGTTGATGGAGGCACAAATTAAATATAGAATAAATGCATCAAGTAATTGATAAAGTGATATTGGCTTTATATATTCATGTATTTTTATTCTGCTTTGTTCCAAAAAGAGAGACTTGATAAATATTTTTACTGAAGGAACATTTAAAATACACATTTCAGACATCAAGGCAAAGGGAAAAGAACTACAGAAAAAGAATAGAGTAGAGAATAAAAGTAGTGTACTAAGAACTACATAAATGTAGACAATCATAGATTTTATGGAGGATTCCAAATTTATTGCAAAGAACTCTTTGCTAGGCATCTTTCACTCAGTCCTGTAGTGCAATTCTCTATCCTTCTATATTTTGAACTCTCCCTCATGGCATCTGACCTGCATGGACTGTGTCAACAAGCTTCCTAGCACTCTGGTTTCCAGTTGAGTTCCACTGTGGGTATACTCAGTAGGAAATTGTAGAGAAGTGAAAGAATGAGGTCAGGGTATTAATTTCTTTTGCTCTCACCTCACCTGATTGAGGTGGCTCACCTCACCTGGTTGTATCCTTCAAATGAGAGTCACTGTTTCTTTGAAGGAAGTCCTCTATGCACAGTAGGTTCTGGGTTTTCATCATCACTTTATTCTTTCATAACTTTCTGGCCTATGATTGATAGAATCTTTGCTGTTACAACCATAAAATTCCTGCACTATCCTGAATGACTTCCTTACAGACTTCTCACACCTTTGCAAATAGTCCCTTCATTAGACTGTCTTTGAAATTTTTTATCTAAGCATGGTATTTATTTTCCTTTGAAACCTCCTTAACTGATAGGACCCCAGTTTCTAAAATGAAGAAATAATCTAGAGGAAAATCAAGATGCATAATGTTTATCAGATTAAAAACAATAGCAATTCATGAATCTATTTCAGTGAGTATATAATGTATAGTTTTCCTAAAGAGAGGTTAATAGCAAATGCATTATCATAGGTATACATAGAGCTAGCTTTGTATTATGGAGAAGGCAATGGCACCCCACTCCAGTACTCTTGCCTGGAAAATCCCATGGATGGAGGAGCCTGGTAGGCTGCAGTCCATGGGGTTGCTAAGATTCAGATACGACTGAGTGTCTTCACTTTCACTTTTCACTTTCATGCATTGGAGAAGAAAATGGCAACCCACTCCAGTGTTCTTGCCTGGAGAATCCCAGGGACGGGGGAGCCTGGTGGGCTGCAGTCTGTGGGATCACACAGAGTCGGACACAACTGAAGTGACTTAGTAGCAGCAGCAGCTTTGTATTATAAATGTATAATATCTTCAATAGCAGTTCAGCAATAGGGTAAAAAGTATATGGCTGTTTTTTCATCTTTTTAATTTATTTTAATTGAAGAATAATTGCTTTACAGTATTGTATTGTTTCTACCAAACATCAATGTATATGGCTATTTTTAATAGCATCCTTCACGTAACTAATAAACATTATGTCCAACGTACAGATTTTATGTGCTTTAATCAGGAAACAAATATTTCTCTCCCACTGGCCCTCAAATTGTTTGATAGGACTGCATTTCCCTTGCCTCTGGATGAAATTGATGGCAAGAATCAGTGTGTTGGGTTTTATCTAATCAGTAGTTAAGATATTCATTTCAGTGTAATATTCAAAAATGTTTCCTTGGTCCAATGATGAGAATGTGAAGTCCTTTGTTTTTCTTGGTCTTTTGCTTCTGTCTGTCGTTCTACAACTCTTACTGTGAGCATGTCCCTTTCCAAGTGCAGCAGATGAAGTGGTAAGGATCAGAAGGAGGGAGATGAGGTAAAGAGAGCAGGGACGTTCTTACTTGATTGGTGCTGCAGTGGTGCTTTCGTGTTCTGAAGTTGGAGAATGTTTAGGGTTGGCCATTTGTTTCAGGGAGCACTTTTGTAGGTTCTTCAGATTCTTCCCTTTATTTTCCAACCTTTAGACCCAGGGTTTCCTCACCCATATTTCCCTGGATGTAGAAGAATTGTTCTCTAGTCAGTTCTTCTCATTATCACTTCATTACATCCTAGGCATCTTGGAGGTACTTTTTAGTTTATTAATTTATTAATGAAGTCTGTTTGCTTCTCTAAAAGACCCTTTAGACACAACATAAGGCAATTCCATGCATGTCCTTTCACACAGAGTCCCAAGGACATTCACGCATTCAGACCTCTGGGAAGCACTGGGAGAAGTGCCACTATTGATACATAGTAAAACACAGTCCTCGGTTCTGGTACCACAGCCAGTTCAGACTGCCTCTTGTCTATGCTTTTATGCCACCCGTCCAATTCCCAGACATTGTTCCTTCTTACATCCTAAAATAAAAATACCTGCTGGTGACACATACCCATTCTCAGAGTCTTTAGCAGGTCCTCTCCCTTGAATAGACACTGAGGGGAAAGAGACAAGAAGCCCCTTCTTTTGACAACACAATATTTTCTTATGGCAGGCAATTGGTTCTCTTCAGATAAGTCTTTCCTAACCATCTACTCCCACGAATTTTGTATCTTCAGTATCAGTGACCTCATACCTCATTCTGGAATATACCTCAGCTGACACTTCCATTTTGGTAGCTTATTGTAAAACTCTGATGGTCTAATGCATAAGGATATATGAAGTCAAAATAATGTCATTGTTCCATCACAAAATCTCTAGGAATCCACTTGCATCCTGACCTAGAGGACTCATCTTACTTTACAATGGAAAATATATGCCTATGTCTGATAAAGGTAAAACCATTCCATTTGTCTCCTGTGACCCTCTCCAGTCCTGAACTTTGGTCTTACAATGATCTTTTCTCTGTCCCATACAGCCAAAATGCTTTCAGAGAGAAGCATCTGCATTCAAAGATAATCTAGTAATACACATCGTTAAAACACTCTTTGTAACTTGTTATCCTCATTGGGGGCTTGAAGGGTCACCTAATAATTCATACTGCATTTTTCTAAGATCTCTATTAGTTGAGAGAGAAAATACAAAGTATAAGGCGTATCAAATCAGCTTTACTAACCTGTCATATTGGCACTTTTTGATATCAACATTAGAGAAGCTTTAACATGTCCTTGTGATAGCAGGGATAGTCTCTTCACTTCACTAAAATATGCAGTAGCCAAAAAAAAAAAAAAAAGGTTATGATCTAATGTCCATCACTAAGCAATTAAACCAGGTACAAAATCATAATGTTTCTTAACTGTGAATGACATGCATTAACTAAAACTGATGACAAAGATGCATACAAGCTGACTTAGAAAATCTCCAATATCTAGTTAAGATAAAAAAGTAAGTTGCAGAATGATACATATATTATGCTATAGTTTATACAAATAAACTGCAAAATATCACTATACTTTTCTATTTGCTGGGCTGTGCTTAGTCTCTCGGAGAAGGCAGTGGCACCCCACTCCAGTAATCTTGCCTGGAAAATCCCATGGGCAGAGGAGCCTGGTGGGCTGCAGTCCATGGGGTCACACAGAGTCAAACACGACTGAAGTGACTTAGCAGCATCAGCTTAGTCTCTCAGTTGTGTCCAACTCTTTGCAACCCCATGGGCTGCAGCCTGCCAGTCTCCTCTGTCCATGGGAATTCTTCAGGCAGGGATACTGGAGTGGGTTGCCATGCCCTCCTCCAGGGGATCTTCCCAATGCAGGGATCAAAACCCAGGTCTCCTGCAATGCAGGTAGGTTCTTTACCATCCGAGCCACCAGGGAAGCCCACTTTTCTATTTGGTTGCACATTAATATATAGAAAGTTTCTGTGAGTATAGCATCCAGAAAGGAAATAACAGTGAATTCAGGGATTGTGATGGATTACAAATAGCCACAAATTCTTTACAATTCCTCTAATTAAGAGGGGGAGTTTGTTTCCCAACTCACAGAGTCTGGATTGGCCTTGGGACTGGCATTGTCACATTGTTCAAGTTCAAAGCCTAGTTTTCAAAAGATCTTGTAGCTTCTGACCTAGCTATCTTGGAACCTTGAGACCACTTACTTGAGAACTGAGATGTCACATGGAGCGAGAAGCCCAACCATCCTGGCTGTCCCAGTTTAGGCACATGAATGTGAGTGAACGCAACTGTTACCCAGTGGAGCAGAAACAGGACTTAGCTGATTCTAGCCCAAGTTACTGATCCACAGAATAGTGAGAAGACAAATGCCTTTTTTTCAGTGCAGAGAAAAAGATAATACAGTGCTGTTCTTCAAAATGCCTTTTAGTTTTATGTGACCGGGCTTCCCAGATGGCAAAGTGGTAAAGAATCCACCTGCCAAAGCAAGACACATTAGAGACACATATTTGATCCCTGTGTCAGGAAGGTCCCCTGGAACTGGGAATGGCAACCCACTCCAGTATCCCTGCCTGAAGAATTCCATGGACAGAGAAGGTTGCAAAGAGTCAGACATAACTGAGCGGCACACACGTGCACATGTGCACACACACACAGACACACACACACACACACACACCCCTTTCCCACCCCCTCCCCCTCCCTGGCAATGACCAGCTTGACTATTGTCTTAAGACATGATCTCTGGAAGTCAGACTGCTTTAATACTTGATAAACTCTACCCTCTACCCATGTGCCCTTGGACAAGTTACCAACCCCTCTAGGCTTCAGTTTTCTTCTTTATAGAATGAGTTTAAAATAATAATACTTCATAGAATTGTTATGAAAATTGACATATAGAAGACATTTCAAGTTTTTGGCACAAAATGCAATACAAATGTTAGCTGTGAAGATGTTTGCCATTATTATTTTCTGTCATCAGGAATTACCACCTGATTCTTAGTCACATATCTTGCCCAAGTTTGCCATGTTGAGAGTTTGGATTCATTCTTTTTTCCTACTTTTTATTGTAGAACAGTATACATAACACAATTCCCATTTTAACCATTTTTAACTGCACAGTTCAGTAATGTTAAATTTATTTACATTGTATACTCATCACCACTATCCACCACCATGACTCTTTTTTCTTCTTGTAAAAGTGAAACTCCATACCTGTTAAACAATAACTTCTTATACACCCCTCCTCTTAGTCCTTGGCAACCACCATTATTCTTTCTTACTTTAGTATTTTGACTACTCTATATCTCATATGGGTGAATCATATAATAGTTGTCTTTTTGTGACTGACTTATTTCACTTAGCATGGTCTCCTCAAGTTTCAACCATGCTGTAACATATTGCAGAATTTCCTTCTTTTCTAAGGCTGAATAATATTCCGTTGTCTGTGTATTCTACATTTTGCTTATCCTTTCATCCATCCGTGGACGCTTGAATTGCTTCCGTGTTTTATCTATTGTGAATAGTGCTGCTGAGAACATGGGTGTACAAATATCTCTTCGAGACCTTGCTTTCAATTCTTTTTAGTTGTATACCCAGAAGTGGGATTGCTGGATTGTATGGTAGTTCTATTTTTAACTTTTTGAGGAACTGCCATACTATTTTCCAAAGTGGTACACCAACAGTGTATGAGGGTTCTAGTTTCTCCATATCCTTTCGTGTTCTTTTCTGTCTTCTTGATATAGTAGCTATATTAATGGCTATGAGGCGGTATCTCAGTGTAGTTTTCATTTGCATTTCCCTAATGATTGGTGGCATCAAACATCTTTTCATGTGTGTTTTGGCCATTCATATATCTTTTCTGGAAAGATGTCTATTCAAACCCTTTGCCCATTTTTGAACTGGGTTGTTTGTTTATTTGCTGTTAACTTTCAAGAGTTCTCTATATATTCTGGATATTAATCCCTTATCAGATACATTATTTACATATATTTTCTCCAATTCTGTGGATTGCCTTTTTACTCTGTGGCTAGAGCATCTTTTGATTGGGAGAAAGGGGTCTTTAACCCTGGCTCCTGAAGCCTACATGAAAGTTGCTCCAGGAACATGTACACAGCTGCCTGCTGTATGGCTGGGGATTGGGATGGGTAGCTATCACTGTGCTAAGAGCCAAAACTGACCGAAATTAACAACTTTCAGTCCCTCAACCCCTGGATATTGTAAGCCTTTAACAGACTCCAGAGTTCCAAATAGTTACATCAAGCAGATTCTGTCGTGCAACTGTTGTCTAGGTGATAATGCAGACTCCTCATGCATTCTACTCTACCATCTTCCCATAATCCTCTTTAGCTTCATTTGATAGGTTTGTTATTTTTAATGGTCAGCTCATTAAAGTTAGGACTTATTTCTAATTAGATCAACTGTATTACTTTCTCAGTAAATCTAATTTATAAAACACTAAAGACATATTTTGCAATTAGAATGTACAAAAGGATTTCTAATCCATTTACTCAGAATAATACTTTTATTTTCTTATAAAAATTATCAGTCTGTTTCATTTTGGAGTTAAGTATAAAATTTTAACAAGCCAACATTAAATAGTTTCCTTCTAGGTCCCCAAATTAAATGCAAAATCTTGAGCTTCTTGCACAGTGAAATAAAAAATGGTTCATGGAAGACTTTACAACCTCAATATGGAAATCAAGACTGCACAAGAGCTTACACATTACAGAGGGCAGTGAGAAGGAAAATATAGACTTTACTATAACTTAAAACTTGGGTTGTGCAAGACATAGAAAACAAACTTATGGTTCCAAAGGGGAAAGAGCGAGAGATAAATTAGGAATTTGGGATTAGCATATACAGACAACTATATCTAATATAGGTAAACAGCAAGGTTCCACTATATAGCACAGGGAACTATATTTAATATCTTGTTAAAACTATAATAGAAAAGAAACTAACACTGTAAATCAACTATACTTCAATTAAAAACAAAATGAAACTTGAGTTGTGGACCAACACACACACACACACACACACAAACACACACACTCTTTCTCTCTCTCTCTCTCTCTCACTCACTAATATCTCTCTCACTAACAGTAATAGCTAGACTGAGCATTTTTTTCTATTTAATTTTGTATCCATATGAAATACTGGTTGTTTACTAAACTTATTGTAATGATCATTTCATGATGTATTAAGTCAAATCATTATGCTGTACACATTAGACCTTAGACATATACAGGATTGTATGTCAATTATATCTCAATAAAACTAGGAGAAGAAAGCTTAGGTACAGGGTATTGCAAAAGTATTTCTAATCATATAAAGGCAAAAACATCCTAATTGTGTAACCCAGACCTGGTAGTTGTTCTCTGCTCCATGTACTACAACAAATACTAGGAGATCGTGGTAGGTTCCCAAAATGGACACATCTTTCACTTTTCCTTCTTTTTTTTTTTCCAATTTTTATTAGGGTATAGTAAATTACATTTACAATTACATTGCTTTACAATGTTGTATTAGTTTGTGATGTACTGCAAAGTGAATCGGCTATACATATGCATACATATATATTCTCTCTTTTTTGGATTTCCTTTTCATTTAGGTCACCGCAGAGCAGTGAATAGAGTTCCTTGTGCTATTCAGTAGGTTCTTATTAGTTATCTGTTTTCTACTTAGTAGTGTGTATATGCCAATTCAAATCTCCTATTCTATACCACCCCTCTTCCCCCCACTTCCCCACCCCCAGTGTCCACACATTTGTCCTGTATGTCTGTATCTCTATTTCTGCTTTGCAAACAGGTTCATCTGCACCACTTTTCTAGATTTCATATATGTGCATTGATATACAGTATTTGTTTTTCTTATTTCTACCTTACTTCACTCTGTAAGCTTCTTTGCTTATATGAGTATTAGAGGATAACAAGTCTTCTAATTTCTCATTTGGCATGTAAGAAGCTTAGAAGTCACCACTACACTACAAGAAATTTTGTGTTTTCTTACAAAACTACCCTAACTCTTATCAAATGATCCACTTTCCTTGATGTTTACCCAAAGGATCTGAAAACTATGTCCACAAAAAAACCTACACATGGACATTTATAGCAGGTTTATTGATAACTGCCAGAACTTGGAAATAAAAAAAAATATGTCCTTATATTTCAGTATCTTTAATTTGTGGAAGTTCGTTCTTTTATCCATACTCATACAAGCAAACACACATACACACATGTAGATACACGACTTTATCTTAAGTGGGATCTTACTTCTCTGCAGCCTTCTTTTTTGTCACCCCCACTTTAATACAGTAAGTAATCATTTTACAATCTCATTTAGCATCCTTTTCTACATTTTAGTTTTAATGATCAGATACTATTGCATCAGTTTGCCAGTTAACCTTTTGATTACTGTTGTTTAGTTGCTCAGTCATGTCTGACTCTTTGTGATCACATAGACTGCAGACCACCAGGCTCCTCTGTCCATGGGGTTCTCCAGGCAAGAATACTAGAATGGGTTCCCATTTCCTTCTCCAGGTTTTTGATTACTAGTATTATTCTAATATTTACCATCTTTAATACCACAGCCATGAGCTTCCTTCGCTATAAATCTTTGCATGCATGTATAAGTTTCTATGAGTAAATTGGGCTTCATCTGAAATTGCTCTAAATTTTTGACTAATTAAATGCCCTAGTAATTGCATGACTCCAAAATCTCTGCTACTGCCCCACACTCTAGCCAAGATTTCCCATCTTTCCAGTTTATCCAGTCTAGAATTTTATTTTCTGTAATTTTTCAACCTAAGACCTCCAGTAATTTGGTTTACCATTTGTTTTTATTAGATATTAACCACACAGCTTCACACATACTTCTTTCATTATCCAACTTGGGCTTTGTGTTCCGTAATTGTAGTGGCTCATTTCAGTTTTATTGCATTTCTCTCCATCCATAGTACACCACTGGCCAAGGTCCAATCTTGGCTATCACTGGCTGAGTTTCTACTGAATCGTTTCTCCTTAAGCGGATAAATGCTGATTGGAGAATAGAGTACATTGTTGTCAGTATCTTTCCCATTAATGACTATTAATAATAAAAAGGCACTCTTTGCTGGTCAGAATTTTCACAAAACTTCTCTAGTATATTTACATTTCTATTCTTCCAGAAGATTATTTCACATAGTATAATTGTCTTCCAATCCCCATATGTGTCTTCCTGTACACACTGTAGTGAAAGAAAAAATTTAAGGAAAACAGTAATTTCCTCATGTCTCACCAATAATTTACCAAAGTATCTGCATCAGTATGCACATTTACTGCCTTGTTTCGTGTTGTAAATGAAACAAATTGCCTGCATCAAAGCCAGTTCCTCTGGATCCTGCCATCTCTCAACATCTCAAAGGCTTAATTTCTATAGTTATCACATTCTCTCTGTCTCTTTCTCTTGTCTCCTCTGTTAACCTCACTCTACTGGATCATTCCCATCAACATTCAGATGTATTCTTCTCAAAGAAAAACTTAATTAGTCAAAATTTTAGAGCAATTTCAGTTTTTAAAATGAAAAAGAAATTCATATATAAGATACTTGTAGGTTACTAAAAAGGATGAAATAATTTTATTAGCACTAATATGGAATGTCTCTAAGAAAAAGGAATCTATACATTATATAGATACATACATACATATGTGCTTAAGTTTGTATACACATTTAAAGTTTATGCATGAAATATGTGGGAGTTACATACCATATTTTTTTATAATAGTTATTCCTAAGAGGATGGGGGGAGTGAAAATGGAATGAAGTCAAAAGGTACAAAATTCTAGTTATTAGACAAATAATACTAGGGATGTAATGTACAACATGGTAAATACAATCAACACTGCTGGATGTGAGAGTTGAACCACAAAGAAGGCTGAGCACCAAAGAATTAATGCTTTTGAACTGTGGTGATGGAGAAGACTCTAGAAAGTCCCTTGGACTGCAAGGAGATCAAGCCAGTCAATCCTAAAGGAAATCAACCCTGAATACTCATTGAAAGGACTGATGCTGAAGTTTAAGCTCCAATACTTTGGCCACCTGGTGCAAAGAGCTGACTCATTGGAAAAGACCCTGATCCTGGGAAAGATTGAAGACAGGAGAAGGGGACGACAGAGGATGAGATGGTTGGATAGCATCACTGACTCAATGGACATGAATTTGAGCAAACTCCAGGAGCTAGTAAAGGACAGAGAAGCTTGGTGTGCGGCAGTTCATGGGGTCACTGAGAGTTGGAGATGACTTAGCTACTGAACAACAATGTTATATGAGAAAGCTGTTAAGAGAGTAAACCCTCAGAGTTCTCATCATAAGGAAAAACATTATTTTTATATTTTTAAAATTTTTGTATCTATATGAGATGATGGATGCTCACTAAACTTATCATTGGAATCATTTCATGATGCATGAAAGTCAAGTTATTATGTTGTACACCTTAGAATTATACAGTGCTGTGTCAAATACATCTCAATAAAGCTAGAGGGGGAAATAAGAATATATAAAGAGTATTAGGAAAAAACATGTGCCCAAACTTGAGGAAGGATAGTGTTTAAGCACATCATCAGCTTCTGAGTACAAAACCTTAGATCATCTCACCTATAAAATGGGGATAATAAAGTGTTACATAAAATCACAAAAGCCACATGTAAAAAACTAATAAAAATACTCTTATAGTGGAGAAAAGTAATCGTTAACCCTAGAAAGGAAAGATTTTGTTGTCAAAGTGAGATTTATAACATTTTAATTTTATATGTCTGTATTGCTTGCAGAAGTGTAATTTTGTAAACTTAATCTGACAGTAGTGGAGTAACAGTGGAAAGGCTAGTTTATTTACACACTCAAATAGTTATTATTGTAATAATAATCCAAGCTTCAGAAGAAACTAACAAATAAATATTTCTTTTTTTATTGACATGTAGTTGATTTGCAGTGTTTAAAGTGTACAGCATAGTGATTTAGCTATACATACATATATGTAGGTTTTCTTTTTAAAATTATTTTCCCTTATAGGTTATTACAAGACATTGAATATAGTTCCCTATGCCATATAATAGGTCCTTGATGTTTATCTATTTTATATGTAGTACTTTGTATCTGCTGATCCCAAACTCCTAATTTATCCTTCTCTACCTCTTTCCTATTTGGTAACAATAAATTTGTTTTCTATGTCTGTGAGTCTATTTCTGTTTTGTAAAAAGGTTCATTTGTATCATTTTTTTAGAGTCCGCATACAAGTGATATCATGTGATACTTGTCTTTCTCTTTCAGACTTACTTTACTTAATGTGAAAATCTCTAGGTCCTCCCATGTGGCTGTAAACAGCATTATTTCATTCTTTTTTTGTGTGGCTGTGTGATATTCCATTGTATATATAGACCACATCTTCTTTATCCATTTCTCTATCGATGGGCATTTAGGTTGCTTCCATGTCTTGGCTACTGTAAATAGTGCTGCTATGAACACTCTGGTTCATGTATCTTTTCAAATTAGTTTTCATATGTTCCAGAAATATGCACAGAAGTGAGATTGCTGGATTATGTGGTAGTTGTGTTTTTAGATTTTTAAGGAACCTCCATACTATTCTCCATAGTAGCTGCACCAATTTATATTCCCACCGACAGTGTAGGAAGATTCTTGGGAAATGAATATTTCTTGAGTGCCCACTACCTCCTGTGTTTGACTTTCACATATTTAGCATCTTATTTATTCACCTAATGTTTATATGTAGCTAGTAATGTAATGCCTTTGACAGAAAGGATAATTCAGTGCTCCTATCTGGTTTAGGGAAAGTAATCATGAGCTCTAGGTTTAAGTGTTTTCTTTGAAGACTTTTCCCCCTTTCCTTGATTTAGGGCTAATCCATGTTAGAAAGAAACAATGAAGTCCCACCTAATGATTAAATAGGAGGAGACAACAAATTAGAGTGAATTCTAAGAACTCAATTCTTAGTGTATTCTCAGTTCTTAGAATTCTTAGTGTATTCTAAGAACTCAATATTTATTTGTTTAATTAATGGATAGATGAATCTTGATCAGTTCACTTTATGCTTATATAAGAAAATACAAAATTATTAGTGAGGCACCTGATTATAATTTGCCAAAATAGATATTGAATCTTCTGTGAAATAAAGGCTGTGTAGAATTACACAAACCTCAAATTAATCATTTTTCAATCATTCAGAAATATCTTTTCCACAGAAATAATAGCTTTCCAATTATAACCATGATTTTATCCGTGTGGTCTTCTCTGTGATTAGGCAATTCATTATTATTCTATTAATTAGTGCAGTGATTTTCAACCTCAGCTGCACATTAGAATTACTTCGGGAGCTTTTAAAAATCCCATGCCCAGGGAAGCTGAACTCCACACCAATTACCTCAGAATCTCTAGAGGGGGTGACCCAGGCATCATACCTTGTAAAAGCTCCCCCGGTGGTTTCACTGTGCAGCAATTTTGAGAATCACAAGTTTAATGGAAGTTGCATGATTTGCCCTCATAACAAAAAATGTGAATTCTCTCTGAAAGCTGCAGCATGCCAAGTAAGCAGCAACATCAGGTGTTCTTTTTTTTTTTTTTTTTTAAAGAAAGTTATCATTTAAAATGTAGAACAGAAATGAAACAGAAGGCTCACCTGTTAAAATGTAATCTTGGATCTTCATTTAGGCACAGAGCCTGAGAATGTGGTAGTAAAATTTATTTACTCAGGAAAGGTTGGCATCTGATGAGTAGCTTCAGCTAAAGTTGGGATTTGCCTAGGGCAAGAGTACAGTTAATGAAGACAGAGCAGTGTTAAATCACAAGGCCAGTGATTGGTGTTTTGATTGACTTCACAGAATTGTGAGAGCTACATTTTCAGTCTGATCCTCACCGGCTTTCTGTAATCAATTACAGCCTAAAATAATCATTTCTGCTTATTAAATCTGAACTTGGGAATGCAAATACATGTATGTGAATACAGATTAGAATTTGAAAATAAATGGAAACTAATGCTTCCTGTATATTTGATTTCTCCTTCCAGCAGAAAGAGTAACTCAATTGCATGTTTAATTTTCCTTCATTAATTGTACATTATACTTTTAGATGTTCCTTTAATATATACGACTCAGGATGTTATACATTATTATTCTACATAAGCATAATCTTCAGAGATTTTGCATGATTTCCTGGGGCATCAGAATAAATTTTTCAGTGATATTTTTTCATGCAGTTTCCAATTCATAATGTTTCAGAATTTATAAAATTATATTTATTACTTAAATTGTTCCTTAATTTGTTGTTTCTATTCTCTTCAACAAGCATATTTTATAATAAACCATATCTCAATATTATGGTCATGCTATAGAGTATTTAACAAAAATATACCATTGGTATTGCTCTAAAGGATGTTAAAATAGTGTGAGTCAGAATATGATATATATGAGGGCACAGAAATATATAAAAATAAAATCAAATTTAGTCATCCTTCAGGCTAGGAATTGTGTTTGCCTTTGCAGTGACTTATATCAGCAAGATATAATGACCAATGTCTTCATAGGCTTTACTGGCACACGCGCATGTGTGTGTGTGTGTGTGTGTGTGTATGTATGTGGGAACAAATATATTATATATGTACATTCACTGAAAATTGATCTTAATGGAAGTAAATGCACACACTATAAGAACATTTTGCAGGAGGAACTAACCCTGACCTGTTCTAGGGCTTGGGAAAATTAAGTCCAAATAAAACTACTGTACAGTATTTGTGGTAGAGATCCAGGTGAGAATGGGCTGGGTATAGCCTGATAAAGTGTACATTTCTCTCCAAAGGTAGTAGGTATATTGCCTTTAGTAAGATAAAAGATATTCAAATAAATATTGGGAATCTGGAGGCAAGGTAACCAAGGTGAGGCTGAAGAGGGAAACAGGAGAATAGTAAAGCTGAGCCAAAATGAACCAAGTATTGGGTTGGCCAAAAAGTTCATTTAGGTTTTTCTATAAGAGCCTCTGGAAAAACCTGAACAGACTTTTTGGCCAACCCAATATTACATTTGGGCTGTGAGTGCCCCACACCTTTATTATCTCAGAGGCAGAACCCTGGCACCTGAGTTGGGCTGTTGGAAGGAAGGAGCTCCAAATACCTTCAGGTCCCACCACGCTCCCTCTTTATAGGAAAGCACGCTTCATTCCCTAGGAATACACTCTCCCCTCCTGCTCATCACAGATCGGCAGGTGTGTGTGGAGAGGGGTCAAGCAGCATCAAGTGATCGAGGCATGTCTGCTCTGGTATCCAGGGGCTGATCATTGTTGTTGTTGTTCAGTTGCTCAGTCAAGTCCAACTCTTTGTGACCCCATGGACTGCAACATGCCAGAAGAGAGGCCCTGGGTCATCATTGTTTGTGTGTGCTCAGTCGCTCAGTTGTGTCAGGCTCTTCTGGATCATCATTACATTGACAGTTTTAACTAGTGATCCCTCTGTCCATGTGCAAAATTTGGAAAGGGCTTGTATGTACATTGAAGACTTTGGATCATATTCTATAACTCCAGTAAGCAGCCTTTGAAGAATTTTAAACACAGGCATCATATGATTGATTTTGTATTACAATAAAATATAAATCTGGCTACAATGTAGAGTACTAATTAGAGGTTCAAACTGAAGATGTCATGTAGGAATATACTGCTCTCTCCTACTTCAGATGTCTAGAAATAACCAAAAAGCGATGTGTCTTATAATCCATAACCATGGACAGGATGTGAAAAAAAGAAATAATGAGGAAAATCTAAAAACTGAAAAGCAGAGTGGAATGTTTCACACCCTATGAAGGATTAGATTAACCTGAAGGAACTTCTGCCGTGAAACAGCTAGAAATTTTGGAATAAATATTCAACAAAGTCTTAAATGAGGAACAGATTTTGAAATAAATGAAAATAAATCTCCAAAGAATCTTTTCTTTAAAAATGCATAGGAAAGGACAGCCACAGTGATGTTAAAAGGTAAAATGAGGCACATTATAATTTTCTAGAGTTTATTTGAGTATGCAATGATTCAGATTGGGCAACACCAAATTTAAAGTGGTGAGCAGCACCCCACCAAGGGGAGCTAGGAGAGAGATTTTTATAGAGTAGACTCAGAAACAGAACAAGGAAATGATTTGATGGGCTACAGTTAAGTGGTTACCTTATTTGAGGAAGCCTAGTGGGCATCCCCTTGGCTCAACGGTAAAAAATCTACCTGCAGTGCAGGAGCACCAGGAGACACATGTTTGATCCCTTGGTTGGGAAGATCCCCTGGAGGAAAAAATGGCAATCCACTCCAATATTCTCGCCTGGAAAATCCAGTGAAAAGAGGAGCTTGGTGGGCTACAGTCCATAGGGTCGCAAAGAGTTGGACACAACTGAAGTGACTTAGCACAGCACAGTGGGCTATTTGTTATTGGTTGTTCAGAAGTTCCATTTTCTAGGATTCCAGTGCACCACTCCAGCTTAGATTTTGGTTTGCTTATGTAGGCCACCAAGGCATTAGGGCTACCTCAATCTGATGATCCCCTTTTAAAATTACTTTGAAAGTGAAAGTGAAGTAGGTCAGTTGTGTCTGACTCTTTGCGACCCCATGGACTGTAGCCTACCAGGCTCCTCCATCCATGGGATTTTCCAGGCAAGAATACTGGAGTGGGTTGCCATTAAGCAGTGGTAAATGGGTATAGAATCTTTGATTGCCCTAAAAGAATTTGCTGGCTTCATTAACCAAATATTTGAGTTGTAATGGCTATGAAAAGTGAAAGCATTAGTCATTCAGTTATGTCCAACTCTTTGGGATCCCACAGGCTGTAGCCCCCTTCATGCTCCTCTGTTCATGGAATTCTCTTCTCCAGGGGATAGCCATTCCCTTCATCAGGGGATCGTCCTGACCCAGGGATTGAACCCAGGTCTCCTGCATTGCAGGCAGCCACCTGCCTGACCTGCACTGTTTGAGCCACCAGCTATACAGGGATAGAATTTCAAAGTAAATGCACACATGAAACCCCTGAAAATGGGAGAGGGGAGGAGAGGGTGAGATGTATGGAAGTAGTAACATGGAAACTTATATTACCATATGTAAAGTACATAGCCAATGGGAATTTGCTGTATGGATCAGGAAACTCAGACAGGGGCTTTGTATCAACCTAGAGGGCTGGGATGGGGAGGGAGATAGGAGGGAGCTTCAAAAGGGAGGGGTTATCTGTATACCTATGGCTGATTCATGAGGTTTGACAGAAAACAGCAAAATTCTGTAAAGCAATTATCTTTCAATTAAAAAAAATTTTTTTAAAGCTGCGTGTCCCAGAAAAAAACAAAACAAAACAAAACAAAACACCATTTCAAATCTGCTTAAACTGTATCATTTGAGATTTCCAAACTTATTTGACCTTGGAACCTAAAAAAAAACAAACAAAATGGTTGTTCAAGAAAGACTACACCGTCCATGGAATACAAAATAACATTAAGCTATTGGCAAGCAAAGGGAGATGAAACCAAAGTTTGTATTTACCAACCTGGACTTTGGGTAAAAACACAATAACCTAGGACCAGTTCTGTTATTCCAGGTCCAGTGCTCTAATTTGATATTTAATTGGTTCATAATATGAAGAACTGATTTGTTCTTTCTCTTTTTTTTTTTTTGCAGAGGAGATTCATAATATACTTTAAATTTATTAGTAGAGACTGAGAATGCCCTCTGTCCTTGCCAACATTGTTTGCATCAGCACTCACTTTGGACACTATATATGTGGAAATACTCTGAGCTCCCTGTGGGAGATTCATTGGATTTAATACCAGTGAAAATACCTCACTGTTATAAACCTGGCTCCGTGACAAAGTCTAGAGGAAAAAGCTCCAGGGATCTATCTCACCATCCATGTAAAATCATAACATTTTAGAACAGGAAGAGTCTTTAGTGATGATGCGATTCAATGATCTGATTCAAATGATTAAATTACAGCCTACCAAAACTAACTAGAGCCCGATGCCTTCTTTAGGGAATAATTTAGCATTGTGGACAGGAAAAAAGGACCTTTCTCAATCACCTATTAAAGAATTAAACATGGATCCAATTACTTGCAGGTGTGTTTTAGATTAATTCAGACAACTAGTACTCTTTCCTATAATTCCCATCTCACTAGCCCTTGAAATATGATGTCTTCACTCCTATCAGGAAAAAGGTAAAGGACAATCAGTATTAACTGATACAAGTCGCTGAAGGAAAACCAAGCAATGATGACCTATATCTATTGCCAGATACAGCTTACTTGCTTAGCTGTCTCATCCAATATTCTTTAGGAAGAATGTTGAGCTTTACTATTCACTCTATAATATGTGAAAAAAATCTTCTGGCAGTGTATGAGTTTTGTGGGTTACCTTGGGTGACCAAAATATTCATTTCCAACAGTCACAAATTACCTATATGTAGTAGAATCCTCAAACTTTGCAGTGTATTATCACCATTCCAGAGTCACTCAAAGAAAAATAAAGGGAGATAAATGCTGAAGCATAATATAACTTCTCTCCTCCACCTATGCTACCACTATATTATGATCATTATATATTTTAATACCATATCAGAACAGCATACTTTTTTATGGGAAAAATTCAATTTGCATTTTTGAGGATCATGACTCTCCATATGTATGAATCTAAACATAAATGTTTATATTAAAGAACATAAATGTATACATGTGTCCTCTAACATATTTCCCTTCAGTTTTTCTCTGTAAACCAATACAGTTTTAGCTAATACTCCAGAACAAACATGACATATTTAGTAGTGCCAAGTCATGTGTTCCAAAGGATAGAGAATTTGTGTGGTGAATTGATAAATAACGATTAATGGTGATTATGATGATTAAGAATAAATGATAGGTCCCAGATATTTTGGGGTTCTCACCCCTCCCATTTGTATAACAAATGACAAATACAACATACAGCTGCATTGCAATTAAATGGGTTTTTTTTCCTTTGTAGAATTAGAACCCTTTTTGATACTATGTAATATGCTGGGTCTATAAAGCAACTATACACACAAGTCATCCAATCTGTAAGATTAATGATTTAACCAAAATGATGGAAAATGATACTGGTCTAAATAATTCACAGAATCACAGAAGATATTCATGAAACGTGGGTAAGTGCTTAAAAGTAACAAAAATATGATCCAAATTTATTTAAGCCATTAAATTTTACAAAAGAGAAAAATATTCCTGTGAATTGGAAACATAGATTATTCCTTTTTCATGTAAGGCAATTATAAAAAGCAGAAATGCCAATTTTTGGCATGGGTGCTCTCTTGGAATTAGTTCTGTCAACACCCCTACAGGTGACACAAGAGAAACAGATTGAGAAGTTTGTTGATAATACGGGGTCATTCCAAAATCGCATTTTGGCTGTCCTCTTCAGTATCATTTAAAGTCCATGGATCTGACCCATAACATCTTTTTGATTTGGAAAATAATTTTTCTGTATACTGCCATAAAAATAAATCTGCTATTTTGTAACAAAAGTATCTGTTAAATGTCAAAAATTTGCCATGTGTTTAGCAGAGCTGAAATACTCCCATTGCTGAAGCAATGATTGAAATCAAGAAGAAGGTGCCAGCTGTAGCTTAGATGACTCACATGGTATATGTATTGTTTTTGTTTCGACTCTCAGACTGAGTACTGGGATGTGGACCAGAAAATAGTCCTAATACGAATTCAGCTCACTTCCTGAAGGTTTTTGAAATAACTTATTTTTTTAATCAAATTAAGTTTTTCACATTTATTGTTTTGCTAACATAATTGTCTCTTAAATTTGTCATGGATTGAGACCATGAATTAATGAATTTCATCTTGTTTGTTTTTAAATCCTCAGTACTTATCACATGGCAAATAGTATGCACTAAATATATGCTTACTCCTTGGAAGGAAAGTTATGACCAACCTAGATAGCATATTAAAAAGCAGACACATTACTTTGCCAACAAAGGTCCATCTAGTAAAGGCTATGGTTTTTCCTGTGGTCATGTATGGATGTGAGAGTTGGACTGTGAAGAAGGCTGAGTGCCAAAGAATTGATGCTTTTGAACTGTGGTGTTGGAGAAGACTCTTGAGAGTCCCTTGGACTGCAAGGAGATCCAACCAGTCCATTCTGAAGGAGATCAGCCCTGGGATTTCTTTGGAAGGAATGATGCTAAAGCTGAAACTCCAGTACTTTGGCCACCTCATGAGAAGAGTTGACTCATTGGAAAAGACTCTGATGCTGGGAGGGATTGGGGGAAGGAGAAGGGGACAACAGAGGATGAGATGGCTGGATGGCATCACTGACTTGATGGACGTGAGTCTTGGTGAACTCCGGGAATTGGTGATGGACAGGGAGGCCTGGTGTGCTGTGATTCATGGGGTCACAAAGAGTCGGACACGACTGAGCGACTGATCTGATCTGATCTGATCTTATATGCTTACTGACTGATAAGAGAGTAAATTATTCTATTAACGCTGCTAACTCATTTATTTCATGATGAATAATAATAATAGCACTTTTAATACATCTTCCATGTTGTTATTAGTAGTTAATAAAAGCTCCATAATTATTAGTATCTGCCCAATTGGGATATTGGAATACAAATAGCACAGTAAAAGCTACTAATTTGAAAATCTCAGCCATCCACCTAATTTAATTTCTCTCTGACTCTATATTGGTTGTAAAGCAAAATCTACATAAACCATGATAGACAATTCAGGCATCATAATTAAAACTGACCTTCTCTATCCTTTGTCTGTCACGTGATTCTTTTTTGCAAAAGAAAAAAATTACCAAAGCTTTTGTTTATCACATTGACTGAAATGTCAAGGTCTCTGATGATTATGACTCTCAGAGAAAAGCTTTATCAGAAGTATGTAGCACTTTGAAATACTGTAAACTAAAACAATAATATTATATAAAAGTTTTTATTTTGAGCTCTGCAGTATTCTAACATTACAACAATTTCTTTTTTCCCCTCTACAATGCAGAAATTAAATAGACACAGGTATAACAGTAACTCAGGTTTCTCAATGGGAAACAAACAAACAAACAAACAAAAAGCAAAACAGTTGTAATAGGATAAATGAAAACGGCATCTAGGATTAAAGTATCAGCCTTCACCAATGTGAATCCAATAATCAGCCAGTTGTTTGTGAGACAGTCTGGTGTGGGTGAGGAAGGATGGGAGGAGGATAATTAATCCTATAAAATATAAGGCGAAAGAGCAGAGGAGATCAGAAAGAGTACAAAAGGATCGGACCTCTGGGAGACCCTAAAAGATGAATTTCAAGGTCTAGCCAGATTGAAACTTGTGTAAAATTTCCTAAATAACTATGCAAACAAAACTAGTGAGCAATAAGTGAAAACTGTCATATATTATTAGTATAGTTAGGTCTATGCAAACACGAGGACAAAGAACTTTCAGTGTAGTATATTACACTCTACATCACTTGATCCCTGTCCATATTTCCAATTTAATCTCTCAGCAGCCACCTCACTGTATATGTTCCTATCATAAGGAACACTTTTCAGTTTGACCGAACACCCTTGTTGTTTCCCAGTTTTGGATTATTTTTTCAGACTGTGCTTTTTCTGTCTAGAATACTTTGCTCTGCCCCCCACTCCCAGTTCTTACTTTCTTGAGTGACTCCTGTTCACAGTCTGTAACTCAACTAAGAAATCACTTTGAAAAGACTTGACTGACTCCACTAAACCTGTGTTGTGTATCCCTTCCATGATCCCATAGATCAATCCAGAGTTTATCATCAGTTCAGTTCAGTTCAGTCACTCAGTCGTGTCCGACTCCTTGTGACCCCATGAACTGCAGCATGCCAGGCCTCCCTGTCCATCATCAACTCCCAGAGTTCACCCAAACTCATGTCCATCAAATCAGTGATGCCATCCAACCATCTCATTCTCTGTTGTCCCCTTCTCCTCCTGCCTTCAATCTTTCCCAGCATCAGGGTCTTTTCAAATGAGTCAGTTCTTCCCATCAGGTGGCCAAAGGATTGGAGTTTCAGCTTCAGCATCAGTCCTTCCAATGACCACCCAGGACTGATCTCCTTTAGGATGGACTAGTTGGATCTCCTTGCAGTCCAAGGGACTCTCAAGAGTCTTCTCCAACACCACAGTTCAAAAACATCAATTCTTCGGCACTCAGCTTTCTTCACAGTCCAAACCTCACATCCATACATGACCACTGGAAAAACCATAGCCTTGACTAGGTGGATCTTTGTTGACAAAGCAATGTGTCTGCTTTGTAATATGCTGTCTAGGTTGGTCATAACTTTCCTTCCAAGGAGTAAGCGCCTTTTAATTTCATGGCTATAATCACCATCTACAATGATTTTGGAGCCCAAAAGAATAAAGTCAGCCACTGTTTCCACTGTTTCCCCATCTATTTGCCATGAAGTGATGGGACTGGATGCCATGATCTTAGTTTTCTGAGCCAACATTTTCACTCTCCTCTTTCACTTTCTTCACTTTCTTTAGTTCTTCTTCACTTTCTGCCATAAGGGTGGTGTCGTCTGCATATCTGAGGTTATTGATACTTCTCCTGGCAATCTTGATTCCAGCGTGTGCTTCTTCCAGCCCAGCGTTTCTCATGATGTTCTCTGCATATGCATATAAGCAGAGTGACAATATACAGCCTTGACGTACCCCTTTTCCTATTTGGAACCAGTCGGTTGTTTCATGTCCAGTTCTAACTGCTGCTTCCTAACCTGCATATAGGTTTCTCAAGAGGCAGGTCAAGTGGTCTGGTATTCCCATCTCTTACTAGATTGTAATCTAAGATACACTCTCAACCATAATAATAATGCCTCTTAAAGTTCTGTGAAGGCAGGAGATACATCCAGTAACAATATCTCCTTTGTTGATCATTATATGCCTAATTGCTTGCATACTGTCTGTTTCATAGGAAATGCATCTGTTGGTTTAAATCAAAATTGGATGGTGAAGAGAGATGGCTATTCATTAAGTGTCCAATCATTACTGTAGAGCCCAAGTAATTCAGAAGAATAAAAAGCTAATACTAGGCAAGCAGATAGAAACCAAGGTTAAATTCAGTTCCAAGGGGTTCAGGAATTCAGACCAACACTTAGACAGGAGGACAGTTATGTGACAGCTCCAAGATGGGAGAGACTGGGCATTTTGAGGCAAAAGGGGGATCCAGAATATAGTAGCAGATAGAATTGAGGAAAACCTCAGCTTTAGACAAAAAATATTTGTGCTGTTATTCTCAGGACAAAAACTGATCTTTATCAAAGTTAGAGAGAGAATGACGTTTAGCATTTTCCCTGTGATTTAAAGTCTATTTTTCATTTGGTCAGTGGTATTGAAATATAATTCACATATAGAAAAAATGCCTCCTTTTCAGAGTGCAGTTCTGGGAGTTTTAACAAATGTATACAGTCATATAATCATCACCATAATCACAAGATAGACAAGGTCCACTGCTCCATCGGTTTATTTTGCCTTTGTGTAGTTATCCCTCACCCTCGCCTCCACCCCTAGCAACCACTCATCCTTCCGTCCCCATAATTGTGCTTTTTCCAAAATGTCATATAAATGAAATGATAAATTCTGTGGCCTTTTGAAACTGGCTTCCCATAATGGTCACTCAGATGGAAAAGAATCTGCCTGCAATGCAGGAAACCCCAGGTTCTATCCCTGGGTTGAGAAGATCTCCTGGAGGAGGGCATGGCAACCCACTCCAGTATTCTTGACTGGAGAATCCATGGACAGAGGAGCCTGGCGGGCTACTGTCCGTGGGGTCGCAAAGAGTCGGACGCAACTGAGGGACTAATTTTCACTTTCCCATAATTAGTGTAATACATTTGTGCTTCATTTGTGTTTTTATGTGTACATATTAGATGTTTGGGCTTCTTGTATCTTTTTTTTTAATCCCTTAAGCACAAATTGTGCAATGAAGTTTCTCAAACATGGGAAAACTACAGGGAGTCAGCACATGTGCAGTGCTATGGGCAAGACTTGGCTTGGGAAAAACAACTTTGTGATCATACTATCTCCCTGGTCAAGTAAGTATTTATTAGATTATCTTTTATTGCTCAGTAATGTTCCACTGCTAGATATACCACCAGTTATTCATCCATTCTCCCATTGAAACCTGTTTGGCTTACTTCTAGTTTTTGGCCATTATGCATAAAGGTACCATAAATACTCATGCGCAAGTTTATTGTGTGAAGATAAGTTTTTTCCCCCTTCAGGTAAAATAAAAATTTGACATTAGCAAACGGGCCAGACTTTTTCCTAAATTGCTGTAACATTTTGTATTCCAAGCAGCTGTTAATGAGAATTCCAGCTGTTCAGCATCCTTGCAAGCCTCTTGAGATTTTCAGGTTGTATAACTGAGTGTTCTGTTTTGGTTTTCATTTTATTTTTGTTTTAGCATTTCTAATCAGTCTAATAGTGATATCTCACAGTGGGGTAATGATACTGAACACAATATATGTCTCTCAACTTATAAAAGTCTTCTTTGATTACCGTTATCAGTGTTTTATACTTTTTAGTGTACCCATCTTGCATTTTGGGATCAGATTTATATCTAAGTACTTCGGTGATTATGATGCAAATTTAAATGCTATTTTTTCTATAAACTTTAAAAATTACAGAATAGACTTAGATTAAAAGAGATTTTTTATAATACAGAGCTCCTATATACCCCTCATCCTGTTTCCTCCATTGTTAACAACTAAGGAACTGACATTTTTGTATTACATAACTTCATACTTTATTAGTATTCCATTAATATCTTTTTCTTCTGTTCCTGGATCCTATCTAGGATACCACATTACATTTAGTTGTCATGCCTCCTTAGGCCCTTCTTCTCTGTGACAGTTTCTCACCCTTTCCTTGCTTTTGGTGATGTTGACAGTTTTGAGGAGCATGAGTTAGATATTTTTAGAATTTTTCTCAGTTCGGATTTATCTGGCATTTTTATTATGATTAGACTGTAACATGTATAAATATATACATGTTTTTATGTTTATGTCTGTGTAATGTTTGCATGTATTTTTATAATTTACAACTGTAAGAAATGTGTACATATTTATATGCTTAGCATAAATGTATGAAATGTATAAGGTGACATTGGTGACTGATGACTCTAGTAGAGCTCAAACAGTGTGTAGCAAACTTCTCATCACATCATTCTGTCAGCACAACCAATTCTTCTGAGTGGGCAAATGAGATCATACATATCCTCCCCACCAAAATATTGTGTTTTTCTTCATTCAGCTATCGAGGAAGCCCCTGCTAAAACAATGGCCATTATCCTGCCAGATGGGGACCCATCAGCTATCTCAGAAGAATAAGACCTCTTATTCTAACAATAGTCTTCTAAGGAAGGTCACAACCCCAGAATCTAAAGTGATTTTCTATATGTGACATGATCAGCCCTGTCGGTCATTACTCAAAACAGAGAGAAAACGTAATTGCTCAAACACAGCTTCTAGTCAGGCACCTCATGACACAGTCCCTCCTGAAAGTTATTCCTCCTAACTCTGCAAAGAATAACTAAAGAAATCAGGAAGTTTCCAATGCTGCTCTAGAGTTGTTCCCTAAACAATAAATTTACTCCGTTAGACAGTAGTTCACCTTCTGTGTGACACTTTCGTCAGGCATTGTGGTGTTCTTCTTGGTCATCCTGAGTACAGGATAAATTTCATGACTCCATTTCAGGTTCATCTCCTGGGAATGCTTTCTTTTTTTTTCCCAGATTCTCAGTCTTTCTTAATCATTAGCTATGAAGAGTGCTTCTGCATAGGTGTTTATATGCACAAGGAAGTCCCCAAATTCATGTGACTTGCTTTATCTTGGTGGTCTGGAACTGAACTTGCAAGATCTCTGAGATAAGCCTGTATTTTTACTACATGCACATATTTTCTTAAGCATTGTATAGACTATTCTTATGCAAATTTAATCTTCATACACATGGTATTTTATTATATTATCTGTTGACAAACTGTCATTTTTTACACAATATTAGTTTTTAGTGATTCGTCTATATTGATACAAGGTACTCTAAGTCATTTCATTCATTCTGAGATGTTTCCAGTTGTTTGTGCCACAAACAATATAGCTATAGATATTCTTGTCTCTTATGCACCTATGAGTGAAAATGCTGGACTATAGGGTATGCAGAGTATCAAATTGTTTATCAAAAGTCACCAGTACATTTTTTTTACACAATTGTCCATACTTTCTTGAGATTTGCTGAGCTCAATATATAGCAATGGAGATGTGCTTCCCTTTATAGTTTTGCTTTGGTAAAGTCAATATGTAGGTTGCCTCACCTTAGCACTTGATATGAAATAATAGTATTGATTAATATTAATGTTAGTAAAATATATTAAATAATATTTCAGAATTAGAAATAGTTTAATATGTAAATAATATATTAACTATGTTAAATTATATATTTATTAAATATGCTACATACTGTATTTATTTGTGTAGCTAAGGAGAATACTGATTCAGACCGTGGGAGTAAAATCAGAAGTGATTAAAATTCATCTCTTATGAAGAAAATTTGGCTTTCTGGAAACCACAGGTCATTCCTTCTCCTTTTTCTCCTCCTTTTTACTTTTAAAATTCACAACCAAAAGCAAAAATGAAAATTTTGAACCAGCTTATTGTTTTTTCTTAAATCAGAAGATTAATTTTTCTCCCCAACTGCCTCTCTGTCCTTTGATGAGATTCTGATATTTTATATAACACTGGCTTCTATGATTCCTTTGTAACTTAGTCTCTTTCTCCAAGACATAACTCTAAGGAACACAATTAAACAGAACACAAGAGGATTTTAAAGTAAAGATAAAAAGTTATTTCTCCCCAATAATAATGGAATGGATTTATACATGTTGCCTTATTGGTAGTTCCCAATCCACCACCAGAATTCAAACAGCAAAATATCTATACACTAGCAGTTTGAATTGTTTCCTGGAATACCATATTTGTAAATATGTAATGGAAAAGAAAAAACAAACTTTAAATTGGGTTTCACATTTGCCTCGATAACATCCTCTTCACACAGAAAGCAGAACCTGAGCTACGGATGCTACCAATGTAGGTTTTTTGTAGTAGGAAAAAATACCTATGTGGAGAAAGCGTTTCTTGTCTCCAAACATTTTGCCCTTGTCTCATATTGTTTCAGTGAGAATGTGTGCATGATGAGTAGCTTAGTCGTGTCTGACTCTGTGCCACCCTATGGACTGCAGCCCATTCAGCTCTCCTGTGCATGGGATTCTCCAGGCAAGAATACTGGAGTGGGTTGCCATGCCCTTCTCCAGGGGATCTTCCCGACCCATGGAATGACCCTGTGTCTCTAACATCTCCTGCATTGGCAGGTGGATTCTTTACTACTAGTGCCACCTGGGAAGCCCTGCTCCAGGGAGAATACTCTCTCAAATTCAGTAGAAACTCTATCTAACAGTAATACTTTGTATAACTTAATTTCAAACATCATTTCAATAGTTCCTCTTTTGTGTCATCTAAAGTTTAAATCAAATTTTTAAACAGAGTTGTGCTTTCAGAGATTTATATTCACATGAGAGCTGTGTATTCAATTCTTGATGATCATTAGTTTGAAACTAATGATAACTCCACTCCAAACCTGAAGAATGAGAGGAGACACAGTTTGAATTTTTAAGTATCTAGCATGTAAATCGGACTTCCTTGATGGCTCAGATGGTAAAAGCGTCTGTCTACAATGCAGGAGACCCGGGTTCAATCCCTGGGTCGGGCAGATCTCCTGGAGAACGAAATGGCAACCCACTCCAGTGTTCTTGCCTGGAAAATTCCATGGACGGAGGAGCCTGGTAGGCTACCGTGCATGGGGTTGCAAAGAGTCGGACACGACTAAGAGACTTCACTTTAGATTTTAGCTTTTTAGCATGTAAATCTCCTTTACTTCATTGTATATTATTTGTTTTTGTTTTAATTTTATAGTATTTTTCCTCAATTTTCTTCAATTTGTAATTGCAACCCAAATGAAATTATAATTACTAACACTTATTAAGGTGTCATTAAATGCTTACCATATGCCAGATAATTGTGTTGTTTTACATACATTTTATTCTCTCTATCAATTTATCAATCAATAATGCCCCATTTTACATATGAAGAAACTGAGGAATATAAACACTTTCACTTATTATTTGTATTTCTAAGAAAATCTGTCATTGTGTTTATTCAGTTTCAGACATTTGAAACAAAATAAAACTGAGAATAAACAAACTTAACAGTTAAGAACATTGTTTAGAAATTATTCAGTTAAAATCAACAGAAATATAAAGAAACATAGTAAATTAATTATATGAAAATTTTCTTTAAATAAGCTCATTCAACCCCAAATCAATATGAAATTGAGACAAAACTGTCCTCTAAAATATTTTAACTACCTTTATTTAATGAAAGTATCTTCATTCATACTTTATTTCATTCCTTGTATGAATTGTAGAAAACTATTTATAATTAAAAATAGATCTTTACATACTTTAAAGACTTTCAGAATGGTATTTTTGATTCCAGTCATTGTTGAAATCATTGAATTTGGGATTATGATCCTAACAAATCACTTTTTGTTCTCTTTGGTTTTTCATGGAATTCCTGATATTTTACTCTATACATCTGCTGCTGCTGCTAAGTCGCTTCAGTCGTGTCTAACTCTGTGCGACCCCAGAGACGGCAGCCCACCAGGCTCCCCATCCTTGGGATTCTCCAGGCAAGAACACTGGAGTGGGTTGCCATTTCCTTCTCCAATGCATGAAAGTGACAAGTGAAAGTGAAGTCTCTCAGTCGTGTCTGACTCTTTGCGACCCCATGGAATGCAGCCCACCAGGCTCCTCCATCCATGGGATTTTCCAGGCAAGAGTACTGGAGTGGGGTGCCATTACCTTCTCCGCTCTATACATTTATCTTTCCTTAACTGAACAATCAAGTTTATGATGTGAACAGATAAGATTTTGCTGTTGAATTCTATTATATTTATCTCTTAGATTTCTGTTTCTTAAAAATGAATGAAATGAGGAAGGATGCACTTGTGTAGTTTTTTGTTTTCTCTTATGCTTACTAATATTTAGTAAATAACAGAAGGAAATAGAAAATTTCCTGGAATACCTAAACAAATAATGCCACAATTAGTTTATCTTTTTATTTAAAAAGATGATTGCATACAATTGTGTGTTAGTTACTGAAGTAACATTTTAAAATAAGAAATGTCTTTTTATATTGAGCTATTTATTTTGCCTTTTGATAAATTATTGAGATTTATACTTAGTACTGGGTCAAAAGAGAGTTTCCGCTGCCCTTTTAGATTCTTCTGGCTGGTCTGAGAATTAAAGTAATAGGAGACAGATTAACAGGAAAAAATCAAACCAAAGTTTAATAGCATGTATACGTGGGAGAGACTCAGACTGAGAAACTTGCAAAACTGGCTGGAACTTTCATCTTAAATAGCATCTTCAGCTAAAGATAAGAGGTTATGGGGGGTAGTGATTTGAGACTTCAAGGGGGAGGAAGGTAATTCACATGGAAATGGAAAAGCAAATATTTGGTAAACAAATGTTTGCTGGTCCAAGCAGAGACAATGGGACACAGAGTGGACTCTGATCTCTAGGCCCTGCCAAGTTTCCCCCCACCATACCTCACCCATATACTTCATAGAAGTCTCTAGTGACAGGGTAACAGGTCCTGTATCTAAATTATTTTAGGCAGTTAAGTGGGGAAGTTTCAAGAAAACCTTCCTGATCTTTCTGCTTCTTCAAAATAATCAGTGTAAATTAATCTGCATGTCAAAGGGACATATTTTGGGGGTGGCAAATCTTGCTCCTCTACACTAGAATATAAAATCAATCAATTTGTACCTCTAGGAATAATCAAATCAGAGTTATATGTTCTATACTGAATTATGTTTCCTCCTTTATAACTTATGTATCATTTTTTATTAGCTTCCTCCGTGTGTAGAATTTGAGGCATATTTTTTAATATTACATTTCAATGCGATGAAAGTAACAATGACAGCAGGAAAATATCTGAATTTTATATTGTCATGCATGTTCAATTTTAAGGAAATAAGCATTCTTATAACATAAGAATTTGAAGATTTTACAAGATGAAATAGCTTTTAAATATTACTGTATCACTGTCATTCTAAGGAGGTTCTTTAAATCCTTATTTGTTTGATGGATTTAGATTCCACATAGAATTCACTCATTCATTTACTCATCAGATATTTATTAAGTGCCTGTCAGGCACCACAATTTGCACTGATCTCAGGTGGCCTCAGCCTGTAGCAGCTTGAAGTGGGATTTCGGTTCCTGGTCAGAGACTGAAGTCTGGCCATGCCAGTGAGAATCCTAGCCACTAGACCACCAGGGACCAGGCCCTGGCCTGCTAGTTGTATAGAAATGATTTTTCACATAGAGATGCAGGGTAGTAAAACAAGCAGAGTGTTTATGAGGAGGAATAACAGTACATTTGGATAGACTCACATGGGTGGACTCAGAGCGTTGCACCCTCATGATAATTTAAATCACTTTTATAAGGCATATCTTCTGGTTTCCTTTAGATCAGCCATCTTGCTTTGCCTGGTTCTGGGTCCATATTTGGGGTGTATTAGGGTCCTCCCATGTATGTATGCCCTCATCTCTTAGCCAAGATGAATTCTAGTGAAGGGGCTTACAGGTAGGCTGACATCATTTCCTATGATGTGACGCTCCCTCCTTTTTGACCTCTAAGGAGCCTTTCTGCACATGCGTAGTCTGGGAGGTCTCCTTGACTTCAAGACAGAGGAATATGTGATCTTTTACCTTTTATCTGGGCAGGGCTCAGCTTCTCCTCTCTCTTGCTATTTTGGAGTATCTGTCCAAAGGGAACATCTGCTCCTTCCTCAGTACTATATACTGAGTGCAAGATATGGCTTAAATATCCTACAACAGTCAGAAAAGAAAATGAACTGATAGTTTAATTTAAAAAGCAAAACAGGAATGTTTATGTCTGTTTCCAGAAGTAAGGAATTCTCTTATGATGAGAAAAATAATAATAAGCAATGATAAAATGTATGTTTATGTACTTGCTACCATTAAAGTAACTTCACTTTCACCATTAAAATAGTAAGGACCTTAAGTAAAGAAGCCATGTCTTATTTTTGTCTCTTATTCAAAGTGAAATGTCTGTTATAACCAAAAACCACTAGATCTCAGTGGCTTATCAAACAGAGGTGTGTCTCTTCTTTTGTCACAGGTAAATTGGCTATCTGGTGGAAAGCATTGCAGAAGAGAGATTCAGAATGAGATTTTCTTTTCATTCAGTAGATCCACCACTTCTAGAGCCTCAGAGACCTCCCATGAACTGTCTGCAGCAAGCCTAGAGACAAAAGGTATCAGACACAGAGGATGGCAAGTGGTCCTAGTAGTCAGGCGGAGAAGGCAATGGCACTCCACTCCAGTACTCTTGCCTGGAAACTCCCCATGGACGGAGGAGCCTGGTGGGCTGCAGTCCATGGGGTCGCTAAGAGTCGGACACGACTGAGCGACTTCTCTTTCACTTTTCACTTTCATGCATTGGAGAAAGAAATGGTAACCCACTCCAGTGTTCTTGCCTGGAGAATCCCAGGGATGGGGGAGCCTGGTGGGCTGCCGTCTATGGGGTCCCACAGAGTTGGACACGACTGAAGTGACTAGTAGCCTAGTAGTCAGGACTGGAAGTGCCATATATATATTATATCTGCTCACACTCTATAGACCAGAACTTCATTGTGTGACTCAAATTTAACTCCAGGGGTTTCTGGAAAAAAGAGAACTTGGATTATTTTTTAACAACTTGCCAAACTCTACCTAACCAGCCCTGTGCCTGAGACATTTGCTATTAATAAATGTTTGTTGAACTCTTAGTTTGTATGAAACAGAACTTGAGCAAAGTAAACATACTTCTATAGCCCCTAAAATAATCTGTTTTGGATTTGCATTTTATAGACTTAATCTTTAGTCAAAACTAATTGTATGTACTCTGGTAAGCAACTGGATATACAATATCCTTGAATACCTATAACAGTAACCCTTTATTTTTTTTTTTTCATTTTTCTCACAAGAAAAACAAGGATTCTCAAAAATTAAATTACCCGCCCCAAATCATATAAGGTAGGCAGTCTGATTTCACTGAGCTTTGTTATTTGGCCGTGATTTTTATACTTTTCAGTTTTTTAATATTATTGTTGGGCATGCAGTTTTGGTCATCATGAACTTAAGCAAAAGAACTTTGTGACTTAAATAAGAAATATATATTTGGTCTTCGTCCCTGTTTCTGACACAGAGCATCTAAAACCCTTGGAATTTCCTAAATGGTGGGAGCAATTGAGGTGTCCTTTGCTGTTGTTGTTAATGAAGTGATTTTTGCATCTGCCCCCACTAAGGTTGGGGGCTGGTTTCCAAAGGAACCAACCAAGTGATTATATGGTTGAAACTTTGTCTCCCTCCCCCATCCTTCCGGGAGTGGAGAGGGTGCCTGGAGGTTGAACCCGTTGCATATGGTCAGTGGTTTAACCTGTCATGCCTAAGTAATGAAACCTCCACCAAAACCAAAAAGGACTGGCCTTGGAGAGTTTTCCCTGTACAGATTGGGGTTGGAGAGGGGGTGGTGTACTGGAGAGGACCTGGGAGCTCTATGCCCTGTCCCTATATCTTGCCCTATGCATCTCTTCCATCTAGATATAAAAGACAATGAACCAATTGATGCTGAAAGCTCAGCTTCTCTGTACACTGGTGCTGAATCGAATGTCGGAGACAGAGTTTGGGGTGAACTAGAAAAGGATAGCTTTATTGCTTTGCCAGGCAAAGTAGGACACAGTGGGCTCCTGCCTCGAAAAACTGTGTGTCCTAACCCAGGAGGCAATAAGAAGTTTGGTGACAATACTTCCCAAGGGAGGGCTTGCTGACAATATTAGGCTCTGTTCAGGGTAGTCAGGTCTCCTAATCTTGATGAGCATCTCTGGTCCCTTTAATCTTGCCTCAAGTGGTTTCTTGACTTCTCCTCCCTTGATTAGCAACATTTGAATCTGCCCTTAGGAACTCGGGAGGTCATAGAGACTGGAGTCTTGCCTACAAGAAATGGGGAACACAAAAAGAGGCTTCCATGTCCCACAGAGCCTCGCTCAGTTTCACAATGACCTAGTAAAGTAAGATGTTTCTCTGAGTTCTATGAACTGCTCTAGCAAATTAATTGAATCCCACAAGAGGATCTTGGGAACCTCTCTGATTTATAGCCAGTCAGTCAGAAGTATAGATAGTAACCTGGCCTTGTGACTGATGTTGAAAGTCAGCTCTGGTGGTAACAAGGTGGTGTGGGTGGGCAGGGTGGTGCTGTGGTGTCTTCTCAGACTGAATCCTTAACCTGTGGAATTGGATGTTATTTCCAGGTAAATAGTATTCAAACTGAGTTGAATTGTAGGCCATCCAGCTAATGTTCCAAGAATTGCTTGTTGTTTTGTATTAGTCCCTGATATTGAAATTGGTACCAGAACCTAGTCAAATTTTTATTCTCTTCCCTTTTCATTCATCTTCACTGTGTGTTCGTAGTGTCTGATTCTTTTGTGACCCCATGGACTGTAGCCCACCAGGCCCCTCTGTCTGTGGGTTTCTCTAGGCAAGAAGACTGGAGTGGGTTGCCATTTCCTCTTCCAGGGGATCTTTGCGACCCAGGGTTAGAACCTGTGACTCCTGTGGCTCCTGCATTGGCAGGCGGGTTCTTTACTGCTGAGCTAGTCTCTTAGGTGGAGACAATGTTAGGACACAAAAAGAGATTTAGAGCAGGTTGAATAATGGCAATGTACTCTACATGTGGGTACATAAGCAAACTCGGTGGCATTGACTTTAAATATACTTTACTAATAATCTACATTTTCTGAAATAGCCCAAATGGTGTTTTATAACCCTCGCTACTACCTAGGTGTTAATATAGGTGTTCTGTCAGTCATGGAGGTGTGGGTCAAAAATGTTTGTTATAAGTACTGCACCAGAATGTTTTAAAATGGAAGGTAAGTGTTCTGAATGTTCATCATTAAATAATCTTATGTCAATACCTAAAAGAAGACATTTAAAAAATATTTTTATTTATTTATTTGGCTGCACTAGGTCTTAGTTGTGGCATGTGGGATCTAGTTCCTTGAGCAGGGATTGAATCTGGTCCCCCTGCATTGGGAGCACAGACTCCCAGTCACTGGACCACAAGGGAATTCCCAAGGACATTTTTAGTATAGCCTTTCTCCAGTACTATGAGACACTGAATACCATTAAATCAGATTCTAGGGGTTAGTATGATATAACACTGAGCTACAAGACTGGCCTAGTAACAATCCCACAGTTTATGGGATTGTTATGTCTTCTTGGAAAATTGTCCCCTTTATCATTCTATGATGCTCCTCTTTATTCCATATATGATTTTTCATGCATTGAAGTTAGCTTTATTTGAAATTTATACCTATTCTTTTTTTTAAGTATTTATAGAAGCTTTATTCATATTAGCCAAAAACTATAAACAACTTAAAAGTTCAAACTTTACATAATTGTATTAGTCTTGCCAAATATCAAAATGAATCCATCACAGGTATGCATGTGCTCCCCATCTATCTTTCTTTTGATTAGTGTCTGCATGGTACATACTTCTCCATCCCTGTACTTCTAATCAATCTGTGTCTTTACATTTATAGTAACTTTCTTGTGAATAATGTATAGTTGGGTCTTATATTTCTATCCACTCAGATAGTCTCTATCTTTTATTTGGTGTAGTTAGACCATTTATATTTAAATTAATTATTGATAGAGTTGAATTCATATCAGTGACATTTTAACTGTTTTTGTATTTGTTGCCCTTTTCTTTGCTTATCTCTGTTTATTTTTGCCTTCTTTTCTTTTTCTTCCTTCTCTGGTTTTAATTGAGCATTTTGCATAATTTCATTTTCTCTCATCTTAGCATATCAATTGTACTTAATTTTTTGCATTTGCCCTGTAGTTGACAATATACATTTACAACTGATACATGAATAGTATAATGTAACAATATTGTCCCCAATTCCTCTCATCCTTAAAACATTACTGTCTCTCATTTCACTTATCTGTAGCCTGTAGTCACTGAATACATTGTTGCTATTATTATTTTGAGCAAACTATTGTCTATTAGATCAATTAAAATAAAAGATTTAATTTTACTTTCATTTATTCCTTCTCCAATGCTCTAAGTCTCTGACATATATCACTTTCCTTCTCTCTGAAGAACTTGTTTAAACATTTTTTTGTAAGGCTGGAAACAAATTTTCTCTTAATTTATGTTTGTCAGTGAAAGGCTTTCCTAATCCTTCACTGTTTTTCTTAATTGTAGTAAAATATAAAGAATGAAAGATTGGGACTTTTAAACCATTTTTAGTTTACAGTTCAGTGACATTAATTACATCACTCCTATCTCAAAAATTTTCCATCGTCCCAAACAGAAACTCTGTTCCTTTCTTTCTTCTTCTTCTGGTATTACCATTCCAGGTATGTTAAACCCTTTGAAATTGTCACGCAATTCGTGGATATTTATTCCTTTTTTTTTCTTTTTCTCTTTGTTTTTCAGTTTAAGAAGTTTTTATTGACTTCCCCTCAAGCTCATTGTTTCTTTCTTCAGCTGTATTCAGTTTATTGATCAACCTATCAAAAGCATTCCGTTTTTATTTAAGTGGTTTTGATTTCTAGCATTTCCTTTTGATTCTTTCTTTGAGTTTCTGTTGCAGGAAGGATGGGGGGGAGGCGGGGGGGCGCCTTCCAGTCTACCCAAGAGTAGACTCTTGTCTAACGCTCAGAAATGAATTGTCCAAGGACGCATACATGCTGACAAAGCAAAAAAACTTTACTTAGGAGGAGGACTCAAGCAGAGAGCAGCAGGATAAGGAAACTCAGGACTGCTCTGCCATGTGGCTCACAGTCTTGTGTTTTATGGTAATGAGGGTAGTTTCTTGGTTGTCTCTGGCCAGTCATTCTGTATCAGGGTCTTCCTGGTGGTGTGCAAATCTCCCAGACAAGATGGATGTCAGTGAAAAGGATTTGGGGAGGTTGGTAGGATATATGGACTGGTATCCACTCTCTCCTTTCTACCTTTCCTAAATTCTTCTGGTTGATGGTAGCTTTTTTGTTCCATGTTCCTTACCAGGACCTCTTGTAAAGTAACTCTTGCTTGTGGTTATGATTGTGCCTGACCAGGGTGGGCAGTTTCAGTCAGCCATTCCCTAAGATTTCCAATCTCTCTGCTTATATTACCCATTTTTGCATGTTGTCCATTTTGTTTCACTAGAGACCAGAGTATATTAATTAGTCTTCAGTTCAGTTCAGTTGCTTAGTCATGTCCGACTCTTTGGACACCATGAATCGCAGCACACCAGGCCTCCCTGTTCATTGCCAAATCCTGGAGTTCACTCAAATTCACGTCCATCGAATTGGTGATGCCATCCAGCCATCTCATCTTCTGTTGTCCCCTTCTCCTCCTGCCCCCAATCCCTCCCAGCATCAGGGTCTTTTCCAATGAGTCAACTCTTCGCATGAGGTGGCCAAAGTATTGGAGTTTCAGCTTTAGCATCATTCCTTCCAAAGAACACCCAAGACTGATCTCCTTTAGGATGGACTGGTTGGATCTCCTTGCAGTCCAAGGGACTTGGAAGAGTCTTCTCCAACACCACAGTTAAAAAGCATCAATTCTCTGGCACTCAGCTTTCTTCACAGTCCAAATATCACATCCATACATGACCACTGGAAAAACCATAGCCTTGACTAGACGGACCTTTGTTGGCAAAGTAATGTCTCTGCTTTTTAATATGCTGTCTAGGTTGGTCATAACTTTCCTTCCAAGGAGTAGGTGTCTTTTAATTTCATGGCTGCAAGCAATCACCATCTGCAGTGATTTTGGAGCCCCTCAAAAAACAAAGTCTGACACTATTTCCACTGTTTCCCCATCTATTTCCCATGAAGTGATGGGACCAGATGCCATGATCTTCGTTTTCTGAATGTTGAGCTTTAAGCCAACTTTTTCACTCTCCTCTTTCACTTTCATCAAGAGGCTTTTTAGTTCCTCTTCACTTTCTGCCATAAGGGTGGTGTCATCTGCATATCTGAGGTTATTGATATTTCTCCCAGCAATCTTGATTCCAGCTTCTTCCAGTCCAGCGTTTCTCATGATGTCCTCTGCATGTAAGTTAAATAAGCAGGGTGACAATATACAGCCTTGACATACTCCTTTTCCTATTTGGAACCAGTCTGTTGTTCCATGTCCAGTTCTAACTGTTGCTTCCTGACCTGCATATAGGTTTCTCAAGAGGCAGGTCAGGTGGTCTGGTATTCCCATCTCTTTCAGAATTTTCCACAGTTTATTGTGATCCACACAGTCAAAGGCTTTGGCATAGCCAATAAAGCAGAAATAGGTGTTTTTCTGGAACTCTCTTGCTTTTTCCATGATCCAGTGGATGTTGGCAATTTGATCTCTGGTTCCTCTACCATTTCTAAAACCAGCTTGAACATCTGGCAGTTCACGGTTCACGTATTGCTGAAGCCTGGCTTGGAGAATTTTGAGCATTACTTTACCAGCATGTGAGATGAGTGCAATTGTGTGGTAGTTTGAGCATTCTTTGGCATTCCCTTTCTTTGGGATTGGAATGAAAACTGACCTTTTCCAGTCCTGTGGCCACTGCTGAGTTTTCCAAATGTGCTGGCATATTGAGTGCAGCACTTTGACAGCATCATCTTTCAGGATTTGAAATAGCTCAACTCCAATTCCATCACCTCCACTAGCTTTGTTCATAGTGATGCTTTCTAAGGTCCACTTGACTTTACATTCCAGGATGTCTGGCTCTAGGTGAGTGATCACACCATCGTGATTATCTGGGTCATAAAGATCTTTTTTGTACAGTAGTCCTGTGTATTCTTGCCACCTCTTCTTAATATCTTCTGCTTCTGTTAGGTCCATACCATTTTTGTCCTTTATCGAGCCCATCTTTGCATGAAATGTTCCTTTGGTGTCTCTAATTTTCTTGAAGAGATCTCTAGTCTTTCCCATTGTGTCGTTGTCCTCTATTTCTTTGCATTGATCGCTGAGGAAGGCGATCAAAGAAAAGGAAAGGTATAAGCATCTGAATGCGGAGTTCCAAAGAATAGCAAGAAGAGATAAGAAAGCTGCTGCTTACCTTGGACGAGGGGTATCTCCTCATGGCTGCCCCTCCTGACCTTGATCGTAGAGTAGCTCCTCTCTGCCCTCCTGCGCCTGTGCAGCCGCTGCTCCTTCGACCTGGGGTTGCTCCTCTCAGTCGCCTCCCCTGACTTCCGGCGTGTGGTAGCTCCCCTTGGCCACCGTCCCTGGCCTGGGGCGTGGGGTAACTCCTCTCGGCCTCCACCCTGACCTCCGGCGTGGGGTAGTTCATCTCGGGTGCCGCCCCTGACCTCAGACGTGTGGTGGTAGCTGACCTCGGACGTGTGGTAGTAGCTCCTCTCCGCTGCTCCTGTTTCGACTCATTAATTAGTCTTAGGTATTGTAAATTTCCAGTCTGATAATTCCAACATCTCTGCTATATCTGAGTCTGGTTCTGATTCTTGGTTTGTTTCTTCACACTGTGTTTTTCACCTATTGCTATGCTTCCTTTTTGCTGAAAGATGTAATGTGTTGGGCAAAAAGAATATAGGTAAATAAGTCTTTTGTGTGAGGTTTTACATTCATCTGGCTGTGTGTTAGGCTGTATTTACTGGTTGCTAGAGTGTGGTGTCAGAGGAAAAGATTCCCTCTGGTGTCTGTGTTTTGGTATCCTCTGTTGTATTTAGGTTTTCCTAGAGGCCGAGGAGCCTGGTGGGCTGCAGTCCATGGGGTCGCAAAGAGTCAGACATGACTGAGCGACTTCACTTTCACTTTTCACTTTTATGCATTGGAGAAGGAAATGGCAACCCACTCTGGTGTTATTGCCTGGAGAATCCCAGGGACAGGGGAGCCTGGTGGGCTGCCGTCTATGGGGTCGCACAGAGTCGGACACGACTGAAGCGACTTAGCAGCAGCAGCAGCAGCAGCAGCAGAGACATAAATAGAGTCTGAGCCTGGGAATTCTTTGGAACAATAACAGTCGCAATACCCTGCTATTGGACCCCTGTTGATGTGGTAATAAATAAGGGGGCAGAGGGGAAGTGTTCTGTAGTTCTATGATTAGGTCTCAGTGTTTTAGGGAGTCTGTGGCCCTGGACTATGATCTTCACAAGTGCTCCTCAGCTTTTTCAAACATTACACAATGGCTAGGATGGACTGGGTTTGGGTTTTCACCTTTCCCCACGTGGAAGGCTAGAAAGACCTGGAGTTGGACATGTCTCTTCTCCCACCCAACACCCATGTTGGTTAGGCTCTGGTAAAATAGTTTCCCTTGAGGACAATCTTTTGTTAAAGAGAACAAACCCTATGGGTGTTTTTGAAAGTGGTTTGCTTTTCCCTTCCTACTGATGGATGCATGAAATTTTTATTTAATCTTCATTCTGAAAACCAAGTGGTAAAATTCAATACCTGCTGGTAAAAGTGTAGAGGCCCCCACTAAGTATGGGCCTGCAGGAATCTTTATCTCCCAAATGAGTACACACTCAGTCTACAAGAATTCAATTATCCTTGAAATATTCCAACCAGTCTCTGACTGTGGCTTCTGCTCCTGGAGGCTCAGATCCTCTGTACTCATCTCTCTTTATTTTTGAACCAGCAGATTTTCCTGTAATCTCAGTTCTCTGATGGATCTTAGATAAGTTATTAATTTCCAGTTTGTTCAACTTTTTGTCAGGATGGAGGTTTATGACTTCTGAGCTATTTACATGTCTGGTAACCAGAAGTCACCATAATTTGTGGGAACAGCTTACTGTTAAAGTCTATTTCCTTTAAAAGTTTCCTGCTGAATAGCAAGGAGTTCTAAATATTTTGGAAAGAAATTTGTCTTGGAAAATATATGTATGATTTCTTAATAATTAGAAAACTTCATAAAGAGTGTTAGTCGCTCAGTTGTATCTGACTCTTTGCAACCCCATGGACTCTAGCCTGACAGGCTCCTCTGTCCATGGGATTCTCCGGTCAAGAATACTGGAATGGGTTGCCATTCCTCTCTCCAGGGGATCTTCCTGACCCAGGAATCGAATTCGGGTCTCCTCCATGGTAGGTGGATTTTTTAACATCTGAGACACCAGGGAAGCCCTTGTAAAGAGTAAACCCAACAATAATTAAATATATGATAGTTGTTGGGCAAAATATTTCAAAATCATCACTTCAGTTCACATAACCTACAACCCCTCATTTTTGTCTTCGAATTACCAGTGTGAACTACAGATTAGAGGTTCCCCAATTACTCATTTATTAGAGTTTAGCTGTGCTAGTTTTGTTTTTTTTTTTTAACAGTTTGACTACATGTTACATAGTACTTGAATCAAAGCAATCTGACAATTTTTTTACATAAGACATCAGTTGAAGTCTTTGCTCAAGTTATTTTTAGAAAATATCTGTCTTGTCATTTGCAGAGAACTTCTGACATTTGAAAATGCCCGTACAATTATTTACAGGTACTCAGCTGCAGTGTGGAGATTTTAAAAACAAGTCATGTTACTCAGACAGCAAATTGTGAATAAATGTGTCATAGGTTGGGTTTCCTGGGAAGCCAACTCCGAAACAGTGTAATTTGCAGCAGATTTTTTGTGCTGGAGTGTCGCTGGGATCCAAAGCTGTGGAAGGGAGGAAAAGAAAGCAGGAACAGGAGGAGAGAGCGGTCCAGTGTTGAGGCAGGCCCATCAAGAGTTTCCATCCATCCCTTGGAGGAAGCTCTGGAATTAGACTGGTCCTTCACCATCTGTTTGTGTCATCTTTGATTTCTTTCATCAGTGTTTTATAGTTTTCTGAGTAGAGGTCTTTTGCCTCCTTAAGTAGGTTTATTTCTAGGGATTTATTCTTTTTGTGGCACTGGTAAATGGGATTGCTTCCTTAATTTCTCTTTCTGATCTTTTGTTGTTAGTGTATAGGAATGCAAGAGGTTTCTGTGCATTAATTTTGTATCCTGCAACTTTACCAAATCCATTGATGAACTCTAGGACTTTTCTGGTGGCATCTTTTGGATTTTCTAGATTTAGTATCATGTCATCTGCAAACAGTGACAATTTTACTTCTTCCTTTCCAATTTGGATTCCTTTTTCTTCTCTAAACTGTATTGCATGGTAGTGGTGAGAGTGGGTGTTCTTGTCTTGTTTCTGGTCTTAGAGGAAATGCTTTCAGTTTTTCACCATTGAGAATGATATTTCCTGTGGGTTTGTCATATATGGCCTTTGTTATGTTGAGGTAGGTTCCCTCTGGGCTACTCTGGTGGCTCAGATGGTAAAGAATCAACCTGCAATGCGGGAGACCTGGATTTGATCCCTGGGTTGGGAGGATCCCCTGGAGGAGGGCATGGCAACCCACTCCAGTATTCTTGCCTGGAGAATCCCATGGTCAGAGGAGCCTGGCGGGCTATAGTTCGTGGGGTCACAAAGATCAACATGACTGAGTGACTAAGCACACACAGCACAGGTGCCCTCTATGGGCTTCCCAGGTGGCACAGTGGTAAATAATTCATCTGTCAGTGCAGGAGACACAGGAGACAGGGGTTTGCTCCATGGCGTGGGAAGACCCCTGGAGGAGGAAATGGCAGCCCACTCCAATATTCTTGCTTGGAAAATCCCATGGACAGAGGACCCTGGAGGTCCATGGGGTTGCAAAGAGTTGGACACGACTGAGCACATGGCACAGGCAAGTTCCCTCTATGCCCATTTTCTGGAGAGTTTTTATCATAAATGGGTGTTGAATTTTGTCAAAAGCTTTTTCTGCATCTACTGAGATGATCATATTTTTTTAATTGGAGGATAATTGCTATACAATATTGTGTTAATTTGATTGTATGATTTTTATTCTTTAATTCCTTAATATGATGTATGACATTGATTGATTTGCATATATTGAAGAATCCTTGCATCCCTGAGATAAATCCCACTTCTTCATGGTGTACGATCCTTTTAATGTATTGCTGGATCCTGTTTGCTAGTATTTTGTGGAGGATTTTTGCATCATGTTCATCAGTGATCCTGGTCTATAATTTTCTTTTTTGGTGATATCTTTGTCTGGTTTGGGTATCAGAGTCATGGTGGCCTCACAGAACGAGTTTGGGAGTGTTCCTCCCCCTGCAATTTGGGATCAAAAAGCTAGGTCTTTCTACTATATTAAGCAGTCTTTGGATCTGGGCTGTCTGCGAATTGTTATGTTGAGTAAGGCAGCTGAAATGACATGTAAAGGAGCTGAGAGTAAATCAGGCAACAAGTCTTTCTTTGAAGACAAACTGTGTGTTGTATCTCTCTGTTCATCATGGCATGATAGCTGGACAAAAAGCACATTTCAATACCTTCTTCATTTAAACATGACTTGAGGTTAAACAAAAGTTAAGGAGTTGAGAATTCCTTGAAAACAACAGTCAAGGAATTTATTTTATCACCTCAACAGATATTTATCTATATGTGAGACTGAAAGTGTTAGTTGCTCAGTCATTATTATTATCAGTGGTGTCTGACTCTGTGACCCCATGGACTATAGCCCACCTGGGTCCTCTGTCCAAGGGAGTTCTCCAGGCAAGAACACAGGAGTGGGTAGCCATTCCCTTCTCTAGGGGGTCTTACCAACCGAGGGATTGAATCTGGGTCTCCTTCACTGCAGGCAGATTCTTTATCACCTGAACCACCAGGGAAGCCCCTATATGTGAGATTAGCTAATATAAAAAGAAGATATTCCTTTTATAGGAAATTTTTACAAAAGAATGTATTACAAACAAGAAATAGGTCAAACACTTAAAACACTATATGATCCCAGTAAAAGCTGCTTTTATAGAGTGGTGTCCTTTTTATTTTAGTAAAATTGAAATTAAGATGGCATCTTGCTAAAATGTATTACATGTGCTATTGCTTTTATAGTCAAAGTGAGATGAATATTATTTGAATTTTTAGAAAATGATCTGTGATCAACATTTTGATTACATGTTATATTATATTATGTTAAATTATATTAATTATATTATATTTAAAGTTGGTGTGTACCCGAGAACTCCCCAAGAGGGTGGGTCTTGTTGGATTGAGAAAGTGACTATGGGGACAGTATTTGTTAAAAATTTAATTTGAAGAATTCCATACTGAGCTAAAAACAAACAGCAGTGTAGATGAGAAAGACCAGATGTTCACTGAGATGAAGGTTGAATCAAGTTTTGCCAGTTGTTTTAAGGCCAGAATGTTGAAGAACATAGAAAAAAAAGGTGGGAGAATAGGATTGAGAGTATTAGAAAGACAGGTGGAGGACATCCTTAAGAATAATCATCTAGGCTGAAAATTTGTGATAATGCATTGAATTTGTACAATATACAACAGAATATTCTACATGAATATTAATAATCAAAATTCCTTCACTCTGCTTGCTTTGTGTTCACTACTTCATTCAACATATACTTATTGCTTTCCCATTGTGAACTGTTATGAAAATTTTGAATCTTAATTTTTCATCTTGCAGTGAAATGTACATAGAAGTCAGTAAAAAAATTCAATGTATTTATAATTTCCCATTTATTTACCATACCCTTAAACTTTTTTGATCTAAAGATAACCATACTTTTTTCATCCCTTAGTTCCTTTCACATTTATGAAAATAATTAAGAAATTGTGCTTAATTATAATTAAGCATATGACTTAAGAAAATAGCAACACACTCCAGTATTCTTGCCTGGAAGATCCCATGGACGGAGGAGCCTGGTAGGCTACAGTCCATGGGGTTGCAAAGAGTCAGACACGATTGAGTGAGTGACTTCACTTTCACTTTCTTTCTAAGTCATAATTAATGAAGATATGACACTTCTGGTAAGATATATATCTTTACCATTGGCTTGTGTAACAAACAATTAGGAATAAACATTACTGAGAATTCCATAATACTCCTTATTAATTTTATTTTATAAAGAGCTTAAATTTATAAAGCTTTCAACACTGAACCTTAAAGGTTTTTTTTTTTTTTTTTTTCTTAATTCAGGGAAATAAGCTTTATTTATTTATTTTTTTTTTGCCAAGACATGGAAGCAACCTAGATGTCCATCAGCAGATGAATGAACCTTAAAGGTTTTAGTGAGGGAGCAAGGACACAATTTACTTCTACTTTGCACTTTATTAGTTCTTAGGTTTTTATAGTGCTATTAAAGCAGTTTAAGTTCATCTGTGGAAACTTAATTGTTTCACACTGCAACTATAACAAACAGATGTAATTCAAAAATATTTTGTAGCAGTAGAGATAAAGAAAACAGAACAGATGTCTATATAATCTTCTCATACTCTGGGCTGAAGGTGAAGATTAATTATAAGGATGAGATGTTAGATCACAGAGAATGTGACTTTTATTGGGAGAATTTTCATGAAGTTCTAAATCAGCACTTCTGAAGTATTACTATCTACTGATTTTTCTGAAGTGGACTGGATAAACAAATAACTACTTTTAGGATTTAGGGCAAGGAAGTAATATATTTTTTTCTACACATTTTGAACTCCCTTCCCCAAACAAAAAAATGATTGATATATCTTCATTAATTATAAGTATCAAAAGTTTGGGAAAATATCTTTTTGAAATTAGCATGCAGTAATTTACAGCACTTCCTTAGGAAGTCAGACTTTGCCTTTCAAAAGTATAATATGTAATTTTTATTTCCTATTCTTGGTTGTGTAAGGTAGCACAATAATATCTTAAAATAAGCTTAATAGATTTTATTTGTTGACTTAGTTTGGGTAAACATTACAAATTTTCACTAGAAAGAAAATATGAGCTTTTTTATTGGAAGGTGTATAAGAGATAATATGCAGAATATTACTTGGTGTATGAATATGCTAGATGTGTTTAGTTTTGTCCCCAAAACATTGGGCAAAATGAATACTACTGTCATCCTGATAGTATTGATTTCAATTGTGTTATTATGAAGTACAACCTTTTCAGTAAATTAAGCATATTACAATTTCTGTCAAAAGCAAACCTGTTTTTTTAAAAAAGAAATTGAAAGGTGACTTTAGTCAAAGATGTAGAATTCAGTTAAGTAAACAGTAACAGTGTTTCCATTTAAATATAACCTCACTAAGGAATGCTAGAAAATTCTACATTCATTTAGAGTTTGAATATCCTAATCCGTGGACCATGAAGAGAACATATATCTTTCCTAGGCATAAGTGCTTTGTAACCATTTTGGAAGCAAGGAACTTAAAAGATTGCTTTCCATCTGTAACCTGCATGCTTCCAAGCCTTATTCATATCTTGAATTTTAGTTGTTCCCGATATGCTGGGATGGTGACTTTATTTTAGTTCTTGATCTTAAAGACAGCAGAGGAGAAATTTAATGCACTTTATGGAAGCATAGATATTATTTTAAAATTATTAAAGTTCAGAATCACTATGCCCACTCCCCTAAATAAACTGCATACATCTTGTTCTTCTGCTTCTCTTTAAGCTTGATTACATCTCTGCTCAATTACAGAAATGAGCTTTTAATTGGACTTCCTTAATTGGAAGCTTGGCGGTTGCAGAGCACAACTGCTCACTTATTCCTTAAGCATCAGTTAGATCTGATCTATGCAAATGCAATAGAAAAAATGACAAAGATGGGTGCAGTCTCTGCAAATACAATGGGATTCCTAATGCAGGCTCCTAAATGACAAACCATACTCAATGATTAGCCATATCCAACCCTGTTGTTTTATTTATATCTTCCTGGTGTCTGATAGCCCTTACAAGACATTTGTAAATGCAAATGTTTTAAATTACCTTTACTAAACAATAATGGCAGTATGGTTTATTAAAAATTGAAAACATGCTTGTTTGTAAAAATTCAGATACTCAAAAATTCTACCCATTTTGCAAAAAATAGAATCATATACTATATGCTCTTTTTAAATTGCTAAGTAATTCACTTTCATGAAAGCAAAATAAACTGAAAGGTAATAGAATAGTGGCACTTCAGATAAATGTGTGTTTGAAAAATCTAAGTGATATGGCTAAATTAAAAAATAAGCTTTCAAAAGCATAAATAATTTGGAGCCATTTTGGTATTAATGCACCTTTATGTTTTGAATCTACATGGTACATTTTGACAACTTTCTGGCAAATTTAAGAAAAATGGCACTCAGACACTGACTTATTCCAACTTTACCTTCTTCATCCTCAGTTTTTATTTACTTATAATACTTTGACTATTGTCAAGTTTTATAACACTTATGTACTCTTTTTGAACTCTAAACTTACAATAGGATCAATTCTGTAAATTTAAATTGATTCATTGCTTACCATCAAGTTTACGCCATTCTTGGTTTATTTTAAATCACACAATCGAGTAGTTGTATTTCACGATCAAGTAGTATTTATTTGTGAGTTTAATTTATAAGAAGGAAGCTGTAGTTTGGGGGTATTATATGCCTTAGAGTCCTCTTTTTTGCTGTAAAAAGCTTTATTGTTTACATTTGGTCCAAGGCTTGGGAGAGAGCTCCAGAGTGGTTAACAAGCCGACCAGGGACTGCAGAGAGGGAGTTAAGCTTAAAAAATGGTGTTGTTGGTCCTGGTTCTGAAGGATGAGACTGGAAAAAAGGTTTGAGGGTGGTTGGAGGCTGGAACAAGGGGTGTCCCTGGGTCTCTTCCATCCAAACACTTTTATAGCAAGAGACAGATCCATGGACCACCCAGTGCACTGCCTGCCTCAAGTAATACCTTATTTTTATGTATTATTTTTTCTTTGGCTGCACCACCCAGCTTGTGGGATTTTAGTTCCCTGAACAGGGATTGAACCTAGGGCCATGGTGCCTGCCTTAGAGTATTTGCCTTTTCACTTGAAGAAAAACTTAGCTGGCTGTAAAATTCTTTAAACATGGTTTCTCCCTCACTACAGTGATGCACAATCTTCTTGAGTTGAATGTTGATTTGTAGAAGGCTGAAGTCAGTGTACAGTGGACCATTAACAACATGAGTTTGAACTACATGGGACCACTTACATGCAGATTGTTTTCAATAAATACAGTAGTACTCCATCTGCAGTTGGTTGAATCCAAGAATGCAGAACCAGTATATGGAGGGCTGATTGTGAAGTTATAGGTGGACTTTTGACCAAAGAGCAGGACTACATGAGGGGAGGTTGCCCCTAACCCCACCCCACCACCACATTGTTCGAGAGTCAACTGTACTTTCCATCACCTTGTGCATGACTTGCTTTGCCTCTGCCAGTGTGCATTTATATAGTTTTAAGAAACTTAAAGTTCAGTGGTATATCATCATATGCCTTGGCATTAAGCATTTCACTTCAGTTTCTCTAGAGATTATGTACCCTTTTGTTGTTGTTCAGTCACTAAGTTGTGTCTGACTCTTTGCGACCCCATGAACTATAGCACGCCAGACTTCCCTGTCCTTCACTATCTCCCAGAGCTTGCTTAAACTCATGTCCGTTGAGTCAGTGATGCCGTCCAACTATCTCATCGTCTTTCATTCCTTTCTCCTCCTGCCCTCAAACTTTCCCAGCATCTGGTGACCAAAGTTTGGGAGCTTGAGCTTCAGCATCAGTCCTTCCAATGAATATTCAGGGTTTATTTCCTTTAGGATTGACTGGTTTGATATCTTTGCCATCTAATACTTTCAAGAGTCTTCTCCAGCACCACAGTTCAAAAGAATCAATTCTTTAGTGCTCAACCTTCATTATGGTCCAACTCTCACATTCATACATGACTACTAGGAAAACCATAGCTTTGACTATACAGACCTTTGTTGGCAAAGGGATGTCTCTGCTTTTTAATATGCTGACTAGGTTTGTCATAACTTTCCTTCCAAGGAGCAAGTGTCTTTTAATTTCATGGCTGCAGTCACCACCTGCAGTGATTTCTGAGCCCAGGAAAATGAAATCTGTCATTGTTTCCACTTTTTCCCCATCTATTTGCCATGATGCCATGGTCTTAGTTTTTTTAATGTTGAGTTTTAAGCCAGCTTTTTCACTCTCCTCTTTCACCCTCATCAAGAGGCTTTTTAGTTCCTTTTCACTTTTTTGCCATTAGGGTGGTATCATCTGCATATCTGAGATTGTTGATAATTCTCCTGGCAATCTTAACTCCAGCTTGTGAGTCATCCAGCCCAGCATTTCACATCATGTACTCTGCATAAAAGTTAAATAAACAGAGTGACAATATATAGGCTTGATGTATTCCTTTCCCAATTTTGCACTAGTCCATTGCTTCATGTTCAGTTCTAGCTGTTTCTTGCATTTGTATAATAAGTCCATTATATCAAAGACTCACAATTCTTTCCCACATATTCATCATACACAAATTTTTACTATGATAATAAAACTTATTACTATATATAAGTGAAAAATGTCAACATTGAAGACTTCTGTTTCTTTATTAATTTCATACACGTGTAATTCTGCCTGTGCGTAGAGAAATGCTAGTAGATCCCAATGAGAAACAGTGCAATGTCAGATCAACCACAGTTGCTGATTCTGGCCAAGACACAGGCTGTAATGTTACCTTTGAAAGGGTTTCACATCTAAGCCAAAATTTATGGGCTGAGTCCCTCGTAGAGTTAAGATTCATTGCTAATTCAACTGGAATTTCCAAATCCACACCTGATCTCAATTGTGTGTGTGCTTGGTGCTTACATGCCCATCAAGTTTTGATCTGGGAGTTTTCTTCCTCAGTTTAAAAGTTACTTCATAATACCTTATAGAAATTTATTGTTGGACATTAGGTTATCTAAATGCGTCTGTTCCAAGAAAAGCACACACTGTGTCTGTGTGATCAGTTCCTGTCTCTGGATTTTCAGCTAATCTGTCATGTTGCAGCTCATCACTGTAATCTGATTTGTCAGGTCATTGTGTCTGAACACCAGTGCTGCTTATTTGTCCTGATTTTATACGGTGCCAACCCTCAGAGAATTATGTAGCTTTCTTACAGTTCCTTATGGCAAGTTTTCCTTACTTAAAGGAAATGTGAGTCTATATAACAACCCGTAACTCAAATGAAAAGAAAATTAAAGAAATGAGAAATTCTGAATAGGTTGCCGTTGCATTTAAGCATATTCTTCTGTTAGTCATCTTCTTTTATATTTATAATTAACTTTTGTACATTTCAAATTAACTTTTCCATTTGCAAGTATCGTTATGGACCCAAGGCTTTTCACAGATAAAATAAGCTCCAAATAATTATAATTATTATCCTCTTTTTGATTTTTCATTTTTTTACAAGTTTGCCAGTGGGAGCTTATATAGGGCACAGCTTTGATCTTTTAACCTTAGTGTTGATCTGTTTTAAAGACATCTTTCTTTTCTGGCAACAAAGTCTTCCAATTCATTATTTATTTTTTCCTGCCTCAAGAAATTAAATCAATTAATCACTCCAATGTACAATAATTTCGAATTAGGAAAGACTTCTTAGAACTGTAGCAATTGGAACCACATTCAGGTGCTGGTAACAAACTCCAGGAATGACATGTATTTAAACAAGTTAAGGGTTTATTTTTCTTACTTTCAGGAAAAATTTCAGAAGCCAGCAGTTCAATGTTAATTATGATATTAAATTATTTGCCTTCTTGTCACCCTCAGGTCTTTTCTTTGACATATATTTTGGAAAGAATCCCTGAGCAACAATATGCCTAGAAAAGTACGTTTTAAAATAGCCTATAGCAACAATGATTCAATATTTTTCTAAGTCCACATATTTCTTCTTATTCTAAAACATCGCTAAACAGTGTCAATGCATGAATCCTCTTCGAGTGACTTTTTCCCCTACCATTATTCAGATGTAATTTAAATATTATATTATGTAAGTTTAAGTTGTACAGTGTGATGATTTGATACACATATATATTATGAAATTATTGCCTCGATGAGGTTAGTCAACACATTCATCACCTCACAGAATTACAATGTATTTTCTGTGTGATGAGAACATACAAGATCTACTCTCTTAGCAGCTTTCAAGTAGTTAATACACCATAGTTACCACACTATGCTCAGAACTTAAAACTATTTTATAATTGGAAGTTTGTATATTCTGACTACTTTCAATTTCCTCCACCCCACAGCACCTGGCAACCACCATTCTACTTTCTGTTTCTTTGCATTTGACAGTTGTTTTTCTTTTATTTAATTTCACATTTGAGTGTTGGTCTTTCTCTGTCTGCCTTATTTCCCTTAGCATAATGCTGTTCAGGCCCATTCATGTTATTAATATCACCGAGGACAAGAATTCATTCTTTTTTAAGCTGAATGATATTCCATTGTGTATATGTGTGTGTATGTATATGTGGGTTTATATATGTGTGTGTGTGTGTGTGTGTGTATATATATATATATTTTTTTTTTCTTCATCCATTCTTCCATTCATGATAACTTAGGTTGTTTACACATCTTGAAATAATGCTGCACTGAACATGAGGGTGCAGATATCTCTTTGAGATACTGATTTTATTTCCTTCAGATATATACCCAGAGGTAGGACTGTTAGATCTCATGGTAGTTCTCTTTTTAATTTTTTGAGGAACCTCTGTACTATTTTCCATAGTTGCTGCACCAATGTACATCCCCACCAACAGCGCAGGAGGGTTCCTTTTTCTCCACATTCTTGCCAGCACTCAGTATTTATTGTCTTTTTTCTAATAGTGATTCTGACAGGTATGAACTTGTATCTGTTTGTGGTTTTGGTTTGCATTTCCCTGCTTAGTGATATTGAGCATCTTTTCATGTACCTTTTGGCCATTTGTGCATCTTTTTTGGAAAAATGTCTATTCAGGTCTTCTGCCCACTTTTTAATTGGATTGTTTGTTTTCCCCTTTTTGAGTTGTAAGAGTTTGTTAATGAATTGTGTATTTGGATATTAACTCTTAATCAGATATGTGATTTACATATATTTTGCATATAACAGAATTTTCTCCCATTCAGTAGATTGTGTTTCATTTTGTTGCTGATTTCCTTTGCTGTGCAAAAGCACTTTGGTTTGATGTAGTCCAAAAAGAAAATCATCACCTTGACCCATGTCAAGGGCATTTTCTCCCATCTTTTCAAAGTCCTTAGTTATTATTGATCTGTTTAGATTTCTAAGGGTCCTGGTAGGTTATATGTTTCTGAGAACTTTTCCATTTCTTCTAGGTTATCCAATTTATTGGCATAAAATCGTTCGTAGTAAACACAGTTCTTTGTATCAGTATTTCTGTGATGTCAGTTGGATAAATGTCTCCTCTTTCATTTAGAATTTAGACTTGTTTTTTAGTCCTTTCTTTTTTCTTGGTTAGCTTAGCTAAAGTTCAGTGAGTTCTGTTTATCTTTTAAAAGACAAAAATAAACAAGCAAAAAAAAAAACCAAACTCAGTTTCTTTGATTATTTTCTTTCTAGTCTCTATTTCATTTAATTCTGCTCTTATATTTATTATTTCTGTCCTTCTACTAACTTTGGACTTTAGTTCTTCTTTTTCTCATTCCATGAGGTATAAGCTTGGGTTGTTTATTTCAGATTTTCCCTTTTTTTCTTTTAAATTTATTTTTTTACTGAAGGATAATTGCTTTACAGAATTTTGCTGTTTTCTGTCAAACCTCAACATGAATCAGCCATAGGTATACATATATCCCCTCCCATTTGAACCTCCCTCCCATCTGCCTCCCCATCCCACCCCTCTAGGTTGATACAGAGCCCCTGTTTAAGTTTCCTGAGCCACACAGCAAATTCCCATTGGCTATCTGTTTTACATATGGTAATGTAAGTTTCCATGTTACTCTTTCCATACATCTCACCTTCTTCTCCCCTCTCCCAATGTCCGTAAGTCTGTTCTCTATGTCTGTTTCTCCATAGCTGCCCTGTAAATAAACTCTTCAGTACCATTTTTCTGGATTCTGTATATGTGCAATAGAATACAATATTTGTCTTTCTCTTTCCAACTCACTTCACTGTGTGTAATAGTTTCTAGATTCATCCACCTCATCAGAACTGACTCAAATGTGTTCCTTTTTATGGCTGAGTATATTCCATTGTGTATATGTACCACAAATTCTTTATCCAGTCATCTGTCGATGGACATCTAGATTGCTTCCATGTTCTAGCTATGGTAAATAGTGCTAAAATGAACAATGGGATACATGTGTCTTTTTCAATTTTGGTTTCTTCAGGGTATATGCCTAGGAGTCGGATTGCCAGGTCATATGGTGGTTTTATTCCTAGTTTTTAAAGGAATTGCCATACTATCTTCCATAGTGGCTGCATCAGTTTACATTCCCACCAACAGTGCAAGAGTGTTCCCTTTCCTCCCCACCCTCTCCAGCATTTATTGTTTTATTTTTTCTCTCATTGTGCCTATGTTGTTTTTAATTATTTTAATTGGAGGATAATTACTTTACAGTATGGTAGTGGTTTTTGCCATACATTGACATGAATCAGCCATGGGTATACATGTGTTCCCCATCCTGAACCCCCCTCCCACTTCCCTCCCCATCCCACCCCTCAGGGTCATCCCAGTGCACCATCCCTGAGCACCCTGTCTCATGCATCCAACCTAGACTGGAGATCTGTTTCACACATGGTAATATACATGTTTCAACAGTATTTATTGTTTGTAGACTTTTTGGTGATGACCATTCTGACTGGTGTGAGGTGATATCTTATTGTAGCTTTGATTTACATTTCTCTAATAATGAGTGATGCTGAGCATCTTTCCATGTGTTTGTTAGCCATCAGTATCTCTTCTTTGGAGAAATGTCTGTTGAGGTCTTTTTCCCACTTTTTGATTAGGTGGTTTGTTTTCTGGCATTGAGTTATATGAACTGCTTGTATATTTTGGAAATTAATCCTTTGTCAGTTGTTTCATTTGTAATTATTTCCTCCCACTCTGAGGGTTGTCTTTTCACCTTGCTTATAGTTTCCTTTGCTGTACAAAAACTTTTAAAGTTACTCATGTCCCACTTTTTTATTTTGTTTTTATTTCTGTTACTCTAAGAGGTGGATATTAGAGGATCTTCTTTTGATTTATGTCATCGAGTGTTCTGCTTATGTTTTCCTCTAAGAGTTTTATAGTTTCTGGTCTTACATTTAGGTCTTTAATCCATTTTGAGTCTTTGTGTATGGTGTTAGGAAGTGTTCGAATTCCATTCTTTTACATGTAGCTGTCCAGTTTTCCCAGCACCATTTCTTGAAGAGGCTGTCTTTGCCCCATTGTGTATTCTTGCCTCCTTTGTCAAACCCATAGGTGCAAGGGTTTATTTCTGGGCTTTCTATCTTGTTCCATTGGTCTATGTTTCTGTTTTGTGCCAGTACCATACTGTCTTCATAAATGTAGCTTTGTAGTATAATCTGGTGAGCAAAGTTGATTCCTCCAGCTCCATTCTTCTTTCTCAAGACTGCTTTGGCTATTTGGGGTCTTTCATGTTTCTATATGAATTTTACAATTTTTGTTCTAGTTCTGTGAAAAATGCCATTGGTAATATGATAGGGATCACATTGAATCTGTAGATTATGTTTGGTAATGTAGTAATTTTCACAATATTGATTCTTCCTACCCAGGAGCATGGACTATCTCAGCTTCTGTTCACATCATTTTTAATTTCTTTCATTAGTATCTTATAATTTTCTGTGTACAGTTCTTTTGTCTCCTTAGGTAAGTTTATTCCTAGATACTTAATTCTTTCTGTTGCAATGGTGAATGGGATTTATTTCTTAATTTCTCTTTCTGATTTTTCATTGTTAATATATAGAAATGCAAGTGATTTCTGTGTATTGATTTTGTATCCTGCAACTTTACTAAATTCACTGATTAGTTCTAGTAATTTTCTCCTGCTATCTTTAAAGGGTTTCTATGTACAGTATCATGTCATCTGCAAAGAGTTTACTTCTTTTCTGATCTGCATTTCTTTTATTTCTTTTTCTTCTCTGATTGCTGCAGCTAGGACTTTCAGAACTATGTTGAATAATAGTGGTGACAGTGGACACCCTTGACTTGTTCCTGATCTTAGGGGAAATGCTCTCAGTTTTTCACCATTGACAATAATGTTTGCTGTAGGCTTATCATATATGGCCTTTACTATATTGAGGTAGGTTCCTTCTATGCCCATGTTTTAAAGAGTTTTAATCATAACTGGGTGCTGAATTTTGTCAAAGGCTTTTTCTGCATCTATTGAGATGATCATATGGCTTTTATCTTTCAGTTTGTTAATATGGTGTATCACATTGATTGATTTGCATATATTGAAGAATTCTTGCATTCCTGGAATAAACCCGACTTGATCATAGTATATGAGCTTTTTGATGTGTTGCTGAATTCTATCTGCTAAAAATTTGTTGAGGATTTTTACATCTATGTTCATCAGTGATATTGGCCTGTAGTTTTCTTTTATTGTGTGTTGCCTTTGTCTGGTTTTGGTATCAGGGAGATGGTGGCTTCATAGAATGACTTTGGAAATGTTCCTTCCTCTACAGTTTTTTTGAAAGAGTTTTAGAAGGATAGGCATTAGCTCTTCACTAAATGTTTGATAGAATTCTCCTCTGAGGCCATCTGGTCCTGGACTTTTGTTTTTTTTTTTCAGAGATTTTTGATCACAGCTTCAATTTCAGTGTTTGTAAATGGGTTGTTTATAATTTCTATTCCTTCCTGGTTTAGTCTTGGAAGACTGAACTTTTCTAAGAATCTGTCCATTTCTTCCAGGTTATCCATTTTATTGCCATGTAGTTGTCAATAATGGTCTGTTATAATCCTTTGTATTTCTGCATTATCTGTTGTAACTTCTCCTTTCTAATTTCTAATTTGGTTGATTTGATTCTTTTTTTCTTGATGAGTCTGGCTAAAGGTTTGTCAATTTTGTTTATCTTGTCAAAGAAACAGCTTTTTAGTTTTATTAATCTTTACTCTTGTTTCTTTCATTTCTTTTTCATTTATTTCTGCTCAGATGTTTATGATTTCTTTCCTTCTATTAATTTTGGGGTATTTTTGTTCTTTTTTTTTTTCCAGTTGTTCAGGTGTAAAGTTAGGTTTTCTGTTTTTTTTGCATGGGAAAAATTTTTTTAGTTTAAATTTATTTATTTTAATTGGAGGCTAATTACTTTACAATATTGTATTGGTTCTGCCACACATCAACATGAATCTGCCACAGGCATACGCGTGTTCCACATCCTGAACCCCCCCCACCTCCCTCCCCATACCATCCCTCTGGGTCATCCTAGTGCACCAGCCCCAAGGATCCTGTATCGAACCTAGACTGGCGATTCGTTTCTTATATGATATTATACATGTTTCCATGCCATTCCCCCAAATCATCCCACCCTCTCCCTCTCCCACAGAGTCCAAAAGGCTGTTCTATACATCTGTGTCTCTTTTGCTGTCTCGCATACAGGGTTATCGTTACCATCTTTCTAAATTCCATATATATGTGTTAGCCTCTCTACCCCTACATGCCAGTATTGGCAGCTGAACAATAGAGAGGTTGGCCCATCAAATGCCTGATGCACTGAACTACAGAGTAGGACCCCACCCAGGGTGCTCCTTTAAGTGACTGATGCACTGAACTACAGAGTAGGACCTCACCCAGGGTGCCCCTTTAAGTGCCTAATGTGCTGATCTACAGAGTAGGACCCCAGCCAGGGGGGGCCCCTCTATGTGCCTGATGTGCCAAACAACAGAGAAGGACCCCAGGCAAGAGAGCTCTCTAAGTACCTGAACGGGAGGAGCTACAGAGAAAGACTGGCCAAAGAGGCCTTCTGATCACCAGCTACAAGAGGTTCAAAAAAAGACTCTGATGGGGCCATAACTCCTGTGGTGGAGGCAGTCTGTGTCCCTGCATACTTGGTGCCACCAGGGTCCCCATGAGCCAAGCAGCTGCACCACCTCCATAGCTGGCCCTCAGAGGGGCAAACCCAAGTCTTCCAGGGCGGCCCCAGGAGTAAACCCCAGTGGATGACCCACATGCAGAGGAAATAAAACCACAACTGAAACCCAGGGGCAGTGTAATTAAGGAAGAAGATGCAAAACCTTCCCACCAGCTGTACAAGCTGCAGATGAAATCCACGTGATCAACTAGGCAGACTCTGTGCCTATGGAATATATACAAGGTCATTGAGAGCTCCCACAAAAGAAAATGCACTAGTTCTGATAGCTGTGGACCTTGGAGACAGGAAAAGAGTACAGGAGGAAAAGATTAGAGTCTGAGCTGCCCCCACAACAGGTTCAGAGACCAGCACAGTGTTGGAGGGCATCCTAAGGAGGTGAGGTGGACCGTGGCTCTCAACAAGGGAAAGGACTCTGACAGCAGTGCCTCAAGAAAACATTTATTATTCTTATTTTTTGACGTGTTCTGTAGATTCTTTGGATTTTTTTTCTTTTTTAAATTTTATTTAACTTTACAATATTGTATTGGTTTTGCCATATATCAAAATGAATCTGCCACAGGTATACATGTGTTCCCCATCCTGAACCCTGAACCCTCCTCCCTCCTCCCTCCCCATACCATCCCTCTGGGTCGTCCCAGTGCACCAGCCCCAAGCATCCAGTATCCTGCATCGAACCTGGACTGGCATCTCGTTTCATACATGATATTTTACATATTTCAATGCCATTCTCCAAAATCATCGCACCCTCTCCCTTTCCCACAGAGTCCAAAAGACTGTTCTACACATCAGTGTCTCTTTTGCTGTCTCGTATACAGGGTTATTGTTACCACCTTTCTAAATTCTATATATATGCGTTAGTATAGTATTGGTGTTTTTCTTTCTGGATTACTTCACTCTGTATAATAGGCTCCAGTTTCATCCACCTCATTAGAACTGATTCAAATGTATTCTTTTTAATGGCTGAGTAATACTCCATTGTGTATATGTACCACTGCTTTCTTATCCATTCATCTGCTGATGGACATCTAGGTTGCTTCCATGTCCTGGCTATTATAAACAGTGCTGCGATGAACAGTGGGGTACACGTGTCTCTTTCAATTCTGGGTTCCTCGATGTGTATGCCCAGCAGTGGGATTGCTGGATCATAAGGTAGTTCTATTTCCAGTTTTTTAAGGAATCTCCACACTGTTCTCTATAGGGGCTCTACTAGTTTGCATTCCCACCAACAGTGTAAGAGGGTTCCCTTTTCTCCACACCCTCTCCAGCATTTATTGCTTGTAGACTTTTGGGTCGCAGCCATGCTGACTGCATCAGCATTTATTGCTTGTAGACTTTTGGATCGCAGCCATTCTGACTGGCATGAAATGGTACCTCATTGTGGTTTTGATTTGCATTTCTCTGATAATGAGTGATGTTGAGCATCTTTTCATGTGTTTCTTAGCCATCTGTATGTCTTCTTTGGAGAAATGTCTATTTATTTCTTTGGCTCATTTTTTGATTGGGTCATTTATTTTTCTGGAGTTGAGCTGCAGGAGTTGCTTATATATTTTTGAGATTAGTTGTTTGTCAGTTGCTTCATTTGCTATTATTTTCTCCCATTCTGAAGGCTGTCTTTTTACCTTGCTTATAGTTTCCTTTGTTATTCAGAAGCTTTTAATTTTAATTAGGTCCCATTTGTTTATTTTTGCTTTTATTTCCATTACTCTGGGAGGTGGGTCATAGAGGATCCTGCTGTGATGTATGTTGGAGAGTGTTTTGCCTATGTTCTCCTCTAAGAGTTGAAGAATCAGTACAGTGAAAATGAGTATACTTCCCAAAGCAATCTATAGATTCAATGCAATCCCTATCAAGCTACCAACAGTATTTTTCACAGAGCTAGAACAAATAATTTCACAATTTATATGGAAATACAAAAAACCTCAAATAGCCAAGGCAATCTTGAGAAAGAAGAACTGGAGGAATCAACCTGCCTGACTTCAGGCTGTACTACAAAGCCACAGTCATCCAGACAGTATGGTACTGGCACAAAGACAGAAATATAAATCAATGGAACAAAATAGAAAGCCCAGAGATAAATCCATGCACCTATGGACACCTTATCTTTGACAAAGGAGGCAAGAATATACAATGGATTAAAGACAATCTCTTTAACAAGTGGTGCTGGGAAAACTGGTCAACCACTTATAAAAGAACGGAACTAGAACACTTTCTAACACCATACACAAAAATAAACTCAAAATGGATTAAAGATCTAAACGTAAGACCAGAAACTATAAAACTCTTAGAGGAAAACATAGGTTTTCTATTTGATGTTTTTCTTGTTTATCGAGGTAGGATTATATTGCTGTAAACTTCCCTCTTAGAACTGCTTTTGCGATATCCCATAGGTTTTAAGTTGTCATGTTTTCATAGTCATTTTTTCCTAGAAATTTTTTGATTTCCCTTTGATTTCTTCAGTAACCTGTTGGTTATTTAGAAACCAAAACTGTTGTTTAATCTCCATGTGTTTGTTTCTTACATTTTTTTCTTGTAATTGATATCTAGTCTCATAGCGTTGTAGTCGGAGAAGATGGTTGATATGACTTAAATTTTTTTAAATTTACTGAGGCTTGATTTGTGACCCAAAATGCAGTCTATCCTGGAGAATGTTCCATGTGCACTTGAGAAGAAGGTGTATTCTTCTGCATTTGGATGGGATGTCCTGAAGATATCAATGAGATCCATTTCATCTGAAGTATCATTTAAGACATGTGTTTCCTTATTAATTTTCTGTTTTGGTGATCTGTCCATTGCTGTTAGTGGGGTGTTAAAGTCTCCTACTATTATTGTGTTACTGTCAATTTCTCCTTTTATGTCTGTTAGTGTTTATCTTATGTATTGAGGTGCTCCTATGTTGGGTGCATCAGTTCAGTTTAGTTCAGTCGCTCAGTCGTGTCTGACTCTTTGCAACCCCATGAATCACAACACGCCAGGCTTCCCTGTCCATCACCAACTCCCAGAGTTCACTCAGACTCAAGTCCATTGAGTCAGTGATGCCATCCGGCCATCTCATCATCTGTCATCCCCTTCTCCTCCTGCCCCCAATCCCTCCCAGCATCAGAGTCTTTTCCAATGAGTCAACTCTTCACATGAGGTGGCCAAAGTACTGGAGTTTCAGCTTTAGCACCATTCCTTCCAAAGAAATCCCAGAGCTGATCTCCTTCAGAATGGACTGGTTGGATCTTCCTGCAGTCCAAGGGACTCTCAAGAGTCTTCTCCAACACCACAGTTCAAAAACATCAATTCTTCAGTGCTCAGCCTTCTTCACAGTTCAACTCTCACATCCAGGCATTACCACAGGAAAAACCATAGCCTTGACTAGACGGACCTTTGTTGGCAAAGTAATGTCTGCTTTTTAATATGCTATCTAGGTTGGACATAACTTTCCTTCCAAGGAGTAAGTGCCTTTTAATTTCATGGCTGCAGTCACCATCTGCAGTGATTTTGGAGCCCCCAAAAATAAAGTCTGACACTGTTTCCACTGTTTCCCCATCTATTTCCCATGAAGTGATGGGACCGGATGCCATGATCTTTGTTTTCTGAATGTTGAGTTTAAGCCAAATTTTTCACTCTCCACTTTCACTTTCGTCAAGAGGCTTTTTAGTTCCTCTTCACTTTCTGCCATAAGGGTGGTGTCATCTGCGTATTTGAGGTTATTGATATTTCTCCCAGCAATCTGGATTCCAGCTTGTGTTTCTTCCAGTCCAGCGTTTCTCATGATGTCCTCTGCATATAAGTTAAATAAGCAGGGTGACAGTATACAGCCTTGACATAATCCTTTTCCTATTTGGAACCAGTCTGTTGTTCCATGCATAGATATTTACAATTGTTTTGTCTTCATCTTGGATTGATCTCTTGATTAGTATGTAGTGTTCTTCCTTATCTGTTGCAATATTCTTTATTGGTCTATTTTGTCTTATATGAGGATTGCTACTCCAGCTTTCTTTTGCTTCCCATTTGCATGGAATGTATTTTTCCATCCTCTCACTTTCAGTCTATATGTGTCTTGACGTCTAAAGTGGGTTTCTTGTAGACAGCATATATATGGGACTTGTATTTGTATCCATTCAGCCAGTCTGTGTCATTTGGTTGGAGCATTTAATCCATTTACATTTAAAGTAATTATATATATATATATATATATATATATATATATATATATATATGTGTGTGTGTGTGTGTGTGTGTGTGTGTGTGTGTGTGTTTTCTTATTGCCATTTTCTTGATTTACTCTTTTCCCAGTTTGGAAACAGACTGTTGTTCCATGTCCAGTTCTAGCTGTAGCTTCCTGACCTCCATACAGATTTCTCAAGAAGCAGGTCTGCTGGTCTGATATTCCCATCTCTTAAAGAATTTTCCAAAGTTTATTGTGATCTACACATTTAAAGGCTTTGGTATAATCAATAAAGCAGAAGTAGATGTTTTTCTGAAATTCTCTTGCTTTTTCTGTGATCCAATGGATGTTGGCAATTTGGTCTCTCATTCCTCTGCCTTTTCTAAATCCAGCTTGAACACCTGGAAGTTCACAGTTTATGTACTGCTAAAGCAGTTTGGAGAATTTTAAGAATTACTTTGCTAGCATATGATATGAGTGAAATTGTGTGGTAGTTTGAGCATTCTTGGGCATTGCCTTTCTTTGGGACTGGAATGAAAACTGACCTTTTCTAGTCTTGTGGCCATTGCTGAGTTTTCCAAATTTGCTGGGGCATATTGATTGCAGCACTTTCAAAGAATCATCTTTTAGGATTTGAAATAGCTCAACTGAAATTCCATCACCTCCACTAGCTTTGTTCGTAGTGATGCTTCTGAAAGCCCACTTGACGTCACATTCCAGGATGTCCGGTTCTAGGTGAGTGATCACACCATCGTGGTTATCTGGGTCATGAAGATCTTTTTTATATAGTTATTTCGTGTATTCTTGCCACCTCTTCTTAATATCTTGTGGTTCTGTTAGGTCCATACCATTTCCATCCTTTATTGTACCCATCTTTGCATGAAATATTCCCTTGGTATCTAATTTTCTTGAAGAGATCGCTAGTCTTTCCCATTCTATTGTTTTCCTTTATTTCTTTGCACCGATCATGAGGCAGGCTTTCTTATTTCTCCTTGCTGTTCTTTGGAACGCTGCATTCAAATGGGTATATCGTTCCTTTTCTCCTTTGCCTTTCACTTCTCTTCTTTTCTCAGCTACTTGTCAGGCCTCCTTAGACAACCATTTTGACTTACTGCATTTCTTTTTCTTGGGGATGGTCTTGATCCTTGCATACTGTACAATGTCACAAATATCCATCCATAGATTTTCAGGCTCTCTGTCTATCAGATCTAATTCCTTGAATCTATTTGTCACTTCCACTGTATAATTGTAAGGTATTTGTTTTAGGCAATACATGAATGGTCTACTGGTTTTCCCTACTTTCTTCAACTTAAGTGTGAATTTGGCAATAAGGAGTTCATGATCTGAGCCACAGTCAGCTCCTGGTCTTGTTTTTGATGACTGTATAGAGCTTCTCCATCTTTGGCTGCAAATATAATCAATCTGATTTCTGTATTGACTATCTGCTTTCAAATTGGGAAAGGAATACGTCAAGGCTCTATATTGTCATCCTGCTTTTTTAACTTATATGCAGAGTACATCATGAGAAATGCTGGGCTGGATGAAGCACAAGCTGGAATCAAGATTTCTGGGAGAAATATCAATAAACTCAAATATGTAGATGGCACCACCCTTATGGCAGAAAGTTAAGAAGAACTCAAGAACCTCTGATGAAAAAGAAAGAAGAAGAGGTGAAGTAGCTCAGTCATGAGGGGAGTGCAAAATTTGGCTTAAAACTCAACATTCATAAAACTAAGATCATGGCATCTGGTCCCATCACTTCTTGGCAAATAGATGGGGAAACAGTGGAAACAGTGACAGACTTTATTTTGGGGGGCTCCAAAATCACTGCAGATGGTGACTGCAGCCCTGAAATTAAAAGACGTTTGCTCCTTGGAAGAAAAGTTATGACCAACCTAGACAGCATATTAAAAAGCAGACACATTACTTTGCTAAGAAAGGTCCATATACTCAAAGCTCTGGTTTTTCCAGTAGTCATGTATGGATGTGAGAATTGGACTATAGTCCAATTAAGAAAGCTGAGTGCCGACGAATTGATGCTTTTGAACTGTGGTGTTGAAGAAGACTCTTGAGAGTCCCTGGACAGCAAGGATATCCAGCCAGTCCATCCTAAAGGAAATCAGTCCTGAATATTGACTGGAAGGACTGATGCTGAATCTGATACTCTAATACTTTGGCCACCTGATGCGAAGAACTGACTCATTTGAAAAGACCCTGATGCTGGGAAATATTGAAGGCAGGAGAAGGGGATGACAGTGGATGAGATGGTTGGATGGCATCACCGAGTCAATGGACATAAGCTTGAGTAAGCTCCGGGAGTTGGTAATGGACGAGGAAGCCTGGCATGTTGCATTCCATGGCGTCGCCAAGAGTTGGACATGAATGAGCAACTGAACTGATTTCAATTTTCATAATTGTTTGGGATTGATCTTTAGATCTTTTCTCATCTCTTGTATTTCTTGACTATATAAGTCCCTTTAACATTTGTTGTAAAGCTGGTTTGGTGGTACTGAATTGTCTTAACTTTTGTTTATCTGAAAAGCTTTTGATTTCTCCATCAATTTTGAACGAGATCTTTTTCTGGTACAATAATCTTGGTTGTAGATTTTTCCCTTTCAGTACTTTAAATATATCATGCCATTCCCTTCTGGCCTGCAGAGTTTCTGCTGAAAGATCAGCTGTTAAGCATATGGGGTTTCCCTTGTATGTTACTTATTGCTTCTCCCTTGCTGCTTTTAATATTATTACTTTGTGTATAGTCTTTGTTAGTTTGATTAGTATGTGTCATGGCCTTTTCTCCTTGGGTTTATCCTCTATGGGACTCTGGGCCTCTTGGATTTGACTATTTCCTTTTCCATGTTGGGGAAGTTTTTAACTCTAATCTCTTCAAAAATTTTCTCATACCCTTTCTTTTTCTCTTCTTCTTCTGGGACCCCTATAATTCAAGTGTTGGTGTGTTTGATATTGTCCCAGAGGTCTGTGGGACTATCCTCAGTTCTTTTCATGCTTTTTACTTTATTCTGCTCTTCAGAACTTATTTCCACCATTTTATCTTCCAACTCACTTATTCGTTCTTCTCTTTCAGGTATTCTGCTATTGATTCCTTCTAGAGTATTTTTAATTTCAGTAATAGTGTTGTTTGTCTCTGTATGTTTATTTTTTAATTCTTCTAGGTCTTTGTTAACTGATTCTTGCATTTTCTCCATTTTGTTTTCAAGGTTTTTGATCATCTTACTATCATTCTGAATTCTTTTTCAGGTAGTTTGCCTATTTCCTGTTCATGTATTTGGACTTTCTAGTTTGTTCCTTCATTTGCATAGTATTTCTCTGCCTTTTCATCATTTTTTTTTAACTTATTGTGTTTGAGGTCTCCTTTTCCCAGGCTTCAAGGTTGAGTTATTTCTTCCTTTTGGTTTCTGCCCTCCTAAGGTTGGTCCAGTGGTTTGTGTAAGCTTCTTATAGGGTGAAATTTGTGCTGAATTTTTGTTTGTTTTCCCTCTGATGGGCAAGACTCAGTGAGGTGGTAATCCTGTCTGCTGATGATTGGGTTTCTATTTTTGTTTTGTTTGTTGTTTAGATGGGGTGTCCTGCACAGGGTGCTACTGGTGGTTGGGTGATGCCAGGTCTTGTATTCTGGTGGTTTCCTTTGTGTGAGTTCTCACTATCTGATACTCCCTAGTGTTAGTTCTCTGGTAGTCTAGGGTCTTGGAGTCAGTGCTCCCACTCCAAAGGCTCAGGGCTTAATCTCTGGTCAGGAACAATGATTCCACAAGTGGATTGTTATGGCATTAAGTGAGATTAAGACAAATATCAAAAAATGAGAAACCAAAGATGAACCCCAGACAAATGGCAGTTGTAAAATCAGGGAAATAATAATTAAAATAATGGAATATACACACATACATATACAGCCATGAGCAAAGTCAAAACAGTCCAATGAAAATAAAGTACAATAAATTGACCTGGCGAACAAAGGAAATCAAAAGTTATATTTACCAGTTAAGAACAAAACTAACTAAAGCAGAAACTGGAAAACAAAACTAAGGCAAGGTGCCAAGTGGGGAATAAAACAATGAAACAAAACTAACAAATATGTTGAGAGGAAATGAAAGAAAGAAAGAATGGATATGCAAAGTTAAATAGAGGTAGATGAAGAAGTGTAGAAGGAAATGGCAACCCTCTCCAGTATTCTTGCCTAGAGAATCCTGTGGACAGAGGAGCCTGGTGGGCTGCTGTTAATAGGGTTGCACAGAACTGGACACAACTGAAGCGACTTAGCATGCATGCATTCGTTGGAGAAGGAAATGGCAACCCACTCCAGTGTTCTTGCCTGGAGAATCCCAGGGACAGAGGAGCCTGGTGGGCTGCCATCCGTGGGGCCGCACAGAGTCAGACACAACTGAAGCGACTTAGCAGCAGCAGATGTAGAAGATTTATATACATTAAAGATTAACTGCAAGGGGAAAAACTCAGTAGGAAAAGCAAACAAAGGAATCAGTTCAGTTCAGTTCAGTTCAGTCACTCAGTCGTGTCCAGCTCTTTGTGACCCCATGAACTGCAGCATGCCAGGCCTCCCTGTCCATCACCAACTCTTGGAGTTTACCCAAACTCATGGAATAAATGTATAAAAATAAAATAGGTTAAAAAAATTAAAAGTTAAAATTATAAAAAGAGAAAAGAAAAAAAATGGAAGAAGAAAGAAAAATGGAAAAAAATAAAGGAAAATTCCACTGAACTGCAAAAGCCCAACATAAATGCAGAGGTTTATAACAACAATAAATACTGTGACTGAATATAGACATATACATACACACCCATAAGCATAATCAAAACAGTCCAACGAAAGTAAAGTACAATAGATTGACCTGGCAAACAAAGGAAACCAAAAATTATGTCTTCCAGAACAAAACTAACGAAAGCACCAACTGGAAGACAAAACTAAAGTAAAGTGCCAATTGGGGAATAAAGCAATGAAAATAAAACTAACAAATATGTTGAGAGGAAAGAAAAGAAAGAATAGATATGCAAAGTTAAATAAAGGTAGATAAAGAAGATTTATATACATTAAAGGTTAACTGCAAGGGGAAAAGATCAGTAGGAAAAGCAAACAAAGGAATAAATGTAGAAAAATAATAGATTTAAAAAAGAGAAAAAAAGGAAAAGAAAAAGAAAACTCCCAAGAACTGCAGAAGTTTATAGCAACAATAAAAAATGTGACTGTGAAAAGAAAAAAAAAGTTCAAAGCCTTAATTAGATTTAATTATGCCACTAAAATCGACAACTACAACAGAGTGGGGGGGAAAGGAAAAAGAAAAAAGAAAAAAATTTTCACCATTGAGGATGTTTGCTGTGGGTTTGTCATATATAGCTTTTATTATGTTGAGGTATGTTCCTTCTATTCCTGCTTTCTGGAGAGTTTTTATCATAAATGGATGTTGAATTTTGTCAAAGGCTTTCTCTGCATCTATTGAGATAATCATATGGTTATTATTTTTCAATTTGTTAATGTTAATAAAAGCTATATATGACAAACCCACAGCAAACATTATTCTCAATGGTGAAAAACTGAAAGCATTTCCTCTAAAGTCAGGAACAAGACAAGGGTGCCCACTTTCACCATTACTATTCAACATAGTTTTGGAAGTTTTGGCCACAGCAATCAGAGCAGAAAAAGAAATAAAAGGAATCCAAATTGGAAAAGAAGAAGTAAAACTCACTGTTTGCAGATGACATGATCCTTTACATAGAAAACCCTAAAGACTCCACTAGAAAATTACTAGAACTAATCAATGAATATAGTAAAGTTGCAGGATATAAAATCAACACACAGAAATCCCTTGCATTCCTATACACTAATAATGAGAAAACAGAAAGAGAAATTAAGGAACAATTCCATTCATCATTGCAATGAAAAGAATAAAATACTTAGGAATATATCTACCTAAAGAAACTGAAGACCTATATATAGAAAACTATAAAACACTGGTGAAAGAAATCAAAGAGGACACTAATAGATGGAGAAATATACCATGTTCATGGATTGGAAGAATCAATATGGTGAAAATGAGTATACTACCCAAAGCAATCTATAGATTCAATGCAATCCCTATCAAGCTACCAACGGTATTCTTCACAGAGCTAGAACAAATAATTTCACAATTTGTATGGAAATACAAAAAAACCTCGAATAGCCAAAGCGATCTTAAGAAAGAAGAATGGAACTGGAGGAATCAACCTGCCTGACTTCATGCTCTACTACAAAGCCACAGTCATCAGGACAGTATGGTATTGGCACCAAGACAGAAATATAGATCAATGGAACAAAATAGAAAGCCCAGAGATAAATCCATGCACATATGGACACCTTATCTTTGACAAAGGAGGCAAGAATATACAATGGATTAAAGACAATCTCTTTAACAAGTGGTGCTGGGGATACTGGTCAACCACTTGTAAAAGAATGAAACTAGACCACTTTCTAACACCATACACAAAAATGAACTCAAAATGGATTAAAGGTCTAAACGTAAGACAAGAAACTATAAAACTCCTAGAGGAGAACATAGGCAAAACACTCTCCCACATACATCACAGCAGGATCCTCTATGACCCAACACCCAGAATATTGGAAATAAAAGCAAAAATAAACAAATAGGACCTAATTAAACTTAAAAGCTTCTGCACAACAAAGGAAACTATAAGCAAGGTGAAAAGACAGCCTTCAGAATTGGAGAAAATAATAGCAAATGAAGCAACTGACAAACAACTAATCTGAAAAATATACAAGCAACTCCTACAGCTCAACTCCAGAAAAATAAAAGACCCAATCAAAAAATGAGCCAAAGAACTAAATAGACATTTCTCCAAAGAAGACTTTGAAGAAATTTGAAGAAGACATTCTGAATTATGGCATCAACATAATCTTACCTGAGACTACTGGTTGGCCTACACCTAAAGATTTGAAGGTGTTGCTATCCTTCTTGGTGGCTGGCCCGGGCCCAGGTAAGAAACCCTTCCTTTAGTTCTATAAGCCCTAATAGAACTAGAGGTCCTTCTACTAGTTCAAGAAGTGATTTTTGACCTTTCTGAAATTAACACAGTGTTGTTATAATCTTTTGAACATTTTGAATGTCTGAGTTACAATGATTATTATTGGTGTGTCATTGTGTATTGGCATATGGCAGAGATAATCAATTAAATTTGAAGTAAGAGGGTAGTCTGAAAGGTGGCCTACCACTACAGTTGCCAGAAAGTGATAAGCTAATTATGAGAAGCAATAATTAAAACTCAGTGGGACAAAATGTGGCTTTATAAAGAAATTTTATTTCCTTTGTAACGACAAAGGAAAATCACACAAAATATGCAAAACCTTTCCACAAACTGATTGTGAAAAGCAATAATTATAACCCAGTGGAAAAAAGAGTTTAATGTCTCTGATAATGCTGAAAAAAGAAATTTGACAGAGAGCATACCAAAGATAGTTTCAAATTAAATTTCTAATTATTTTACCAATAAAGTTTTTTTTAAATGTTAAACTGCTTTACTTTTATTTATTCATTTTTTTTAAATTTTATTTTATTTATAAACTTTACAATATTGTATTGGTTTTGCCAAATATTGAAATGAATCTGCCACAGGTATACATGTGTTCCCCATCCTGAACCCTCCTCCCTCCTCCCTCCCTGTACCATCCCTCTGGGTCGTCCCAGTGCACCAGCCCCAAGCATCCAGTATCGTACATCAAACCTGGACTGGTGACTCGTTTCATACATGATATTATACACGTTTCAATGTCATTCTCCCAAATCTTCCCACCCTCTCCCTCTCCCACAGAGTCCATAAGACTATTCTATACATCAGTGTCTCTTTTGCTGTCTCGTACACCGGGTTATTGTTACCTCTTTCTAAATTTCATATATATGTGTTAGTATACTGTATTGGTGTTTTTCTTTCTGGCTTACTTCACTCTGTATAATAGGTTCCAGTTTCATCCACCTCATTAGAACTGATTCAAATGTATTCTTTTTAATGGCTGAGTAATACTCCATTGTGTATATGTACCACCACTTTCTTATCCATTCATCTGCTGATGGACATCTGGGTTGCTTCCATGTCCTGGCTATTATAAACAGTGCTGCAATGAATATTGGGGTACACATATCTCTTTCCCTTCTGGTTTCCTCAGTGTGTTTGCCCAGCAGTGGGATTGCTGGATCATAAGGCAGTTCTATTTCCAGTTTTTTAAGGAATCTCCACACTGTTCTCCATAGTGGCTGTACTAGTTTGCATTCCCACCAACAGTGTAAGAGGGTTCCCTTTTCTCCACACCCTCTCCAGCATTTATTCCTTGTAGACTTTTGGATCGCAGCCATGCTGACTGGCGTGAAATGGTACCTCATAGTGGTTTTGATTTGCATTTCTCTGATAATGAGTGATGTTGAGCATCTTTTCATGTGTTTCTTAGCCATCTGTATGTCTTCTTTGGAGAAATGTCTATTTAGTTCTTTGGCCCATTTTTTGATTGGGTCATTTATTTTTCTGGAGTTGAGCTGTAGGAGTTGCTTGTATATTTGTAAGATTAGTTTTTTGTCTGTTGCTTAATTTGCTATTATTTTTTTCCATACTGAAGGCTGTCTTTTCACCTTGCTAATAGTTTCCTTTGTTGTGCAGAAGCTTTTAATTTTAATTAGGTCCCATTTGTTTATTTTTGCTTTTATTTCCAATATTCTGGGAGGTGGGTCGTAGAGGATCCTGCTGTGATGCATGTCGGAGAGTGTTTTGCCTATGTTCTCCTCTAGGAGTTTTATAGTTTCTGGTCTTACATTTAGATCTTTAATCCATTTTGAGTTCATTTTTGTGTATGGTGTTAGAAAGTGTTCTAGTTTCATTTTTTTACAAGTGGTTGGCCTAAATGCAGGTTACCAATCTAAAATTTTGTTTCCCTACAGTTTTATATGACTCTATTAAAATCTTCGTTAGAGATTCAGAGTTTACATAGCATTTGACTGGCTGTGAATAGTATCTGATTATTTTCAGATGAGAAAACTTACTGAGCCTCTTTGAAATGCTTAGTAAGGAGTGCACGTGACATACATTCCTCTCTCATCTGTATACAGACATAGGCATCACTGATGTACATACAGAGACACATGCACAGACTCACAGTAGAGCTTAGTGTTTGTTCTTGTAAATTCTTAAGATGTAACATATAATACATTTCGTCAACTGAAGGAACGGTGTTCTTTTCCTTTTTTGAAAAGAGATATTAGCGAAAAGTATCAGTTCAATTCAGTTCCATTGCCCAGTCATGTCCGACTCTTTGCGACCCCATGGACTGCAGCACACCAGGCTTCCCTGTCCACCACCAACTCCTGGAGCTTACTCAAACTCATGTCCATCAAGTCAGTGATGCCATCCAAACATCTCATCCTGTTTTCCCCTTCTCCTCCCGCCGTCAATCTTTCCCAGCATCAGGGTCTTTTCTAGTGAGTCAGTTCTTTGCATGAGGTGGCCAAAGTATTGTAGATTCAGCATTAGTACTTCCAAGGACTATTCAGGACTGATTTCCTTTAGGATGGACTGGTTGGATCTCCTTGCTGTTCAAGGGACTCTCAAGAGACTTCTCCAACACGACAGTTCAAAAGCATCAGTTCTTCGGCGCTCAGCTTTCTTTATAGTCCAACTCTCACATCCATACATGACTACTGGAAAAACCAGAGCTTTGACTAGATGGACCTTTCTTGACAAAGTAATGTGTCTGCTTTTTAATATGCTGTCTAGGTTGATCATAGCTTTTCTTCCAAGGAGCAAGCATCTTTTCATTTCATGGCTGCAGTCACAATCTGATGTGATTTTGGACACCAAAAAATAAAGTCTCTGTTTCCATTGTTTCACCATCTGTTTGCCATGAAATGATGGGACTGGATGCCACGATCTTAGTTTTCTGAATGTTGAGTTTTAAGTACTTTTTCACTCTCCTCTTTCACTTTCATCAAGAGGCCCTTTAGTTCTTTGCTTTCAGCCATAAGTGTGGTGTCATTGTATATCTGAGGTTATTGATATTTCTTTCAGCAAACTTGTTTCCAGCTTGTGCTTCATACAGCCCTGCATTTCGCATGATATATTCTCCATATAAGTTAAATGAACAGGGTGACAATATGCAGCCATGATGTACTCCTTTCCCAATTTGGAACCAGTCTGTTGTTCCACGTACAGTTCTAACTGTTGCTTCTTAACCTGCATACAGATTTCTCAGGAGGCAGGTCATATGGTCTGGTGTTTCCACCTCTTTCAGAATTTTCCATGGTTGGTGATCCACAGAGTCAAAGGCTTTGGCATAGTCAATAAAGCAGATTTGGCCTTGGAGTACAGAATGAAGCAGGGCAAAGGCTAATAGAGTTTTGCCAAGAGAATGCACTGGTCATAGCAAACACCATCTTCCAACAACACAAGAGACAACTCTGCACATGGCCATCACCAGATAGTCAATACCGAAATCAGATTGATTCTATTCTTTGCAGCCAAAGATGGAGAGGCTCTATACAGTCAGCAAAACCAAGACTGGGAGCTGACTGTGGCTCAGATAATAAACTCCTTATTGCCAAATTCAGACTTAAATTGAAGAAAGTAGGGAAAACCACTAGACCATTTAAGTATGACCTAAATCAAATCCCTTACAATTATACTCTGGAAGTGAGAAATAGATTCAGGGGATTAGATCTGATAGATAGAATGCCTGAAGAACTATGGACAGCCTCACAACGAACAAAGCTAACAGAGGTGATGGAATTACAGTTGAGCTATTTCAAATCCTAAAAGATGAAGCTGTGAAAGTGCTGCACTCAATATGCCAGCAAATGTGGATAATTCAGAAGTGGCCAGAGGGCTGGATAAAGTCAGTTTTCATTCCAATCCCAAAGAAAGGCAATGCCAAAGAATGTTCAAACTACTGCACAATTGCACTCATCTCACACGCTAGTAAAGTAATGCTTAAAATTCTCCAAGCCAGGCTTCAGCAGTACATGAACCGTGAACTTCCAACATTCAAGCTGGATTTAGAAAAGGCAGCAGAACCAGAGATCGAATTGCCAAAATCCGTTGGATCATCAAAAAAGCGAGAGAGTTCCAGAAAAAACATCTAATTCTGCTTATTGGCTATGCCAAAGCCTTTGACTGTGTGGATCACAACCAACTGTGTAAAATTCTTCAAGAGATGGGGTACCAGACCACCTCATCTGCCTCTTGAGAAATCTGTATGTAGGTCAGGCAGCAACATTTAGAAATGGACATGTAGCAACAGACTGACTCCAAATAGGAAAAGGAGTACATCAAGGCTATATATTGTGACCCTGCTTATTTAACTTATATGCAGAATACATTATGAGAAACACTGGACTGGATAAAGCACAAGCTAGAATCAAGGTTCCTGGGAGAAATATTAATAACCTAGATATGCCAATGATACAACCCTTATGGCAGAAAGGGAAGAAGAACTAAAGTGGCTCTTGATGAAAGTGAAAGAGGAGAGTGCAAAAGTTGGCATAAAGCTCAACATTGAGAAAACTATCGTGGCATCCAGTCCCATCACTTCATTGCAAATAGATGGGGAAACAATGGAAATGGTGACCGACTTTATCTTTCTGGGCTCCAAAATCACTTCAGATTGTGACTGCAGCCATGAAATGAAAAGATGCTTGCTCCTTGGAAGAAAAGCTATGATCAACCTAGACAGCATATTAGAAAGCAGACACATTACTTTGTCAAGAAAGGTCCATCTAGTCAAAGCTCTGGTCTTTCCAGTAGTTATGTATGGATGTGAGAGTTGGACTATAAAGAAAGCTGAGCGCCAAAGAACTTATGCTTTTTAACTGTGGTGTTGGAAGAGACTCTTGAGAGTCCCTTGGACAGCAAGGAGATCCAACCAGTCTATCCTAAAGGAAATCAGTCCTGAATATTGATTGAAAGGACTGATGCTGAATCTGAAACTCCAATACCTTGGCCACCTGATGCGCAGAACTGACTCAGTTGAAAAGATCCTGATGCTGGAAAATATTGAAGGCAGAAAGAGAAGGGGATGACAAGGATAAGATGGTTGGATGGCATCAGTAACTTTATGGACATGAGTTTGAGTAAACTCTGGGGGGTGGTAGTAGACAGGGAGGCCTGGTGTACTGCAGTCCATAGGTTGCAAAGACTAGGACACGATTGAGTGACTGAACTGAGCTGAGCTGAGATGTTTTACTGGAACTTTCTTGCTTTTTTGATGATATAGGAGATGTTGGCATTTTGATCCCTGGTTCCTCTGGTTTTTCCAAATCCAGCTTGAACATATAAAATTTCAAGGTTCAGGTACTGTTGAAACCTGACTTGGAGAATTTTGAGCATTACTTTGCTAGCATGTGAGATGAGTGCAGTTGTGTAGTAGTTTGAAATTCTTTGGAATTGCCAAAGAGATAAGTATCAGTTAATGATAAATTACTGGATTTTATAGTTCTCTTCTACTATGCTCATTTTAGTCTCAATTCCCTTTTATCTTGTGGAATACATCATGGATAAAATTTTAAAAATATACCCAAAAGGTAACTGACATTAAATTATCAGTATCAAAATTTTGACACATCAACATTTTCCCAAAGTGGAATACAAGTGTTCACAGACTGTTTCAGTCAACCCCACCACCAAAGTTCAGATTCATTCAGTTGCTTTGCTACTGTTGATTCCCCAGGAGACCACTAGAAAACTTGTTAATTAAAGAAACAAGCTTAATTGGATTTACTTCAGTGAAGGAGGACACTACTTTGACAGAGTCTTAACATTACATTAGGATAGGGTGTCGGGAAAGAATATTTATAGAGCCATGGGGTCTGGAATCAAGTGGTTCAAGATGGGTCTTCCAAGACCCAAAACTGATGGAGACTGGCAGATGTGCCTATAATAAGTTAGAGTTGAAATGAACACCGCTAGGTAGGCATCTTGACATGAGTCTTGATAAGTCAGCTTTTATTTGATAGGTGAGCTATTGCTTATGTGATTAAGATTCCTTATCCTCAAAGGAGATCTGTTTGCCCTCATGAATAAACTGTCTGGCCAAATTGGCTTGTAAAAATTTCTTGAAGCAAAAAGTGCTGTTATGTATTAATTTAAAAGTTTTATCTTCTAGGGCAAGAAGTTCCAGAGAACAGGTTGTTTTCATGTTGACAAAGTTGGCCTCGGTTCTCAATCTTAATTGTTGAACTGTGTTGATGCTGTTGCTGCTAAGTCGCTTCAGTCGTGTCCAACTCTGTGTGACCCCATAGACGGCAGCCCGCCAGGCTCCCCCGTCCCTGGGATTCTCCAGGCAAAAACACTGGAGTTGGTTGTCATTTCCTTCTCCAACGCATGAAAGTGAAAAAATAAAGTGAAGTTGCTCAGTCGTGTCCTACTCCTAGCGACCCCATGGACTGCAGCCCACCAGGCCCCTCCGTCCATGGGATTTTCCAGGCAAGAGTACTGGAGTGGGTTGCCATTACCTTCTCCAATGTTGATGCAGGTGGTCCAAATTCTTACTAAAAGTTCATCATAGCAAATATCTACAGTCTCCTATTGTGGAATACCAGTGTCCCAGGACTAAGCAAAGCTTTCCAGCACTGCTAAGAATCTCATTCTGGGCCATTTAATAGGTAAGATACTGATTGAAATTAGAGCAAATTTGTCTTTGGAAGGAGGCATGGATCAACACTCTTGAGAATGTGGTATGAATTTTTATTCAAGGAAAGAATCAGTGATTCACAGGTGAAGAATTAGCTTCCACATAGGTCAGTCAGTCAGTTCAGTCACTCAGTCGTGTCTGACTCTTTGCGACTCCATGAATCGCAGCACACCAGGCCTCCCTGTCCATCACCAGCTCCCAGAGTTCACTCAGACTCACGTCCATCGAGTCAGTGATGCCATCCAGCCATCTCATCCTCTGTCGTCCCCTTCTCCTCCTGCCCCCAATCCCTCCCAGCATCAGAGTCTTTTCCAATGAGTCAACTCTTCGCATGAGGTGGCCAAAGTACTGGAGTTTCAGCTTTAGCATCATTCCTTCCAAAGAAATCCCAGGGCTGATCTCCTTCAGAATGGACTGGTTGGATCTCCTTGCAGTCCAAGGGACTCTCAAGAGTCTTCTCCAACACCACAGTTCAAAAGCATCAATTCTTCAGCGCTCAGCCTTCTTCACAGTCCAACTCTCACATCCAGGCATGACCACTGGAAAAACCATAGCCTTGACTAGACGGACCTTTGTTGGCAAAGTAATGTCTCTGCTTTTTAATATGCTATCTAGGTTGGTCATAACTTTCCTTCCAAGGAGTAAGTGCCTTTTAATTTCATGTCTGCAGTCACCATCTGCAGTGATTTTGGAGCCCCCCAAAAATAAAGTCTGTTTAAACTTTGCTTCATGAGATAGTCCATTTATTTCTACTCATACAAAGAGAATCCCGTTGCCTTTTCTGTAGCTTTCACAGAGTCAACAATTGACTCAATTGAGGTTCTCTGAATAATAGTTTTCAAAAGAGAATCATAGGCAATATAACTACAATGCCCACATTCTGATACACTATAACTAGATTCTATTAGGTTGATATATTACTTCTTCATGAATCTTCAATTAGTTTTATTTTGAATATAGTAAACTTTGATAAAAATCATGATTCTCCATGTATCATAAATTTATGTGACAGGTCGAGAAATTTCCTGTAAAAACAATGAGTCTGAATTTATTGAACATTAGTATGAATAATATTTAAGGTAATCCATTTTATTGACATTTTACAGGGAAGTTGAGCAGAAGAAATATTGTCATTCTTAACAATCTATAATAGACCATAGCTATTCACTTGAATTAGACAAAGTAATAGATCTGAAAATATTTGTGATCCTAAAAAAAATTGTGGTGGATGACCTTTACTAAACCTTCTAAGCGGTTCTACCTTCTAAGTGTTCTCACTCCTCACTGTGAGATGATAAGAGTATACACATTTATTTCCCCACCCACCTCAAGCTCTGGTTCCTATCAAGTTCTAGAACTAAATCAAGCTATTTCCTACTATATTAGCTTTCTGCTGTTGCAAAACAGATTACCACAAAGACAGTGGCTTAAAGCAGCACACTTTTATTATCTCACAGTTTCTGTGGGCCAAGTGTCTGGGCATGATTTGGCAGAGTCCTCTACATAGGCTGCAGTCTAATATTGGCTGACTAGAGTCTTATTGGACGCTTGACTAGAGAAGAAGCTGCTTTCGAGCTTTTTCAGGCTGTTGACAGAATTAATTCGCTTATGGCTGTCTGACTGAGGTCCCTGGCTGCTTGCAGGCTGTTGGCTGGAGGACAGCCACAGTTCCCTGCCACATGGCCCCGTTCACAGGCAGTTCACAGCATGGCTCTGTGCTTCTTCAAAGCCACCAGGAGAATCTCTGTCTCTGTGTCTGTCTGTCTCTCATCTGCTGGACAGATTCATATGTAACAAAACACCATCATGGGAGTGACATCCTGTCACCTTTGTCATATTCTGTCAGTCAGAATCAAGTCACAGGTTCTACCTGTACTCGGGAGGCTGATATATGGGTGTCACTGGGGCTTACCTCAGAGTGTGTCAGCTGTACGTCTCATCCCAAAAATCAGCTCTAAAGACACTGTAGAGATGAAAAGGTCTCGTTGATTCAAGCAAAAATAACAATAACAAAAAATGGGAACCCCCTGGGGAGTCATAGGCCCCCTTGAAGTGCCTGTGCGTTTACCAGGTGTGCTGTAGCTTAGGGCAGAGAGCAGCCTGAGACAGCAATACAAGAAAATAATGGAAGGAACATATTAACTTTCATTTTCACCTGTCTCTTTTACCCTGAGAGAACAGCCACCAGCCCTTCAGCAAAGAATTCTGCAGCAACAGAATAGACTGCCAGTGTAGAAAATAAGAATGTAGAACAAAAGTCCTGTGAGGATGAGTTCAAAGCAACAGATGTGGGCCAACCAGACACTTGAGAGAGTTCTTTCTCTGTGACTTCATACTCCAAACCTAAAGTCCAGTGAATGATAATCTAGGGAGACCATCTCCAGCCAGGGCTGCTTTTTCTGCAGAGTTTAAAGTGAAATCCTGGCCAGAGGGGCTATTTTGTTGAGTGGCAGCAATTGGGAATGACATGCAGTGCATCTGGGGTACCAGATATTCTGCCTTTCTTTTAATTAACCCTGAGGAACTGTCCCAGACCTTGACTTTGACTTTATTCCAATACCAAACAGAATGGCTGACACTACCAGGGAACATACACTCTCAGACCAGTTACATTAGACACTCGAAATACAGTCATCTCAAACGAAAAGCAACAAACTAAACAGACACTATATGGAACAGAACAGGAGTACCAAAAATTTAAGTCTAGCTAAATAGTTGAGATGATAAAAATAATCATGAGCCTTCAGTTAGAACCAAGTAGAAATATTTGATATAGAATTTACAATATTTAGGGCTTCCCTGGTAGCTTAGCTGGTAAAGAATCCATTTGCAATGAAGGAGACCCTGGTTTGATTCCTGGGTTGGGAAGATCTTCTGGAGAAGGGATAGGTTACCCACTCCAGTATTCTTGGGCTTCCCTCGTGGCTCAACTGATAAAGGATCTGCCTGCAATGTGGGAGACCTGGGTTCAACCCCTGGGTTAGGAAGATTCCCTAGAGAAAGGAAAGGCTACTCACTCCAGTATTCTGGCCTGAAGTATTCCATGGACTGTATAGTCCATAGGGTCAAAGAGTTGGACACAACTGAGCGACTTTCACTTCACTTCCACTTTTTTACAATATTTAAAATAAGAGTATAATAGTTGAATAAATAGTAGGATATATATATCCAAAAAAATTTTTAGTGAGTTGAAAGATGAGGTTGATAACACCTATATGGCAACCTGAAAGGGAAAATAAATCAAAATATAAAAACTAAAGCTAAGAGTTAAGTAGGATAATATTGTGAGTCTCAAAATAAAACTAAAAGAAAAAGAGGAAAGTTAATTTTTGAAGGAATAATATTTAAAAAATGTCCCAGAATTAAAAAAAAAAAAAAAAAAAACAGAGACCAGAACTTTAGATTTATAGTATTTATTGAAAGCTAAGGGGGGGGGGGGGGAATCCACACCTAGACACATAATAATATTCACTAACACCTAGACACGTAATAATATTCACTAACACCTAGACACATAATAATATTCACTAACACCAATAACAGACACTAATTTTAAATTATAGAGTAAGAAGAAAATAATATACAAGAGAATAAGGATGAACCATTATCTCAGAATTATCAACAGCAAAATTGAGCACAAAAATTAAAGAATATTACAAATTAAATAAAAATATATTTAGAGCAAGAATGCAATATTGAGCCTCATTCTCATTCAAATGTGAGGGCATAATAAAAAATAATTTTCAAAATGATGTCAGAATGTTTGCCAAAAAAGAAAGATATTACACACTTGAAAGCATTATAGGAGAAACAAACCCAGTAATACACTTTAATATGTAAGTGATGTAAGAATGTTATAATCCTTTAGTAGACTTTGCACTCTTAAAAATAAAATCTAATTCCTCAAAGGGATAAAAATGATGTCTATAATATCAACCTAGAAATAAGAATCCAGACATATAACAGAAAATTTCCAGGGCAAGTCTACAAGGGATATATTTAAATACCTGCCTCTTAAATACCTGATTGTTAAGGGATAAAAAAATTATAGGTTTAAAACTTCAAAATGAAAAGACTTTCATTTTGATTCAAGTTTTGGGTGTAGAAAGCCACACAAGAGTATTGCCCTTACCCTAAGAACCAGAAACTAAAACGAACATAAGAAACTTATATGAACCAAGTTCAGAGAATGAAAAGCTTTTCTTAGCTGAAAAGAGACCCATGGCTGTTCTCATACCTGGGGGAAAGGAGGAAGAGGTGTGGTGAGGAGAAAACTAAGTGAATTTTAATGTTGGGTGATCAGACAAATTTGAGTATGAAGATTCCTCAGCCGTAGAGCAACTCTTTCTCTGAAGTGTTCCCTGATTGCTCAGTAGTAGTGCACTATACACTAATGCAATATAGAACATATATTAAATTGATCAATTTCTAGAAAAACATACACTCAGAGATTGATTGCTTGATCGCTACTGTACAGCTTTAGAAAGTGAAACTGATTGATTTTTTTGTAATCCCACTGATCTGAATCAGAGAATATAATCAGTGTTTTTAAATACCCCTGTGGATCCTTCCTCTATGGAAAAAACTACTATCCAAAATGATCCATGGGTCATTTGTTTTATTTCACAATTTTATAAGATGTCCTTATTTTTGCAAGTTTTTAACCTTTATTTGGATGGAGTCACATAATTCATTTTCTGTAACCTTCTTTTGAATTCAATAATATATTCACTGTTTTTGATTCATTAGTGTTTCTCATTCATTTTCACATAGTATTCAAGCCAGCTGTTGAATATACAACAGCATGCTTATCCAGTCTCCTGGTGTTGATCATCTGGACTGTTGTAGGTTGCCTCCTATTACAAACTATGCTACTATGAACATGTTTACTTTTTCCTTTGTGCAAATGGGCAAACATTTATCTAGGTTACAGATGCAGAAAATTGGAATAGCAGATATTTAAACAGTTTCAAGGGAGTGTATACCAATTGGTGAGAGTTTCTGATGAACAGTATTTTTGAAAATGCAAGATACTGCCAAATTTTTATTAAGGCTTTACAGCCTTGTAAGATTGTATCTTATAGTAGTTTTTTAAAAGTTTTCATTACTTGATTACTAACAGCATTGAACATATTTTCATATACTTACTGGTCATGTTTTCTAGGAAATGTCTGCAAAAACCTTTTGTTACATTTTTCCTAGAGATGCATTGTTTTAATTCTTATTGTTTGGCAGGAATTCATCATATGTCCTAGATTAAAATTACATTTCTTTATGTGTGTTAGGATTATCTTTTCCCAATTTAGCCTTGTTTTTAAACTTTTCAGACTTCTCCTTTTAATTATCATGCTAAAAAACACATAACATTAAATTTACCATCTTAGTCATTTTTAAGCATTTAAATCAGTAGTGTTCAGTTCAGTTCAGTCACTCAGTCATGTCCGACTCTTTGTGACCCCATGGACTGCAGCATGCCAGGCCTCCCTGTCCATCACCAACTCCTGGAGTTTACTCAAACTCATGTCCATTGAGTTGGTGATGCCATCCAACCATCTCATCCTCTATTGTCCCCTTCTCCTGCCTTCAATCTTTCCCAGCGTCAGAGTCTTTTCAAATGAATCAGTTCTTCACATCAGGTGGCCAAAGTATTGGAGTTTCAGCTTCAGCATCAGTCCTTCCAATGACTATTCAGGACTGATTTCCTTTAGGATGGACTGGTAGTATTAAGTATACTCAAAATGTTATACAGTAGATTCCTAGAACTTTTTAATCGTTCAAAACTGAAACTTTATACCTACCCATCAAACATTAATTTCCTGTTCCTCAGCTCTTGGTGACCACCTTTCTACTTTATTTTTGTATGATTTAGCTACTTTAGACACTTAATGTGATTAGAATCATGTACTATCTGTCTTTTTGTGACTGGCTTATTTATCTTATCATAGAAGATATTAAGAAGAGGTGGCAAGAATACACAGAAGAACTGTACAAAAAAGATCTTCACGACCCAGATAATCACGATGGTGTGATCACTCACCTAGAGCCAGATATCCTGGAATGTGAAGTCAAGTGGGCCTTAGAAAGCATCACTATGAACAAAGCTAGCAGAGGTGATGGAATTCCAGTTGAGCTATTTCAAATCCTGAAAGATGATGCTGTGAAAGTGCTGCACTCAATATGCCAGCACATTTGGAAAACTCAGCAGTGGCCACAGGACTGGAAAAGGTCAGTTTTCATTCCAATCCCAAAGAAAGGCAATGCCAAAGAATGCTCAAACTACTGCACAATTGCACTCAGCTCACACGCTAGTAAAGTAATGCTCAAAATTCTCCAAGCCAGGCTTCAGCAATATGTGAACCATGAACTTCCTGATATTCAAGCTAGAAAAGGCAGAGGAACCAGAGACCGAATTGCCAACATCCGCTGGATCATGGAAAAAGCAAGAGAGTTCCAGAAAAACATCTATTTCTGCTTTATTGACTATGCCAAAGCCTTTGACTGTGTGGATCACAATAAACTGTGGAAAATTCTGAAAGAGATGGGAATACCAGACCACCTGATCTGCCTCTTGAGAAATTTGTATGCAGGTCAGGAAGCAACAGTTAGAACTGGACATGGAACAACAGACTGGTTCCAAATAGGAAAAGGAGTCTGTCAAGGCTGTATATTGTCACCCTGTTTATTTAACTTATATGCAGAGGACATCATGAGAAACGCTGGGCTGGAAGAAGCACAAGCTGGAATCAAGATTGCCGGGAGAAATATCAATAACCTCAGATATGCAGATGACATCACCCTTATGGCAGAAAGTGAAGAGGTACTAAAAAGCCTCTTGATGAAGGTGAAAGAGGAGAGTGAAAAAGTTGGCTTAAAGCTCAACATTCAGAACACGAAGATCATGGCATCTGGTCCCATCACTTCATGGGAAATAGATGGGGAAACAGTGGAAACAGTGTCAGACTTTGTTTTGGGGGCTCCAAAATCACTGCAGATGGTGACTGCAGCCATGAAATTAAAAGACACTTACTCCTTGGAAGAAAAGTTATGACCAACTTAGACAGCATATTAAAAAGCAGAGACATTACTTTGCCAACAAAGGTCCGTCTAGTCAAGGCTATGGTTTTTCCAGTGGTCATGCCTGGATGTGAGATTTGGACTGTGAAGAAAGCTGAGTGCTGAAGAATCGATGGTTTTGAACTGTGGTGTTGGAGAAGACTCTTGAGAGTCCCTTGGACTGCAAGGAGATCCAACCAGTCCATTCTGAAAGAGATCAGCCCTGGGATTTCTTTGGAGGGAATGATGCTAAAGCTGAAACTCCAGTACTTTGGCCACCTCATGCAAAGAGTTGACTCATTGGAAAAGACTCTGATGCTGGGAGGGATTGGGGGCAGGAGGAGAAGGGGACGACAGAGGATGAGATGGCTGGATGGCATCACTGACTCGATGGACGTGAGTCTGAGTGAACTCCGGGAGTTGGTGATGGACAGGGAGGCCTGGTGTGCTGCGATTCATGGGGTCGCAAAGAGTCGGACATGACTGAGCGACTGAACTGAACTGAACAGACTATCCTTGAAGTTCATTCATATTTTAGAATATAACAGAATTTCCTTTTTAAGGCCACATAATATTCCATTATATATATATATACACATACATATATATATATACACATATATATATATCAGAGGTACATTGATAATGATATATACATATCACATTATCCATTGTTCTTTTAATGGGCATTTGTGTTGTTTTCATCTCTTGACTATTGTGAATAATCCTGCATTGAATGTGGTTGTGCAAATAATTGAGATACTACTTTGAGTTCTTTTAAATAAATATCAAAAGTAGAATTGCTGGATCACATAGTAATTCTATTATTAATATTTTGAGGGCTCCCCATTGTGTTTTTCACAATGTCCGTACCATTTTACACTCACATCAACAGTGTACAAAGATTCCAATTACTCTGCATCCTTGTCAACATTATTTTCTGTTCTTTTGATAGTGGCCATCCTACTGTATGTGAAGAGATACCTCATCGTGATTCTGATTGGCATTTCTTTTGTAATTAGTGTTGTTGAACATCTTTTTATATGTTTTTGACCATTTGTATATATCTTCTCTGGAGAGTTTTGACATATTTTTAAATCATGTTGGTTTTTTTGTTATTATTGTTGAATTATATTAGTTTCTTATATATTCTGGATGTTGATCACTTATCACATCTGTGATTAAAGCAAGGATTTTTCTGCAAACATGCAAGTTGCCTTTTTACCCTGTTGATCATTTTCTTTGATTAATAGAAGTTTTTAAGTTTGATTTAGTTCCATTTGTCTATTTTTGCTTTCATAGCACCTGCTTTGGTGTCATATCTAAGAAATCATTACCAATCCAGTGTTCTGAAGTTTTTCCTTATATTCTTTCCTAGAAACTGTATATATTTGTCTGTATGCCTATGTGACATTGATTTGGTTACTGTAGTTTTGTAATATACTTTAAAAATCAGGAAGTGTAAGGCCTTCAACTTTAGTTTTCTTTCTCAAGATTTTTTTTTAACTAATCAGAGAACCTTGGGTTTCCATATGAATTTTAGGATTTTTTTTTCTTTTACTGTTTCTGCAAAAAAATATGATTGGCATTTTGACACAGATTACACTGAATCAGTAGATTAACTTGGGTAGTTTGGATAATATGGATTTTTAACAATATTATCTTAGAACTGATGAATATGGGATATTTGCTCATTTATTCATATGTTCATTGATTTCATTTAGCAAAGCTTTATAGTTGTCATGTAGTTATCATTTCATACAAATCCTTTGCCTCCTTAGTTGAATTTGTTTCTAAGATTATTTTGATTCTTTTTGATGCTATTGTAAATTGTAAATGAAACTTTATTTTTTTCAGCTTGTTCATTCTTAGTGTATAGACATGAGACTAGTTTTTATGTTGATTTTGTTTCCTTAAACTACTGAAAATATTTATTAGTTAAATAGTTTTCTGGTGCAATCTTTCTAGGGCTTTTTAGATATAAGATCATGTCATCTGTGAACAGAGATCATTTTACTTCTTTTCCAAGCTTTGGGTGCTTTTTTTCCTTTTCTTTTCTAATTGCTCTGACTAGGATTAGATGTAATGAGAGTGGATATCCTTGTCTTTTTCCTAATTTAGAAGAAAAGTTTTCACAACTGAATATGATGTTAATTGTGGGCTATTCTTGTACAGCTCTTATTATTTTGATATAATTTCTTTCTGCCTTGCTTTAAGAGGTTTTATCATGAAAAGGTATTGAATTTTGTTGAGTTCTTTTCTGCATCAGTTGAGATTACCATGTGTATTTTGTCTCTGACTTTGTTAATATGGTGTATTACATTGGTTGACTCGTATATATTGAACTAATCTTGCGTCTCAGATACAGACCCCACTTAACCATAGTGTATGATTCTCTTAATGTGTTTCTGAATTTGGTTTGCTGGATTTTGTTTGTTTGTTTTGAGGATTTTTGAGTCAGTATTAATCAGGGGTATTAGTCTGTGTTTTTCCTTTCTTAGTGTGTCTTTGATTTTCATATCAGGGTAATGCTAGTCTTATAGAACGAGTTCAGTTCAATTCTTTGGAAGGGTTTGAGGAGAATTAGTGTTAATTCTTCCTTAAATGTTAGTAGAATTCTCCAGTGAAGCCATGTGATCCTGGGTTTTTCTTTGTTGGATGTTTTGATTACTGGTTCAACCTTCTTAGTAGTTATAGATTTTTTATTTTTTTGTCATTCAGTCTTGGTAGATTCTATGTTTCTAGGAATTTGTCCATTTCTTCTAGGTTATCCAAATTTTGGCATGTAAATATTCATTGTATCTTAGTCTCCATTGTATTTGTATGGTATCTGATGTAATTTCCCCTCTTTCAGTTCTAATTTTACTTATTTGACTTTTTATCTTTTTTTCTTTGTTTTTCTGTCTAAGGCTTAGCCAGAATAGGATCAATTGTATTGATCTTTAAAAGAAGACCATTTGGTTTTTTTATGTTCATAGATTCTATTTTACCTCTACTATAATATTTGTAATTTCCTTCCTTCTGCTAACTTTGGAAACTTTTTCTGCTTCTGTGAGATATAGATTTGGGTTGTTGACTTGGAATCTTTCTTTTATTTTTCCTTTTGGTAAGCATTTTTAGCTATAAACTTCCCTCATCAGTTCAGTCGTTCAGTCATGTCTGACTCTTTGCAACGCCATGGACTGCAGCATGCCAGGCATCCCTGTCCATCACCAACTCCCAGAGCTTACTCAAACTCATGTCCATCAAGCCGGTGATGCCATCCAACCATCTCATCCTCTGTCATCCCCTTCTCCTCCTGCCTTCAATCTTTCCCAGCATTAGAGTCTTTTTCAATGAATCAGTTGTTCACATCAGGTTACCAAAGTATTGGAGTTTCAGCTTCAACGTCAGTCCTTCCAATGAATATTCAGGATGGATTTCCATTAGGATTGACTAGTTTGATCTCCTTGCAGTCCAAGGGACTCTCAAGAGTCTTCTCCAACACCACAGTTCAAAAGCATCAATTCTTCAATGTTCGGCTTTATGGTCCAAGTTCCACATGCATACTTGACTACTGGAAAAACAATAGCTTTGACTGGACAGACCTTTGTCCGTAAAGTAATATCTCTGCTTTTTAATATGCTGTCTAGGTTTGTCATAGCTTTTCTTCCAAGGAGCAAGTGTCTTTTACTTTCATGGCCACAGTCACCATCTGCAGTGATTTTGGAGCCCCCCAAAATAAAGTCTGTTACTGTTTCCACTACTTCCCCATCTATTTGCCATGAAGTGATGGAACTGGATGCCATTAACTTAGTTTTTTGAATGTTGAGCTTTAAGCCAACTTTTTCACTCTTCTCTTTCACTTTCATCAAGAGGCTCTTTAGTTCTTCACTTCTTGCCATAAGGGTGGTGTCATCTGCATATCTGAGATTATTGGTATTTCTCCCAGCAATCTTGATTCCAACTTGTGCTTCATCCAGCCCAGCATTTCGCATGATGTACTCTGCATATAAGTTAAATAACCAGGGTGACAGTATATAGCCTTGACATAATCCTTTCCCAATTTGGAACCAGTCTGTTGTTCCTTGTCTGGTTCTAACTGTTGCTTCTTGAGCTGCATACCGTGGTCTGGTATTCCCATCTCTTAAAGAATTTTCCACAGTTTGTTGTGATCCACACAGTTAAAGGCTTTGGCATAGTTAATAAAGCAGAAGTAGATATTTTTCTGGAATTTTCTTGCTTTTTCCATGATGCAGTTGCTGCTGCTGCTAAGTCACTTCACTTGTGTCTGACTCTGTGTGACCCCATAGATGGCAGCCCACCAGGCTCCCCCATCCTTGGGATTCTCCAGGCAAGAACACTGGAGTGGGTTGCCATCCTTCAGTAGATGTTGGCAATTTGATCTTCCCTCATAGTACTTCTTCATTAAACTTCCCTCATAGTACTGCTTTTGTTGCATCCCATAAGCTTTGTTTTGTTTTCGTCTCAAGACATCTTGGGAAATGTTCCATGTGCACATGCTAAAAATGCCTGTTCTGCTGTTGTTAGATGGAGTATTCTGTACGTGTTTATTAGGTTCAGTTGGTTTATGGTGTTGTTCAAACCTGTATTACCTTATTGATTTTCTGTATGGTTGTTCTGTCCATACATAAAACTGGGATATGAAATTCTGTCTTTTTTGTGTTGTTGTCTCTATCTTTTGTATTTCATTGATTTTTACAGTGATGTTTTAATTCCCTTCTCATTTCCCTTTGTGTGTATAGACATATTTTCTTTTTTTGATTAACATTGAAATTACATAGAGCATCTTAAAGTTATAAAATGTTTTAAAGAGATAGCATCTTAATTTAAATCACATGTAAAACTCAATTCATTTAAATATCCATACCCCTCTCCCCCAATTTATGTTATTGATGACACAAATTACCTGTTTTATGTCATGTATCCATTAATATGGGTTTCCCACATGGCACAGTGGTAAAGAATCCGTCTGCCAATACAGGAAATGCAAGAGATGCAGGTTCAATCCTGGGTTGGAAAGATCCCCTGGAGTAGGAAATGGCAACTGCTCCAGTATTCTTTCCTGGAAAATTACATGGACCGAGGACCCTGGTAGGCTACAGTCTATAGGGTCACAAAGAGTCAAACATGACTAAGTAACTGAACACACATAAGCACACACATCCATTAACAGATTTATAGTTACTTTTTGCATTTGTTTTCACTTTTTTTATACTGAATTTTCAAGTGATTTACAAAACTATATTATAATACTACAGGATTCTATAGTTGTCTATTTATTTACCTTTACTGGGGAATTTTACATTTTCATGTGTTTTGTGCTACTGGTTAGCCACTTTTCATTTCAGTTTGAAAGTCTCCTTTTATCAGAAAAAAACAAGTTAAAAACACAGTACATTATCATTACATACACATTAAGATGACTGGAATTTTTAAGTCTGATATTAGTAAGTTTTGGTGAAGATATACAGTGACTGGGGGCTTCCTTGGTGGCTCACATGGTAAAGAATCCATCTGCAATGTGGGAGACTTCGGTTTGATCCCTGGGTTGGGAAGATCCCTTGGAGTAGGAAATAGCAACCTACTCCAGTATTGTTTCCTGGAAAATTCCATGGACAGAGGAACCTGGTGGGCTACAGTCCATGCGATTGCAAAGAGTATACAGTAACTGGTACTTTGCTGATGTGAATGTAAAATGGTACAACTTTAGAAAACAGTTTAACAGTTTCATATAAAGTTAAATATAAATTTAACGATGAATCAGCAATCCTTCAGTTCAGTTCAGCCACTCAGTCGTGTCCGACTCTTTGCGACCCCATGAATCACAGCATGCCAGGCCTCCCTGTCCATCACCAACTCCCGGAGTTCACTCAGACTCACGTCCATCGAGTCAGTGATGCCATCCAGCCATCTCATCCTCTGTCATCCCCTTCTCCTCCTGCCCCCAATCCCTCCCAGCATCAGAGTCTTTTCCAATGAGTCAACTCTTCGCATGAGGTGGCCAAAGTACTGGAGTTTCAGCTTTAGCATCATTCCCTCCAAAGAAATCCCAGGGCTGATCTCCTTCAGAATGGACTGGTTGGATCTCCTTGTAGTCCAAGGGACTCTCAACAGTCTTCTCCAACACCACAGTTCAAGAGCATCAGTTCTTCGGTGCTCAGCTTTCTTCATAGTCCAACTGTCACACTGATACATGACCACAGGAAAAACCATAGCCTTGACTAGACGGACCTTTGTTAGCAAAGTAATATCTCTGCTTTTCAATATGCTATCTAGGTTGGTCAAAACTTTTCTTCCAAGGAGTAAGCGTCTTTTAATTTCATGGCTGCAGTCACCATCTGCAGTGATTTTGGAGCCCCCAAAACTAAAGTCTGACACTGTTTCCTCTGTTTCCCCATCTATTTCCCATGAAGTGATGGGACCAGATGCTATGATCTTCGTTTTCTGAATGTTGGGCAATCACAATAGAGTGCAAGCTTGGACTTAGTTAATCAGAGCAATATACAGGCCAAGAGTCAGCCAAACAGAGCAAAGTATGGGTTAGGAGTCACCCAACCAGAGTAAGGTACAGGCTGTGCTGTGTTTAGTCGCTCAGTACTGACTGACTCTTTGCGACCCCATGGACTGCAGCCCATCAGGCTCCTCTGTCCATGAGGATTCACCAGTCAAGAATACTAGAGTGGGTTGCCATGCCTTCCTCCAGGGGGTATACCCAACCCAGGGATAGAACTCAGGTCTTGTGCATTGCAGAATTCCACAAGGGAAGCCCAAGAATACTGGAGTGGGTAGCCTATCCCTTCTCCAGGGGGTCTTCCCAACCCAGGAATCAAACTGGGGTCTCCTGGATTGCAGGTGGATTCTTTATCATGAACAATCAGGAAAGCCCAATGTACGTGCTGCAAGACATCTAATCAGAGCAACATACTGGCTAGAGTTCAGACAATCAAGAAAGGTACAGGTTAAGAGTCAGCCTGTCAGGATTAAGCGCAGGCTAGAAGTCAGGCAATAAGAGAAAATTACAGAATAGGAGTCAGCCAATCAAGGAAAGCTATTCCCTGTTGGCTCAGACCTTTAAGAGTCTGCTTACAGTGAGGGAGACCTAAGGCTAAGACGCAGGCAAACAGTGCAATGAGGTGCTAGGAGTCAGCCAGTCAGAGCAAAGTACAGACTAGGAGTCAGCCAATGTGAGCAAACTATGGGATATCAGTCAGCCAATCAGATCAACTACAGGCCAGGAGTCAGCCAATCAGAGCAAGTAGGGGATAGGAGTTAGTCAATCAGGGTAAAGTACAAGTTCAAATCAGCCAATCACAGTAAGGTACAGTCTAGGAGTCAGTGAATCAGAAAAATGCACAGGCTAGAGTCAGAGAATCAAAGCAGAATACCGGCTTCAAGTCAGCCAATCAGTGGAAGATAGAGACATGGAGTCTGCCAATCAGAGCAATACACATGCTAGGAGACAGCCAATCAGAGCAAACTACCGGCCAGGAGTCAGCCAATAAGAGTAAGTAGAGGGGATAGGAGTCAGCCAACCAACGTAAAGTGCAGGCTCAAGGAAGCCAAGCATAGTAGGTACAGTCTGCTGCTGCTGCTTAGTCATTTCAGTCATATCCGACTCTGTGTGACCCCATAGACGGCAGCCCACCAGGCTCCACCGTCCCTGGGATTCTCCAGGCAAGAACAGTGGAGTGGGTTGCCATTTCCTTCTCCAATGCATGAAAGTGAAAAGTGAAAGTGAAGACACTCAGTCGTATCTGAATCTTAGCGACCCCATGGACTGCAGCCTACCAGGCTCCTCTGTCCATGGGATTTTCCAGGCAAGAGTACTGGAGTGGGGTGTCATTGCCTTCTCTGAGGTACAGTCTATGAGTCAGCAAATAGACTAAAGCAAAAGATGGAGTCAGACAATCGGAGCATAATACCAGTTTCAAGTCAGCCAATCAGTGCAAAGTACAGACTTGGAGTATGCCAATCAGAGCAACGTACATGCTAGGAGTTAGCCAATCAGAGCAAGTACAATTCAGGAGTCAGCCAATCAGAGAAAATTAAGATAGGAGTTAACCAATCAGAGCAAAGTACATGCTAGAAATCAGCCAATCAGAGAAATGCACAGGCTAAAATCAGGCAATCAGAACAAAATAAAGGCAAGGAGTCAGCCAATCATGGAATAAAAAGGCCAGAAGTCAGCCAATCAGAGCAAGGGACAGGCCAGCAGTCAGCCAATCAGAACAAACAACCGGGTAGGAGTCAGCCAATCAAAGAAAAGTACTGGTTATAAGCCAGCAAACCAGACCAATACAAAGCCTGACTTAACCAATCAGGACAGCATGCAAGCTTTGAGTCAGCCAATCAGTGCATAGTGCAGGTTAGGAGCCAGCCAACCAGAGCAATGTATAGGCAAGGAGTTAGCCAATCAAGCAAAGTAGGGGCTACGAGTCAGCCAATCAGAGCAAGGTTTGGACTAGAAGTCAGTAACTTAGACCAATGTAGAGGCTCAAGTCAGACAGTCAGAGCAGAGAGCAGTTTCTAATCAGTCAATCAGTGCAAGGCAAGGCCAGGAGTCAGCCAATCAGAGAAAACTACCAGATAGGACATAGCCACTCAGAGCAAAGTATAGTATAGGAGTCAGAAAATCAGAGCAATGCACAGACTAAGGATCAGCCAATCAGAGCAATATAAAAGTTAGGAGTCAGGTAATAAGGGCAAACTAATGGCACCCCACTCCAGTACTTTTGCCTGGAAAATCCCATGGATGGAGGAGCCTGGTAGGCTGCAGTCCATGGGGTCGCTAAGAGTCAGACAGGACTGAGCGACTTCACTTTCACTTTCATGCATTGGACAAGGAAATGGCAACCCACTCCAGTGTTCTTGCCTGGAGAATCCCAGGGGCGGCAGAGCCTGGTGGGCTGCCATCTATGGGGTCGCACAGAGTTGGACATGACTGAAGTGACTTAGCAGCAGCAGCAGCAGCAGCAGAGCCTACAGTCAGCCAATCAGAACAAGGTACCGGCTAGGAGCCAGCCAATCAGCGCAATGTACATGCCAGTAGCCAGCCAATCAGGGAAAAAGACAGGCTAGTTTCAGCCAATCAGAGAAACATTCAGGTTAGGACTCAGCCAATCATGGCAAAGTACAGACTCTGGCTAGGCTAATCAGAGCCAAGGACAGGTTCAGAGTCAGCCAATCAAAGCAAACTGTTGGTTAGACTTCAGCCAATCAGAACAATTTAGTAGCTAGGAGTCAGCCAATCAAAGCAAAGTACAGGCTAGAGTTTAGCTAATCAGAGAAATGTACGGGCTAGGATTCAGCCAATCAGGGCAAAGTACAGGCGCAGACTCAGCCACTAAGAGTAAAGAGCAGGTTAGGAATCAGCCAGTCAGGGCAAAGGACTGGCTAGAGTTCAGCCAGTTAGAGAAATGTTCAGGTTAGGACTCAGCCAGTCATGACAAAGTACAGGCTCCGGCTAGGCCAATCAGAGCCAAGGACAGGTTAGGAGTCAGCCAATCAAAGCAAAGTATTGGTTAGACTTCAGCCAGTCAGAACAATGTAGTGGCTAGGAGTCAGCCAATCAGAGCAAAGTACAGGCTAGCGTTTAGCCAATCAGAGAAATGTACAGGCTAGGACTCAGCCAATCAGGGCAAAGTACAGGCTCGGATTCAGCCAATAAGAGTAAAGAACAGGTTAGGAGTCAGCCAGTCAGGGCAAAAGACTGGCTAGAGTTCAGCCAGTTAGAGAAATGTTCAGGTTACGACTCAGCCAGTCATGGCAAAGTAAAGGTTTGAACTCAGCCAATCAGAGCTAAGGACAAGTTAGGAGTCAACCAATCAGAGAAATATATAGGCTAGAGTTCAGCCAATCAGTATAAGGAACTGGCTAGGAGGCAGCCAATCAGAGCAAAGTACCTGATGGGAGCTAGCCAATCAGAGAATAATACATGATAGGACTCAGCCAATTAGGGCAAAGTACAAACTTGGACTCAGCCAATAAGAGAAAAGAACAGGTTAGGAGTCAGCCAATCAGGGCAAAGTATAGCCTAGATTTTAGCCAATCAGAATAAGGTATTGGCTATCAGTCAGCCAATCAGAGCAATGTACAGGCCAGTAGTCAATCAGAGCAAACTACCTGATGGGAGTTAGCCAATCAGAGAAAAATACAAGATAGGAGTCAGCCAATCAGGGCAAAATGTATGCTAGAGTTCAGTCAGTCAGAAAAATGTACAGGCTAGGACTCAACTGATCAACGCAAAGTAAAGACTCGGACTCAGCCAATCAGAGCAAAGAATAGGATAGAGTTCAGCCAGTCAGTCATCTTCTGCTGCTACTGCTAAGTCGCTTCAGTCGTGTTCGACTCTGTGCGATCCCAGAGACAGCAGCCCACCAGGCTCCCCCATCCCTGGGATTCTCCAGGCAAGAACACTGGAGTGGGTTGCCATTTCCTTCTCCAATGCATAAAAGTGAAAAGTGAAAGGGAAGTCGGTCAGTCGTGTCCAACTCTTAGCGACCTCATGGACTGCAGCCCACCAGGCTCCTCCGTCCATGGGATTTTCCAGGCAAGAGTACTGGAGTGGGGTGCCATTGCCTTCTAGTGCTAGCAACCATTAAATGTTTTAACTATATGTTCTCATTTAATTCCCACAGTAACTCTGTGACAGGGATTCTATAATTAATCCCTCCTGGTGGCTCAGATGGTAAAGGGTCTTCCTGCAATGCGGGAGACCCGGGTTTGATTCCTGGGTCAGGTAGGTCCCCTGGAGATGGAAATGGCAACCCACTCCAGTATTCTTGCCTGGATAATCCCATGGATGGAGGAGCCTGGCAGGCTACAGTCCCTGGAGTGGCAAAGAGTTGGACAGGACTGAGTGACTAACACTTTCACTTTCAATCAGGGGAAATTACAAGCAAAGAGTCAGCCAGTGAGAGCAATGCACAGGCTAGCAGTCAGCCAATGAGAGCAAAGTACAGGTCTGAAGTCAGCCAATCAGAGCAAAGTACAGGCTAGCAGTTAACCAATGAGAACAAAGTACAGGCTAGGCATCAGTCAAAAAGCGCTATGTGCAGGCTAGCAGTCAGCCAATCAGGGCAAAGCACAGACTAGAATTAGCCAATCTACGTTAGGTACGGGCTATGAGACAGCCAATAAGAGCAATGTACAGGCTAGAGGTCTGCCAACTAGAGAAAGTTATAGGCTACGAGTCAGACCATCAGGGCGTAGTACAGGCAGTCAGTCAGAGCAAAGTGATATGGAGAAGAACTCTGAGGTCCTTACCTCCACACACCATGTCCTTTGCCTGCCCTTGGTCTGTGGAAAACTTTAGACAAAGAATAAGCTTAATCAGAAAAATGAGAACATGTGAAAACCAAGGAAACCAGTCAAAGGAGACCGAATAACAATAATGTATTGATTAAGCATAGTCAAGGACCTTTAAATCTTTCTCGAGGGCTATAGATAATATTCTAAGCCACATCCTATAAGCTGTCATATAGATACTAAAACACTAGGGTGAAGAAGTTAACTTCATGATGACCAGACTGTTCTCATGACATAAGCTGCCACAATTCTGAGAACTGGCTTCAAAGAAATGGGAACAAATGGACCCTGGAACTGAAGATTAAGTGCGCTTAAGACAACCAAGATGATTCAACGTTGACTGTGCCTTTTCTGCATATAGTCCCCTCCTTCTATCTAAAAAAGTTCTTGCTTCAGTGGTTGCCAGTGGTGGGGGTGGGGGTGGTGGTCCATCTTTGGACAGACATCCGCCCTCCTACCACTCAGTTGCAGGCCTCTGAAATAAACTTTTCTTTACAACAACCTGGCCAGTTTACTGGCTTTTGAGAGGAGAGCAGCCGGACCCCACACACCTTTTGGTACCAGATTTTGGTGCCCATCTTGGGGCTGCCTACTGCTGGCTCTTGAGCTTTCATGGCACCTGGTTCTCCTGGGTTTTCCAGGGGAGACCTATGGCCATGACAACGTATGAGCCTGCTGCTTATGGCTAGCTAGCCCAGAGTAGGGGATTTCGGGGACGTTCCTAGCAGCTGCCAAAACCATCTGTTTTGAGAATCCTCCCTGTTTCTCCCTTGCTTGGCACTGGCTGCCAACTTACGCTTTTCCTTGGTGGAATGGAAACTTAGACCTGAGATGAGCTGATGAGCTCCAAATCTTGGTTAGTCCACCAGTGTGCACATGGGCGATCTTCTCATTTGTGAGTGCTAGTGCTATTTAGGCACTCTTCAGTTGGTTCTGATGTTGAGAACTGTTTGGGGCTTGAGGTGCTATTTCAGCATTTTGCAAATTGGTTCTGATGTGTGTCTGATGTTGAGGATTATTTGTGAACAGTGCTATTGGTGCATTGACAATTGGTTCTGACATCTATCTACCATTGAGGACCGTTGGTGAGCACCATGACACTCACGTTGGTGACTGTCATTGGGGCATTTTGCCAATTGGTTCTGACGTCGGCTACCACTGGGAATGCTTCATGTTGGGGAGGGGTTTGTCTGGGAATCTGTACTAGTCTCCCTCGGAGAGGGTTTGTGACTGACCTGTTGTTTGGTGCATGTGTGTGTATTCCATTTGTGTCAGTGGTATTTTGTTGCCTTATGCAAAATGGGAAATTCAGGTTCAATTCATTAAGAAAAATTTTAGCCATGGAATCATGACTAACAAAAAGAAACTTTTTTTTTGGACAATATATAGCAAAGTATTCTTTAGATTCCTAAGAAAATTGGTTAAGATGAAACTCTTGCAATTCTAAAAACCGTTTCTCTTTGCATGTGCAGTTAGAGAAGGTTAGCTTGACAAAACAATTTTTTCAGACCACGCTAAAACAAAAATATGCCTAGAAGAAAGTCGGAAGTTGACTCTCATCATGTCCTTGAATTACAAACATGTGTCCACTTTGCCTGAGCCTTCATCTTTGTATTAATAAATAAAACATCAAGCCAAAGGGAAGAAAAGAGAAGGCTTAAAATTGCGTGTGTAAAATTGGCTATTCTGTTATTCATAAATGGATACATTTAACTGCAAAGTCTAATTCATGAAATGTAAAACGATGAAATCATGAGATATCCATTTGTCTGGAGGTCTGCATGTCTCAATATGGGCTTTTAACTTTGGATAATATTGTTGAGGTTAACTTTTAAAGGAGTTCTATTGAATTGGCCTTAAAAAATATAAGCACTTACAAATAAAACAAATCTAAATATGTCTAATTTTGTCTTATTGTAAGAACAATAAGGAAACTAAAGATGTTTGGGTTTTTAAACATGCATGTTGTAGCATTAAAGAAAAATTATGGTGTGATAAAATGAATGTTTTTAAAGTTTATGGAATATATTATTTTATTTGCCAATCTGAAAATGTTTCTATAACATTTCAGTCACTTGTGTCTTGGATTTGTTATGCTTTCCAGGGTTAAAACTTGTGATGTGAAAAGTGATAAGGAAACCATTGCAGTGTGTAAAGCAAGTAGGGTATGTGGTGTCAGCAAAGAGACGGTATAAAGAATGGAAATATTTTTGTTGAGAAAGAATGATGATAACACTTCTGTCCTGCAGGTCTTTGTTTCTGTATAGGGAAATGCAGGACAAATTTGTGGGGATTTAGGAGATGATAAAAACAGGTTTCTGAAAAAGGAACTTTGAAAAATGAATTTTGTACCTTGGCAGAATTAAGATTACACTAAATTTAATCAGGTAAATGAATTTTATTGATAGTAAACTGATTCTCGATCTAATTATTTTTCCTTCTATCTATGAAGAGAGCAAAGTTCTAGTGGAATATTGATCTGAATTTGGTAACAGACTTCTAAAGGAAAGTAATTGTCTTGTTTCCAATCATATTTTGACCCCAAAATTCAGGCTGGAAATATTGTCCAATAACGTGGTCACAGAGTATAACTACTTGTGATACGTAGCACTGCTGGCTTTAAGTTTATGACTTAAAGCACATGTACAATATCTGTATGACAACTGGATATAAATGATAAAATGTATGGCCTAGAAAGCATTTCCCTGTGAACATACCTCTGAGCCTGTTCATGATATCTGATTAGTTTTCCCCCAATATGAACAACTAGGCAAATATATAAACAAAAACAAGGCCAAGCACCCAGAGAAATGGATGGACCCAGAGCAGGGAAAAGAGCCACTCTGCCAGCGTCAGAGAAATAATTGATGATCAATGCTTTCTTTGAAAGGAGTTACAATTAAAAGAGGCAAATGATGGAAGAAATTTTCACATACTGAGGTATGGGGAAATAATGCTGGCTTACACATAATTTATCTTGAATTTTAGGCTAACAAGCACAGCCTGTTTGTGGCCTATTAAACATACACTGTACATCTGCTTTAACCATTAAGGAAAAATACATTCAGAAAAAATACAAAGATGCATTTTGATTATTATTCTCATTGTAATTTCTAATAATTTTCAAATGCTTGTCCAGGTACTATGACAAAGTAATATTCCCTTTTTCCTTCTGTACCTGTCCCTATTCATGATTGCAGAGTAATCAAGAAAAGGGAGGTTTGAAACAGAGCAGAACCCTATGATCCTTGCCTTCCTGCACCCACCATGTCCTCAGTCAGCCTTTTGTGTGTGGAAAACTTTAGTCAAAGAATAAGTTTAATCAGAAACATCAGAAACTGTGAAAACAAAGGAAAACAGTAAAGGAAACCAAATAATAGTAATGTACTCATTAAGCATAGTCAAGGACCTTTAGTCCTACAGATAATATTCTGAGGTACATCCTGTGACGAGTACAGATATCAAAAACTAGGGTGAAAAAGTTAGCTTCATGATGACCAGGCTGTACCCAATGACATATGCTGCCACAATTCCAAGAACTTACCTCAAATACATGGGAACAAATGGACCTTAGAACTGAAGATTAAGGGAACCTAAAACAACCAATATGACTCTGATCAGATCACTGATGAGCAATCGGAAGATCAATGTCAGAGCTGAATATGCTGTTTCTGCTTGTAGCCCACTGCTGTCCATGAAAGCTCTTGCCACAATAGTTGTCAGTTGTGGGGAGTTGGCCTTAGGCCAGACATTCATCCTGCCACCACGGCTGCCAGTGTCTGAAATTAAGCAATCTTTCCTAGCCACTAACCTTGCTTGTTTTTTGGCTTTTGAACAGCAACCAGCAGGAAGCCACATATATTTTGGTAACTAAAGCATAGGCTAGGAGTCAACCAATCAGAGCAAAGAACAGGCTAAGACGCAGGCAACCAGCTCAATAAGGTGCTAGGAGTCAGCCAGTCAGAGCAAAGTACAGACTAGGAGTCAGCCAATGAGAGCAAAGTATGGACTATCAGTCAGCCGATCAGATCAATTACAGGCCAGGAGTCAGCCAATCAGAGCAAGTAGGGGATAGGAGTTAGCCAATCAGGGTAAAGTACAAGTTCAAATCAGCCAATCACAGTAAGGTACAGTCCAGGAGTCAGCGAATCAGAAAAATGCACATGCTAGAGTCAGAGAATCAAAGCAGAATACCGGCTTCAAGTCAGCCAATCAGTGGAAGATAGAGACATGGAGTCTGCCAATCAGAGCAATACACATGCTAGGAGACAGCCAATCAGAGCAAACTACAGGCCAGGAGTCAGCCAATAAGAGTAAGTAGAGGGGATAGGAGTCAGCCAACCAACGTAAAGTGCAGGCTCAAGGAAGCCAATCACAGTAGGTACAGTCTGCTGCTGCTGCCTAGTCATTTCAGTCATATCCGACTCTGTGCGACCCCATAGACAGCAGCCCACCAGGCTCCACCGTCCCTGGGATTCTCCAGGCAAGAACAGTGGAGTGGGTTGCCATTTCCTTCTCCAATGCATGAAAGTGAAAAGTGAAAGTGAAGACAGTCGTATCTGAATCTTAGCGACCCCATGGACTGCAGCCTACCAGGCTCCTCTGTCCATGGGATTTTCCAGGCAACAGTAGTGGAGTGGGCTGTCACTGCCTTTTCCCAGGTACAGTCTAGGAGTCAACAAATAGACTAAAGCAAAGGATGGAGTCAGACAATCGGAGCATAATACCAGTTTCAAGTCAGCCAATCAGTGCAAAGTACAGACTTGGAGTATGCCAATCAGAGCAACCTGCATGCTAGGAGTTAGCCAAACAGAGCAAGTACAATTCAGGAGTCAGCCAATCAGAGAAAATTAACAGATAGGAGTTAACCAATCAGAGCAAAGTACATGCTAGAAATCAGCCAATCAGAGAAATGCACAGGCTAAAATCAGGCAATCAAGACAAAATAAAGGCAAGGAGTCAGCCAATCATGGAAGAAAACGGCCAGGAGTCAGTCAATCAGAACAAACAACCGGTAGGAGTCAGCCAATCAAAGAAAAGTACTGGTTATAAGCCAGTAAACCAGACCAATACAAAGCCTGACTTAACCAATCAGGACAGCATGCAAACTTTGAGTCAGCCAATCAGAGCAAAGTACAGGCTCGAGCCAGCCAATCAGAGCAAAGTTTGGACTAGGAGTCAGTAACTCAGACCAATGTAGAGGCTCAAGTCAGACAATCAAATCAGAGAGCAATTTCTAGTCAGCCAATCAGTGCAAGGCAAGGCCAGGACTCAGCCAATCAGAGAAAAGTACCAAATAGGACATAGCCACTCAGAGCAAAGTACAGGATAGGAGTCAGAAAATCAGAGCAATGCACAGTCTAAGGATCAGCCAATCAGAGCAATATACAAGTTAGGAGTCAGTTAATAAGAGCAAACTAGAGCCTACAGTCAGCCAATCAGAACAAGGTACTGGCTAGGAGCCAGCCAATCAGAGCAATGTACATGCCAGTAGCCAGCGAATCAGGGAAAAAGACAGGCTAGAATTCAACCAATCAGATAAATATTCAGGTTAGGACTCAGCCAATCATGGCAAAGTACAGACTCAGGCTAGGCTAATCAGAGCCAAGGACAGGTTAGAAGTCAGCCAATCAAAGCAAAGTACCTAATGGGAGTTAGCCAATCAGAGAAAAATACAAGACAGGAGTCAGCCAATCAGGGCAAAATGTATGCCAGAGTTCAGCCAATCAGAGAAATGTACAGGCTAGGACTCAGCTGATCAATGCAAAGTAAAGACTCAGACTCAACCAATCAGAGCAAAGAATAAGATAGAGTTCAGCCAATCAGTCATCTGCTGCTGCTACTGCTAAGTCGCTTCAGTCGTGTCTGAATCTGTGGGACCCCATAGACTGCAGCCCACCAGGCTCCTCTGTCCCTGGGATTCTCCAGGCAAGAACATTGGAGTGTGTTGCCATTTCCTTCTCCAATGCATGAAAGTGAAAAGTGAAAGGGAAGTCGGTCAGTCGTGTCCGACTCTTAGCGACCCCATGGACTGCAGCCTACCAGGCTCCTCTGCCCATGGGATTTTCCAGGCAAGAGTACTGGAGTGGGGTGCCCTTGCCTTCTCCGAGTAGTCATCTAGTCAGACCACAATACAATAAGATAGCAAATAACATCAGTGTAAAGACTAGGCTTCGCCAATACCATCATCATGCAAGCTTTGAGTCAGCCAATCAGTGCAAAGTACAGGCCAGAAATCATCCAATCAGAGCAAACTACTGGATACACATTAGCCAATCAGAGCAAAATACAGACTAGGAGTCAGCCAATTAGGAAAAATTACAGGCTTGAGGTCAGCCAAACAGTTAAATGTACATGCTCAGATTCGGCCAGTCAGGGTAAAGATCAGGCTCAGAGTCAGCCAATCAGGGCCAAGACCTGGCTAGGAGTCAGTCAATCAGAACAAAGTACTGGCCAGAAGTCAGCCAATCGGGGTAGGCTAATTTTCACCAATCAGAACAAGGTGTAGGCTAAGAGTCAGCCAATCAGAGCAAAGAACACTTGGAGTTACCCAACTTTAACAACGTATGGTCTGATTGGGTACTGCAGAGTCTGTTCACTACTATAATTGGCTGAATCTGAGCCCATAGTGTGCTGAGATTGCCTGACTCCTGGCGTGTGCTGCTGCTAAGTCACTTCAGTCGTGTCCGACTCTGTGCGACCCCATAGACAGGAGCCCACCAGCCTCCGCCGTCCCTCGGATTCTCCAGGCAAGAACACTGGACCCCTGGGATTCTCCAGGCAAGAACACTGGACCCCTGGGATTCTCTGGGCAAGAACACCCAGTGTTCTTCCCACGGACGGCGGAGCCTGGTGGGCTGCTGTCTATGGGGTCACACAGAGTTGGACACGACTGAAGTGACTTAGCAGCAGCACACGCCAGGAGTCAGGCAATCTCAGCACACTATGGGCTCGGATTCAGCCAATTATAGTAGTGAACAGACTCTGCAGTACCCAATCAGACCATAGGACTAGGACTCTGATAATCAGAGCAATACAGGGCAGGAGTCAGCCAATCTGAGAAAGTAGGGGATAGGAGGCAGCCAATCAGGGCAATGTACAGGCTCGAGTCAGCCAATCAGAGTGAGGCACAGTCTAAGAGTAAGCAAATCAGAACAATGCACCATCCAGAGTCAGACAATCAGAGCAGTGTGCAATTTCAAGTCAGCCAATCAGTGCAGGGAAATGCTTAGAGTCTTTAATAGAGCAATATACATGATAGGAGTTAGCCACTCTGAGCAATGCACGGGTTAGGAGTCAGACAATCAGAGCAATATACAAGTTAGGAGTCAGTTGATAAGGGCAAATTACAGGCTACTGTCAGCCAATCAGAGTAAAGTACTGGCTAGTAGTCAGCCAGTCAACTCAGAGTACAGGTTAGAGGTCCGCCAATCAGAGTAATTTATAGTCTTTGAGTCAGGCAATCAGGGCAAAGAACAAGCTACAATCAGCCAATCGTAGTAATGTACAGCCTAGGTGTCAGCCAGTCCACAAGAGGTGCAGCCTAGGAGTCAGCCAATCAGAACAAAGTACTGACCAGGATTCAGGCAATCACAGCAAAGTATGAGCTAGTATTCAGACAATCATACATATGGACGGTCTAAGAAGTAGTCAGTCAGAACAAAGTACAGGACTCAGCCAATCAGAGCAAAGTATGGGCTAGGATTCCACCAATCAGGACAAAGTACAGGCCTGAGGTCAGGCAATCAGAGCAATGTGTCAGAGCAATGTACAGGCTTGCTGCTGCTGCTAAGTCGCTTCAGTCGTGTCCAACTCTGTGCGACCCCATAGACGGCAGCCCACCAGGCTCCCCCGTCCCTGGGATTCTCCAGGCAAGAACACTGGAGTGGGTTGCCATTTCCTTCTACAGGCTTGAGGTAAGCCAAATGGGTCAGGTTAGAAGTCAGCCAATCAGAGCAATGTTCAGACCAGGAGTCCGCCAATCAAAGCAAACTGAGGTAGAAGTCAGCCAGTCAGAGCAAAGTACCTGCTATATGACAACAAATCAGATCAATGTAAAGGCTAGACTTAACCAATAACATCAGCACGCAAGCTTGCCATGCCCTCCTCCAGGGGATCTTCCCAACCCACGTCTCCTGCCTTGCAGGCAAATTCTTTACCATCTGAGCCACCAGGGAGGCCCAAGAATACTGGAGTGGATAGCCTATCCCTTCTCCAGGGGATCTTCCTGACCCAGGAATCGAACCAGAGTCTCCTGTATTGCAGGCGGATTCTTTACCAGCTGAGCTATCAGGAAAGGCTAGGTACACCCCTGCAAATTACTTGTCCTGTGTTAAAATTACACTTTCCTCTTTCTGTCTTGGAAGGAAAAATTCTAGTCCTTAAACAGGCATTTAAGGATCTCAGTTTCATCATTTTAGCCTTATCTCCTTAACATCTCCAGCCCTATCTATCCACTGTCTCCAAAACACATCACGGTCTTTTCCACTCCTGCCCTAATACTCATATCGTTCTTCCACTTCATGTGCATCACTCTTTGTTCATTGCAGTCTAGCCCTTTATCAACATTCAGTTGAATGACTGTTTCCTAACTCAGGATTTTTCTCATCACCAAATCATATGCTAATCTGACTTGTTCACAACTATGAATTATACTACTTTTACTGTTTACTTCTTACTTTGATATCTAGATTATAAATTCTTTTTAAGAGCAAAGATTTGAAATATTCCAAAATCCATATAGAAATAAGCATTTTATATTGATTTACACTGCTTCCCTTGTGGCTCAGACTGTAAAGAATCCACCTGCAATGGGGGAGATCTGTGTTTGATCCCTGGGGTGGAAAGATTCCCTGCAGATGGGCATGGGAACCCACTCCACTATCCCTGCCTGGAGAATCCCACGGACAGAGGAGCCTGGTGGGCTACAGTCCATGGGGTTGCAAAGAGTTGGACAGGACTGAGTGACTAAGCACAGCACAGCACTGACTTACTCATTAAAGAGGTTTACATTACATTTTTCATTGACTACTTAGTTTAGCTCTTGACACTCCGTATCTTCAGAAATATTTTCCATACAATAAAGCATATGTAATAAAATATACTATGTTTTTCTTTCGTACTTATGATCAAACTTGGAACATAATTTAAAAGGCTGAACCAGAAGAGTTTATTCATATTGCAAATTCATATTGCTATTCCAATTGCAAATAGAAGGCTTTATACTAAAATTAAACAAAAATATTTGAGGCATTTTGATGGCTTAAAAACTCATAAGATTCTATATATCATAAGCATTTTACATCCCTATTTGTGTTTAATCTTCCTAACACATGCTTATTTATATCGCTTTTGAATACGATGAGACAATCTTAGGCACTAGCTAAGTGATATAGGAGGGAATTAAATGAAGGCTGTCTTATTCACACACAACCACATGCAAACCTTCAGGGTAAGCACTCACTAAAGTGATGTCACTACAGTATGTGACATCCAAATCTCTGATTTTACAGATGTAGAAACTGACTCAGGTTAAACGTCTTGCCATGGTCATACAAATACTAAGTGCACAACAAAGATGAGACTAGGAAGCTCCTGGCTCCCTGCATGCTTCGTTTCAGTAGGCAGATGTCAGTCTTTGAGTTAATGCCTGGAGGCTAGTTTTATTTGCAATCAGTTCCGCTCAGTTCAGTTCCTCAGTCATGTCTGACTCTTTGCGACCCCATGGACTGCAACACGCCAGGCTTCCCTATCCATCACCAACTCCTCGAGATTGCTCAAACTCATGTCCATCGCGTTGGTGATGCCATCCAGCCATCTCATCCTCTGTCGTCCCCTTCTCTTCTCGCCTTCAATCTTCCCCAGCATCAGGGTCTTTTCAAATGAGTCAGCTCTTCCCATCAGGTGGCCAAAGTATTGGAGTTTCAACTTCAACATCAGTCCTTCCAATGAACATTCAGGATTGATTTCCTTTAGGATGGACTGGTTGGATCTCCTGAAGTCCAAGGGACACTCAAGAGTCTTCTTCAACACCACAGTTCAAAAGCATCAATTCTTCGGTGCTCAGCTTTCTGTATAGTCCAACTCTCACATCCATACATGACCACTGGAAAAACCATAGCCTTGTCTAGACGGACCTTTGTTGGCAATGTCTCTGCTTTTTAATATGCTGTCTAAGTTGGTCATAACTTTTATTCCAAGCAGTAAGCATCTTTTTATTTCATGGCTGCAGTCACCATCTGCAGTGATTTTTGAGCCCCCAAAAATAAAGTCTGGCACTGTTGCCACTATTTCTCCATCTGTTTGCCACAAAGTGATGGGACTGGATGCCATGATCTTAGTTTTCTGAATGTCGAGTTTTAACCCAACTTTTTCACTCTCCTCTTTCATCAAAAGACGCTTTAGCTCTTCCTTGCTTTCTGCCATAAGAGTGGTATCATCTGCATATCTGAGGTTATTGATAATTCTCCTGGCAATCTTGATTCCAGCTTGTGCTTCATCCAGCCCAGCATTTTTCATGATGTGCTCTGCATATAAGTTAAATAAACAGGGTGACAATATACAGCCTTGACGTGCTCCTTTTCCTATTTGGAACCAGTCTGTTGTTCCATGTACAGTTCTAACTGTTGCTTCCTGACCTGCATACAGATTTCTCAAGAGGCAGGTCAGGTGGTCTGATATTCCCATCTTTTTCGGAATTTTCCACAGTTTACTGTGATCCACACAGTCAAAGGCTTTAGTATAGTCTCTAAAGCAGAAATAGATGTTTTTCTGGAATTCTCTTGCTTTTTCCATGATCCAGCAGATGTTGGCAATTTGATCTCTGGTTCCTCTGCCTTTTCTAAATCCAGCTTGAACATCTGGAAGTTCATGGTTCATGTATTGTTGAGGCCTGGCTTGGAGAATTTTAAGCATTACTTTACTAGCATGTGAGGTGAGTGCAATTGTGCTGTAGTTTGGGCATTATTTGGCATTGCCTTTATTAGGGAGAAGGAAATGGCAACCCACTCCAGTATTCTTGCCTGGAAAATCCCATGGATGGTGCAGCTTGGTAGACTACAGTCCATGGTGTCACAAAGAGTCGGACACGACTGAGCGACTTCACTTTCACTTCACTTTCACTTATTGGAATGAAATGGGATTGGAATGAAAACTGATCTTTTCCAGTTCCATGGCCACTGCTGAGTTTTCCAAATTTGCTGGCATATTGAGTGCAGCACTTTCACAGCATCATCATTTAGGATTTGAAACAGCTCAACTGGAATTCCATCACCTCCACTAGCTTTGTTTGTAGTGATGTTTCCTAAGGCCCACTTGACTTCACATTCCAGGATGTCTGGCTCTAGGTGAGTGATCACACCATCATGATTATCTGGGTCATGAACATCTTTTTTGTACAGTTCTTCTGTGTATTCTTGCCACCTCTTCTTAATATCTTCTGCTTCTGTTAGGTCCATACCATTCCTGTCCTTTATCGTATTTACTTAAGTATTTACGTATTGTCCTTAAGTATTTACTTAAGTAGATACGTATTGTCCTTAAGTAAATATCGTATTGTCCTTAAGTATTTACTTAAGAGAAATGAAAACATGTCTACCTAAAAACTTGTAGTTGAATGTTCATGGCAACTTTATTCTTAATAGTCAAAAAATGTATAAAAGCACTTTGATACTTTCAATTTGGTATTTCTAAACTATTGAACAATAAAATGTAATGAACTCTTACGTATGACAAAAATGAATGAAAGTTCGGCACATGCTGTTTGATTCCATATATATGAAATTCTAGAAAAGACAAAATTATAGTTTCAGAAAGTGTTTCAGTAGGTACCAGAGACAACTGGTTTGAGGATGGGTTTGACTTCTCATGATCACAATAGAACATGTCGGGCTGATGGAGATAGGCTATATCATGATTTTGATGGTCATCTCACAACTAGATACATGTTAAAACTCTCATGAAATTTATGAATTGTATTACATGTACACTGAATCTCCATAGACTTAATTTCAAATTTAATTATAGAAATGACCAATTTTGAATTTTAAAAAATTCTCAAAAGTTACATTGAAATTTTAAAAAAGGAAGAAAGAAGCATTTACATATATAGATGTATGGCATACTCTAGATTCATTTACCAAATTCATGCCTTTTAGTAATGGTTAGTGGAAAATAGCTTACTAGTGTCCTGTGCACTTTAGAAACTTTGAAAGTTAATGAAGAGCTAATTTTTAAATTAATTTTATTTAATTTTAATTTATTTTATTTATTTTAATTGGACACGAATTACTTTACAATATTGTAGTGTTTTTTGCCATACATTGACATGAATCATGTGTTCCCCATCCCGAACCCCATGTTTTTAATAGTACAATTGGAGTGCTTAGATTGAATTTATAAGTTTTGTTATGTTAGTATGTTTGTATGTTATGTTAGTAACAAGTAGAAACTCATCAATTAAGTGCAAATGTTCAATCTGGTCTTTAGACAGTTATGCTGTATGGTTATCTAACCAGCAATTCAAAGTTAATATGTACCAAATACAATTCTAACTTCTTGACATACAAATCTGTCAGTATGTATCTTCTGGTTATGCAGGAGTAACACTTATTTTGAAAGTCCTCCTTAATTTCTCTTTATTCCTTACCTACTGCATAGAATTCATCAACATATTTGTCTAGGTCTACTTTAAAATTTCCTCTGAATTTGGTCATTTCCTATAAGCTGTATTTCAACAATCATAGTTTCAATTCCAATTAGGTCTTGTCTGAACAATTGCCGTAGCTTTTTAACTTGTCTCCCTGCACATAATTCTTGCCCCTCTGTAGGCCACTCTCTAAAAAATCACCACACTGACCTTTTTAAAAACTTAAATCTTAGATGACTCCTGTTCTTTACATATAATCCACTGATGGCTTTCCACAATATTTAAATAATACCCAAGAAGTTTCTCAAGATTCTGATAGCCTTTTTAATTGCAAAAAGAGTAAAATTCAATGAGTTTGCTTTATGAAAAGATTTTAGAAATACAAACTTGGCCTTAAATTGTTTTATGTGTACTCTCTTTCTTTAATTCACTTAGTATATGTACTGTACTTACAACAGTACCTGGCATGAATTACATACAAAATAAATATGAATTAAATAAAGAAATGAATTAACGAATGAAAACGTCATTACATATAAGTCTGAATTTTGGTAAGTTTCTCTCTTATTTAGTGAACAACAAATTACTTAACACAATTAATTTAACTTGACCTAGTATTTATGCCATAGAATGATATAAGATAATTCTATATGTATAGGAGTATAAACACATCATCATCATCACTATCATGCCAGAGTACTTCTCCATAAGGATTTTATAGGCGCAGTGAAATAAGAGTAACAGTGTAGGCCAAATGACAGATTCCTGAATTGTATACATATGTTATACATAAAATCACAAATGTAGTTTCTCCCATCTTACCTAGTCCTTATTAACAAGCCCTCATATCATTCCTGATTTCAGGCAGTAATCAGACAACAGAATTATAGTGGGGCCTAAGGTTTAGGGTAGGGAAAATTTAGGAATCCATTCACAATGAAAACATGAAGCTGAGAATGATTCATTATCTAATCTGTTCAGCTAGCAGTTTCCATGCTTACTATGGGAAACTGAGGCCTACTGAGACCCTTTCAGGTATCTTTGAGGTGAAAACTATTTTCATAGTAGTATTAAGATGTTATTTGCCTTTTTACCCTTATTCTCTCAGGAGTATACTGTGGAGCTTTCCAAAGGCTACATAATGCAACAAATTGGACACGGAAGCAGATATGAGAACTCAGCTCTCCTATATTAAACTGATCATTCAAAAGATTTGCAGTAATGTAAAGAAAAAATTGCCTTTCTTTTTCTAAATTCTTTGTGAAAGTATATGTAATTTGAGAGTTAATATGTAAAGTGCTACTTAGTACCATTTTAAATGAAGTAACAAGTATGTATTTAATTATATTTATTTGATTGCTATCTGGAATCAGGAATGATATACGGGCTTGTTAATGAGGACTAGGTAGGATGAAAAAACTATTTGTGATTTTATATATAGTGAAAGTGAAGTCGCTCAGTCGTGTCCAACTCCTAGTTACCCCATGGACTGCAGCCTACCAGCCCCCTCTGTCCATGGGATTTTCCAGGCAAGAGTACTGGAGTGGGTTGCCATTGCCTTCTCCAACTATGTCTCTAGACTTTGCCAAATGTCCCCCAGGGAGCAAAATTATCCCCACTGCTGTAGATAAAGAATTGGCAATTTTTTTTCTGTAAAGGGCCAGAGAGTTGAGTATTTTAGGCTTTGTGGGCCAAAGTGGTCTCCATCACATATTTTTCTTCTTTAAAAACACCACCACTATTCTAAACTTGCCAGCTACATTAAAACAGACAGCTGGCTATAGCTTGCCAACCTGTTACTGGCTTCCCCGTGGTCCTTATTTTATAGATTTTTCTCTTTAGTGTGATTTCTCTCATGAGGGATACAGTCAGACCAGGAAAGATTTGTCCAGTCATGGAATTTACAGACATCCTCCAGGATGAGCTTGTTCTTGTGCCCAGAGGTACAAGGTGGTACTAAAGTCATTCTGACATTAAATACCAGGTTAGGGGTTCCCTCTCAAAGTTCTCCTGTTTGTTGAGAGCTACATGTATACTGACGGCTTCCTCACACCTCAGATACACGTTTTCTCAACCACTGTGAGTTCTCACATAGTTCCAATGCGACATGGGAAAACCCAAGTCTTTCCATATTTTTTATACGAACTGGATTTCTCCCAAGTTAACAATTTATGCCCAGTGAGATTTTATGTATAATTTGTTTTAATTTCTAATATGATGAATATTGATATAACTCATATAAACAAAAGCTCTTTGGGGTCCTCAATAACTTTAGATTTATAAAGTATCCCTGAGACAATGTATTGAATTGGCCAAAAAGTTTACTTGGGCTTTTCTGTCTTAAGCTGAATGAACTTTTGGGCCAACCCAACAGATTGAAAAGTGCTCTGTTAAGAGAACCCTTAAAAATTCTTCATTTTTCCACTGCTTACTCTCCTTCCACCTCTACTTCCATCAGCACAGAGAAATAACACCAGATTTGGTTATTAAGTGAAAATAAGATAAAGAATGAAAAATCTGCTAGCATAATGCTCAAGAAAAGTTACCTGTTGTTGTTAGCAGAATCATGATTTAGAATAGGAAACCATATTTTAAAATCATAGTTAAGATATGTGCCTATATAGTTTGACTAAAAGCAGACCCAAAGTGATATTTAACCATCTACTCTTTTTCTACATGATATTAAGTGACATTTTTTACTGTTTTTCATTTCAAGCAATTTTGATCAAGTAGCATGCATGCTCAGTTGTGTCCAACTCTTTGCAACCTGATGGGCTGTAGCCCACCATGCTCCTCTGTCCATGCAATTTTCCTGGCAAGAATATTAAAGTGAGTTGCCATTTCCTCCTCCAGGGGATCTTCTGGACCCAGGGATCGAACCTGTGTGTCTTGTGTCCCCTGCATTGGCAAGCGGATTCTTTACCACTGCATGACCTGATCTCAGAATGCCTTCTTTCTATTTCAAGTTTTTCTTTAAAATAATTATGCATTGTCATTTTAGAGTTGGTGATGGACAGGGAAGCTTGGTGTGTTGCAGTCTGTGGGGTTACAAAGAGTTGGACACAACTAAGCTATTGAACTAAACTGATCTGTAATTTTGGAGAAGAGAATTGTACTTCAGGTACAAATGTAAATTTGTATAAGAACTATTGGCAAGACTTCTGATGAGACTTGTTGGTTAAAAAAAAAAAATCATACTGTGGTAGGCCGTTTAACAAATCACATCCCCAAACCACATTGCCTGGCAGTGATTATTTGCAGTCATCTGTAAATATGTGACTTGATTTTAGTTTTTGCACCTAGAGGGAAACCAGAAAAAAATGATACTGCAACATGGTCCCATGAAACACTGAAAAATGAGGTAGAGAAATGAGAATGTGGATTGCTTTCTTCTCTAGGTCTTTCAACCTGTACATCCCAGAATCAAAACTAGACTTTCTGAAAGAATGAAAAATCACAAAATTGCTTATATCATATATACATGATTTATTGGTGATGTAGAATTAATGGACTACCTGCCAGCACACATCACTGAGGTCAAGTTTACTCTAGAATTATTTGATGAACTCTGACTTCATATGAAATGATAAAGGTCAGTAAAGTCCCTCTGAGTTACATGAAAAAGTAAACTTGAACTGATTCAGGGAGTAGTGCAGCAGATACTAATTACTACAAAAATACAAGAGAGAAAAGTGTTTTTAACATCATCTAAAAGAAAATTGGTATTCAAGGTAAGACTAAAGTCCCCTTGATAAGAAAGTGAAGGAAAGTCCATTAATGTATAATAATAGTGGATTGCTGTAGTAGTAATAGAAAATATATAAGAATTAAAATTAAATGAATATTGAAACCTGGACAGAATATTTATTGCAGCATTCCAGGTAAGATGAACTTTGGCTGTGTAGAAATTCATCACATACCTAGAGAAAGAACATGTGTTGGTTTGTATTGAATGTACAGAAAAGCAAAAGTAACATAAGAAATACTGATAGAACTCATCAAAGTGATAACCAGGGGGAAGTCTTGACCAGTACATTTAAAAAATTTATTTATTTGGCTGTGCTGGGTCTCTGTTGCTATGCAGGCTTTTCTCTAGTTGTGACAAGTAGGGGCTACTCTCTAGTTGCATTGTGCAGGCTTCTCTTCGCCGTGGCTTCTCTTGTTGCAGAGCATGGGCTCTAGGCATGTGGGCTCAGTAGTTGCAACTCCTGGACTCTAGAGCACAGGCTCAATAATCATAGCACACAGGCTTAGTTACTTCACGGCATTTGGGATCTTTCTGGACCAGGGATCAAACCCATGTCTCCTGCATTGGCAGGCAGATTCTTTACCACTGAGCCACCAGGGAAGCCCTTAAAATTAAACTTTTTATCTGGGAACAACTTTATAGAAAAGTTACAAATGCAGTGCAGAGAATTCCCACATATACTTTATTCAGCATTCCCTAATGTTAACCAATGGTACATTTGTCAAAACATGTGTTAAGACTGTTAACTGAACACCACCATTTTTTCCTTTCCATGTTCCAGGATTCACTCTAGGATACTATATTACCTTAATTATCACATATTTTTAGTCTTATCGTATCTATAACAGTTCTTAATTTTTACTTGTTTTTCATTATTTGTATGCTTTTGAAGAATATTGGTCAAAAACTTTCTAGAATATCCCTTAATTTAGGTTTGTCTGAAGTTTTCTCCTGATTAGACTGGATAATGGGCTTCCCTGGTGGCTCAGATGGTAAAGAATCTGCCTGCAATGCAGGAAACCTGTGTTTAGTCCCTGGGTTGGGAAGATCTCCTGGAGAAGGGAATGACTATCCACTCCAATATTCTTGCCTGAAGAATTCCATGGACAGGAAAGCCTGACAAGCTACAATCCATGGGGTCTCAAAGAGTCAGATACAACTGAGCGACAAACACTACCACATTTTAGTTGCATGGGTTGCGGGGAAGGAGACCACAGAGAGGTAGCGCTCTTCCCATCACATCATAGCAGGGGGTACATGCTACCTGCATGACAATCACCAGGGAGTCTGCCAGCTTTCTCCCCTGCAAAGTTTGTATTTTCCCCTTTTGGAAGCAACTCACTAATTCCTTCACTGGGCCACTGCTCTTGCTTTGTGTTTAGTGTGATGCCTTGAATGCTGTAGTTTCTCTCATTGTTTTTCCTCCACCCTCAGCTTTCAGCACACTTGCAACATAGAAGGAGGCTTTTCTGTACACTGTTGCCCCTCTCCTCAGTGGTAGACTATTAGTGTGAAACTTGTGGATATAAGGGGAATTTCTCTTTCTCCTGCTACAGCCTCAGTCTTCAGCATGCCCTGTGTAACTCAGCCTCAAAGGTGGATCTTCCTGTGTTTTAGCCCTCCCCTAGTGATGGACCTTGGAAGAAAGGTTATGACCAACCTAGATAGCATATTGAAAAGCAGAGACATTACTTTGCCAACAAAGGTTCGTCTAGTCAAGGCTATGGTTTTTCCAGTGGTCATGTATGAATGTATGAAGAAAGCTGAGCGCCGAAGAATTGATGCTTTTGAACTGTGGTGTTGGAGAAGACTTTTGAGAGTCCCTTGGACTGCAAAGAGATCCAGCCAGTCCATTATAAAGGAGATCAGCCCTGGGTGTTCTTTGGAAGGAATGATGTTAAAGCTGAAACTCCAGTACTTTGGCCACCTCATGCGAAGAGTTGACTCATTGGAAAAGACTCTGATGCTGGGAGGGATTGGGGGCAGGAGGAGAAGGGGACGACAGAGGATGAGATGGCTGGATGGCATCACTGACTGGATGGACGTGAGTCTGAGTGAACTCCGGGAGTTGGTGATGGACAGGGAGGCCTGGCGTGCTGCGATTCATGGGTTCGCAAAGAGTCGGACACGACTGAGCAACTGAACTGAACTGAACTGAGTGATGGACCATCTCTTTCTCCCACTCAGTGCAGCATCTGTAATGCCCTATATATCCACCCCGTATGGTGGATCTTGAGCACGAATGAGTTTCCTGCCTGTCTCCTGGAGGCAGGAGACCTGTGCCATCAGTGTAAATTTTTGCAGACAGGCAGATTTCCTGTTCCTCTCCCGGTGTCAGATGGCTTTTGAATAGTGTCAATGCAGGGCTGAGAGAGTGGGTTTTCTATTCCTCACCCAGCAGCAGCCAAACTTTGTCCACTGTGAAATGGGACAGTTTCCTTCCTCTTCCCTGGGGGCAGGTAGCTTTTCCTATCAAAGTGTGGTCAGATTCCAGATATAGGTGGGTTTCTTTCCTTCCTCCATTAGCAGATGCCTTTGCTTCATATCAGAGAGGAGTTCAAGGTGTGGGCGTGTCTGTCAGGTTTCTTGTCTATGACTCAGTAGCAGTTGCTCATTACTTCATGCACGTGCAGATTCTACAAGGAACACAGATAAGCTTCTCTGGGCACTTTTGCTCAACCTTCAAATGTTGACAGGCCCTGCATGGCTTTATCACAAAGAGAGTATCTCAGAGCTCACACCTGACCTCACCTTTGCTTGTGAGCACTGGGGAACGTTCACAAGCATTGCCAAATGGCTGCAGACTTGCCTTGTGTATGCCATTCCCAGAAGTTATAAACTCTCATGCTCACACATACTTTAAGAATTTAAGAATTCATTAAAACTTACATGCTTTCTTCTTACCAGCTCTATCGAATGCTAACCCTTCCTCCCAAGTCTGTCACAGGTAAAACAATGTTGGTGTTCTTTTGCCTCCTCAGAGAGGCCTGTCACCCTTTGGAACTTAGTTCATCTTGTTTGCAGCTCTCCAAGGGGCTCAGAAATTTATGATTTTGCAAATTATTCATGTTTTTCTCTTAGTTAGAATAGAATCATTGTTCTTTTGTGGCTTTCTACAGCCTAAGATGAAGCTGAAATCTTAATATGTCTTCATTATCAAGGCAGTAAATGTATCTCCCTAACCAATCTGTCTGCAATTGCAGGAGACCCAGGTTCAGTTCCTGGGTTGGGAAGATTCTCCATTCCCTGGAGAAGGAAATGGCAACCCACTCCAGTATTCTTGCCTGAAGAATCCCATGGACAGAGAAGTCTAGCAGGCTACATTCCCTGAGGTCCAAGAGTTAGACCCGAATTAGCAACTGAACCACCAACCAAGAGCTCTAGTTGAGGATTTTTTTCTTTAATTTTCAAAATTTATCTATTTTTAATTGAAGAATAATTGTTTTGCAGTATTGTGTTGATTTCTACCAAACATCAACATCAATCAGCCATAGGTATGCATATGCCCCCTCCATCTTAAACCTCCGTCACACCTTCCCCCTGATCCCACCTCTCTAGAGTAGGGGATTGAATATGAAGGACAAAGGAAAGAAAGCTGTTAACTGGAAATAATGGCTCTGCATAGATGTATGACACCTTCTACCTCAGAAAAATTCTGAAAAGCAGGTAGTGATTGGAAACCCATCCCATCACAGCAGACACTCTTCATGGGGAGCCTGAGGATTTTAGATGTTAATGCATTTGAATTTGAGATTAGGACGACTGTAACTCGTAAGCAAATTCTCTGTAACTCGTAAGCAAATTCTCAGAGATGATTTCATATGCTTCCATTTACATGTATAGAGTACATAACTTACTTTATTATTTTGTTTAACAAATATTTATTGAACACCTACTATGTGCCGGAAACTCTTCTTGACTCTGAATATTGAGCAGTGAATAAAACACAGAATGGATTTCATAAAGCTCCATCTATAACAACTGGTAGAAAACTGAGAAACACAAGCGTGCTGATTATGGGGCTTCAGTTAGATGAAGAACCCAGCTAATTCCCCCCAATCTGGCTAGTTTGAGTAACTATATTTTTATTCAGGCAAACTGGAATTTTTCCCATTCACTGTAAGGATTTCTTGCCTTTTTACTTACTCAAGGGGAAAACAATTTTCCTAAGTAGAACTCAGCAATTCTCTCTTTGTTAGGGTAGATGCCAATTCAATATTCAGATAACTTACTCTGAAATATGCTTAATTATACTTAGTTGGGGAAATCCCAATAACATTAAAATATTCCATTTGGAAATATGGTATCTGTATTTCTTTCAGGATTTATTCTAAATCTTCTAAAAGCAGTGAGGACAGAGGTAATTATAAATCTAAAATCTGAAAGAGTTTAGACTCAACACAGTGTTGAGTAAGTGAAAAGGATGCTTGAAGTATAACTGCCTGACTAGAAATTACACATTTTCATAAACCTCCTTTTTATGTAAGACATTGGAATTTTAAACCTTGTTACGTACTGTGGAATGCTGACATCCTAGGTATCACCAATGCATCTTATTGATAAAGCGAATACAAATGTACCATTTACCATGGTAAGAGAGACCATCACCTAGACAGTTTTTGATCTTGTCTCAGAGGACTCAGTTAGATTTTTGATAAGCATCTGAAGTTCGGTTTAAGATGATTTTTCACTGTGGAGGCTTACTTAGGATTAAGTGAGGATCATGGCGTATTTAGGGTTGAGGGCACAGCAAAGTGAGGGCACAAATTGTTAATAATTTCTATTGAAGAATCAATACCTTTGGGGAAGTCCTATAAGGAACAATATATTTATTTGCCTGGGCAAGAGTCATCTAGAATTTTCAAATTATACCAATGTAGACAACTGAATAGTAACACCAGGTCAGTGATTCTCATTGAACCATGAGAGTGGCTCTCAACTGTGACTGATTTGCCTCCCAGGGGGCTTCTGGCAAAGTCCAGAGACCTCACACTTGTCACCAGAGGAGTTGGCGGCTTTGGTGCTACCGGGCATCTGATAGATAGCTATCAGCCAGGGATGCTGTTCAACATCCTGTGATGCAGAGAACAACAAAGAATTATCCGGCCAGTTTGTTAATAGTGCCCAGGTTGAGAAATCCTGGTGTGGCCCAGAGGTTTATAAAGAGCCAAAGAGTAAAAAATGTTAAGCTTTGGGCCATGCCTTCTCTGTGGCTACTACTCAACTCTGTGATTGTACAAGAGAGTCACAGATAAAATATGCAAATAAATGTGCAGGACCTTGTGCCAAAATGCATTCACAAAAACAAGCAAGGAGCGAGATTCAGCCTGGTGGGCTGTTGTTTGCTGACCCCTAATGGAGACAGTAAGCCGTATGGGGATAGGTAGTCTCAAGTTTTCTGTGTCTAAGTATATGAGTTTCTGGTCTCAGCCGTATGCTTTGAATCGTCAATAGAAGCAGAAACGTTTCAAGTAAACATAGATCAAAGAGCAAATAAATATGGAATGTCACATGGAAACCCTAAACTTTCCTAAGAACACCAGCAACATTTCTGTGGAGCGGATTTTCTATGCTAAATGAAGTACACTGAAACAACAATCTGTGTGCTGGCACAGCAATTTTCCAGGATGAACTAATGAAACTAAAACTACTTTTTTTGCTGGGTTTTATCTATACTTTCAAACTCACTTAAATAAAAAAGAATGGTGACATGGACTTCCCTGGTGGTCCAGTGGTTAAGACTTCCCCCTCCAATACAGGAGGTGTGAGTTCAATCCCTGGTCGGGGAGCTAAGATCCCACATGCCAAAATACCAAACCATAGAACAGAAACAATATTCTAATAAATTCAGTAAACACTTTAAAAATGGTCCACATAAAAAATTTTCAAATGGTAACATGAAACAAAATAATTGTTTCCTTTAAGATAAAATATGACACTCATTGACAATGGCTTGAAAATTATCCCTTTAACACTTAGTGCTCTTTTTTCCTTCTTTTTTCAGTTTTCTTTTTGCTGCATTTATCACTTGCTGAGAGTGTATATTTTGTTTATTGTCATGCCCTCCCTGTTGAAGAAGGAAATGACAATCCACTCCAGTATTCTTGCCTGGAGAATCCCACGGACAGAGGAGCCTGGTGGGCTAAGTCCATGGGGTCGCAAAGAGTTGGGCACAACTGAATGACTAACACCCACACATAGTACGCCCTCCCTGTGAGGTCATGGTCATTGTACATTTTAGTCACAGCTGTCTCCCCATCACCTAGGGGACCAGAATGAATAGTTGCACCACTCATAGAGAGCTATAACTATCATCAGAGATAATACAGAGCACTTATTATGTGCCAGCTACTGTTCTAAGGACTTTACATGGATTAGCTTGTCTGATCACATAACAACCCTGGGAAGAGGGTACTGTTATTATTCACAGTTTATGAGATGAGAATAATGAGACATAAAGAGGCCAAGTGACTTGTTGAGGCCCACTAAACTAGCAGGTGACAGAGCTAGGATTTGAGTCCACATTGTCTGGCTCCAGAATCCACACTTGGAACTATCACACTATAGCTACTTCTCACACTAACCTGTTGCATAAACACACGTATAGACATACATGGTTTGCATATTTCACAATTTCTCTATTGTAAAGCAGGTTACACCTTGACCCTAGAATGAAAATTCTGGAGTGGCATCATGATATTTAGGATGCAGGTCCTTAGATGTCTGTGAGGCACTGAGGTGCCTCCTGGGAAACAGCTTTTCCTGGGCTTCCCTGGTGGCTCAAATGGTAAAGAATCTGCCAGCAATGCAGGACACTGGGGTTGGAAAGATCCCCTGGAGGAGGAAAAAACAACCCACTCTGTATTCTTGCCTGGAGAATCCCATGGACAGAGGAGCTTGGCAGGCTACAGTCCATGGGGTCCCAAAGAGTCAGACACGACTGAATGACTAACACTTTCACTTTCTTTGAAGGAAATAGTTGGAAAACTTAGCTTGTTCCATTGTAGGTGTTCCTACAATTGGAGAGAAAGATAGTATTGATCAGAGACAAGATGTATTGCTTCCTGTGAATGGATATCTGAATCCTTCCTGTGAATGGACAGACGCTTCCATTGGTAAAATCTCAAAGGGTAATTTTCTCACAAAAATCTCAGAGACATCAGGACCACTACTTGGTAATAAAGCCTGACACAAAGGTAGAGGTTGGGAAGGATCCCTACTGCACCAGCTTACTGCACTCAGGCTTACAGTTCAGCACTGCCTAGTATCCACAGCCACCAGTCTTGCTCCAGGGCCAGGGCCATATTATCACATGTGGCAGCCAGGCAGCACAGACCACCAGAAACTAGGGCTTGACCACTGGTATTGGCAGCAGGAGGGTGGTGGCAACTGTCACAGAGCAGCTGCAGCTGAGGGGAGGAAGAGCATCCTGGGAGGTCTCAGCAGCAGACATTACTGCAGAGGAAAGGTATTTCTATGTTGCCACAGAGAAGGCCACATTGACGCCTGTGAATACTCCAGAGATGTACTCCAGAAGGGCCCAAATGATTGGATCAGGAATAGGACTTTAGACAGAGCTAAGGGTCAAGTGCTTGTTATGGTAGCATAACATATGGTAGCATGTTAGAGTTGCCCCCATTTTTCTCCTAATGACTGTGGAGCTTCAGAACAATGGCTTACAACCATTATGGAGCTAAGGCCAATGCTACCTCCAAGAGTAAATGTGTGTGGATATGTGTTTATTTGAGGGAGAGAGAGGCAGATAAGCGGTATATCTGTATATTTAGGTCTAAATCGTTTTTGGTCCTACAAATTGAGTCAATTAACACCAATGCATTGCGTCTTTAATAAAAAAACACAATGGTCATTGTTGTTCTCTGAATTACTAATGCCCTGAAACTGCCGGAAAGTCATTTGAATATGCTTGCTGATAATACTCTTGATGAGGAATAGAATTTATTTTTTACTTGAGAGCTAATTAATGTAATCTTTAAAATATATAAATCCCATGGTGAGCCCAAATAATTATAATTGAAATGTGGACCTTGCCAAAACTGAGAAAATTAAAATGCAAACAAAATCTGTTAATATATCTAAATTAAAAAAAAAAAAAACAAAGAGGAAAGAAAACCAATTAACTTCTGGAACCAGGGTTTGGTATTTAGAATGAGGAGATTAAATTATGCAGATATCAAATTAGCACTTGGAATGAAGATGGTGTTGCCCAGCTGCCTTTCAGAGCTTTGCCTTGCACAGACTAAAGTTGCTAGGGAGCAGTGAAGTGAGCTGTTTAAAAGGCCACAGTTGTATTCCCTAAATGGTCCACACAGGGATCATACAAATTCCTGATGGTATCTTTAGCAGCCTGGAGGTAATTGGAAGGAAGGCCTGGGGCTAGTAATTAAATCACAAATCTTTTCTGGGGAGATCATATGTAGATACACATATAGAGAGACATATATAAATAGATGAGATAAACAATATGTACAGGTATGTACATATATATTGTAGTCATTAAGTTGTGTCCCGACTCTTTGCAAGCCATGGACTGTAGCCCATCAGTCTCCTCTGTCCGTGGGATTCTCCATGCAAGAATACTGGAGTGGGTTGCCATGCCCTCCTCCAAGGGATATTCCCCACCCAGGGATTGAACCATCTCCAGCATTGCAGGCGGATTCTTTACCACTGAGCCACCAGGGAAGCCCATGTACATATATATATTTCACTTATGTAACATCTAGTCAGACAGCTGAGCAACTCCATTAAAAAAAAGAAAGACACGAGGAGTATGGGGCTGCTGCTTCTTCATTTTTTTTTTTTTGATTGTAAAACTTTTAGGATATACATCATCATGTGACATCTTATTCTCTGGTGAAAGTGAAGTCGCTCAGTCGTGTCCGACTCTTTGTGACCCCATGGACTGTAACTCACCAGGTTCCTCAGTCCATGGAATTTTCCAGGCAAGAGTACTGGAGTGGGTTGCCATTTCCTTCTCCAGGGAATCTTCCCAACCCAGTGATCGAACCGGGGTCTCCTGCACTGCAGGCAGATGCTTTACCATCTGAGCCACCAGGGAAGCCCATTGCAATTTAGTCAGAAAAACAAAACAGCCAAATGAGTTTTGTTTTGTTTTGTTTTATGGCTGAACAGGCCAATCAACTCAATCCAGGGCCTCTGGTAGTTCTATGTTATGACTACATTTAGGAAATCAGATAAATGTGTCTTTGGTTCTTAGGGATGTTGCTATGTGTTCCTCACTTTTCAAGCAGCTGTCTTTAGCGTTGCGTAGGTACTGTCACAGGCTCTTCCACTAAATTATTATAAGGAGTTCACTATAGGAGCAGTTTCTTTAGACATACTACTATACAGGTTACAGTATATCAGTATGGATGGATCTGTTCTTAACCTCATTGGCCAGCCAGCCAGAGTAATTTTGAATATCAGATCTGGACCCTGGGGGAACTTGGCCTTTTCTGAGACAAGCTGTTGAGTGTGTACCCTGCTGCACAACCGTGAGATGACCATTAACACTCAAAACTCCATTGTGGGTGCCATCACCACATGGCCAGATTCATAGTACACCTGAGAGAGCAGTTGGAGATGAGAATGGTTTCAGAGACTTATAACCTGGCATTGACAGGGACACGAGTCATTCATCTTACTCTGATTATTCTCACTTCTTAGCCCAGAGGAGAGAAAATGAGTCAGAAAAGCAAAAAGGTTGTGGAATTAGTTTGGTATCATTCTGTCTGTTCCCCCAAGGCAACAAAATTGCAGAGAATGGGGAGAAAATCAGAGGGAGAATAATTTCTTACCAAGTACTGTGTTCGAAAAGCAAACTGGTAAAATGAACAGTTAATGAACACAGCAGCTCATTTAGCAAATATATATATATATATTTTTTTTCATTAACTATGTAGCAAATGTTAAGCTTGGAGTTACTAGGATGAGGTAAATCAGAGAAGGCCCCTGCTCCAGTAGAACTGCAGCCTCGTGTGGGGTGCACACTTTCGTTGAATAGTTACTCTGATAGAAAGAAGCACAGCTCTATAGACATGCATTAGGAAGGAAGCAGAAGAATGGGCATGAACAAAATAATGTAGTCTTTGTAATATGGCTAGGCTAAATCCTACTCTAAAGTGGAATGAAGGCCTACCTAAATCATTCTTATATTTGATCATATCTGCCAAAAACTTTTGTGATGATCACATCTCTGGTATTGTATCTACAAACCTCTTTTCACACTGATTACAGCAGAACTCTCATTCTTTGCAACAAGTTGGAACTTTGGGAAAACAAGCAAGTATGGTACATCTCTTTAAAATATACTACAACATAATTTTAGAGATGGAAACTTTTTAAATTAGCTCTGCATACTTTGATACTATTAATATACACCAATATGCAGTATTTGTCTTTTTCTTTCTGACTTACTTCACTCTATGTAATAGGCTCCAAGTTCATCCACCTCATCAGAGCTGACTCAGATGCATTCCTTTTTATAGCAGAGTAATACTCCATTGTGTATATGTACCACAACTTCCTTATCCATTCATCTGCCGACGGACATCTAGGTTGCTTCCATGTTCTAGCTATTGTAAATAGTGCTGCAGTGAACACAGGGGTACATGTCTCTCTCTCAATTCTGGTTTCCTTGGTGTGTATGCCCAACAGTGGGATTGCTGGGTCATTTGGCAGTTCTATTCCCAGTATTTTAAGGAATCTTCACACTGTTCTCCATAGTGGCTGTACCAGTTTGCATTCCTATCAACAGTGTAAGAGAAAAATGGTACCAAAGAGCCTACGTGCGGGGCAGCAAAAGAGACACAGATGTAAAGAACAGACTTTTGGACTCAGTGGAAGGAGGAGAGGGTGGGATGATTTGAGAGAATAGCATTGAAACATATACATTACCACGTGTAAAACAGATAACCAGTAGGAGTTTGACGCATGATGCAGGTCCGGTGCTCTGGGACAACCTAGAGGGATAGGGTGGGAGGGGGTTCAGGATGGGGGACTTATGTTTACTTGTGGCTGATTCATATTGATGTATGGCAAAAACCATCACAATATTGTAATTATCCTCCAATTAAAGTTAATTAACTAAAATATACAAATTACTATAAAATTTTTAACTTTAAAAATTATTGTTAAAGATTTTTTTTCCTATAAAGTTTCCCTAGTTTGATATCAGCCTAAAATACCTTATTTCTGAGGTAGAAATGAGGACGTGGATATGTGCCTGCCACTGAAGATTATTTTGCAACTTTGCAGTCTGTATAAAACTAATCTATTTTACGATAAAGCTGGTGTGGTAGGTACAAAACTGAATCCACATGTTGATGTGTGATGGGAAGGTAAAAGAATTTTATTTACTGTTTCTACTGGGTAGTGGAAATTTAATTTCATTCATTTCTTCCCCTATCCCTGTTTTTCTTTCAGGGTTTAATCTAATGAGAGGGAGATTATATACTGCCAAGGCATAGGAAAGGGGCTTTGGCCTGAGTAGTCTTTGCATCTGGGTGTCTTCCAAGTGGTCCTTATTCCCATCTGTTCATTGGTCCCCATGAGTCATAGCCAAGTTCCACTCCCAACTACAGGCCACTTTCAGTTTGCTTCTTTGTATGCCACTGTGGATGCATGGAAATCCTGTTTTTTTTTTTTTTTTTTTTTTTTACCTTTGGGCACAGTTACTCAGAGCTCTCAGTTTCATTGGCCTAGGCACCCGGTGCAGACATTTCTAAACCTCTTTAGGCTTGCTGCCTCTCTATAGTGTGCTGGAAAAGCAAGTCCAACATCCCTATGTTCTTGAATCTCAAATTTATCAGGATTTCCCTTCACACCCCACCTCACGATGAGGCTGAACTTGATATTAATAGAGGTGTAAGGCTCAAGTCTAACCTTTCTGAGGGACCCACAATGATTATACTTCATTAATGTTTTCCAAAGAGGTTTCCTGAAATCCCATTAATCTGGAGTATCTTTTCTAGTCTTGGGATCGATAACCTTGCTCTACCATTATGTAATCTTTCTGCCATGAATCCTTTTATTAAAAGTTCTCTGCTCCTCTTACAACATCCATTTTTTCAGCTATAGTTCCTGTATTTTCTGGTTTCCTGAATGGGGCAAGGTCATCAAAGATCACAGATTACTGAATATGCCATTGAATAATAGCATACAGCCTTATGTTAATATAAATGTGCTGCTTTTTTTTTTTTAAGATTAATAAGTCATTCAAACCTCAAGCAAAAGCAACAAACTGTTTTGTCTGGGTCTTGAAAGAATCTCAGTGTTCTGGAAAGAGAGGTCACACTCAGATAACAGGTACTTCATATTTTCACAGAGAGCTGTAGGACTATATGCTTATCATGTTAATATTTCCTGTAGGCTTCATCTTCTTTTGATGGAGGAGGGCATTACTGTGGATTAAAAGGTTTATTGGAGTTTAGATTTTTTGAAAATTCCAGAAGTGAGTGAGCAGCAAACGTTTTTTAGAAATTGTTTTTGTTCTCTGTGTTTTCGTTCCAAAGTAAAATATTCTCTGATTTTTTTATTTCTCAGAATAGAAGAATGATATCAGTGTGTCTTTGTGTGTGTACGTGTACCACTGATTCAATTATCACCCTCCAGTGTTTTTGACTTCTTGGTCTATTCATGACCTTCATACCCTGTCAGACTCTCAGGAATCAAGCTTACATGAATGCAATTGTTTCTTCTCTACAAAAGGAGGCGTAAAATGATGTTTTCTTTCAGATAATGCCCCTTGGAAATCCAAACAGGATATGTTTCTTTCTCTTTAGTGATAAGTGAATTGTATGAAATCTTATTGCTAGGTATACAATATTTATTTACAATGCCACCATACCTCTCCATTTATTTTATTATAGCATGATATGGAGGAAATAGTGCTAGACTCATTTCCAGAATTTCTAAATATGTGTCTCCAGTTCTACCTACCCATTAATGGTGTTCATATTTATCACATTCACAACCTCTTTTTTTTTCTCATTTGTAAAATGGAAATAATATTTTCCAACCCATCTGACAAGGCTTTTGCATATTTATTGTTATTGCTAAGTATTTTGCCTTAAGTAGTTCTTAATCTTTCCATTTATAAAATAGAAATTTTGTTTTCTCATTGTTGATTTTGAGTTTTCCTTGATGCTGCTAAGTTGCTCAGTCTTGTCCGACTCTGTGCGACCCCATGGACTGCAGCCTACCAGGTTCCTCCGTCCATGGGATTTTCCAGGCAAGAGTACTGGAGTGGGTTGCCATTGCCTTCTCCTAGACAAGGATAATACATAGTATGGAAAAGACTCCCAAGTTCAGTATAATCTTCATAAAGCTCCAGTCAACCAAGACATTCCCATAGTAAAGGTTTTCTTGGTGAGTGGAGCGAAGTCAGCATCATGGCAATGCGGTTGGTAAGAAGGTCAAGGAAAATGGCTGTGGGTGAATTTCTGAGTGGACAAAATGGCCAAATCCATCTCCTTCCAGGGATGTAAAGGAGACTGTTATTTCTTAATCGGTCTAATGATGTTCAACCTCATTGCCCAATTTGGTGAGCCAAATTCATGGTGATAAAGGCATCGTATTATAGTGAATGGATCTTGGGGTGATAAGAGCACTAAAATGGTGAGAAGGATTATATCCTCTAGGTAAGGTAGTCTAAATGCTTGGATTTGCTAGATTTTTGGTGGGTTTTTTTTTTTTTTTTTTTTTTATGTTCATAGTATTTTATTCTTCTTTTGACCATGTGGCTTGTAGAAACTTAGTTCCCTGACCAGGTATCCCTGTACCCCTTGAGTTGGAAGCACAGAGTCTTAACTTTTGGACCTTCAGGAAAGTCCCTGTTGATAGTATTTTAGAAAGACAAGTGTCCAATAAAGTGTTAGAATGTAAAGTTTATCTATTTCAGGGCAATATATCCAGTCCTTGTGAAATTTGAAGACTGAAGTACATTCCAGATGAATCACCAACAGCCTGTTCTGCTGTAGTAACAATATTAGTTATTGATACAGCTGAAATGAGAGGACCGGCTGGGCTGTCACAGGCCTGCTTTCTCCGGCAGGGGACCACCGTGTGCAAGAGGCTTCCTTTAGTAGTGTGCTGCTGTTCACTTGCTAGGTCATTGGTTGTTTTCCCTGTTTGTGCCACATGTTTTGCATGATGAGCCCAAAGTGCATCAGAAAATAAGACAAAGGTTAGGAGAAGAGCAGAGCGAACAAAGATGTTCAAGCTTTTGTTGTTTTAGGAGCACAGTGATTCAATATTAGACATTTTGTTTATTTTGAATTCCTGTATATTATGTTTCAGTGAGTTGAGGTAGAATTAGTTTATAACCGAATTTGAAAATAAGATGTTTTATTGATTACAAGCTTATCCATTATATAATATATTTTACTGATACCCAGTCTAATATCTCCTGGTGATGAAAATGATATCTAATTTAAAAGAAAAATAAACAGCAGCATATAGTGTGCACTCACTCTAAATGGCTATTCAGCTACTCAGTAACAATTAAATATGGCCTCTCCTTTGATTCTTTATAGCCAATGCACTTTAAAAAAATTCTTTGGCACACCTCACACAGTCTGATAACATTCAATATCCTTACTGAAATGTTGAGAGAATTTTAGTCTATCTTGAAGGAAAACCAAATGTAAGGTAGAAGATTGAAATGCAAGCTTATAGTAGAGAGAACCTAAGTGTTTGCCATTATCATATTTCTGTTTTATCTAGGAGAGTGTTTCTCAACCATGGATGATTTACCTCTCTCTGCCTGAGGCAACATTTGGCAATGTCTGGATACTTTTTTGGTTGTCACAACTGAGAAGTGCCACTGGCATCTGGTGGGTAGATGCCTTGATACTGCTAAGTACTTTACAATGCATAGGACAGCTCCCACCCCCTGCCTCCTTTCACCTCTCATTCGCAACAAGAATTATCTGGGTAAAAATGTCAGTGGTGCCAAGGTAGAGAAATCTTGACCTAGGACAGATATCTGATGAGATCTTAGGATTTTTGAGGAATAAATTTCCCTAACACTTAACAGTGAAATCGACTATGACTGAGGGCACTGTTGCTTTGAGTTCAAGCACACAGACTTCTTATCTGAATTCAGGGAGTTATAACTTCCTAGTGTTAGCGTTAGCTGCTCAGTCGTGCCCTACTCTTTGTGACCCCATGAACTGCAGCCCACCAGGCTCCTCTGTCCCATGAGATTTTCCAGGCAAGGATACTGGAGTGGGTTGCCATTTCCTTCTCCAGGGGATCTTCCCACCTCAGGGATCGAACCCAGGTCTCCTGCACTGCAGGCAGATTCTTTACTGAGTGAGCTTACAAGGGAAGCCCCATGCCTCAAAAAATAATCTCTTATACAATATAAATTCTGTGAAGAAAAGTCACCATTCCTGCTTGGGAAAATGATATACTTTCCATTAAAAATCCATTAGATGAAGAGATTATCATTAGGATTAAACTATAAAACATTTATGTTTCTGTAGACCAAAGTTATCAAGTATCAGTAATATCATAGGTTTCAACTCTGTACTATGTCATCTATTTTCAGATAATCATAACCTGAAAGAAAGTCCTATTTGGGAGAGAGATGTCAGGATGCCTCTTCGGTGTGCCTTGCTTGTATTTCAGCCTATCACAATAATTATGGCTAGGCTTTCCCTGGCGGCTCAGAAGGCCAAAAATCTGCCTGCAATGCAGGACACTGGTTTGATCCCTGGGTCAGGAAGATCCCCAGGAGAAGGGAATGCTATGCACTCCAGTATTCTTGACTGGAGAATTCCATGGACAGAGGAGCCTGGCGGGCCACAGTCCATGGGTCACAAAGAGCAGACATGACTGAGCAACTAACACACACACAGAATCTGATTACATTTTGTGGTATCTTAAAAATTAGTGACATACTGTTCACAATGCATTTTTGCAATAACTTTTGCTGACATCATTTCAGTTGACATACATTTTTGAGATCACAAAGTTTACTATTGCTTGGGAATTGTGAGAATATCTGTATTAGTCTGGTTTGGGAATTTTAAAAATCACTGTAAGAATTAAGTAAATAAGAGGTTCACTATAGCAATTAAGGATTAAAATGAGAATTATTAGAGTAAAGGTCTGAAAGAATGTAACTGAAGGATCAGCTGAAAAACTCACTGTGATATTAGTCTGAAGACTTGGAGTGAGTGAAGCTGCCAATCCTGAGGAAGTCCAAGAAACTTCAAATACCACAAAGTAGGAGTTTGCAGAGTGGTCTGGAACTGAATGCCCACCCCTCTGATTTTCATGATGTATTGAGCAATGATAGCTTTTGTATCATTTCTACTTTCCAATTTTCTCAAGGGTTCCTCTCATTAGTAAAATCGAACTTGGATCTGTAGAGTGAAGGTGGTGCTGAGAAACAATTCCCAGACTTAGGAGGGACTGGAAGCAGTGAGGCCAGGTTCACCATGAAAATCTCCTCCTTGATGGATTGCTTGCACTCATCATTGAGGGTAGATAAGGAATGGGCAGCTTCAAGTTTCACAAGATTTCACAGGGTTATAACTGCATTTTCATAAGGATAAGTGAGGATGGGCAGCTGAAGTCTCAGTAGAATTCTCAGTGTTACAACTGCCTGATAATGAGGGGATGTGAGGATGCACAGCTTAAAAATCTCACAAGATTTCAGTGTTATAATTGCCTTTTAATAAAAATTCATCAACATTAAAAATAAAGGTCATGAAGAAAGATAAAGAAGGACATTATATAATGATAAAAGGGTCAATAGAAGAAGAGGATATTACACTCATTAATATATATGCACACAATATAGGAGCACCTAAATACATAAAACAAATACAAGCAGACATAAAAGGAGAAATTGATGGAACTACAATAATGGTAGAAGAATCTAGCATCCCACTTACATCAATGGACAGATCTTATAGACAGAAAATGAATAAGGTTACAGAGAATCTAAATATCAGAATATTTAATATTTTCAAGACATTACATTAATAAAAAAATACACATTCTTTTCAAGTGCAGTTGGAGCATTCTCTAGGATAGACCTTGTTACTAGGGCAAAAACTAGCCTCAACAAATTTAAGAAGATAGAAATTTTCAAGTATCTCTTCTGACCAAAAAGCATGAAACTAGAATCAACCACCAGAAAAAGAAATGAGAAAGATTACATGGGAGACTAAACAACATGCTACTAAAAAACAAATATATCAATGATGAGATCAAAGAGGAAATTTAAAAATACCTTGAGACAAATGACAATTAAAACAGCTATACAAAATCTATGGGATGTACAAAACAATCCTTAGAAGTTATAGTTATACAGGCCTTCTTCAAGAAATAAGAATAATCTCAAATAACCTAACTTACTACCTAAAAGAATTTGTACAAGAATAACAAACTAAAACTAAAGTCAGTAGAAGGAAGGAATAATAAAGATCACGAAATAGAGATTGAAAAACAGTAGAAAATCAATAAACTCAAGAGCTGGTTCTTTGGAAAGAGTAAGTTTTAGTGTTAGTTTGCTCAGTTGTGCCTGACTCTTTGTGACCCCATGGACTGCACTCCAACCAGGCTTTTCTGTCCATGAGATTTTCCAGGCAAGGATACTGGAATGGGTTGCCATTTCCTTCTCCAGGGATCTTCCCAACCCCCCCCCAGGGATCGAACCCAGGGTCTCCTGACACTGGACAGGCAAATTCTTTACCGACTGGAGCTCCCAAGGGGAAGCCCTTTGAAGAGTAAACCAAGAGGTTAGATCACACAAATCTCGGCAAGGCTCACCACAGAAGAAAGGACCTAAATAAGAAGGAAATGTAAGGTTGAGAAATAAACTGCTGAATACCCTAGAAAATATAGAAAAACATAAAAGAATACTCTGAGCATTATATGCCAACAAATTGGATAACCTAGAAACAAATGGAGAAGTTTCAAGAAAACATATGATCTAGCCTACCCAAAATGGACTCAAGAAGAAATAGATAATTGAAACAGACCAATCACTATGAAGTGAAATAGAAATCTGTAATTTAAAATAAGAATAAAAAAAAACTTCCCCACAACAGAGTCCAGGACCATAAGACTTTACTGGGCAATTCTGCCAAACATGCAAAGAACTTATACCAATTCCTCTCCAAACTCTTTCTGAAAGACTGAACACTTTCCATTCTATGAAGCCATTATCACCCTTATATCAAAACCAGACAAAGACACTACCAAAAAAGAAAATTACAGGCCAATATCTTGGATGAATATAAATGTAAAACTTCTCAACAAAAATTAGCAAACTGAAAGCAGAATGGGAAAAAAAATTGTTATACCATGATCAAGTTGGATTCATCCCGGATCACAAAGATGATTCAACATATGCAAATAAATCAATATAATATGCTACATCAACAAAAGACAAAAACCACACAATCATCTCAATAGAGGAAGAAAAAAAGCGCTTGAGAAAACTCAATATCCATTCATGATTAAAAACTCTTGCCAAAATGGGTACAGAGGGAACATATGTAAACATAATAAAAACTATGAAAAATACACAGCCACACAATATTCAACATTGAAAAGGCTGAAGCCTTCCCATTGACTCTGGAACAAGACAAGGATGCCCACTCTCCCACTTCTATTCAACCTAGTATTGGAAATGTTAGCCACAACATCAGAAAAGAGAAAGAAATTAAAAGGTATCCAAATTGGAAGGGAAGAGGTAAAAATGTCATATGCAGGATAACATGATACTCTATATAGGAAAATCATTTAAGACTCCACACAAAAACTATTATAACTGATACCTCTGATGATCATGTTGAGGTTGATAGTAGAAACAGCAAAATTCTGTAAAGCAATTATCCTTCGATAAAAAATTAATTATTTTAAAAAACTGTTATACACTGATAAATTCAGCAGAGGTAGCAGGATACAAGATTAACCTATAGAAACTGATGCATTTCTTTGCACTAACAGTGAAATATCAGAGAGGGAAAGGTTAAAAAAAAAAAAAAAGTCCCTTTAAAAATTTCATCAAAAAAGTAAAATACTTAGGAGTGGACCAGAGGAGGTGAAAGGGTTTACATGCTGAGAACTATAAAGCATTGATAAAGGAAAGTGAAGATGACTCAAAGAAATGGAAAGCTATCCCATGCCTCTTAGATTGAAAAAATTAGTATTGTTAAAATGGCCAAAACTACCCTAAGTAATATATACATTTGATCCCTATCAAATTACCCAATCCATTTTTTATAGAACTAGAAAAAATAATCCTAAAATTTATATGGACCATAAAAGACCCATAATTGCCAAAATAATCCTAGGGAAAAAAGAGTAAAACTGGAGGCATAACCCTCCAAGACTTTAGACAATACTGTAAAGCTTTAGTAATCAAAATGGTATAGCACTGGCACCAAAACAGACATATGGATTGATGGAACAGAAAAGAGAGTCCAGAAATAAACCCATACACCTATGGTCAATTAATATTCAGCAAAAGGAGACAAGAATAACAATGGAGAAAAGATACTCTTTTTTAATAGATTGATAACTTGTTCACATTTAATTAATTAATTTATTTTTCATCTCACATGCTAGTAAAGTAATGCTCAAAATTCTCCCAAGCCAGGCTTCAGCAATACGTGGAACTGTGAACTTCCGGATGTTCAAGCTGGTTTTAGAAAAGGCAGAAGAACCAGAGACCAAATTGCCACATCCGCTGGATCATAGAAAAAGCAAGAGAATTTCAGAAAAACATCTATTTCTGCTTTATTGACTATGCCAAAGCCTTTGACTGTGTGGATCACAATAACTGTGGAAAATTCTGAAAGAAATGGGAATACCAGACCATCTGACCTGCTTCTTGAGAAATTTGTATGCAGGTCAGGAAGCAACAGTTAGAACTGGACATGGAACAACAGACTGATTCCAAATAGGAAAAGGAGTGTGTCAAGGCTGTATATTGTCACCCTGCTTATTTAATTTATATGCAGAGTACATCATGAGAAACGCTGGGCTGGAAGAAGCACAAGCTGGAATCAAGATTGCGTGGGGAGAAATATCAATACCTTCAGATATGCAGATGACACCACCCTTAGGCAGAAAGTGAAGAGGAACTAAAAAGCCTCTTGATGAAAGTGAAAGAGGAGAGTTGAAGAAAGTTGGCTTAAAGCTCAACATTCAGAAAACGAAGATCATGGCATCTGGTCCCATCACTTCATGGGAAATAGATGGGGGAAGAACATTGGAAACAGTGTCAGACTTTATTTCTGGGGCTCCAAAATCACTGCAGCCTGGTGATTGCACCATGAAATTAAAGACACTTACTCTGAAGGAACGTTATTGACCAACCTAGATAGCATATTGAAAAGCAGAGACATACTTTGCCAACAAAGGTCCGTCTAGTCAAGGCTATGGTTTTTTCCAGTGGTCCATGTATGGATGTGAGAGTTGGACTGTGAAGAAGTCTGAAGCACGAAGAATTGATGCTGTTGAATTGTGGTGTTGGGAAAGACTCTTGAGAGCCCCTTGGACTGCAAGGAGATCCAACCAGTCCATTCTGAAGGAGATCAGCCCTGGGTGTTCTTTGGAAGGAATGATGCTAAAGCTGAAACTCCAGTACTTTGGCCACCTCATGCAAAGAGTTGACTCATTGGAAAAGACCCTGATGCTGGGATGGATTGGGGGCAGGATGAGAAGGGACGACAGAGGATGAGATGGTTGGATGGCATCACTGACTCGATGGACATGAGTCTGAGTGAACTCCGGGAGTTGGTGATGGACAGGGAGGCCTGGCGTGCTGCGATTCATGGGGTTGCAAGTCGGACACGACTGAGTAACTGAACTGAACTGAACTGAACTGAAGCAAGCGATGCTTGGAAAAGCTGGAAAAGCCAATTGTAAATCAATCAAGTGAGAACAATCCCTCACATCATACACGAAAATAAACTCAAGGGCTTCCCTGGTGGCTCAGTGGTAAAGAATCTGCCTGCCAATGCAATCGCATGGATTTAATCCCTGATCTGGGAAGATTCCACATGCCACAGAGCAACTAAGCCCGTTCACCAGAACTACTGAACCTGTGCTCTAGAGCCTGGAAGCCACAACTACTGCATCTACGTGCCTGAGAGCCCGTGCACCACCACAAGAGAAGCCACCACAGTGAGAAACCTGTGCGTCACAACTAGAGAGTAGCCCCACTCACCGCAACTACAGAAAGCTCGTGCAGCACCGAGGACCTAGGTCAGCCAAAAATCAGTCAATTAATAAACAAAATTATAAAAAGTAAACTCAAAATGGCTTAAAGACTTAAGTAGAAAATATGACACCAGAATAGGACATAGGCAAAACATTCTCTGATGTAAATCATAGCAGTGTTTTCTTAGGTCCATCTTCCAAGGCAATACAAAAAAAGCAAAAATAAACAAATGGGACCTAATGAAATTTATAAGCTTTTGTACAGAAAAGGAAACCATAAAAAAAATGAAAGAACACTCAAAGAATGGGAGAAAATATTTGCAAACAATGTCACCAACAAAGGCTTAATTCCAAAATATATAGACAATTCATGCAGAGCAATATTAACAAAACACATAAAAACCCCCAACAAGAAGACACACACAAAAAAACAAATAGAAGACCCCAATAGACATTTCTCCAAAGAAGGCATACAGATGGGCTGATAGGCACATGGAAGAATGTTCAACATTGCTAGTTATTAGAGAAATGCAGATGAAAACTACAATGAGGTATCACCTCATACCAACTGGAATGGCCATCATTAAAAAGTCTGCAAGTAGTAATTTCTGGAGAGGG